>NC_057922.1:20759562-22009562 GCF_018873765.1 Telopea speciosissima | reverse complement strand
CAAATTACGCATGTGAATCGGCAACTAACTCTCTTTTTAGCGTTGACTCTAATTTTCCTTTGGAGCTCAAGTGGATATTGCGTGAGGATGTTTCTGGTCTTCCAATTCTGAGAAAGCAGTAGGTGCCTTTGTGGGTTTTGTAAGGGAGTGAGACTCTTCTTTGAGTGTGTGTTTTTTGCTTGTTCAGGTTGGGGTAAGGCGGAAATATCCCCCCCCCCCCTTGTATTTGTTCTTTTTGACTGATTCTGATTTTAATAAAATTCTAAGGGCCAGCCCGGGTCCTTCGGGGTTAAAAAAAAAAAAACATTAATATCACAGTAGAAGACCAAGGCACCATCAAAACATCAGAAACCTTGTTCTTCTTTTATATTGGATTAACTAGGGAATATATTAATTTTCTTCTTCTTCTTCATGTCTCTGATACCATCTAGCAAAATGATATAAACCAGAATCTACGAAGAAGAAGAAGAAAAGGGGGAGGGGGTATGCGCCTGCCAGGGGGACTAGTCGGGCTGAAGGTCCGGACACCCTCATTAGCCCCCCCCCCCCCCAAAAAAAAAAGGAGAAGAAGAAAGAAGAAGAAACTTCAGCAGCTGATCATTTTATATATCAAAGTGGTTAGTTGCATCGCTATTTCGTCACTTCGCGGGCCAGGCAAGGCACTTAATCAAACCTGACCATCCACTTCACTCAGTATTTTGTTGCGTGGTTTAGTGAACAGTTGCTATTTTGATTGTATATTATGGTTATGAATCTGTGGACTAAGTTTTAATATTTTATGTCCAAACCAAAAGGAGATCATTATTGATCGGGAAGGTCTGGTTGGATGAGATGGGCTAGAATTCAGAATTCTGTGATGGAGGAACTCCGAAGCTGTCATAGTGTGATGTAGATTGAAGCATGAAGAAGACCAAAGAAAAAAAAACGGTTATTGTTCACGTGAACAGTACCTCATGATACTGTTTGCATGAACAGTGATTTGGGGCTGATATGGACTGTTGGCTTAGAGGAGTTGATTTAGGTGTTATTTTTATTATCAGACACTTATTTAGTTTCATATTTGAGTTGTAATCCTAATTGGGAATCTTAGTTCTGTTAGGAATCCTAGTTAGAGTCTAGTTTCTATTTTATGGGTTTTATTAATTAGTTTCTTACTTATATTAGGATTGGGTTGCTTTATTATAATTTCATGTATGTGGCTGAGCAGAAAAGGGACAGAGATTGAAGAAAAAGAGTTATTGATGAAGCTGTGAGATGCGGCAACGGTGAGATACCATGGGTGAGAAGCCCGATGATGGGCTGAGATAGCTGATCCTATCCCCCCTTCTATATTCCTTTCTTCTTCTTTCCTATACTTTGATGATGTTCTTTCATATGTAAACAGGTCAGTTTTAGTTATTTAGCTTTTTCTTTTATTTTATTGATCCTGCTGCAATCGATCTCCCAGTGGTTTCCCTAGTTCGAGGTCGACTTTTGCATTATAGTGTCCAAGCCTTCTTATGTCGTAGTTGCACTATAGAAGTCTTACTTATGAATAAAATGAACTTTTGAAATCATGCTTATTAATGATGCCTTGTTAGTTCAAATTCATGGCCCTCACAAACTTTGTAGTTTAATAAATTTTAATTTTTATATTCTTTTGTATTTTTCAGCTCCGAAACCTCATAGGCCGGTTCAGGAATCACAAAGATCCTAGGTTGGTCCTATGATTTATTAATTGTTACATTCAAGCTTATGTTATTTTATTTGATTCTCTTTTGTTCATTATTATTGATTATTTGTGACCTTAATTTTATTATTGCAATTCGTAGATATACATCAATTCGCATTCTCAATCAAAAGGGGGATCCATCTTATTTTCTATTTTGCTGAGCTTTACAAATAGTTGAACTGATTATACAGCTCTAGCATCTTACTATGACGGGTCTGCGGCATTAGAGATGTTGTAGGAGCTTTGAAATAATATGATCTACTTGCATCTGCACTACCAAAAAAAAAAAAAAAAAAAACTGTTTTCTGCAGCATCTAGAACCCTAATTTGCCAAGTGACTGTGTCTATACATGAATTCCTTGGATAGGCAATGTGTAAAAATTTATTTTTTGGGTTTCAAGTAACCTTCTCTTCTTCCCTCTGATATTTACATGCCTCAAGATCTCACAAGTGCAAAAGGCTTTGCTTTTTCACAAACCCTCTTTGTTGAAGACAAAGAAACAATAAACCCTAGGTGAGAGGTGGACCCAAACTAGCAAAGGAAGAAGAGGGATAAGTGAGCATCAAAATTGATAGAGCTAATTCCAGCCAACCGTTTGGGTTATTGGAAATGCTCTAGCATCATGTATGTGAGAGAAAATATGTACACAATGTCCGTCTCTAATTCAATAAATTTAATTAAGTCATAGAACAAAACATTATAAAGATTCCTGATAAGGTCCAAGGCCCACATCCTTAATATAGGTTTATTGGTCCCAAAATGAGTCAAACCCGAATAAGGCCTGAACAAATCGGTCTGGTTTCAATCCTTGCCCTTAGAAATGTGAGATTGATTAGGGCTTGATCAAAACCGATCAACTCAACCAGATTGACAACCCTAAACCAGGGTAAACCAAAATATCCCAAGCTTGTAGTAGATATAGCAAAATTTCCACATGGTTAAATATCGAGCCTACAAAATGTTTTCTACACAAATGCTGATCAACGGAAATGCATATGTACATAGAAGAACCACTGTTCATCGAATTGATTTTTCTCTTAGTTAGAAATAAAATATTGGACCGAGTTTTTCTCCACCCACGGTGAATGAGATTCCATTCACTACAGGGTGGAAGCAGACGGGAGAGGGTATTTTGGGAAGATACTACAATCCTAATAGGGGTTTGTGAATCCTAGGATGGTGGGTGAACCGTCCTCTATGGGTGGAGGAAACCTTTGTCCTAAAATATTTTATGTACCATTATCTAGCACCTACTTTGTCCATCTCTCGCTTCCCCTTTTGAGATGACCCTCTTACCCTGCTTGTATGATGGTTGGTACCACACCTCCATTGGTGCTGCCCGTTAACTTACTGTACATGGGCGGTGTGTCTATCCCTTCCCTCCCTCCCTCCCTCCCTCCCTCCCTCCCTTTAATTAGAAATTTAGATTTCTTGTGCTTTTGTTTTTCTAATCTCAATCGCATTTCTTAGTACTATAAGATAATCATTGTGATCTGGAAACTGTACTAAGTTGATTCTGGTGGAGGATTATTAATTCATGGTTGCTGGAAACATATATAACTCATCAACAGTGAGTGACCAGAATGGGACTAGGGAATATCAATAATTGCCATTATAGTTGTGCTCTATAGAAAATGATGTTGAGATTCTATTCTTTCAGACTTTGTCCCAAGCATATACCTTGGGGTAAATTACACGTCACCCCCTGGTTCTCAAATGAAACTCAAATCACCCCTTGGTTTTTTGAAAATGCTCATCTGTCCCCCTCTATAGTAATGGTGTTAGTCTGCTGTTAGTTATTGGTGTGAAAGGACTATTTTACCTTTGTACTAAAACATTAGAATTAAATTTACAATATTACCTTTCAAAATCTATGTTTGGATGTCAAGGGTAGTTTAGAGATTTAAATTTATTTAACTAGTTGACATCATCACTTAATGGCATAAAACTAACGATAGGTACTAATTTGTCACGTTGGGGTCTAATACAGGGGGTAATTTGAGTATATTCAAAAATCAGAGAGTGATTTAAGTTTCGTTTGAAAACCAGGGTGTGACATGTAATTTACCCTATACCTTGTCTACCTCTGAAGAGTCTTTTTTGATGCAGAAACAGGGGAAAGGGAGGTTCGGTAATGTCGGTACCTTCTTCTCATCTTTTGATAATGTCATTCCATAAGCCTTAAATTAAATTGAACCAACCATATTGAACCTCAATGGTCCATGGCATGCACCCTTTTGGTCATAGATTCTTCTTGTTCTATTTGACTTTTTAACTGTGAATAGTAAATACAACTAAATACAACCTGATTGGATGTTTTTTTTTCTTTTTTGTTTCTTTTGATCTGAACTTTGCTGGGAAAGCTTCATCAGAGAATATGCTCAAAGACTTGAATAGGGGACCATTAGCTCACTACCTCGGTGCCCAGACTGGGTTTCTCTCTCTCGCTCTCTCACACACACACCCCCCTTTAGCAGAGAGGCAAAAGGAGTTGGGATCAGCTCCCCCACAATGGAGTGCCACCTGAGGTATAAGTCCTATGCGTCAGAGGTGGGTCTCGCACCTCATGAACGATGAGATTTATGTGGGGTGACACCCTATGTGGGTAAAGAATCCGGACTCAAATAAAAGTGCCCACTAAGAACCTTGTTTCTTGTAATGCCATACTTTTATTCCTCTTTTTCCTTTAAATCTTTAACAATTGGAAAGCTTGCATTCCATATAGAGTTTCCAAACAACTTTGGGGAAGGACAACAATTGAATTTTTTTTTTTGTCAATGTAGAGAATCAGAACATAGGAGGATACAAGTGCTCTCTTTTCTTAGTGAAAACCATTAGTAAGTCTTTTTCCGTCATTTTACATGGAAACAAACAAAACGCTTATGACAGAATAGAAATGCAATTAAATGGGAGAATGTTCTCTGTGCCGCAGCACAGCCTGCGCCCAGGCACACATGGGCAGTCTATGTAGGGGGCAGAGTGGGCATTGTGCCTACTCCCATGTGTTTGGACGCAGGCTGCACTGCGGCACAGAGAACAGCACCCCCCAATTAAATTTAAGTCGTTGTTTGATGCGTAAAACTTGAATTGAAATAGAAATGTAATTAGTAGTGTATTGTGTCGAGAATGATAATTATCCCCACGTCTCTTATGATTAGGGATGGTGGAAAGGGTAAAGATGCAATTAGGTTATGGTTGAAACCTCATAATTAATTAAACCAACCATTAAAGAGGTGGGTGGGATGGATACATTGTATATATCAAAGTTCACGTAGAGCATATTATTATTACTCCCATGCAAGCAGTGGATGTTAATTCAAATTTTTTTTTTTTGGGTGAATGAAAATATACTCAACGACATACAAATTCCATACCCCCAAAAAAGGGAGAAAAACCAGGGGTGTGGGCTATGTCGGTTGGGTACGACGGATAGACAGACAAAGGTGCGGTTTACAGAATCGAAAGCAATATTGATCTTCTTTAGGGTGGTTTGCAGAATCCAAGCCAAGGTAGGGATTATTGGGGTTGAGTGTATCTTATATTTTATGGGTCCACATAATTATTATTGGGGTTTATATTTATAATTTAATTGGGTTTTGGGTCTATTACATGCATGGGGTAAGGCCATTCCTTTAATACTTTTGGCTCTCGGGAGTCTCTTTTTAGGATACTTGGCTAAAGTGTGACCTGTTAGCCCCTAAGTAAGTACTGTGAAGAAGCGGCTCTTGCTCACCCGACAAATTGTAGTTGTGTGGGGTTTAGGGTTTAGGGTATCTTATCTATTGTCTCTATGGAAATAACCCTCGGCACAAGCAAAGGGAGATCATTTTTTGAGGTGGAGAGCAATGTAGAGAGTTTTTTGGCTTAGTAAAAATTCTTTAGTTTTCTTAGATGGATGTACGCATTCGTGCCAAGTCACGTTAAATTCCTTATATTGTGTGATTGTTTGCTTGGTTTTTTTCTCGTGGTTGCACATTCGTGTCCAAAAATAAGTACATAGGGGTTGATGCTCTGGTGTGTGTCACTAAAAGTGTATTGTGCATTATACCTAGGCCGGATTTTGATTGTAGGTCAAGCAATCATTTGCACCGTGGACATAGCCACACTAGCAAACCACTTAAACCCTATGTGATGGTTGCCTCCTTGTGGTTTGTAAATATTGTTTACATGCTTTGTGGATGTAGAGTGTTGTATGAATGATTATGTGATTGGTGAAACTCCATCACATAACAGTGACGTTTCGTTATTAGAAAAGAATTTTTATGAGTCACCGATTCACCCCCCTCTGAGTAGGCCATTGTCTTTAACACTTTCCTGAAGGGTAAAACAATATGAAGAACCCACTTATTTATCTAAGGTACATTGATGGGGGAAAGTTTTCCTTCATCCACGGTGAAGAGAGATTCTTCAAAAATTAATGGTCATAGTTGCTTTCCCTTTAAATACCCTCAACCTGCCCAACCATGAGTCGTGGGTGAAAGTTTCTCCCTTCACCATTGGGGAAATGAAAATTCAAACCTATATATTAATAGGGAAAACCCATCAATGAGAAGCTGAGAGATGGATTCGTTCAATAAGAGGTCCACATATTGATTGAGAAGAGAGTCTCAGTGTGAATCTCATGGGTCATTATGTGAGAGGGTGTGGGAAGGAATCCCCGACTTTAGGATCGTGGGATCTTTTTGCATATAAATAACAAAAGAATTAACCTAACTATAAATTCAGATTCCCTTTTTTTTTTTAAAGATTTTTCTTCATTGTAGTAGGTGAAGGAAAACTCAATCATAAATATTAATATCAAACCAATCTAACTATAAGATCAGATTTTTTTTATATCTCTAAGATTCTTCCTTTACAAACGGTGAAAGAAAACTCATTTCTATTTTCATATAAATAACAAAAGATATGACTTAACTATCAGTTCAGATTTTTTTTTGTAAGAATTTTATTTTAATTTTTAAATTTTATTTTTGTTAATCTCCATGTAACCATGCATGGCGACATTAGTTGTCACCAATCTATGTATGTGGTAGGATAAAGATAGACGTCTTTTTACATATATGACAAAAGATATTAATGTTCATATTTTCATCATACAAAATAACCTTCTTGTTATTTTCTTATGCAGAGAGGTTCAATGCTAAGATCCATGTAATAACCAATCTTAATTACACCAGACAAAACCTTTTTTTTTTTCCAAAGATTAAAGTGTAGCATAGTGCCACTTGGGCAACAACTAAAAGCTACATGATGCAAAGATTGATTAATTTGTGTACCTTTTATCTGCAAATTAAAAATTTTTTTTTATTTATTTATTTATTTATTTTTTTCTTTTTTGACATCCAAACATAGCCTTAATTGGTAGGTAAGGCTGTAAGCCGCCACCAGAGCAAGGGACCATTGGGCTATCAGTCCAAATCCCACTGATAGATCCAACGGTGTAAATTCATCCAAAATCTTTCCTAATTTCTTTTTCTTGGTGTTTTTTTTTCGGTAAAAATCTTTCCTAATTTATCGATGTTGATGTTTTGATTCTCTTGACACGTGATGATATTGCGCAGCTCTAACGCTAACCGCAAAGGACACTCATGACTCAACAACTCAAGTCATGATTCCATGGTACTGAAACCATATAATATCAGGTATCACTGTACCCAAACCCGTTGGATCTGAATAATTATGGATACTCCAATCCAACAGTCCTGAGAAAAAGTGGGTTAGTGACGGTAAATCCTAAGGAGCAGCGGCAAGATAGAATTAATACCATCTAACAGAAATAACCTACAATTAGATTAGAATCTTTAAATCAAAATCTGAAATTTATGATAAGAAAATATTTCGATCCAACTGAAGACATTTGATATACCTTTTTACGACTGTAGACCTCACTACATTGCATCATTTCTCAAGTTATATATGAAATTAGTTCTAACCTATTATTACCCATTCTCTGCCCACACTTTCAGAGTGCAGACTCTGCAGTGGCTTCTCTCTTTCTTTCTCTCTTTCTTTCGCCGGAAATATGGCAACGACGGCTCAGCTCCGCTATTCTCCATTCCCCAACCATCACAGAATTGCCGGAAAACGTCACTTTCCCGGTGAAGCTTCGTTCTTTCCGTCTATATCTGTCCCATTTCACTCCGCAACCACCTCAGCAAACCTCTCCCTCACTCCCCTCCAGCCCAGAGCTTCAAGCGACGGCGGAAATTATGGTGGTGGAATTGGCCGCGGTACGGGTGGTGGCGGTAGTGGTGGGGGTTGGAGTTCCGGCGGAAGCAAAGATGGAGATTCCAGCCGCGATCCGGGGTTCGGAATTCTTGGGCTGTTCTTGAATGGGTGGAGATCTAGGGTTGCTGCAGATCCGCAGTTTCCCTTCAAAGTTTTAATGGAGGAGTTAGTTGGTGTTAGTTCTTGCGTTCTTGGAGACATGGCCTCTCGGCCCAATTTCGGTCTTAATGAACTTGATTTCGTGTTCTCCACTCTCGTTGTTGGATCGATTCTCAATTTTGTTCTCATGTATCTGTTAGCACCTACGATGTCATCTTCTTCATCTACTCTCCCTGCGATCTTCGCGAATTGCCCACAGAGCCACATGTTTGAGCCTGGAGCTTATGGTCTTCTCGATCGGTTTGGGACCTTTGTTTATAAAGGAACAGTTTTTGCCGCTGTAGGGTTCGCAGCTGGACTCGTTGGGACGGCGATTTCTACTGGGTTGATTACGTTGAGGAAGAAGATGGATCCGAGCTTTGAGACGCCGAATAAGCCTCCGCCAACGTTGTTGAATGCTCTTACTTGGGCGCTTCATATGGGTTTGAGCAGTAATTTTAGGTACCAAGTATTGAATGGGATCGAGTTTGTGCTTGCGAAAGGGCTGCCTCCTGTAGCTTTTAAGAGTTCAGTGGTGGTTTTGAGGGGTTTGAATAATGTTCTTGGTGGAGTTTCGTTTGTAGTGTTGGCGAGGTTGACTGGAGCACAGAAGAGCGGAAAGACTGTGGTTGCTGTGCCGGAGACGGGTTCGGCTGAGGAGAAGGTGAAGTTGTTAGAGGGGGGTGAGGATTTGCAAAGCAGCGAATCCACTTGTAAGTGATTAGTTCATCTTCATGGATTTTCCCTCTAAAGATAACGATAGGGTTTCCTTCTTTCTTTTTTTCCTTTCAATGTAGTAGGGAAACATAGCACTTATTTAGATTAGGTTTTCATTGAGGGATGGGTTCTGATGGGTGCCTCTGTTTTTGTGTAATTTGAAGTTACACGCTTTATGAAAAATAACGTCTCTAGTTGATGATGAGTGAATTTTTTTTCTTCCCTTTCTGGGCCCTAATTTCCTTCTCTGTGAGCTGATGGATTAATCTATTTCCATACTTCTGTTTATGAATGATCTTTTCTCCGGGATAATGAAAGTTTGATCTATAGATTATGTTTTAATGGTTCTGTTATTGCATATTTTTTTTGGTATATGGAGGAATAATAGGGAGAAATGAAAGAGGCTGAGGCTGTCTGCAACTTTTAAAAGTTTGCTTTCCACCTTTTATTGTTCCTTTTACCTCACAGGGTAAGAGTAACCATAAAATGCTGTTTTTTTAAAAAAATCTTTTGGGAGTGGTCTTTGTTGAAAAATTGTGTTTCTTTTGGTATTTCATAGAGGTGAAAATTTTCCTTTCTGGAATAATCAAATGAAGAAGTGTATGGTATCAAGCGAATATATGTTTTTCTTTTCTTCTCTTTTCCTTTCCTTTTTCGTCAGTGTTAGTATACTCTGCTTTGTTTAGGAATTGCTCTTTCCTTCTTTAATAATAAAAGTAAGGGAAGTAGTTTTCTCTGGGAGTGTAGCCTACGCTGGCACTCCCATGTGTCTCTCTCTCCTCCTCAAAACAAGGGGGCAGAAGTGTCTTTTCATATGGAGAGGAGAGAGATTGACACATGGGTTTGCTGGCATTGACCATACTCCCGGACAGGGTTCTTTTTCCCTAAAAGTAATGTGCGTGCATGAATACACATTTCTTATTCACTGATATGTTTTCAGTAAGGCACGGGCTTATTGTGTTGGGTTGTGGTGTCTTGGCATTATTGTGTTGAGTTGTGGTGTCTTGGCAGTTCACATTGGTTAGCCTAATAATAAGAGTTGCATTTCTTGGATAATCCTTTGTTTGATTTGGATGGATAAGTTGATTGATAATGTGTCTATTGGACTCCAGTTTGCCAGGTTCCTATGTGGACATGGAATTTTTATGCCCTTCCCTCCCCACCCAGTTATGTCTGGTAACTAAAGCAGGGTCAACTGAATGTTGCTCCTGGCTTTAGTGTCAGCTGGAGATAGGTTATATAGTACAGATTTAAGGCATAGATGAGGGTTAGGCAGGTCCCAGGAGTTATTGGTAAACTATTCAGCTTAAACTATTATAGTTGCATGGTATGTTGTTTTCTTTTTTCCTGGAAAAAGAATTTATTCATAGGGAAGGAAAAAAGAAAAGACGGAGCCAGGTTACAGCAGAACGGCAAACAGCCCCAACAAACACTAATGTAGCTCTAAATAAGAGGCAGTCCTACTAGAGGCCAGGTGTACAATGGTTCTGAAATTGATCAGCCGATTGGGGCAAAGCAGGCTGATTTAACTCAAAATTAGGGTTAGGTAAGGGGAATGAGTTAATGTGATATATGATAATGTTGGGCAGGTCTAAAGGAAGCTAATGGTATAGGTTTTAAATAGGTTTAAACAGAAAATTAAAATTCTGAAATTCTAGTGTTAGGGTTTGGGTCTTGGGTTTTAGGAAAACAATGAAATTTAGGGTTTAAAGTGGTGTTTAGGGTCTGGGCTTGGGATTGAGTGCTCTAAACAGTAAGGGGGAGACTCGATAGTAATGTGGACTGAATTGGATGGCTAATTAGGTCTGAACAGGTTTTTGACTATTTAGGGTTTTAGTGGAGATGAAGGGGAATTAGGGTTTAGCTATTGAAGATGGGGCAGCAGGCTAGGTCGAGTGGAGGGGTTAATGTAGTGATGCTATGTCTGAAGTTTGAGGGGATTTGGATGATAGGATATGGCTGGACAGAATTTAGAAAACTAGGGTTTATGGAAGTCGATGGGAATTGATGGAGACTTAGGGTTTTGATGGGATTCAAATAAAATTAAAAAGGGGAATGATGGGATAGATTGTAGAGGACTGGGAGAAGAAAGGGATGATTGAAAATTAATCAAATAACTTATTTGTTGAAAGAGATCTTCAATGGAAGCAGCAGTTATGTGATAGAAGGATAGAACCACCTTCCAGTTGAAGAAGATCCTCCCAGCCGTCACGGCGTAAGGAGTCAATTGGATTCCACCAATCCCTTTCCACCTTGAGATCCACAAGGATGCACACTCATAAAGGAGCAAGGAGCAGCAACAATGGCAGCCAACAAGCAAAGCTCGATTTTTTTAATTCAAATAAACTGTGGGGGAGCCTCCCACGTTTTTAATAGAGGGCCAATGGCCAAATCCTAGTACAAAATAACCTCTCCCTTGATAAATCGTGGAAGGGAAGGAATTAAAATTAAAGTTAATAACTTAAAGCAGTAAAATGACCTATCTACCCCTAATAACTTAAATTTAAAGACACTTAGCTAAATAATTTAAATTGGCCCAATTGAACCAATTGGATGCAACCAATTTAAATCGGTTCAATTTAACTAACAGAAAATAAACTAAGTATGGAATGGAAATACTAGAATGTAAACCTAAGCTATGGCTCCCTAACTAAGCCCTAATGTCAGGACTTCTTCTTCTTCTCCTTCTTCCTACTTGGTGTTGCATCAAACACAACACGGAAGAAAAAACCGAAAAATACGAGCTCTTCTATTGACAGTTCTCCTTCAAGTTTCTAGCAGAAACCCCTTCAAAAGAGCTGTTAATCTGGCACCAAAGAGCTAACATGTCCCAAATGGCAGAGATATCTTTCGATTGATCTTCAAAAGTGTGAGCTTTTTGTGTGCTCATCAAAGAATCCTTCTGATTATATGAAGCAGCAATTTCAGCAAATATTTGTCATATCACCTGTAATTGGACCCCTTACTCCAGAAAGCTTCATTAAACACAGCAAGATCTCATCAGAGAACGAACAATGAATTAGAAGATAAATTGTATCCTCTGTGTGTTTGGGACATAAACACCATCCGCTTACTATGGAGAACCCCTTTTCATAAAACAAAACCATGCAGTTTAGTGTAGCTAAGGCAGTTAACAATTAGTCGTTTTTTATAATCTACACAAGTTGTTGACAAGTCGATGACTGCATATTTCATAGACTTAACACAAACAAATGACAAAATTATATTATAAAACCAACCCCGCTTACTTTTTGTTGCAAATACCGCTGCCACCTAAGAATTGAATACAGTAATTTTGTACCTACTGAACCAAATCAAAAGCCTTCTATAACCATAACTACTTCAGAGAAAACTCTACCTAATCACACTGTCCTGAACCTAGTTAGGGCCCCCACAACTCAAAAACTAGATAAGAAAGGAAAGAAAACTAAAACTTATGTGCCCTCTTGAAACAATATTCGGTGGTATTAATATTTTTCTTGCTTCTCTGCTCCTAAGATTTACATCAGTGGTCATCATCCTTTATTGTCGTAGAAATTCTGGTTATGGTTTTTCTGTTTCAGTAGTTGAATTATATATTGTGCCCCAGAACTAAAGTATACAGAGGTATCAGCTATAGAACTGATACTGTGTAGGTCGTTTGGGTGTTTCCTTCAGTAACTTGGATGACATCTGACTAGGGATATGTACTCTGTTTCTGTTTTCATCAGAGCCCCAGTGGGATCCTGGACAGTGTTCTATATAGATGATCCTTTTACCTGAGAATGTTTTACGGTTGATGTGTTATATATATATATTCCTTTTCTTCCATTCTTCTTCATTCCAATCTTACATTGGATCTGCATTTAATGACCCCTTTTAGAAAAATGACTGAAATCTACGTTCCTTTTATCAGCTTACGTAAATTGATAAGCTTATTCAATATTCAACTTCTTTTGGATGATATGGAGTGGGTGGGAATGTGACGTCTAGTGGCATGTCGCCTTCTCATATTCCCTTTGATAGGGTTTCTTTGGTGAAAAATATTTCTGAGCTAGCAGTAATTTTTGTTTTTTTTTTTGTTTTTACTTTGGAGAAACATGTTGGTGACGCTCTAAAAGTATTTCTGAATTAGAAAAGAAACAGAAATATGTACAGTAACTCAAATACGTCTCACTTCTCTATGTTATTGTTAAACCATGTTCTTACCAAAAAAAAAAAAGGTTAAACCAACTATTTCCCCCACAAATTAACATTGCGCTGAAGGCATGGGTTTAATCCCACATCGCTTGTGTGAGTGTGATGTGTGTTGTGTACATCCGTCATTCCACCGTTCCAAAAGCTAATTAATATTTTGTTCTATTCCCGACATAGGAAAGGAGGTCGTTTCCATATTTTTGTCCATCTGTTCAATTCTATAGGGTTCTCATTCTCTTAATTTCTCCGTTTTTTTCTTTTCCCATAAGGCCATAATACATGAAACCATATAGTCAAGTTGGCATGGTCGGCTCATGGATGGAGTTCAACCAGCATTTTGTTGAAGGTTTAAGAGGTTTGGAGAACACAGCTTTGATGTCACCTGGCATGTTTCTAAAACGCAGCAGTTCCAAATTGTAATTGAAGAAGCAGGTCTAAAATCTAAATCTGAATTCTTGTTAAATCGAGTCAGTCAATTTATCTTCTAAGAATGTATGAATAATCCTTGAAAGAATCAGTAGTCCAGGCTTGCCCGAGATTTTTCTTGTTACCCTCCCTGGGTTGAGTATGTGGGTAGTTCAGTTCTTTAGCAAAGTAATGGGTCAAGAAGAAATAACTTCCAGAATCTACAAATAAACAATTTGCAGGATTCTTATCAAGTTACCATATAATATCAGGTACCACTGTACCCAAACCTGTTGGATCCGAATAATTATTGTAATACTTCAATCCAACAGTCCTGATAAAAAGTGGGTTAGTGACGGTAAATCCTAAGTAGCAGCGGCAGGAAAGAATTAATACCATACAACAGAAATAACTTACAATTAGATTAGAATCTTTAAATCAAAATCTGAAAATTAACGATAAGAAAATAGAGAAAATTACAAGATTAGGCAAAATCATGTTTTTCTTTACAGCTGAAGACATTTGATATACCTTTTTCCGACTGTAGTGTAGACCTCCCTACATTGCATCATTTATCAAGTTATATATGAAATTAATTCTAACTTTTTTTTTTACAAAGAATTTTATGAATTTATAATATTTGTTTCCATTCTACCGAAAAAAACATATATATCTCTTTCCATTAGCGTCATCCCGCAGAAATGAGGATAATTTTCCGATAACACCTCTGGAAGACTATCCATACAAAAGATGATTAGAGTGCACAGACCCCGCCAAGTAATCTGCACAGCTGTTAGATCGCTCGAACATGATGCGCAAAAATGCAGCTGACCTATTATTACCTATTCTCTGGCGACACTTTCAGAGTGCAGACTCTTCAGTGCTCTTTCTCTCTCTCGCCGGAAATATGGCAACGACGGCCCAGCTCCGCTATTCTCCACTCCCCAACCATCACAGAATTGCCCGAAAACGTCACTTTCGCGGTGAAGCTTCACTCTTTCCGTCTATATTTTCCCCATTTCACTCCACAAACACCTCAGCAAACCTCTCCCTCACTCCCCTCCAGCTCAGAGCTTCAAGTACTAGTTCCGCCTCAAAACTAGAACTTTCTGGCGACGGCGGAAATTATGGTGGTGGAATTGGCCGCGGTACTGGTGGTGGCGGTAGTGGTGAGGGGTGGAGTTCCGGCGGAAGCAAAGATGGAGATTCCAGCTGCGATTCGGGGTTCGGAATTTTTGGGCTGTTCTTGAATGGGTGGAGATCTAGGGTTGCTGCAGATCCGCAGTTTCCCTTTAAAGTTTTAATGGAGGAGTTAGTTGGTGTTAGTTCTTGCCTTCTTGGAGGCATGGTGGCTCGGCCCAATTTCGGTCTTAATGAACTTGATTTCGTGTTCTCCACTGTCGTCGTCGGATCGATTCTTAATTTTGTTCTCATGTATCTGTTAGCACCTACGATGTCATCTTCTTCATCTACTCTCCCTGCTATCTTCGCGAATTGCCCACAGAGCCACATGTTTGAGCCTGGAGCTTATGGTCTTCTCGATCGGTTTGGGACTTTTGTTTATAAAGGAATAGTTTTTGCCGCTGTAGGGTTCGCAGCTGGACTCGTTGGAACGGCAATTTCTACTGGGTTGATTAAGTTGAGGAAGAAGATGGATCCGAGCTTTGAGACACAGAATAAGCCTCCACCAACGTTGCTGAGTGCTTTTACTTGGGCGCTTCATATGGGTTTGAGCAGTAATGTTAGGTACCAAACATTGAATGGGATGGAGTTTTTGCTGGCGAAAGGGCTGCCTCCTGTGGCTTTTAAGAGCTCAGTGGTAGTTTTGAGGTGTTTGAATAATGTTCTTGGTGGAGTTTCGTTTGTGGTGTTGGCGAGGTTGACTGGAGCACAGAAGAGCGAAAAGACTGTGGTTTCTGTGTCGGAGACAGGTTCGGCTGGAGAGAAGGTGAAGCTGTTAGAGGGGGGGGGGGGGGGGTGAGGATTTGCAGAGCAGCGAATCCACTTGTAAGTGATTAGTTCATCTTCATGGGTTTTTCCTCTTAAGATAATGATAGGGTTTCCTTCTTTCTTTTTTTCCCTTTCAATGTAGTAGGGGAACATAGCACTCATTTAGATTAGGTTTTCATTGAGGGATGGGTTCTGATGGGTTTCTCTATTTTTGTGTAATTTGAAGTTACACGCATGAGTGAATTTTTTTTCTGGGCCCTAATTTCCTTCTTTGTGAGCTGATGGATTAATCTATTTCCATACTTTTGTTTGTGAATGATCTTTCCTCCGGGATAATGAAAGTTTGATCTATAGATTATGTTTTAATGGTTGCTTCTATTATTGCATATTTTTTTAGTATATGGAGGAATAAATGGGAGAAATGAAAGAGGCTGAGGCTGTTTGCAACTTTTAAAAGTTTTCTTTCCACCTTTTATTGTTCCTTTTCGCTCACAGGGTAAGAGTAACCATAATTTTTTTTTTAATCTTTTGGAAGTGGTATTTGTTGAAAAATTGTGCTTCTTTTGGTATTTCATAGAGGTGAAAATTTTCCTTTCTGGAATAATCAAATGAAGAAGTGTATGGTGTCAAGCGAATGTATGTTTTTCTTTTCTTCTCTTTTCCTTTCCCTTTTCATCCCTTTTCTTCTCTTTTCCTTTCCCTCTTCGCTCACAGGGTAAGAGTAACCATAATTTTTTTTAATCTTTTGGAAGTGGTATTTGTTGAAAAATTGTGCTTCTTTTGGTATTTCATAGAGGTGAAAATTTTCCTTTCTGGAATAATCAAATGAAGAAGTGTATGGTGTCAAGCGATTATATTTTTTTCTTTTCTTCTCTTTTCTTTTGGTATTTCATAGAGGTGAAAAATTTCCTTTCTGGAATAATCAAATGAAGAAGTGTATGGTGTCAAGCGAATATATGTTTTTCTTTTCTTATCATTGAGAGTGACAACTTACTTCTCATCAATCTTCTCATTGGGCATACCAGGGAGGCGCCTTGGAGGATCTCGGATATAATTTCAGATTGTCAATCTCTTTGCTCTTTCTTTGATGGTATTCTGTTTGTACAGGCTTTCCGTGAGGCCAACAGTGTAGCTGATTTGCTAGCCTCCTCGGCTGCAGGTTCTCAGCAGTACAAGTGTTGGCTTTCAATCCCTCCCCCTTTCATCTCCCCTTTGTTGTTTGCGGATGTTTCGGGAACGTTGTTCCCACGTTAATGAAATGTGCTTATCAAAAAAAACTTTTAGTATACTCTGCTTTGTTTAGGGATTGCTCTTTCCTTCTTTAATAATAAAAGTAAGGGAAGTAGTTTTCTGTCTGGGAGTGTAGCCTACGCCGACACTCCCATGTGTCTCTCTCTCCTCCTCAAAACAAGGGGGCAGAGGTGTCTTTTCATTTGGAGAGGAGAGAAATAGACACATGGGATTGCTGGCATAGACCACTCCCAGACAGGTTTCTTTTTCCCTAAAAGTAATGAGCGCGCATGAATACACATTTCTTTTTTACTGATATGTTTTCAGCAAGCCACAGACTTAAGATCAGGACTTATTGTGTTGGGTTGTGGTGTCTTGGCAGTTCACATTGGTTAGCCTAATAATAAAAATTGCATTTCTTGGATAATCCTTTGTTTGATTTGGATAGTTAAGTTGATTGATAATGTGTCTATTGAACTCCAGTTTGCCAGGTTCCTATGTGGACGTGGAATTTTTATGCCCTTCCCTCCCCACCCAGTTATGTGTCTGGTAACTAAAGCAGGATCAACTGAATGTTGCTCCCGGCTTTTGTGTCTGCTGGAGATAGCTTATATAGTACAGATTTAAGGCATAGTTGAGGATTAGAGTTATTTTCGGTAAACTATTCAGCTTAAACTATTATAGTTGCATGGTATGTTTTTTTCTTTTTTCCTGGAAAAAGAATGTACTCATAGGGAAAGAAAAAGGAAAAGACAGAGCCAGGTTACAGCAGAACGGCAAACTGCCCCAACAAACACAGCCCGGAAGAAAAAACCGAAAAATAGAAGCTCTTCTATTCTTTTAAAGGGTCACAGTTCTCCTTCAAGTTTCTAGCAGAAACCCCTTCCAAAGACCTTCTAATTTGGCACCAAAGAGCTAACATGTCCCCAATAGCAGAGATATTTTTCGATTGATCTTCAAAAGTGTGGGCATTTTGTGTGCTCATCAAAGAATCCTTCTGATTATATGAAGCAGCAATTTCAGCAAATATTTGTCATATCACCTGTAATTGGACCCCTTACTCCAGAAAGCTTCGTTAAACACAGCCAGATCTCATAAGAGAAAGAACAATGAATTAGAAGATAAATTGTATCCTGTGTGTGTTTGGGACATAAACAGCATCCGCGTACTATGGAGAACCCCTTTGATCAATGAAATTAAATACGGTTCTTAGCTGCTGTCCAGGAAAAGAAAGCCACTCTTAATGTCAGCTGAGCTTTCCAATTACTTTTATGAGGAATCCTGAACACCAGAAGGGGGAGGAGAATCAGAGAAAGATTTAGTAAAGAAGATACCCTTCGATGTAATTTCCAAATTCTTGTCATGAGAATTGAATTGATGTGGTTGAAGAGTTTAATAGACGGGCAATAACAGGCTTATTATATGGGTTTTCTTAGAAAATATTTTATTATTGGAGTCATCCATTGATAATGCAAAAGATTATCCAGTGTTCATCATTTTTTAGCTGTTTCTAGTTGCCTAAAAATTGATTACCGGATTATACACAATTATCTTTTTACTGATAGTGGTTAATTGGTTTGAAATTTGCACGGGTTGCTCTATTGTGACCTAGTGGTTGTAGTCATGGGTTCGAGTCAGAAAACAGTCTCTCCATGAAGCGGGGGTTAAGGCTGTGTACATTATGACCCTCCCCAGACCCCACAGTGGCGGGAGCCTCGTGCACTGGGTACATCATTTTAATAAGTTTGTCACCAACCATTCTTTTTCTATTTTTATTTCTCTATCCTTACTTTTAATTTTAAGTTGCTGTTATTAGATTCTGTGATTAAGCAGGTGAAATTGATCAACCTATTTGACCTTAAAAAGGAATGTTTGTGGCTTTGCTCCATCTTTCACTTTCAGTTATTGAAGTTGGTCTGTAACAAAAATTGCAAGAAATGTGAAAATGGTAAATATTACATAGATACATAGTTATCCATATTCCTATGCAGATCCATATTATAAGTCTGCCTCCATGTAGAACAAGTCATTGTTCTTCCCAGCTGTTAGAGGGAATGGTTACTGGAAGTACAAATACTTGAGTTTTGCTAGGCTCCTGGAGTTCTACCCATGGAAGAATGGACGTTAGTCTTTCCTTTAAGAAGAAACAAGAAATGGGAACGTGGGAAGTTTATAGTAGTTTGAAGCTTTTTGTGTAAATCTTATTTTCACAAACTGGGAAGCCGAAGTCTAAAATACAGAGTGTCAGCATTTTGCACCTGGGAGGATTGAAATTTCATCATCCTGTGAATTATAAACTCCTCTCTCAAAACCTTTGATTGTTCTGTCTTCTCATTCTTCCCATTGGTATTAAAAAAAATCACATGGAATTTATATATATGGTGGTTTTCCAGATTGATCTTTTTTGTTTTTGATGCTTTTCCCCTTCCTATATTGCCTTTGTCATCTGTTTGTGTCCCTGGTTATGTTTATATTAGTATTCCTTTTGGAATGCAAATGGTTTTGAGTAGAATCAGAGTATTGCAGAATGAACCGCCTCAAAGAGTGATGCGACAGAGCTCAGAGGAGACTATTACCGTGAACACAAAGATTAGATTCAAGAGATGATGACTATGATTATGGAAGAGATGGTGATAAGCTGGTGAGGTTTGATGGGAAGACAGTAACTATTGTGGAGGTAAGTATAGGTTCTTATATGCCAGAAAAGAAATGTGTGGGTTCGTATTTATTTAACTTTGTTTCTACATAATTTGGTTGAGCTAAACTGGGTAGGAACCCCCATAAACAGAAACAGTACATTAAACCTGTTGCCCATTTTTCCAATGACGAGTCTGTATTACCTACCTCACCTCTCGGACAAGCTTCTTTTTTCTTATTTTTTAAATGATTTTACAAAAATTATCCCTTCAGCTCAACTCAAAAAAATCATTGATGAGAGTAAAGAAGTCCTAATAAAGTGAATTGCCTATAAACAAATAAAGGGAGAGGATTCAGCACGCCTCTGGCCTTTCCTGAAGGTAGCAGTTGTGCCCAATGGAGAGGGTGGGATGGGAGGACAGGGGATCATTTCCATAGAGAGTGGTAGAAAGACAGACTCAGGCTGGAGCCGTTGGGCACAACGCCAAGCCTTTCCCTATAAATAAATAAAGAAGAAAGTTTTCTTCCATCATGGGTGAAGGAAAAATGCACTCATCAATGGTCATAAATGTTCTCCCTCTTCTAGTACGAAGTCGATAATACCCTTATACGATTCCCCATACCTATTGCATACCATCCAGTTTCCTCAGTCGAGGGATGACCATGGTAAAGGAAAATTGCGTCCACAAATATATGGTTGTGGCTGTTTTTATTTCATTCAAAATGCAACTTCGTCAATTTTTATGTTCACTTACAAGATAGCCCAAGACGGCAGAAGAAACAAGCAATTGAAAATTCAGCTGCAACAATTACCAAAACCCGGAAAAAAAAATAAAAATAAAATTTAACAACAACAAATGAAACATGAAAAACTTCCACTTACAATCCAAATAATAGAATAGGACTAAGTTTTCCTTCACCGACAGTAGAGAAATATCTTTTTCGCCTCCAAAGAAACCATGTGTTGGACTCTTGGGTCATCATCACACTCTCACCCCTAATACAATTAGATGACAGTGGATGTGAAGACTCCCTCCATAAATAATAAAGAGGGGATTAAATTCAAAGATCTTCTTTTACCATTCTTTTGCTTTTATTATTTATTGTGTTCTTCTCCTTCCCAAGCTATCTCTCCCCTTCCTTAAATAGATCCAAAGGAAATGACATTTGAACAAGGAAAGAAGTTTAATCCACTCCATAGAAGAGATCACAATCTCTCCATGATCTACCATAGGCATCCCTAAGTAGGTTACACTGGTATATGTCTTGGCTCATTTTATTCCTAATATGCCTAGTGAGATACCCTTCTCTCCACCTTTCAAACAAGGCTAAGGATCCAACAGTCATAATCCTTTAATTTCTTAAAGAACACAACATTCTCCAATTTCACAAATTGGCTACAAACCTAAGTACAAGAATACAAAACCAAGAATCAAAATTTTTTTTTTTTTTTTTTTAGGAAAATACATAGATACACACATGAAAAAATATAGTTATAATTGTGTATATGTATATAAATATTGGTTATAGCACTGTGTTTCAAAGCTCCTTTTTTCACTTGGCTTCTATTACAGCTTCAAGTGAAGCTGAAGTCTTAGAATGGTCCTCTGGTTGGGAAGGAGTAGTAGTAGGAGGAGGAAGAGGTGGTTGCAACTGCGAAATGCGGTGTAGCCTACAACGAAAAGATCCGGCGTGTTTCGTCGGAGCACAACAGCAAGTTTTTCCACCGGAGAGACTTGATAGAGAGTCAACGGATACAGATCTCCTCATCAAACTTCTTTGTAATGGATGAGAAATGTGTTTGTTGAATCCCCCCCGGCCGCCCTGTTCTTCTAAAGAACTCTGAAAGTTCTTGTAAACATGGCCCTGGCTTTCCATTGCAGTATAGCCTTGAGAGTTCATGTTCGTCCCTTCAAAATTCAAACCCAAATCTGTACAGATTTTTAAAAGGTAATTAAGATCACAAACTGTAATTAATAAACTGTAATTATTAGGAAATAATTAAACCTAAACCTCAGAAATAAATAAAATATAATAATTTCAACCAATACCAAAAATAGATTCTGAAAAAAAATAAATTGAAATTTCAATATCTGAGCCATGGTGGGTTACCTTAAATTTGGGAAGATAAAAGTTGATCGGCGAAGACTACCGGAAAAGGAATTATAGAGAGAAGTGAGATGAGAAACCAGCAAACTGCCCAATTGATGGAAGAGGTTCACTATTTATAGAAGGAAGGTGAGGGTTATTTAACGGCTACCGTTAACAGACTAGTCTTCAGGGTCAACATCAAGAATGTCCGTTATTAAACGCCGTCAAGTGCCACCATTCTCATGCTTTAACAGTTGAACCAGAATATTAAAAGGCAATTATTCATGTGGTGTTTGGGCCCTAGAAATGGAATGAGTGTTGAAGATTTGAATCATTCTTTTTCCTCAATTATTTATTTAACTGTAAAGGGGGTGCTTAGGCTAAATTTTCAAAGATTAGTGGTAGGACCCACAAAATGCAATTATTCTGATCTAATGGTTAGTAGAGATGGGATCTTAGTTCAATTTCGTATTCAATAAATTATTTGGTTATCTAGCTAGTGGTTTATAAATCATTGATGTGCACGGTTCTTCTTCTACGTGGAGGTCGTGAAGTGCAGTCCTTAAAATTGAAATTTTGAAAATGACTTTGATAGGACCGAACCCTAGCTTTTGCTTTAAAACAAAGCTAACGATTTCTCTAGATTAAATCCAGACGTTTGATTTAGTGAGATCAACCTTATGTGAGGACTAGTTTTTAACCGTTGATTTGTTTTCAAAGAGAATAATCTTTATATATGATAGGTTGATTTATTCCAATCTAATGTTGAAAATGGCAACATTACATGAGGTGGACTTGAGTGATCTCGAATCTGCAGTTGAAAATTCAGAAAATTCTAGATTATAATAATGAGTGATTTCTTAAGGGTGGAGAGATGATGCTGGCGACTATTATTCAGAAGTTGTTTTTCTAGAATAGAGTTGGCATCAGGTTGGTCAGGGGTCAGGGTCAGTTATAAGGATCACAATCCATGTCCTCAATTTAGACCAAAACCGAGAACCAGACCAAACCATCCCATCTAGGAACCGTAACCACCACCACAAACGACATTCTCAAAGCTTATCGTTGATCATAGCAATTCCCACATCAGCTTAAATACGTTCATTTCTCATTTTATCTTTTCTAGTTTTGCCGCACATCCATCATAACATCCTTATCTTTGCAACACAGCTTCGTTATATGGCACTTCTTAACTGTCTAATATTTCACCCTATACATCATAGCAAGTCGGACAACAGTCCTATAGAATTTTCCTTTAAGCTTTAAAGAAATGCGTCGATCACATAATACTCCAGTCGCATCTCTCCATTTTAAGCTAGGAACCGTAATGAACCCACCCAATTGTTTATTGGTTCGGTTCTGAATCTAACGCTAAGTTATTAATCGGGTTTTGAATCTACCAATTAAGCTATTGATTTCCCAACGGTCTCAAAACCGATAGTCCAATTAACAACCGTTGGAACCAGAACAATTACCCATCCTAACCCTATATATTATATAATTCTTAAGACTTAAAATGGCATAAAAGCCAAGGTCAAACTCTCTTTTCTTTCTTTCTTTCTTTTTTCTTTTCTTTTTTTTTTTTTTTTTTTTTTTCTTTGTTGTCTTTCATTATATTAATACTACTTGTCTCATATATTATTTTACCAAAGATTTGACTGTTAATTTTAGAATACTAACTTAAGAACATACCTTAAAATAATCGTAATTTAAGAGGGTGGTGGCGTTCCTTCTTAGTAATTGAATACAAAACAAGAGATAATATGGATTAGTTCCATGATTTGAATAAAAAAAAATTATAATGAGTTGCACATCTCCCATAGTCCTTGGATTTTCAAAGCTCTATTTTTATCATGTGACAAACTCTGAATAAGTCTGGAATTTAACATATACACAAGAACCAAAGGGTCTACCTGTCTACACAATTTGGGTTCCAATTCATCAATAAATGATAATAGTGAAAGTTCTCATCCTCTGTTTTTAAAAATGCCATAATTTATGGGACCTTTAGAAGGCAATGCTTGCCTAATCAAAATGATTAAAGTGACAGAATAAGAATTAGGGCCCCTCACTCTATTTTCTAGTTTATAATCTATAGATAGTACAAAAGGTATCTATAGGCATATAGCCCTTTGGTTGGAAAACCACCAAAAAACAATCAAAAGGTAATCTCAATCCGAATATCCAAGATTGTAATCCGGCATACAATAGATCCAAACACAATCTATAACTTGGGTAACTAATTAATCTGGAATTATGATTCAAGATTGAAAATCCTATATTATAAATGCCAAACTTCGAACCGCTCTACCAAATAAATGTCATCTCGAGTAGTATTGTTGATGGGTTTGGTTTTGATGAAATTTGTTGGATTGTTTGATTAATTTCAAGGTTGGAAGGGTTTGGTTGAGCAACAATTAATATGTTCACCTAAAACCTGAGAAACCTAACTCAATTTATTAATTGGGTTGGAGGATCTTCATCGTCTATTGATTATAGGGAGAAGGAGCCTGTGTGCCTTCCAGATATCAATATAAATAGTGGAGACATGGTTTGAGCAATCGGAATTGGAATCGGATTTTCTATTAGAATCGAATTGGATTGGAATCAGCCCGATTTCGATTTTGATTCTTATTGATTCGTACATAATTTCTAGGGTTCATGTTGATTTGGGTTGAATTGTAAAATTGTAATCCGAATCGATGAAGCCGATTCTAAACTCACATTTTCTTGTGTAGTTCTAACATTGCCATGTGGTAGGTAATGGTGGACCCAGGTAGTAGTTGAAGGAAAATATGATCCACGACTTGTGAGATGGATGAATGGTAAAATTAGAAAAAATAGAATAAGAAATGAACAATTTAGAGTTGATTTGAGAATAGCTTTAATAAATGATAAACTACGAGAAAGTCATTTGATGTGGCATGGATATGTGCAACCGATGTCTTTGAATGCTCCACAGAGGAGGTAATTTGATTCAAATCGAAGGAGCAAAAAAATCGTTTTATCATATGAGAAATGTCATTTATGGCCTCTCTCTCTCTCTCTCTCACTCTCTCACACACATAATGTGGATTGGGGAGGTTGTAAACCAAAAATCTTAATTTTGTTTATGTTAACTCAAACACCAAGAAACATGAAGAAAACAAAAAACAAACCCAAGATGACAAAGAGATTTAAGGTGATTCACACACTAATATGATGTGCTACATCCACGGGCGAAGCTAAAGATGATTCATTATGTGATAGAAGAAAATACATCTCAAGAACACCAAAAAGTCGCAACAAGAACTTTCCCTAGAAAACCCTAACTTGAAAATCCCCACATCTCACTTTTGATCTCTTGCTTACACAACAAGACAATAAAACAAATAAATACTCCTTCAAGTCTGAGTGATCCATTGGGTCGTCAGCAAAAATGTCGGAACGGGTACAAGAATTCAAGACACACATAACGATATATTATGAACATTTCTTTTTTTTTTTTTCACGAATAATTAAAGATAAATTTATTAAGAAAAATGTTTTCACCAGGTTTGGATCTAGAATTTTTCCACCGTGCCTTACATTTAATAGCTAAATAGATTGATGAGTATTAGACGAACCACAAGATAGATGGAGGATGACTTGAATATGCCACTAGTCAATTTTTAATTTTCAAGAATTATTATTGAGTTGATTTTTCTAAGCACTTAAAACATTTTCAAACCCTAGTACCAACACTTGCAACTGCACGATTCGTTTGAAATTTAACTATAGATAGAGACTGATATGAACATGTTCACAAAATTTGAACCCAATTAAATTACTCTATGGTAATTATTTAAAGAGCTTTATGAAAGGGATTTGGGGTCCAGAAGTGGTGTAACCATAATCCCAAAATTATGAAAGGTTTTATTGATAATTCCATACTACTTTCTAAAGTTCTTATTTCATATTTAATTTAAAATAAAATAAAAGATTAATATGAAATTAAATCAACCAAAATCTGTCAAAGTTAATCAATTCATATGAAGATTATATGAAATTGAATCAACCTATCATTCTGACCACATTCGATATGTATTTGTTTCTTCTTCCTATCTTGAATATATTTTTATGTTGAGTTGTTATCCATATTTATGTACATCTCACTACATTATGATTAGATATACTAGCAAGATTCATGTTTACATTCTCCTTATGACATTTGCATATTTAAATCTTTGTCTATATGATATGACGTAAAAAAAAAAAAATTTAAATCCCCTAGCCGTGTTTGCTCATTGAATTTATTAATATAGTAAAAAAAAAGGCGAGAAACATACAAGGGTACAAACTCTCTCTACCACACACAATAACGCACCAACGCACGCACACACGTATAATAATCCCAAAAAGAAATAACTTGGTTTCATAGGCGTAACCTTCCCTTGTACCAACTACGGTATACCTCCTTTTAACCAATATACCCTTTTATATCAAATTTTGTTTCCCAAAAAAAGGATTATTCCATAGTTATAACTAAAATTTTCAATCAGTTTTTAACTTATAAGAACATATTCTAAATAATAGACCATTAACTCATAAAATAATACATATTACATGATAAATATATATATTCATAAAAATAATAGACATTTAATTCTTTCTTCTTTTTTTTTGGGGGGGGGGGGTGTTAATAGACATTATGAATGGCTTTCTCATATCCACTTCAATGTTCACCATATCTATTATATTAGCTTATGAGGGACGCTAAGAAAAAGCATCTAACCCCCTCAATATTGAAGCTATGAGAAAAGTTATAAGGGAAAAGTCATGAATGATTCTCGTTCTCAAATAAATAGATTCTCTTTCTCTATCATTATCGATCATCATCCACCCTTCAACCTTACCTTTTCTTTATTCTTCTAAGGTTCCCTACCAATATTACAACGCATGGAATACTTTTTCACTGTAAAAATATTAAACCCCCCCCCCCCCCCCCAACCCCCCCTTTTCCCTTCACTGAGGGTTTTTTTTCTTTTTCTTGTGTATCAACATTCTATGCATCACCATTGACAACAACCATACTTTATCTAATAAATATTCATATACCCAGACACCTCAGTGGAGGGAGCCTTGTGCATTAGGTACACTCTTATACCCATATCCCACCAACAAAAAATTCCTTTGGAAGATTTAGTTTTCTCTTAGAATTATGACAAATCTAAAAAATGTCTCTCCATTAATCGAATAACTAAAGAGATTTGAAGTAGATAATGTTAAGGATAAATAACATGCCAGCACCTCAGTCTACAAGAAATTCATTAATATTTTTTATATGATCTTCAAATCCTATTCTATTTAGATGTTCCAATCAGAATATGTACAAATAAAAAGAGATGACTATACCATCTTGTAACTTGTTCATATTTAAATGCAAATTCATGTTTCACTCTTTCCTCTTGAAGTTGAAATCTGAGACCGAGGAAGGAGGATCATAATGCATGAAAAGGAGTGGTAACAATCCCATAAGTCAATGAGCGTAAAAGCCAAATGAATGGAAAGATGTCAACTAAGTATATTGGTTTAGGAAGAGATCATGGAAATAGTTAAATGAATGGAAAGAGTTTCTACTTTCATTAAGTAATTTATTAGAGAATTGAAATCAGAGGATCTTAAGTATTATTCAAAATTCAGAAGAACTGCACGGGGGCCATCGAGCAACGTTAAAAAGCCCGCCCTGTCAAAAGGAGCTTCAAAAGTATTATTAGCCATTTGCTAATAATACACTGAAGCTTGCCAACTTTATACATGTTAACTAGCAACACATCATGGGGGTTGTCCTCACTGTGCATTCACCTTATAATGTGAAACATAATTCAAATGTATGAGTGTTCTCAATCTCACAGTTTATAGCTCTGTGACTTGCAGCAGTGATTGCTCAGACTGGAGAATGAGGTGTTTATAATTAGACATTTAAAGACATCTGTTTTTTTTTTTGTTTTTTTTTTTCCCCTCTTCTTTTTTGTGCAAAAGAGTACCATCGCTTTAACCTATTCTCTTGTTGCTTTTGCTTTTAGTTTCCTTTAACCTCCTACCTTCATGGTTGGATATGTCTAGCTACTTGTAGTTTATTACTCCCTGCAACCTCACAAGTCAATCCACTGGTTCGTTAATTTGGCCAACAAAAATGCTAAAATCACATATGAGTCTCACATGATAATCACAAGGCAAAAGTATTTTGCATGGCCATGTCCCCCTCTCACAATAAGGGGTCGAAAACCACTAGAACCAAAGATCAACCAGTGATGGTACTACATGTTATGCTCCAAATTCTACTTGAGCATCCAAATCTGGGTCAATCCCAAATGTGTGCGAAAAAGAAGAGCAGAGAGGCCTTTGATGATGCAATGTTGTGCTGTAACAAGTTCAACTTATTTTGAATCATCTTGCAAGCCAAAGGGACGAGAACATTAAGAATATTCATGTAGATGCATCTTCTAAAATAATGCGAACCTGACCCGGTACTCACCCAATCAAAAGCTAATTGGCTTTAAAAATACACTTTAGATACTCCAGGAGGCTACTTCAGATGAAAACACACCTGAATAACTGATCCTGACAAACATTTCTGGACGACCAAACATAGCCTTATTAGGGTACAAGTGTTTATATCCTAATAGAGATCGTCAGTTGTATCAATAAAACACAGGTAAAAGTACCCAAAAACAAAAAGTAAAAAGCAGCCACAAACTACAGTTTATTACTGTCGAGACCAATATGGGCAGCAGAATGGGAAACGTTCAAAGTTCTTATCTGCCCTCCAAAGTGAAACAAATTAGCCAGGTGGCCAGTTCATTTGCCGTCCCCCAATAAGGTGGATATGAAGGTGATAGACAGATTGACCTGCAAAAAACCAAACAGTCACTCCAAAGTAGACACTAAAGACCCCAAGGAGGGCGCTGGTTGATATTGGTACAGATAAAGAATTGGGAAAGACTACAGACATCCTTTGGGCCCATCATTGATTACAATCCTGAAGCCATCATCAAGGCCTTCCTGTTTAGCAACTAGCGTAGCAGTGTACAGAAGGTGGCCAAGAATCTCACAGTGCCTCTCCTCAGCCTGAGAAAAACAATAACAATATAATCAATTACAGTTGAGAAAACAACTGTAGATTCAGGAATATATGATCAGACTGGTCTTTCTTATTTTGCAGCACACTGTTGGATTTGTAGAACTCCTACATGGCATTTTCAGACATCCATCACACATATTTGGAAGGGGTCTTGGTCTGCCTGTAGATCATCTTCTTATTTAACCTTGGTGCTCAGCTTGTCCATGAAAGTGAAGTTTTTGTATTCAGCAGCAGAAATCACACTTTTTATCTTTTTGGATTAGTGCAAATAATACTATTGGCATCATACAGTTGTTTCTATTTTCAGAGTTTCATCCAACAACCACAAAATGGAAGATGGTAATTGGACATATGTCAAGTTGTCAACCTTTCAGTAAGATAAAATATAATTGGGTCACTATTGGAGTCGCAACCATTTGTAACTTTTCTGGGATTCACAAACAGATCTGAGCCATCCATTTTCACGGCTTTTTCTATCTGAATTCTCTGTTCCTGCTCAGGAGTTGGGAGAGTGCACAATATTGGCTAGAGTACCAGTAAACATACATGGACATACACAGGTTGCATGCCAATACACGGGGGTTTTGTTTGATTGAATTAGACTCTGAAACTCGATACACGGCTAATCTAGACCATGTCCTCATTATCCAACGATTCCATGTGGCAGAATAGTTAAGGGTAATCCAGTCTTGTGAGGTTTAGTATAATCACAAACCTTTGTGATGTTAATGTGTTGCCAAAATAATTACATATTTTTCTCCACTTTTTTATGCGATAGTTTTGCCTTGTTATTAAAGATGACTGCAGTAATCTTAAGGACTAGGGCATAGATTGCAATATTGCATCATATAATTTTGATGGTTTTAGGGCTTTGATAGAAAGAATCATGAGATTTTTTGTTGTTGTAGGCGTATGATGTGTGGCAACACCAAAATGATAAAATTAGTAACAATTACATTCATCAGAGCTGGGGGTGAAGGTTCACCCTAAGCCTCTATCTGGTTTAATGTAAAACGTTGAAATGTACCGTAAAATATTTAAGAAAAAAACAATAGGATAACAGAAGAAAGATACATTTTAGATAATAGTTAAAATAAGTGCTGTAAAATTTTTACGTTTTAGACTTTTCAACTAAAATCTGAGTGATTTAGTTGAAAATGAAGTACAAATAATGCAGAATGAATGATGGGCTCAATTAAGGATTGGGGGAAGAAGATTCTAATTTGATGGTTGATATGGTCAGATCTGAATCTGGGTCTAATGTTTCAGATCTCAAGAGAATATGTGCCAGAACCGGGAACCCAATGATTAAAATAAGGAACAAAATATCCCAAAGTACTGAAAATAATGAGGTGGAATGGAGAGAGAAAGGAGGTCGGAGGGTACGTTGTGGGGAGAAAATTGTTGATAGGTGTAGAAGAGAAGATTCTAAAAATTTTCCAGAATATTGATTCAGTGGTGGGAAAGGGATGAGAGAGTGAATATTGTTTTGCTGTCTAACTAGAAAGAGAAAATATAGGAAAGAAAGATGGAGAAAGGGATCTCAACAATGGGGAAGAGAGAGGAAAACAACACATACGTGAGAGAATATAAAAGAAATAGATATGAAGAAAAAGAGAGTAATACCGTAGGGGGCGATGAGAAACAAGATTTTACCAGATCTGAGAGAAGTGAGGAAAATAGCATCCAGATCGTGAGAGAGGAAAACGAGAGAGAGAGAGAGAGAGCCACACAAGGCAATAACCAAGGAAACTAATACACTCCAATCAATCCACAACCGTGGGTGGGTTGGTTACATTGCTTATTTATAGAAGAAAAAAAAAATCTTCCAAATTGACTCCAATAATGACTCTTAACCCTCCTAAACTAACTTAAGCACTAACTTTAAAGGACTCTTCTAGACTAAACTAACTTAACTACCAAACACCACATGGGACCCACATAATCTTATCCATGTAATCCTGTTTACCTCCTTAAATCCCAACTTTTGGGCTTATAAAAGAGGCTCATTTCATTAGAAAAACCAAAAAATATTATGTCCTAAGCGCATACAACCCAATCATGGGGCAAATAAGGCTCTGAAATCATACCAAACACTTATGAAAGGAGAAAAGTGTCAGATAAATAGAAATATAAACTATACCAAAGAGAGCAAAATTCCTTGGGATTTGTGAGCCAAGGAATATGAAAATAGAAATTTTCTAGAGTTTCTAGAACCAGATCTCTTTTAATAAAGTTGCAACAGGCCAAAATAGCAATTTAATATAGGGTTAATCCAGCCTCAATATTCTAGAAAATAGAAACTAGATCTAGTTTCTTGCACAGTTGCACCTAAACACTAAAAAGAGCGTCCTAGTGCATGAGGCTCCCGCTACTGCAGGATTTGGGAGCGGCAAATGTACGCAGCCTTAACCCTGCTTCGCAGAGAGGCTGTTTCCATGTTTTGAACCTGCAACCTCACGGTTGCAATAGCGCAACTTAACCGTTGCACCAAGTCTTGCATCTACACACTGTCCCTGGTATTGCATCAGATTGTCTAGTCATGTGTAAATGAGCCAGCTACTGCAATAACAAGATATGGTCCAAGCTCAAGACATTGAAAGGACAAGTGGAAATTTAGAAAGAGTGTGGGTTGAGCTACAGAGAAGCAATGGAAACTTGAGATTGAGGACAGGATCAGGATACAATGAAATGGGTGAACAAGATTATGTAACCTATATCAATAAAGGGACATGGTTTCTTCAGCTCAGTAAGCTAAAGTGATCCTGTAATCATAGACCTCTCCGAGGATAGCTACTTCATAGAACAATTTTAGACCTCCATGACCAAATAATAGCATGAGAGCTAAGATTGTGACCTTTGGTAACAGCAGTAATATAAAGTACATTAGTGGGGAACCATAATGAATTCTGAGGATCCCTTCACTTGTATATTTATGCCATGCAATACTAACTTCAAACTTACCACTAACTTCTGTGTATGGTCTCATAGAAGCTGATTTGGATAAATTTGTTAAAAGAATAATGAAAGCTCCTACTTTATGATATTGCTGAAGGCTCTTTTAAATAATAGCTATATCTATGAGACTATTTTTTTTCTCTCTAATATCAAAATAGAATCATGGTATCAAACCATTGTCCTTCAGAGATGTAACCAGCGTTATGATGATTACCTTAGAGAGACGTGTTAATCCATCCCTAATTTTGGGGATGATTTGGATGTGTGTGGGAGCTTGGGGTGCAATGTCTCTGAATGCAAGAACCTGTTAGAAGACACATTAGAAATGGTAAAATAGGTATCCTCCAATAAACAGAAAAGTAACAATCCCCAACATAAAGAACAATTCTAGACATGTATAAAGAACTATTACAAATAAACAGCCTACAAGCAAGAAGTACTCTCTCTCTCTCTCCTTTTTTTGGGGGCACAATTACATTCAGTTTAAGAGGAAAATCATGAACACAAGTGGCATAGATGGAAATCCATTCCATTGGCCTCAAATACAATGTATAAAACCATCTTACATCAAGACCACAATTGGTGGAAAAGGAACTCCACAAATATTTCATAGTAGATATTCTATAAGATTGAAAAATTAATGTACAAATTTCAAACCAAGCGGCACAACAATTTACAAGTATCGAGATGAAAGGATGCCCTATTCAGGGTGTAGTTTGAGGAAACTATATGAAATGCTAGGGCGATGGCCAGCGGAGGAGTATGGGCAATCTCAGCTGCTCTACGCTATAGGTCCCACCTTATAAAGCAGTAGGACCCACAGGTATTGGTGAGCGAGATCACTGATCACCCATACACCTGTGTGGCCCATACCCCTAGCATTCCTCAGGAAATTATATGCTTTGTGTTGATTCAGAAAGTGAGCCAAGAGTCACATTTACAGATATACTTGCAGAAATACCTTATCATCTTCATAAACCACGGTACTAGGAATTTCTTTATTTATGATTTTGTCAAATCTGCACATATAAGAGGAAATTGATTGAATCTCATTTCAATATATTAATCAGCACTCCAATTAACAACTCATATGTTGAAAGCCATAATATCAGTTCCAAAAACAAAAAATATATATCTTCCAATAATAGTTTAGAATCCATGGAAATGTAAAACACATTAGCAAGGCAATACAGAGAGGAACAGGAAAAATATAGCTCATACTTAGTCAAGTTGAGGACCAGTGGCCTTATATTCTTTTATTTTATTCATCTTATAGTACTAGTAACTAACAAGATGACATCACCAGTTCATACCAGTTCAATGGATTGTGCAAAAGATGGATGACACTTTCTTTTTTTCTGTACTTCACTTAAACCTCTCATCAATCTGGATTCAGAAAAAAGCTTAAATCATATGCAATCTGCCCCCGAGGAAATAGCCCCAAAAAATCATACTACTCGCAGTATTTTCTTAGCCTGACGTTAACTTATCAGAATTCATCAATGCTTACCTATCAAAGGCACTATAGTATTTTTTATTTTTTTGTTTTAATCTGAAGCCGCTAGATTCCTCTAACAATGATACTATTTCCCAAATGTCCTTCCACCCACCCATAAGAAAATCAAATCCCTAAATTATAAAACTAAGCAAAATCACATATACCTTTCTACCATTGTACTACCTTCCATTATTTCCCAGAACCCCCAAATATACTCAGAAAAGGAGTCGTCAAAAAATGAATTGGAAAATCGGGCAAAAAAGGGGGAAAATGCTTTATGGATCTTTCGGAAAAAGCAAATTTTGTAAGCCTTGCTGCTGATTCATTTAATTGGTATTAATCAAAAGCGATCAATGTACAAAAACCACAGGAGAGGCAAATAGTAGATAAAAAAGAAAATGAAAGAAGCTTGCTTACACGGTTGGAGAATCAGATGGAACAGTTGCTAGGGCAGCTTCCATCTCAGAAGCCATGGTTGCAGAACAAAAAAAGTGAGAATAAATCCCCAAGTCGCAGTAGCAGGATTTTTATAATCACTGCCACTGGCCTTCGTGTTCCCTCCTAGTCGTATGTTACCTTTGGCTGTGTTTGGTTGTCTAGAAATGGCAGGTGGGAACGTGGGGTGGGATTCTTGGGAAGATGGGACCCATATGTTGGTGGGGTTCTGGTGAGATGGAAACGCAGAGGTGAAGGTTTTTTTTTTTTTGGTAAAAAGAAATTTCATTGCAAGGAGGGGCAAGAAGGGAACAAGGCGTCCTGAGTACATAGGTTCAGGAGCCAAGCATTGGAATTTGGCCAATCTATTCTGCTTGCCACAGATAGGGCCTTCCTGGCTAGAGAATTAGCGACATCATTCGCCTCCCTAGGAATCCAGACCACGTTGGTTACATTTAACCTATTTAGCAATGTTCTAATGTCATCTATTACATTAGTTACGTTTGTAGGGATAGCTGTAGTCTTCCCCTGAAGGATCGAAACCAAGCTATAGTTATCTAGCTCAATCATCAGTTGCAGATTCATGACCTCCATGGCTGCTTGCAAGCCGTGGCGAACTGCTAAGGCTTCCCTGAGAAAAGCATCAGTAAATTGCTTCGGAGCAGAGAAAGCAAATATCGGATTTGCACTGGAGTCCCTCAGGAGGACACCCAATCCCCTTGTGGGTTGAGATCTCAGAAGCGAAGCATCACAATTGAGCTTGCAAACACCTGAAGGGGGAGGACTCCACCGGAATGTACCAGAGGGCGAAGCTGTTGGTCGTGAATCTGATTGCAGGGTGGAAGCCCAAAACTCTTGAAAAGCTTTCTGAGCTTTTGAATCGTTTCCTCCGGGGTTGCACAGACATTATTAAAAAAGAGATCATTTCTCGTAAGCCATAAGTGCCAGAGGATGAAGGAAAGTAAGCAAAAGGCCTCGAGCCTGTTCCTTTTAGTGGGGAAAGGCATGTTCCTTTTAGTGGGGAAAGGCATGTGACCCCAGTGTTCCAATAACTGCGCTAATTTTGGATCACTTAAAGAAGGCACTAGGAACGAAAGATCACTCCCAAACCAGACTGCTCGTGCTTACAGACACCCCAGGAGAATATGATCCATGGACTCCACCTCGGCGCCACTCCTTCTGCACAAAGGATCAGCCTGCATGTGTCTCTTCAACATATTCTCCCCCGATGCAATCCCTTGAGCGCAAGCCTTCCAAATGAAATTCTTGATCTTAGGAATTGTTTTACAACTCCAAATTTGCTTCCAGGTAGCAGTCGGAATAGAATCCCAGCTGTGAGTTCTTGAAGAAGAAGCATTGAGGTTCTGTTGAGCATCCCTTTTGTTTGTAATAGCATGATAGGCCGACCGAACAGAGAAAATCCCTCTACTGTCATCACCCCAAATCAGCTTATCCACCATTTGGAAGATTGGTAACTTAATTTCCAAAATGGCCCTCACTTCTTCATGACTAAACATGCCTTGTAGGGTGTCTAACCTCCAGGTCGAGTTGCTGGCATCGATGAGGTCAGATACCCAAGTTAGGGAGCACCCTGTTGGCCTTGGACTACAGATGCGCTCACCTGGCAGTGATGGAATCCACCTAGACTTCCAAATTTCAATCTGGCGTCCATTGCCCACCATAGTTGTCATGGCGTCCTGGCGCTGGAGAGGGCTGCATGGCGACCTACGCCATGGCGACCCTCTTTGATTTCTTCTTCCTGACTCTCTTTCCCTCTTCGATTTCTTCTTCCTGTCTTCGATTTCTTCTTCCCTCTTCGATTTCTTCTTTCCCTCTTCAATTTCTTTCGATTTCTTCTTCGATTTCTTCTTCCTGTCTTCTTTCCCTCTTCGATTTCTTCTTCCTGTCTTCTTTCCCTCTTCGATTTCTTTCGATTTCTTCTTTCCCTCTTCGATTTCTTCTTCGATTTCTGAATTTTCTTCTTAAAACTTGAGAAACAATAGAGAAAAAATAAAGCATGGCTTGAGTATACATCTATTAACACATTAAAAATAGAGAAAATAAAAAATAAAACATGGTCGACATGCTCGCCATGGCAACGCCATGGCGGGCGACATGTCGATATATCGACGTGACACCCCTCCACCGACTTGGATCGCCGTGACGCCGTGACAACTATGTTGCCCACCCTCCAGGTTAGGCCATCAAGCAACACTTCGCGGCCCACTAACAGACTTTTCCAGGCCCATGACGGAGACGCTCCAACCTTGGCCTGCAGGAACTCACAATTGGGGAAATAAATGGCTTTGACGAAGCGAGCCCACAAGGACTCCAGATGAGCCCATAGTCTCCAGGCTGCTCTGGCGAGCAGCGCCCGATTATGTAGCAAGGAATCTCTAAAGCCCAGGCCCCCTTTCTTCTTAGATCGACATAATCGAGTCCAAGATATCCAGTGGATGCGATGCTCGTCTTGTTGCTGGCCCCAGAAAAAATTAGTTGTAGCCTTATGGAATTGTACACTGAAGTTGGAAGTGCAAAGTGCGACCCCGCAAATGTAGCCATGGAGCTGGCTACCGACTTAATTAACACCTCTCGGCCTACCTAAGATAGGAGACGGTTCTTCCATCCTTGGATCTTGTTGGCCACTTTGTCGCTAGTCTCCTTAAATAGTTCAGACTTCTTCATACCAAAATCGGTGGGTAGGCCCAGATATTTAGATGGATCGTCATTATTCTTGACCCGCAAGATCCGAGACAGTCTACGTTTCACCCTTGGCCGCGTGTTGGGACTGAATATAATGGAGGACTTGTTGAGGTTTAATGCCTGGCCACTGGCGCCACAATAGGTGTCGAGGCACGTCTTTAGGTGGGTTATCTCTTGGAATTTGACTTCAGAGAACAAAAGGCAATCGTCTGCGAGGAGCAGATGAGAGATTGAAGTCACCCTTCCCCGAACCTTGATGTCTTTGGTCATATTTGTAGTTTCCGCAACACCAATGATGGAACTTAAGACCTGCGAGCACAGAATAAATAGAAAAGGGGACAAGGGATCACCTTGTCGGATTCCCCTAGAAGGGATAAAGGATCCACTTTCCACTCCATTCACTAGTAAGGTGTATGAGACCGATGAAATACAATCCATGATCATATTAGTCCATTGGGTGCAAAAACCCAATTTAGTCAATGTAGCACAAAAAACGCAGAGGTGAAGTTACTTTTCCCATAAACAGTAAAAGGGGAGAATTTTGCTAAACGGTTTCAATTTAAATGAATTTTTTTTTTTGTAATTTGTATTCAAATGGCTTCTTTCTCTTTTAATATTTTTATAGAAATAGATGTAGACTAGTTATCGAATTAAATTGTTTTTTGAATGATTACTGAAATGGTTTATAGTTGGTTTAAATCATTTAACTAATCGGTCTCAAAATTTAAACCAAAATCAAACTATTTATTATGCATGGTTTCGATTTAAATGGCTTAGTTTGGTTTGGTTTTGATACCCTTAATTTGATTGCAATTTGCAATAAAAAAGAAAATAAAAATAAAGGAAAAAGAACGTTGCCTAATTGCCTAGATCTTGCCCCTAAACATTGGAGCGCACGATATTACAATCGCACACCTCCCCTAAAATAAAAAATGCTATGAAAGCAAAGTGTAGTTATACAGGGTACTACACGATGTCGCAACTAGATAACGAGTTTTTTCCCAAAAATAATAAAAAAAATCATTTTTTTCTCATCCTCTCGATGAGAAAGTTTTTCTTTTTGTGGCAAGAGAAAAAAAGCATCATCTCCTATGTAATTTCAAATTCAAATTATAGAATCTTGTTTTAGCTTGCAACTCATCCAAACACCAAGAAAATGTAAAGAGTAAAGAAAATCGTACTAAATCTATACGGTTTTCTTTTTTTTTCCCGATGACATCCAAACACAGCTTTAGTTCCTACTCCTCTCCTCAGCCTAAGATTGGAGGCCTCATCATTTTAATTGTAAGGGTAATTTGATCATTTCACATTAAAAGGGTATACATTGGTTGGCAAGAGATCGATGTCTGGTCGTGTAATCCCTGCATCAGCATGGGGGCCAATGGAATCAATCGCATGGGGCATCAACATGGATGTGATTAAAAAAGGTTCTTAGCCCTCGAATAGCATAATTCAGATCCTGCCTACTTTGAGGCATATGGTGTTTAGGAATATTGGTAATGGCAAGTCCTCTTTCCTTCTTTTTGATCCTTGGATTCCTAATATTCCTTGTTGTAAGCCTTTCTCATGATATGGTTAATTTAGATCATTCAGCTTTAGTTAGTTCTTTTATTATCAATAATAATTGGAATTTTCAATTCCCTCTACTCCATTTTACTTGGACTCTCTCTCTCTCTCTCTCTCATACACACACACACACACACACATCTGCTTCACTCCCACACAGAGCTCCAACAGCCCTCTCATCACTTTTGAACAAACCCTATCAGCCCCCTTCGCGATTCGCGATCTCTCACCTCTTGCACCAGCCCCTTGAACTTTTCTTATGAAAATCATTTTTTTTTTTCATCCTCTCGATGAGAAAGTTTTTCTTTTTGTGACACGAGAAAAAAAGCATCATCTCCAATGCAATTTCAAATTCAAATTATAGAATATTCTTTTAGCTTGCAACTCATCCAGACACCAAGAAAATGGAAAGAATAAAGAATTGTAATAAATCTATATAGTTTTTTTGTTTTTTCCCCAATGAAATCCAAACATAGCTTTAGTTCTTGCTCCTCTCCTCGGACTAAGATTGGAGGCCTCATCATTTTAACTTGTAAGGGTAATTTGATCATTTCACATTAAAAGGGTATATATTGGTTGGCAAGAGATCAATGTCTAGTCGTGTAATCCCTGCATCAGCATGAGGGCCAATGGAATCAATCGCATGAGGCATCAACATGGATGTGATTAAAATAGGTTCTTGGCCCTGGAATAGTATAATTCAGATCCTACCTACTTTGAAGCATATGGTGTTTAGAAATATTGGTAATGGTAAGTCCTTTTCCTTCTTTTTGATCCTTGGATTCCTAATATTCCTGGTTGTAGCCTTTCTCATGATATAGTTAATTTAGATCATTCAACATTAGTTAGTTCTTTTATTATCAATAATAATTGCAATTTTAATTCCCTCTACTCCATTTTACTTGGACAATTCTCTCTCACATCTACTTCACTCCCACATAAAGCTCCAGCAGCCCTCTCATCACTTCTATACAGAGCCTACCAGCCCCCTTCGCAATCTCTCACCTCTTGTACACAGAGCTCACCAGCCCCTTGAACTTTTTTCATGAAAATCGTTTTTTTTCTCTCATCCTCTTGATGAGAAAGTTTTTCTTTTTGTGGCACAAGAAATAAAGTGTCATCTCCTATGCAATTTCAAATTCAAATTATAGAATCTTCTTTTAGTTTGCAACTCTTCCAAACACAAGAAAATGGAAAGAGTAAAGACAATCGTAATAAATATATTTTCTTTCTTTCTTTCTTTTTTTCAATGACAGCCAAACACAACTTTAGTTCCTGCACCTCTCCTCGGGCTAAGATTGGAGGCCTCATCATTTTAACTTGTAAGGGTAATTTGATCATTTCATATTAAAAGGGTATATATTGGTTGTCAAGAGATCGATGTCTGATCTTGTAATCCCTGCATCAGCGTGAGGGCTAATGGAATCAATCGCATGGGGCATCAACATAGATGTGATTAAAAAAGGTTCTTGGCCCTGGGATAACATAATTCAGATCCTACCTACTTTGAAGCATATGGTGTTCAAGAAGTTGGAAACCAGCGTGGGCTCTGTATCACTAGGAGCCATCACCATCGTCTCCTTCATGAACTGCTTCACCAACCAAATAGAGCAGGGAAAGCCATTACCTTTTGAACAAAATTCTACTCCGTAAGAGTTAACTCAGCAAGTCTTTGCCGTCATCCTACAAACTTGCATGAGTACCCGGCCGTGCACAAGGCCCTCTTGCTTTATTCCCAGTTGTTCTTGTTCCCTGTTGATGCCATACCTCCTCCTTCCTCCAGTCTCAGATCTTAACTCTGCCCCTATTTCTTTTGTATCCTAATTTCAAAGTTTGAGAGAGAGAGAGTCCCGAGTGAGAGTGAGAAGGTGACCAACACATCCCATCATCTCCTTCTCTAATGGGAAATGCCTGTATTTATGGTCAAATTCTCACCATTTTCTGAGGGATTCCGGCAACAACAGACAGGGAGAACTCTCCGGAAAGTTTCTCCGAGAAAGGGTCTCCTGGATCAATATCAACCCGGTCCAATTAATAACCAGTTTCAAAACTTGAAAACACACACAAAAATGATCCAAATCAACTGCATGAAGATCCAAGAGTTCTTCAAATTTGCAGGTCAAAAGAATGCCAAGAGGGTATAACTGTCTAGCTTCAATTGGTAAAAAGAGCATTCACTGATGCAGACACATGGCAAACCCCAGAAATTGAAAACTCAAATTCCTTGATTACAAATAAAAAAGTTATGATATACCTGATTCAACCTTTTTTTTTAAAAAAAATTTAACTAGAGAATATGGGTATGAAGTACAAAGAAGAAGAAAGAATAGAAACAGTTGGATACACCAAATCCAATTAATGCATCTGATAAACTTCAAGTAATTAATAAATGTACATACACTCAACACCTCCATGTAGGGAAAAAGCCTAAGAGTAACAACAACAGAAGCAACAAGCACCTCTAAGAAGAAACGTTCCAAGGCCCTTCCCATAAATTTACAATGATAGCCCCAACATGTATGGAGGTTTAGAAACAAGGGTTATCTAGCGGTTTTAATGCACAAATCCAAGGAAATATACCCCACACAACTCTACAAAACTTTCATACAAACACACTAGTCAGAAAGGGGCAGAGCTTGTCCTTCGAAGTTGATACTTCGGTTCAGGAGGCGGTGCACACGGCAACATGTTTTCCAGTTCCTGCAAATAAACAAAATGAAGATAGATTAATTTATCAGGGTTTCCTGGCAACAGAGAATGTAGCCCACTTTCATTCTTCCCATTCCACAATCCAAAAGGGAATTCCTCAATTCAACATCAACGTAGTGTAAGGTATAATACATTTTTGAGAAGATCACTGTTTTTTGACACAAGCTTGAGGATATTACCATGAAGAGATTACTATTGTCCACTAAATAAAAAATAATGCCGTTATTCTATTATCAGGTGCAGGACAAATACTATTTGCATCGGTTGGAAACAAACAACAGAATGGAACACAAAATTGTAAGAATTGGACATGATTTATACGAGGTGTTTTGATCATTCATTAATAAACTCAAGCTGATAGGTAATACCAGGTGAAAATGAGATGATATCACCTAATAAATAACAATATGAATTTATCTCAAATTGAGTTAAAGCCCCAGACTAGTTATGACTTGTATCTGTTTGTGTATTGGAGTTCATTTTGTTCAGGTTGACAAAAATCAAGACCATGTTAAAATCAGGAAATGCCTCGCTATGCTATTAAATACAGTGTTGTACAGAAAAAACATGCTGCAGAATGGACAAGTACACAACTTCATCAGAAGGATGCAGAAACAAGGTTTAAGAAAATAGTAATGACACTCAAAGCATCTACGTTCAATTACATGCAACCATCAATTTCATATTTACTTTAAGCTAGTACTGCACTTTTAAGTAAGCTATATCTTGGGAATACATAGTCAGAATTAAGACAAAATTCAAACTGATCCAATATTACCCCCAGAACACCTGGATATAAACAAGGAAACTCGCAACTTCAACCACAAAGTGACTGTGCATGTATATTGTCCAAGCTTATTAGAACCAATCCAGTATCATGTATGCATCCTCAAAGGTTCTCAGTTGCCAAAGAGAAAGAGCCAGAGGGGGAACTGGGAAGAACAAGAGTAGCATAAATTATGACACATTGCATCTACAAATAATGGATAGGTAAACCAGATGCCTTTTGTAGCCAAAAGGAATAGATTACCAACAGTACGTCACATGTAGCATAGGCAGCAACATGCTTATGTTGGAACTTCCCCCAGGCATTGGGGAGAGAAACTCTTTTTTTTTCGCTCTGAAAATTTTGAACTCCATTTCAACTGGAGTCACTAGGAGAATAATCCAATTGAATACATGGTGCCCTATACAGTTGATGCAATTTAGAGGAACATCTGGTGAAGGCACCAGCAGCGTGCCTGGTTACAACATATCACATGTGTTGACTTTTTTATGAACTATATCCAAACCACGAGCCTTGAATTTGAATGGAATTTGCATTGAATCAAGAGTTGTAAAAGATAGCAGTAATGCCTTCATTCTTATTCTTGTTATTTAATATAGTTGAGATGAACAGTCAAAGCATGCAAAGATCTGCACATATTTTTCCACTGGTTTCCAAGATCCATAATCTTCCATCCAAATGGTCCCCAGAACACATCTACAATTACTTTAACAATGACTGGAGAAACTGCAATTTATGTTTTGAACTGGATATTTGAATTGAAGGTCCGAAGAGATACCATAAAATGAAGATTCTGTAGAAGATGCCATGTTCTAATCTCTCTACATCCTCATAATGCATAGATCCCGGAAGCATGTCAGTCAAAAGGAAAAATCTTCCTCGAGCCAAAATTGCTCATCATTTCTTCCCCCAACTTAATCCATTCGTAAAAAGATGGGAAGTCCTGGGGCACCCGTACTTTTGGGGGGGGGGGGAGCACTACTAGAATCATCATCCTCCCACTCATGTACCTCAACTTTTTTATTTTTTGCAGCCAAGATGATTGCACTTTCAAGGGAATCAGGGATTTCGCTTCTAGTATGTGCTTTTGAATTGCCTAGACATGATGAGTCCATGAAAAGGAAACAAAGTCACACGTGTATACTCGATGGGATAGTATGGATCTGCTGGTAGTGGGTTTGCTTAAAAATAGAAGGGAAAAGATTCTAATCCAGTGGTTGATGAGAACAAATTCTGAATTTAAATCCAATTGTCAGGAATATTGGAAAGGATATTCTAGATCTTATTATGTAAGATAGCAGAAACTGAGTAAAATTATTACAATATTAGAAATTAAATAGTAGAGAATTGAGAGATCGATGGAACAAACAGGGGAGAGAAAACAGCAAATTGAAAAATAGATTCTAATTTTTTGTTTGAACAATAGAAAACCTATTTGATGCTAGAGATCTAATTTAAGAGTAGCATGTGATAGTAAAGAGAAGAGAAAGAGACAGAGAAGAGAGAAAATTTGTCGACAGGTACTAAAGACTTTCCTAAACTAACTCAAGGACTCAACTTTCCTAAACTAATTCAACGACTAACAACTTAAAAAAAAAAAGAAAAAAAAGAAAAAAAAAGGGCGTACCCAGTGCACAAGGCTCCCGCCATTGCGGGGTCTGGGGAGGGTCATAATTTTATAATCACTTTATTACAACAATAAAACCAAAATACGAGGTCCAACCCAAACTAATACTAAAACCTGGCCCAAATTAAACCGTCTTAAACCAGGCCTGCATTAAAGAGATCAAAAACAAAATGTACCTCATTATAAGATTCTAGATCAAAATTCATCCAAAAAAAATAAAAAAAAGATTCTAGATCAAAGAGCTTCTTTCCCTGTTTCTGTTCCTTTTTCATTTTATAATGATTTATGATATCCCTACTGCTATTCACAAAGAAATCCCATCTTATACTCAGCGTCCATTCTATTTTTATTGCTTATGGATTTCTATCTCCCTCCTGTCATGAATTTGCGACAACTCTTTTCCGATTTCTTCTTGCATTAGAATGTTCCACCAAAGTTAATTGGAACTATAGAAGGAGGACATGTGTTGAATAAAGTAGCACAGAATTTCCAGAACCAGAAAGAGATCAAACTGAAAGGAAATTCAATTCAGACCACATGAAAAAGAGCAATAAACCTGATAAAGAAGAAAGAAAATCCTGACATGATGAGAGCAATAACTGAACTATAGATTGGAATTGAGGTAGCTGTTGAGAAGATAAAATAACAGCAACTGGAAATCCACTGAAGTAAGGCCTAGGCGATCCAACGTAGAGTGAGGAATCCAGCACAAGGACACTTACCATATGTTCACATGGCTCAAGAAAAAATCTAAAAGCTTCCTCTACAATTTCATGGCCTCTAGGGCCTACATACATGTTTATAGATTGAGAATCCAAGATAAGACTTTGATTACAAGAAACAACTTTCTAATTTTTAATGCAAGAAGAAAAATAGAAACATAAACAGAATTCTAAAACAGAAAAACAGAACTTAGATCAACTAAGCTCTCCTTAATCTATAAGAACACTAATATAGAAGCTCAAAGATAAAACAGAAGGCTGTAAAAGAGCCCCACAGCTTGGCCTAATTGGCCTATTCTTCTGATGTGTGGTTGCTGAATCAGATATTGCCTATGCTACAAGTCTTCTCAACAAGCAGGGGTTCTCCATTTAGACATATGCCTGCTTATTCTACAATGAGAAAGCGATCACTAGGATGGTCCACAATCTTAGAGAAGAAGATAGACAACCTTTCCACAATGGAGGAGTGTTTCAAAGAAAGAAAGAAAGTGTTGCAAAAGAAGATTCAAATTGTCAGTTGGGGAACAATTAAGAGAGAGAATAATGGCTTTTTTTCTTTTCAGATAAGCACAATAGCAGCCTAGGGGAGATTACAAGTGAAAATCGGACTGCAGATGGTCAAATCAGTGTTAAGAGTGGAAAGTTCTAATGGTAACATTTTGATGGCCAAAGGTATTGAAAAGGTTTAAAAGAGAAGGGAAGTTCTAATGGTAATGTTTTGATGGTCAAAGTTATTAAAAAGTTTTAAAAGAGAGGGAAAAGTTTTCTTTAAAAGAAATGCCATGCAGGATGCTTTATTCACTCTGAGCCCCTTTCCAGTAATATCACATAATAGTCACAAAGGTAGGCACTAAGCCTTCAAGTCACTAATCAAAAGCCAGCTAGCAGGTTGTCTTCTTTGTTTATTTTGCCTTCTGATTAGAAACCCTAAAAGTCTTGGAAGGAAGAGTAGAAGATAGAATGGTCTAGAATTGTTAATCGACCATAAAACTCCTTGGTTGGTAGCAGCCAACTTCGCAGAACCTCATCCAAACTCCAAAGAATGGCTAGGAATTGTGACATCCCCAGCCATGGTTAGAAACACTGCACCATTAGCAATTGGGATACATGCAGAGTTATTAAGGTAATAGGTGCCCACAAGGCACCAAGACCTCCTAAAAGGCAAGGTATGTGTCTAACTAAAGCGAATTGCAATTTAAAAAAAAAAATGCATAACAAATAATTAAACAATAAAAACAATATATGACGCATAAATCACAATGTTAGTGTGTAATAGCTCACAAGAATTGACATAATATTACAATAACTTCACTTGTCATCAACAAATACAAATATAACAAAGCCTAAGCTTTGTTGTCAAGCACATTGGTTATGTGCTAAGTTGTATAGAACCTAAGCTTCAGGCATATCGATGTTAAAACTACAAAGCATGCACTATTTGGTCAACTAAAGTGAATCCTTAGGATTGCAATGGTTGAATGAAAAGTGCTTATGACTTGTTGACTCGAAAGGAACAGCCCCAACCACAATGGCACACATGTATGCTAAAGTCAGATAAAGGCAAATGTCTTGGTTAAACAATGCCAGGTCCAAGGTAACAAGGCATATGAGCTATGCCTCTAAACTTCAGGTGCATGTTTATCTTCCTTAATGTGTACCCTTGCAGTCTTATACAGTCATGGAATGAATGGATTATAATATGTAGCAACATAGTGAAACAGATTCCACAACCATGCGGATCAACATTAACGGCATTAAATGAAGTCTAAAGTTGAAAAGGAAAATTCAGTAGGAAATTAGCTTGAACAGGATCACAATTTGGGTATAGCAGAGGAATGAATGGATTATAATATGTAGCAACATAGTGAAACAGATTCCACAACCATGCGGATCAACATTAACGGCATTATAATGAAGTCTAAAGTTGAAAAGGAAAATTCAGTAGGAAATTAGCTTGAACAGGATCACAATTTGGGTATAGCAGAATAGTCAAAGGAGAAATATCAGAACAACACAGAATTATGATTGACAGCTGTTTGGAACCTGTCGAACAATTATGCAGAGTTTCTCAGGAAACAGAACAAGAACCTGCCCTACGCAGGCTAATGTACCAGGGTCACAGAATAAGGAAATAAATCAGAGTTGGGAGAAAACTCATAACTCGAAGCAGCAAAATCAGAACAGGCTCAAATTCCAATTGAAGGCTCTATTCCAGTGGTCGAGGGCTGGTAACCTGAGAGGGGTCTCAAAGTTGCAGGGGAGAGGAAGAAATCACATAGGAAGAAGGGGGAGGGGGGAGTGGGGAGGGGGGGAGAAGTTCACACACTTAGCCATGCAGGCTCTTCAGAAACACAATCTTAATTCATTCTCAATCCTGAGTTCTAATTGCACGATTACAAGTACTTAAATAAAAAAGAAACCCAACATGAAAAGGAAACCTACTCTAATTTGGAAACCCAATTTAATTCAGAAAATAAATCCTAGTATCTATCTCCTACCTAAGCTATCAAAATAAAATATTGCATGTGGGATGTAAACAGATCGGATTCGGATTGGATATGGATCGGATGTGATCGGATCCGGATATTCCCTGGCCGAATACGGATACCTCTAAATGGATTTGGATTCGGATTTTCGACCATCTGTTTACATCTCTGCCTTGTGTAACCCGGACCTTCCTCCCTCTAGCAGATACAATTCACTCTCAATCCATATCTCTTAGATCATGATCCTCTTTTCATCATATTCTAGAACCTGTTGAATCTTAAAAAACCCTCAAAATCATTATTTACTTAATTTTTTATTATTAAGTAATTGGATTTTTATCTGAGTATTCGGATTTTTTTCCGAATATCTCTAAATGAATACGGATGTCCCTAAACGGATACAGATGCGGATTCGGATTCGGATTTCGGTTATCCATTTACATCCCTAAATTTGCACGTTAATCCCAAAATATAAATAAATAAAAAACCTAAAATATCCTACTAGCCAAAGACCCAAATTGGACACGGTTCTCGATCTGGGTTCCCAAACGGGTTCGAGGCGACCTAGGAAAGCACTCCTGCATCAATTCTCCTAGTGTTGAGAAGAAATCGATCTCGAGTTTTGTAAAACGAGAGAATCAGCACCACTTGATCGGCATCCACAAACATCGACTTTGATGGAGCGATGATCGAATGCACCTCCCGATCAACCATCATGATCTTTTGATGGTCGTTAGCAAACGTCATCTCTTCGATGGGAATCTGATCATAGGGTTTCACAACTGAAATTGGACCGTCGATAAGTTCTTCAACTGCAATTTTGATCAAACCGTTCATAGCTTGATTGTCACATTCGTTGGCCACTTCTGATCCGCTTTCGGAAGATTCTATCATGCTTGACACCTTATCATAGAATTTAGTATTATTATTGGCAAGCTCCCGACAACCTGTCTTCAAATCAAGAAGTGTTGTTTGCAATTAACGGAAACCATCTCTAATTGAAAGGAGCAAATCGTATTGATCAACCTCCATGATGTAGCCTCAGGTTTGGCTCTGCTGTAAATAAATAGAATCTCTAAGGATTATTGGGACATCAGAATAAGGAAGGACAAAATAAGATTAAGAATTAAAGATGGAGGGCAAACTAGGAATTGATGCTAAAATAAGGACAAGGTGGAATAAAGAGGCATTAGAAGGATATAATGGGAAGATAAAAAAGGAATTAAAAGAAGAAACGAGAAAGGAAAGAAGAACAAAACAGAATTATAAAGAAGGGGCAGGTGTACTATGGGAAAAACAACCGAAAATAAAAAATTTCAAAACAATAATAAGGCTAAACGAAAGGAAGCCGTGAGAAGGGTGAGGTGCAAGATTGGAAAAAGAGGGGAAAAAAATATTTGAAGGAGGAGGACTTATCATAGAAGGAGTAGACAACATCGAATGGGAGTTTTTATTTTACCTCTGGAGAATCAGAAAGGGGACCTGCGAAGAAAATGGCAGAATCGAAGGAGATCAGTGTTTGACTTCAACTAGGACCTGAACCAGGGTAGGTTTCAGTTTCTCTGAGTTCTCCCACACGGAAAATCAGATCAACCAAGTCAGACTCAAGAGATTCTGTTCACTGGCGGTGGATATTGTCTGAACCAGGTATGCGGCTTCCTCTTTCTTTTTTTCTTTTTTCTCCTGGTTCTAGCTCTCTTTTCTTCTTGCTCCTTTTTTTCCTGGCAGAACCCAGGGGTGAAGGGGGGAGGGAATCAATTGAAGTACTGGAAAAAAAGGGAGGGCGGTGGGAGTTTGTCTGTGAAATTGAAGGGGTTGGGGTTTCAGTGGGACTCAAAAAGGATGGGTTAGGGTTTGACAATCCTGGGGATATAAGGTTTGGACGGGGTGAACGCGAGAGGGAGTCTGATACCAAATTGGTTGAGGGCTGGTAGGGAAGAAGGGGGCAACCTGAGAGGGGTCTCAAAGTTGCAGGGGAGGGGAAGAAATCACATAGGAAGAAAGGGGAGGGGGGAGAAGTTCGCACACCTAGCCACGCAGGCTCTTCACAAACACAAACTTAATTCATTCTCAAATCTAACTTCTAATTGCACGCTTACATGTACTTAAATAAAAAAGAAACCAATTCATCCAAAAAAATAAAAAATAAAAAAGAAACCCAACAAGAAAAGGAAACCTACTCTAATTTGGAAACTCAATTTAATTTGGGAAATAAATCCTAGTAGCTATCACCTACCTAAGCTATCAAAATAAATTTTGCATGTTAATCCCAAAATAGAAATAAATAAAAATCTTAAAATATCCTACTAGCCAAAGACCCAAATTGGACCCAGTTCTCGGTCTGGGTTCCCAAAAGGATTTGAAGCGACCTAGGAAGCACTCCTGCATCATCCAGTAACAGATACAGCCCACAAAAATTGGGTCAAGTTTGATAGCAGAATCGTGAGATATGGGAGAATCCTAGAGCTACTAAGGTCTAGGAGAGTAAGTAGCAGACCAGAACAATACCAATAATATGAAAGCATAGCAAAACAGAAACTGATCATAGGAAAATATGTGAACAAACAGAATCAGAATAACAACACAGTACTATCAGTCTATCACGGGCAACAGAAAGGGAGTAGATCTAACCTGTTGTTTGGAAATGGATAGAACAGAAAATAAAAGAAGATAACTGACCAGGAATCCATCTAAGTCCAGGCTAGGAATCCATCAAAACCTCCTTACTTGGAATCCACCAAGCAATCACTGAATCCACAGATTAACTCAGAAAATACTTAAGTATCGTATAGTCAAAATCAAGGGGAAGGCCTATGGTCTTTATTCTTTAGTCTTTATAACTATTTATAAACTTTGATATGTGCCTCAGTGCAGTGGTGCACAGAAGCATGGGAGGAGGGAACCTTTGCACTCTAAGTTAAGATGGTGGAGACTAAAAGGGGAGTCCCTAGGCCCATTTACTGAAAATGTGGTCAAACAAGGAAAGTGGGACTGTGAGGGAGACACCAATGTCAAGTGGAATGAGATGATGACTTGTATTAAGAGGGTGGCCAAAGAAGTTCTAGGGGAAGCAAAGGGGAGGTGTCTGTCCCCTAGGAGACCTGGTGGTGGGACGAGGAGGTCCAAGCAACCATCAAGACCAAAAAAAGAGAGGTTTAAGACTTGGCAACGGACTAATGATATAGAAGATAAAAGGAGGTACAATGAGGCCAGAAACGAGGCCAAAAAGATAGTGGGGATGGCTAGGGCGAGAAAATATGAGGAGCTCTATACTAATCTAAACACAAAGGAATGAGAGAAAACTATTTTCAAAGTAGCTAAAATGAGAGAAAGGAAGAGGAGATATTTCGACCAGATGAGATGTATAAAAGGAGAGGATGGAAGAGTTTTGGTAAGAGATGAGGACATTGTAAGGAGATGGGATGAGTATATTTGTGAACTTCTAAATGGAGACAGTTCAAATATGATCGATCCGGTTAACTACTTTAGTCATCAAAACACTACACATCATAGCTATGCACGTAATGTTGGGGTAGGAGAAGTTAAAGAAGCCTTAAGAAAGATGAAAGTCGGCAAGACACCAGGCCCAGATGAGATCCCAATAGAAGTGTGGAAGGCCTTAGGATCATGTGGGGTTTCTTGGTTAACCAAGCTATTTAACAAGATTATGATTACAAGGAAAATGCCAAATGATTGGAGGAGAAGCATTGTAGTTCCGGTCTACAAAAATAAGGGTGATGTCCAGAGCTGCAATAACTATAGAAGCATAAAACTAATGAGTCATACTAAGAAACTTTGGGAGAAGGTTATTGAAGCCTGCCTGAGAAGAGAGAGACTCATATCTCGAAGAAACAATTTGGTTTTATGCCAGGTAGATCCATAACAGAAGCTATACACCTACTGAGGAGGCTCATGGAAAGATGTAGAGCAAGTAAGAAGGATCTCCATATGATCTTTATTGACCTGGAGAAAACGTATGACAAAGTCCCTAGGGATTTAATCCGGCAAGTGCTTGGAAAGAGAGGGTTTGTGTCGAGTAAATATATAGATGTAATTAAAGATATGTATGAGAATGTGGTGACTAGTATGAGATATACGGGAGGTCAGGACAAGGAGTTCCCAATTAAGGTTGGGTTACACCCTAAGCCCTTATCTGTTTGCGTTTATCATAGATGAATTAACCAAGAACATCGAAGGCAAAGTACCATGGTATATGCTATTCGCCGATGATATCATTTTAGTGGATGAGACAAAAGCAGGGCTTAACGCTAAGCTAGAGACGGGGAGATCATCCTTGGAAACAAGAAGCTTTAAGATTAGTAGATTAAAGACCGAGTATATGATGTGTAACTTTAGCCACACTATGATGGATGTTGACACTGTGAAACTTGTGGAGAGAGAGGTACCGCCATGTGACTATTTCAGATATCTGGGGTCTATCATACACAAAGAAGGTGATATCGATGATGATGTTTCACAAAGAATCAAAGTGGGCTAGATGAAGTGGAGAGGTGCGACCGGAGTACTGTGTGACCGTCACATTCGTTTAAAGCTTAAAGGAAAATTTTACAGGACTGTGGCCCAACCTGCTATGATGTATGGGGCAGAATGTTGGGCAGTTAAGAAGCGCAATATAGCGAAGCTATGTGTCGCAGAGATGAGGATGTTAAGATGGATTTGCAGCAAAACTAGGAAGGATAAAGTGAGGAACGAACATATTAGAGCTGAAGTGCGAGTTGCTCCGATCAGCGACTAGTTCCGAGAATATCATCTGAGGTGGTTTGGCCATGTGCAACGGAGGCCTGAGGATGCCCCAGTAAAGAGAAGTGATCTGATTCCGATTGAGGGAGCTAAAAGAGCTAGGGCTTTGTGCAGAGTCTAGGCCTTGTGCCAAGTCTGACCTCGGATAGAGCCTATTGGAGGGCAAGGATCCACATTGTTGATACCAAGCAGCTGAGATTTTCTTGATTTCCTGGGCTTCACTATTTCCTTTTACTCTCATTTCCCATTTTCCATCGATTACTTTTCATATCTCATTTTTCTATTTTCATTCTCCATTCCTCTTACTTTTTTTTGTGAGGACCTTAGTTCTCCCTACTTTGTTATTTATAGGATCCATTTAGCCAACCCCATTTAGTTGGGGTAAGGCCGAGTTATTGCTGTTGTTGTTGTTGTAACCATAGTACTAAAACTCGCGAAATTTCGGTCAAGATATCGAATATTTCGAGTATCTCGACCTGTCCGAAACGAAATGCAAGTCCGAAATGAAAAAATGCAATATTTCAAATATTTCGATGAAATTTCGACGAAATTTCGGAAATTTTGGTCATCTCGTTTCGAAAATTTCGGAAATCTCGGACATTTTTGGCATTTTACACCCACAGAAAAATACCATATTTCGACCGAGATTTCGACGAAATTTCGGTATCTCGGAAATTTCGGTCAGACCGAAACACCGAAACGAAACGAGATTTAGTACCATGGTTGTAACTATTTATAAACTTTGCTAACCAGTATTAGGGTAGCATAAGGACTGAATTACAGATAACATAATCCAAAAGAAATAATAAAAAAAATAGCAATCAGATGGAGATAAAATATCACATCGACCAGCTAGTGATAAAGTCCTATTTTACTTTCTAGAGATAAAAATAACGATAAGACAGAGAGATAAGCTGTATTGCTAACATCACACCTATCCCAGCTTATGGATGAGATAAAAATAAATAAATAAATAACAGAAGTAAAATAAAAAGGTAAAAACTACTATTAATCCCCTCCATTGACTCAGTTTGGAGTGACTTAGCAGCTTAAAACGCTGAACAGAAAAGAATACTGAAACGTTCTGGTGATAGAGGGCTGCTGGACTGTCCTATTGACAGCAAAGACCTGATGTTTTGCTCTTCCTTCTCTTGCTTTTCTGATCTGCATCACATTTTGCATGCCATTGCGATTGAAATTGAAATTGAGGGAAGGACCTCCTCCAAACTGGTTAGACACACTCCAAAAGGATTCTTTTAGTTCCGTAAATCAGGGAAGCTAGTCCAAACTGTCAATCGGGGCTGTTTTTATGAAGATATCCACTCAGCCAAAAACAACTAATGCTGGTGAAATTGGGGAGGGGGGTGGATAACATGAAGGATTTGGATCAGAATAATGATATCTATCTATCTATCCATCTAGAGAGAGAGAGAGACAGAGACAGAGAGAGGAAATCTATTACAATCATTAAAATACCTTGATAGACCAGCCGACGGAGAATACTTGGGATAAGGTTCACATTAAGAAGTAGGATCATGCTCAAAATCAGGAACAAACACTTGATTAATTGTTGACATGTATTGGCATCATACAGAGAGAAAAATCAATTAAATATGCAAAGTATATCTTGATAAAAGAAAACTACATCAAAACTAACATAATGTATACATTATCTATACAATTAAACATATTGGAAGGAAGGAAGAAATGTATAGGGACAGTCTTTTCTTCATCGAAGAAACAATATTTCACAATAGTGCTCATCCTAGAGACTTCATATACCAGTCTATCCTCACTCAAATCAGTGAGACACCTCAATGATTTTAATCCCCAAGTTGATGGGAGACCTTTAGGCTTCTGTCAAAATGATTGACAATGATTTCTGTCAAAATTCAGACAATGATTTCTGTCAAATTAAATTCGGACAATGATTTCTGTCAAAATGATGGCCTACAGAATAAGTACTCGAAACAACTTAATGCTCCAAACCCTATGTTGGATGTGGTGCATAAGGCTTGTCAAATATACCCCCACAAAAATCTATATATTTGGGATCAATGACATCCAATAAATTTCTTCATTTTTCTTTCCAATTAAAAAAATGGATGTAGAACCTGTCCTGGTTTCTTTTTACCATACTTCAATTTTCTATACAAGTCCCCAAACAAAAATTGGATTTTGCAACTAGTACAATACCTAATGATGAACTTAACGGTATCATCTAAAAACTTGAAAATAGTGGGAGAAAAATAATAAGCTTCCTTTATTCAGGAAGAAATAAGGGACCAGAACAAGTGCAGGAAGAAAGCTGATAGAATCATACCTTTTGTTTCTTAAGCCTTTCATTCTCCTCTTCCAGACGCGAAACTTTGTTCTCCAGCTCATTTGTGTATGCCTATTCATTGCCCACACGTATCTTTAAGGTCATTATCAAACAAAAGAATAACCAGCATTGTAATTTATTTCAAGAAACAACAAAGAGCCGCAGATCACCTGCTTCCTCGCTCGTGATCGGGCTGCAGACTCTCTATTCTTGATCATTCTCTTCTGCCTCCTCTCAACAGTCTTCTCAATGACATCTCCTGGGGCAACCCGTTTCCGGCCCGGTGTCTGTGTATCTGATAATGTGCCCATCAAAGGGGGTGATATGGCCAATTGGCTGTCAGGATACGCCACATCCAGAAGCGGGCTTGCACTCACAGTCAAAGGCGGTGGAACTGGACAGGCTGGCATATAAATACCCATCATCTTTTGTTGCGGATGTTGTTGCTGCTGCTGCACTGAAGGGAGCTGGTACTGCAACCACTGAGCTTGTTGTGGGAAACTTTGTGGAGACACTGCCATTGAATCAGCTCCCATTGCAGGCCCAGCATTCTGATTCTCAGTAGAAGCTTCAGCAACAACACCTGCTTTCACCAAGAAGTCTTCCAATGTCATCTCCCCCAAAGTAGGCTGCCTTTCCTGGACTTTTTTCTCTTCAGTGTTCTTCTTCTGCCCTTGTTGGATATCTCTCCAGACTTCATCAACAGTCTTCTTGCTTAGAGATGTAATTAATGTCAGGCTTGCCTGACGCTGCAGCGAAGTCGAAGCTGAAGCTGAAACAAGTTGTCCAGCTGAGGCAACATTCTCAGCATCCATTCCCATGGCCTGGTTAGCCTCAGCCGTCCACACATTCTTGAGAAGCTCATCCAAGTTCATGCTGCTTAGCGGTTTCCCCAAGTCCCCTAACTGATTCTGAACCTCATCTAGAGTAAGTGCATAAAACGAGCTTTGACGAGCCAACTGTTGCCCACCACCACCACCACCACCACCTTGAGACCCCATTGTCTGAATCCCCATTCAACGAACAGTCACCCTAAAACTATCATTCCAAACCCCAAAACTAAAAACCCTGTCGCAAAAACCCTAGAAACCCTAGAATCGACAATAGACAAGTTTAGTTTTCAGCACTTAACAGATCCACCTCAACTGCAAATACACATCCACCAAAGTTTTCAAAACACCAAGAAATAAAAAAGAAAAACAAACAAACCTGAAAAGCCCAGAAACTAAATGAAACACGACAATCCACCCAACCTCCGAATGAGTTAATAGTGTGTCCCCTTCTCTACCCTGAGATTTAAAAAAAAGGTTGTCACTCAAAATTTTTATTTTTTTCTCCAACGGTTTAAAAATTTCAACACTGTTAGATAAGAAAAATAAAAAAGGAATCCCCTATTACCAACCTCTAAAAAGACATTGGCCTCAATCCCCAACTTCGAACTTGAAAACAAAGTTGAACAAACTCATCAATGCTTACAACGCAAAATTAAATAAAACCGAAAAGAAGATCTCATTTCCCCCAAAACAGACAGAAATTGAAACAAAGGAAATGCCTTTTACACCAATCAAGGCAAACCAAGATCAAAACAGAAAAAACACACACAGAAATGGACGAAAGAAATTTTATTCAAGCTTCACAGGAACCCAAAACCCGGAAAGAAGGCTTCGAAGCACCTTGCATGAAACAAATAACGACATTTTCAATAAAAACACAGAAAACCCATAAAAATTTTCCGCAAAGCAGAGCCCGTAATGAAAGCTCTGAAGAACCCTTCTCATGTAAAACCATCAAATCTCCACCAAAAACTATTGCTCAAATAGTGCAAGAGAATCCAAACTTGTTCTGACCCACAAAATAAAAACAACCCACTGTACTTACTTGCAGTAGGATCCGATCTGAATCTTAAGTAGGTTCTGATCTGAATCTTGAAAACCGCCATTCTTCATCGGTCGTTATATATGGAATCAACACAGTTGCAGTGGGACAAGCAAAATGGAACCCAAAAGCCAAATTCCCATTTTTTCATCATAAAAATAGAAAAAGAAGACAAGTAACTGACCTGTATTTATAAGGGTAAGTTTTTTCTTATGGGGCCATCCCCGTGCGAGTGGACGTTTGTCTACCTTCAGAATTCAGATACTGGAGAGCTGAGCCGTACCCATCACCGCAGCCACAGTCGTTTACAGTTACTACTGTTTTAACCCCTTTCTCAGTTTCTGATTTTGATGATTCAAAAGTCAATCACTACATCTATGATCTCTTGTAAACCTCGGATTGGAATCAGATTTGACATTTATGCCGTCGTACTTGTATCAAGTTTAGGACCCTTTTTTTTTCATATGATCTCTTATTTTTGTGATCAATGCTTAGTGTACCTTCCTTTTTTTTTTTTTTTTTTATGAAAGTGTAATCACATAAGCGACCCACCAATTCCCAAAGGTTAATCAATTTTTAGGACCGTTGAATGGCGGATATGCACAACACACCCGGGACTAAACCCACACAGTCCTTTTTTTTTTTAATGAAAATGTAATCACACAAACTACACACCAATCCCAAAAGATTAATTGACTTTTAGGACCGCGTATATACACAACACACCCACACTCAACACTAAAACTCCCGATGTGGGACTAAGCCCACACACCCAATGCTTATTGCACTTGGTAGCATGTGATGTGTGGGACTCCATTACCCTCAAGGAGGTCTTGGGTTCAACTGTTCAAGTCTTCTAATCCCCCATAGTTAAGGATAAAGTAGGACCTATAAATAAAAAAATCTCATTTTTTTTTCTAAATATCTATCCATTGGATGTGGAGAACATTTCTTCGATATTAATAATGAAAAGAAAACAAACTTTTGGGATGGAAGAAAATTTTGTTATCAGCAGGGTAAGGAAGTCCTAAAAAAATATGTAGCATCAACATGATCATCACATACCATGGTATATCTAGGCCTACCCATCAGTTTTGGTTGATTCAAGAACGTCTTATTTTCCCATATTATTGAAAGGGTTCAAAACAAACTTTCAAGATGGAAGGAAAATTTGTTGAGCAGCTAGTAAGGAAGTCCTAATAAATTTTGTATCATCAACATTACCATCATAGACCATGTCTATGTTTCTCCTCCCTTCCTTCTTGTGCTTGGATTTAAATAAATTGATCAGGAAATTTTGGTGGAAAGATGCATTAGAGAAAGGTGTTTATTGGATGAAATTGGAGAAATTATGTAGAAGTAAACGGGGTGGGTTGCCTGGGGTTTAAGGATTTAGGTGTTTCAATTTAGCTCTTCTAGCTTGACAATGTTGGAGAATAATCCAAAATGAAAATGGTTAAGGTGCTTAAGGGGAAGTATTTTCCTCAATCTTCCTTTCTTGAGGCATCTTTTAAACACAATTGCTCTTGGGATTGAAGAAGCCTCCTAAAAGGTAGAGAGATCTCCTCTAGAAAGGACATAGGAAAGAATTGGAGATGGCTGCTCTACCGTTATTTTTCGAGACCAATGGATCCCTTCCCTCCCTAAGGGGCACATCACTAGTTTAGGCCTTTAGGGTTCCATTCCTATTTATCCTTAGTCTCTAACCTTATCACCCAACCATTTAAACAATGGAACAAACCTCTTATTTCCTCCCTATTCTCAGCCCCTAAAGTGGCTGCAATTGAACAAATTCCCTTGGGTATCTCACCTTGGGAATCATATCATCATCACCTTTAAGACATGGAACTAAAGCCATCCTTAATTTTCTAAAAAAATAAGCAAATTAACCTTAATTGGTTGCCTAACACAAACAAATTAACCTTAATTGGTTGCCTAATTAGAACAATAGCTAGGAATGTTTTAGAAGACACCAACTTGTAACCCCATTGTGGGGTAACTTTAGTAGCTAGCATGCTCTTTTCCTAAAATGGCAATATATGATATAAGCCTTGCTACTTCTAATCTATGCTTAGAGAAGGCTTTCTTCTCCTCAAAGGCGTGATAGTGACTGCAGCTGTTTTACTTAATTTTTAAGCTTATCTTTTCTCTCCCCCACCCTCCCCTCTCAAATTTTATAGATTTGTTTCCTTACCATCCATCTTGTCTTATGTGGACCACTTCAATTCCTTGTAAGTGTGACATATATAATAAACCAAAAGAAGTGTATTGTCAATGCATGAGCTTTCGTGTTTGTTTTTTTTTGGGTTTTTTACAATTATCATCCTAAAAACTTTGATATCTATTATTACCCCCTAAAAACTTTCAAACAACTACTACCCTCCTCTGTTGCATACTAATAACTAACTGGTTCCCACCATTACATTCCTGTACCGGAGAGGGTTAGTCGTGAGAGTGTGTTATTGTCATGGATTTTCTAGAACCAAAATGCCCTTTTGGGGTGGTAATTGTAAAGTACCCCCACCCCATCACCGTCCCTTCTCCTCCTCCTCCTTCTCCTTCTTCTTCTTCCTCCTCTGCAACCCCAAACCTTGTTTTCTCCACTTGAGGTCCTAAACTCTTATAATCTACTGCTTTGGTGCCTTTTGTTGTTGTGTTCAGAGCTCCAGAGGAAGAGAAGATCTAGAGCAAGAGATAAGAAATGGAGGGCAAGGAAGAAGATGTTAAGCTTGGAGCTAACAAGTTCTCTGAGAGGCAGCCCATAGGGACTGCTGCACAAACTGATAAGGACTATAAGGAGCCACCCCCCAGTTCCTCTATTTGAGGCTGGAGAGCTACAATCGTGGTCCTTCTGGAGAGCAGGAATTGCAGAGTTCGTGGCTACTTTCCTCTTCCTTTACATCACTATTTTGACTGTCATGGGTGTTAAAAGAGCTCCCAACATGTGTGCCTCTATGGGTATTCAAGGGATCGCTTGGGCCTTTGGGGGTATGATCTTTGCCCTTGTCTACTGCACTGCTGGTATCTCAGGTTAGTAAAACTATTCACGAACTCTTTCAGTTCTTGGGTTTTCTTCTCAGCTTGTTTCTTATCAAACTGCGCTTCTGTTTTGCCTTTTACTGTGCAATTATTTGATGATGCGCTTCGATGTTTATCTCTTTCGGATTTTTTTCCCTTACACTTATTCTACTACTTTCATTGTTAGATCTGCTATTTTTTCGGATTTTTATGTTTTGCAAGATTATGAAATATTTGAATAAGAAAATTTTTGTTTTCGCTCTCATGATTTTCTTTCATTCACATCATGTTACTGTCTGTTTATGCAATCCTGTGTAAGCGTTTGCTGTTGTACTCATTAATTTCCCAGTTTCGGTTGATTTCTTTTATGGGTTTGTTTTGTTCTTGATTTATACAAATTCTTTTAGGATTTGTTTTGTTCTTGATTTGTTCTTGAAATATTAGAGTTTGATGGATGTGGTGGGTGCAGGAGGACACATCAACCCAGCTATGACCTTCGGTTTGTTCCTTGCAAGGAAGCTATCTTTGATCAGGGCACTGTTCTACATGGTGATGCAATGCCTTGGAGCCATCGGTGGTGCCGGTGTTGTGAAAGGCTTCCAAAAGACTCAATACCAGATGTTGGGTGGTGGAGCCAATGAAGTCAGCCATGGCTACACAAAGGGTGATGGTCTTGGTGCTGAGATCGTTGATACCTTCGTCTTAGTCTACACCGTCTTCTCTGCAATCGACGCCATGGAAGAAGAAGAAGGAGAAGAAGAAGAAGGGACAGTGATGGGGTGGGGGGTTTTTTACAATTACCACCCCAAAAGGGCATTTTGGTCCTAGAAAATCCGTGACAATGACACACTCTCACGATTAACCCTCTTCGTTACAGGAATGTAACAGTGGGAGCCAGTTAGTTATTAGTATGCAACATGGGAGGATAGTAGTTGTTTGAAAGTTTTTAGGGGAGTCATAGTAGATATCAAAGTTTTTGGGGTGGTAATTGTAAAAAACCCTACGCCCCCTGGTTTTTTTAAAAATTCAAATCACCTCCTGATTTAGACCCCAATATGACAAATTATACCCTATCGTTAGTTTTATACTGTTAAGTGATGATGTCAGCTAGTTAAATAAATTTAAATCCCTAAACTATCCTTGACCAATGTTGAAGATGAGGGAATGGTAGTATTGTAAATTTAATTCTAATGTTTTAGTACAAGGGGTAAAATAAACCTTTCACACCAATAACTAACAGCAGACTAACACCGTTACTATAGAGGGGATGATTTGAGTATTTTCAAAATCCAGGGAGTGATCTAAGTTTTATTTGAAAATCAAGGGGTGACGTGTAATTTACCCTTTTTTTTTTTGTTTTCTTTCATTCTATGGGACCTTGAGCATTTATAAGAAGTATTAATATTTCTCTCTCTCTCTCTCTCTCTCTCTCTAAAGAAGGATAAAGATAATAATGTAATATTGAACAATGAAAAGGACTAGTAGGTCAACATGGTTCTTAATTGTGTTTCCTTAATTTCCTTGTTGCATGCATGGGTTTTGTTCAATTTCAAAATGAAGTAAGACCACATCTTTATTCCAAATTAAGTTCAACTAGGTAATTCCCACCTGCCTTATCCTTAAAAAACTTTTCTTCTTGTAGGGCTAAGTATGAAATGTGCATGCGCATTAATATGGTGCCACGTGTAAAAACCACTTTCCTCCAGTTTAAGTGGAAGACTTAATTTCCACTAATGAGAGGGGTCAAATATATAATACATGCCTAATGGATATATCTCTTTATTGGAAATGACTTTTGGTTAAAAAGTTAAAAAAAAATGATCATCAAATGGTGACTTCGTTTCATTCTCTTGGGATTTTAATGGATTACAAAACATCATCCATGTTCTTGTTTAGTGTTGATAAAAGCTGCTAAAATATATCGAAAATGACTACATAAGTGCATACCCAAGAATTTAATTATAATTTTGAGAAAATTACTTGGACATCCCCAATATTATGGTCATTTTGCTTACGATTACCAATGTTTGAAATAATTACTTGACACCCCCCGAAACCTAACGGGGTTAGTCTGTTGTTAGTGTTTAAATGAACATGTCTATTTTACCCTTATAACTATCACTGTTGAAACTTGGAAAGTATAAATTATAGATTTGCCCTTTACACGTTTTAACCTTAAAAAACCCTAAGAAATTCAAAACAACTATCTTGCAACCGTTGGAGAAGAAGCTTGGCAGTGCTCCATCGCTGGCAATAGGAGAGATTGAAAAGGTCTCAAATTTCTAGTAAGGATTGACCACTGCAACTTCCGACGATAGGTCATTATTACTCCCTTCACTAGTTAAAGGTCAAAAATACCCCTTAATTTTTGACACATATTCAATCGTTTTGATGGATTGAAATGCCTAGATTTTCTCCACAACCGTTGTGTTGATAAATTATGTCCTATATATAACAATGACTTTCTTCTTATTATTCATCAAAAGGGACCAATGCCTTCCTTGCAACACCTTTTTTTTTTCGCCTTTTATTTTATATACATTCAAATTATGATTTCTCATTTTCAAATATTTTTATATTTTATTAAAATTAAAAAAAAAAAACATTTTTCAAGAAAACAAATTCATTTCCTTTTAGGAGTTTCTCTCCCAATTCCTAAAATCCCTCAGTCTTTATTCTTGAATATCTATATTCCTCCCATTCATTACCATACCTCGGTCTCTCTCTCTCTCTCTCTCTCTCTCATATGTGCATCACATCTGATTTTTGGCTATTACTTTAAGGAAAAAGTTTTCCACTACGTTAGTGTAATAACCGTACATAAATTTTTTTTATTATTTTCTCTCTCTTGCTGTGATCATATGAACCCAATTTGCCACATCATTATTAGTGTGACATGAGAGATTCCCCCACACTGGTATAATGGGGAACCCTCTCCCATACTTTTGTTATGTTTTGTTTTACAATCTAAACCCATAAAGATTTTGGGATAATAGGAAGTTCTAACCATCAGTGGGATCTGATTCCGTTGAGCAGTGGTTGTTTGTTTAACATTCTCCTATATAATCAATTTTGACAAATCAGATATCTTCCATCAGTAACTAGCATTGGCACTCATCAAGAATTTTTGTCACAATTAAGTGCTCTACTAGCCAGTAGTCAATTTTGGTGATGGCGAGTTGAACCAAACAATCCTAGACTTAGAAATGGGTTTTTGAGGCTGGACCGGTTTTTGAAACATCAACCCGGCTTCCTAGCTAGGTTCTTTTAGTTTTCGGCTTGGTTCACTGAAGTAATGCCATAATTTGGGCCTAGAACCGTCAGGAATTCTCTTGTGTGTCTATTTCTTTCCTTCCTTACCCTTGAAATGACTTCTCTGTTCCCTGAAGTGATTCCATTTTAAAGGTTTTCACTGGATGTGTTTCTACCAGTGTAGGCTACGCTCCTAGATCTAACACAAAACTCCCATTAAAAATTTGTTAGGACACAAGTTATCCAACCCACTTGAGGGGATAAGAAATCCAACTCTTTAAGTGGTTTAATGGTGTTGCATGTCTCTGTTTTTTTTTTAAATTATATAAAAGGAAAAAAAAAAAATCCACACAGAGGCCCACTAGATTGAATCAATTGACAGTCCAATCCTGACATTCCACATGGGATGACCCCACACAGAAAACAAAAGTGAGACAGAATTGAAAAAAAAAATAAAAAACAGGTTTACTTAAGACACTAAAGCATGGCATTGGTTTAGCTAGAGGAGCTTTTGTCAATTAATTTTTTTTTAAATAAAAAAAAAAAGTTTTAGCACAGGGAGTGCCCCAAGTGATATGGTGGTACTAAGGAATTATAATTTAAAAGATAGAAACTTGAAAAGACAAAAAAAAAATGGCGGTTGAAAAGGGTCAGGGTTTTGAGTTTGGATCTGTCCCCACCCGTCCCCATGTGGGTAACAGATCTGGATTCATCTTGAGTTTACTTGAATTCTTTTGCTATTGCTATAATTTTCTTGAGTTTACTTGAATTCTTTTGCTATTGCTATAATTTATTGCCTTAGCTTGAGATTACATAAATAGATTGAGGTATTGACCCAAAGAGCTATATAGAGTAACATGGTATTTTTCCTTTTTAGAAAAAACATGATATTAATATTTCTTTGGGAAAGGGATCCCCATGATGATGTCAGTATGTAGCTTCCATCTCACACCCTCTCACATTTCATGTCACATACTCTATATATGAGTTGTATATGAGGTGTCTCCCACGATACTTGTTATTGGTGGGAAACTATACTCTAACTTTGTGGGAGATCTCCCCTATTTTTTTTTAGAAAAATGAACTTTTCTGGAAGCTAGGCTCCTGCACCTAGACACAAGATGGGGTAAAATGACTGCCCTATCCCTATTCATGCTTCTACGTGCAATCTCATTGACCCTTGTATTGACACAGAAGCCACGCTCCCAAATAGAAAACTCTTCCCCTTCTTTAAAACACAAGATATAAGTAGAAGCAAGTTGGACTAACTATTGATCAACACTGTTACCATGTTGTGTACTTGCAAATCTAAACATGAAATATTGGTTCAAACTATGGGATCTCAACCACAGAGCATAAGAGGCATATAAACAGTAAGTGTAGTGGAATAAGAAGGCATGTGCTTCTATGCAAACACCAAAGCTTTTTATAAGTTCCCATGAAAATGGGGGAATAAGCTTAGCAAAACCCTAGGAGTTGTCATCATGTGGAGCACTTAAAATCTCAAAGGAATTAACTTTCAAAAAATTCCTTAGCAGCAGGTTTCAGGTTTTAGGGTTCTCCAACATAAATAGATATATCTACATTACAGGTTTTGCTGCCTCTGCAATTGCATGCAGCCGCTATAATTGACTCTAAACCCCCTCCAAGTTGCACTTATATTTGAAGTAATTAGGGTTTCACATGTGGCTGCATTGAGATTAGGGTTTCCATTGGAAACTTGTCTGCTATACACCATAACATACCATGCATGCAAGACCATCATCATACCCTAACCATATATTTTATATTCCCAACACACAAGTACTACTGCTTCATTCCTCATTAACCAATAAGCTTTTATTAAAATCTTCATTCTTGTCTCTAATAATATTTGCTACTAATGTAATGGAAGAAGAAAAATTTGTTTTCATCCTATTGTTTACTTGCATAAGTAAGGAATAAGGATAATGAGTGTCATGAAAGGATGTTTAGTGCTGTTTAATTTTGGTTTTCACTAGTAATTACTGAATTGGATTAACCCCTAATTGTAATTGAATAGTGAGTATTCAGAATGACACTTTATTGGCTATGGAATATTGTCTGGTTGGCAACCTTGTCGTGGAATGGAATATTCTGTTCGAACCACTAGAAAAATTCCCTGGGATTTAGGAACATGCGGCGTGTAGATCCACGTGGCATATCAATTTTATAATTTAATTACATTGGCATGCGCGCATATCTTACTTGAACTTCATTTATTTTATTCGGAAAATATATTAATTATGATCAGTTATGTTGCGTTTGGTATGCATTCTTGGAAGATAAAAATAGTTATTTTTATCACCCAAGAATATGAAAACAACCTAGATATGCATTCCAAACACAACCTTATATTTATTTTTTGATATCATGAAATGTGTTCAAGCTAGCAAATGATTGCAACTAAACTATCTAATAATATACTCTTATATATGGAACTTAACATATATAAACTTTAAGGCTTGAAGTCAAATTAATCCACAAGTATATTAATTTTGGCCAAATTCTCTGTGCCGGTGACGCAACCTACGCCCAGACACATGGGGTGGGCGAAATGACCATCCTGCCCCCTAAATGGTAGGCCCATGTGTCTAGGCGTAGGCTACACTGCGTCACAAAGAACATCCGCCCATTAATTTTTGTGCAAATTTCACAGATAACCCCTATAACTATTCAAAATGACAAGTACACCCTAAATTTTGTCAAAATGACAACCTTTCCCTTGACGTTAAGCAAGCCAAAAATTAAAATGTCGATTTTACCCTCTTAATAATTTAAATAAAAATTACTAAGATTCTATCATTTTCCCAAATCGAACTTCCTCATCACCACCACTGTCTCTCCGACCGCCACTGATTTCACCCAGAAGCCCATAAACAGGAAAGTACGACACGGTGAGTAGTAGCACTGTCGGCGACGCTCTCTGCGACCGGAGAGAATAAATTCCAGTCACAAAAAACTGTCCTTTCATTTCTTCCCCTCTTCTCAACCGCCATAGCAAATCAACGAGCTTGCGCACATTGTTCTGAAACTCAGATTTAGAAAATTTCAGTAGCAGGATTAACAATAACCGATCTCACGGCCAACCTCAAAGTTTATCTCCATGAAATACGTCAAATAGGAACACCATCAACTAAAAAGTTTGCAATTTTGATCCGTCTTTCAGTCTCCATAAAAATGAAAACCAGATTTGAAAGGACCATTGTAGAATCTATTAGGACTTGTAGAGGACAAGAAGCTAAAAACACTAACGAAATGAAAAAGAACAAAGCAACCATATGAAACAAACTACTAATGGCACAATTTCATTACTTTTATCTTTAATTTTTATATATATAGAGAGAATAAGTTTAGATTTATAGAAAAGAAAGAAAAAAAACTTACAGGAGCAATTCTCGTTAATTTGCAAGAGACGGAGAAGAAGAAAAAGGGAGCATCGGTGGCAGAGGATCAACTCGAGGTATTTGAATCAATATTCAAGAACTTCAATCGTCGACCACCATTGAAATCATCTGGGAACAAACTGACCGGAGCCGGAGAAGAAGGGGACTAGGCTGTTAGGGTTCCAACTTCCAACCACAGTGCTCTTTGGTTTTGCATTTTGAAGGGCAAGGGCTAGGTGAAGAGTTTCAGTTGCCGGCCGCCACTGATATCATCAGTGAATGCATTTAACCAAACATGTATACAGACAATGTTCTCATTCTCAGTTAAGAATGTACTCAGTGAAAACGATGAAGAAAATCTGGTTTGTATTTGGGATATTGGGGATTTAACCTTAAGGGTATAATAGGAAGTTCACCCTATGGTAAGGGTAATTTCGCCATTATAAAAGAGTTAACAGCCACTTAACTTCACAGACCTAACGGAGTGGACTAAGTTGAAATAAAAATATAAAATAAGGGTAGTCTGTGCCATTTTGACAAAATTTAGGGTGTACTTGTCATTTCGAATAGTTATAGGGGGTGTTCGTGAAATTTGCCCTTAATTTTTTTTACCAATAAGATCTTCAAAACCTATTTTTGCTGCAGAAAATTGTCTCCTGGCTTACACGAGTTGCGTTAGTTGATGAACCTGTGAATCTCAAAGAATAGAACACCATGAGAGGGCCAAAGCGGACTCCGGCAAGGGCTCTCTGATGCCTAAGTCTGCTTTCTGACAATTAAAAGGAACATTAGAGCAAGATCACAAGAATTTAGAGTAATTGGGGTTATTAATACTGGAATGTCTGGTAGTCTAAGGCAGTGATGAGAGTCCCTCTTAGATACGTCGTCTTCCCAAGATAGTAGTTTCTGTTGGGAGACGAGTTAAGTTTGGAAAGTCCAGTTATGAAAAGTGTCTAATTCCTGTGGTGTGTGAGGATTCCTTTCCTTACCAGGGAGCTGGATTCTTGTTATAACAGATCTCTTCAGGCACCGTGGTGCGGGGTTCCTTAGTTTCCTACCCTGAGTATGATTTTCATATTTGATGCCCGATTTATAGTAGATTTCTATATTGAAAAAGATAGAACTGGAAGTTTACTGGGTCATGTTTGCAATTTCATAGTCGCGTTGCGAATGGTGGAGATATTTTACCCGTATCATCATTGAACAATTTTAAGTTTCCCAATAGGTGATATCAGGTTACACCAATCATGGTTTTAGTGCACGGTATCGGAACGGGTATCGGCAACATGCAAAATCGATACGATACCGATACAGTATCGGTCTACATTGGCTACATTGGACAGAAGTACCCCTGAAATTCCTTAAAAAATGAGTTTTCTGACCATTTTATCCCTTGTTCGTACCGTGCTACCGATACAATATCGATACGGTATTCGTATCAATGACTGGCAAAACAGATACGTATCGTCCGATACGATACCCATACTTAGAACCATGACACCAATACACCACTACTTTTATTGGAGAAGTGTTTATATGCCTAGCTAGTGACTTCCAAGGTGGTCCAGGACATTTTATCTGCTCAGGTGTACGATTCGGACACTTATATACTTTAGTTAGAGCTTAAAACAAAAGGAATAGGATATATATAAATGATATAAATCTACTAATTAAAGTGGAAATATTGTACTTCAAGCCAAACAAAAATGGAAATAAACGACCTTATAAGCAATGGTCACATGTTTGTGTTTGTCGAGGAAGATTGGGTAGTGACACTTGGCACTCTCCATTAATTTTCGTTTAGATAACTTAGCACATCAATCTGAAACTCCATAGAATATACAGTTTTTAGGAAGTTGTGTTTCTTCCATTCCATGCTTGAAGGAGAACTAAAAAGGCATCGAAGTAAGGCATATGCAATGATCGAGACTTCTTAATTTCTGTTTCAATGTCTAACCTTTGCTTAATTTGTCTATTTAGTGAAGGTGGGATTCTTGATACTCTTTTAACTTCCCAAGCAAAGTCAAATTGTATTAAGATTTGTTAGACCTAAAACAAATGCATTAGCACAAGGTTTAAAAACTTGGAATTAGTCTTCGTCGATTCCTTGGTCAAGAATCAGTCGAAGTCAGTACATGTGTTATGTGCATAATGGAACTCGATCTATCATATGGGCGTTAGATTGGATCAACCTAGTATGAGATAAGTTAAAGAGCTTGATTTAACGTGTTCCATCAGCTTTGGAACTTTTGACATATCGGTCAAATACCTAATATTTGGTATCAGAGCCGAACGTCACGTCACAGGTTTAAGTCACAGAAAGAGCTACCGAGGAAAGGGCGGCAAAAGCGTAGGGGTATGTTATGTAGACTCCCTCATCAACTAATTTCGATCATATTTTTGAAACCCGACATAAGAGATAACAAGTAGACTCCCTCCCTCATCAACTAATTTCCTTTTGATCAGTATATAAGTGTTTATATATGATTAAATAGTACTAGAGAAGATGTTTGTAATAAAAGAATAGGGTTCTACATGTTCTCCACCAATGAAAAGTTCCTATGCCATGGTCGAAGTTATTGTATATTCTGAAAAGTTTTTCTAGTGTTCATTTCAAATTCTTTCTTTTATAAAATATATATTATTTATTTTATACTACTACTCCATGATCTTCCTTTCTTAGAAAAATATAAATTGTTATGCCTTTCATTTTCCTAAGACTACTTAAAAAATTGTTCTGTCCTTCCAAGGCATTTTGATTTTTAAAAACTTATGTCTTCATGTGGCTTGGCATTCTTGAGAACTACAATGCATATGTTAATTTAGGAACCAACACCCAAATCCTTTTCCTCTAAAGCTAATAATATAAAATAAAATGAGATCAAAGTAACTAAATTATGCAAAAGCTTAATTAAAGAACTATTAAAGTATCATATATATATGGGAAAGTTTTCATACACGGCTGTGTAAGCCGTGTATGTGAGTGGGTGAGAGTTTCAAGACCTTAATTAATGGATGGGGGTTTAAGATTTTTCCAACTCTTTGTGAGAGGCGATACGACCATGCATACTTACATGGCCTTGTATGAATACTTCCCCCATATATATATTATGGAAAAAGATTTGGAGGAAAAAAGGATTAGAGGGAAAGGAGAGGAACATCAAGAAATGCAGGCCTGTGCCTTCCATAGCATATACCATCCTTTAGAAGGATCGCACTTGGTAGGAGCCATGCATGGGGTCACATGAGTAGTCCATCGTTGCCACATACATGACCATACATATATGGGTTGATTAGCAAGGCCACGAGGGCTTTGACTAAACAATGTGACATTTAAGTAGAAAGCCAGAGTGGATGGTGGTGGCTAATAAACCTTTTTGGTAGTGTGATATTTGGGTGTGGAAACTGAGCGTGAGTTGAGGTAGGGTGTCTTGGGCCATATTATATCTAGTTTGAAGGATCTTATATATTAAATATAACAATACAAGATTAAAATATAAAATAAAGGGGAAAAGGTTACACTATGCTCTTATTTAAAATTTATTTTTATTATGTTTTTTATTTTAATTTATAGACTGATAATTAGACAAACAGACCATTGAATAGATTTTATTTTTTGTCATATGGATTGATGATTTGACGGACTGACCATTGAATAGTTTTGAAGACCCCTTGATAGATCACTTAACAAATTTCGTGGCATATCTTAATCATATGATTATCATGTTATTGGGATTCATGTAGAACTCACCTTTAAAAGTTAATAATTAAGGAAAGGGTGTCCAAGTCCTTATAAGTCATTAGACTATTTACATTCGATATGGAATTGTTGTTTTCATATGGAACCTCAACAGTCTCATTCACGTGGGAGCACACGTAGGAATTGAGATCTTTTCCCAGGGATTTTTTCCATCCTTGAAGGCACATCAGAGTTGTTATGCCCCGACTATGATACCGTTTCTTGGAAATTGGGTAGATTTCGTATTTTTATCAGCTCCATTTTCTGCTCGCTCCATTTGCCCAAATTCCTCTAATAAAGGGGGAGGGGGTGGACCCCACTTGGACAGTGTGTTCAGGCAGGGTAGGGTAGTCATTTCCGCCTCCTCTATTAGAGGAACTTGGGGAAATGGAGCAGATAAGGTCCGTAGAATTCACCCTAAAAGCTAACCATTAAGGAGATAGTCTCCAAGTCCTGGTTAGCCTTAAGATCATACTATTCACATCTGATGTGGAATGGTTACTTTCGCGTGGAACCCCAACACATGTAAACAACTTGTCCTTTGAATTTGGGCTCCAATTGAATGATAACATGGTAGTTATTAATAGCGTGATGGAATAGGTAGGTCCCTAGCAGAGGTCCAATGGAACCCAACTCCATAAACTAAAATATAAATACAGCTTAATCTCAAAATAAATTGTGGGCAAGAGATCGTTATCTGATCATGTAGCGTTTGCACCAACACAGGGTCAATGCACGCAGAGGCATCACCATAGATGTGATTTTTTATTTCGTGGGGGGAGGGGGCAGGGCAGTACTTTCACGTGCTCCTGTGTTTGACCACATGAGCCACGTGACCAGGTAGCATTCTTTTTCCCATAATTTTTTAATGGAAATTTATGAAGTAAAATATTTTGAAAAGGTGATTGGATGGTTTGGATTTAGCTTAAGTAACTATGGTGGGGTGCACTGGTCCATTGGATGTAAGAGAGATACCCAAGCCCAGCCCATCTATTAATCTGGTAAATGTGGCAAACCTTATAAAAAGCCCTTTAGTCAAATGTGGCCAGGTCTGGGCAAATGGTTAGAATGGCGATCTTTGGTAGAGATGTAAATGAATAGCCGAAATCCATTTTTGTATTCGAGTCTGTATCCATTTAACACTATCCGAATCCGTCCGAAAGCTAAACGGATACGGATACGGATAGGCTATAGCTATTCGAAAAGTTATATTTACATATAAACGGATAAAATATCTGTTCCGTATCTGTGTCCATATCCGTTTAGCACTATCCGAATCCGTCTGAAAACTAATCGGATGCGGATGCGGATGCGAATATAGCACTATCCGAGCCGAATCCGATCCGTTTGGGCCAGGGTGGTAAATTAGTATGTACTTATAGACTAATATGGAAACAAGTTTCCAAATAATAAACTTCTTATTTTCGTATGGGTTTCAGCCATCCAGATGGCATCTACTATGTGTGGGTTCCCCCCACCCACCCACCCACCCACCCACAATCAATCTAACATCCACCAAGCGTTCAAATTAGCAAATCAGACACACCGACTTAACGATTGAAAACCTTACAAAATCTTGAGACAAAAAAGCCCTCACACGTCACTAGACACCGTCACTTCCACCAACCAAGGGTAATGAGGTATAATGAATTGAAGACCTATAATTCATGTTCTGCTCACCAACCTAGAGCCTCAATCGCTCAATCCTACTCCACTTATTAGTCTTTGCTCCATAGAAGAGTAACCATCCACAGGATCCACCTCGACCGGGAAACAGAACCATGGACTGGGCAACTAGTGAACCCCGTCCACAACCTAGCACCCCAAGCATCGCACAAGAAATAAACCTGCCGTATGGGGGCATGATCATTTCCTTTAGGCTTCGTTTGGTTGCAAGGAGAAACGAAGGGAAAGAAAGGAAAAAATTTTAAATCTAAAAAAGAAATTTTTATAATCATTAACCCATTTGATTGTATAAATTATTTAAATTTCTTACTATATTTAGTAATGATACATTTTACATTTTAAATCAAAGGAAAATTGATGCAAAATAAAGTAAAATTTAATAACCAAATATGGAATGATTTAGAATTAGTGACATTGTCATATGGGGTAATGATTATAAAAATTTATTTTTTAAATATGAAAATTTTACTTTCTTTCCATTTAATTCCCCTTGCAACCAGAGCCTTAGTGAGGTTGTTAGAATTCACTGCACCATGTTACGTACAAATACAGGTCATGATTAACATGCACATCCGTAAATTAGTTTTATATTATTTGAAAGAAAATCTTGACGAACTTTCAATTCAATCACACTCGATCTTTGTGGTTATTACTAAAAAAAAAAAAAAAAATTCTTTGTGATCATTTAAGCAAACACCTTCTAACAGGATATTACAGTAGAAACAATTTTTTATAATAAAAACACTAATTAACCAGCATCAGTCCCGTTCTTTTCAAAAAACAACCATACATAGAGAAGGAAGAGATCACTACATAACCTTAAATTTCATCCAAGAAAAACTGCAACTCAAGTGCACAATTCATTTCCTCTAATTTCTCCTCAGCCAGGTGTGGGGTGGATATAATGGGCAATGTCTACACTATATTCCAAACACCCCCCCCCCCACCCTCCCCCCCAAAAAAAAGCCCCAATTAAGTGGAAAAGAAGAAATTTGAAAATCAATTTGAATAAAGAAAGTAATCAAACTGCACAAGGTCAAGAGAGAGATACAAGAAAAATCAACCCGGCCAATAAAATATTGTTCCAAATCAGGACAAATAGTTCGACAGGGATCCAAAAAGCCCTGCCCAATATAGCCTAGCGAGTATGAATGTTCAAATCCACCATAAACGAAACAATAGAATACTTCAGCTGGTTTATTACGGATTATCACCCTAGAGAAAAAAACATCCATTGTATAAGGAAGAAAAAAGAAAGAAAAAAAGAACAAGAATAAAAACAAGCACACCAAAACAGAACAAATTAAAGGAACACAGCAACAGAAAAAGGTATGTAATGTACTAACTAACAACATATTTAAGGCGAAATCTTACCCTCAAGACCCAAATGCATTCTAGTAAGGGCAATTTCCTGAACCAGGAGACTCTACTCTTCACGGTGAGTACCTTGTGTAGCTGGACTGCACAAAGAAGAACTTAAAATCTAGTTATCAGGATAGCACTATCAGGAAGTGGAGACAAAATCATGGGAATATGGGAGGTTCAAAAGCAAAGAAGTGAAAGTTTCTTAAGAATTTAATCAGACAAGTAAGTATATATATATATATATGCCAGTGAAATGGTACATGATATTTAACTAGCTAGAACAATTACAATGAAGGAAGAAGGAAAAAACAATGTGAACTTGGTAAAACCTCGCAAGTAACTGCATAAAACTGTGGTTAAATTGATCTAAATTCACAAGCTGTACACCTAAAACAAGGTTTGCCAAAATTCACATATTCCAGCCAGAAAAAAGAACTTGTAAAAAGAGAGCCATAAGTCCCTAATTCCATATCCATCCATAAGCTTAGAAACAAACCCAAAAAAAAGGTACCCTAGGATTGAAGTTTATAAAGCTTCCCTATTAAGTTTTCAGTAACGCACCAGCAAACCATGGCCATCGGTTGGATCAGAATGGACCAGTAGGCTTAATTTTGAGTGCCCAATGGGTTATATTGGCCATTGGGTTATTAGTATTTTTAGGTTTTCTACTGTAACAGATTTGAGGTGTTTGTTTTATTTTCTTAGAATTTCTAGGAACTTTCTACTTTTAAGAGTTATGTAGTGATTTTCCTTAGCTTGCACATGGAAAGTTTCCTAAATTGTGCTATTTTTTTAATTCCATAGATGAAGAGAAAGGGCTACACAACTCCCCTACGATTTTGAGATTCAAACATTGAGCTTTTGCTTGTTAGTTCTGTGGAGATTCAGAGCTCCTTTGCTGTGAGAGGCAGTAAAGTCCTGGTTGGTTATCTGTTGTTTACCCTTTTCTGAACATACAAGTTCAGATTTTGTTTTGTTCTACTTACTAATCTGTAAACTAACCATTGTTAGTTCTCTCTTTAGTTTTCAGATCACTTTATGGGTAATGAAATATAGCCTCCACCTCTGTCCATTGTTCTCAACTTCTATTGGCGCTTCACTGCCCATCCTTGAGTGCTGTTACAGCAGTACTTCTTCCTTGGTTTCTATTTTTACAAGCTTATAATTGCTGAAATTTACTTATAGTTTCTGTCCACCCTGATTTGAAGCAGGGAGAACTGATGCAGCAACAAACCACTAGCAAACCATGGCCATCAATTGGGTCAGACTGAACCAAGAATGGACCAATAGGCGTACTTTTGAGTGCCCAATGAGTAAAATGGGTCATGGGTTTAATATTTTTGAGTTTTTCTATTGTAATAGACCAATTCTATAAAATCCCAAATATGAGGGATTTGAAATCTATACGAAATTAGGTGTTTGTTTATATTTGCTCAGAGTTTCGAGAATTTTTCTATTTTTTATGAGTTGAATTGGAATGACTTTCCCTAACTTCTTGTATACATAAAGAGAAGGGGCTACACAAACGCCCTACAATTTTGAGATTCAAACATAGCTTTTGCTTGTTAGCTCTGTGAGATTCAAAGCTCCTTTGTTGTGAGAAGCAGTGAAGCGCTTGGTCGGATGCCAAAATGGACTTGTGAGATGCTAGTCAGGTTCTAAGTGAGAGTCCTAGTCCATATCCTTCTCTTCTATACTTTTTCTTTCCTTTCTCACGGTCAATTTTCTGTTGTTTACCCTTTTCTGCACATACAAGTTCAGATTCTGTTTTGTTCTTCTACTTGCTAATCTGTTGGCTAACTATTGTAGTTCTCTCTTCAGTTTTCAGATCTCTCCAATGCCGTTATAGCCTCCACCTTTGTCCATCGATCAGAACTTCTGTTGGCACTTCACTGCCATATTTGAGTGTTGTTACAGTTTTAATAACTAAAAGGGTCTTTCTGGTATCATTTTTCATTTTGTTTTTCTGACACAAATAATTTTACAAGTGTTTGGTACAATTTATAGACCCTATTTCTGTTTACAAAACATCAAAGTAATAGAAAAACCATAATAAAGTTGAGAGTTGAGAGTTGAGGCCTTATTATGGATTTTGGCCAAAAAAAATTTTTAGTCATTTTCCTAAGTTGAGGGTAAATGAGTCATTCTCTCCTTTAATTAGAAAGGCAAGCCCCCATTCCCACCCCTTTTTCTTTTTCTTTTTCTTTTTCTTCCCCACCCTGCACCCCGCTCTGCACCTCCGCCCATCTTATCGCTCCTCATCTCTCTGCCGATCAAGGCGGCAAGTGGAATAAGATTATGATGATTACGCCTCCCTTCCGCGGACGCCATTTCGACCGGACCAGTCTCTGGTTTAAGCCCACAGCAGGCTGAAATTGTGAAGTCCAAATACCAACTCCCAAGTACTGCAAGTACTACTTAGTACTTGAAGATTATTAAGGAAGTAATGGGTTTGTAGATATATAGAGCGAGCGAGAGCGCACCGGGGTAACCCCTTCTAACCCCTTCTGCTCTCCTTGTAATCTCTGACTCTGTCTATTAGATTTTGCTACTCAGAGGGGCATGCGTTTGACTGCACCTAAAACTGCCCCAACCCCACTCTTCTTCAGCCTTAATCGAGAACGCTTTATTTGATAATAAAAAGAACTCCCACCTTCATCTTCCCCACCCCTGGCCACTACTTCCCACGATTCACAGAGCTCTCTTCCCTATAAACAGAAAGTAGAAATTCTCCATTTATTACTCCGGATATTCTCTCCATTTCTCTCATTATACTGTAATAGAATTGGGAGGAAGAGGATAGCCAAAAACATAAAAGGAACTCTTCGCTAGATTTGGGAAAGAAGATGGGTGATCGGAGAATTTCTTCACCTACCACTAAAATATATAAAAACTATTTACACTTTTTTTTTTTTGTAAATAAAAATTTATTGAAGATTAAAAAAGAGGCAAACAGCCTTAAAAACAGACTAAAGGGCAAAGAGAGCTAAAGTTAAACAGGGAACTCAGTCCTAAAATATATTGGCAAGGGCAACAAGCTACTCGCTCACCCAAGAGAAGTAATAAAATAAAGCTACGGGGGATCTGAGAGGCGCACCGAAGGGATTCTTATCCTATTCGATCGACGAGGGATCTCTGCATATAAACCAAGCGGAACAAGAGCTACACGAGCTAATTACCAAACTCATTTTACATTTTACATTCTGCATTCTATTGTGTTTATTAATAGTTATCAAACAATTTTTATTTTTTTGATAAAAATGGTTTTTAGTAATGATTTTTTTTTTTAAATAGACCAAAAAACAAAATGAAAGATGATACCAAAAAGATCCTAAACTACTTGGTGGGTATTTTTGTAAGATGAAACCTAATTTTGGATAATCTCGTAATTTTTCTATTTTATTTTTGGAAAAGGTTTACTGAGCATCTGATATTTTTGTATCTATTTCTCATTTTCATATGAAATGAATTTGTTGCCCTTTTACCAAAAAAACAAGAAAAGAGTTTGTTGCCCTCTGTTGTATATATCTCATTGATGCACTCCACTCTACTTGCAAAACAAAAAAGTAAGGCAAGAGTTCTCTAGGAGTGTGGCCCCTAGGCACGCAGCAAGGGTCATTTTGCTCTCCCCCCACCCCATGTGTCTGGGCGCAGGGGCGGACTCACCCACAGAGAACATTTGTCCAAAAAAAATTGATGCACTCTGCTACGCCACTTGCTCATAAAATCTCTCTCATTTCTTATATGGTCAAATGGATTACTGGAGAGATACCAAAAAAAAAAAAAAGGATTACTGGAGAGATTTTTAAACCACTTAAAAGGATTTTTGGACTTTTCAATCATTAAGGGACGGGGAGCATAGCTAATCCAAGGACCATGGTTCGTAATATTGGGAATGAATTGGTTGAGTTGCTTGGATCAGATAATGGTTTGAGGTATTGGTATTGGATCGCCCGATACCATATTGGTTGAACGATACGGACAAGGGATACAATAGACAAGAAAATCTATTTTTAAGGAAACCCAAAGATAAACTTGTCCGATATGGCCGATCCATGCCAATACTGTATTAGTATCATATCGATTTTGAAGATGACCAATACTCAATCCGATATTATACACTAAAACCATGGGTCAGACGGTATCATCCAAGGCCGATCCCAAATATTGTATCGATCAAACACCAATCTACCGGTACAATCCAAAGATAAAAAAAAAATAATAATAATCATTTTTTTATTAAAAACAAGAAACATTTTCAACCGAAAGATATTATGCTTAAGGTCCAAGTTTCCCTCCACCCACGGTGAATAGGGTGGGAGAAGGCGGGAATAGGTATTGGGAAGATATTTTGGAATATACTAAAACCCAAGTAGGGGTTTGTGAACCGAAAATGAATTTCCTCTGGCCGTAGCAAAAACTGTGGTGGGTTGGTTATTTTACAGGTGACTCCCACCTAGGGCTCACCTGTGAAATGACGAATTCCTCCCTATTTTTGGGGTGGTTTTTGAGGATTTGACTCCTATTCTGCAGTGGTGGGAACTGGAGTGTCCAACACCACCCTAGGATGAAGGCACGTGGTATATTATTAGTCCAACGGTCAAATGAAAATGGGCAATTGTAATCCATTTTCCATCTTTCATACTCTCGTTCTCCCAAAATCCGACCCGAAAATACAAAAACCTCCTCTCGTTTTTTGGTTTCTCTCGGACTCTTCCCCTTTTATTTCCGATAGTCTCCAAGGAACGAAGCTCCCCTACGTCATGAAAATGAAAAGATTACAACCCCTTATCGTATTGTATTACACCTAAATGATTCGTATTCTCTCTTGGGATTATTTTCTTTTCTGTGCAGTATTAACTAAGACATGAAAATGGAAGCTCTCTGAATTCCTAATGCTGCTGATTTTCGATTCTCCCACGTTTCTACACACTTAGTGGGTTTCTACATACTTGTAAACCATTATCTCTGAACAAAACTCCACTGCTTTTTCAGTTATAGTGGGTTTATACTTCAAAACTCCACTGCTTTATGGGAAGCAATGGCTTTGATAATGAGATTTAAACATGAGAAAAGGATGTTCAATGGAAGTAGGAGGAGGATTTAGAGAATTAAAGGAAAAGGGTTTCGGTGGTTTGGGTGGTGTTGGTTGGAGAATCAATGGGGATTTGGGATTTAATTAGAAATGGAGAGATAGAGGTAAGTTACCGGTGGTAATGAGATGGAGATTTCGGTTAGGGTTTCTAAATCAGAGAAAAACTCAAATGAAGATGGGGGAAACGATAGAGAATAAGGTATGGATTGCGGTTACTAGGGTTAAGCAAGATAAATCAGGAAAAAAATGGAAAAGAAGGAGAAGAAGAAAGAGATTAGGAGGAAGAAGTCGATTTGATACGGCCTGCGATTGTTCTTCCCCATCGCAGGTGAGTTCCGACGGCTCCGTGTCTCTAAAGCCCATTACACGTTATTCTTTCTACCCTATTTGTCCATTGAGGAAAAAGAGATTGTTCAGAGAGAAACTGAATGTATTGGTTATCATCAATTCAAACACAACCTGATTCAAGTAAGGAAAATCAGAGAAGAGAATGGGAAAACGAAAAAGAAAATCAGATGGGTTTTTGTTTTTTTCGGATCGGGTTTTGGGTAGAACGAGAGAATGAAAGATGGAAAGTTCCCATTTGACCGTTGGATTAATAACATGCCAGGTGCCTCTATCCTAGGTGGTGCTGGACACTCCAGCTCCCGCCTCTGCAGGACAGGAGACAAATCTGATTTTTTAGCGCTGGACCCTGCAGGCTGCAGCTCCCGTCACAGCTGGAGGAGTGCCAGATCCTTTTGTGAACCATGAGTGTTTGTCAAAAAAAAAAAAAAAAAAAAAAATTGTGACGTGTGAGTTGTGACGTGAGTGAGTCCCGTGACCATGCACAAAGACTCGGACCAAAAGGAAAAGACCCTTGCTAGATTGAGGAGACCTCCACAAGTCATCGCCGTGGAAAATGGCCCGGGTAAGGGTTAAAGTTGGAAATATGCGATGCAAATATCTTTTCTGTGGCAACTTTGCCTTCCTCTCCGGTGGAAGTTAAAGGCTAAGAACATAGAAGTAGACAGACCAGACCATTTATTGAAGGAGAGGAGAGCTAGAGAAAATGGCGAAACAGCTGTTGTCTGAAGCGAAGGAACAATTAGGGACCCTTTTGAATGGAAAGGATGGGCGTCTCAAGACCAAGCTTAGTCTTGAAGATCTGGAGAAGCGTTCTTTCGATTTCCCAACCTTGGTTGCAATTATTCAAGAAGCAGAGGCCATGACCCTCATCACACCGATGGCGATGGAGAGGGTCAATTATGAGGGGAGGACTTTGATGCTTAAAAACTTTCTTGAACTCAAAGCATTTGTCTATGAGGTGGAAGACCGTTTAGACATGCTGAGAATCGAAGCTCTCATTTCACAGGAACGTGGTAAGGATCTTTTTGCTCGTGTTGGCTCTATGACTCTCCATCTCCAGGGATCCGAACCTGATGACCAAGACAACAACACTCATCTGATGGCTCGAGGATATAACAAGGTACGCAAGTTCTTATTCCGTTGCCACAGAAAATTTCGGCTTAATTTTACTGATCTAGAGCCAAATTTTTCCTGGATAAATGAGATCCGTTCCCCCAGGAACTTAACTGCTACTGAAAATCCCAAGTCTCCTGGGGTCCCGAAGGTTGTTGGCCGAGATGAAGACAAAATAAGTATTGTAAACTTACTTGAGTCAGATGATGATCAACAGTGTCAGCAGGGTCTACCAGTGATTTCAATTGTTGGTCCAGGGGGAATTGGGAAATCCACCCTGGCTGAACTTGTTATCGGTGATGATAAGGTAATGGAGCTTTTTCAAATCAAAATGTGGGTTGTAGTGTCTGCTCATGAAGATTTGAGAGGAATTGCAAGAGGGCTTTTAAAGTCTGCCAATCTATGTGGAGATGATCCCGTACAACTTCTTCGAGATACTGTGGGTAAAAAGAGATCTCTACTTGTTTTAGATGATGCGAGGTTTCTGGATATTGAGAAGATAGAGCAGTTGAAGGCTTCCCTCAAGTATACAGGGATCAGGGGAAGCCGGATTTTGGTCACAACTCGAAACGAAAAGGTTGCAAGGCAATTGGGCACTTCGCTACCCTATTTCTTGCAGCCTCTGAACATGGATGCTTGTTGGCTCTTGTGCCAAACGATTGCATGCGCGCGTAGTTGTGGAAATCAAAGTTTTAAGAAACAAATCCAAAACAACACTCCGTTCATGGAACATTTGAAGAGCCATATTTTCAAAAGAAGTGGAGGATTGCCTCTGTTTGTCAAGGCTTGGTGTGAAATTCTTCATTCAGAGTATCCGAAAGGAAGATGGAAATCGATCATGGAGTGTGAGCTAAGGGAAGCTGATAGTAATGTGTGGGATGACCTCTGTCACAGGCTCGAATCGAGTTATAGTTCCTTGCCCAGACATCTGAAACTATGTTTCAAATATTTCTCACTGATACCAAAAGGGTACTGGATAGAAAAGGAAGTGTTAACCCAGTTATGGATGGCTGAGGGTTTCACTAATCCTGAAGAGGAGGAAAATGCTGAGAAATGCTTTGAAGAATTGCTGTTTCAGACTTCTTTCTTTAAGGATATAGAGAAAGACGAAGATGGAAGCATAGTTAGATGCAAGATCCATGAACCATTGTATGATATCATTTGTCGCATATCCGAGGGAGAGTTCTGTTTTATAACGGATGGAAGATTCAATGAACTGCCTTTAAAACCATACTCCCTCCATTCTTCATTGTGTTGCTTCAATGAAATGCCCACTGAAAACGACTTACATGAAGCCAAAAAAATGCGCACCCTCTTATGTTTCCGGAGTCCGAGCAATTTCAAGGTGAGTGATTTGAGTCATTTGATCTCTCACTTTAAGTTGCTTAGGGTATTAGATTTGAGTTCGTCTATTATTGAAGAGTTACCAAATTCTGTTGCCAAATTGGAACACTTGAGATACCTCAATTTGTCTAATACCCAGATCAAGAAGCTCCCCGCATTTATTTGCAATCTCTATTTGCTTCAGGCCTTGAAGCTTTCACATTCATTACTCAGTGAATTGCCCAGAGGAATGTGGAAACTACAAAATCTGAGGCATCTAGAAATCGATGGCACTCCCATGAATCATTTACCACCTGGGATTCGTAGACTCAATAACATACGAAAGTTGAGTGAATTCATTGTGGGGGGTGATGGTGGATGTAGCATTGGAGAGCTGGCGAATCTTCGAGACCTCCAAGGAAGGTTAATTATTAGTCACTTGGACAGGGTTGTTGACCAGGGCGAGGCCGAAAGAGCAGATCTAAATACAAAAGGCTGCATAAAGCATCTGATATTGGATGGTAAGAAACATTTGAACTCACAAAATTTGTGGCACAAGAGGCGTTTCAATTCGTTGTTGTTGGAGCACATGTGTAGCGAGGCTGAGTTCAAACTAGATGATGATAGAAAAATGAAAAGTGAGAAAGTGTTTGAAGGCATCAATCCACATCCAGGCTTAAAAAAGTTAGAGATATGGAACTATTTTGGGTCCAAGCTTCCCAAATGGCTGGAAAGTGGATCACTCAGTGAACTGGTCTCTTTAAAAGTTGCTAAATGTTTAAAGATGGAACAAATGCCCCTCCTTGGTGGACTACCATCTCTTAAATTTCTCCACATATGTGACATTGTTGAAGTGAAAAGTATAGGAAACTATGACCTAAAAGGTTTTCCCAAGTTGGAGCAGCTCACTTTGGAGGAAATGCCTAAATGGGAGGAATGGAATTTGGAATTGCAAGAAGGAGACTTGCCCTGTTTCTTGGGACTGATACTCTCTAAGTGCCCCAAATTGAAAAACCTTCCAGTCTTGCCATGGACATTCAGGAAATTAGAAATTCATGATTGCAAAGGTATTGAATGGAATCCATTCCCTCCACTCCCAACTTTGGAGTACCTTGTGCTGAAAGGAATTGGGAATATGTGTTCCTTACCAGACGCTCCCAATCTTGTGTCTTTGACCATTGCCTTATCGCCCGAAATGACATCTTTTCCAAATGGATTCGACAAACTCAAGTCACTTTCAGCACTTAACATCTACTTTTGTCCAAGGTTGAGCTTACTTCCAAAGGAGCTCAGCAATCTTCAAAGAATACATATAGCTGGATGTCGACTCCTAACGGACTGGTTGAAGAAAAATAAAGAGATTTTGAAGAAGATACCATATATAGAGGTGGACAACAAGGTGCCTACTAAATCCAACCTGCGTGAGAAATTTATTGCCTCCCCCAGGTGCGTTTCCCTTCTCATTTTACATTTGCTCTATGATTGGATTGTGAGAATTAAAACTCTAGACCTGAGGGTAATTCCCATGTTCCAATTAGAATTCAAACTCCAAAATTTTATTGGGTCTTTTAATTCCTAAGGAAAATGATGTACATACTACCGGTAATACACGTCCTCTCACAATCTTTGACACTTACTCTCCTTATTAAGACACTCTTTCCTCCCTGACCATGTGGGCCCCCTATATACGAAACTCCCCCCCCCTCTGCACCCATTGGTTTGGCATGTGAGATGCCAATATACACCAGCAGTGTGTTGATCCCTCCCCGTAATTCCTATTAAGGGAAACTATAGTCATACAGTCAACAGAGAGATCTGTGCTCACCACAGCCACAAATTTGTTACATGGTCTCTCAACGAATTTGCCATCTAATATATTGTCCAAATGACCAAATAATCCCTCCACAAGATTGAAATAACTGTAGGTACCAGATACCATTCAGCATGCTATATGCTAGAAATTGAACCTTTATGCTACAAGCATTATCATATGTATATTGTGTTAAAAAAAAAAAAAAAAAATTCTTTAAAAGATCATCCCTCAACATATTGTGCACTTTATCCATCCCTGCCTTTACTCTGGTTGGTTGGAATTGATAACATGGACTACTATTCATTCCAGCACAATCTCTGATATGATAATATCCATAGATTTCACTTGAATTTTATTCTACCATTTTTATTAGTTTTCCATGTCTTCGGCCTACATTTCCTCTTTTATCACTCAATTAATCAATGAAAAGAATTCTCTGGATACTAAAGCAGCCTTTTAATCATTTGCTTATAAATATAAATAACATGAGTGGAATGGTGGATCAGAATTCATTTAGATGATCAATAGTAATTGGTAACAGGTATGCTGAGCAGCATGAGTCTTTCCTTATGAGTAAAGAACTAGTTTCTTTGATTTTTCCTTATTATCCTACCTCACTCCATCCCTTAAAACACACACACACAGCTATATTATTATTATTATTTTTTGGTAATGGAGAGCTGTACTGTTATGAAAGCATCTGTGTACATATATGACTAAGACAAGTAATTGGAGTTCATAAATAATCTACTTTGTGTGTGTGTGTAAGACAGCTTATCTTGGTGACAGTAACTAAAAAGGTTGGTTATGCTACAATGGCTGCAGTTATGGTGATGGCAAAGAAGATGATAATGATTCTGGTGACAATGGTGGTAATCACGAAGAAGATGCTTCTGATGATGGTAACAGTGACTGAGAAGAAGGAGACGATTAAGACGATTGGTAGTGCCCGTGGCAAAGATGTAAGGACCCAACTCTTAAGGTACAACTTATATTGGAAGATATGCATAAATAATGGTTATTGTTTTGGTGTGCTTAGTTTCATAAATGATCCATATTAATCTTCGGAATATATGATCTTATCTATGAAAAATTAAATTGTTCTTAATTAGAAAAACATGCTTGTTCTCTAATAAGTTGACAGTTCAACTGTTGGTCTTGGGACATGGGACCATTTGTATTAGGCAGAAAATAAAGTTTTTCTTCAAGTCTAAAATTTCTTAAATACGATTAGTATTAACAAAGTTGAGTCCCAGTCAAACTTTTTTTTTTTGTGTGTCCGAATGCTATTAAAATCACTTGGAATGAAAATATATTTGTAGATATCAAAACAAACGATTATTTTGGTGCTCTCTTAGTTTTTAGTAATGTTTAATCTTAATAAGATTTATGGAGTTTTTAGATTTAAGAAAAACCCCAACATTTGAAAGTTGAAACGTGAAAATTTCATTTACCATTGAAATTTCAGTTTCTGTACTTGAATTGGGAGTGACTTTTTAACCTTTTTGAATTTGATTTTGTAACTATTTTTGTTAGATCCAAATAGGGGGTGTTCTCTTATTTATGAATAATATTCTAAGTAAATGAAATAATAACTAATTGAAAAAAAAAGGAATATTCTGGTCTGGAATTATAAGGGACCAGATCAAGAGTCATTCTGATATTTGCAACAATATAACACACATACACAGTGCGCGCGATTGACCGAAGGAAAAAGAGAACGAAAACCCCGGAAAATTATCGCCCCCAGTACTGGGGGCGTGCTATGCGCATTGTGTGGCGCAGCACCGCCCATGTGTAGGGCTGCAAGTTTGGCCTTGTCGGCCTGAACCCGCCTGAGCCTGAACAGGGTCTGGGCTAAGATTTCTGGCCCTGAGGGCAGGTTAGGGTCAGAAATTCCTGGCCCTGAGTCAGGGTCGGGTCAGGGTTGAGACCTCGGGTCAGCCCGACCCTGATTTTGGCCCTGAGGAAATTTCTTTATATATTAAAAAATAGAAGCCAGTATTCATATAAACAAGTGCTTAGTGCACTTGGTAGTTTGTGTTATGTAGAAACCGATTGCTACCAAAAGGTCTTGGGTTCAAGTTTCCTCTCTCACATCTTACATATAATCTTGTTATTTTAATTTAAATTATTGTAGGACCAGGGCCAATCAGGATGGGTTTGGGCTGGGCTTGGCCTGTCAGGGTCAGGGTTAGGGTCAAGGTATTTAGGCCTGAGTCAGGGTCAGGGCGGGCCTGGGCCCAGCTAAGGGGGACTCAGGGTTGGGCTAGGGTTTTAAAAAGCCCTACCCATGTGTGCACAGTGGACCCCACCATGCACACATGGGCCGCATGATACACATAACACCCCCGGTACTGGGGGCGATAAGGACCCGAAAAGGTACCCCACCATTCTCTTCTTCTTCTTTTTTGTTCCCTCTCTATTTTTTCTAAATCTCTCTGCCTCACGATACTATGCTCGATCGATTCTCCATTCTGCAATACCGAACACAGAGTTTCATGTGTCCTACAACAGTGAGATGAGCTAGATTTGGTTTTGGTTTCGGAAATTTGTTTGCAAGTTCCAAACCGTCGTAGGTAGACTTAGCCATGGCCATACCTGGGCTGGCCATTATCATCTCCTCCAACACGGACACGGGCTTCTTCCAGCATGTTGATTGTCGTTTGGCTTAATAAGCTCAACTCTGGGAAGCTTCACAATATCGTTGGTTCCTTTCTTGATTCCATTGACGTTGTCAGCGATGTATCTGAGGTTGCCAGGAATCCATAAAGGAAATGCCACATCAGAGGCCATCTCAGACGTATCTCCAGAGGATCATCCACCTCCCTCTTCCCACTCATCTACAGCTACACATGGTCCCCATATTCTAGAAGGATCACTTAACAGAGAGCACTAGCACTCTGCCTCATTCTTTTGTAACTGATTTTATTCTTTATTCTTTATTACTCTTCAATCTGTACAGATATATAAGTAGTGAAATATACCCTAGCTTTACTCACTTGAGAAAGCTAACCAATTCATCGTCTCCTCTGGTTTCCATTTCGTCTTTATGGTATCAGAGCAGACCAAGGGAGAAAGCTCTCACGTCAAGGTAGCCATGGCCTATCCATACCCTTCAACCTTGAACGTTACTCCGTTCACCTCGCTCAAACTCACACCTTCGAATTTCCTTCTCTGGGAAAACCAGATCGTGTCTCTTCTTGAAAGCCAAGACTTATATGGCTTCATCACCGGTGAAACCAAATCACCTGAACCAGAAATCACTACTGCTGATGGGAAGAAAGCCGTGAATCCAGACTATATGTCATGGGTTCGAACTGACCGACTGGTTAAGGCTTGGATCACAGCAACCCTCTCTGAAGAAGTCCTGGTTCATGCCGTTGGGATGAAGACCTCTTATGATCTCTGGTGTGCTCTGGTTGCAGCCTTTTCCCAAACATCTGAAGCACGAGAGTTTGAGCTTCTCTCCAAGTTGCAGTTCCTTAAGAGAGAAAACTCTTCATCACTCACTGATTATCTAAATCAGTTCAAATCTCTTTGCGATCAACTCAGTGCTATTGGGAAACCTATCCCTGATCAACGCAAGGTCTTCTCTCTGTTAACCAACCTTGGCTCTGACTATGAGGCCTTTGCAACTACTATGTTGAAGCCTCCAGTGCCTTCATACTCTGAAATCATTCCACTTCTGCTCAGCCATGAGCTTCGCAACAAGGGAAATCAGCCTTCCCAGGAATCCAGCAATCCACACTTGGCCTTCTATGGTGCTCACACATCGGCGAACTCTGCTAATCGTCGATTCTCAAAGCCAAAGAGCAGCGGAAGTGGCAATTTCACCTCTAAGGGTAGGGGATTTACCCAAACAACCAACAGAAGTCTTTCCTCTTCCCAAAATTCACCCAGATCTGACAAGCGAAGCACTCAGAATCAAGGCAACTCATCTGGAGGAACTGGAGGATCTGCTTGATCTAATTACAACAACCGTGATGGACGAGGTCCTGGCCGCATCTCATGCCAAATCTGTGGACAGATGGGCCATGGAGCGTTGAAATGCTGGGAACGCTTCAATCACACTTATCAAGCAGAAGAGATCCCACGAGCTCTCGCTGCAGTTCACCTCTCTGATTCACAGGATGCTGCTTGGTTTCCAGATACTGGAGCGAATGCTCACATCACCGACAACACAGGTAATCTTCACAGCTTCACTCCTTATAGTGGATCTGATAGAGTAATGGTTGGGAATGGTTCTCTTCTGCCCATCACTCACAGTGGAGAGAGTAGTATTGGGATCGGTTCCTCCTCCATTCCACTGAGAAATGTGCTAGTAGTACCTTCTATTAAGAAAAATCTTCTTTCAATTTCCAAGTTGACATCTGATTATCCCTGCTCTGCCGAGTTTAATAATACTGGGTTTATGATCAAGGATCTGTCGACCAAGAAAGTCCTGGCATCGGGGAGTAAGCAAGATGATGGTTTATATGTCCTTGATGGGTGTTCATTTGCAGCAAACTTCTCCAATAGATGCGGCACTGCTACTGCAGATCTTTGGCATCACAGGTTGGGACATCCACAAGGAAGAATCTCTGATTTTCTTAGTTCTACAGGGGCCATTTCAGTTTCTAATAAACGCAGACATTTCTGCTCTAGTTGTCAAATGAGTAAGAGCTCTAAATTGCCCTTTGCAAGTTCCTTTACTCGCAGTACAGCACCACTTCAACGCATACATTGTGATCTCTGGGGACCAGCACCCATTACTTCAATACAGAAATTTCGTTTTTACATACTGTTTGTGGATGATTACTCTCGCTATTCTTGGATTTATCCTATCAAGCGCAAATCTGATTTTCTACAGCATTTTATTATTTTTCACAAGATGGTTGAAAAGCAATTTAATCGGCCTATTCAAATCTTTCAATCTGATGGAGGGGGTGAATTTGTGGATCACAAGTTCTTAGCTCATCTACAATCTCATGGTATTGTTCATCATATGTCATGCCCTGGAACACCCGAACAGAACAGCGTCGCAGAACGCAAGCATCGTCACTTGGTCGAATTGGGGTTGGCTATGCTCTTTCATGCCTCTCTCCCACGATGCTACTGGGTTGAGGCCTTTGCCACTGCTGTTTTCCTCATAAATAGGCTTCCCTCCAGGATTCTCCACATGGATACGCCTCTGCATACACTCTATGGAAAGCATCTTGATTACTCCATGCTGAGAGCTTTTGGTTCTCAATGTTTTCCCTACATCAGGCACACCACTTCTCACAAATTGGAGCCACGGTCATTGCCCTGTATATTCCTGGGCTACAGCGATCATCATAAGGGGTATCGTTGCTTGCATAGGCCCACTGGCCGTGTCTACATATCGCGCCACGTGGTCTTTAATGAAGAAGACTTCCCATTAAGCACAGCAGGTTCCACTCATCCCACTTCACCTTGCTTTAAAGGTGAACTTAGCACCTTTTTTGAATGGTTGGCACCACAGGACAGCTCACTGCAAGGCCCACCTTCACCGGCCTACTCAACAATTCCTACTCAACCCACTGCTGCCCATTATGATTCTCCTCAAGCAGCTCCACCAGCCGATGCTCCATCAAGCCCACTTCTTGAGCCCATGCCTAACCCACTACCTGCACCCATTGTGGATCCACCTGAACCACAACCTGATATTATTATTGACCCACCTGGCCCATCTTCTCCTGCACCACTTTCTAGCCCACCTTCTCTTAACACTTCCCAACCACAACCCACTTCACCTGCTTCTCCAATCGTGGCCTCCCCACCATCCAGCATCACTACTCGCAGCAAACATGGGATTTTTAAACCAAATCCTAAATATGCACTCATGGCACCAATTGTTCCCATGGAACCCAAATCAGTGAAGTCCGCACTTTCCCACCCAGTGTGGAAGCGTGCTATGGAGGAAGAGCTTTCTGCTCTATATTCGAACCACACTTGGGACTTGGTTCCTCCCCTCCTTGATCACAATCTGGTGGGTTGCCGATGGGTTTTTAAGACCAAAATTAAATCCGATGGTTCGTTGGAACGCCTTAAGGCTCGGCTCGTTGCCAAAGGATATCACCAACAGCCCGGTTTGGATTTCTTGGAGACATATAGCCCTGTCATTAAGCCAGGGTCCATTCGGTTGGTGCTCACTATTGCAACTGTTAAGGGTTGGCCGCTCCGTCAATTAGACGTCAAGAACGCCTTTCTTCATGGCACTCTTAGCAGCCCTGTCTATATGGAGCAGCCCCCCGGGTTCGTCGATGCTTCTCGGCCTCACCATGTTTGTCGCCTTCGCAAAGCCCTTTACGGCCTTAAGTGGTTCGATAAATTCAGCCATTTCTTGCTGGAGTTGGTTTTCTCTGCAGCACCTACGACTCCTCCCTCTTTGTTTATCGCCATAATGGCCACACCTTGGTCCTTCTCCTTTACGTGGACGACATCGTCCTCACCGGCAACGACTCTACTATGCTACAGCTTCTTATTTCTCAGTTACACAGTTCTTTTTCTATGACTGACTTGGGGTCTCTTCACTACTTCTTGGGTATTGAGGTTTCCCACACCTCTCATGGTCTCCTCCTTACTCAATCCAAGTATGCGCGTGACCTGCTGGCCAAATGCCACATGACCGAGATCAAACCCTTGTCCACTCCTTTACCTGTTGCCACTTCAGCTCCGGATGACTCGGATCCCTTTCCTGATTTCTCTTTGTTTCGTGGTATCGTGGGCACCCTCCAATATCTCACTCTCACTCGCCCGGACCTTTCTTATTCTGTGAATTTGGTTTGTCAGCATATGCACTCTCCTACCCAGGCTCATTTTCGCATGGTTAAACGTATCCTTCGCTACGTTCGTGGCACTCTCGACCATGGCATTCATATCCTTCGTAATGGCAATCTCAATCTCTATGCCTTTGCTGACTCCGATTGGGCCCGTTGTCCTATCACTCGGCTATCCACCTCGGGCTTTTGCACCTTTTTGGGCTCCACTTGCATCTCCTGGAGTGCTAAGAAGCAGGCCACTGTTGCCCGTTCAAGTGCCGAGGCCGAATACCGGGCCATGGCCTCTGCCACAGCCGAACTAACTTGGCTCTCCTTCCTCCTCCGGGACCTGGGCATTTTCCAACCTCATCCACCCACTCTCTTTTGTGATAACCTTAGTGCTCTATACCTTACCGTCAACCCGGTCTTCCATGCCAGAACCAAACACATTGAGTTAGATTACCATTTTGTACGTGAGAAGGTAGCCCTTGGTTTACTCATTACAAAATTTGTCCCCTCCTCGCGCCAAGTCGCAGACATTTTTACAAAGCCACTGCCTAAGTCTGCATTTCGCAGCCTCTGTTCCAAACTGGGCCTGTACCCTCGGTCCTTGCTCAGTTTGAGGGGGAGTAAAGGAAATGCCACATCAGAGGCTATCTCAGACGTATCTCCAGACGATTATCCACCTCCCTCTTCCTCCTCATCTACAGCTACACATGGTCCCCGTATTCTAGAAGGATCACTTAACAGAGAGCACTAGCACTCTGCCTCATTCTTTTGTAACTGATTTTATTCTTTATTCTTTATTACTCTTCAATCTGTACAGATATATAAATAGTGAAATATACCCTAGCTTTACTCACTTGAGAAAGCTAACCAATTCATCGTCTCCTCTGGTTTCCATTTAGTCTTTAATCCATTCATTAATGACGACGCCGGCGGCATTGGCGTCTTTGATTAAACAACGGGAAACCCTTGGTTTAAGATCTTGGCTCAGTTGGCTGAAAACCTTGGTGACTTCTTTCTTCCATTGGGTGACTGAAGCAATGGATTTCTTAATTTGTTCAAGATTGTCAGTGATACCGTGGACGAGATCATCGTTCGTGGGGCTGGTGGTTCTCACTGATGTCCACCGATCTAACTATCGGTTGATGACCAGAGCGATCGATGAAGAAGATCAAATATTCAAAAAAACCAAAAAAAGAAGTTAGCAAAATAGTCTCAGAAGAAGGGTCGCAGTACCGGCGATTGTCGGAATGTGTTTTGAAGTTGAAGAGATTGCCCTTCCTTTTCACCTAGTATCCTGTTAATTTATTTATTGGCTCAGAAGTTGTTTATACCGAACCAAGAAAGAACCAATCGTTAACAAATTTGCTTTCATGGAACCAAGCTCTTCAACGCTCCTCCCACTAACAAAGTAGTTCTTCCTCTTATCTTTTAATCCCTAAAATCTTTTGTTGCTACCTTATTGAATGTACCACCCTTCTCATCCGGCTGAGACCGATACTGATCCATCCCAATATTGATCCTATCATCGATTACTAAATCCATGATGATGGATGAGACAAATGGGAAAAAAAAAAGAGGATAAATTGACATATGTCCTTAAGTAAGTGTCAATACATTTAAATATAATTCGTTAGTAGGAGTCTTGAAAAGCCAACGCTTTTCTTTCTTGTTTTGGTAAAAGCAAACTTGTTAAAAATTTGTTAACTGGCTGGTTCTTTCTTGGTTCGGCAAAATCAACTTGTGAGCCACTCATTAAGAATGGATAAATAGATTGGTAGGTTACCAGGTGAAAAGAAAGGGTAATCTAGGTATTTAAAAATATGAAGGGAGAAGGAGATGTAAAAGTTTAAAAACAGGGGAGTATCATAAAAGAAATTTAAAATGAGGGAGTTTTAATAAATATAGGCTAAGTGTAGGGGACCGATAGTTTTGGAACTAAAATAACAATAAAACGAAGACTTGCGAAGACTTTGGTTTTTATATTCGGACTCATTGCTTGAGCGTGCAACAGTTGGTTGCTTTTTCGAACTCCAAGAGATCAAATTTGGACCAAAGTAGACACAGAAGCCACTGGTTGATCTGCGATCATCGGGGCACCCTGCCCAGTCTGCATCAGTGAACGCAGTGATGTCAGCCTTTTGAGCCGGTCTAAGTGAGAGTCCATAGTTGATTGTGCCTTTGATATACCGAAGAATACGCTTGACTGCCATCCAATGATCCGATGTTGGGCTGTGCATGTACTGGCACACCTTATTAACTGAAAATGACAGATCTGGCCGTGTCAAAGTAAGGTATTGAAGGGCACCAACCGTGCTCCTGTACAAGGTTGCATCCTCAAATTCAGACCCTGTGTCCTTTGTGAGCTTCGAACCCGATGGAGCCATAGGCGTGGAGCATGGCTTAGAGTTCATCATGCTGGTTCGGTTGAGCAAATCTGCGGCATATTTTGCTTGAGTCAGATGAATACCAGTGCTGGAGTGACTCACTTCAATGCCAAGAAAGTAATTCAACCGCCCAAGATCTTTGATAGCAAATTCAACTCCCAATTTTGAGATTAGAGAAGAGATGCTAGCTGAATTGTTTCCTGTGACTATTATATCGTCAACATAGACGAGTACCAACAGTATGTGACCAGCCTCTCTTTGAACAAACAGTGATGAGTCGGCTTGTGAAGCTTGAAAACCGACTGACATTAGATATGAGCTTAACCGATGATACCAGGCCCTTGGTGCCTGTTTAAGCCTATATAGCGCCTTACGCAAGTAACAAACATGATTAGGGTGCCGGCTATCAACGAACCCTTGTGGTTGTCCCATAAACACCTTCTCAGTTAGGTTGCCATTTAAAAAGGCATTTTGAACATCTAATTGCCGAATGTCCCAACTGTATGTGACCGCAAGAGAGAGAACAAGTCGTATAGTAGTGGGTTTAACCACAGGCTGAATGTTTCATCGTAGTCAAAACCAGGCTCTTGGGTGAACCCTCTAGCAACCAAACGTGCTTTATATCGGTCAATAGTACCATCAGACTTGGTCTTGATCCGATAAATCCACTTGCACCCAACTATATTCATTGAAGGTTGATATGGTACTAATTCCCATGTCCCATTTTTAACCAATGCATTGAATTCTGCAACCATAGCTGCTCGCCATTGTGGATCCTTATTGGCTGTGGTGAAACACGTTGGTTCAGAGGGTGCAGTATTGGGTGATATAGGTGGACAAATAGTTTGTAACTCAGAGTTGAAGGCTCTTGGTTTTCTAATATTATTTTTGGACTGGGTTTGCATTGGATGAGTGGAAATAGGATTTGGCTGATGAGCTTCCACGGTTGTAGGTTGTGGTGATTGTTGATTAATGATGGAAGTAGTGGGTTCAATTTGAGGTGATGGTGGAGAAGGAATAATTGCCAACTGATCCGTCTGGGTTGATGGTGAATTTGATTGTGGGTGGGCTGGTAGTGGTATTATGCTGGGAGATTGGTTAGGTAAAATAGATAATGGTGAACAGGTTGTTGTTTGCACCCCCTGAGTCACAATGGGTACGGGTAATGGTAAAATTACTGGTGAGTATGGTTTTGAGGTGGAAGTGGGTAATGGGGAAGGATCCACAAATGGGTACTTATCCTCATTAAACACTACATGGCGCAAAATATATATCCGGCCGGTGGGACGATGAAGACATTTATAACCCTTGTGTTGGATGGAATAACCAAGGTACACACATTGCAATGAGCGATTATCCAACTTGTGATGTTGATATGGGCGTAGCCAAGGGTAACATGCAGATCCAAAAACCCGCATAATAGTATAATCTGGTGCCTTCTTAAAGAGTTTCTCATATGGAGAAATATTCTTCAGCAGTGGTGTAGGCATTCTATTGAGCAAAAATACTGCCGTACCAAATGCATGATCCCAATAGGTTTTGGGAATATTGGCTCTTGTCAAGAGCGCAAGTCCGGAATCAACAATGTGCCTGTGCTTTCTTTCAACAATTCCATTCTGTTCCTCTGTATGTGGACAAGAATATCGATGAAAAATGCCGTTGGCTGCTAAATAATCTTTGAATTTCCTGAATTCACCTCCACCATCTGACTGAAAGCTTTTGATTTTAACACCAAAATAATTTTCCACCTGTGTTTTAAAAACAACAAAAGTAGAGAGAGCTTCTGACTTGGTAGTTAGTGGAAACATCCAAGTGTAACGGCTATAATCATCCACAAAAGAGATATAATATTTAAAACCAGTGAGAGAAGGCAGCGGAGATGGACCCCATAAATCTGAATAAATCAATTCCAATGGCGCATTACAACAAGAAACAGAATTATTGAAAGGCAAACGACTAGACTTGCTTAACTGACATGGTTCACAAAATTTAGAAGAGGATGAAGAAGGGTCTACAGGTAAGGCATGCTTTGAAATAATCGAGGACACTACACGTTGAGCAGGGTGTCCAAACCGATCATGCCATACCATTATAGGAACTCTTTCACCAACATAGGCAGTGGCGGAATTTGAAGTACTTGACACAGACGATCTAACAGCAGGAGAAACTGATTTATTTGAAGCAGTTGCACCATTGAGAAGGTAGAGACCATTTTTACTCTGGCCGCGCATGAGGAGGTTCCCCGAGTATCGATCCTTTACACAACAAAAATCAGGGTGAAACTCAAATATACAGTCATTATCTTTGGTAAATTGGGACACAGAGAGTAGATTTTTCTGTATATTTGGAACATGAAAAATATTTTTGAGTGCAAATGAAGACAAAGGAGTACGCAAAGTAGAGGAACTGACATGAGAGATAGGCAAACCTGAACCATTTGCTACCCGAACTTGATCGGTGCCATTATAGGTGGAAGGAATGGAGAGATTTGCCAGATCGGATGTGAGATGATGTGTAGCGCCGGAATCAGGATACCAGGCAGCATCAGGTGCAGTATTTGGTGAAGCAGCATACATGGCAGCAGGTTGATTCTGTTGTGTAATATTTGGATTGAACCTTTGATAGCATCTAATGGCTGTATGACCAGGTTTATTACACAGTTGGCAGTACACTGTGGATCGATGGTCCATGTTGTCATTGTAGAACCGACCACGACCTCTTCCACGGCTGCGTCCTCGTCCTCTGTAAGAAGGAGTTGTAGTGCTTTCTTTGACAGCAACATTGGCACTGGGAGCTGTTGGAACTACGTCAATTGCTCGACTTTGCAAGATAACTTCTTGGTTGTTGAGAATGCCAAGAAAATCATCCAATGGAAGGGGTTCAAGTCGTGATGTAATCGAAGTCACGAACCCATCATATTCAGGTCCTAGTCCATTTAAAATACTGAGCACCATTTGGTAATCAGGGACTGGGTGTGCCACGGCAGCCAGATGCGCAGCCAAAGTCTTGGCTTGTTGAACATATTCAGCAACAGACATCGTTCCTTTCTGCAAGGATCGAAGTTGGAATTCGAGTTGCATAACCCGAGCTTGTGATTGGGATGCAAAGTGCTTCTCAAGAGCATTCCAAACTTCATGAGAGGTATTTAAACCAACCACCAATGAGAAAACTGATTCGGTTAGTGTAGAGATGAGGCAGCAGAGAAGCATTTGGTTTTGCTGCTGCCAGGTCACATACTCTGGATTGTCCATGGTTGTTGAGGCAGCAACAGTGGCGTCGGCAGCTGGTGGTGCCGTGACAGTGGCGAGTGGGCAAGGATACGTTCCATCAACGTATTTAAGATATCCATGAAGTCGAAAGAGAGGTAAAAACTGAGCTCGCCACAACAGATAATTATTTTTGTCAAGTTTGATCTGAAGGATATGAGAAATATTTCCTCCAAAACCAAATGGAGTTGATGGAGAAGAAGAGATTAGGGAAGATGAGACAGAGGAAGCCAAGGAAGGAGAAGTGGCCATTACGAGATTTTGAAAATTTGAAAAAAATAAAAGGAGAGAAAGAAGGGAGGATCGAGTGCTTAGGCATTTAGGCTGATACCATGATAGAGTTTGAAAACAAATGGGATTTGAATTGTCCTCACACCTTATCTGGTGGTTTCGGATATCTTGTATTTATAAACAATTTTAAACTTCTTTGTGACTGTTACAAGAGATAGAGATATACATGAGTTTGTTATCTACAAACTAGGAGAGAGACGTTTGAAGATTTTTGTTGTTTGAAGACTCTTCTTTTGAATCCTTGGGTGACCGCTGAGATTGTGCGTTATCAGTGGTCACGTGGGAATTTGTCGTCGGTGAAGAGCTTCACCAGAAGCCAGACCCTGCACACATATCCGCTATAACAGATTTCTTACTTTGGGGGAGTGTGTGGCATCCCTAGATCCTCTTCCAGCCTATTTCAAGCACCTGAGACCAGTACGGTTGGTTTGAGGACGAGGCTCTTCTAGCTTGATTCTCAGCGTTTTTGATTTGTTAGGAAATGGTAAGCAGGGCAAATCGGAAACGTGCCATATCTTGAGGCGCTCCACACCTAAGCATCGAGAGTTGGAAATAGGCTCAAAGGGATTTTTGCAATATCATGGGCCTCATCTGGGTGAAAAATTGAGAGCATTAAATCCCATTTCCAAACTCTGCTTTCCCCATTGATGAGATTAGCTACAATGGCTACAGAGCATTCTGTGGGTTTCAAAGATTGAACTCGGTAATCTTTAAGAGTTGGGACCCATTTGTCATCCCAAACTCGAATCGATTCATCTGAACCAACCCTCCATATGAGATCATCCATCAAACATTTTTTGTCTTTCACAAATGCTCCTCCAAGCCCATGAAGGCTGGTTACCAAAATTAGCATTCAAAAAATCTGAATTTGGAAAGTAGATACTCTTCGTAAATCTAGCCCATAGCGAATCCGATTGGCTCCACAAACGCCATGCTAGATTGGAGAGAAGCATAGTGTTATGAAGACCTGATTCTCTGAACCCCAAACCTCCTTTCTCTTTGGACCAACATAGTCTATCCCAAGCAATCCAATGCATCTTTGGTGTTGGCTTGTTCTATAGTCTAAGCCATCGGCTCAGATATATATATTTCTTAAGACAGGACTCCTTGAAAGGCAGCGTGGCTATAGATTAGAACCACATGTGCCTGCACCCAAACACAAAGGGAGGCGAAACAACCACCAACTCGTGAATGGAAAAAAAACATATAATGTCTATCTATGCTTCTACGTGCACAGTGATTGGTCCCTGCGCTCTGGGTGGCGTAGGCTATACAAGCAACTCTCTCTCTCCTCCTTCTTTTTGACCCCATGACAATGTGTCTACTACTACCCCCTGATTGGTGGGTTCAACATTGAGAAGAATTCTTTGAGTTGAGCTGGTGGGTGAGGAACCCTCCAATCCAGACGAGAGACAAAGTCGTCATCAACCAGGGCAAGGGAGAGAGAGAGAGAGAGAGAGAGAGAGAGAGAGAGAAATTCGATAAAAGCAGGGGATTTAGGGATTGCCGGATTGGTATCAGTCTTGGCTGATATCTATCCAATACTAATCTGGATCGGCCCATATTGGTCTTGATCGGTCAAAATTTACCACTGTTTTCTATTTTTTTTAAAAAAAATCAGATTTTTTACATTTTTACTCTTGATATGTGCCCATCCATCAATACGGGAGTGGCCAATAATCGATATCACTCTTTATCAGTGCCAGTAAGAATCGACCGATCTAGCTGATCTGATACCAATTCCTCAAACCATGCCGGAGGAGAGGTTGAGTGATGGAAAAAGGAGAGAGAGAGTGGACTGAAACTGCTACTGTATCTATATGCTGCCTAACCCCCGCCGGCTGAGAAACACCTTTCCTTCTATTTATAAAAAATTTGCACACAATCGAAGAAGAAAATTCTCTTTTGCTCCCTTTTTTTTCTTTCAAAGAGTAGTTAAAAACAAAAGTCTTCGCAAGTCTTCGTGTTATTGTTATTTTATTTCCCAAAATAGCATCACAACTCGGATTTTTATCGTCTCAATTACAACCTCTCAATTACATTTCAATTACATATCTAAGATGAAGACACGTGGCGTTAGATGATTTGACGGTCCAAATTAAAATAGTAATTTATCTTCATTTGGCTCAATCGAAAGTTTCCCTCCATTCTCTCTTCATCTCTGCTCTCTCAACAACGAACTGAACTTGTGCTCCACGGTGGTGCTCCTCTCTCACGATGATGACGACCTGACTAGACTCATCGTAAACTGCATCCTCACGCCGGCGTTCACCTTTGTCGTGGTTTCTATTTATAAATCCCTAACTCTTTGCCGTAGGCGTTCATCTTCCTCTGACGAACGAAGGTCTCTGCCCTGCTATTTTAGGAGGTAAATGGGAGTATTTCTAAATCCCCAACTCCCTCTCCTCGTTCATCTTCCTTGCACGAATGAAACCCTAACCCATTCTGACTTTGGGTTTGTTTTGCAGACCCTCATCTGACAAACTCCTCTCCCCCAAGGCACCGGAGGCGACGACGACTCGTCTTTGTCGTGGTTTCTATTTCTAAATCCCTAACCACAAAATTTTAATGTAACCCAATTTTTAATGCCGGACTGTACTATAGAAACTCTCATATCTCTGGATTAGAAAACAATTTCCTCTTCTTTCTTCCTCCAGCCCAAGTAGATGGATAAGGGATTTATTGGAGTAAAGTCCCACGCTCGGTTGCAAGACACTACCTTCCCCAGCGTCAATGGCGCTCTCTTTTTATGCTCGTTTCCCTTTCTCTATCTGTACTGGAACTTCAAAAACTCACACTCGCTGCCCTCCTTCGTCGTGCTCTCTCGCCGGACCTATCTCTCGAATTACTCTCGCAAAACCAATCTCCCATCCCTCTCTTCACTCTCTGTTCTCTTCAATCCCCAAACAAAGACAATCAAACAATTGCAAGAAAAGTATTCCAAGGGGCTTGAAGCTTATTTTCTGGTTTCATAATTCTTAATATGGGCAGACCAATTCAGTCAATTGAAGAACTGTTGTATGTACTTCATCTTGTAAAAACTTTTATAAATGGTTGATATGTGAGGATTGAGTTCCTTTTTGGTCTAGTTTGTCTAAAAGTCCAAACTGTCATTAAAAAAAAAGGGGGGGGGGTTCCTTTGATCTATCAATATGTGTATTATCTTACTCTATCCCTCTCCAACTCCCCCCCCCCCCCCAACCCCTCTTTGTTCCAGATCTGTAATTTGATAGTAGCAATAATAGTGAAGACTGCTAGTTGTGGTAATCTTGCTGACTTCTCACGTATTCTAATGCAATAACTTATACCAACAGGTCCTTTCTTCTTTCTATTAATTAATCCAAGAGCATTGTCAATATTGAGGCTTGATTCATTGTGTTAGTGAGGTTAGCCTTGAGCACAAATGAATAATAGTAGAAGAGCCAGAACATTAGATTGGTTCAGCAGGATGGAACCACGTAAGATGAAACTTCTCGAGGGCTCCACTCGATCAGTTGGATGCTTTTGATCTTGATTTGGCAAGGGGAGCCTTTACAAATAGGTTGATTAAGTTGAGGGTAAGGTAAGATTTATGGCATTAGAAATCTATCTGCTGCTAAAGCATGATAATAAAAAGTGTACTGCTTGATCCTAAAAAAATTGGTTAAAAAAAAAGATGATATGGTGCTGCTGTGAAATTTCAACATTTGAAAGAGAAACCCACCCAAAGAAGATGCAGAAGAACAAAATGAGAATGATTAAAACCTTAAATCGTAGGTCATTGTATGAAATTATGCAAAAATCAATAACATCAAACAAGCTGGTCATTGGTGAGGATTGAGAAAGTAGGGTAAGAATCAAAACAGTAAATCTTTGCCTCCTGTGATTCGATTAGATCATTCAGGAAAGATCTTGAGCAAATCTTCACAAGGAACTAATTCAGTCACCAGATTCCAAACTTGAGTATTAATAAGGGGAGATTTTGAGACACTTTTCACTTTTGAAGAATAAGGAGAAGAAAGGCTGTGAAGATGAGAAGATCTTATAGAGTCGTCCTACAGTTGCAGACCTAAGCTCGAGTTGAGACTGAGAGTTGGGAGTCAAGAATAAAATAATTTTGAGAACAAGATAATTTACAGGCATAAACGAGATATGGTCAGAATGATTACCCATAATTTTGAAAGGAAGTCATTTAATCCATCTGAACATGAAACAGGGTGCTGCAATGTATTGATTTCTCCCCTCATACTTAACTTCCTCTCAAACACGCGGTAGGAAGAAAATAGTTTCCCCTGCTTCATTTTACATCCACCCATTTTACTTTGAAGGAAATGGAGCCTTGGTGAAGTCCTGGTTTATTATTCAATAAAAAACCATCTCCTCTTAAAAGTACAAAAGACAACATAGAGACTCCAAATTCTCATAGGCTGAAGCTATTTGCTTAGGATTATATTTTTTTCTCAACTTGTAAAACATTCTTGGTTGCAGCTGTAAGATAGGCAGTCAATCAAAATTGAGATCAAATATGAAAGATAAATATCATCAATCTTTTCTTTTTTTGGTCGAAAATATCATCAATCTTTTCATGCCCTCTCCAGTTGTAAATACCATTTCTAAAAGGCAAACCAAGAATCCTTTGCATTGTTCTCTCTCTCCCCCATTTTTTTTTTTTTGGTAAAACAAGATTCTTCTTGAAGCAGTATATATATTATGCGGTAGCTGTTGACAATTTTCATTCAAGGGAAAACAGCTGCAAAAATCTGCTCTAAAATCTTTGATGGATTCCAGTCAATTCAACAGTAAGTTAATAAATTGAATGTACTTCTCAAATCTATTAATCACAAATCTACAGATGCGCACAGAAAAATTGCATCCATGACTATTGAGTACAAACAACATGCATGGAAAATTTCTGATGGAAAGAAACAGAAACAATCAAAAACAGAACACAACACGAAACACATTGGAGTTGCTAATTCTTGGGTATGTTCTTCCCCACAATCTTGGCCGGCGTAATCCGCAGAAGATTCCCAGGCTTCCCAGGAACCACACCCTTGACAATCACAAACCTGAGTTCATTATCAATCTTCATAATCTTAAGCTTCCTGATCTTTGTCTTCATTCCTCCCATCCTTCCAGGCATCTTCTTCCCTTTATAAACATGTCCAGGCGTTGTTCCAGCTCCACTGGAAACCAAAGCTCTGTGACTCTTTGAACCGTGAGTCATCGGACCTCGCCGGAAATTATGCCTTTTGATCCCACCTGCAACGAGAATAGAGAAGAATGGGTCATGGGTCCTATCTATGAAACATTAAAGAGGCAATAAATTTGAAAAAGTACAGACATAAATTTGAAAAAGTACAGACATAAATTTGAAAAAGTACAGACCTTGGAAGCCCTTGTCGATAGATTTTCCAGAGATATCAACAAGATCACCTTCATTAAAAATTTCATCAACGATGAATCTCTGATTGGGCTCCAAGCCCTCAACAGAGACAAGACGAAACTCCTGGAGATGCATCATGGGAATGGCTCCCGCCTTGTTGAGGTGACCCATTTCAGGTTTTGTGAGCTTCTTGTCTCTCACGCGTCGATATCCTATTTGAACTGCATTGTAGCCATCAGTGGACTCGGTTTTCAATCGAGTCACGATGTTTCCTTCCCTGAAACCGATTACTGTCTCTGGAACAGCAGTTCCCTCAGGCTCGAAGTAGGTCATCATTCCGAGCTTTGTACCCATTACTCCAATTCCGGCTTCATAGCTCATAACTACAGTGAAGGATTTATGACTATGGAATTGTTTGATTGTCTCTGTTTGGGGATTGAAGAGAACAGAGAGTGAAGAGAGGGATGGGAGATTGGTTTTGCGAGAGTAACTCGAGAGATAGGTCCGGCGAGAGAGCACGACGAAGGAAGGCAGCGAGTGTGAGTTTTTGAAGTTCCAGTACAGATAGAGAAAGGGAAACGAGCATAAAAAGAGAGCGCCATTGACGCTGGGGAAGGTAGTGTCTTGCAACCGAGCGTGGGACTTTACTCCAATAAATCCCTTATCCATCTACCTGGGCTGGAGGAAGAAAGAAGAGGAAATTGTTTTCTAATCCAGAGATATGAGAGTTTCTATAGTACAGTCCGGCATTAAAAATTGGGTTGAATTAAAATTTTGTGGTTAGGGATTTAGAAATAGAAATGTCGAGGCGCCTTGAGGGAGAGGAGTTTGCCAGATGAGGGTCTGCAAAACAAACCCAAAGTCAGAATGGGTTAGGGTTTTGTTCGTGCAAGGAAGATGAACGAGGAGTGGGAGTTGGGGAATTAGAAATACTCCCATTTACCTTCTGAAATAGCAGGGCAGAGACCTTCGTTCGTGAGAGGAAGATGAACGCCTACGACAGAGAGTTAGGGATTTATAAATAGAAACCACGACAAAGGTGAACGCCGGCGTGAGGATGCAGTTTACAATGAGTTTGGTCAGGTCATCGTCATCGTGAGAGAGGAGCACCACCGTGGAGCACAAGTTCAGTTCGTTGTTGAGAGAGCAGAGATGAAGAGAGAATGGAGGGAAACTTTCGATTGAGCCAAATGAAAGATAAATTACTATTTTAATTTAGACTGTCAGATCATCTAACGCCACGTGTCTTCATGTTAGGTATGTAATTGAAATATAATTGAGAGGTTGCAATTGAGACGATGAAAATCCTCAGAACTCTTCTTCCCACTCATTCCGACCATTGCTGCTGCTGCCACCATTCTTCTCTTCTGAATACCGCTTTAGAGATCAGCCATGGTAACGCTGTGAGACTCTTTTGCGGACATTTATTTGAATTTTTGATCTTCTTCATAGATCGATCTAGTCATCAAGCAATAGATATGTCAGATTCCCAATATGAAAAAGTCCTCTCTGATTTCTTAGACAATTGGAAATTAGTCTACGAGAAGAACTCCAGCCCCACGAACAATGATCTGGTCCACAATCTGCTCAAAGAAATGAAGAAATCCATTGATTCAGTCACCCAATGGAAGAAAGAAGTGACCGATGGTTTCAGCCAACTGAGAGAAGACCTGCAACCAAGGGTTTCCCATTTAATTAAAGACCTCGAAACGGCAAACGACAAGGCCGGTGATGTCATTAGTGAATGGGTCCCCGAGAACCTCAGATACATAATTGAGAAGATCAATGGAATCAAGAAGGGAACCAAGAATATTGTGAAGCTTCCCGGAGGAGAGCTTATTAAGCCAGAATCCAACAAGTGGCAATCAAAACTCTGGAAGATCATTCACCAACAAAAGAAAAAAACATGCTGGAAGAAGCCCGTGCTAGAGGAGATGATAATGGCCAACCCAGGTATGGCCAGGGCTAAGTCTACCTACGACAGTTTGGAACCTCGGGTGAAGCTCTGCTTTCTCTGTCTTTCCATATTCCCAGAGGATTCAGTCATAAGGAAGAGATCTTTGATCTACCGGTGGATAGGGGAAGGCTTTATCGATGGCAAGGATGCTGAACAGAAAGGAGAGGAATGCTTCAAGAAAATATGTGACAGTGGCCTTGTCGAAGGCGTCCATGAACAATACAGCAGATCACCTCGTAGCTGCAGATTGCATCCATGGATTCGTTGGATGGCAATCGAAATTGCAAAAGAAACCATGTTCTTCGACTTCGATTCAGATGGGAAGCCAATCCCACCACGTCCCTCCCATTGCACATGGTTTGCCTGTGTGGCGGCGACGTCTAGAGGAGAAGAAGAAGAAGCAGAGGTACGAGTAGAGAAGGTTAATCTCGAGCCGAATGCGAGCAAATTGCGGTCACTGTTCAACGTGGATGTAAACTGCTTCGAATGCGACGAAGAAGAATTCAAGAAGCTAAAGGAACTTGTGACTTTGCAGCTGGGACGATGGAGTACCACACCTGAACATCACATTGAACTGGTGAACCCAATCTTCCTCGATCATTTGAAGCGCTTGAAAAAATTGAGGTATCTGGGTTTACAGGGGATTTCAAGGATAACAGAGCTTGCAGGGATTCAACAGCTTAGTGAATTGAGGGTTTTGGATCTCCGAGCATGTCATAATTTGGAGAAATTACCAGCGGAGATAGCTTCACTCAAGAAGCTGAGTATATGCCAAAGGGTCTCAGAGATCTTTCAGAACTTCAATTGTTGAATGGATTTGTGGTGAATACTTGGAGCCAGGACGCCTGCGACCTCAGTGAGTTAACCAAACTGGATAACCTTCAGAAACCCAGCATTTGCGTAGGCATGGAAGCCATGCCCAAAGATGGGATCATGGTCAAAGATGGGGTCTTGGATCCGATTGGAGAAATTACAGGTCTGCAATCCCTTAGGATAACATGGGGGTCCACCATAGAAGCAAAACGAAGGAGGACGACCAGCAGTTGGTCCATACTTACGAAAGCAGTCTTGAAATTTAGAGGAGTTATAATAAACAGGAGTAAGCAGACTTCGCGGCGGACTACTGAGGAGAAAAGATATCATCGTCTAAGATCACCCTTTTTCTTCCCCCTTCTCTCACAAAACTAGATCTCCAGTGCTACCCTAAAGAGGAGCCACCGACGTTTGAGAGAAAACTTGCGAAAAAGAAGAGCTTGGAAAAGCTTTATTTTAGGGGAGGTAGGTTGACAAGCCTATTAGGAATTGAAGATGAAGAGCTCGGAAGTGAAGTTTATTCGTCTACACTTCTTGGGGGATTTGGATATGAAAGTGAAGGATTTCAATGTGAAATTCCCAAATCTGCAACCAGGAACACTGATACCTTACAGATGGCCCCAAATCACGAAAGATGATGAAGCCAGCACGAGCACCACCAATTAGTTGTTCGAGTTCGACTCGATTGTAATTTTCAGTTGCTAACTCTAATATTAAAAATTTTTGCTGCTTTAATTTCATCTCTGTAATTTGATGTTGTAACTTGCGCAACTTGTAATTAAACCAGTTATCTCTTATGTTATCGTCCATATTTTCTGTAACAATGACTTTGTTAAGGTTAAACACAATGCTCTCAAAACCTATCCTGAACGGTTTTAACCGATCCAAAAAATCCGAATCCAACCAAATTGATCCTTATTTGACTGGTTAATTTTGAATTTACCATAATAGATCTCATGACTAACAGTGAAGCCAAGTTTAAAAAGTAGAAGAGGTTTAAGTAATTGTCAGAAACGCAGGGAGGTTCCACTTTTGTTGCCTCCCGTTACTGCACGGTGCAGTGCTGCATTGTGCGGTGGCTGCATAGGCCATGTGCACCATGTGGGGTCCACTGTGACACATGGCCTATGCAGCGCCACATGATGCAGCATTGCACCGTGCAGTAACAGGAGACGATAAAAATTCGGGGAGGTTCCGTGAATTATCAGCAAGATCAGGGGAGGTCGGAATAATTTACTCTAGATAATAATAATGTATCATAAGTAAAGGGCTTCCATTTAAAGGGTTGATTCTGGGAATAAGAGAGAAAACTTAGATACATTTTGCAAACTGGAATTGATGACAAAACCCTCTTCTCAACGATCAACCCCATCTTCTACTACCTTTCACTTTCGCCTGGGGTTGGGAATTAGGATCTATCAAATGAAATAAAAAATTTTACATCAATGACGATAGAAGCTGCAGTTTTAGTAGAAACAGTGGCATTTTAAAAAGAAGATTACGGAGGGTTCACCTGCAACTGCAACTGCAACTGGACTAGAAAGAGGAAATGGAGATCAAGTTAGCAAACTAATGAAAGTTTACTTCCTTAGCTTGACTGAAAATGTAACAAAATGAGGATCATGTGGAAGGATCTGAACCGCAAACCAGCAGATAAACATACTATATCTTCCAATGTTCCTATTTTTCCAGTGTCTGAGCAGTAGTTTATTTTAGAGGTAATGTCATTTTTGTAAATATATAAGTGAAAATGACATTTTAATAAGGGAGAGGGATCTCTGAGCAAAAAGCATAGAGGAGCGCACCAATGAGGTGCAATAAAACGACCTCTTACATGAGAGGCAACGAGGTTATTTCTCACAGAGATGTTAATATATCTTTCCCCTGCAGCTCAAAGAATATTTTCCATTTAATAAATGGGGAAAAGAATGGTACCTAGTCGCTTGACCCCTACACCTAGACACAGGGGAATCGTTATCGTCTATGATTCTTTGACCGGTTCCCTAGTGCCTCTCACAAGAGGGGGGTGGGGTGGGACCCACCCGGGGCACTTGACTGAACATTCTGCCCCGGTGGGATCCACCCTCGTCCTGTGAGAGGCACTAGGGAACCGTAGATGATAAAAATTCGATACAGGGGCGTGAAATGATCGCCCACCCCATGGAAAGGTGGAAATCCTGCCCCCATGATGCTTGTCCGCATATTCCCATTAGCCCCGCATGCGACCAGGTAGCTTTCTCTTGCCAGATGAGTGTTGGAAATGAGTCGGTTGAATGTCTACTAAATGCCATTTTTTGTTTTTTTTCTGTTCAGAAAGCAATTTTCTGCTAGGTTAATAGAAAAAAGTACTTATGAGATAAAAGTATTTTTTGAGAACACAAATGTAACCAAACGCACCCTTAGACTCATTCACACACTTTAAAAATGCACATCCCGCCCCACCACCACTCAAACCCCACCCCCACGCCCCCCAAATAAGAGACGAGAGAGAGAGAGAGAGAGAGAGTACTTCTCACCCTGGACTGGAGTAGCAGTCTCCTACTTTCCTCTTTCCCTTCTGCAAGAAAGTGAGTGTTGACTGTCGAGTCAAGCTCAGAGTTTGGGGTTAAATTTCTTATATACCAACGAGTGCAGGATCGGTATCAGCTCTCTCTCTCTCTCTACCTCTTTCTTAATCAAGCATAACACATGTTAAAGAATCCATTCAATTATGGGTGGGTTTTGTTGTATACTCTGTTAGAATAAATCGATCCGAATAGGGACAAAATCCCAAAAGCCAGGATCTCCATAGGGCGTTCAAGAACACAATCAAATAAATAATAGAAAATAGGGATAGAACCACCAACCTTGTTTCGCATCCATAGTGATGATGATTGCAGCGGAAAATAAAGAACAAAGATCTAGGTGCTTCCCCTCTATTCCCAAAGTAATTGGCCTGATGAGAATACCCAATGCGCAGGGACGACGAACACTGAATATCTCTCTCTCTTTCAAGAATGCACTCCTCAATAACAATTGAGAATAATAAGTTGTATTGGGTAGAGGGGGGACCTAGCTCTCCTTATATAGTAATCCCTATAGGGTCTGACTCATCACAGTCCCAATAGGAATCTATCTGGCCCACACTAAGCCAGTCCACATTAGACTTCTAATATAACTTAATGACCCCACTTTATTAGATCAAAACCCTAATTAGCCTGGTTTAGGGATTTAATTATGTCCATATGAAATTTTATTAGAACTAAAATTCTAACATTCTCCCACTTGGACTTACATTAAATTCCTTATTTTTAAAAGGATTTAAAAACAGTTTTGACCAAAACAAATCACAGACTAACAACTCTTTAAGAAAACTTTATGTGCACAATTTTTAAAATAAATTGGTCTAGAGGTCATATCAGAAAGTCAATCTATCCCATAGAGTTTTAGACACCGAATCATAGCGATAACTGCATCTATGATCAAGCGACACAGAGCCTTCCATGGTCACGAGAGCCCTCAACTCTATTAACATGGATGCAATGTGGTAGTGTGGTAACGAGATAATACTCACATAGTGATTCCTTATGTATTATCCATTTATCAGTCCAAAATTTCTCTTCTTTAAGTGGCACAGGCTCACTAGAGAAATAAACTTTGTGATTCTAACGAATCTATATGTATCATCAGAAATAACTCGAGTTATACTTTATGTGTTACAAGACATACCTTTAGGCTAACAACTTAATGCCCCAGTCTTGCTTAAGGTTAACACATTCCTTAAGACTTAAAATCAGAAATATATACACCATGTTAATAAATAAAACACTCATGTGTTTAAAAAAAACTGCATGCAATGACACCTGATATATATATAAATCAAAGTTTACCATAAGGTAAAAATACAGATGAAAAGAAACTTTAAATTACAATGAAGCAAAATAAAACAAACTCCCACTAACTAACCACATCCCATGATGCAACTAAGCCCATGCTCATGACATGTCTCTCAAAAACACAAGGGCGAAGACCTTTGGTTAGGGGATCTGCAACCATATCATCTGTACTAATATGCTCCACTGCAATGTCACCTTCCTTTACTCTCTCCTTTATGGTTAAATACTTGACCTCCATGTGTTTAGACCCTCTAAGTCCTTTATTGTTGTTTATAACCAACACAGCAGAGCTGTTATCACAGTATATCTGGATGGGTCTATCCACAAAATCTACAATAGTCAACTCCTTTATGAGATTTCTGAGCCAAATAACCTGAGTAGCAGCCCCATAACATGCTACTAACTCTGCCTGCATAGTCGAAGTGGTCACCAATGTCTGCTTTTTACTCTTCCATGATCTTGCCCCTCCTGCCATCAAGAAAACATAACCTGATGTGGATTTCTGTCATCCTCACACCAAGAAAGTCGAGTCAGTATACCCCACTAGCTTGAGTTCGGAACGTGTTCGTAAGTCGACATCTAATCTCTTGTCCCCTTGAGTACCTCAATACTTTCTTGGCAGCAACCAAGTGGCTAAGACCAGGATCTGACTGATACCTGCCAAGAAGTCCCGTCACAAAAGCAATATCGGTCTGGTACAGACCTGAGCATACATGATACTACCAAGTGTGCTAGCATAAGGCACCTTCTTCATTTCATCCCTCTCAGCTTCATTTTTTGGGCACTGTGTCGAACTTAGTTTGTCACCCTTGAGAATAGGAACATTCCCAGGTTTGCAATCCAGCATACTGAACCTCTCCAGAACACGATCAACATAAGCCTCTGAGAAAGACTTAATAAACGGCGAGAACGATCCCTATGGATCTCAATCCCAAGAACAAAAGAGGCCTCACCAAGGTCCTTTATGTCAAATTCCCTAGATAAAAGTTGCTTTGTATTATGCAACATCCCTAGGTCACTGCTTGCAAGCAGGATGTCATCCACATACAGAATGAGAAAATAGAATTTGCTCCCACTGACCTTGTGATATATACACTGATCCACTTTGTTTTCCATAAAACCAAACGAAGTCACAACACTGTCAAATTTCAGATACCACTGCCTAAAAGCTTGTTTGAGACCGTAGATAGACTTCTTGAGTCTACACACAAGATGATCTGAATCATCCACTGCAAAACCCTCAGGTTGAACCATATAGACTTCCTCATCAAGATTGCCATTGAGAAAAGCTGTTTTAACATCCATCTGATGCAGCTCCATATCAAAATGAGCTACCAATGCCATGATCACCCTGAAAGAATCCTTCGAGGAGACTGGAGAAAAGGTCCCATTGTAGTCTACTCCCTCTCTCTGAGTGAATCCCTTGGCTACCAGTCTGGCTTTAAACCTCTCAACTTTTCCTTTGGAATCTCTTTTGGTTTTATACACCCATTTGCAACCAATGGGCTTACAACCTTTAGGTAAATCAACAAGCTCCCAAACATCATTATGTTTCATCGATTGCATTTCATCTCTCATCGCATCTATCCACAAATCTGACTGAGGACTAGAAACAACACCTGAATAAGTAACTGGATCGATCATATAACCAATGTCATAGTCATGTTCTCCCAGATAGACCTCATAGATAGGTGATATAGCTGACCTTCTCTCTCTGGTGGATCTCCGTAATGGTGCCACTACTGCCTCAACCTGAATCTGAGGAATCTCAGCTGGAACTGCATCAATGATAGGATCCTCAATCGCATCTTGAATAAGAGGAATCTCATCAGGTGCTACATGAATGTCGGGGACGGTATCAATATCAGGCTCTTGAACTCCAGCAGGTGTAACCAATGGCACAGTATGCCCCACATCAGTCTGAATAGGTACCGATGTACCAATCATGTGACTATCTTGAACAGTCTGAGAACAGTCATTCTTTTCGGCCACATCAAATTCCAGAAACTTCGCTGTCTGTGACTCCACAATCCTAGTGCCTCCGCAGGGATTATAAAATTTATATCCTTTCGAATGATCTGGGTAGCTGACAAAGTAGCAACGAGTAGTCTTGGGATCCAACTTGTTTAAAGTCGGATTATACAACTTCACTTCTGCAGGGCACCCCCAAACTCTAAGATGGTTTAAACTGGGTTTACGGCCGGTCCACAACTCAAAAGGTGTAAGAGGAGCGGCTTTAATAGGTACACGGTTAAGGATATAAAGAGCAGTTTTCAAGGCTTCACCCTATAAGAACTTAGGTAAATTTGTCCTACTAACCATACTCCTCACCATGTCCATAAGGGTACGGTTACGCCTTTCGGCGACCCCATTTTGTTCAGGGCTTCCTGGCATAGTAAACTGACTAACTATTCCAGAATCCTCAAGGTATTTGGCAAACGAGCCCTTAAGCTGTCCAGCATCGCCATGTCTGTCATAATACTCACCCCCATGATCAGATCTAACAATTTTAATAACTTTCCCTAACTGTTTCTCAACTTCAGTCCTAAAAATCTTGAACTTGTCAAGAGATTCAGACTTTTCTTTAATTAAGTACAGGTATCCATATCGGGAATAGTCATCTGTAAAAGTGATGAAATAAAAATTTTTACACAATGTGGCTGAATAGGGACCACTGATGTCAGTGTGAATGACCTCTAACAGGTCAGAACTACGGACTACAGTTTTCTTCTTTATTTTGGTCATTTTTCCCTTATAACAGTCTACAGAAGTGTCTAGATCACTTTCGAGAGTAGGCAGGATGTCAGACTTTATCAGCCTTTCCATTCTTGCCTTAGAAATATGACCTAGCATCTGATGCCACAATGTGAAAGACCGTTCTTTAGGTAAGGGTCTTTTAGAAACAACGCTTTCAACATTACAGGAGACGTAGATATCAGTGGGAGACAAACACAATCTGTACAATCCGTTGGACATAAAGCAGGAACCAACTTTAGTTGAATTAGAAAATAAATTAACCATAGTATTCTTTATTTCAAAATAGAAACCATTAATGTCCAAAACTGAAATCGAAATTAAATTCCGCCTAAAGGACGGTATATAAAAAGTGTTCTTTAAAGTCAATTTAAAACCAGAATCTAATAATAAAATGACATCTCCCACGAACTCTACGTCAGAATGTCCATAATTTCCTACGACCAGCCTGGATTCATCCTTGTTTGGCCTCCTCCGGTTTATGAACCCCTGTATGGTAAAAGCAACATGGTTAGTTGCACCGCTATCTAGCCACCAAGAACTGGATGGGGCTTCTGATAGATTGAATTCACAAACAAAAGCCAAAGAATCATTACCTGATGGCTGCTTGGGCTTGAGTAACCAAACCTTGTATTTGTCGCAGTCTTTCTTCATGTGACCCTTCTTCTTGCAAAAGAAGCAGCGATCACTCTCTTTCTTCAAAGAGTCTTTCTTGGGTCCCAAATTGTTAGTCTGATCGGACTGTTTATTGGCAGACTTATGAGTATGGTTTCTAGACTTTTTACTCTTACGGGGTTTAGAAGTAAACAGGGCAGTAGGCTTTTTCTCTTTCTTCAGTTTCTTTTCTTCAGACACAACCCTAGAAATTAGGTCATTAATGCTCCAGAGTCCATCTTAGGAAATGTAGTTGGTTTTTATGATGCCAAATTCAGAAGGTAGGGTATTTAAGGCTTGATGGACAATTAGGGCATCTAGAAGAGGAATGTCTAAGGCCTTGAGTTTAGTTTGGTAATCAACCATCCTAATAATGTAATCCCTAACACCCCCAGAACCATCATATTCCATATTAAATAACCCTAGCAGAAGTGTCCCAATCTCAGCATTTGATGAAACTTTATATCTCTTGGAAATTGCATCTAGCAATTCCCTGGCAGTACATTTCTCAGGCAGACCACTTTTTAGGTGTTCCGGTATCGACCTCTTTATGGACAGTATACTGAGTCGATTACTCTTTTGCCATGCAACATGCACAGACTTTTCATCCTCAGTACTATCAGCAGTTAGTTCCATTGGTGTATCCATAACAAGGGACGTGTGCACATCTGCCATTTCTATAGCAAACATAATGTCCTCTTTCCATTTCTTCAAGTTTGACCCAGTGAAGAGCTCAATAGTAACCATGTTATTATTGACAGAGAAGGTGACTGAAAATTTAAACAATGAACAGTATAATAATTAAAATGATGCAAGTACAACTTAAAACTTTATAAGTTAATGAGAATTTTACACACATCATTGTGAAAACACCTTTGGGCTGAATTCTCAATATGCAATTGTAAAAAATCCCTACATACCAGTGGCCATGGGAATACAGCTCAACTTTCAAAATCCACCACCTTTGGGTGTGCAGAATTCTATGGTCAACCTATTCACATGCATACTGTATATGTACCCCTTCAAGTACCAATACATGATCACCACCTTTGGGTGTGTGACCACACATCAGAGTTGAAGGACATCCCACAACTGTATAAGACCGGTGTTTCAGAAATCCAACAAGGAAGGTCGCTTTGGCGGCTACATCCTGTCAAAAACATGAAACCCTCTTTCGGGATTTTCCAAAATTACTTACATCCTTAAACAATGTGTTATTTTATAATTTATGACAAGGGGCTTTAAATGTCTTAAAATTAACACAAAAATAATAATAATTCTGTTCATCAAGGTAGGTATTCCAGCAATTCAGAAATTGGTTCGGTTCTTAATAGAACGAACCGATAAATTACATAAAAGGGCATGCATCAAAAGAATATCAAAAATATTTAAAATATGCATATCTGATCAAAACAGAGGGCACCACTGTGTAGAGCACAGAAAAACAGAGCTAACGCAAAAAACGGGACCCCAAACGGAGTCTCATAGTCCCCAGAAAGCCCGGTCAAAGTTAAAGTCCAAATCCGGTTGACTGTACTGGTCAAACTGATCCAAAAAAGCAAACCAAATCAATCTGGTTCAACCCCGATTCACGTAACCCGGTTCAGACCCGGTCCAACCGGGTTTGGGTCAACCCAAGACGGGTCACCAGCCGGGTCAATGGATCGGGTTTTCTGGTCAGAAATCGGGTCTACCCAACCCGAGTGGCGCACGTTAGCATCGCCCAGAAATAATATCAGGCGCACGATAGCAAAACCCAGATTCCTCTTTTTTTTTTATACTTCTGCCGGCGAGTGAGATCACCCGCGGCTGCCGCCGGCTTTGAGAGCGCGTCCGGCAGCCGCCGGCGGTGATCCACCCACCAAAATTTCTGATTTTTCGAGCTCTACGCCCCCATGTGATCAGATTCTGTTTTCGCCAGCTAAAAAAATCGACAGAATGCCAGTGTCCGTACGGGTTTTTTGGAAAACTGGAAAAAACCCTAAAAACCTTAATTCGAATCGAAAAATTTTCGATTCCCTTATTATGTTATATTATTTTGAATCCATATAGGTTCAAGAACGGATCTATGGAGGCTTTGATACCAAATGTTAGAATAAATCGATCCGAATAGGGACAAAATCCCAAAAGCCAGGATCTCCATAGGGCGTTCAAGAACACAATCAAATAAATAATAGAAAATAGGGATAGAACCACCAACCTTGTTTCGCATCCATAGTGATGATGATTGCAACGGAAAATAAAGAACAAAGATCTAGGTGCTTCCCCTCTATTCCCAAAGTAACTGGCCTGATGAGAATACCCAATGCGCAGGGACGACGAACACTGAATATCTCTCTCTCTTTCAAGAATGCACTCCTCAATAACAATTGAGAATAATAAGTTGTGTTGGGTAGAGGGGGGACCTAGTTCTCCTTATATAGTAATCCCTATAGGGTCTGACTCATCACAGTCCTAATAGGAATCTATCTGGCCCACACTAAGCCAGTCCACATTAGACTTCTAATATAACTTAATGACCCTACTTTATTAGACCAAAACCCTAATTAGCCTGGTTTAGGGATTTAATTATGTCCATATGGAATTTTATTAGAACTAAAATTCTAACATACTCATTCATAACCTTTTTACCTCGCTGCTCGTAGGTACCATCATATGCATATCTGGTGGAATCAGCTCAATTTTGGGGGAAATACTTTGCTTTTCCCTATCTACTTTCTGAAGTGAGTTGGATTTGTTTTCGTTTTGGGTTTCTCTTGCCAACACTCAGATCAACAGAACTATTTCATGTAAGAATCCTCCTAACTGTAGAATTCTCATTTCTACTTTGATCCAACACTCCGTCTCTGTTTTCTTATTTCTAGAACCTTCATTTGCCCCTCTCTCTGTCTCTCTCTCTCTCACACACACACACACGCGAATTTTTCTTGTCCACAACTAAAAATTAAGACAAGAAATGCTTAAGAGATAAAATTGGAAAGTTTTGTAAGGGCACGTCCAAATGGAATTTGTAGTCTATGTATTAGCTACTCCATGCGGAAGGTTATCTAAGAATTCTAACAACTCAAAACCTGGTTTTCAACTATGATGGACTCAGGGTAACGGATTGTTCAAAATGGCTTCATGGTAGGCCAGTAATGTAGGATTTACATGTAACAGACTTCAGAGTGAAACCCTTGACATGTTTAAGGCTTATGGAAGGCTGTTCATCAAGGAAGTCAATTTTGAAGCAATTCTGACCATAGTTGGAAAACCAGATTTTGATTCGGGCGATTCACCCAAGTCGAGTCAAAAAAATCATGAAACTTGGTTCGGGGTTAAGAAGACTCGCCCAGGTTTAAGAAATGACCAGACCAGGTCCTGGTCAGTCTAAGTTTTTATGGACTCTGTGTTTTTGCCCATGTCATGTGAAATTCATTGAGTTTGGTTTTACTATTCATAGACCATAAGTTAGGTATACAACTAAATTGGAATCCTATAATTTTTGTTTGTTCTCTTCAATATTAGCCCCTTTTTTTAAGGATGTAAACGGACCAAGTACAGATTGAATTTGATTGGATCCGGATATCTCCTAATCAGATATGGATACCCCTAATTGAATATGGATGCGAATTGAATCCGACTATCCGTTTACATCCCTGCTTGTATAACCTAGACCTTCCTCCCCCTAGCAGATATGATTTGCTCACAACTAATAGGGCTAAATGGGTATTTTGTAAATGACCTGTATAGAATTTCACTATATATTTTTAGCGAGGGTTCTTTCTATGTAATCAATGAGAGAGGTGTGAGGACGAGCAGCTGTAACCCTATTCTCCATTAATAGTTAAGTCGATCTTATTTCAACATTGACGTAGGCAATCTTGCCAAATCATGGAAATCTTTGTGTGCATTGTGTGATTGTTAGTTTGCGAGTGAGGGTTTTTTCTATGTAATCAATGAGAGAGGTGTGAGGACGAGCAGTTAGCTGTTACCCTATTCCCCATTGATAGTTAAGCAGATTCATCTCATCTTGGACGAAGGCAATATTGCCAATCCATGGAAATCCTTGTGTGCATTGTGTGATTGTTTGTTTGCGATTTTCATTCTCATCTGCATCATTTTAGATTTGCGTTTTTCTGCAGCCACCATTTTCTGATATTAAAAAAAATATAGAAATTTAAATAAAAGGCCAAGTGTTGGCTTACCACAATATGCGGAGAGTAAATACTCTCCACAGAAGTGGGATGATCCGGAGTCGAAGAGTTGAAGTGTGAAGGAAATTGAGTTGTTAGTGGAGGATAGAGAATAAGAAAAGAATGTGTATCATTTAATTTCCTACTGTTGCCCATTTGCTTTGCTTTCTTGGTTTACTTTTCTAGCTAGGAAAAATTTAATTTCTTTTTGTTTTTGGCCTCTGCAGAGTTTAAAACTCAGAAAAAGCACCAAGGGGAGAAACAGGATATGGAAATCTTTCCAGGGAAGATAAGAAGGCTATGGAATTTATGGGAACTCAGGTACTTGGTTCTCATTAGCCTCTTCATTCAGACTCTCCTCATCTCCTTTGCAAGTGTCCGAAAGCATACAGCAGCCAGAAAGATCAGCTTCCTTATTTGGTCCTGCTACTTGTTAGCCGATTGGGTTGCAACTTTGGCTCTTGGTGTCCTTGCTGAGTGCGTGAATAACAAGTCTAATGGTGATGATCATCAGTCAGCATGGAACGATAAGGATGACCTTAAAGCATTTTGGGCACCTTTTCTTCTACTACACCTTGGTGGCCCAGACAACATCACAGCTTTCTCATTAGAAGATAATGAGCTTTGGTTGAGGCATTTGCTTGGACTTCTATTCCAGGTTGGAACAGCACTTTATGTCTTCATCATGTCGTTGCCTGTACCTACTTGGCTTTGGGTGATCACCATTCTAATGTTCATGGGGGCAATCATTAAGTACGTAGAGAGGACATTGGCTCTCATGAATGCAAGCCGAGACTATTTTAGGAAGTCCATGGTCACTGATCCTGATCCAGGACCTAACTATGCAAAATTCATGGAGGAATACTCTTGCAAAAGGAATGCCGGGCTCGTTGTATCGATTGCCCGTGAAAAGGAACCTGAATCACAGCTGCCTTCTATTCCGGATATTGATGAAAAATCGAATGAAGATAGCAGCAAAGTTGAAATAGAGCTCATATCAAAAGCTCATCATTTCTTTCAGATATTCAAGCGTCTTATTGTTGATCTCATCCTCACTTTCCATGATAGAAATGAAAGTCGATCCTTCTTCTTCACAGAAAAAAGTTGGGAGAAAGCTTATAAAGTTATTGAGATTGAACTTGGGTTTTTGTATGAGGTTCTATACACCAAGGCGGCTGTGGTTCAAACTTGGAAAGGTTGGATTTTCAGATTCACCAGTGTCTCCTCCATTATTGCTGTTTCTATCATCTTCTTTGGGTTTACTGATAAGCAAAGATATCACAAGATTGATGTAAGAATAACATACGTCTTACTGAGTGGAGATATTGCTCTAGAGTTCTGGTCACTGGCTCGATTATTCCTCACAGACTGGACCATTGTTTGGATGAAGAAGAAGAAAAATCTCAATCGATTTACCGGAATTGTGTTTAAATTTCTTTCTTATAAAAGACCACCCAAAAAATCAAGGTGGTCTAATTCCATGGCGCAGTACAACCTGATCGGGTTTTGCCTCAAAGATCAGCAGCCATTCTTTGGAAGAAAAGTTATGGAGCTCATTCCTCAGGTGAAGGACCTTTTTGATAATCACTGACCCAGAAGATACATAAAAATTTCTGACGACCTTAAGGAATTCATCTTCGATGGTCTGAAAGGCATGTTGGAACAAGCAAGAGATTATGAATCTCTCAGGCGTTTAAGAACTTCTAGAGGTCAATTGGCACTAAAAGGGAAAAATGATGAGATACTAGATAATAGCGTCAAGGCTGAATTTGATGAAAGCATTTTGCTTTGGCACATAGCTACAGATATCTGCTATTATTTGGATGGAGGAGAAGAAGGTGGTCATCATCAATCCAAAACTGTGCGTGCTGTCCAACAAGAGAAGAAGTAGAGACATATCCAATTACATGTTATATCTTCTTGTATCACGTCCTTCTATGTTGACTGCAGGAATTGGACAAATCAGATTTGGGGACACTTGTGCTGAGGCCAAAAGGTTTTTCCATCGAAGAGGGACAGAAACTAGTGAGGAACAAGCCTGTACAAGGCTGAATAAGGTAGACACAGAAGTTCCTCCCGTACAAGTGAAAGGTGATAGAAGTAAATCTGTATTATTTGAGGCATCCAGGGTTGCAAAATCATTGTTTAAACAAGTACCTGATGTAGAACAGAGATGGAAGATCATAAGCCATGTGTGGTTGGAGATGCTGTGCTATGCAGCAAGTGAATGCAGAGGATATTACCATGCTCAAAGACTTAGTGCTGGGGGAGAGCTTCTCACCGTCGTTTGTTTTTTAATGGCACATCTTGGTATAGGAGAGCAATATCGTGTAGAATCAGGCCATGCTCGAGCTAAGTTAATTGTAAAGATGTAATATCTATCTATTTGGGAAAGAGAAGCTTACTCCTGGTGGTTGCGTGTAGTGGATCTTGTGCCTAGATACGGGGCCACACAAAATGACCACCGCACCCTGGTGGATTTTCGCCTTTTCATGGAGGCACGACGACGGTCATTATGTGTGTCCCTATGTCTAGGCACAGGAGCTGTGCACCGCATGTGACCAGGTAGCATTCTTTTTCCTATATTTTATATGAGGTTTTTCAGTTGTTATTGGAAAGTTTGTATTGTATGTGATATATAATACCTGATCAGTTCTGTTGGATATTTAAGTGTAGTTGATTTTTCTATAGAACAAAATCGTATTAACTACGTTGTGGAAATTTTTTAACAGACTTTTCTACTTGATATAGTATTTCAGTCATGAGTCATAACATATGGCATTCAAACATCAACAGCAGTCTTTTGCCCTAAAATAATTGAAAAACAACTTACGAGAGTACGAAAATGTAAGAGATTGATTATTAGGAGAGGGTTCGTTGAAAGGTAATGTAGCCCTTGCTAGTGCAAGGCCAATGGAAGCAAACGTAGAAACATCAACAAGGATGAAATTTTCATCATTCATGAGGAATGGGACAGTCATTTCCACCACCACTGTGTCCATGGTGCAGGGGCCCTGCAGCCTGCAAGCTTCTTTTCCCTCGCTTATAAATCAAATTGCAAGAAAAAAATTAAAGCAGCAAAAATTCAACTTCAGAGTTAACACGGTGCCTGCCAAGTGCCAGGGACGAAACACTCATTAAGCAACTGAAAATTACGATCAAGTGGAACAATTGGTGTTCGGTGCTGGCTTCATCTTTTTGAGTGCCAGGAACGAAACACTTACTAAGCAACCCAAAATTTCGATTAAGTGGAACAATTGGTGCTCGTGCTGGCTTCATCTTTCCTCGATCGAGAGGCGATTTCTTCTGAAAACCAGCTCTGAATGCGGGGGCAATTGTAAGGTCTACAAGGTTTTTGTAGATTTGGGAATTTCGTTTTGAAATCATTCTTGTCCATAAAGAAATCCCTCAAGAAGCGTAGACGAATGAACTTCACTTCCAAAACCTCTTCTTTGTGAATCCCATTTAGACTTCTTAACCAACCACCCCTAAAATAAATCTTTTCCAAGCTCTTCTTTTTCTGATCAATCTGCTTCCTCATAAACCTCGGTGGCTCCTCCTCAGGGTAGCACTGAAGATCTAGTTTTGTGAGAGACGGAGGAAGAAAAAGGGTGATCTTGGACGATGATGGCTGCTCAGAAGCGGTCAAAGCCACAGCCGGCTTTTTATAACTGCTTAAAACTCTTTTAAACCTCACGACTGCTCTCATAACTTTGGACAAACTGCCCATCATCTTTCCTGTTCCATCGTTTTTCTCTTCTATGGTGGATCCCCATGTTATCCTAAGGGATTGTAGACCTGTAATCTCTCCAATCGGATCCAAGACCCCATCTTTGCCCATGGCTTCCATGCCTACGCTTATGCTGAGTTTCTGAAGGTTATCCAGTTTGGTTAATTCACTGAGCTCGCAGGCATCCTGGCTCCAAGTGTTCACCACAAATCCATTCAACAATTGAAGTTCTGAAAGATCTCTGAGACCCTTTGGCATATACTCAAGCAGGTAGCATTCAGAAACATCTAAATGCGTCAGCTTCGTGAGTGAAGCTATCTCTGCTGGTAATTTCTCCAAATTATGACATGCTCGGAGATCCAACACCCTTAATTCACTAAGCTGTTGAATCCCTGCAAGCTCTGCTATCCTTGAAATCCCCTGTAGACCCAGATACCTCAATTTTTTCAAGAGCTTCAAATGATCGAGGAAGGTTGGGTTCACCAGTTCAATGTGATGTTCAGGTAAGGTACTCCATCGTCCCAGCTGCAATGTCACAAGTTCCTTTAGCTTCTTGAATTCTTCTGCATCGCATTCGATGCAATTTACATCCACGTTGAACAGTGACCGCAATTTGCTCGCATTCGGCTTGAGATTAACCTTCTCTGCTCGTACCTCTGCTTCTTCTTCTCCTCTAGACGTCGCCGCCACACAAGCAAACCGTGTGCAATGGGAGGGACGTGGTGGGATTGGTTTTCCATCTGAATCGAAGTCGAAGAACATGGTTTCTTTTGCAATTTCGATTGCCATCCAACGAATCCATGGATGCAATCTGCAGCTAAGAGGTGATCTGCTGTATTGTTTTTGGACACCTTCGACAAGGCCACTGTCACATAGTTTCTTGAAGCATTCTTCTGCATCCCGCTCAGCATCCTTGCCATCCACAAAGCCTTCACCTATCCACCAATAGATCAAAGATCTCTTCCTTATGACTGAATTCTCTGGGAATATGGAAAGACAGAGAAAGCAGAGCTTCACCCGAGGTTCCAAACCGTCGTAGGTAGACCTAGCCATGGCCATACCTGGGCTGGCCATTATCATCTCCTCCAAAATGAGCTTCTTCCAGCATGTTGATCGTCGTCTCTTGTTGGATTGTGGCTTAATAAGCTCAACTCTGGGAAGCTTCACAATATCGTTGGTTCCTTTCTTGATTCCATTGACGTTGTCAGCGATGTATCTGAGGTTGCCGGGAACCCATTCATTAATGACGACGCTGCTGCCGCCGCTGCCGTTGTCGTCGCCTTTGATTAAACAACGGGAAAGGAAAACCCTTGGTTTAAGGTCTTGGCTCAGTTGGCTGAAAACCTCGGAGACTTCTTTCTTCCATTGAGTGACTGAAGCAATGGATTTTTTAATTTCTTCGAGATTGTCAGTGATACCACGGACGAGATCATCGTTCGTGGGGCTGGTGCTTCTCACCAATGTCCAGCGATCTAAGAAATCAGAGAGGGTTTTTTCACATTGGGAATCTGACATTTCTCTATCGGTTGATGACCAGAGCGATCGATGAAGAAGATCAAATATTCCAACAAAAAAAAAAAACAACAAAGATAGGCTAGTCTCTTACGATGGTCGAAATGCGTTGGGAAGCAGAGTTCATATGTCAATTTGGGAAATAAAATAACAATAACACGAAGACTTGCGAAGACTTGCGAATTTTAAATGCGGACACTCCTTAAAGAGACAGATCAAAAGAGAAAATGGCATAAGTTGCCCGGATGCACAGAACCCAGATCCCACTTACTCATAAAATGAATTATTGTAGAAAACTTTTTCAAGACTTGAAAGGACTGTGGAATTTTCAATCATTCTGAGACGGCGAGCACAGCTAGTCCAAGGACGACAAAGCATATCATATCAATGAGCAGTCATTGCATACGTTCCACAACTACCTAACAAAGCAGTCATTGCAGTTGGTGATGGGTTTTACGTACGGATGTAAATGAATAGTTGAAATTCATTTTCGTATCCACGTGTCCGTATCTGTTTAATTCTATTTAAATCCGTTCAAAAAGTTAAACGAATACGGATAAGTTATAGTTATTCAAAAAACTATATTTACAAGTAAATAGATAAAATATTCGATCCGTATTCGTGTCCGTATCTGTTTAGCATTATCTGAATTCGTTCGATAGCTAATCGTATGCAGATGCGGATATAGCACTACCCGAGTCGAATCTGATCCATTTACAACCCTCGTTTTACAACGATTGACAATAGACGCTTAGTGCGCCACACTTAAAAATATTCAATCGTAAAAGCATGGGCAGTGACGTTTTTTGATTTTCAATGTTAGGTAGACGATCAGATTCTCAAGTGTGGTGCATTCTTTAGGGGATGAATTTCACGAACACCCCCTCTAAATATTCAATATATCATGGACTTTCCAAACTTGGTCAAAATGGCAACCTTCTCCCTTAAGGTAAGCAAAGTTAGCAACTAAAATTAAAATGTCCATTTTACCCCCTAGTAATTTAATAAAAAACTTTTATAATTCCATCATCTTCCTTATTAACGTTTTTTTAATCAAATAAGTGGGTCCCACCTACTTTTTATTCTTCTTCTTCTTTCTTCTTCCTCTTCTTCTTCTCGTTTTCAACTGAGACTCTCATCCATCACCACCACCACCACCTGTACAACCACCAACCCCCTTTGCGAACCCCAACCTCCGCAATAATCTACCACTGCAATCGCCGCACAGACCTACACCCCTTGCAACCCCATCCCATCCATGCCCTCAGTTCAGCAACCCTCGCTCGCTATACCCTCTGTTCCGCAAATGTATCACAGAGATTGGTTCCACCGACTACAAAACCTTCGTCGAGGGTGGTTTCAAGGGCAAGTGTTTCTCATGTGGGAAGCGCGGCCATTACCGATTCCTCGGAGCTTGTGTAGAAGTGAGTCAGTTGGCGATATAACTCGGTTGCTGCGTAAGAAAATTGGACTGGAGGCTTCTCCGCCACTCCTTTTAGCAACTCTTCATTCTCTGTTTCTTCTTCTTCTTTTGTGGAATTGAGAGTTGATTTCTCAGTCGGTATTAGTGCACGAACGAGCTTCTCCGCAAAGCAGACCTCTGGAGGTCGTTCGACGCCATTAGTACGGCACCAGCTGAGAATAGTCAATTTAATGGCGATATTAGGGATTACAGTAGAGAAATCAGGTTTTGAGCCATCTGGGAGTATTGGAGTAAACCCCAAGTCTTTACAAACCTGAACGCAGATTCGGTCGATAGTATGCCCTGAAGCAACAATCACCGGATCCGCCATTAAAGACCCAGAAATCGGACAGACGAATTCCTTTGGGGGCTCCTTCCATTATGATTTTAACGCAGCCGGCCAGTACAGGAATATCTTTCACCTGTAAATTAGATGATATATGAAGTGGGCCATACATTTAGCATTTTAGAAAAATCTAAGAGATAATCAAAGGAAGAACAAAAGTTGAAAAGAAGAAAACAAATTTAACAAAAACACTGAGGAGTAGAGAAGGGAATGCGGGTGAAGAAAAATAATAAACATGTAGAGAGAGAGAGAGAGATTATTATATATCTTACCAAGCTCCTTCAAATTTGAAGGAAGAAGGGCGTTTAATCAGCACAAACCCTAATACTTCCTCATAGAATCTCATTGATCTGCTCATTGATTTGCAGACAAACGAAACATGGTTTAGTGACAACTGAGGCTGCATAGATGATGACCACCCCATCACCTCCTCGTCTCCTATTATCTCTCTCTTAATTCGTAAAATAGAAATCCCATCTTTGTCGTCGTTCATAAACCCAGGCTGCAAATGAGTATTCGCCAAGGTTGGGGTTGCAGGAATGGATAGGGCAGAGGTAAATTTGGGTTTACAAAAAATAAGGAATCTTAAAGGTAATATCATTAAAACATGAGTATTTGGGTTTTACCCTTAAGGATATTATGGACAGTTCACCCTGTGGTAAGGGTAATTTTATCATTATAAAAGAACTAACAGCAACTTAACTGCGCAGACCTAACGGAGTAGATTAAGTTGAAATAAAAATATAAAGTAAGGGTAATCCGTGATATTTTTCCAAAGTTTGGCAAATCCGTGACATATTGAATACTTAAAAGGGGTGTCTGTGAAATTTGCTCTAATAATAATAATAGCACTCCTGATCTTCTACTGCTGAGCTGGGGTAAGGCGGTCATTTCCAACCTTACTGTGTTTGCATAGCACGGTCTTGCCGGGCATCTCAACAGTAGAGGATCAGGATCGTAATAATAGACACTGTATACATACTTTTCGATGATACAAGTTGAACAAATCATTCGGATATGTATGTATGTATGTATATATGTATGTATACGGTGGTGAGTCTATTGCAACCATATATAACTACCCAATGAAGAATTCTTGGCAATTTTGTGAGGGTCCTATACTATGACAAGGATGGGAGAGGACTGAGGAGCATAGCATGGATTCCCTTTTAAAAATAATAATAATGGGACTGTGGACTTCTTACTGATTTTTGAGACAAACGAGCAGCCGGTGGATTTTATGCTGCGGGGCCACCTTTATCAACACAGAGAAATCTAAATTTTGTTCATTCATTTGTATCTACGATTGTACTGTTGGTTTATATAAACGTACAAAGCATTACCAACTCAGGAATGTTGCTAGGCCTTGCAAAGCATTATAATAAACTTAAGACACGAACACACTAAACATAGGATTACTTTTTTTTTTTTTTTTTAATCTTTTTTGTTAAAGAGAAATATATTATTACTAGGACTTTATAAAGCCCCATTTGTTTGCCGAATAAAAAGGAATGGGAAACTTTGAGCGCGAGTCTCACATGTTGTGGGTTGGATTGATGCAAAAAAAAAAAAGGAAAGGAAAAGAAAGGAAATACCTATAATGATATACCGATGACGAGAGAACACCCGCTACAGATAAGAGCCGACTCCTAAGAAGATCAAGAATCCTAACTATAGTCGATTGATATATCTATGGATTTTTTTCTAAATCCAAGATATGAAGAAGGGTCTATTCAAGTCATCGTCACGTGATTCCACGGTCCTAAAAATCAGTTAATATTTTGGGATTGGTATGTGATTTGTATGATTACACTTTCATCAAAAACAAAAAAAAAGAGTCATCGTCACGTGTTTGCGACCTACGCAGTACACATATGACCAGGGGAGTCTATTAAATATGAGTCTTTGAAAAGTCATCACCACCATTTTAGTTGGACAACGATGCCTTAGTGAGATGGGCCCAAGCCCATCAACAAAAAGGAAGCGGACTGGACTCTAGACAATCTCGACTAAGTCAATTGAGTTTAATATGGTTTAGGGTTTAGATTTTATTATAAGTGTTGCTGGGTTTACTTTATTCTACCTTTAGATGGGTGGATAGATGGATGGTTTGGGATTTAAGGGTTTTTCTTTAAAAACCTCAGAACCATTGAGAAATTAATTGATATTTCTGTTTATATCATTGATGTTGACCTTTTTTTTTTTTTTTACTGTTTGGTGTGGTAAAAAGAGTTTTATTATGAAAACGTGAAAGTTCATGGCTAAGGATTTCATAGATCAACAGACCATGGATCGGAAATGGGCCATACCATCGTACATGTTAGCCCTCCTTGTGAGGGAATTAAAATAACTGTTATTTTTCCTTGGAACATGAGTGAAAGTACATGTATCAAGATAAGTAGAAAGATGAATAATATCCTCCACGCTGCGGATGCGAAGAGGAGACACAAATAATCCTCCTTTCAAGTAAGTGATAACCTCCTTATTAGCATATGCAATAACAACATTGTCATAGCCCTTTGATATGCAGTCCAACAGAGAAGAGCGGATAGTCATAGCCTACCTAGTAGCAATATCCTCAAAACTCATTGGAATCGAAACAACATGAATGGGTCAACCACAAAAATCCAAGCAAATAATGCCAACACCACCCTTGAATGAGTTAGGAAGCAAAATTAGCATCACAAAAAATCTGAGTCGTGCATGGCTAGTGAGAGAATTCTCCAGAAACTGCTAATGAAGATTGGGCCACTGATGGAGATTGCACAGCAATAGAATTCTAAGACTTATAAAATTCTTGGAAAACATGAAAAGACGTTTGAATTACCTCTAATGGAGATCAACACCGTTGGCCAAATACATTATCATTCTGTGCTTTCCAAAGAATCCAATGTATAAAAGAGCATAATGAAATCCCCATTTGGCGAGTGCCTTTATACCGTGAGATATTGCTCTAACCCATGATCCAATGGCTTAGTGAAGGATCATCACCCGAAAGAATCATGAGCCCTAAAGAACAACTAAACCATGTCACACGGGTGAATGAACAATCCAGTAGAATGTGTGAGATAGTTTCAACAGATCCACACCTAGCACAATACTAATCCACTCTGATATTGCGATGGCAAAGTGCATAACCCATTGCTACACCAGCAGCACACGCTCTCCACAAAAAAAGTTGAATTTTGGAAAAACTTTTACAAATCATTGATGTTGATGATATGTTGATACATTGGAGTTGTGTTCAACTTTCCACCAAAACACTGTTGAAGATTACTCTCACTGTCGTCAAGCCTTTAAGAGCTTGGAGCTTGGTGTTCTCGTCATTTGTGTGCCTCTTAAGAGGAATTTTTATTATTGCGTTTCCCCTGCTCGGTACGGTTCCATAGTGCCTCTAATAAAAGGGGGTGGATCCCACTCAAGCAGTGTGTTCGATCAGGGGGTGGAATGGTCCTTTCAACCCTCTATGAGAGGAACCACACAACTATACCAATCAACGAACCTCAGGGGATAAAGGTCCACCCGGGTGGCCATACAAAGTCATAAATAATATTTGACTCTTTCAACAGGAGAACAGCTTCCACTCCATACACCTTGACAAAAGAAGTGTGAGCGTTTCCTTCTTTTATCTTGTGACGGCTCTCGAAGGAAAAATCCATTCAAACTTGGCAACGAACGATTCCTAAAGCTGCATTTTTAGTAGAAACAAGGGCATTTTAAAAACAAGATTATGGAGGGTCCTTCTGCAATGCAACCGGATTAGAAGAGGAAATGGAGACCAAGTTGGCAAATTAATGAAAATTTACTTCCTTGGCTTGACTGAAAATGTAACAAATCGAGGATCATTTGGATGGATCTGAACCGCAAAACCAGCAAGTAAACATACTTTGTTTTCCAATGTCTTTGAGTTAAACTAATGTTGAAAGGCCAAGTACATACTTTCCCCCGGTGGATAATGTCGGGCTGGCACAAATTCTACACTTGCACTAATGAGGTGCGATAAAATAGCATCTTACATGAGATTGCAATGAGGTCATTTCATGTTAGAAGGAGAGAGATAGACACAGGGTTTTAGTATAGAGTTGGTCTCAGATTCACGTACGAGAACAGCTCACATTCGTTCAGATGGAATCTACTCCATGTAGGTCCCACATAATGGATTCCATCTGACTGGCTATGAGTCGTTCTCGTATGTTCATGTACGTGAATGTGATACTGACTCCTAATAGTATACCCCACACCAGTGGTTGGTTCAGAGAACTTTTTCCATTTTAATAAATGGGAAAAAGAACGCTACTTGGTCACGTGATTCCTACGTTTAGACACAAGGCACGACATGACCGCCCACCCGCCTACTCGCCCCCAATAATGCTGCCGCGCTTGCTTCCACTAGGCCCCACGCTGGGTGGCGCAAGACCCACACGATCATGTAGCTTTCTCTTGCCCTTAATAAACATAGATGAATGTTGGAAATGATTCCGTTTGAATGTCTGCAAAATGCCATATGTTACCCAATCTTTAAAAATGCACATCTCCCGGCCCGACCCCTACTCAACCCACCCTACCCCACCCCCAAAACCCTCAATAAGAGAAGAGAGAGAGAGAGAGAGAGAGAGAGAGAGAGAGAGTACTCCTCCTTACTCTGGACTGGAGTAGTAGTCTGCTGCTTTCCTCTTTCCCTTATGCAAGAAAGTGAGTGAAGCTCAGACTTGGGCGTTAAATTTCTAATATGTACCAAGTTACCAACGAGTGCAGGATATCGGTATCAGATTTCTCTCTCTACCTCTTTCTTAATCAAGCATCACACATCTTAAAGAATCCATTCAAATTTGTGTGGGTTTTGTTGTATATTCTAACCTTTTTACCTCGCTGCTCGCTCGTAGGTACCATCTGGTGGAATCAGCTCAATACCGGGGGAAATGCTTTGCTTTTCCCTATCTGCTTTCTGAATTGAGTTGGATTTGTTTTCGTTTCAGGTTTCTCTTGCCAACACTCATATCAACACCAGTATTTCATGTAAGAATTCTCCCAACTTTACATTTCTCATTTCTACTTTGATCCAGCACTCGGTCTCTGTTTTCTTATTTCTAGAAGCTTCATTTGCCCTTCTCCCCTCAGTCTCTGTTTTCTTATTTCTAGAAGCTTAATATGCCCTTCTCCCCTTCTCTCTCTCTCTCTCTCTCACACACACACACACACACACGAATTTTTCTTGTCCACAACTAAAATTTAAGACTAGAAATGCTTAAGAGATAAAATAGGAAAGCTTTGTAAGGGCAGGTCCATATGGAATCTGTTGTCTATGTATTAGCTACTCCATGCTTAAGGTTATCTAAGAATTCTAACTAGTCAAAACCTGGTTTTCCAACTATGATTGGCTCAGGGTAACATGTTGTTCAAAGTGGCTTCAGGTAGGCCTACAGAGTAGGATTTACATTTGAAAGAGTTCAGAGTGAAACCCTTGACATGTTAAGGCTTATGGAAGGATGTTCATCTTTTTTTTTTTTTTTCGTTTTTTGGGTACACTGGAAGGATGTTCATCAAGGAAGTCAATTTTGAAGCAATTCTGATCATAGTTGGACTACCGGGTTTTGATTTCGGGCGAGCCACCTGAGTTGAGTAAAAAAATCATGAAACTTGGTCAAGAGTAGACTCGTCCAGGTTTAAGAAATAACCAAACCAGGTCTTAGAGTGTCTAAATTTTTATTGACTCGGTGTTTTTGCCCAAGTCATGTGAAACTCAGCAAGTAGTTAGGTATTTTAATTAGGCCTTATACTATTCATAGACCATAAGTTTGGTCTACAACTAAATAGAACCCTATAATTTTTGTTTGTTGTCTTCAATATTAGATTTTCTTAAGGATGTAAACAGATCGAATACAGATCGGATCTGATGGATATCTCCTGACCAGATATGGATACCCCTAACCAAATACGAATGCGAATTGAATTCGGATTTTCGACTATCTGTTTACGTCCTTGACTTGTATAACCCAGACCTTCCTCCCCTAGGTGGATATGATTTGCTCACACCATGTCTTAGCTATTTTCTTCATTATGTAGAACCTGTCGAACCTTCAAAAACCCTCAATATCATTAGATATTTAATTTTTTAATTTAGTTGATATCTATTTAGATCAGATAGATTTTGTTTTGGATTATCCAAATTCGGATCTGGATACCCCTAAACAGATAGGGATACGAGTCGAATTCGGATTTTTACATCCCTAATTTTTCTCTTCTCGCCCATGAAGCAATCATAGCTTCAATCCCTCCTCACTCAGAGAAGGTGAAGAAGAAAGATATTAAAACAATAAAATAAAAAATAGCTCACTGATGCAGGATAATCTTGGACCGGGCCAACCCAACTGGTGTACCACATTGGACCGACCCAAACCCAGTTGAACCGGGTCTAGTTTGAGTGTTTGGATCTAGTAGGATTTTAGAAAGTTTATTTTATTTGAGAAATTATTATGTAATCTTTTATTTTAAGGTAGTTATTAGACATATATGGAAATTTCCAAATTGAGTTTTATTGGATTTCTATTTTAGTTAGCCTAGTTTTAGTAAGTAATTAGGAGTCTTTATTTTTGAGTGCCTTTTTTTTTTTTGGGGGGGGGGGGGTGGTTTGTGAATATTTGGCTGCCTTTTATTTCTCTTTATATATGATGTAATTCCCCATCATTAGAGAATTGAAGAATGAATAGAAAACAAAGTGAGTTTGTGCGGTGCGCACACCCCCCCCTTCTTCTTCTTCTTTTTTGTGCGTGGGCACACCTCCTCCCTTCTTCTTCTTCTCACGGCTTCTTCTCCGCCCCCCCTCTAATTTCTTCTCAGATTCCCCCCCTCCTATTAACCAGGTTTGACTTGATCAATTCACCAGGTTTTTAAAAGCGTGAGTCGAGTCAAAATACCTGATTATCAACTATGGTTATGATTGTGCATACATTGCGAGTTGGTAGGCCACATAGGAGGCTACATTGGTCTCTCTCCTATGATACCTGACACGAGAATCCCGTAAGAGCAGGGTTTTAAGAATTACGAATCGGATCTGTGAATCGACTGATTCGGATTGAACTCGGCCATGACTGATCTCGATTCCAACCAATCCAATATGGCCGATTCACACCCAAAAACCCTAGAAATTTCCTATTTTTTGGATCTGAGGACTGATTCTAGGGTTCTTGAGGATCGATTCCGGCTGATTCCGGTCTGATCCGTATGTGTGATTGTTTGTTTGCGATTTTCAGTCTTCTTTGCAACGTTTTAGGTTTGCATTTTTCTATACCCACCATTCTTTTTCTGCAGAGTTGGAAACTCAGAAAAAGCAGCAAAGGGAGAAACAGGATATGGAAATCATTCCAGATAAGATAAGAAGGCTATGGAATTTATGGGAACTCAGGTACTTGGTTCTCAGTAGCCTCTTCATTCAGACTCTACTCATTTCCTTCGCAAGTGTCCGAAAGCATACAACAGCCAGAAAGATCAGCTTCCTTGTTTGGTCCTGCTACTTGTTAGCCGATTGGGTTGCAACTTTGGCTCTTGGTGTCCTTGCTGAGACCGTGAATAACAAGCCTAATGGTGATCAGCCTGGGAACGAAAGGGTTGACCTTAAAGTATTTTGGGCACCTTTTCTTCTACTACACCTTGGTGGTCCGGACAACATCACAGCTTTCTCATTAGAAGATAATGAGCTTTGGTTGAGGCATTTGCTTGGACTTCTATTCCAGGTTGGAACAGCACTTTATATCATCATCATGTCGTTGCCTGTACCTACCAGGCTTTGGGTGATCACCATTCTAATGTTCATGGGGGGAATCATTAAGTACGTAGAGAGGACATTGGCTCTCATGAATGCAAGCCGAGACTATTTTAGGAAGTCCATGGTCACTGATCCTGATCCAGGACCTAACTATGCAAAATTCATGGAGGAATACTCTTCCAAAAGGAATGCCGGGGTCAATGCAAGGATAGCCTGTGAAAGGGAACCTGAGTCTTCTTCTTCTACCGAGGATATTGAAAAAGTGAATGGAAATAGCCAAAGAACTGTTGATGATGAAATTGAGCTCATATCGAAAGCTCATCATTTTTTTCAGATATTTAAGCGACTTATTGTTGATCTCATCCTTACTTTTCATGATCGAAATGAAAGTCAGAGATTATTCATGGAAAAAAGTTGGTATGAAGCTTATAAAATTATTGAGATTGAACTTGGGTTTTTGTATGAGGTTCTATACACCAAGGCGGCTGTGGTTCATACTTTGAAAGGTTGGATTCTCCGCTTCACCAGTGTCTCCTCCATTATTGTTGTTTCCATTATCTTCTTTGGGTTTACTGATAAGCAAAGATATGACAAGATTGATGTAAGAATAACATACGTCTTACTGAGTGGAGCTATTGCTCTAGAGATCTGGTCACTGGCTCGATTATTCGTCACAGACTGGACCATTGTTTGGATGAAGAAGAAGAAAAATCTCAATCGATTTACCAGAATTGTGTTTATAGTTCTTTCTTGGAAAAGACCACCCAACCGATCAAGGTGGTCTAATTCCATGGCTCAGTACAACTTGATCAAGTTTTGCCTCAAAGATCAGCAGCCATTCTTTGGGACAAAAGTTATGGAGCTCATGATTCCTCAGTTAAAGGACCTTTTTGATAATCACAGGCACAGAAGTTACATAGAAATTTCTGACGACCTTAAGAAATTCATCTTCGATGCTCTGAAACGCATGTTGGAACAAGCAAGAGATTATGAGTCTCTCAGGCGTTTAAGAACTTCTAGAGGTCAATTGGCACTAAACGGGAAAAATGATGGGATACTAGATAATAGCATCAATGCTGAATTTGATGAAAGCATTTTGCTTTGGCACATAGCTACAGATATCTGCTATTATTTGGATGGAGGAGTAGAAGATGTAGAGCATCCTCAACCCAAAACAGTGCTGACCAACCTGCAGAAAACAAGTAGAGACATATCCAATTACATGTTATATCTTCTTGTATCACGTCCTTCTATGTTGACTGCAGGAATTGGACAAATCAGATTTGGGGATACCTGTGCTGAGGCCAAAAGGTTTTTCCATCGAAGAGGGACAGAAACTAGTGAGAAACAAGCCTGTACAAGGCTGAATAAGGTAGACACAGAAGTTCCACCCGTACAAGTGAAAGGTGATAGAAGTAAATCTGTATTATTTGAGGCATCCAGGGTTGCAAAATCATTGTTAGTACATGAGCCTAATGTAGTAAAGAGATGGGAGATGATAAGCCGTGTGTGGTTGGAGATGCTCTGCTATGCAGCAAGTGAATGCAGAGGATATTACCATGCTCAAAGACTTAGTGCTGGGGGAGAGCTTCTCACTGTCGTTTGTTTTTTAATGGCTCATCTTGGTATAGGAGAGCAATATCGTGTTGAATCAGGCCATGCTCGAGCTAAGTTAATTGTAAAGATGTAATATGTATTTCGGAAAGAGAACTCTACTTAGCTGCGAGTGACTTCTGTGCCTAGACACATGGTGACACAAAAATGAACGCTGAACCCTCGTGGATTTCCACCTTTACGTGTGGAAATCCACGAGGGCGATCACTACTTGTGGCCTGTGTCTAGGCACAGGAGTCACGTGCCGAAAGCGTTCTTTTTCCCTTTATTTTATGTGAGTTTTTTCATTTGTGATTGAAAGGTTTGTATTGTATGATGTAATTGTAGTTAATATTTCTATAGAACAAAATCGTATTAAGTTAGGGAAAAAGAAAGTACCGCCTTGTCCCCCCATAAAATCGAAAATTACATCTATGTTGATGCCCTTACATGCGGTCTCATTTGCCCCCACACTGGTGCTGACATTACATGACTTGATAACGATTTTTTGTCTATAAATATATATATAATGGGCAAGACGTTGTATGTTGCTTCAAACATAAATTCGACTTCACATTTTCATGGGAAAAGATGTTTTAATGAAATCATATATTATAAATAAAGGGAAGAAAATCCCACGATGACAGTGAGGGATGCTTTTCCACGTCCTCTCATATCCTGACCATATAGACCTTGCACTGACACTCTTTCCTTTGACCATGTGAGCCCCCCATTGACGAAACCATTTCCTACGCCGTGATCAGTGTGGCGTGGGAAATTACCCTCACTGTCGATGTGGGGTACCGTCTCCCTATACTTTATGAGCCAGACATCTTTAGAATTCTCCCATGAATTCAAAACATTAACTTGATATATCAAAGGGTCTCGGAATTTTATCTTCGGATAAAACTAAACAATAAGGAAACCAACACCTTTGTTTCAAAATCTCAGTTTAGTCTCTTTTCAATGACAATATTGTTGCTACCCAAACAGAAACCTAGAAACCCAAAAAAGATATTTATGTGTTCCATTAATAGATTAGAAAAACAATCAAAGTTACTGGGGCATATAAAGCAAATTTTGCTAAAGCAAAAAAATTGCATATCATATAAGAACAGAGAAGCTGAGATCCCAAAGAATTTGATAGATATAAACCAACTCAACCATATGCCACTCCATAAAATTGTTTTTACAGAAAGTAAATGTCGAAATCCAACATAGTACATAAAGAGTAGTGAAAGATTTGAAAAGGAGGAAAATAGAAAACTGTCCACTTGACAAAAGCCTAAGTTCTGGTCTTTATGGTAATGAAAAAGTAACACTTCATCATCACAACGACAGAGATCGAATTTGCATGACCTCCTGGAACTTCAGAAGAATTACCAGTCCATGACTATAAGGTTGATGCACCTAGTAGGTATCTGCACAATGAATAAGTAAAACAAAAAAAAACCTATTTCAAAAACAAAAATTTCCTGAGAAAGCTTTAACTGGAAAACTTGTGCAATGTAGGAAACTCAAAGTTTATTATGTCAGTTTAAATGAAACTACAAAAGTAAAAGCATCCATTTATCAAATTAATAAACAACACAACACTATTTTGAATCTGTTTGAATTGTTCTGTGAACTCTCTTCTGGGTATACAAAAGAGGACAAATAATTTTGCAAAGCCACTTAATTGATGCCTGTAAGCCAGTTACTTGGCAAGTCTGGGGGAGTTGATATTTCAGGACCTTCAGCTTTGTTTGATGCGAATGCCATTCTGGGTTTCATACTCGAGTGACTAACAATGGTTCCAAGATAACATTCAAAACTTGAAAATAATAATTTGATGGTGCATTTCATCTAGCCTAACGATTTTTAAACAAAAATGTAGCCTAATTAAATGAGCTTCATCCTTTTGAATCACTGGGTCAGTTCAACAATGACAGATTGCCAATGTTATTGTTTTGGATTGACATTGCCCAATTTACATACATGGTGACCCAGTCCAGATTGATGTTGGATTCTTAAAATGCTGCTTCAATCATAGAAGTGGTTCATACCCCGATTACCTATCGTAGATACCCATACAGATGATTGCAGTGGTACATGATGAAACTTGAAAATAGTAGAAGGAAGAGCAAAAATAATCATTAGAAAACAGAGTAGATATAGGTCGAAAACAGAAGAAAATTTGCAGCAAAGAAGGACAATTATCTTTATTTCTGAACTGTGTCTAAAAAGAGGCATCAGTTCACTTTCTCTAACAGCATAGAATTCTTAATCCTATCACTAAATAAAGATTGAAGTTACCATATACTTGTGGTACATGAAGATTTTTGAACTACAAATCAACAAAACAAGAAGACAAAATCTGAGGAGCAAGTGAATTTTAACAAAGAAAAGATCATTTCAAACTCCAATATCCAAACAAAGGGAGTGTAAATTTAACTAGTCAACTCACTGGTATCAGAGAAGCCAACACCATCGATCTTATAATTAATTGAGGAACAAGGTGCTGCATTGCCTTTGCTTGTGCTTGCACTATCTCTATCTCGCCTTGACACACTTTCCTCTTCCAGGAATGAGGTCTTGATATGATGACAATTGAGAATCTCAGCATATTTCAGATCTGGGAATATTTCCTCCAATTCAGGCCTTCTTATATTGAAATTCTGCAGAAACCGCAGACGAACAATTTTAACTTTGGAGACTACACCACCTTCTTGAATCCCACTTAAGCTCCTTAGCCTCCCTCCTCTGAAGTAGAGTTTCTTCAAACTCTTTGTTTGTTCATCTTTCCGCAATTCTGGTGCCTCCTCCCGAGGAAAGCATTGGAGGTCCAGCTTTGTAAGATTGGGTGGAAGCAGAAGGGAAATTTTGACTGGTGGCTTTGCCTCGTTTGTCATTGTAGGCTTTCTTGTTAGTTTCTTTCCAGCTTTCTCAATAAATGAAATGTTTCTCTTAGGTGCTGCAGGCTTCTTAGATTTTTCATTGTCTCTGTCTTTGCCTTTCATTGACAATGCCAACCCTCCTCCCCATGTTATTGTAAGAGTTTTGAGGCCTCGAATTCCACCTACTGCCTTCAACTCTCCATCTGCAGCCATTGTCTCCACATTTAAGCTTATGCTGAGTTTTTGAAGCTTCTCAAGTTTAGTTAACTCACTCAGCTTACAAGCATCCTGCCTTTTCAGATTGCTAATCACAAATCCATTTAAGAACTGAAGCTCTGAGAGGGAATCAAGACCTTTGGGCATGTACTCCAGCAAATAGCATTTTGACACATCCAAGTGGGTGAGCTTCTTAAGGGATGCAATCCCGGAGGGCAACTTTTCTAAATTATGACATGCTCGGAGATCCAGGACTCGTAATTCACTCACTTCATTGATTGATTCTGGAAGCTTTGTAATCCTTGAAACTCCTTGCAACCCAAGATACCTAAGATTTTTTAGAAGCCCCAAGTGATCTAAGAAGTTCGGATTGTCTACTTCAATGTGATGCTTGGGCTCACTAATCCACCGTCCCAACTGCAAGATCTCCATGCTCTTGAGCTTCTTGAATTCTTCCTCATTACATTCTAGACAATGAACATCTATGTTGAATAGCATCGTCAATTTACTTGGATCTGGTTCCAGATCAACCTGCTCCACTATTCTTTCCTCGGTCGTTGCTACGCAGGCACGTCGTGGGAACATGGAAGGACCTGAAATTGGCTTCCCATGGGAATCAAAGTCGAAGAACATGGTTTCTTTTGCAATGCGAATTGCCATCCGTCGTACCCAAGGGTGCAATCTGCAACTATGAGGGGCTCTACTATGCTCAGCAGAGATGGGCTCAATAAGGCCACTCTCACACAGCTTCATGAAGCAATCTTCTCCAACCTGTTCAACCTCCTTATGACCCACCAAGTCTTCCCCAATCCACCAATAAATCAAAGATCTCTTCCTGATGATTGAGTTCTCAGGGAATATGGAAAGACAGAGAAAACAAATCTGCAACCGTGGTTCTAAATTGTCATAGATAGACTGCGCATCAGCTATTGCGGGACTAGCCATTATATCCTCCTCTGACTCAAGCTTTTGCCACTTCTTTTCTGGTTCTATGCTTCTGATACCATTGTTAATTGCTTTATGTATCATGGGTAGACGGTGGAAAGGTTGTGATTCTATCTTGATTTTGCCAATTATCCCAGCAATATCATTGAGATCTTTGGTGATCATTCCGGCATGGGGTTTATTGGAACTACTGGCGGCAGAGGTGAGATCTTTGATCAAGTAGTCAGCAATTTGGTCAAGATCTTGGAACATCTTCATAACACTTTTCTCCCATTTATTGATGGAGCTGAGGGATCTCTCTATCTCTATCAGTTCTTTCTCAATCTTCTTGAACTGTTCTTTTATATTATTGGAGTTCCCTGAGTTCTCAGTGATGGCTTTGGTTGCTGATGACCATCTCTTGAAGAAATGAGAGAAGAGATCCTTTTCACAACTTGCACTCGACATCTTCATCTTCCTCGGAGAAAAGTAGCAAAGAGACCCTTATTACAAGACTGCTGCTACTGCTACTGATTCTAGTGTCTACCCATTAGTCCATTCTTCCTTTAAAAGAATAAAGGGACTAAGGTTTCCTTCTCCTACTGCCTTCACCGAGATCTCCTCCACTCTTCAAGCTTATACGTTCATCTGACTCTAAGAGGAATAACAAAGTGAGCTTTCAGAAAGAGAAAGTCTGAATATGTGCTCCTGGTGCACTACCCATTAGTCGATCTATTTCTTCTTGGAAAGTAGATTAGTGAAAGCAAGCTTCTCTTTGTGATTTCTCTGAAACCTCCTGTCCTCTTGAGGCTTAGATGTTGCAGCTATTGTTGATGCACCACCCATTAGTCCATTACTGTTCGGAAATAGAGTTGAAGGACTGAAAGTTCCTTTCTCTTGATGACTTAACCTGGAGGCGCGAGCTCTGATCCACTGCGGGTGAGAACGGAGAGGAAGGTGTGAGATTTGTCTGTGATCGGAGACCATTGAGCTAGAGTTCACCACGCCATCTAACAGAGATCACAGGTCTGAGCCTGGAAGAAGCTGAACAGAGTTCTTGAAGATCGCCCCCAAATCGGAAAGCCAAATCATAAGATTTGAAGAAGCAACAATTTTGTGCTGCTGGGGTTTTTCTTCTCAGGGGCTGGTGCGGGTTTCTTCTGGTGGGTTGGGTTTCTCTCTCTTGTGTCAGGGCCCTGGGGGTTCACTGGTGGAGTTTGTGGGGTGCCCGGCGGCCGTGGCTGGGGCTTCGTGATGGCGATGTGAGTTACTGGCGAGGGGCTGCGGAAGGGAACCGGCGGGGGGCGGGGGGCGGGGGGGGGGGGCTGTTGTAGGTTGTTGGTGGGGGGACTGTATAAAATACTCTGGGAATAAATGTGCACATACCCAAGAGGGATACTTTCTTATGAACCAACGAACCTTTAAAGTCTTACAGATATGGTCTCAAAATCAAACCAAAACCGTCTATCGAATCCAACAGTTTAAGTCGAAACCGTGTTTAGTTATAAGATTTAAATTAAATTAAATCATTTAAACTAATGATAAACCGTTTAAAACCGATTAATATATACATAGTAAGTTAGGGGAAATATCATCCCTTTCCCCTCTAAGTTTCCTTAATATTAACCCAATCCCCAAGTTCTGAAAAATGATAATGCCCTCCTCTACTTTTTAAAGATTCTATCAACCGTACCCTAAGTGACTAACTCTGTTAAAACAGCATATGAAAAGACGATATTACCCTCATCTCTAACCTCAATTCTTTTCTTTCCTCTTCTAGTAGTCACGGTCACCACCACGGTTGTATCCACCACCACCGCCGCCATCTTTGAAAGCTTATTGTATTTTTTGAGAAATTGAAGAATCAACGATGTGGAGGGGGATGATTCGGTCCCCATAGGCCTCGAGTCTCCGTCTCAAGAAGACATATCTGTGGAGAGATTCAGGAAGATTCTTACAGAGCTTGAACGTGAGAGAAAAGCTAGGGAGGCTGCAGAGAGTGCCAAATCCGAGCTTGAGCTGTCCTTTAATCGCTTTAAGGTGCTTGCTCATGAGGCGATAAAGAAGCGTGATGAGAGCACGAGGCTAAGGGATGAGGCATTACAGGAAAAAGAAGAAGCGTGAGAACGAATGACAAGTTATCAGGGGAATTAGCAGAGGCTCTGAGGCTGAAAGATGAACTTTCCAAACCGAAGGAGGATAGTGCTAGGCAACTTGATGAAGCTGTGAAAGCAAGGGACACGTCACGGTCGAAAATTGAAACCATTGCTCAGATGCTTGTGATTGGAATCGAGAAGATCTCTGGAAAGGTTAGTAATTTAAAGAATTTCTCAGGTTCTGGGCTCCGTAGATCTCAGAAGTACAACGGGATACCAGTTGTTGCTTATGGAGTTATTAAGAGAAAAAATGAAATTGCCTAGGAACTCATAAGGCAAATTGACATGGCAATTAAGTCCAGAAATGAAGCTCGTGAAAAGAAATTATGAAATAGCCATTGAAGTTTCTCAGCTTGATGCCATGGCTTCTTTAAATGTGACTTTTTCTTTTTCTTTCTTTTCTTCTTCTATTTCTGCTATAGTTTCTTCGGCTGACAGTTCCAATGGTTTTCTCCACGAAGCTTTGCATCGGCCTTTTCGGCTTGACAGTAAAGAGGAGATGTAGGTCAAAGAAGCGTCAATTTGACCTTTCAGGCTTAATCTTCAAGGATGCCCTAATGGTTTTTGAAACAGCAGCCATAGCTGCTGGGTTTTTTTTTTTTGGTTACAGGAAGAAGGGGGTAAATATGTCACTTCAGTACCCTTTAGGGGTAGTTTAGGCATTACAAAAAATTTAACGAATGACATCATCACTAAACTAACGAACATGACCTACTTGAAAGAAATGGTAAAATGCAAGGGGTGTTCAAGTAATTATTTGACAAGTTGGGGATAATAAGAAAATCGGCCATAGTCTAGGGGGTGCCCAAGTAATTTTCTCAATAAAAAATTAAATGAAAAAGAAGACATTTGAATACAGAATTAGAAAACCCGTTTAAAACCCCCACATTTAATGAGATCCGGCTTGATTAAGAATCTATAACTCATCATCATTTCATTGTAGTGTTACTATTTTTCTATCTAATCAGAATGAGCAAATATTTTAGTAGTACTAGGTAAGTCATCCGGTGACTTTGCTTTTACCCTTTATACCTAATTCAAGAATTTATCTCTTCACATTGGTTGGGTGTTCATCATATGACCTATGAGGCTATGACACAGGCTTTAAACTCATTCTTTAGATGATTCATTCATAATCTTTGTAGACATAGGTTTTGTGAATATATCCCCTAGATTGCTTTCTGATTGAACAAGCTATCGTCTCTTTGTTTATATACTTCCTTATAAGGTTATGTCTTAGGCGGACGTGTCCTTTTTTTCCCATTGTGTACTCTACTTTTAACTTTAACTATTTCTGCCTAACTCTCACGGTGAAGTAATATAAAAGGCGACAACTTTAGCCACAATTGTAAATCTGCCATCAAATTCTTGAGCCATTCAGTTTTAGTTCCTATTTTTTCCCAAAGCCATAAATTTTACTTCCATGGTGGATCCTGTACCACAGGATTGTTATCGATTTTCAAGAGATCCCCCCACTTCCTAGTGTGGACACATACCATTATTTGCTAATGATTCATTAGTATCTGAAATCTAGTTAGCATCACAATAGCCTTCTAATGCAGTCAGGTTTCTGCTATAATGAAAACCATAATTTATTTTACCTTTCAGATATCTTAGTAGCCTGTCAATACCATACCGAAGCTCTTTACTTGGATGATGAGCATGTTGACTCTATTTACCAACGACTAATGTGATATCTGGCCTAGTATAATTCATTAAATATGTAATTGAACAATTAATAATCTGTAAATATCTCTTTTGATTAACAAGTTCACCCAAGTTTCTTTATGATGGACTCCCATTTCTAAATGTGTCTTAATAATGGATAAGTCATAATAAACTTACTTTTTAAGTAAGTTTTCAACATAGTTGGCCTGAGATAGTATAATGTATTTTTCTTTTCTGATGATCTTGATACCAAGAATCGCACCTCCCATGTCTAAGCTTGAATCCAGATCCTCTCCAATAACATTTAACCACCAGAGTCGTTCTCCCACCATCCATGGGGTGTGATCCCCACACCCCAGAGGTGGTACCATACCCCATGGATGATGGGAGATCGACTCTGGTGGTTAAATGTCATTGGAGAGGATTCGGGCTTTGTTCCCATAATCAACATTTCAACTACATAAAGTAGGATAAACACACATTTACCTTGATGGAACTTACTATATAAGCACATTTTGGCATCATTTACAAGATATCCATTTGATATAAGTATTATATCAAGTTTCTCATGTAGTTGTTTTAGTGCATGTTTTAGCCCATATAAAGACTTCACAGGTTTACATACATTGTGTTCATAACCATTATGGTATAAACGGCATAAAACTTGTGAAAGCTCCTTACACAACTCAAAGTGAGTGAGAATTCGTCTTGCTCCAATCTATATTTGCTAATCAAATATATGGTTATTGTAGATAGACATCATGATCAAATACAAGGAGGAAAATAGACAACATTTTGTAACCTCTCTCTCTCTCTCTCACTCTCACTCTCTCTCATAAGATTATAAAAGCAACTCATCATGATAGTCTAACAGATGCATATATACCACAGTATATACACTGCTTTATATATAGACTTGAAAACAATATTATTGTGGTTATAAGTAGTTAATCCAGTGGCCTCACCTCAATGCCTTCAATTATAATACCACATTTCCAGTGATCACCAGTTTCATTTAGCCTCATTTCAACCTTCCCAGCATCTCCATCGATGAAAAATTTGCCCAATTCAATTTCCATCCAATCATCATCAACTCTAGGTTTGGCGACTCTTTGTGTGCTTCCATCTTCTTCAACTTTAATTTCTTCTTCTTCTTCTTGTTGTTGTTGAATGGATTCAGAAGGGTTAGTGGACAAAACTTGCATACGGTACAGATATTGAAGGCGTCCCCTCAACAAATGCACATTCCTGTTAGGACGTAAATACGCAGTTCCAGAGCTGAAAGTGCCACCAACTTCGACACTAATTCGTGCAGGTTGCTTGTCTAATCCATCATCGATACCATAATTACCATTATATACAAATTTTAGGATGAGATAAGCCCCATAAGTTGTTTTAGGTGACAATTTACAAGAATCGATTGATCCAACGATGTCCAACCAGCACACATCAAGGAGTTCAGTAACCTCTGGGAACCTATATATATATATATAGAGCTAGGAATTAATTTCATCAGCATATTTACGTAAAATTAATGTTGATTAATTGTCTCAATATATTAAAACGGAAAACAAATGAGGAGGACCGAATTTCTATCATGAACTAGCAGTCTAACCCAAAAAAAAAAAAAAAAATTCAGTTTTTAATTTGAAATAGGAAAAATACTCACCTAGACTCAGGCATATTGGATTTCCATTTGAAATATTGTTCATCATTTGACCAGCAAATGTAGAGTTCTCTTGCACTTATGACATACCGTATTTTCCCTGTTTGTTCTTCCAATGAGAACCACTACATATATACAAATATCAAAAAAACAGATCAAAAGTTACTTTAATGAATGATATTATTACATTAATATGGATGTCATCAATTTAGGGCTACAATAGGGTCGGGTTCTATCAGGGTATTTAAAACCCCAACCCAACCCTTAGTCCCATTAACTAGGCACAGCCTTGGCACAACCTTGATTCAAGAGTTGGGTTCCCTTTCCATTCTTGTACGAGAATGACCGGTTATGAGCCGCCCAGATGACATCCACCATGAGTGAGTCCCACGTGATTGGATGGCTTCTGGTCCGGGTAGCTCACATCCAGTGGGAACAACCACCTCCTGATACATGGCCTAAAAAATCCAACCCTGACCCACCCGCAAGGTCAGGGTCGTGTGTGGTAAGGACTTCTTTCTTCTTCTCGGAACTGCAATGTTGTAAAGGGTGGATGAGATCGGGGAGTCGGAGATGGGACGAGGCAGCGGAGATTCAAAGGGCCGGGGGTGGACGGGAAGAGGGCAAAGAGGTCAGGGGTTGGGGATGATAACAAGCCGTGTTTAACCGTTTAATAAACAGTTCGATTTTGATTTTATTACATTCAACCGTTTAATCGATTTTGGGAGTGAGAATTAGAGAATATGATTACGGGACTTTTTCTTTTTCTTTTCTCTTACAAAAGAAAAAGGCTAATCTCATTTGCATCAGTTTTTGTTTTACGGAGCCTAACTCATTTGTATTTCCAAATTTTGGATCTGGATTTCAAGGATTCATATCCAAATCAAATTAAGCCTTGAAAAGTTGAAATCCTGTAATCGCCAAGCTCACTTAGAAAACTAATCCAGAGAGAGAGAGAGAGAGAGAGAGAGAGAGAGAGAGAAAGCTTACCTTTCTTTTCCCGTCTATTAAAATCCCTTGACATAGGAGGGTATAGAGCTCTTCGTAGGACTTGAACTTCAAAGGAGAAACCGCTCTGGAGAGAACATCCTGATAGTCCGGCGGCAGCCGCCTCTCCCAGAACCTATCCGATTTGGTAGGTCGCCGGATTCTTAAACAACACGCTGATTTCCAACGCATCTCCCAATAAAATATATAATCGAAGAGAATAAACTGTTGCCTAAAATTCTTTGTAAAATAATCTCAATTTTCAGGCGAGATCATTCATTGTCTATCAACCACATGTACACATAATCCTATGGTAAGTTGGACGTGCTTTGAACTCTCTTCTTCTTGGAAGCTTCAAAATCTTCTTAACGCGTAGGTTTTTTCTTCATGACCATTTGAGTTTCTTCTTGTTCGAGTGGAATTGGCAATACGCTTTAGAACTTCTTCTTCTTGGAGGCTTGCTTCAGAGCCTTCTTATCTTAACGCTTTAAATGTTCTTTTTGATTGAGATGCTGGTGGATCCCACAAAATTACAAGTGCAGCTTAGGTTCTCATATGAGAACAACCATTCTTGTACGAACCGCCTCTGGACCGCACAGATGGGAACCAAGAGAGGTGGATCCGTGGATGGTCTCGAGAACCTGAGCCAGCCTACAAGAACACCCGGCAGTGACGCGGTCAGTCAAGTGACGTGATGTATTACCTACTTAAGAGGATACTGGATTGATTATTTACATATATATATATATATTTTCGTCGAAATTGCATAACTTCACCAAACAAAGAAGAAAGAACCTAGAACCTTAGCCATTAAATATTCATTCGCTCTATATATCGTTCTCATTTTATAAATGAAGATCCATTACTTACCATCACAAGTTTAAAGTTTAAAGGGAGTAAACGCTTGGCGACGAAGCTGCCTTCCTTCTATTTCAGAGCAGGACCCAAGCCAAGAGAGCTAGCGATCGAGCGAACGAGACTGATTGATTGCGCAGAGCATTCATGGAGCAAGGGAGTACCTTCGATCTGTACAACCTCCCCAAAGATTGTTTTTGGAACATTCTATATGTAATCCTCACATCTCCTCGAGATGCGTGCAGGTTATCGTTTGTCTCTACGGTTTTTCGATCGGTGGCTGATTCTGACTTGGTGTGGGAGAGGTTCTTTCCCCCCGATATCCAGCAGATCCTCTCGTCGTCGGTGTCTCCGTTCCCGGCGACTTACTCGTCTAAGAAGGAGCTTTTTCTCCATGTCTGCAATAATCCCTTTCTCATCGACAGAGGCACAAAGGTAAATTCCTCGTTAAATGAATTAATGGATATAAAGCTAGCGATAACACTCTGCATGCGTTTTATTGCAGACCTTCGCTTTGGAGAAATGCAGTGGGAAGAAGTGTTATATGATTGGAGCAAGAGAGCTTTGCATTATCTGGAGTAATACCCCAAGGTATTGGACATGGCGACCTCTTCCTGAATCCAGGTTTCTCTCTCTCTCTCTCTCTCTCTCTCTCTCTCTCTCTCTCAAACCTCATGATAGCGGATTTGGATCCTCTACGGTCTGGGGTTGAGTGGCAATCGTACGTGCTGCGCTCAACCCACACTCCGTCATGTGGACTTTATAATAATCCAATGGTTGATGAAGGAGCTCAATTCAAAATTCAAAATTACGGATCAAAATTCAATAATGTCAAACACCCATTGGATTAATTGGTATAAAATCCAGAACGAAATTGAAATTTTGCTGCTACACTGGTAGTAGAATGTTCCTGCTACAAGACTAAAACCTAGGAAGGTATTTATAAACCAAAGGGAAAGTGAATTATTTCATTTTCTTGACAGCCTTGTAGCAGGAACAGTCCTGCTATGGACGTAGCAGCAAAAATTTTTCCTAAAATCCACGCAGCACGATGGCCGCTCATGTGTTGACTAATCTTTGCAAGTTACAGGTTTTCAGAGGTGGCTGAGCTCTTGGAAGTGTGTTGGCTCGAAATTATTTGCAGGATGGAGACACGACTGCTGTCTCCAAACACAACATACGGAGCTTACTTGGTGTTCATGTTCACGGAGAGGGCCTACGGATTCGTGAATCAGCTTGTAGAAGTTTCAGTCAAATTGGCCGGTGGTGGTAATGAAGAGGGAGAAGTGACAACCAAAAGAAAGTCTGTGTATTTGGATCCTGAAGAGAGACAAAGGGAGCAGGAAGGACAAGTACCAAAGGAGAGAGGGGATGGGCACTGGATGGAGATAGAGATGGGTGAGTTCTTCATCAATGAAATTAGTGGTGGTGAGGATGGGGTCGTAGAGATGATTCTCAAGGAGGTTAAGGATCTCAACTGGAAGTCTGGACTCATCATTCAAGGCATTGAGCTCAGGCCCAAAGAGAATTAATGAATCGATATGAGCATCTTTGATTGTGTTGGTCTTACTTTCCTGATAGATATATATGGCGCTATTAGGGAAAGAGAATGTGCTACCTGGTCGTGTGCCGTGCACGGCCTACACCCAGACAGGGCCTTATGAAATGATGGCCGCACCCTCAAGAATTTCTGCCCATCCATGAGGTGGTTGTGGTGGTCATTTTGTATGACCCCCTGTGTATGGGCGCAGGGGCCACATGCCACATGTGACCAGATTGTGTTCTTTTTCCGACACTTCTATTATCGTTTGATTGTATCCAATTGAAAATGCCTCCTACTTTATAGTTTATATGAGCATTATAATTAAATATAAGGGTAAATATGTCATTTAAATACACATATTTTTTTATGGGAGAGGGTTGCGTACGTGGCTGGCTTTCTTAAAACTAACGGTTGTAACCAATAGATAGGATCCAGAGCTGAGGGTAGGTCAGGGTGGACCTGGCTCTTCTCCAATTGTGGCAGGAGCTAGAGGATCCAGCCCAGCAAAAACAAGGGGGCCCCACCTGTGAAATAACCCAAACCCCCCCCTGTTTTTGCTGGGCTGGATCCTCCAACTCCTGCCAAGACTGGAGGAGAGCCGAATACGGCTAGGGTCATTCCCATATGGCCATAGGGGGTGCAGTTTGTCCAGCACTCCAGCCTTTACCTTTTTTTTTATTTTGAATTTCTAAGGAAAGAATTAAGAAACATTGTTAAGGGGGTAGTATTGTAAACTCACGACATTGTAAAATGATTTCTTTCGTTTTTTTTTCTTCCCTACTTTCGTCTTGGTGGATGGAAATCCTAATTTAATCAATTATTCATCATGCAGCAAAGCCATACGATTAGTTCAACCCAGAGGCCGCAGTGCAAAGTATAACAATGGTTTTAGGGTTTTAAGTGCACACTTGGTGATCTCCGAAAAAAGCAATTAGCATGAGACATTCATCTATAAACACATAAGAGTTGCAACCAATTTGAAAGGGTTTTGAACTTTCTTCTTCGCCGCAACCGATTCTATGAGAAATTTTTTTTTTCTCAAAAGCCTGACTGAAAAAAATAAAGAAGAGAGAGTTTAGATTAAAGATTTTCCGCTGCCACAAGCCTAAAGGGATGGATGTCATGCTTCTTCTTTTATATGTTTGCATACCCTTTTTGGAATTTTATCAGCCTTCAATTCGTGATAAATAAAAGACCTAATCGGTACATTATGAAAGACCTAATCGGTAAGAGAGAGGACAAATCGGTATTTTGTTATGTATTAGGTTTTTAGTCTTTTAGGAGTAAACTTAGAGGTGCAAGTTTGGCCCTGTCAACCTGAGCCTGCCCTGAGCCGGAACAGGGTTTGGGCTGAGATACCTTGGCTATGAAGACGGATCAGGACTGGGAATTTTTAGCATTGAGTTAGGGTCTGGCCGGGTCAGAGTTGAGGCATTGGATTGAGTTTGACCCAATCCAATCCAAACCTGTCTTCTTTCTGTTTGATAGAAGTGGAAAACTTTTAAATCTTGTGTTGGACTTGATGGGATCATCAACAACTGAAAATAATACATCAATATGCATTTGAACAATCGAATACGATCTATGCAATTGCTTCCAACCTCCTATTTATATGTAACGGTGTGAAAATCCAGAAAAGACTTATTCCATGTCAGGTAGAGATTGACCAAATTTTATAGAATATATTATCATAATATGCTCTTATGTGTCAAGAATGAATTTAACTAGTTGTGTTGCTTTCTTCATATTTGATGCAAAAAGATATTAGAATAATATTTATATTACAGTCATGTTAAACATGGACAACAATGACACCTTGAGGGATGTCAATTAGAAAATCTTTTAATTAATTTAAGGACAAGAGATCGTTGCTTTATCGTGTAACACCTCCTCCAGTGTGGTCCAAATAAGAACACATGTAAGAATATCAATATGTATGTGAATTTTGATTTTAAAAGAGATAGAACGATGATTTTGTGCGCTCTTATGTCAAGGCACAAGATCACTCTACCATGCAACGTTTTTTTTTTTTAATTTAATCTCATTAAATTGGATTTGATATACAGCATAAAATGTCAAAATCCAATACTTTCAACTAACATGTTGTCACGATGACAGCCTGTCAAGCATAAAATGTCAAAATCCAATTTTTTTTTTTTTTTTTTGGTAGAATTGCATCTTCAATGGTTGAGACTGACAATTGGTTAACCAACGACTGAGATTAAGAGACATGAGAATAAGGTGTCAGCAGAAATACATATTAACCTAAGGGTGTCAATATGGGTTTGGAACCGGGAACTATCCCAAAATCGTCCCGCTAAAACCCGGAACTGATCCGGTCCCTAACAAAATGGGATGATTCTAAGAGTTGTTTTTGAGATCAATTATTAAATGGGACGGGATGGTTCTAGGATGGGTTTTCTAACGGATCTAAAATCAAAAGCCCAATAAGGAATAGATTAGAACCGAAACTACTAGGACCTATATTTAACATGCCTAAATTACTTATTTATGATTAAATTAATTAACACTTAATAGTTATAACTTATATAAGAGTTATATTGTAATTATAAAGAAAAACTAAGGGTTATCAATTATTTTATACTTAGGAATATATTCAATTATTTGTATGTTTGGGAAATTTATTTGTATACTTAGGAATTTTGTAATATTTAACTGTTTGAGAATTTGAGTGCTTAGAACCGTTAAGAACCGAAACCGGAGCATCCCATTTTGACTAGATCCTAGTTTTGGGACAATTTAGTAAATGGGATGATTTTGGGATTGACCTCCTTGGGAGCGGAATCGGGAAATAACCATCCCAATTACCCAGAACCGTCCCGTTTGACACCCTTATATTAACCATAAAACAATTAGGCCTTTCAAGAGTGATAGTGCAATCCAAAGCAAAAGAAGTAGTCAACCTCGTTACTAACGCTATGTTTGGAAGACAATAAAAGGAAAGAAACAAACATAATAAAAAAAAAAATCATAATGATACAATCATTGATTTATGTGCTATCTCTCTCATAAAATTTAATTTTTTTTGAAATTTTCTTTTCTTGGCTTCCAAACATAGCTTAAGGAATAACTGAAGAGATTGGGTGGGGGGGGGGTAGCGGGCAAAAACCGAACTGATATTTGCTAACTTTGTTCTAAAATCAATCTCTATTTGGAACTCTGATTTTAACTTAAATGATAAATATTAGGGTAAAAGTTAGGCACGCCAATGTTGTGCCCAGCCTGAGTCTATCTCTCCCACCTCCTATGGAAATGACCCCTTACCCTCATATTTTCACCCTCTCTGTTGGGTACAGTCGATATTAATCAATCATATTTATAAACATAGCAATCTAATCCTAGAAAATAAAAAATCTAAATCTAGTGATGATGTCTATCGCGTCAAAGTATATTAAGAAGTACTTTTCATTTAAAACAGGTGAATTCTGTTCCACATCCCCAACCAATATTGCTCTACCCCTTCATAAGCTATGTTATGTTATGTCATATACAATTCTCTGTCCTGTTGAATTGTTTCCTTCAAATTTAATTTTGTAATTCATCAGGTTTTCTGTACATAACCTTACCCCTATTTTCACATAGAGACTATTTTCAGACACGAATCCGTGACCACTTAGTCACAATGGAGCAATCGTTGCCCGAAGACCTGCCCTCTACTTTACAATAGAGCTAGTGACGGATAGAAAAACGTGTAATGCAATTAATCACCTTCATAGAGGGACACCATGCATGCATGATGCAACAAATACGTACTTGGCGGCTTTCTTCATGGACTACTTTTCTGGTTAAGTAGTAGTGGATTTTGTCGTCCAAATCATAACATGAATTGTGGAAATTAACATGGAATAAGGCTGCATAATTGGAACAAAGTTTTCTATCTTCTTCTAATAATTAACGTATAAGAAGAGTCATGTCTAAACTATTAACCAATAAGGGATTGGAAGTGCTTTGAGCTTTCTTCTTGGAAGCTTCAGAGCCTTCTTAACGCGCAGGTTTTTTCTTCATGGTCATTATGAGCTTCTTTCTTGTTCAACTGGAATTGGCATTACGCTTATATGCTTTGAACATTCTTTTTTGACAAGGATGCTTTGAATGTTCTTCGGACAAGAAAGTCCGTAACTTTATTAATTTGTCCCTATGTATAGTCTTGACATTAACCATGCACCTACTTTGGTGACTTCTTAAAAGTTCTTAACGCGTTTTCTTTGTCATTTTTTTTCTTTCAAGATGGGTAAGCATAATTAGGGTTGCAATAGGATCGGGTTGGGCCGAGCTTTTGAAAACACAACCTAACCTTGAGTCCCCTTAGTTGGGCTCAGGCCTGACCCAGCCTTGACTCAAGGCCTAGAAAATCCAATCTTAACCCGCCCTTAAGGTTGGGCCAGACTAGGCTGACCTTGATTGGCCCTGATCATGGGGAGGGGGAAGGGAGATGTAGGGACTGGGCCAGGCCAGGGAGGAGGAGGAGGAGAAGGGAAAATTATCTCCTCCAGTTTGCTGACCGGCCCAGTTCCCCAGTTCCTCTAATAGGGGGATGGTGGACCCCACCCGGGCAAAGTGTTTGGGCATGGGTAGAGAGGTCATTTCAGCCCCCCTTTGTTAAAGGAACTAGGGAACTGGGCCGGGCAGCCAACTGGAGGTGATAAAGATCCGGAGGAGAAGAGAAGAAGAAGAAAGAACAATAGGAGGAAAAAGAAGAAAAAGACAGCGTCAGGCTTGGTCATGCTGGGCTCAGCCCAAGGCCTCAACCCTGGCCCGGCTCGGACCTGACTATGGGCCAGAAATTCCTAACCCTGACCCACCCTCAAGGCTAAGGTATTTCACCCCAGGCCCTGTTTGAGCTCAGGGCAGGTCAAGATGGGCTCAGGCAGACAGGCCCAAACTTGCACCCCAACACACAGTCATGTTTCGGCATTCTATTATGGAGCTTTCAGTCCCTGGTCTTTCTTCTCCTCCTCCAATCTAATTCATTTTCAACCATACACCTATTTTGGTGGATTCCTGAAATGTCTTAACGCGCTTTCTTCGTCATTAATTTTCAAGATGAGTACGCACAGTCATGTTTGGGCTGACGTATAATGAAGCTTTCAGTCCCTAATCTTTCTACTTTGGTGGATTCCTGAAATTTCTTAACGCGCTTTCTTCGTCACTCATTTTCAAGACAAATACGCACAGTAATATTTGGACATTAAATTATGGAGCTTTTAGTCCCTGATCTTTCTTCTCCTCCCTCCAATCAAATTCATTTTCAACCATACACCTACTTTGGTGGATTCTCAGAAATTTCTTAATGTGCTTTCTTTGTCACTCATTTTCAAGACAAATACGCAGAGTCATGTTTGGACGTTACATTTATGGAGCTCTCATTACCTAATCTTTCTTCTCCTCCTACAATCAAATTCATTTTCAACCATGCACCTACTACTTTGGTGGCTTTTTTTCATCCTTGGTTTTTTTTAAGGGTGTGTACGTACAGTCATGTTTGGGCGTTGTATTATGGAGCTTTTTGTCCCTGTTTTTTTTCCTCCACCAATCAAACTCATGTTCTACCATGCACCTAGTTTGGTGGCTTCCTGGAATTTCTTAACGCACTTTTTCTTAGTCATTCTTTTTGAAGACATGTACACACAGTCATGTTTAAATGGGACTTTGGGTGTTGTATTATGGAGCTTTCAGCCCCTGATCTTTCTTCTTCTCCTCCGATCAATTTCATTTTCAACCAAACATCCACCTACTTTAGTGTATTTCTGAAATTTCTTAACATGATGCTTTCTTCGTCATTCTTTTACAAGACGAGTACGCAGAGTCACGTTTGGGTGTTTTGTTATGGAGCTTTTAGTCCCTGATATTTCTTCTCCTACTCCAATCAAATTTTTTTTTTTTTAGGATCATGTTGAACAGTGATGGCCACCGAGGAGGGGAGGGTGAATCAGTGGACTCTAAACATCTTTTCCCTCAACAATTTCACTCCTAGTTCACCTGTTGAGATCTTTGACACTCACCACAACCACCCACACAGTCTTCTCAAAAGACACACAATCACACTCTCATAGCAATCCAGACTCAGTCTCATACAACCACAGTCACTGATACTGCTGTCAAGAGCTGCTAAATCAAGTGCTGCCAAGAGTTGATGCTATCACACAATATGGCACTCAACCACACACACTACTAGCACATATAATCACATACACACCCCAGTCTGACAGTCAAAGGCTCTACCAGGTGTGTACACCCATACTGCAGAAAAGCACTTCTGACAAAGGCAAGCAATCATTCACCACACAAAGAAATACGTGCTTCGGTAGTTTGCCTACGTGCACGGAGTAATGGTCACTTGGACCTCAACATCTACTCATCACTAATTTTTTCAGTATAAAACTGAGAGGCCGCACCCACGGCAGATGATGTTTTAGTCACACCTATGACTCAAGACATCTGACTTGCTTCTATCTCTAAGTGTAGAGACAAGGATGTTACCCCCAAAGGTTTCCTAGCACCCACTAGTAACCAACACTGTGTCCAGATGCAACTGGACAACTCAATAAAAACAATTGAGCTTATACAAATACCCTACAATGAAATCCACATAGTATAGGTCTATGGCAGTATAACTTAGCTAGCATATGCAATGGAAATATAGTATATCAAACATAACAGGCAACAAAGTATAGAAAATCTCACAACCATGTACTGTCTCTGATCACTGATGTCCGGTGATGGAGTTTGGCAACTCTGGTAGCTCACTGAAATTTTCAACTTCACCCAATTTGATGTAGAACTGGAATCTTCAAGTGTGCTCAATCATTTATGCTCCGGAATGGTTCCTGGCAGTGTGGGAAACCACTGTCTTCCCTTCTCCTTTCTTTTCATTTCCTTTCCTTTCTCTTTCTTTTCTTTTCTTTTTCCCTTTCTTTTTTTCTTTGTTTCCAACACCGAATCTGAGATGGAGCTTCAAATTTCTTCTTTTCTTTTTTTTATTCTTTCTTTCTTCCTTCCTTCGTTCCTTCTTCTTCCTTTCTCATTCTTCTTTCTTCTTCCTTCTTCTTTTCCCTTTTCTTTCTTGGCTGCAACCACGAAAAAGAGGCTCTAATTTTATGATTTCAAATCTTCAATGGCATCAAGAAAGGCTGGAGACATGAGATAGAGAGGGGAACTCAAACCATGAATGAGCAAATCAACTATTTAGGGTTACAAGCCAAAACAACCTTCTATTTCTTAAAAAATCAAAGCTTGAAAGAGAGAGAGAGAGAGAGATTCCATTCTTGATTGCTTGTTTCTTCTAAAAATGGAAAACCCCTTTTTTTTTCTTTCTTTTTCTTCTCTTCTCTTCTCTTCTTTTCTTCTCTTCTCTTCTCTTCTTTTCTTCTCTTTTTGCTCTCCACGGTTCTATAGTATTCTCTATGGAGAAGAAGACCACCTCTCTCTACTTTTTACAAGAGACCATGTAAATGTCAAAATAGTCCTTTTTAGATGGGCCAATGGAATTTTCAAAAAGAGAATCTTCAATCTCGCATAGATTAAAAAAACTTCCCAAAAGTTAGAGAGTGACTTGCATGAATTCCAAAGTGTTTTTTGAAGAGCCAATCAAAAGCTCTAAAAAGGAATCAAAGATTTTATACAATCTTTTTCAAAAAGCCACTCATGATTCCACTTTTTGAAATCTCTTTAACTTTTGATAATTTCAGAAAGACCCTTCTTGTTTCACTCAATTATATCATTGTAGACAGCACTTATATATATTTGCAAAATAAACCATCTGTAATGCTGGCCGAAAGCATGAGATGAAATCTAAAAAATTTTAGATTTGCTTCTATTCTGTGTACCCATACGAGAAAATTCATAACTCCCTCGTCTGACATCGGATTAACGAACCATTTGAACCGATGGAAAGAGGACTTGACGAACTAAAATATTCATGTAGAATGCTCCGCCTAATTCTGTCATTATACCCTGTAAAAAAGTCGACGAACACGCTGCCAGTGTAGAAACCTATGAAATCAACATTCTTAATACACCTAGCCTTCATCCAAGGCTGTTTAAGACTTCCAAACACAACACTGAACAATCTTATGCTGCCACATAATCCCCGGATGCTTCAACATCATTGCCAACATATCACATCATTGTCAAATGACTAAAATGCCCCTGTGAGCTGTGTCAACACTCCATAGACCTCTGTGACTGATAAAATCACCAATATACTACTAGATGCTCTCTGTCATCTGGCTGGAACATTTGTACTCTGCAAAATTATATATATGCCTCTGAATGCTGTCCATGCCTAAAATGACATAAATGCCGATGAACACGCTGCCAGTGTGGATACCTATGAAATCAACATTCTTAATACACCTAGCCTTCATCCAAGGCTGTTTAAGGCTTCCAAACACAGCATTGAACAATCTTATGCTGCCACATAATCCCCGGATGCTCCAACATCATTGCCAACATGTCACATCACTGTCAAATGACCAAAATGCCCCTGTGAGCTGTGTCAACACTCCATAGACCTCTGTGACTGACAAAATCACCAATATACTACTAGATGCTCTCTGTCACCTGGCTGGGCCATTTGTACTCTGTAAAATTACATAAATGTCCCTGAATGTTGTCCATGTCTAAAATGACAGAAATGCCCCTGAATGACTCCCAAACACTATGGGACCTCTGTATACACTGTCAAACCCCTGTAATGATATCACTGCCATTATGAACACTGTAAGAACTACTGGGGATGGTGGGGACACTATCCAGTCACTGCCTGCACTCCCATAAGCATGTATACTCAACCAGAATGCTACCTGAACTAGCCTGAGCGTTGTAACTGCATTAAGACCAAAACAACACACATGCACTGTGTTGACAACAATGACAACCAACACACAGTCATTGCCATCTGCACTGTGTGTTCAACAGATCATTCTTGGTGTCACCAGACAGTTACATAGAGTTGTAATCAATTTTTTTTTCACCAAAAATATCCCTCATTTAATGACATGAGACAAAGAACTTATAAGGGTAGTACTGTACGTAAGTCTATAATATAACATAGCCCACAAATAACTCTTAAGATATAAGAGTAGGGGTTATAGAAAAAATGTTTATAAAAAAAATGGTAAATTACACATCACCCCTTGGTTTTCAAACGAAACTCAGATCACCCCCTTGTTTTTGAAAAAAAACCCAAATCACCCCTGGTTTAGAACCCAATATGATAAATTAGTCTCTATCGTTAGTTTTATGCTGTTAAGTGATGATGTCAGCCAGTTAAATAAATTTAAATCCCTAAACTACCCTTGACCAATGTTGAAGATGAAGGAAGGGTAGTATTGTAAATTTAATTCTAATGTTTTTGTACAAAGGTAAAAATGTAAAATAGTCCTTTCACACCAATAACTAATAGTTAACTAACACCGTTACTGTAGAAGAGGTGATTTGAGTTTTTTCAAAAACCAGGGGGTGATCTGAGTTTCGTTTGAAAACCAGGGGGTGACGTATAATTTACCCCTATTTTTTTTGAAAAATTTCCTTTTGTAGATATTGAATTTTGTCACTCCAAAATAGCCCACTTTCTGGTGCCAGTGATTGGATCCCAAAACACCTCTCAAAGATTTTTTTTTGATGGAAATGACTGTTTTGTCCCTAAAACAAGTTGGATGCCCAAACACTATCAGAATAGGCTGAAACTTGGTGGAAAGCTTTGTTTTATCATATTAAAATATGTCCTAAAATTTGTGCAAATAAGAAACTGTTTGGCCATCCTTTCACTAAACCCTGATTATGTGGACCTCACCTACTTCAGGCACATATATCTGAATGTGTTCCCGACCCAATTTGTGATTGATATTTGTATCATTATGTAGCATGTAACAGAAGAAGATATGGCTAAACCAAATTCAAATTCGAATTCTGAGTTGATGAAGTCAACGTATATAATCAGGACTCCTAGATCGTTGATACCTCCTCCAACTTAGGAGATAAGAGTTTGAAACAAACTCAATCTTATTTTCAAATGTAAACACCATTGTATATTCAAATTACAGTTACACAATATTTTTATAAATACAAAGACCCTATCGACAAATCGTCATAGGGAAGAGTTCCAACAATTCAAACTTCCTAACTTAGCATATATCAAAACATTTCCATAGATACATGGATCGTAAAAATCTGATGGTCGGATTGAAAGTTTATCACCATCTTTAAGTTTATGACAAAAAGATTTCATTTCGACCATTCTAAGGATGCCACCTCAGTACCCCTGCATCATCTCCTTTTATCCCTCTTACATCATCCCATTTTTTCTCTCTTACAACATCGCTCTCACCATAGCCACCCATTTTCCCCTCCAATAGTATCCTTACAAAGACAAATCTACCCTTATTATACCCGTGTATATATATATTACAACATGCATAAATACCCCCAAGAAATTAAATCAATTTACATGTCTACTATCAACTTGGCTCGAGCATGTCCTGATTCCACACGGTTTTGCTCTCCTATACCAAGATGGACCATTAAAAACCAAACAACAGTGAGAAGCTCTCCACCCAGACTAAGCCTTTGACCATGGTAATTTCCCCTACAATGACTTGCTGTATAATACAACATCTCAAACCACACAAGACTCATCATCTCCCATCTCTTCTCTATATCCAACTTAAGCAACGATTTCGCAAGCCTGGATGCATCGAACAATACTGATTTGCTCCTATCTCCTTTCACCTCTATTGGGGGAACCTGTGTGTCTACTTCATGCAATTTCCTACAAGCTTGTGATTCATCAATTTCGATTTCCAATCGATGGAAAAAGTTTTTGGCCTCAGCACATGTGTCCCCAAATCTGATTTGTCCAATCCCTGCGGTCAACATGAAAGGGCGTGACACCAAAAGATATAACAAATAATTTGATACAGCTCTGCTCTTCCTCTGGTTGGAAAGAATTTTTTCTGAATTAATCTCTTTATGATGATCTCCATCATCCAAGAAATAACAAATATCTGTAGCAATGTGCCAAAGCAAAATGCTTTCATCAAATTCAACTTTGATACTCCGATCAAGTATATCATCATAGTAATCGATCATTTGAAGTGCTAATTCCCCTCTGCAAGTGCTGAAATACTTGTAAGATGTGGAATCTGTTGCATTGCGTAACTTCTGATTCAAGTCCTCAAATATGGATGTTTTAAGATCATCAGTGACACCTATATATGTTCTGTACCAGAACTTGTCATAAATTTCCTTGACATGAATGAGCTTCATCATTTTTCCAACGATTGATGACTGATCTTTGATACAAAACTTGATTAAGTTGTATTGTGCCATGGAATTCGACCATCTTGGTTGGTCGATTGGTCTAAAATAAGAAACAACTCTAAATAAAAGTGTTGATAACTGATTGAGGTTCTTCTTCTTCATCCAGATGATAGTCCATTCTGAGAAGACTAATCGAGTTAGTGACCAAATCTCTAAAGCAATAGCCCCTCCCAAAAGTACATAAGTTATTACTACCTCAATCTTTGAGTAGTTAATCTTGTTGATGGACAAGTAGAAGATAATGAAAGCAGAAGTGATGGAGGAAGCACTAAAGATGCGAAGAATGCAACCTGTAAGTGTATGAATCACAGCAGCCTTTGTGTAGAGAACCTCATACACAAACCCAAGCTCAATCTCAATGACTTTATAAGCTTGATCCCAAGAACGTTTCATGAAGAAGGATTGACTTTCATTCCGATCATGGAAAGTGAGAATAAGATCAACAATAAGGCGCTTAAATATCTGAAAGAAACGGTGGGCTTCAAATATAAGATCCTCATCGCTTATAATTTTGCTCTCTTCTTCAACATAATTACTCCCATGGGAAAGCCGCCGCCGCCGCCGCAACTGTGACCTTGGCTCTGGCTCACAGACTATTTCTGCTTTTAGTCCGGCACTCTTTTTGGAACAGTATTCCTCCATGAATTTGGCATAGTTGGGTCCAGGGTCAGGAGCAGTGACCATAGACTCCCTAAAATTATCTCGGCTTGCAACCATTAGAGCCCATGTCCTCTCTGAGTACTTGATGATTCCTGCAATAAACATTAGGATGGTGACTAACCACAGTTTGGCTCCTGGTAGCTTGGTTTCTGATAGAGTCCTGATGAAGATGTAAAATGCAACTCCGACTTGAACATTGAGTCCAAGAAAGTGCCTGAGCCACAATTCGTTGTCTTCCAAAGAGAAAGCAGTGATGGTATCAGGGCCACCAAGGTGTAAAAGAAGAAAAGGTGACCAAAATGCAAGTAGATCATCATTGTTTTGATTTGCTGATGATGAATGATCTTCGGAATCTCCATTATGCGAAAGGACACCAAGAGCCAAGGTTGCAACACTATCAGCCAACAAGTAGCCCAACCAAAGAAGAAGGCTAACCCACTTGGTCACAATACGCTTTCTATGGCTTCCGAAAAGGATAAGTAACACCTGAATGGAGAGGCTGATAAGAACCAATGTCCTAAGCTCCCATACCTTCCATAATTTACTTATCTTTGATAGAAACATTTTCACAAACACTTCTTCTTCCTAGTTTTGGCAGGATTTATATATCCCTCCCTACCTACCTGTAATTAAACAACCAAAGTCTATAATCTTTCAAACATGGTATAGAATCATATGTTTTTTTAAAAGGGAGAGAGAGAGAGAAAAAAGTTCATTTCTTGTTTTAGAGGCATGCAATTAAGGACTGTCAGAAAAGCATATTTAATTCCCTTACCCAATTATAATAATTAGGGATTCATGTCGATGGACTGTCAGAAATGCATCTCTTTCATTTTCTTATGAAAGCTAAAACCTGGCCTGTGGCAAGGAACTAATTAAGCTGAAAATTGATCTCAAATACCTGAAGAAGCAATTTAAGAAAAAACTTCAATACCCAGAATAAGAGTTCCTAGCTCAGGGAAGGAAAATCAAGAAACCCAAGAGAAATACAAATTATGTATTATATAAGAGTTCCTCAGGGAAGGAAAATGAAATAGATGCATACTGTACTTATCACCTGAAGAAATGAAACCTCTAATTCTCAGCTTCCAAAATGAACAAAATGGTTTCGATCGAATTGAAGATAGACAGCTATGGTGCACCCACCAATGGTTCACGGCCAACATGGCTGCTGTATGTAGTATCTATATATGCTCCGCTCATCTAAGTTAAGTTTGGAAAATTACCAAAGACACCTGCAAAGAAAGAAAGAGATCGAGAAACTATCTCTCTTGATGAATCTCTTTGGATGAAATCGATGCCCAATATTTTAGAAAGAGAAACAAAAGAGAGGGAGTGAGTAAGTGTGTGTTCTACATATATCGAGACGCACAAAGACTGTCTTACCCTTATCTGAACGCCTTACCCGAACGGGGATAAGGTGGAACCTTCTCTTTGATATAGTTTGAGCCTGACACTCGATTGGACTGAAACTACAAGGTAACTCACCGGAAGGATCGAAACCACATCCGTGGAGATTTGGATCCTGTCCAGCACGGGGTGTGTGTGTGGTGATCTCCCAGTGTGGTCCCTCCAGCTGACACGTGTGTTGGAGAGGATCCAAGGGTTTTAACTTGTAAATCAAGAGATCGAGTGAAACTCAACTTAAATGAGCCAATGTGTTGGGCTGAGCTCGAGTGCAATTTTATTCAAAATTGCTTCCGGTCATCTCTACACGAGAGGGCCATATAGGACACTAGGATGGCGTCCCATCAAGGGATAGGGTTAGAAATGCGGTGTTAAACAGTTCAGTTTCGGTGTAAATAATTCATTTCGTTTTGTTTCTTTTCGATGTAAGTTTTTCTAGGTAAAATCAAAATCGAATCGTTTTAGTAAATGGTTTTCGGTTTTAAATAGCTTTTAAATTATTTTATTAGGTTTTTTATTTTTATTCAAACAACTACTTTCTTTTTAAAATTTTTATTGAAAAATATTTAAGCTTAACATTGAATTGTTTAAATTTTTTATTTTATATAAGGATTTAAGCTTAACATTGAACTGAATTGGTTTTCTTTTTTGAATAGAAAATATATATTAAGCTGAAGATAAAAGAATTTGTACAATATTGTCTGAGAGCATTATCTGCTCTTTGTTAATAGATACGTATGTTGTCAAAACATTAAGAAGGGGTAGGATTTATTCATTTGTGGTATGAGCTAAAGACACTGAAGTCGAAGCTTGATTGGCCTTGAAAAGTATTGAAAGAAGAGGCCAGTGTCGCACAGCAGCATTTGGATTCTTTATCTTATCCACAATATCCTTGTTACTACACCACACTTCCTTGATGTTGTGTACCTCTCTTGTAGAAAATTCCAAGCCCTGGTTAATGCCAAAGATTTCTGTCTCCAAAAATATGTTAGTTTCCAAAAAACTTGTAGCTATGATTTTAATTCTCCCTGCAGCAAAATGGTAAATACCCATCCAAATCTGTTTATATTGGAGGCAATTGTTCCTGCGCATATAAGAACAGGATAGTGAAATATCGGCATAGTATCTAAACAAAATAAAAGAGGAATATCAAAAGCATATGATGAGGAATTGTCACAAAATTGGGGGGGTAGGGGGTAAATATTAAGATCACACAACCATTTTTTACTAATGTTCATAATCCACATCGGATCTGGTTTAGCCGCCATATGTATTACCATGTTCCTATGCTGCCAAATAAAATAACAAGTTATAATAAACATTGGAAAAAAAAAAAAAAAACATTTAGCCATGGTTTTGTCACGAAATTTGTCACATAAATGGGAATCACAGAGCTAGATGACAGTGGGGTGGGAGAGATGTTCCGATTTCAATCCCAACGGGCCTGCCATCTAACTCAAAGTTTGTATCAACTCTGGCATCTCAAATCTCATCTCTTGTTTGAAAGAAGATTTGGAACAGTTTCACTTCTTCGAAAATGAGAACTTTCTTATGGAGATCTTGTGCAGGGGGTATTCCTTCAGGAGTTGATATTGGGAGACTCCAGCTCCCCATTGACCCTCTCTGTCCTCAATGTGGCGCAGCTGTAGAGATGGTTGATCATCTTTTGCTGGATTGTGAATTTGCTAGAGCATCTTGGTTTGGATCCCGTCTTGGATACTCTCCTCCTATAAATCCAAAGTTGGAATGGTTGGTCTGGGTTATGTAAAGGGCAGAGGCAAGAATTGGAAGGTCTTGCAGCGGCTATATGTTGGCAATTATGGAAAGCTCAAAACAATCTTATTTTTAATGGAGTGACTGGATCTCCCTTGGAAGTCAACCGGCGAGCTGAAATCCTATTTGGGGAATTTGAACATGCCCAGTTGAAGACCACTGCTACCTCAAGTCTGCAACTATGGATAGGAATCCATCAAATCTTACAACCTAGAATCCCCCTTCAACTGGAACATTCCTTCTCAACACAGACGCTGCCCTCAAGTATGGTAAAGGTGGGCTTGGTTTTGTCATCCGCGACTGGAAAGGAGTGGTTACTTCGGATACATCTGAACCAGTTTCAATTCAAACAGTTCTACAAGGAGAACTTATAGCTATCAGAAGTGGTTTGCTTCGTTGCACTTCAGAGGTTATTGAATGTGTTAGAGTGGAATCAAACAGCTTGGAAGCAGTTAAATACAACACTACTGATTCTCCTCCCCTTTTTGATATCCTCCCATTTATTTCGGATGTCAAACTTCTAATGACTCACATTAGAACTTGTAATTTTCTTCATATTCCCAGGGAGATTAACAGCGTGGCCGACTTCTTGGCTTAAAAGGTGAACTCCTTAGCAGGAAAGACTGACTGGCCAAATTCCACTCCTTTGCTGTTCGATTTTCGTAAGACCGACTCCTTGCGCTTTTCCTGCACCCTTAATTGAGCTTATTTCTACCAACCAAGAAAAACAATTTTTGGAATTTCCTATTGCCACAAGGGGAAAATGCTTTTTGAATAGGGTTGTCAATTTTACTTGCCTTGGCCACTTACTATCCGGCCCTCATTGGAGGCCATTTCAATTTACCCACCTAAGAATATATATTTATTTATTAGGGAGAAGCTTTTCTGGTCTAACAGTTTACATAATAAGTTACAGTCGGAATGCCTACTGCCACATAACAGATTGGATTAGACAAAAATTTTGCGGACAGATAGATCTCCAAGGTCCCATGTTCGCATGTCACACATTTCAGCCCAACTGAAGGTCGATACGTGGCAAAACAAAGCACAAAAAAATTAAAAGAGGTCCAATAATAGCTAGAGTACCAGTAGATATGCATGGACATATGCTGGAATGCAAAATTTATCATTTGACCCTTCCACGTGGACCAGTTAGGTGTCCCAATCAAAGATATCCATACATGCTCTGCCAACAAGAGCACCTATGGCTTATACATATACAATATGTAAACTTCAGTCAATCATTTAGTCATCTTTACCCATTTAACAGCCTTACCCGAACCTCATTTGGATGGTAAGGTAATGAATTTATACCAAGCTATCACAAAAAAAAAAAAAAATTAAACCCTTGAGGATAGGTGGGTAGGAAAAGGGTAAGGCCATTATCCTACCCTACCCCCTACCCTACCAGTTGACAGCCCTACTTTTGGGCTGCAAACTTACCAAATGGATTAGGGACAAAGACAACATTTAGATCTTTATGTACTGAAAATATACAAGTTAAAATTAATTTATTTTGAAACTTATTTTATTTTAATGAGAGAAAAACAAACATCGAGAGACAAGTATAGAATGTACCTCTAGCAATATTGTTCCCCTGGATCTGGCTCTCCTCCAGCCGTGGCGGGAGGTGGAGGATCCTGCCCAGCAAAACTCCTGGGTTTGGTCATTTCAAGGGGAGGGGGGGGGGGGGGGAGCGGGGGGCTCGCTACAGCAGGAGGAGAGCCAAATTATGTTTCCCCCGTTTTGGTAGTACGGGGCCCTATTGGTTACAGAAATAAATAAACTATGGGGCGCTGTTCTCCGTGCCGCAGCGCAGCCTGCACCTAGGCACATGGGGGTGGGCGCAATGACCACCCTGCCCCCCTGCACAGGCTGCCCATGTGCCTGGGCTCTGTATGTATTATATCCTTCTTCATAATACATTCAGAGCCAAAAAAAAAAAATAAGAGAAATAGTAGCAGATAAGTCTAATAACAGAGAAAATAGGTCCCAAGGTCAACAAACTTTGTTGTCCAAGATCAAGAAAAAGGTATACAGAAATTTCCTTCTTTATTCTCATAATTCTCACTGCCAAAGTCTTCTTCCTCATCCCAATCCTATATCATCATCACCACCATATCCTTATTTGCAATCAACAATGTCAACATTGTCATATTGTAATCACCACTCAAGATGGCATCGGCATCACTCTTCACCATCGACAGCATCATTGCGTAATACCTCAGGCTTCCTGAACAAAAGAAACCATTTAGTGTCAGTTTGGATCACAAGAACTTCAATTATTATGATTTTAGGATGTATGATTAATAGCTAAGGATCAGATGGTCACGTATCCTCTTGGTATCCTCAATGGCTTGTTAATTGTGTATGCAACCATGTGGTCTAAGGTTCAAGGCTTGGTTGACTAGGAGATGAAGAGATGGTCACGTAGCATTCTAGATTCCAACCACAATTTGCAGTTATCATGGTTCATGGAAGTTGGAAGTGTTAACCTATTTCAGGTTCCCATTTCTGTGATGCAGGAAAATTGATAAAGGGGATCAAGGTTCGAGATTTCCATGATGCTAATCAATGTCACCTAAATCAACGTAGAATTGAACAAATTCTCAATAACTAATCCAAACTGAATGCTATTGTGAGATACTACCATGCTGAAGTGTTAAGCTACTGCTTGAAGAAAGAAGCCTCAACAGTGCTGAACTGAAGTGTTACTGCTTGAAAGAGTAAGCCATTGTAAGAGCTTAACAAGCTCACTTTTTATTTTCCAGTCAAAGAATCATTGCATAAAGGTATACCATTCTTGGTTCAGATTGCAGTCTATGTTATGTGTAGTTTCTAACTGTAGAATAAACATAGAACCTGAAAAAGTAAGGTAATGTAATGGCTTTTTAGTTTACCAACTATCCTAAAAATGGTAACGCCTTCCTGGTTCAATCCAGTTTGACCAGCCATTCCAATTCAACTTTCAAAAACCCTAGTGACAACGCACTATGATAGGGTTTCACAGCATTGGCTCTGTACCCTGGATCTAGTAAATTACAATCCATATATAATATAGCATAGCTATGTAGTAGCTAATGTTTAATAAATAGTTAAGGAATCTAACCTTATGAAGGCAGGAAGTTTGTTGACAGTTGGACTTGATGGAGGATATTTTTCGTTGTCCATCTCTATATCAGGAACACGAGCTATCATAGACCAATCTTCCTCTATCCCCTTCTGCCACTGCTCTGTCAAAACTTGACACCCAGCCATATTTATTTCTTGAAGTTTAGTGAGTTGTTGCAGCTCATTAGGCAATGAAACTAACTTGGGGCAAAAGTGGATATTCAGTGTCCTAAGTTCCCTGAGTTGGTGTAGCCCTCTTGGTAAAGAATTTACTTCTGGCAATGACCCAATTGTCAATGACTTGAGCTGGGGAATTTCTGGTATAGAATGTAGACTTCCAACATTACCTTTCAGCGCAAGGTATTCCAGAGGTGGAAAAGGTTTATAATGACAAATGGCTGGGCAATTACGAATCGCTAATTTCCTCAATGTTACTGGCAGGGCTGGAAGTACTTTCAAACTGGGACAATTACTAAGTATCAGTTCCATGAAACAAGGGCTTTCCCCTTCCTTTGTTTCCAGTTTCCACGTCTCCCAACAAGGCATTTTCTCCAAAAATAGTTTCTCTAGCTTTGGAAATCCCTTTAGGTCACAGCGGTCTATAATTTTAATCCGATCCATTTCACATATATGGAGGAACTTAAGGGATGGAAGTTCACCTTTCAGGAGGGGTAAATGGTCCACATTCAGGCATTTACAAAATTTCAAAGAGACAAGATTCACAAGTGATGCATCCTCGAGCCATTTGGGAAACTTGGATCCCATATAGTTCCATATTTCCAATCTTCTCAAGTTTTTATGGGGGTTGATGCCTTCAAACACTTCTGCCACCCTCTCCATCTCACTAGCACTGCAATCTTTTGACACCATAGCCTCCTTATACATATGCACCAATAACAAAGAATTGCAACGCCTCTTGCAATCTGAATTTTGTGGGCACAGATGTTTCTTGCCATCCAAAACTAGAGAAACTATACCTTCTTTCCCTTTTAAATTTGCTCTTCCAGCATCATCCATATCATTAATTCTCTCCATATTACTAATAATTAAGTTTCCTTGGAGATGTGTGAGTTTCCCTAGCTCTCCAGTGCTATTCTCACCTCCCACAATGAACTCACTCAACGTCTGCATTTTATTCATTCTTCCAATCCCATGTGGTAAATGATTCATGGGAGTGGCATCATTTTCCAGATGCCTCAACTTTTGAAGCTTCCAAATCCCTTTGGGCAATTCATGGAGTAGTGAATGAGAAACCTTCAAGGTTTGAAGCAAATAAAGATTGCATATGAATGGAGGAAGCTTCTTGATTCGTGTATAAGATAAATTAAGGTACCTTAATTGTTTCAATGTACGAACAGAATGTGGCAACTCCTCTATTAGAGGTAGACTCAAATCTAATGCACGAAGAAACTTCAAATGAGAGAAGAAATCACCTGGCACTCTGAGGTAGCTCGGATTCCCGAAACATAAAAGGGTGCGCATTTTGTTAGCTTTGTCCAATGAGCTGAGAATAGGCTTTGTCTTCTCTAAAAAATGCAATGATGAATGGCGGGTACTTGAAGTCAATGGGGGTCCTTTGAAGGTTCCATCTGTCATAACAGAGCATTCATCCTCTGCTATGTAACGAACAATATCATGTAATGGCTCATACATCTTGCATCTAACTATGTTACCATTGTCATCTCTCTCTATGTCCTTAAAGAAAGAAGTTTGTGACAACAGTTCATCAAAATAATCCCCACCAATTTTCTCATGATTGATAAAACCTTCAGCCATCCATAACTGGGTCAACACTTCCTTATCGACCCAGAATCCTTTCGGGAATAGTGAACAGTACTTGAAGCACCTTTTCAGATATGCAGGCAAGCGAACATAACTCGATACAGAAGTCTGTAATACATCCTTCCACACATTATGCTGAGGGTTTTGTTGCCACATCCCATATCTGGAAGCATCCCAAATCTCACATTCCATGATAGATTTCCATCCTCCTTTCGTATCCTCCAAAAGAAGAATGCCCCCCCAAGCCTTAGCAAACAGAGGAAATCCACCAGTTTTCTTAAACATCTCCCTGTGGAAGTGCTCCTTAAACTTGCTGTCCTGGTCGAAATCGCCCTTCAAAAAAACTCCACTGTGCCAGAATGCCAAACATCCACACAGACGATAGATAGAGTTCTTGTCCAGAGGCTGCAACAAGTAAGGTGTGCCCAATTCATTCGCCACCTTCTCACTTCTGGTCGTGACCAAAATCCGGCTTCCCTTATGTCCAGTTTGAAGGGTTTTTATCCATAGCAACACCCTATTGACATCCTCAGCCCACACATCGTCTAAAACAAGGAAAAATTTCTTCCCTGTCACAAATTCTTGTAGAAACTGTGAGGGATCAGAGCCATCAGATGATGTGAAGTTTGCAGATTCTAAAATTAACTTAGAAACCCCTTCCGCATCAAAATCAGAACCTTCACAATCACCAACAGGAACCCACATTCTGATATCAAAATGCTCCCTCACCTTCTCATCACAGGCGACAAGTTGAGCTAGGGTCGTCTTCCCAATACCCACTGGACCAAGAACAGAAATCACAGGAAATGCCTGCTCAATCTCCTCTTCATCTGACAATAACATTTCAATTATATCCAATTTGTCAGCCTTCCTCCCAAAAACGTGTATCTCAGGAAAAGATTTTGGGTCTTCAGAATAGACCCTAAACCCAGAAGAGGGTTCCACCTCCTTTTGGGATATCGTCTCTATTTTAGCTTTCAACTCACCAATCTCACTGTTAAGACGAATCTTTCTCAAGGGAAAGAAATCACGAAAAAGGGTTAAGGATTTGCGAACCTTGTCACTAGTTCGGGCAACCAGACCATTGCTCCCCTGTTCATCATCAATTTGGGTTTGGGCATGGAAAGCCCTGGTGCCAATCCGAGAAACAACGAAGTGGCCTTCATGTTGTTGAATCTGTGAAGTGAGAGCCTCGGAAATTAATATGTCTATGAGGTCTTCAACATCGTAGACCAGGTCTTTCAGCTTTAGAAAATCGGCATGCTTTGCTTTCCAGCCCTCAGAACCTCTTTCCATTGATTTGAGGGATTTCGCCTCTTCGTCCTGAATATCTGCTTGGATTTTCTGGAGGATGAAAGATTTTTGCTCTAGTTCTTTATGGCCTCTGCACCCGTTTTGCACGATGGTCATTAAGTCATTCAATTCATCAGAAATAAGGGCCTTCAATGCATCAGAAATCAATTTATTCGCCATCTCTCTCTCTCTCTCTCTCTCTTCCTTCTGCTACTTTGTATTACGAACTTCGAGAGACCAAACAATTAGGACTAGGGCCTTCTGCTCTAGTCCTTCTGCTACTTTGTACTCCTTCTGCTCCATCAATCCGTGAGAGCGAGGACTGACCTGATCACCCCTGGCTGACTTCCTTTTGTGACTTTTCCGTTATGTTGATCATCTGAGTTGCGCGTTAAACGCGATTCTAAACACACCACCTAAAATCTAAACCGTTCAAATATTTTCCTTTAATCTTAACCGTTCATGTATTAACCGGTTACACCGACCTCCGGTTTCTAAAAAAATAAGGGTAGGAAAATGCCGGTGGTGGAGGCAAGTTGGTGACCGCCGATGGTGGTCGTGCATATACAGAGTTTTGGGAGTGAGAATCTAGGGTTTCTTCTTTTTCCTACTCTTCTTCTTCGTCGCAGCTTCAGGTTTTGGGGGTGATAATCTAGGGTTTCAAAATTTTCCTATTCTTTTTTGTCGCAGAGGAGTACTTCAGGTTTTGGGGATGATGTTTCAAATTTCGTCCAATCGATAACACACCTAGCAAGGGTTTCAAATTTCGTCCAATCAATAACACCCCTAGCAAGAAGAACAAGGGAATTGCTGTGCAATAGTACATCGTTGCTGCCCTTTTTTTTTATTTTATTGAACTAACCATCTTGTTCAAAATATTGCGCAACAGAGAGAAACACCAATTGCAACAAAATCTGGCTTATGGACGCGTTAGAGTTCCCAATTAATAAATGTACCAATTACAATAAATATTAAATTGCCATTCTCTTGCAAGACCAACTCTAATTTGACCCAGAAAGAGCTAGCTCACAACACCTTAAAACTCTAGCTTTGTGCGGCGCCAGAGCCTATGTTTTGCATTGTACCTGATGGTGTTATCGGTCCTCATGCGGATCTAATGAGGGATGGGCTTGTTCTACCTCATCTTCTTCGCGAGCTTCTTCTTGATTTTCAAGGTTTTATGCGACGGCATCTTGGCTTATGATGCGGAGCTCGGGGACGAGGATGAGGAAATCGGAACAGAAGTGATAGAACCCTTTGCTGCCCTATAAACATCTGGAAATTGTTTAATCCCAATCGTGGAATGGTTTACTATCGCTGCAAGCACCCCCGCTACTCCAATCTCCTTTGTGGAGACTGCTATTTCTCCAATTGAAATGACCCGTTTCATTTAGTAAATGGGTTGTGTGAATCTGACCTTCGCTTCTACTGTGTCGAGAGGGAAGCGCAGTAGCAGAGGTGAATGACGTCACCTTTGGTGGTTTCGGTTGGGATGAAGAGGCGAAACCGGAGGTTACGGTGACGTCGAAGGTGTCATCGAACCAATGGATTTAGTAATCGTGGTCAAGGATCACGATTTCGCTATTACAATAACAGATGAGCTCAGTCTTAGCCTCGATTTTCTCAACATCAGCTCTCCATTAAGGATCGTATCATCAGTATCCCAAGATTTCATCTCTTGTTGACTGTGGAAATCATGATTCTGGTTCTTTCAATTCGTCTCAGGTGATATCTCATCTTCATCCTCTTTTACCAACATACATCGTTATTGCTGTCAAATTTGCTCTCAAAATGATCACATTGCCACCAATTGTCCACAGAGGTTCAATCATGCCTTTCTTGGTATGTGTTCAGCATCAACCCCTCTTCTTCTACTAATGCTTGGTTACCAGATTCCGCGCGGTTCTAATGACCATTTAACTGCAAATATGTCAAATCTTTCTTTGAGTGTTCCCTATGAGGAACCCGATCGATCAGATTGTTGTAAGCGATGGTAAAGGTCTACAAGTATCTCACACTGGTTCTTCAATTCTTAGTTTGTTTGGCTCACAGTTTTATCTTTCGAATCTCTTGTGTTCCTAGTATGCATTGCAACTTGATATCGGTTTGTCAATTTGCTTCAGATAATGCATATATTTTGAATTTCATGTTGCTTGCTTTGTCATTAAGGTCTAGCGGACGATAAAAATGGGGTTTTTACAAATGTCCCCCTAAAAATGTCCATTTGTCTAAATGCATCTTTACAACTTTTCAAATTGTAAATTCCTCCTTACCTTCAAAACACTGTAACACTTTGGTCCAGTCCGTTAATCTAGGACATTTAGACATTAGTTTCAGGGAATCTAATGATTAAAATGCCCTTATAATAAAAATCCATTAAATTAAAGAATAAAATGATCAAATTGCCCTCATATTCCCCAAATTGTGTACGAAAGATTTGGGTTGAAACTGAAAATCGTCACTGTACTAACCTTAGCTTATACCCAATTATCTCTTCATAACCCTTCTTCTTCCTCCTCCATCAAACTACTAAACTTACAATCAACTTGTTAACTAAACTAAAGATTGTATTGGTTTGGTAAGAAATTAGGTCTATTTTGTCATGTTTTCCATCAATCGATAGTATCCCATCACAAGAATGCTATAGAATGACCGATTGACCTTCAGTTGTGCTTACTGTCCTATGTGAAATTCTTGTTTATAAAGAGATAATTGGGTATGAGAGATAAACCCATCTTCACATACATACCCACGAGGCCATGACCATTCCACCATGCCTCCATTAAAAAGACAGTAATGAAAACGTTGAAAAGCCCACTTCTTCAGTCTCCGCTCCCAATTCCAAGAGAGAGTGAGAAGAAATAGAACACTTGCAGGCTTGCTGCTCTTCAGCTTCCCCCTTGTGGATCCCCTCGCCCTGTCTCCTTTTCTCTTCCTCTCACCTCTACTGATGTCTCTGTACCCAACAGTCCAACACCAACGAGCAAGGTCAGATAACCATGAAATCTCCTTTCACCACCATGTGTGACCACTACTGGCAGGTCCTCCACCCGAAATGGTCGCTTTCATTCAACACCACTACCACTACCCATCATCCCACCTTCGATTTTTTAGTTTCAACTCAAATCTTCCTCAAATTGATTTTTAGTTTCAAACCCTAAATAATTTGAGGAAGATGAGGGCAATTTGGCTATTTTATTCTTTAATTTTGGTGGGTTTTTGTCATAAGGGTGATTTTGGTCATTAGATTCCCTGAAACTCACGCGTACTAACGGACTGGATGAAAATATTACAATGTTTTGAAAGGAGAGGGAGTTTGCAATTTGAAAAATTGTAGGGATACATTTGTACAAATGGGTTTTTTAGGGGAGGCATTTGTAGAAAAACCCTCAAAAATTTATCCCTTTACTCACAACTAATGTCATCTCTCCTAGAGTTTCTTGTCCACACACCCAAGCCCAAAATGGGATTGTTGAACGGAAACACCGTCATGTTATTGAAACAGGCCTAGCTCTTTTATTTCATGTTCATCTCCCAACACAATATTGGTCGTACGCTTTCTTAACCATTGTATAATAAACCGTATGCCATCACCCTTAATTGCTTATGTTAGTTCATTGGAAAGGCTTTTTCACACGCCACCAGACTATATACTACACTACGCACCTTCGGATGCTTATGTTATCCTTAGCTACGTCCTTATTCTCCCCATAAGCTTCATCCTCGTTTTAAGCCTTGTCTTTTTCTTGGATGCTCTCTCAACCATAGAGGATATAAGTGCCTTGATACAAGATCCAATCGCCTATGCAATTCACGTCATGTTATATTTGAAGAATCTAATTTTTCCTTTTGCTTTGGTATCCCAATCCTCCGGCTCAGTCCCACCACTCTTTGTTGACCTTTGGTATACCTTTGTTCCTCCTCTCATCTTTCCTTTCCCTACTTCATTAGCTGCATTCCCTGACGGTATTACCTGTTGCCACTGACTATTGTTCTACCCACAGAGACCATTGCAGCATTACCTGTTGCCACTTCCTCTGATGTACTGTCCCTTACTGAAACATCAGTTGAGCCCCATTCTGCTATTTCACCACATAATGATCCACCTCCACCCTCTTCCATTTTATCAACCATCTCCATCCATCCAATGCTGACACAGTCCAAAACTGGGTCTGTTAAACCTTCTTCCTAGCTCAACTTGACAACAACTAAACATCCCATTCCCATTGATTGTGAACTGACTTGTTACAGCCAAGCTCTTCGTGTCCCATCTTGGCGACAAGCAATGATTGAGGAGTTCAATGCTCTTCTCCGCAATGGAACATGGTTCTTGGTCCCATCTCATCCCAATCAACATGTTGTGGGATGCAAATGGGTGTTTCGTTTTAAAAGGTAATTTGGCGGTTCAATTGAGGATCACAAGGCGTGCCTCGTTGCCTAAGGCCTCCACTAGCGCCCAAGTCTTGACTTTAATGAGACATTTAGTCCAGTGGTTAAAACCTACAACTATTATTGTAGTTCTCTATCTTGTTGTCACACACAACTGGCCATTACGCCAATTGGATATTCAAAACGCTTTCTTACATGGGGATCACCTTGGAACTTTGTACATGTCCCAGTTGCCTGGATTTGTGGATTCTACCAATCCCGACTTTGGTCCACAAATCGCTTTATGATCTTCGACAAGAACCGTGTGCTTGGAATACCAGTCTCAGTTCATTTCTCCAATCTCATGGTTTCAAACCTTCACGGAACAGATTCCTCTTTATTCATCTATCATGACAAAGACATTATCCTATATTTTCTCATCTACGTGGATGATCTAATTGTGACTAGTAACTCCTCCTTTGCCATCACAAGCCTACTAGCTACTTTATCTACACGGTTTGCTATAAAAGACTTGGGGAGCTTGCACTATTTTCTGGGTATAGAGGTTCATCGGACTGCTAATGGTCTCTTCTTAAATCAGCAAAAATATATCGCCGACTTGTTGCTTACCACAAAAATGGATGGTGCTAAACCAGTTGCCACTCCAATGGCTTCTTCACCACCGTTGATGGTTTCTTGTGGTTCTCTTTTATCGGATACCACTGAGTTTTGCAAGGTGGTTAGTGCCTTCTAGTACGTCTCATGACCCAACCTAATATTGGTTTTGTCGTTAATAAGGTCGTTCAATTTATGCATTCGCCTACTGATGTTCATTGGTTGGTTGTTAAATGAATTTTACAATATCTCAAAAATACTATTTTTAAAGAACAAAATTGTTTTAAGTAGATTGTTGAAAATTTTTAGCAGGTTTTTCTATTTCATATGGTATTTCAATCATGACATATGGCATTCAATGGTTTAAGAAAATTATTTATACCAATTAATCTTGATGGCCAATAACTTCAGATTTGGGGAACAAAACGCTAGGCTTAGACACAAGAACAGAAGAAGAAAGAACCACCCTATCCCTCATATAATCAAAAAATTGCATCTAGGGCTGCAACAGGGTCGGGTTGGGCTGGGCTTTATAGAACCCTAGCTCAACCCTAAGTCCCCTTAGCTGGGCCCAAGCCCGACCCGACCCTGACCCGCCCTTAGGGTCGGGCCGGGCCAACCCTAATTGGCCCTGATCATGGGGAGGGGGAAAGAAATGCATGGGTTGAAATGGGCTGAGAAGAACTTATTAATTTTACATAAAATAATAATATAATAAATTATATTGTAACACTTATTGTCTTCATATATAGTATATTATATAAAAAAATGTGGGTGAAATTTAAAGTTCATAATGTATAAATTATATCAATATATATTTTATAGTATAACTTAAATCAGGGTCGGGCCGGGCCAGGCCAAGCTTAGCTCGAGGCTTCAACCCTAACCCGACCCGACCCTAACTCAGGGTCAGAAGTTTCCAGCCTTGACCTGCCCTCAGGGCCAAATATCTCAGCCCAGACTCGGGCCAGCAGGGCCAAACTTGCACCCCTAATTGCATCTATACTGATATCCTTACATGCGATCTGATTTGCCCCCGCACTGGTGTGACACTACCTGACCTGACAATGATTTTTAGTTCATAAATATATATGATGGGAAAGAATCATTGTATGATCGCATATCCCCTACGCCAACGCGAGGCAAATGAGAGTGAATAAGGGCATCAACATGGATGAGAATTTTTATTTCGCAGGATGCAATGCAAATGGGAGATTATTTTGTGCACTCTATAATCTTCACTCTTGTGTCTAGGGCTCTACGAGAGGCAGCTTTGATTTTCCATTATATAAAATATAAGAAATTGGCCATTGAGATGTATGTGGCGTATTCTATCATGTAGATTAACTCGTGTACTGCAAAATTAATAACAAAACTCCAGTCAACAAAACTCAAAAGGCTGATCTTATCTCTAATCTCTAGTATATCTCTTTTAATGTTTATCTCTTGTAAACTAGTTTCCTAAGATAAAGGAACTACTCACCTACGATAGAACTCTCCATATACATGTATAAAAGGATACGGATACTTCAATAAGATCCATCACTTGAAATCCAAAATCATCTTTGGTCTTTCAAAAATGAAAAACAAGCACTTTAGAAAGTGAGAAATTTAATTAAGGTCAGAAACTTAATATCGACAAAGAGGATCAAGCTAGATCAATTGAAATAGGAATCGAACAAAATTGGGGAAAATCCAAGAAAATTGAATTTATAAGAAGTAAAAATTTCCATAAATTTGTGGTTTTTTTAAGTTGTCATTCAAAGAGGATCAAGCTAGATCAATCGAAATAGGAATCAAACAACATAAATTTGTGGTTTTTTACCTTATAGATCTTGGTAAAAGTAAGTTTCACTGAATTTTCACTCTTTTAACAACTTTAAAAATGGGAGGGAAAGCCACAATTAGAATCAGAATCATTATCGTCTACGGTTCCCTAATCGATGCGGTTCCCTAGTGCCTCTCACAAGAGGGGGGTGGGACCCACCCGAGGCACCTGACCAAACACTCTGCCCAGATGGGGTCCACCCTCCTCTTGTGAGAGGCACTAGGGAACCGCATACGATAAAAATTCTTAGAATCATGTAAGCCGATTCCACCATTCAGATCCAATTCTGTGAACCCAAAATTGAATAGAATGTTTGAAGAAAATGATCTGATAAATTTAATTGGCTAGAATCTGAAATTTGACATCTTGACCTTCTCACATATTCAGTTTAAAATGCCACAGCACTCTCCAACTTAATGTAGTGATCCATTTCCATTTCTTCTTTTTTTTTTTCCCCTTTTTCAGACGAATCGTTATCCCCTCCAATTCGTTGCACGCTCCAATTCCTCCAATTCTTCCCATAAGAGTAGAAATGACCACCCTACCCTCTGCCCAATCACACTACCCAAGGTGGGGTAAGATCCTACTCCTATGTGAGGAATTGGAGTGAATTGGTGCAGACAACGAATTGGAGATAATAATTAGGTAAAATTACATGACTAGCTACTCTTGGGTTTTCCAAAATTGTCCACCCTATGTTTGAGTTAACAAAAATTGACAAAAACAAGTTTAGTTTTACATAACTAGACAAAACAGTGACTCTCCTTCCTTCTTCGGCAGTTCCCTTCTAAAAAAATCTCTTTTTTTTACCTCTGTTACTTGGGGTATCAGAGAATAGCAGTGACTAGGACAAGGGTAGGGTTGCAGGGAATGGAGCATGCCTGGGCAAAAAGACAATGACAAAGGTAAAAATGTCTAAAAACATAAATGTGAGAGAGAGAGACATTATTTTGTCCAGTTTTGTAAACCTTAACTTTGTCTATTTTTGTTACCTCAAACATAGAGTGGACAGTTTTGTAAATGAAAACCCACCCAAAAGTAGCTAATCATGTAATTTTCCATAATAATTATTCCTTTTCAGACACAATTCCACACATGTATTGTGAGAAGGAATATATACTTCCGTGGGTATCGGGTATCTGTTTATGTGGTATGATTTTTCTTTTAGAAATTGTTTGGTTTAATTTTATCACCTTATCTTACTTAAATAGAAATCAGATAGAAGGGAATTCCAACTGAGGAGTGGTTCCAATTTCGAACACATCGTTAATTTGATGGGCAATGTAGTACTTTCATGATAAAAAGAAAACAAAATCCTCAAAATGGTCTCAACCCCACCATGCAATCATTACAAAACAAACCCCACCCCCGCCCCCCGGTCACCTCCACCTCCACCTCCATGATATTACCACTACCCCACCACAAGCCAGACTGTGCCACCAACACCTCACTACCATGCGAATACGCTAACCCCACAACAATTACTACCGTCCAACACAACCTCCCCACCATGCCAGCACCACCTTCCCGCCACAATCACCTTCTTAGGACGGCCCTGACCTCACCTCCGCCCCTGCCCCTACCACTACCACTACTACTACCACCACCACCACCACCACCACCACCCTCTCCTAAAGAAATAGAGAATTTGTTCTGAAAAATTTGATCTATCAAATAAATTTCTTATTCTTGAAATAATTCAGATTGATGCAAACAATTTCAATCCCTTCATAAAAAACCTATTTGTTGACTATTTAATGAAATCAAACCGAAATTGAAATCATACCAAATCTTACCGTACGTCAACCCCAAGGTCAAAACATAGGAATATGCATCAAACTTTTACTCTTCTATCGTAAATAACAAAAGGAACAACCCTCAGCCAGCACCTTATACTTGAAATTGTTGTAGTGCAACTACACTAACCATGGGCCAAATTCTTGCAACCAATGAACACCACCACCACCCCCAAAAAAATATTTCAATCTAAGATCCACCAAGCGTTCAAATTAGCAAATCAGTCACACTAACTTAACACGATTGAAAACATTACAGAAACTTGAAACATAAAAACCCTCACACGTTACTCGACACCGTTGCTTACACCAACCAAGGGTAATGAGGTATGACGAATTAAAGACCTAAACCCACGGAGGTACTGTCACAGAAAAAAATGATCAACGTAAGCAACCATCTCCACACCAACCTACCCTCTCAATCCCACTCGTCTTTGCTCCATAGAATAGTAACCATCCACAAGATCCATCGCTACCGAGAAACAGAACCATGGACTGGGCAACTAGTAAACACCATCGGCAACCTAGCAACCAAAGCATCGCAGAAGAACTAAACATGCATTTACGGAGAAAAAACATGCGGAGTTGCGAGGCTGCCAATCTCCACACTACAGTATAACCTGCCGAATGGGACATGATCATTTCCTTTAGTGGTGTTGCTAGAATTCACTGCACCATGTTAGGTACAAAAATGAAAAACATTCATCGTCACTGCACCATGATAGGTACAAAAATGAAAAACACCCGATGAATGGTTCCAGTTGAAAACACATCATCAAACCCGATGAACAGCACTGTAAATAGAGTTTGCTAATTAACCTCCAATAATAACACAGATATATCACATGATTAACACGCACATCCGTAAATTAGTTTTATAAATCTTATATGCTATGAAGTGAATTCTATTATTAGAAAGAAAATCTTGACGAACTTTCAACACAATCGCATTCTTTGTGGTCATTTAGCGAACATCTTATAACAGTATTTTGGAGTAGAAACAATTTTTTTATAATAAAAAAAAAACCTAAGAGCCATCAGTCCCTTTCTTTTCAAAAACAACCATACATAGAGAAGGAAGAGATCATTACATAAACTTTCCTTTCATCCAAGAAAAACTGGAACTCAATTGCAAAATCCATTTCCTCTATTTCTCCTCAGCCAGGTGTGTGTGGATATAATGGGTAGTGTCTACAATATAATATTATATATTCCAACCCCACCCCCAAAAGCCCCAATTAAGTGGACAAGAAGAAATTTGAATATCGATTTGAATAAAGAAAGTAACCAAAGTGCACAAGGTCAAGAGAGATATAAGAGAAAGTAACCAAAGTGCACAAGGTCAAGAGAGATATAAGAAAAATCAATCGAATAAAATGTTCCAAACCAGGACAAATACTTCCCGCAGGGGGTCCAAAAAGCCCTACCCAATATATATCCTAGCTAGTATGAAAGTTCAAATCCACCATAAACGAAACAATAGAATTACTTGAGCTGGTTTATGATGAATAATCATCCAAGAGAAAAGGCCAATTGCATGAGGAAGAAAAAGAATGATAAAAGAACAAGAATAAAAACAAGCCCACCAAAACAGAACAAGGAACACTAACAAAAAAGACCATGCAAAACATAAAAAAGGAATGTAAAGTACTAAAAGGCGAAATCTTACCCTCAAGACCCAAATGGATTCTAGTAAAGGAAATTTCCTGAATCCAGGAGCCTCTACTCTTCACGGTGAGTACCTTGTGTAGCCGGACTGCATAAAGAAGAACTTCAAATCCAGACATAAGGATAGCATTATCAGGAAGTGGTGACAAAATCATGGGAATTTGAGAGGTTCAAAAGCAAAGAAGTGAAAGTATCTTAAGAATTTAATCGACGAGTAAGCCAGTGAATCCCCCCCCCTTCTTTCTTCTCCAAGCCAAAGATTGGTATGTCCCAAATATAGAGGCCCGCAGATTCTTTCATTCAAATCATCCTATGTAGCCTCCCAAGAGAATGGGTGCATAAGATTTAACAAGAACAATTACAAGGAAGAAGAAAAAAGTAATCAAGAAAAAACAATATGAACTTGGGAAAACCTTGAAAGTAACTATATAAAACTGTGGACAAAATTGATCTAAATTCACAAGCTGTACACCTAAAACAAGGTTTGCCAAAAATCACATGTTCCAGCAGAAAAAAAACTTGTAAAAAGAGTGCCAAAAATTCCTAATTCCATATCCATCCGAAAGCTTACAAACAAACCCCAAAAGAGGTACATAGGACTGAATTTTTAAAGCTTCCCTCTTAAGTTTTCAGTGATGCACCAGCAAACCATGGCCATCAGTTTGATCATAATGGACCAGTAGGCTTAATTTTGAGTGCCCAATGGGTTATATAGGCCATTGGGTTATTAGTACTTTCCAGTTTTCTATTGTAATAGGCCAATTCTGTAATCCTAAATATGAGAGATTTGAGGTGTTTGTTTTATGTTTTTAGAATTTCTCGGAACTTTCTACTTTTAAGAGTTAAGTTGCGTAGTGACTTTCCTTAGCTTGCACATGGAGAGTTTCCTAATTGTGCTATTTCTTAATTCTATAAATGAAGAGAAAGGGCTACAAAACTCCCCTCCAATTTTGAGATTCAAACATAGCTTTTGCTTGTTAGTTCTGTGATATTCAGAGCTCCTTTGCTGTGAGATGCAGTGAAGTCCTTGGTTGGTTTTCTGTTGTCTACCCTTTTCTGCACATACAAGTTCAGATTTTGTTTTGTTCTACTTTCTAATCTGTAAACTAAATATTGTTGGTTCTCTCTTCAGTTTTCAGATCACTTTGTGGTAATGTTATAGCCTCCACCTCTGTTCATTGATCTTAACTTCTATAGGCGCTTCACTGCCCATCGTTGAGTGCTGTTACAGCAGTACTTCTTCCTCAGTTTCTATTTGTTCAAGCTTATAATTGCTGAAATTTACTTGATAGTTTCCGTCCACCCTGATTTCTGAATCTGGACTTTGTTTCCAAGTGGCTTTGGCTAACTATTTCTTGATTCTAATCGCTGTTTTCTATTACTTGCTACATCTTGTTGCTATTTTGATGACCTGTTATTTTTAAGACTACCCCATATCTTCAAAATAAAAGGCCGTACCCAGTGCACAAGGCTCCCGCGTTTAGCAGGGTCTGGGGAGGGTCAAATATACGCAGCCTTATCCCTATTTCCCGAGAGGCTGTTTCCAGGACTTGAACCCGTGACCAATCGTTCAGCAAATGAGCACTTGACCAACACGCCAAGCACGACCCCATATCTTCAAAATCAGACCATTAATCAACATAAAACTTTACAGACTTGTTCTCCTTGACAAATAGACGATTCGACAAGTATTTCATGCATATCTGAGTAGTTTAAATAGAGTTATCAGTTTTCTCCCAATTTGGATTCCATTCTGTACCTTAACCTGTGATCCTATTAGCACTACATTAATTGGGTCAGACTGAACCAGGAATGGACCAATAAGCTAACTTTTGAGTGCCCAATGGGTTTAGTATTTTTTAGTTTTCTATTGTAATGGGCTAATTCTATAAAATCGCAAATATGAGGGATTTGAAGCCTATACGAAATTAGGTGTTTGTTTTTATTTTCTCAGAGTTTCTAGAAATTTTCTATTTTTTAAGAGTTGAGTTGTAATGAGACTTTCCCTAGCTTGTGCATGGTGTTTTCTAGTTCTTTTATTTCTTAGTTCTATACCTAAAGAGAAAGGGACTACACAAAGGCCCTACGATTTTGAGATTCAAACATAGCTTTTGCTTGTTAGCTCTGTGAGATTCATAGCTCCTTTGCTGTAAGAAGCAGTGAAGCCCTGGGTGGGATGCAAAGGTAGCTTGGTCGGATGCCAAAATGGATGAGTGAGATGCTAGTCAAGTTCTAAGTGAGGGTCCCAGTCCATATCCTTTTCTTCTATACTTTAGTTTTCCTTTCTCAAGGTAAATTTTCTGTTGTTTACCATTTTCTGCACATACAAGTTCAAATTCTGTTTTGTTCTTCTACTTTAGCATCTGCTGACTAAATATTGTAGTTCTCTCTTCAGTTGTCAGATCTCTCAACTGTCATTATAGCCTCAACCTCTGTCCATCGATCAGAACTTCTTTTGGCACTTCACTGCCATATTTGAGTGCTGTTACAGCTTAGTTTCTATTTTACAAGTTTATAATTGCTGAAGTTAACTTGTTAATTTCTATACACCCTACTTTCTAAATCTGAACTTTATTACAAGTGACCTTACCTTTTACTATTTCTGGACTCTACCTGTTGTTTTCTATTACTTGCTACATCTAGTAGCTATTTTGATGACCTGCTATTTTTGATACTCTACCCCTATCTTCAAATCTGACCATTAGGTCAACATAAGATTTTACAGACTTGTTTTCCTTGACAAATAGACCATTCAACCAGATTTTCATGCATATCTGAGTTGTTTGAATAAATTTATCTGGTTTTCAGATCTCTCTAGTGCCATTACAGCCTCCAGTTCTGTCCATCAATCAGAACTTCTGTTGGCACTTTACTGCCATCTTTGAATGATGTTACAGCTTAGTTTCTATTTTACAAGCTTCCAACTGCTGAAGTTTAATTTATATACACCCCCTTCTAAGTCTGAACTTTATTATAAGTAGGCTTAACTTACAACTTCTTGACTCTACCTGTTGTTTTCTATTACTTGCTGCATCTGGTTGCTATTTTGATGACCTGCTATTTTTTAGACTATAACCATATCTTCGAATCTGACCATTAGAACAACATAAAATTTTACGGACTTGTTCTCCTCGACAAATAGACCATTTGACCAGATTTTCATGCATATCTGAGTTGTTTAAATAAATTTATCTGGTTTTTAGATATCTCTCTAGTGCCATTATAGCCAGCACCGCTGTCTTGGTTTCGTGACCCACCGAGTCAAGATGCCTCGCGATACATAAAAGCAGCTCGACATCAGATAATGTCATGATCGGACAGAAATAAAGTTCCCTACTTCTCCAAAGTAGTTCATTACTTAAACGAAAAAACAAATCCAAGTGCGGGAAAGAGGAAAGGATACATGAAACTTAAGAAAGTCCAAATATAAATGGTCAACTAGCTGTACGTCGTACAAAGAAGAGTAGAGAAAACATTCGGGAAGTTCAATCATGCATACACTGAATTTGAAATCACTGAAACAACAAACAGATGCTGTCAAGAACGGTCTTTGACACCATCATAAGTATAAAACAGAGATCTTGCCTATCAAAGCAAAAAAGACTTTCAGAACAGATTCACTAGTGAGTAAACTTCTTATAAAAGAGGGTAACATTTGGCTAATAATTCAAAAAATACAGAGATACAACAAGCTCATATTGTAACTCATGTAAAGAGTCCATCCTTACATAAGAATTGAGTGAAAAGAAGCCCATTAATTAACTGGAGATATCCAAATACTCCAAGTGCAATAGTCGTTAACAAGGGTGAGGGAGAAAAGGCTCCAGGTGCAAAGGATCCACAACAAGCTCCCGTTACTTAATAAACAAAAAAAAAAACTCTCACAGCAGACACTATTTTGAGAAACCAAATTGGTAGTTCGGTTCATAATAATTATCTGTAACCTAAAAATCTCCTACAGTATAAACTTTCTTCCAACAATTAGTTTGTTATAAGAAAGCCCACCATAGTACCAAACGCTAGTAATAAACTCAATTGCTAATTTGCAACCCAAAAAATAAAAAGATTAGTTGCTTCAAACATAAAAACGACTTCATATTTTCACGAGAAAAGTTTTTTTAATGAAATCATATTTATAAATAAAGGGAAAATCCCATGCTGACAGTGAGGGATGCTTTCCCACACCCTCTCACATCCTGACCATGTAGGCCCTGCACTGACACTCTTTCCTCCCTGACCATGTGGGACCCCCCCATTGACGAAACCGTTTCCTATGCCGTGATTGGTGTGGCGTGGGAGAATACCCCACTGTCGATGTGGGGTAGCGTCTCTCTATTCATTATGAGCCAGACATCTTTAGAAATCAAAGAGTACAAAGAAGTCTCCCATGAGTTCAAAACATTGACTTGATAAATCAAAGGATCTCAGAATTTTATCTTTGGATAAGACTAAACAAGAAGGAAACCAACACCTTTGCTTCAAAATCTCAGATTAGTCTCTTTTCAATGACAATTGTTGCTACCCAAACAGAAACCTAAAAACCCAAAAAAGAGATTTATGTGTTCCATAAATAGATTAGAAAAACAATTGAAGTTACGGGTACATATAAAGCAAATTTTGCTATAGCAAAAATTGCATATCATACAAGAACGGAGAAGCTGAGATCCCAAAGAATTTGCTAGACAAAAACCAACTCAACCAAATGCCAATCCATAAAAATGTTTTTACAGAATTTTTTTAATGACAAGTGTTTTATAGAGAGTTCATTGTCTACATCTCCCAAATTTATAGATATCGATGGCAGCTTCTGACTTTAAAGAATTAAGTTCACACAACTCAAGAGCTTTCACTTAAAATAATCAGCCACAAAGTTGGAGCAATTTATTACCTTTCCGTTGCCAGAAGAAATGCCAAGCAATCTCAATGATGAAGACCAATAATACATACCCAAGCAGCAACAACTTGAAGATTTCTTCTCTTTGTTGTTTGAATCCTCATGTCCATCACACATGTATATTACGAAAATCATGGAGATCATTGATGACATACAATTTATAAGTACTCCACGGGTGAAAACATGTTATCCAACCAGACGATAAACCATAGGGGCGAAGCAAGAACGGTGAATGCAAGAATAAGCTCCTCAAACCCTCAAGGGCTGGCTTAAAATTGAGCACTTAAATATAACAGAGATCAACTCTGTGGGCTGATAAGAGCCTTAAAATTTTGGAAACTAGGGATCACCTCTGGACTGAAAAGAGCCCAAAATTTTTGGAAAATTAAGAAAAGATTTTAACCCATCTAAAATCACTCAATCTTCCTTTGAAAATGAAAGGCACAGAGAACATTCTTTTTGGTTTGCTTTCAAACCCCTAATCAAGCCTATGGAATATTGACCACAAAAATTATTACCAACACAAATTGCTTATCCAGCAGAAAAACTTCTCGCAAAGAAAAAAGCAATAATCTGCCTATTAGGTATTTTCTTTGGCCATTTATTTCATATAACAAATATGAAAACTAGCATTTTCTAAAGTCTTACAAACACAACGCACTTCCGACACAAATAACTAATAGGAAATCCATTTGAAGAACCCTTTTTTCTCATAGTAGGTTTTCTTAAAGGGTGAGAGAAAAATAGTATGATTATTAGGTGCATCTATAGTAGCAGAAAAGGCTGCTTCACTGTTTGAGGAAACCACCTGCAACAACAAATCTGATAAGCAATACAGAAATATATGTTAACCTAAATAAATAAAACAGAATGCTCAGCCAGGCAACCTGACAACACAAGTATTTCCAAGTAAGGCAATAACATCAAGAATAAGCAACCACATCACTGACGGCGGCAACAGCATTAAAGTCTGATAACCACAATCAATCATTGCATATGTACTAAAGGTATCATAAAATCAGATCAACTATGAGTATATGCTATCATGCAAGTATCAACCAGCCCCAACAAGAATGCAGATTTGTTGTTTATAATTTATCTCGACTCCACAAAGTACATAAAGTTCCATACTCGATAACTCAACCAATTGGCCAGAGCTTAAAAGAAAGTAAATGTCGAAATCCAACATAGTACATATTTTTTGAAGAGTAGTGAACGATTTGAAAAGGAGGAAAATAGAACACTGTGACTCCACTTGACAAAAGCCTAAGTTCTGGTCTTTATGGTAATGAAAAAGCAACACTTCATCACAAAGACAAAGATCGCATTTGCATGAGCTCCTGGAACTTCAGAAGAATCACCAGTCCATGACTAAAAGATTGCACCTAGTAGGTATCTGCACAATGAATAAGTAACACATAAAAAGCCTATTTCAAAAACAAAAATTTCCTGAGAAAGCTTTAACTGGAAAACTTATGAAATGTAGGAAACCCAAAGTTTATTATGTCAGTTTAAATCAGAACTACAAAAGCAAAAGCATCCATTTATCAAATTAATAAACAACCAAACTATTTTTCTTACAAAATAAAGGTACACAATTAAATAATGAGCAAAAAAAATCAGAAACGGAGAACTCAATTGATAAAGTATTAAGAAGAACAAAATTAAATGTTACCAAACATACCAAACACTTGAAAACGATTGTCAGTGAAAGGTTTCTCTCACCAACATAAATGTAAATTTTGGAACGAAAATTCCCATTTTAAGGAAACTACAAAGTTAGCTTTCCAAAATTTAGTAATTCAATGTAAACAAAGACCAAAAAACTTACCAACCTTGTGGTAGCGTTAAATTCAAATGAATCGGTTCACAAAATTAGGCAATAAAAAAAAACACATTATATGTCATGAATATAAACACCGCCAAAGAATCACAGGCTTTGAGTAGAGTGAGAAACCCGTGAGCCAGAAAAACGCAAAACCACTAATTCTCTGGTGATTCCATCCCCCTCTCAACACCAGGCAGATGTACAATTGATCCAAAATAACCAACCAACAGTCAACTCTGACAGAAGCCATGGTCCAAACTCTCACCAAAATAAGCACAGACAACCACTGTTAGTATGACCCAGATTGGTCAATAGAATTATGATTCCAGTTTCCACTATATAAACTATAAAGATAAGCTTACCAACATGATACTCAGAATTGTTGGATCAATGCTTCTTTCAAGCTATTGAATGGGGCTCAAGAGAATTAATAGATATCCTAACCAATTAGCATCTGAAAGACAAGAAGCAGGACAACATTTGAAACTCCATGGCACTCACACCCTACACTTCCTCCATGAATTGGATATTCGGTGGTCAATAGACATCATGACTCACCAAGCATTTCTTTCAAAAAAAAATTTTTAAAAAAAATTCTGGTCTGGCGCTTCACACAACAAAGCCATGGTTGGGTGCCTACTTCTGCCATAAGGCATATCAGATTGGACTGAAACTTTGTGGACAAGTAGACCCCCAGAGTCCCCTGCTCAAATGTCAAGTTTCAGCCCAAACGGAGTTGGCCAATCAGGGAAAACAGATTATTGAAAAACCTATAAATTTGGAATGGGTGCAAGGACTACCAACGGGGTGCATGGACATGCATGGAAGCTGTGAATTTACAAAATTGCAACTACCCATATAATATGACTCTCTTTCCGAATGGGCCCCCATAGCGACCCAACATCAGGGTTTTGTGACCCAGGGTTTTTTTTTTTTTTTCTGAAAAGCTACAGAAATTACTCAGCTTCCTAGTAACTACAGTAGCTTTTCATGCTTGATATAACAAACAGGATTTACCCAAAGCTTCATTTGGCACCAGCTGAATCTCAGATTTAGTAATATCCCTAGTTCAACCAATCAAATGTCATTTATTGATTCTTTTGTTATTCATAAGACAGACTATACACTTCAAATAGCTCGCCCATTATTCTACAAACAGAAGGCCTCCAGACTCAACATCTGAAACAGACACCTAAGCAACTATCATTTTGTTGAGTATTTGTTGGTCATATAAAGTTCATATAACATTTAACACTAGTCCACTCACTATCATTGAATTAGGTTTAATGATGTCAGTAAAGTTATATAAGAACTATCACAAAATACCCACACTACTGTTATGGAGTAACCGATCATCACTGATTTGAATTTCTAAACTTCTGAAATATAAAATGTTTATGTATTTCATTCTTCCTAAACTCGAATCCTAATATAAAACAGGGACGGAATTATAAATGTCGGCCAATTCCAAACTCATTTGTATAATTTCTTTACTGATTTCCCCTCAATTTGTGTGATATTATCTTTTTGTCAGAAGGTTTGACAAATGAAAATGCCCACCACATATGTAACAACAAAATAAAGTTTGCCTAACTGTAGGACTTTAAGTTTACAGTTATCCTATGCATTCCATATAACAAATACTCATTTCAGGAAAAAAAAATTCTTTTATAGGAGAACATGTATTACCGAAAGAGATTATGTCTACCATTACCTGTGCCTTACCTAATGACCCATGTAAGGCGCAACTCCACCCATGTGGCCCACACCTTGCTGTGATCTACCAGCATTGCCCTGTCCCATAGGCGCGTTCGGATATCCTCCTTGCATAGCAGACTGGTTCCCATATCCCCCCATCACACCAGGACTGATATTATTCGCAACAGACTGACTCCCATACCCACCCTGCATTCCATGGCTAGTGTTGTTCAACATCTGAGGCACATTTTGGTTAACCTGTGGCCCCACTCCAGTCGACCCAAGTGTTCCCAACAAATTCGTCAGCCCTAACCCAGCACCCTGGGTTGCAAGCAATGCCGTTATTGCCTGTCCTAGAGCCGGGTTCAACGCCTGTGTAGCTGCTTGGTTGAATGGCACCCCAGCCGGGCTTGGGGCCATCATGTGACCAGGCGTCGGCACAGCAGAACCATGGCTCCCCATAGCCCCCATAAAATTAGGGTTTTCATTTCTCTGATAATGTGAGCCATGCTGAGGGTGGTGTGTGTTATGATGATGGTAGTACTGCTTGTTTGGCTTCGGCCCATCGATTGCCTTCTGACAGTGCAAGATATGACCTTCAAAATTCTTCTGTGGATCTTCCAATGCCTTCTTCGCACTCTCAACTGTCTTGTAAACGAACAGCGAAAACCCCTTAGGCTTGCCAGTCTGCTTGTCTAACCCTAACGGTCCCTCCTCAATTTCCCCGTACTTAGCAAAGAAATTAAGCAACCTTTGAGGATCGATATCAGCTGATACATTGCTAACATAGATCTTCCTCAGTGTGTACTCTGAAACCGGCGGTGCAGCCGGTGCGGGTGGCGGAATCGGCCCGGCAGAGGCCAACTGGCAGGCCGTCATCCGATTACCGATCCGCTTCTGTGGCTGTCTTAGGGCTTTACGAGCCCCACTTCGGTGCTTGAAGAGGATGAACCCATAACCCTTGGATTTCCCAGAAATCTTATCACAGACGGCATTACAATCCTCGATCTCACCGTACTGCTTGAAAGCACTGATTAGGGTTTCTGCATTGGTATCCCAACCAAGACCATGTACAAAGACCTTGCGATGAACAGGATCCACATCGGCAAGCTTGCGGATTCGATCCAGCACGTCTGGATGATTCTCAGTAGCTTCACGGAGGAGATCAACCAGTTGCTCCTTGTTGAATGGTTCCAGAAGATTCTGCACAGGTTCTTCTCCATCGTCGTCATCATCTGCAGTGGTATTAGCAGCAGTCCATGGTGCAGAAGAAGCTGCTACAGCCGTCGATGATGCTGTAAGGTTTGAGGGGTTTTGAACATCTCCCTCCTTCGCTGCTTCTGCTTCTTCTTCTTCTTCTCCGTCTTCTTCTGGGTCTACTTCTTCGTCTACTTCTTCGTCTTCTTCTTCATCTTCTTCTTCGGCGACCTCTGCGTCGCCGGTGTCTACTTGTTCTTCTTCTTCATCAACCTCGAAGGGGACTTGTTCTTCTTGCTCTAGTTGTTGCTGCTGTTCTTCTTCTACGGTTTCTACGGTTGCTGTCTCTGGCTCTGGCTCTGGCTCTGGTTCAGGTTTGCATTCGAGCTTTCGCTTTTTCGCCATGGATTTGATTCAATCGCAGAGAGAGAGAGAGAGAGAAGGAGAGAGAAGGAGAGAGAGAGAGCTGAACGATACGACGGAAAACGAAGCTAGGGTTTACTTTCTGCGTAGGGTTCGGAACACCGGTTGAAACATATATATACAGGTGGTTTACCAAAAAAACAACATTTCCGTATCGTGTCTGTATGGGCTATTGGGGTCTAGCGAAAAAAAAGTATGGGCTATTGGGCTTGCATGTTGGGCCTACATATTATTGGTCCAATCCGATGGTGGGATCTTTTAACCTGATGGTTGGAGGGTGGAACGGACGATCCAACTCAGTCTTGGTTTTGAACCATGGCTATTAGTAAATAAGAGTAGGGAAAGATAGGAGCAAAAAAGAAAAAAGACATCAATGAGTTCGTTTTTTTTTTTGCCAACTAAAGGAGGGGGAGGGGAGGCCCATGGACCGACAGAGAAGGAGGGAAGGCTCAAAGGCCAACATATGAGGGACTGGGGAGGAGAGGGAAGTCTCAAACACGAGATTGTGTTATGGTACATTGCTCAGCCCCATCCAATCGTTTGGTGGACGGCCGTGCACGAGACCCCTCCCAAATTAATATTATAAAAAAAGTTTTCCTACACCCATCTAAAGTCATAAATATTCCACCCCTTAGTACAAAGTCAATAATACCCCCATTGTTCTCAATACCATCTGAACCCCTGGATTGGTGTGCGAAAATTCAGTCCTCGTATTATTTATAATGAAAAAAATTAGGTATACATGTGAAATGATAGATTTTATTTTCATTGAACAAAAAAAGGTGAGTGGTTGTGTTGTGGGTAAAAACTAGTCTTGGGGGCAACTAAGATAGTCTCACATCAGTGAATGAAGGGAAGATCATGGTCCATATAAGAATTCGAGTCCTTATTTCCTCATGAGGTCTTTTAAAACTGTGAGAACGACATTAAGCTAGTTTCGACAGGCAACCCAGAGCTTAGTTAGTAAGTTCGGGAACGGCAATTGAACGGGAACAGATACGTACGGCAATTAAACGAACTAGACGGTAATAATACTTTTCAAAAATCTGGCTTCATAAAATGCATACGGTAATAATATGGTACGCGTTTAATACGGGTATAATACGGCATAGACGGCAATAATACTTTTAAAAAAACAGACATATATTCATTATATAATATGCATTCATCACCTAATAAACAAAATAATATCATGACCTTATGAACTAAAATAAACACAATAATATAATATGCTATATAACATCTCTAAGATTATCATTTAACATACAAAAACATCAATAATCTACAAGAAATGAATGTAGATTGTCTGAAAATGAGATGAGCAAGTTGATTACCTTATCATTAAATCATTCTTCCAACATTACATTTCTTTCTATCTACAATGAGATAACCATATATTTTTAACCAGATGTGTTCTTGTGAAGGGGGATGAGTTCCCACTAATTAACCAACACAAGACAAGAGGGAGAGTTCCAGATATGGATCTCCACTGTACACATTAGCTACAAGAGACAGAAAAACAAGAATAAAATAGAATAGAGATTGAGCCGTTCTCGCCAATATCACACCAGATTCATTTGCTTCACTACCACCATCAAAGTTCAAAGACCAGAGAAACAAGAGGAGAGTACAAGACTTAAGTGCCGCTTTGTTGAACGGAGATGGGGAGGATGATTGGAGATGGAGGGCGGCTACTGTTGCGGCAACAGTGTTGCTTGCTACGGTTGGATGTTCAACGCAAATCGAAAGGGACGAAAGGGAAAGTGAAATCGTTTCCCTAAATTCTAATCTTTTGGGTTTTTTTTTTTTAAAAAAAAAGCGTATAATACGTGTATTATACGAGTGTAAAACGTGTATTATATGAGTATAATACTCGATCGATTAAAAATTGTGTTTTTTTATAAAAATACGAGGACGGGAGTATTATACGTTTAAAAATTCAGGTACACGTATAATACGCGTATTTACTAACTAAGACCCAGAGCAGACAATATCATGAGACTTATTCCCTGACCTCATCATTGTTACCGTCTATGAGAAGTTATCCTTCCATTGATTCACAAGTTCTTTTCTCTTGGGCGATCCGTACCAGGAAGTTTCAGACCCAGAAGTCTCTCTTGTTGTGAAATTCGAATCTTTGAAGTAACCTGCTTTCCCTGTTTACCGCCAAACCTGAGTTGCAGGATTTTCTTTAATCCTCAACCTATTATTTGGAGTGGGCAACTAAGATAATCCCACATTGGTGATTAAAGGGAAGACCGTGGTCCATAGTAGTCCCCCTTCCCCCCCCCCCCCCATCAAAAAAATAAAAGAGGATTGAGTTTCCCTCCCTCCAAAATGAATGGGATTCCATTCTCTGCAGGGCGAGAAAGGGTATAAAGAGGTATTTAGGAAAGATACTAAAACCCATAGGGGTTTGTGAACCCTATGATGGTGGGAGAAGCCTCCTCTATGAATAGAGGAAAACTTTCTCAAAAAAAAGTGTTTTGATGGTAAAAATTCCAATTCACCACAATCCAACAATTTTAACTTCTTTTTGTTTTGGTAGGATAACAATTTTAACTACTTACACTAAAATGGGGCTTTCTACATGGGATTTGGATCCTCTGCGGCCTGGGGTTGAGCGGCCATCATGCTGCACTCAATCCACAGGCCGCCATGTGGATTTTATACCAATCCAATGATTGGTAGATGGCTGCCTGGCATTTTTGAATTTTGAGCGATAATTGCATATGTTATATTTCGTTGTTGTTCCTGTATCTTCTTCTACTCCTATTTAAGGAAAAAATAAAAAACATAGAGGAAAGAAGAAGGTATCTCGATGACCAAAGCACCAATATTTTTTTTTCCTTTTTTGGGAGGAGTTTGGTGGGGGGGGGGGAGAAGGCAGGATATGAGCTGGAGAACAAGCAACAAAGATCTAAACCTTCAGTGGTAGTCGGTTCTTTTTCTCAGTTTTGGGCTTTTCTATCTTTCATGTATCTTTTTTCCTTCTTTATATATATAAGTTTTGGTTTTCGAGCAGCAAACTTGGTAGTATAAGATGTTAACTATCTGACCACTGTTACAGTAGGAATGGGTTGATGGTTCAAACTATGTTGAGGACGTAGTCTAACCCAACTAGTACTTAAAGTCATCATCCAAGGTCCCATAATTAGTCTAAGCATATATTTTCAAAACTTAAAGGAAAGTTCTACAAGATTGGTGTCCGATCCGCTATGATGTATGGGGTAAAATGTTGGACAGTTAAGAAATGTCATATAACGAAGCTATGTATCGCAGAGATGAGGATGTTAAGATGGATGTGCGGCAAAACTAGGAAAGATAAAGTGAGGAACAAACATACTAGAGCTGATGTAGGAGTTGCCCCGATCAGTGACAAGCTCCAAGAATGTCGTCTGAGATGGTTTTGCCATGTGTAATGGAGGCTTGGGGATGCCCCAGTAAGGAGGAGCGATCTAATTCCGATTGAAGGAGCTAAAAGAGCTAGGAGCAGGCTTAAAATGACCATAGGTGAGGTTGTGAAGAATGACATGCATAGTCTGGGTCTTGTGCCAAGTATGGTCTCAGTTAGGGCAAGGATACACGTTGTTGACAACATATAGCTGAGATTTTCCTGATTGCCTGAGCTATCCTATTTCCTCTTACTTTCATCTTTCATTTTTCATTTCTGACTTTTCTTATCTCATTTCTTTTATTTATTTTTATTTATTTATTCTTCATGTCTCTTACTTTCCTTTTCTTTTGTGAGGACCTCAGTTTTCCCTACTTTATTTGGAAAGGATCCATATAGCCGACCCCATTTAATTGGGATAAGACTGAGTTGTTGTTGTATATATTTTCAAAACTTTTGATGATGTGGAAGCATGTGATCAAGGACCCAACCAGGTAATCATGGCCAAACCATCTCATCCATTGCTTATAGATGTGGGAGCTTAATTGATACTAAAATGTGGTGGAGGCTTGTACTTCAAACATGGATTAAAATCCTTCGCAATGCGGGCTTGAGAGCTCGACACGTCGAAGAAGCTTCATCCAACAGTGCGAGCTCAAATTGAAGGATAATATATAAATATGTATGTATTTTGAAGGATGCACTTTACTCTAAGCAGGAACGAGATATCTTGGAGTAAATTAGCCTCAAATTGCCGAATGCATCCATCCCAACTCAGGAGGGACGGAAGGAGCAGGCACATACATACTCTTGGAATCTCATCACTTTGAAATGTGGACAAAGAGATGCACAGACCATAATGAAGTGGGTAGCATCTAAACAATTATATTCAAGTCTTGGTTGTTGAATTGCTTTGGGTACGTACGTTACCTTTGGAGATTCAACAATTGGCCTCTTAAGTTTGTAGTTTGTGTCTTGTAGATTTCCATATCTGAATGGTGAAGTGAGGGACCCTTCTCAACAATTCTATAGTACGTGATCAAGTGATAGTATGCCTATCAGTTGCAGGGACCGGATAGTTAGAACTCATATCTCAAATTCTGGACTAATAAGTTGGCTTTGCAATGATAAATGGGAGGCGCGGTTTGATGATACAGGTAGATCTGTATAAACACCAGGAAGAATTGTTCAGATGCCAGTCAACGAGTGCTCTCACTAAACTTATTGATGATACATACCACAATGCCTTGCAGTGCAAGCGCCATTATCCAGACCAAGTTCCTAAATCAAAGAGTCGCCCAATCTGTTAAAAATCACAATGAATCAATTGTGCATTCTCTTCTTTGTGAGTCTGCTAAACAATCCTGGGCAGACTGATTTGAATCTTTGGATCAATTTTCTACATTTGTACAGCTTAAATTCCTAATAAAGCCATCAGAATAACGATGACAGCAGAAAATTGTTGGATTCTTTGGACTATATTGTGTGGTCGCAATGAAGATTGTTGCCAAATCGATGTCTAATTCTCAGAGGCTGTTTTGAATAATCATAACAGGATAACTCAGGGCTTCATGCGAGACTACAGAAACTCAAATGGATTCTCAGAGATCACCTCTTGAAAGTTTTATCGAGCTAAATTGTAGGGGGGGGGTGGTTATAAAGCATCGTTGCAAGAAGTTGTAGCATAGTTATCTGAGTTTTAGGGCAGCAGATATACAGCTTCCGTGGCCAAGCTTATCCCTGCCATTGTTCCTCTGCTCTTTGAAGGTTCGGCTGTGCCTGCCCTTCTAGAAAACGATTTCCTTCATCAATCGGATTAAGGTGGAACCTGAATCAGCATAAGTGATATCTATTTTGCTTATAGATCTGCTCCTCCCTGACAGCTCCTCTCTATTCTATGATATTTCTTGTCTTTGTTCTTCATTGCTGACATTCGCTACACTTGGTAGATCTTTAAAGTCTCGCTTACTCAGTCAATCTGCTGTGACCCCTTTTTATTCCCTCTTGGAACATGGTGGGTATATCATGGTTCATGAGCCCCCATCTGGTAGTGGAATGCTATGTCCCTTGATTGTTATTCTCTTTCCATCAATTATGTTCCATTTAACCATTAAACCCCTCCACAACAAAAAACCCCCCCACCCCCCCCCCCCCCAAAAAAAAAAAACTAAAAATGACATCACTTAATGCATAAATAAATAAATTATAGCAAGATAGAGCTGACCTGGCCAAATTCCAGTCTATTATTGGTCCTTGCCAAATAAAAAAATTCGAGATACAGCCAATCTCTTCTCTTCTTTTTTCTCTTTTTTGTTTTCCCCTTATGTACAACTGCAGGAGAATAATCTGCCCACCATCTCACTAAGCTCGCTGAGGGCTTCAAAATTTGTGCAAAAATTCTAAAGGGTCAAGCAGACCAAGAACAAAAATTAACTCAGTTCACAACCACCAAAGAGGTGGAACCATCTCAATCCAGAACTCTTCTACTAGTATTGCTCAGTGTGCAGCCAACTCCAGTTCCCTTGCCAGGTTAGACCTGTTTTTGCCTGGAACAATATATGAGGACTCCTTATCTCTATCAGCAGGACCGCTACTGTTACTGCTACTAGCATCTCTAGCTGCTCTCTCTTTTGCACGGAAGTCATCTAAGCTACGGTATTCTTCCCTCAGCAACCTATCCAATTCTGGGTTCTTCTTTAAAGGGGCTTGTCGGTCGCGTACTTCACGATAATGGTGGAATGCCCTGCCACAAAAGAAATAAATAAATAGCCAGCAATGAAGGTAGAAGTAAGCACCAGCCAGTCTAGAACTGCTAGTGGCATTGTACGATGTCCCAACAGCAACGACTAGTAAAAAAGTTGTAGTTGTCTCTTACTGTAGTGATAATGAGTTGAACAGACATTAAACATGTTTTTTGAAAGAAAAAAAGACATGCCACACGGTCATAGGTACAGAGGAACCTCAGTGGTGAATGCAGTGTGTACAATCCAATGTCATTCCAAATAAGAAAATTAAGCTTCATCAATACCAAAAAGTATACAAGAGTAGATACAGAATCAGCTCAATGAGTGCTAGCAACAAAACAGTAATAGAAAGTGGCATGAACAGAGTACACAATAGTTGAAGCTGTAAAAGTCATTTTGCAGTAGAAGTTTCCTCCAGCAAAGGTAATGGTTGTCTAGTTACAACGTACATTTTCTCCCTACTGATTAGATGCAAATTACAAATACATGTCTACAAGTACAGGCAAAGCATGTAAAATATGCAAATCCACTCAAGGCTCACATTCCAGGATCATTATCCTCTCCGGTTCCCTGCCCGGAAAAGTTGTCCGGTTCCTCTCATAGGGGGCCGGAAATGATGACCTAACCCCCTGCCCGAACACACTGCCCGGGTGAGGTCAAGTCGTCATTTCTGCCTCCCTATGAGAGAAACTGGACAACTGTACTGGGCAGGGAACCAGACAGGATAAAAATTCCACATTCCACCTCCCCCCACCCCGCTTCCAAAAAATTGAAAAATTAAAAAAAAATAAAGACACTCATATGATATGAGCTGTGCTACAGTTTGTGGTTCAATTTCAGATCAGATGACACATCATGGTCATATCCTACAGAAATTTGAGAATTTGCATCATAGTTATATCAAGGCAATTAATCTCATAGGAAAATACGGCTTCTAGTCACCTACTGCAATATTCATTATGTTTCTTGACTCAGATTGAACAAGAGAGAGAAACAAAGTTCCACTTTGGCAAGGTCATCCAAACATTGCAGACTAAATGTTGCACTCATGGGAAAAGAAAAATGAATGCGGAAATGACTCCACAAACAAAAAGAAATTATTTGTTAGGAAGGATAAAGTGTAGCCAATACCTTTTAGTTTTTCGTAATCTTTGTCAAACTGCTTTGTAATTCTACTAAACTAAATCATTAATTGTGTAATCCATATACTGGCCACTCGTGTATTTCAACATCCTCATATCACATTTCTACTTGATTTGATCCTGCTTCACCATTCAACCCCATTTGAAGCCATCGTCATAGTTAAACCTAAGGCCTCCATATCCTTCCTCACTACTACTCCCCACGTAATCTTCGCTGACCTTTCGTTCTTTCAGCTCCTCTAATAGTCTAATGTCAAACTATAACACTTATATCTGCATCAAAATCAGTAATTCTAAAGGAAGAATGACATAGTGTGACTGATTTGGGGACTAGCTGCAACTTTGGACCCTCAATGGTCCATAGTATCTGATTTCAGAGGTTTTAGATCTGATGTCTTTGTTGGGCATTGTTCAATTTCAACCGTTCTTTTACTGAATAACTTTGTACAGTAAAAGGATTTCTTCTTTCTTTTTATCTTTTGAGAATAAAACCTTAACCTAATAATCCAAAACAAAATATTAATGAACAACTCAGCCTTATCCCAACTAAATGGGGTCAGCAACATCAATCCTTGCCCTCCAATCAGCTCTATTCGAGGTCATACTTGATACAAGGCCTAAGCTATGCATGGCTTTCCACTTCTCCTAGAGTCACTTTAGGTCTGCCCCTGGCTCTTTTAGTTCCTTCAATCTGAATCAAATCACTCCTCCAACTGTACTGGGGCAGCCAAAAGCCACCCTTGAACATGGCAAAAACAAAATATTAATAATATAATTAAATAGTAATGCTAATGATGATGATGGTGACAAACTCAATTTGCAAGCTCTGACATGGACATGGATAGCGAGTGTCAGAATCTAACACGGGCTTGAGGTTTCCAACCTTGCAAAACGCTAAAAATAGGAACTTACAAGTCCAGGGAAACACAACATAGTAATATTAATATTATAAATTAAGTAAATTTGGCTTTATTTTCTTTTAGTAAACCCAAAAGTGTATACTTGGTTAATCTTGTGGTCCTTCTATATATATAACCTCCATAGTTGTTGCACCATCATTGAAAAGCCAACTACATATTGCCTTCAGACTCCTCACAAGTTGTGAAGCAAGTTCTATAACAAAATTCTAAATCTGAATGCAACAAACTCACATGGAAACTTGATTAAAAGGAATTATAGATCAATGTTGATTAAAATTTAAGAATCGCGTTTAAGCAGGTGCTGAGTTTACCCCCACCAAATCAGATTGAGGTGAACTTCACTAGTAGTTGATAGCAACAAGAACCGTTTCGATTTAGTAAGCCAACAACCAAGACACGCCAAGCCCTCAACCACCAACCAATGTAGTCTAAAACTGAGAGTATTGCAGGCAGCCCAACTCGATTGGTCCTAAACAAGCTTAATTTTGAGAGGCCAATGGGTTATATGGGTGTTGGGCTTCTAAATAATGGATTTATTGTAAATGGGCCAACTTTATAAGCCCATATTGTGGGATTATTAGGAGTTAGTTCTTAGTTTCTATTATTGGTTTTTAAAAGAAAACGTTTGGTTTCCATTATTCAGTTCAAGTAATTTCTAGGTGTTTCAATTTTTCTGTTTTCTTACCAGTCTCTACTCTCTATTACTTAGCAAACCAGAAACCATACTCCATTCTGGAGGCAGGTTAGTTTCAGTCCAATCATCACTTCTCTGAAAACCAGAGAATTTTCCTTGGTCTGGTCCATCAGTTCACCCTCCAAACAGCCCACTTGACCCCTATTTCAAGCTACTTTAAACCCTATTTGGTCCATCAGTTCACTCTTCAAACAGCCCACTTGACCCCTATTTCAAGCTACTTTAAACCCTATTTTGTTACTAAACGAATTACTCCGAACCTTATTCCGTCCTGTGCTCGTCTATTTCCCTAATTTTAGCCCGAATTTCTCAATTTAGTAGTAGGGTTTGAGGGCCCCCATCCCTAAACTAGTAGAAAGATTGCCATGGAGTGAGTTCCAACATGTTTAGCATGAGATGAATCAAACAGCTGACTCCATTGCCTCTATGCAGTTGGGATTGGCAGAAACTATTGCATACCCACCAGAATTTCCTGTTGATCTTTGCAATCTTGTAAAAAATGACTGACCGTTACATTTATTACTAATTTTAATTTTCCATCTTTTCAATTTGATATTACCTATAAAACGAAAGAAAAAAAAGGGGGGGGGAGTTTTGAGGCCCACTACCAGAAGTCAAACCAGCTGATAGGCTTGGGAGTGTAGATTTTAAAAGTGTTTGAATGCAACTATAAGAACTATAAGAAATGGTAATTTATTTCACATTATTTTATTCAATCTGTGAAACCATTGTAGAGATACTGCCAGTAAAATAATAAAGCTGGTGGGTACTCTATATATGCAGCTGGCAATTTCAAAATTTTCATCTTGCCACTTAAAATTTTGGGCAGGCCTTTAGTTTCACTTGCTGAGCAACCTATCACCTTCCATGAGATTACCTTAGAAAAAATTGTGCAAAACCAAAGAGATTACTGACTGAGGGACCAGAATTGGCAGTTGAACTGGCCTAACTTATCCGATCTGAATTAAAATTTATATGCTGATCATTTCAGTTGGTTGGTCAATCATGGCTGCTGCTGGTGAAACCCAGATTGAAAAATCTTAAAATATTGGGAATGAACAGTCCCATAAGAAAGTTTCTACTGAATATACTCACATTGAAGAGTAATGTGAATTTGGGTCCCGACATTTTTCATTGAATACACCACATAAACTAAAAAGAAAAATTCTTAAGAGGAAGACAAGAATTGAGTGTTTAAAAAGAAGCACCACCCCAATCATCGGAAGAAAATGGAGAAAATAAAAAACTTACCAATATTTTTCAAGGCCATAAAGATTTCCTTTATTGTAGAATTCGAGGGTGAGCTGTTCAAAATCCTTGTACAGGTCTTCACTAAATTGCTTCTCCAAACCATAACTGGGGACAGAAACAGAAATACACAAAGTATTGCGTGGTGAAAAGTAAGCATGCATTTCTGTCTCTTTCAAGTATGCATTCCTGTCTCTTCTCAATTAAATGGTTGCTATAACTACCTCCTGGAACTCTAGGAAATTGAAAATGAATGAATTGGGGGAAATACCTGTAAAACCTGAAAAGGCATTCTAATCCATAATTATACTTAGCAGCTGCATCTTCCAGGGCAAGTTTCCGGAACTCATTATACATAGAAGGGGAAAGTATGTCTCTAAGGAAAAATGACCAGAACCGGTACAATGTATTCATTTCCTGCGAGAATGGAAATATGCACATATTTACTAAATAAATATTTGTGTAGCAGTATAGATGACCATAGCGTATAACCAAAAAATAAAAAGATCAATCAGATCATAGGAACAAGTTTTATTTAAATGTGATTATTTTTTGGGCAGGGGATCGACACGCTGCCGGTGTGGAATGGAAACTCCCACACAAATCAATGGGAGCACAGGAGGGGGCACTGCACAGTTCATATACAGGGGCCCCACGTGTTGAGGAGGAGAGAGTGTGTGAGAGGGTGCGTGATACCAGAAGCATGCCACATCACTTTCCCTTATTTTTACTCTCAAAATAAAATTTGATTAATTTTAAATGAAGTTATCCAAATTTGCATTTTACAAGTTTGAAAGAGAATGGAATTTCCACAATGACAGCAAACCCAAACCCTATGATATCACTTGTCTTGATGATAGAAGTGGAAACAAGCTAATGTCTGTAAGGCCAGCCCACAGATTCATTACACATATGCATGACCAATGGATGTAATAAAGTAGGATTGAAAAAGTAGGGACAGAAAACCATCAAGTCATAGTCACAAAAACAAGCCAGGTGTCATCAACAAAAGAAAAGCAATCTGGGAAGATTCCAAACAAATCAATAGTAGATTGTTATTATCATAAATCCGAACCAATCTACGACTAAAGGAAGAGCATTATTTCACCGAGTAAATAAAGATGAACAGCGTGAGGAATAATTCTGTCAAATCAACATTTCAGAAGCTAAGGACCCCATAAATTGCAAATCTGTGAAGCATTGCAAAGGTGGTATTCAAGAACAAAATTATGAAATATATGCCCACCTCACTGCAACCAATTCCCAACCTTTTCCGTTCGTTTAGGCAACGCTTGTGGAACTTCAGGTACCTAATTGCAAGAGACCATGAGAGACCACAAAAACATATGTTCTAAAACCTTCAATCTCTACAATCAAACATTTCGATGCTAAGTACACATTAACCAGATTCTTTACTTTTGCTGTCTGAAACCATTTTCTTCCAAAAGCTGATGACTTGGATGCTGAAATGGTGGAAAGGGCTTTGGCATAGAACCCACTGGTGGACTACTACCAGAAAGGAACCCATGAGGTGAACCACTTAGTTTCAAAGGCAGAGTACTGTAAAGTTAAATATTATAAATATTATCAGAAGTGATAAGACAACTGAAATATAAAATTTGACTAAAACATGACAAGGAAGTTAGCAGGACAACTATGCCACACTTGCTTTGAAGAACAGTATGTTGAACTCACCCTTGGCTTTCTGGTGGTGTTGACCCAAAGAAAAACCCAACTGAATTACTTGGTGGACTTTCTGATATGATGCCATGACGATTACGAGCATTCCCATGATTCCTAAAATTGCTCGGAAATAAGCGTTGTTTATGGGATGATTGTTGCTTATTAATTCCCTTATTTTGCCTCCTCCGGGAATTAGCAGGGCCAGGCTCTTCAGAACCATTATTTCCAGCAGTATTTATGCTAGCTTTTGAGCTTGGTAAGCCAGGTGCAGCACTGGTAGGTTTGGAATCTCCATCCTCATGATCAAGCCCAGAGTTATTCCTTTGATTGTTAGATCTTTTAGCTCTCAATTCCTACCAAATAACAAAGATAAAAGACATGTTAAGACCATTATAAATAGAAAAATACAGTTAGAAAGTAACAGGAAATAACAGCTACAAGAAATCACCCATTGAACCAACCAAATCAACAATGGGCACACCAACCTGCTCATAAAAGTAAAGGCCATCATTGATTGCAGAAGCAAGCTCATTCGAAATGGGTTTTGATTCTCTTAGTCCAGTTTTGTCAGTTCCACTCACCCTAATGTTCTGCACAATACTCAAATAAAAAAACTAAATTTGCATCAAATAAAGAGTAATGGTAACCAAAACTAAACCGCTCAATTAATACCTTAAGACTATGATATAAGATCAAAAGAATTGATTATGGTACAAGATCAAATTATTAGTGCCTTGGACATTATAGCATTAAAAGAAACCACAAAACAGCAATTGCTGTAGGATAAACAAAAAATCTTGAAATGTTTTCACCTGTCACAGCAGCCCTCCAAAAACAGAAGACAGCAAATAAAGACATATGACTGAAAAAAAAATCAAATAAGAACAAAATATATGGAAATCCCTGAGTTGGAACAAGGCATCCTAAACCATTTGACCTTCACAAGCAACTTATTAATCTGCGTGATGGTCTTACCTGGGTGACAATTATAAGTCTCTGAACATCCTGATCATAAACATCCATCTCATCCTCATCATCATCAAGCCTTTGCGCAGAAACACTATTGGAAGATGCACAGGGACAGTCAGCAAGAGTGCAAAACAATGTGAGTACAGGAAGTGAAGTGTAATGAAATATATATATAAAGCAATCTTCAAAAAATTCTGCACAACAACTCAATAGATTCTTTGCCAGCCCCTTAAACTGAATTTTTTTTAATAGCAATAATATATGTGAGAGAGAGAGAGAGAGAGGATACAAGAAAAACGCTTGCCAAAGATAAGGAACCAGCCCAGAAGAAGACAAAACCACTCTGAACAAAAAAGCAACAAAGAGGAAAGACCCGTAACATAACTCAGATCCAGTGAAACCACTATAGATAGTATTATCAAAAGCACAGGCTGAAGATAAGGATGAAAATACGGTTCCCAAATCCAATTGAACCATTAGATCTGATTACGATTCTGATCAATTCTGGGTTTCATTTGGTGAGCTCATACCAGAATTGGTCCATGCCCAGCTATGCCAGAACATGAATTTCATTAATGGCTGACCTGACCACAATGACCTAACCACACACGTTTTTTCTCCATTCATCCCCATCTAATGATCTTTTAAGGTTAAGGTCAGCCAATTTCTAGTTTAGGATTAGCCAAAAAACATATCAATAAACGTTGCCATACTGAGATGTCATTGCCATTCAGCGCCAAAAGATGTTCAACATTAAGGCCAAAGCTGACAACCCCTAAACCTCTGTAAACATAGCCGAGGATGGTCTCTATTGTAGGGGTAAGCAGAATCATTAAGTCCTAAAAAATAGGGTCCCTATTATTTTACACATGGCAGCCTTGGCAGAATCAGAATGGCCTCACATGATCGCATCACCATCTTCTCCCCATAATATTTTAAACCAGGGGCAGTACCACTACTCATATCACCACTGAAGCATTAGAGCCCAACGAACAAGAGGAATCCCTCCACATGCACACATCAGAAGTTGCTTAAGCATTAGTCAAAATATTCAACAACTCAGAAAGCTGCTGCACCTGAGCCCATGGGACCAAATTCTGAGTCATTAATCAATTCATAACAATTGCTCCAGGGTATTATTTTGATCATTATTAAATGGAAGGAATCGGAAAAGAATATTGCAAAAGGCAAAACAATTCCCTCACACACGCACATCAATCCAAAACAGTAAAAGTTTCCATGTTGAACTTTTTATCAATCTCTCTAAGCTTCAACCTGTTATTTATGATGCCTTCAAATTTAAACTGGTGCTCAAAAACTTAACAAGTAAATAATTAAGTCCACATAGAAAAACAGAAATTAGAAATAGTCAAATCTGAACTTTATTATAAATAGACATTTTAAATTAAAATAGTAAACGTTTGGATTTACTAAAAGACAGAGAAAACGAATCTACTGAAAACAGTACACTAACATAAAAACAAAAATTACCCTTAAAAAAGACCAAATTAACCCCATAAATACGATAATAGCCTATATTTTGGCAGGCAGAAACCATCCAAAACCCAAAATAAATGCATTATAAAATCCTTGCTGACCTGATTCCCACATCACATCACAGTTTTCAGCTGTTAGTAGTTACACTGCCCGAGTTCTAAAATCAGTATTCACCATTTTCCCTCTTTCCATTCCAAAATACAACTCCACTCACTTAGGCCTTATCCAATCATTTGAGATCTGCACAAATTTTGTTCTGCCATTCAACTCTATGTAGGGCAGTATCTGCTGCCATCATCACATAAGACCAATTTCTTCTTTTAACACTTCAGCCCAGCCTGAAAGGTCAAAATCCAAAGCGAAAATGACTTGGGCAAAATGGGCCAACACCCATAGTTGTCAAGGCAACTAGGCAACCCAAAGTATTGGTGGTGGAGAGGTGCCTAGGAGACAAGGCATCCTAAGCGTGCAGTATATGTAATATACATTGTACGAAATTTACTAAAAGATAGAGAAAACGAATCTACTGAAAACAGTACACTAACAAAGCAATAAACATGAATCAATGTAAATTTATGAAGTGTCAAGACTTATACAATATAAGGCATGCTGTCACAAGGCCACAAGGTGATACCTAGGCATCCAAGGTGGTCGCCTTTCTTGCATCAAACAAGGCATGGTGTCGGTTCGCATTGGACCCAAGAAGGTGCCTGGAGACTTAGGCAGCGCCTAGGCGACTCCTTGACAACTATGCTAACACCATTTCCCCCACAGTTTTGTTGCCGTCTCCTAACACCTTCAAGTTGTTGGTATCACTCTCTCCTTGATCTTCATTCGAAATTGCCGAATCATACTAATCAGACTTCCTTCATCTACTCACCTAAAGGTGCTACTCAATTGAGCAACATATCCATCAGAATATCTTACAGGGCGGGCCTTGGTGCAACGGTAAGGTTGCTCCATTGAGACCAAGTGGTGTTAGTAATTGTATCTACACCAACATTTTGTTTAATTTTCTTGCTAATTTTGGGGTAACGACAGACCAATCAAACATTTCAATATATAATGAGAACTAAATAAAAATTATATAAATAATTAGTAAGCAACATGATCATCTCATATAATATTTCAATTTTCCAATTTTCGACAAGACTTAAAAATTCAATAAGCCTAGAATAATTAAGCAAGGATATTGAGAAAAAAATAACTCTTACATGATCTAAACACCATAACACGACAAAAAGACACAAATCCACATAAGGAAAACAAAGCAGAGAATGAAGAACATGTCTACCTTCTACTAGATGAAAGATGATCTTTCCTGATTGTTGCCTGCTCCAACTCAAGTTCCTCGTCAAGCATGAAAGTACTCTGTTCCCCTGCATATCCCGAAGGATCACTTACAGAGTAACTTGACCGGCCACCCATATTGTGTGTACCCAAATCTGATAGCACCTCCATGCATCGATGTTCACGATCGGCAAAACTAACAGGGCCTGCATTTCCTTGGAAAGATTCAGAGCTAACACAGCCATCAGTGCTGGTATTCTTTATGTCTGAGATGCCATTAGCCAAATCCTTGTCTGACATACAGCAATGACTGGTGGCAGGCTCAGAAAATATGTTATCTGAAGTCAACTCACAATTAAATGCTCCACTTGGATCCCGAGTTTCTCCACCCAATTTTCGTGCTTCACCAGAAGACAGCATCTTCTCATTGTCACATTCTGAAAAACTCCTCCCTACTTTTGAAGTATCTTTCTTTGAAGGTGAGTGTTGTACCGTGCTTTCATCAGTTGGTGGAAACTCCCCGGTCACCTCAAAAGTGCCTTGATTATTATTACAATTAGTACCATCATTTAACTCACTACTTGTCATAGAAACAGAAGCCTTCTCATCAACTTCGCCATGTTGTGCCTGAGGTTTTGATGATAGTGTATTTCTACCAAGCCACTTTGACCAGTCATCACGTTTCCGTATCTTGTCACCCTATTTGAAATACCACTTGGCATGACTTGCGGAAAGCAACAAGATAAATAGTGGAACAGAAAACCACTTGGAAGATAACAGCATTTAAAGGATTAGATAAATTGTGAAACTAATAAAACCACATAAAGATGGAAATCAGTCAAGGTATCTAACCTGCACTTCTATGCTATTTGAGCTCTGGAGAGCATCCAGAATAAAAGGTATATTTGTCGTCATTTTCTTAACCTGCAACTCAGAACATAACAATTACAGGCTAGATCAAAAATATGTAAACCACCTTACGCTACACAGTTGTAAGAGTGCTACTGGGAAAATATCTAAACCTTCTGTGATTAAATAGACTAAAAAATTACAGTTATACTACCATTCTGTAATAGTGAATATAGTAGTTTATGCAAACAATACATCAGAAAAAAAGAACAAGTAGCATTATGAAAAATTTACCCTATTAAAGTCAGCAATTTTGGATATTGAAACCCATCCTTGGTCATCCATTAAGGAAAGCAAGTAGGGGTCCTTCTGCAAATTTTCATCACTGCAAACAAAAAGAGTTTCAAGTAAGCAGGAGTTAAAGGAATGAAACAGAAATGGTGCAGCAGTGTACAGTATGGTATGTAGGACCACTCACCTGAAATAATACTCAATTTGTTTTACTAGGTTAGTCCTCAAAGCTACAGTCTCAGGTGCTGGGATGGGAAACCCAGGATGAGGGGGATGCGCAATAAATCGAGGTGGGGGACCCCTAATTGATTCTGGTGGAGCAGCAGGAAGATAGTACACAGGAGCACCTGTATCATAGATGCAACAATTTGAGCCAGACAAAATGAGAAATTAGGATTGCAAAATTTATTTTAGAAAAAAAAAAAAAAAAAGACAAAGAGAGAGTGAAGAAGTAATAAGTGTATAAACCCCTACATTGCAAGGAATAATTTTCCAATTCTTTAGTGCAATGCTTCACACATTTGGTTCCCCTACAGAAAGTGGGGGGAAGTTCAGACATAAATTGATTTTGTTTCCTAACAATGGGAGGATATGTTATTTGTAATATTAAAAATTTTACTTCTTTACTTATAAATCGAAAGGAATTTATATATAAAATTAGGGAGAGGGATCTACACACTAGCATTGTATTGACCATTGGAGGGAATGGGAAACATCTCAACCATTTAATCCATTCACAGTTGTATTTCTCCACCTCCACCTCCACTGCACCTTGCATTTTCCCCAACTCCTTTGTCCACCACCCCTCATCATCTGCACTCGCTGGCCCCAACCCCCTCTGCAACGTCACCCCCTAGCCATTAAATTAAACTTGATAAAAATACAAACCGTCCCAACCTTGTTCAACCAGCTGAAACCGCCAAGTAGGGGCCGTAAGGGGAAAATTTTTTCCCAGAGCCAAAGGGAAATAATGAATTAAGCACAGGAGACTTCTTCTTCAAGACCCAAAGCTTATGATGTGACCTTCGCGACAAAATAGGAAAAAGACTAAAACTAAAGATCGTCTTAACATATTCAAACAGTAGAAAGTGTCCCCAGATTTCTCATAAACATTTAAAAAAAAAAAAAAAAGCAACAAACTCAAGCACTCGTTGATCAAGACCAAATTCAAGAAATCACAGCTGACATCAACGATCTGGACCTTTGTCCAGGTGAAATCCCTAGGGTAAAGAAAGACTAAACCCTAGAGAGATGCAAACCAGACTTACAGGAACTGGAATTCAGCAGTTCCAGTTGTACGTTGGGCAAGGAGCATCATCACAGGAGCTTGCTGGTTCTGTTTTTTATTCTGGTTTTCCGGTGGAAAAGGGGTGGGAAGCTGAATTGATGTGGTGAGACGAGGTGAGGATGATCCAAAATACAAGGTTCAGGTCTGTCCCCAGAAACAGCACAAAAACAATTCATCCGTGCTCTGTTCACTTGGACTTCAGATGAGATCAAGCTTCTCTCCAGATGAAGAGGTGGGGTGCAGAGGTTGCAATGATGGAGATCCTGGAGCAGAGGCGGGAGAGAGAGAGAGAAGGGGCGATCGCCACTGGTAGGTTGCAGTGGCCAGCATGGGAGAGAGAAGAGGAGAGAGTGAAAGAGTGGAAGGGAGAGGGTGTGTGTAGCGGCCATGGAAAAAAAAAGAAGTTACAACAACAGACAGGTTGAATGGCTGAGGATGTGAAGAGAGGGATTCGACAATCAGTAAAATGTTAATGCATAAGATTCTATTACATCCTGCTAGTGTGTAAATCATTTTCCCAGAAAATTAAAAACAAAAGGGAGTGACATGTATAATAAAAAAAAAATCTTTTTAACCTAATCCATTCTCATTATAGCACTCGTCCTCTTTGAAACCAAAAACAGAAACGGTAACTTGTCGTCACCCTAGAAAAAGTCAGCAGACGAGTGGCAGCGGGGGCCGGGCAGGTAGGTATTCATCCTCCTCCGTCCTCTTTCTCCTCCTCCTCCTCCTCCTCCTTCGAACAGACCCTGTAGGTGTAGTGGTAAACAGTAATCTCCTTCGGACAGACCCTGTGGTGCTTTGTGTTTGCCCTACTCTGCCAAACGGTTTCTCAATGATCTCCTCCTTCCAAGCCTGCTGGAGTCGCCACTGCCAGAACCCCCAAAGAGAGGAATCGCACAAGGCTTAGAATGGTTTAGGGATGCAATCGAGAACTGAGACTTCACTCCCTCCTTTATTTTTAGAGCATGGTTCCATGCATCACGCTGTACCATAATGAATACACAAACCAATCTGTAAGTTAAAACAACAAAGCAACAGCACATATTGCCTTTTCAAAAGCGCTTGAATGCCAAGGCCACGCCAGGAAAACAATGGTCACATGTTCCAAAAGAATCAGGACTTGTAGTTGGACGGGTCGTAGAAACCAGTCTTCTCAGTATTGGTAGCCAGTTTAAAACATGAATTGATATTTGTAAACGTATGAGTAAAGGCCACTGTTGGACTTCTGAATCCCTATCGAAATTCATTTCAAATTGTCAAATACATTAAAAAATAAATAAATAAATAAAGCATGGATATGACCATCTTTTCAAACCATCTATGATGTTGTGTTATCCTAGCTGGACCGGCATGACTATCTGGATACCCAGACCGAGATGAAACGGTCCCAAGACTGGGTTTTAATCTGACAAGGATTGGTAGGGGGTTTTATTTTATTTGGGAGGATATTGTGTAATCTTTTATTTTATTTTGGGTTAATTATTAGAAACGTAGGAGAGTCCATATTGTCTTCAGTTTCCTTGTTTAAGGTAGTTTCCTAAGTAGAGTTAGTTTCTATTTTCTAGTTGGGGTTTTTCTCCTTATATGTGTAACCAGCTAACGATGGAAGACACAGATTGAATGAATAAAAATGCAGTTGAGTTACGGTACCATGAACTGTTGGGAGTCAAGAATTGGCTGCGTGGTCTTCTCCTTTCCCACTTCGATCCAATACTCCTTCCCCATCTCAGGTGCACTCTTCCTTTTCCCTTTCTCTTATTTTCTCCCTGCTTCTTATCATTATTCTGTTCATCTTCTTCTCACTTATAAATTCTTTTCCCTTTTATTTGTTGGACTTCACCATACGGAACCCTGTTCTAACGGTACCAGCAGTTCACTATAGTGACTTCAATCTCCCTCATCCCTCTCCCTTTCTCTTTAGAATTTTGGGTGAGTATCTTGGTCCTGAGCGACTCAAACCCCAGAACCTTACCTGCCGAAAGTAACCCTCCTGCGAGATCCCTCAAGGACCAAATCTAGTCTATTACTTACTGCCAGAGGCACTTTCAGAGATTCAATACTGTTATTAGAGTTAAAGATTGGGTTCGCTAACACCTGAGTTTCAGAGGTCCCATGGTTGAAATTCAAACCCCAAAGTCCCAGATCGAGTGATTCTCTCATGAGGGAGATCTCCTCTTTGAAGCTACCTCCATGCCGCTGGTCTGTTATCCAAAGGTAGAAGACAACCCCCCTCCCCCTTTTTCGATATAATTAAACCCCATTACTTTTATTTACAACTAAACCCTATAATCCTTGATTTATTTCATTCATTACTTCTTTTAATATTAACTTCATAAAATACCCCCACTTCCATTTTAAGTCTACCACTAAACCCCTATAATCCTCAATTCACTTCCATTTAAGTCTATATCGTGTCTCTCTTCTATTGCTAGTCTTGAACTTCCAATAAATTACAGAATTGCCATCAACCCTATTATTTGAGTTGTTTGTCATTTGGCTGGACGTGTAGCAACCCAAAACAAGGTTTTGTGACCCAGGTCGCATTAGTCTATGGTATATTTAATCTCTTAACAAGGGCCTATCTAACAATGAGCCATGATCTTTTAATAAAGAACATATTACAAGTTATTAGAGCACCAAACAGTTCAATGAATTCTGAAAAACAAGATACCACATCCAGAGAAATCTAATATAATCCATAGAAACAATGAAGATTATTCAAGCATTGTTCTAAGACTTAAGGGCAAGAAAGGGCTCCAATTCAATGACCATGCCCTCACATGAGGTGTAGCCTTTTACCTGTTGGATTAGTGACACATGTCAACCCATGTCAGAACCAATAATGTTACTATACCAAACTCCTACTTCATATTTGCACTTGCATTGTAAACAGTTGCATGAAAAACAAAGGATAGTAAGCAAATAAAACATGGTGCACAATATTAGGTTTGAAATATTACCAGGAAATCCTGGTCCATTAATGAACCCTGGAGCTGGAAAAAATGGAGGCGGCGGCCTTATAAAAGCCCTTGGGCCTAGATTTGGTTGCATATTAATGTTGTCTCTAGGACTGAACCCCCGTTGATGACGCCATGTATAATTCATACGACCACCAGGTTCCTGTATATTCTGTCGTCTATTTGCAAAATTTCCAGAATATGCATTACGATCTCCACGTAAAGGAGGCTGAAAACTTCTATTAGCTTCAACAGCACCACCATGACCAGGTGGAACAAAAGCTTGCATGGGGGGCTCACTCCCAGTTTTTCCCATCCGAGGTTCTACGGTTGGAAATGGTGCAGGACCAGGTTGGTAAGCATACTCATGAACGGGTATGTGCGGTACAGGTACATAAGTATGGAAAACAGGTGGCATTGGTGGTTGGTGATAAGGTAAAGGAACTGGAAAAGGGGGTACACCATTTGGAGGACCATTACGCTTAGATCCTGCTTTCTGATGATGCACTGGCACATGCTTATAGGAAGGATTAGTGTTTACCAACCCATCTGACTTTGGGGGCCCAATTGATCCCTGGCAGAAGACACTAAGAGGTTAGCCGTTGGCAAAAAATGAATCTAGAGCCTGAAATCAAGAGGAGGGGGGGGGGGAGATTTCCACATGGGGCTTGTAATTCATATTCTGCCTAGTTTTCAGTAGGATAATTATGCCAAACAACCAATTTCCTTCACAATAAGGAATACTCATGTCCTAGTGCATTTGGAAACAAGCATATAAAACTGTGCCTAAATAAAGATTAATAATCCAATCAGTAGGAGCCTATAATATAAACATGGTAATAAGATAATTCATGTGCATTTTCATACACCGCATCATAATAAATTGGCAATGGATGCAGACAAAATAGCATGATTAACTTGAGAAAAGGTTTAATTCATTGAAATAAAGTAAACTTAATTTTCCATATCTAAACCACAAGGGCTGCTCTACTTATCCTAGCATCTAAACCACTAGAGTTTTAGTTTTAGATTGTTCTTTTATTTTATTGATCCTGCTGCAATCGATCTCCCGCTGGTTTCTCTGGATCGAGGTTGAGTGTGCATTAGTTATGGTACCAGAGATCACCTGCAAGATCACTCCAAAGATAGATACCAAGGAACTAGCGTTCAGGTGAGAGAAGACAACACAAGAAGGGGATCGACTCAATATTATGGGGTTGTTGATTCTACCGCCAGAAACAGAATAACAGTACAGATATTTAAAGAACAGAAATAAAAGAGGAGGGGTAATAATGAAGGAGAATTAATGAGAGAGATGAGTGGGGTTACAGAGAACTGAGAAGAAGAACTGAAGAAGAGAAGGAGAAGACAAGAGCAAACACTCACAATTGGTACCCCGCAGGTAAAAACCATCTTTAAAAATTTAATTCAGTCCAACTCTTGCGTAAGTTACAACCTTGTATTTAAAGAGCAAAAAAAAGAGTCCTAGTAGTAATCTAAAACTGAAAATTAAATTCCTAAATCAACTCTACTATTAATTAGCCTATTAAAACTAAACTATGGAAAGGACTCTACCACTAAATAACCTAATAAAACTAAAACAGAAAATTACATGATAAACTCACTAATAAAAACCCCTATTAAATAAGTAAAGTAAATATCCTACTGAACCTAAATAACCCATGGACCCGGTTCGTCTTCACATGGATACCCAAATGGGTTTGGGTCGGTCCAAGGCTATGCACCTGCATCACAGCTCTCCTGGTGTTGAGAAAAACTCGACCACGAGTTTATAAAATGAGAGGATCAGAACCACTCGATCGGCATCCACAAACATCAGCTTTGATGGGGTGATGATCCAGTACATCTCACAATCAACCGTCACAATCTTTTGATGGCCAGGAGCAGACGGCATCTCTTCGATGGAAATCTGATCGTGGGGTTTCACAACTAAAATCGGACTGTTGATCAACTCTTCAATCGCTACTTTGATCGGACCATGCACTTCTGCTTGATCGCCACTCTCATTGTCCCCTTTTTCTATCACCATTAATTCGTCCTCTAAGGCTTCTAGCATGCTGCACACTTTATCACAGAAGTGATTGATACTATCTGTAAGTTTTCAAAAACCCAATCGATAATCCGATTGAAGATCTTGAAAATCTGATTTGATATCGGACAATCCATCACAATATTCCTTTGCAAAATGCTCCAAAACAGTAATAAATTCAAAGTCGAATGCCATCGTAGATAGGGAATTTCGGCTCTGATACCAAATAATGCAGATCCGGGTCCCAAAACCCTATTCAGATCGCTTGTGGACTCACTCAATTAACCAATAGCTCAAACACTAGAAAGGAATGGCAATTTTGTAATAAACCAGAATGTTTAAGGGGCAACTTGGTAGGTAAAGAAGAAGGGGCTTGATAGGGATTAGTATTTATTTGTCAAGGACAAACTTGGAAGGGTGTGTAAAGTATGGACTAAGTGGAATAAAGGGAGAAAAGAGGAGTAATATGGGAAAGTTGAAATAAAATAAAACAAAGAAATAAAGAATCGTAGGTATCGAAGTTTTCTTTTTCCTTACGACTCAATAGAACCAGCGAAGGCAAAAAAAAAACCAGTTTGTGCTTTAAGAGAGGGATCTCTCTCATGTGAACACTGATTTGACTGAAGCTTTGGGCGAAGATTAGTGACACATATCTCTCTTGAATGCAGGCAACAAACGCCATGATCAGCAACTAAAGTTAAAAAAACCAAAATCCCTGAATTCCGATCTGGTGTTGGTCATAGTTGTCAAGGCGGTTTGGCGACCCAAGGCGCCCAAGTCGACCAAAGCGCCTGGATGCCTAGGCGACGCCTTGACAACTATGGTGTTGGTTTTGGAACAACCTGGTTTGCAGGTTTGATTCATACAGACCATATAATGTTATGCTACCAGAGATCAGCTCCAGAATCACTCCAAAGAAAGATACCAAGGAACCAGCGTTCAGGTGAGAGAAGATGATACATGAAGGGGATCGACCCAATATTATGGGGCTGATTCTACCATCAGAAACAGAATAACAGTACAGATATTTAAAGAACAGAAATAATGAGAGAGATGAGTGGGGTTAGAGAGAACTGAAAAGAAGAACTGAAGAAGAGAGGGAGAAGACGAGAGCACACTCACAATTGGTACCCCGCAGGTAAAAACCATCTTTAAAGATTTAATTCAGTCCAACTCTTGCATAGGTTACAACCATGTATTTAAAGAGCAAAAAAAGACTCATAATAGTAATCTAAAACTGAAAATTAAATTCCTAAATCAATTCTACTATTAATTAGCCTATTAAAACTAAAGTAAGGAAAGAACTCTACCACTAAATAACATTAACCTATTAAAACTAAAACAGAAAATTACATGATAAACTCACTAATAAAAAACCCTATTGAATAAATAAATTAAATATCCTACTGAACCTAAAAAAACCATGGACCTAGTTCATCCTCACATGGATACCCAAATGGGTTTGGGTCAGTCCAAGGCAGTGCACCTGCATCACTCTCACATCCCAACCCTAACATTCCCCTTTGTATTTTCACTTTTCCCATAACCTAAACAACTCACAGACCATCCTAACCATCAGAACTTCATCCAAAGCTGGCCGAGCGCTCTATTCCCCCTAGGAAACACTTGATCCAAACCTGGTTCCAATCCCCTCTACCTAAACCCTAGATTCCCCCAATTTTCACTTTTCAAAAACCTGAAACCCTAAACCTAACTTGCTGCCCAGTCAAGTTCACACACTTCCATCCATCAAAACATCTCAGAACCTTCACTGATAGACTCCCCTACATCAACTTGACATTACCCCCACATCAAACCCTAACCTTAATTTCACCGAAAACACCTATTTTGACCTATTCAAACTACCCTGTTCATGGCAGATCCTGGTTATTGGCTTCTAGTTGGTTTCCTACCAATCTAGAACTACATTAGAAATCCAACAGGATGGGTCGTCCTAAGGTACTCTATTAACCCCCCCCCAAATCTCAGGCTTAATAGAGAGAGGAATAAAGAGTTCTAATAATCCTTATCCGATCTGAAACTGAAGCAAGTAACAGGGAAGAAAGATGAGACAGAATCTACCAAGGAATAAGAAAAAAAGAAAGGAGACATAAAGAGGGGAAGGAGGAAGGAAGAAGGGAGAGAAAAAGGGAACATGCTTGGCCAGTAGGCCCACGCCACACCCTGGCAAACTCGAGCAATTCTTTTTTTCATTCCATTCTATCCTTCCAATCATTGTGTACACATATATTTAAAGAAAATAGGGACTCCTACAAATAGCAACTACTATCTTTTTTTTGGTAACATAAATAGCAACTACTATCAATCTAAGAAATTAACCCAACAAGGAAACTACGCAAATAAGGAAACTAATCTTAAGCAAATCCCTACGTAGCTAACTCTATCTAAAACTCCCATATAAAAAGATAATTAAAAATTACAAAGAATCCCAATTGCATGGCCTAGCTTGGTTAAAATTTGGTTCAATAATGAACCAGACCATTTCCTTTGTCTACGATTCGCATCATCATTTCTTGTGTCTTCTTTGAAACTCATTGCCACGATGCCTACACCAACAGGAAAGGCATCCCAATGTACAAGCTCTCCCGCAAAACCATCATTGGCTAAGTCATCCACAACTGAGTCAGCAATTCTTGGCTTTAGACAACAAGATGTTCCCCCCGCCCCCCCTTGAAGCTAGTGGATAGACCTTCTAAAATAGGTGGGAGACTTGTATTAACCTCTAGAGTGGGAGCTAGAGATTCCAACAACAGATACTACATTTCCCTCCACGAACTACACAAGGCTAAGGAGATATCTAGTTTGATGCCAATTGGACCAGCAGCAAAATACAGATAACAAAAATCAAACCAGTCCAACAGAAAATTCACTGAGAATAGGAACTAACTACTGGTTAAATGAAATGGTAGAGTCAAGGGAATTATGGTAAGAAATTTGCCTCCAAGTTCCAGAATATAAGTGGAATAATTTGAATTTATGAGATCTGCAATTGCTACCCCTATTAATGTCCTGCTTTGTGTCGTAAATCTGATTTGATGACCAAATGTAATTAAAAATTATTGCACGGAGATTCAAGCTCATCTTTAGTCCCAAATATAATTCATTAATGGGAGAATAGACATGGAAATAGAAACCACCCATTTTTAGTTTCAAAGTGATTTGATTTCCAAAGGAAGAGTTGCCATGTTACAGTGAGCTGACAAAATATAAATTGTAACCAATGGTAACTTATAAGTAAAAAGTATTCATCTCCCCAAAGTAAGATAGGGATCTTTAATGAATAAATTCCCATATAATTTACAAGAATCAAATTTTAAAGGGCAATCAAAAAAGGAGGGGAGGGAGGGGAGGGAGGGGAGGGAGGGGAGGAACAACTTTTGTACATAACCGCCAAGTTCACATTTTTAGAGTTAATCAAGCACAATCATATACTGTTGTTACATTTGTGGTGGCAATAACAAACGAAATTAACAAACCACAGAATCAATATGCAACCTTCTTGGTTTAATTGACGTTTTAAACAATGTATAGTTCAGGTAAAGTTTATATTATCTCGGCGTTTGCAAAATAAATAAATAAAATCTAATTTAAAAACAAAAAGATAACCCGTATCAATAAGACAACACCACTTGACTGACCTGCGCAGGAGGTGGAATGGGAACAATATCCGCAGTCTGAGCAGCAGCAAGATCAGCCGGCTTTGGAGAAGCGTCTGAATAATTCGGCCGAGCTTCAGCGAGAGCTGGCCAAGATTTAGCTCCCATGACAGGAACCTCGGCTCCCTTCACATCAAACGGTTTCTTCCACGGGGACTTCACTCCATTCTGCTCCTTCTGATCATCACTACCCAAACTTTCACCTCCCTTAGCTACCATCACCATCTCCTCGATCTCACCACTATAATAATCACAGCTATTCTTCGAACTCCCAGTACCTTCGCCAGAAACAACAACAGAATCTCCACTCACAGCATTCCCAAAACCCGAGAGAGACACAGCATCGATGGCCACCGCAATGGAGGCTGACTCCATCGCCAGGGGCGTAATTCAGCCTGAAAACGACCTTATCGAATGAATCCTTTGCATCTATTTTAGTTTCCCTTTTTATTGCGATCTTTTCAGAGATTATCGTCAGCCATTAATAACGATTAAGCTTACCTCCTCGACGCTAATCATAGTCTCTGATTCTGAACCCCAGAGGCTAGCAAGGCTCAAGAGCAAAGGTTAGGGTTTTGGCCTTCAAAGGCAGAGAAAGATTAGGGTTTTGAGAAGCGAACGACACAGTTGCAGACGCCGATGAAGAGAGCGAAATATACTTAAAGAACTGTTGAAGAGAGAGTGAGGGTGAGAGAGAGAGACAGAAAGGGGGCCCAAACGAAACGAGGCAAGAAGAAACCCTTTTATATCAGAGAGCGATAAATCTTAATTTCGTGATTTGTAGACAAACGTCGGAAACCCTTGCAGTTGGAGGGATCACACGGGTAATGTATGTTACGCACTTGCGATATGTACTTCGGAAGCTTGGTGTTAGCATGTTAAAAAAAGTAATAACCGCTGTGTATCGAAGCTAAGATGCTGAATGCGTACGCGGGGTGTATGGGTGAAAACTGAAAAAGTCGAGGACTTGATGCATAGATAGACCAGAGGGAAAATTATCGACCCGAGTACCTTGGGGCGATAAGAGAGGACCTTATGAATTTTTATCCTCTCAATTATATTGCCCGTATTTGACCGTCAAGTACATTTAATAGAGGGAGGTGGACCCGGGATCTCTATCTTCTTAATTACACTGCATGTACTTGACTCAAGTACATCTGACAGAGGAGGCAAAAATGACTATCCTACCCCCTAGGGTAAGGGTGTCAATTGGGATGGTTCTTGGTATTTGGGACGGGTCCATCGATGTACACTAGTATCAATATCAAAGGTGTCATCCCAGTACTGTCCTATTTAATAAACGAGATCAAACTTCGGTCCTGGTCTTGATTATTAATGAGATGAGACGGTGTCGGTTCGTAAAAGATTATAGGCATGGTAAAAAGAGGTGAAAAACTTTAATGGTTCTAAGATTGGTTCTATTATTTGAAAGCAATTTAACATACGAAATCAAAATGAATTTCATGATTTTTTTATTTTTTGTGCAAAACACATATTGGAGTTAGAGAAGGACCACAAGGGGCCAAACAATGGACCCACTAGGCCCACGTATTGCTAATTACCTACAACTACTACAATAGCAAGGGGAACTAGGCCAATTTATTGAAACCAAGATGAATTTCATGATTTTTTTTTTTTTTTTTTTTTTTTGTGCAAAACACATATTGGAGTTAGAGAGGGACCCACAAGGGGCCAAACAATGGACCCACTAGGCCCACATATTGCTAATTACCTCTTTTTTTTTTTTTTTTTTTTTTTTTGTTAAATCATATTGCTAATTACCTACAACTACTACAATAGCAAGGGGAACTAGGCCAATTTATTGAAACCAAGATGAATTTCATGATTTTTTTTTTTTTTTTTTTTGTGCAAAACACATATTGGAGTTAGAGAGGGACCCACAAGGGGCCAAACAATGGACCCACTAGGCCCACATATTGCTAATTACCTCTTCTTTTTTTTTTTGTTAAATCATATTGCTAATTACCTACAACTACTACAATAGCAAGGGGAACTAGGCCAATTTATTGAAACCAAGATGAATTTCATGATTTTTTTTTTTTTTTTTTTTGCAAAACACATATTGGAGTTAGAGAGGGACCCACAAGGGGCCAAACAATGGACCCACTAGGCCCACATATTGCTAATTACCTCTTCTTTTTTTTTTGGTAAATCATATTGCTAATTACCTACAACTACTACAATAGCAAGGGGAACTAGGCCAATTTATTGAAACCAAGATGAATTTCATGATTTTTTTTTTTTTTTTTGTGCAAAACACATATTGGAGTTAGAGAGGGACCCACAAGGGGCCAAACAATGGACCCACTAGACCCACATATTGCTAATTACATCTTTTTTTTTTTTTGGTAAATCATATTGCTAATTACCTACAACTACTACAATAGCAAGGGGAACTAGGCCAATTTATTGAAACCAAGATGAATTTCATGATTTTTTTTTTTTTTTTTGTGCAAAACACATATTGGAGTTAGAGAGGGACCCACAAGGGGCCAAACAATGGACCCACTAGGCCCACATATTGCTAATTACCTCTTTTTTTTTTCTTTTTTTTTTTTTTGGTAAATCATATTGCTAATTACCTACAACTACTACAATAGCAAGGGGAACTAGGCCAATTTATTAAAACCAAAATGAATTTTATGGTTTTACTTCTTCAATCTCCCTAAAAACGCATGTAAGCTTGTTAGAAAAACATTTAAGAATCAATGATGACAAAATAAACACACCCATTATATGGTTTTACTGCTATCGCTAAACGAGTTTATAGAAATAGAATTAAATGTCTATTAGTTGAAACCTCCATAAGAAAATATACCACTCGAATACATCAAACTACAGCCATAAAACTTCAACACAAGAACATGAAACTTTTAAAAATGGAATGGTTCAAACAGGGCGTATACAAGCCGACCATGATCATCTCTGAAGATGGTTCCTATTCCACCCAGAGATTGCTGAAGAGAAGAATCACAGTTGGCTTTGAAAGTATGAGGTGGAGCAGGAGTCCAAATTGGGTGAGGAGGGCGGTTGTTTTGTGGTGGAGGAGAGAGAGGCCGGGTTAGCTTGGAGGTATTCAGAGAAGCCAACTTCAGCTTGACGGATGACTTCCAGGGTGGTCCAACCCTTTGTCTTGAAGATCGGCTCATTTCTCGAGCTCCTTTTTTGTCTCTTGAGAAGAAGGGATCCCATTCTTGTAGCCATTGAGGCAGCTTAGGTTCACTTGGGACACAGTAGGAGAGCGAGCTTCCAAACCAGACTACTTTGGCCAATGGGCATTCAAATCAAAGAGAACGTGATCCAAACTGATTCCAGACTCGCACCACAGCGATTGCAGGATGGATCTAATGGGATTTTTCGGATTGAGAGGCCTTCTCCAGTTGATAGGCCTTGAGCACATCCCCTCCAAAGAAAAGACCTGATTTTGGGAAGGGTGTGGATTGAGCATATTCTTTTCCAAACTTGGTCAAGGATTGAGCTCCATTGGTGGTGTCTTGATGATGAAAGTCAGAGAGCTTCAGCATTTGGTTTTTGGTTGAAGAGGAGGTGGTACGCTAGCTTAACTATGAAGATTCCATTCCGATTCATGCTCCAAAATAACTTGTCTTTCTCATTAAAAAAAAAAATAAAAAAAAAAAACTTGTCTTCAGAAGGATTCAAATTGAGATTAATTAGAAGAATTTCCTTGATGTCCAGGGGATGGAAATATTGATGGATAATGGCAAGATTCCACCTTTTATTTTGATGACATTAGAGACAAGACCTAAACTATAATTCTCCGACTTAGGGTGTTGGATGCGAAAATCTGGGAGGGTTGAAATCCAATTGCTGGTCCATATGTGAATGTTGTCACCATTACCAAGGTGCCAAATTAGACCATCCAAGAGAGTTTTTTCCCCCTTCAATAAGACCTCTCCAGGCCTAGGAAGGATTGCTCCCCAATTTTGCACTGAGGAAATCACTAGTAGGGAAATAGGTTGACTTGAGAACAAGTGAGGAAAAGGACTTGGGGTTAGTCCAAAAAAAGATATCTTCTTAATTTGAAGGGCAAAAGGACAAAATTATGACCTAAACAAGGTGATGAGATTACAAACGCTGAGCCGACCACCACTTCCCCCTCAAGAACCCAACTGCTGCAAGGTAGATACCAGCCAAAGTCCTCCAAGCTGTCTAGATAAGTCAGGAGAAACCAAGTATGGAGGGCAAAGTTCCATTTAGTAGACCCGTTTAGCTAAGATTCTCATGACTTTCTAGACTCTCTTTCTTCTTATTTTCATGTCATTTTCAAATTTTCATCTATCATCTCTTCCATCAGCTATCTTAGTTTCCCTATTTTGTTTTATTGGAACCATGCAGCTGATCTCATTAAGTTGGGATAGCTGAGTTTGTTGTTGTAACTGAGGAGAAAGTTTTCCTTCACCAAGCAGTGAGGATTAACCACATCATCCTAGGGTTTACAAATCCCCATAGAGTTTTAATACATTCTAGGAATGTCCCCCCCAAAAAGAAAAAAAACTGGCCAAGCCTAATCGGTCCTCCCCACTTTTAGACCTAGCACTATGCCCAGCGCGTTTAAGGGCATCATATGCTAGGCACGGTTAAATGAACATTCGGTCAGGCTATAAATGGGCAAATGACGCATTTATCTCTAAACAAGCCATAATCAGGCATAGGCGGGCTTTAAACATGTCAAACTGATCAAAATAGACTATAAATGGGCTGCAAACATGTCGGGTGACCATCGGGCTAGACCATTGCAGCGGAAACGACTGGTTGTTATTCAAGCCTGGCTCAAGCCCGACACAATTACTAAAAGGGCCAAACCAATCTCAGGTTTTCCTGATTGGGATCGGGCTCGGTGCGGACCTGAAAATGACACCCCTAAATTACATTCCCTAAAATAAACTCGTGATACTTTCCAACGTTCATTAGTATCGTCGTCTAAACCCAAAATGCAGAGGGGGGGAGGACGGTAGAACTTAAAAGTTTGGTTTTTAGGCAAAATGACCCTTCAAACCCTAGATGACCCCATGTGTCTTGGCAACCCCAGCGCCCTTCATAATGACTCCATGTGTATAAGTGAACGTGCGTCCTTTATGAACATTCTATCTGGGAGCGCATCAGGATGCAGGAAATGCCCAGATACATAGGGCAGGACAATGGGAAGGAGAATGTTAACCAATTGTATAACCACTACACTAGCACAGTAATCAATGAAAGTGAGTACTAAGGCATTGGTTTGGATGCTATTTTCAATTATACTATGGGTTGGATGATCTTTTCACAATTGGTTTGTGTCTAGACGCAAAAACCAAACTAACTAGACACGTTCTTTTTTATCAGACTTTTTTTTCTTTTTTTTTTCTTTTTTTTTTTTTTTGGGTACAAAGATCTAATCATTTTCTTGAATAAAAAAGAGGATACAATGTCCAAGATCTCCCCTAGAAAGGGGGACCAAGAAACAGCTCTTCGGGCAAGAAAGAACCCATTTTGAAACCTTATGGGTTAACACATTCCTATCCCAACCAACATGGGCAAAGCTACAAAATGAGAAAGCAAATTTTAGGATGCAAATATCCTACACAATTCTAGAGAGAGAAGGAGGAGTAGTAGAAAGGGGCAAACACTCGATGAGGGAGAGACAATCCGATGATGACCAAATCGAAGAAACTCCAAGCTTGTGAGCAGACACGAGCCAAACGGATTGTCAATGCATCACCAACCAATGCCGGTGCCAATGCAAAATGATCTGTTGCAATCAAACACAGCCTTTCTCCTGGGTCAAAAACAATGCAGGCAACACCGAGAGCCTTGGAGCTGTTGCATGTAGCTACGTCCACAAAAAAGGTGAAAACTCTTGTTGACCGAGTAGGGGGAGCCGAACGCAAGGGCCCAGAAGCAAAATACTGGGGGGAATCCAAGGAAAGAGATAAAGCCTCATCGATACCCCTATCAACTGATGTAATCCAAGACCTTAAAAAAAGAACCGATGACTTGAAACATCGGGCATTTCTTACTTTCCAGATCTCCCAAGCAACAATAGCATGCTAAGGTAAAGCAGATTCTTCTTTCCTTCTTGGAAGCACCAGGGGAACCACACCACACAAGAATCTAATCCAAGAGAGAGGTTCAGGAAAGTGTCCACTCTCAAAGCCACAGACGATGCAAACCAGACTTGCTTAGCAATAGAGGATGGCATGCTTGACTGACACAGCCTCAACTCCGCAACCACCACAAACATCCAAGTCAACAATCTAATACTGCCTCAACTTCTTTAAAACTCCAATAGCATCAAGCAGGCCTTCCACAAGAATAATTTAATTTTTGGGAAAGCTATGGAATTCCAAATACACCTCCAGACCTCCTTTGAAGTAGAAACAGCCCTCTTTACAGAGACAAAGGACTGAAACAAACATAACATAGATATATTTTTGTTGGTTCAATTTAATATTGTTTCTCTTCAAAAGAGAATAAAAATATAATCCTTAGATTAACACGAAACCAAAGTCTATCCCATCCGTAACTTTTAGGACCAAGAGAATCGGAACTTTTAGGACCAAGAGATTCGGCTGATATTTAGAGGATATGACAAAGGGCGGGAGTATGAGCCATTTATTACTATAGGATGGGAAGAGAGTTTTAATAACCCTAAGATGGCTGCTGAAACGACTAATTATCACCTCCAATTCCTCTATTAGAGAGAGTGGACCCCACCTTGGGCAGTGTATTCGGAAAAAGGGTAAAGTGATCATTTCCGCCCCCATGTGAGGAATTGGAGGGGATAATGATTCCTGCCGAACCTGTACATAGTGGATGTCCTCTACTCTAGATATCGATTTTACCAATGAGGATGAGATGGGAAACCCTTGATGTGAGACGAACTGACAAACCAATTCAGTATAAGAAATGCCATGAAATTTGGCATCACATACAGCGACATCAATGAACTAAGGATTTACCAAAAGAGCAAATCAGAGAGTCAAAGTAAGCAAGCTACCATATCAACACACTTAGCAATCCAAGCAGGCAGATGTACAACTGAAAAGTAACAGGTATCAACAACTAACCATTCTAGAGAATAGTTGCCTATAAAACCTGAACCAAAATCATAGGCACCACCAAAAAGTGGCCTTTACAAGAGGGAATCCAGATAAAAACAAAGATCAAGTCTGATTGTCAGCTCTACCTTAGCCATGAAAACACCAGAAGACTGAAAGGCCAACTATATATACCATTTCTTTTCTAAACCACTGATAAAACAGCAAACTAGGGAGCATTTATGGTTCCCACTTTAGCAGAAGAACATGGAACTGGATACATTCTCATGGAGTCTAGGCAATTCAGGCACCGGCACACCTGTAGCAGATGTTACCCCACCATGGCCTGAGGATGTCTCAGACATGTCATCAAATTTAATAAACTGGGACACCTGAGTGGCTGCAAGGTGAGCATAGCATATTGGAGCAACTGCAGCAAAAACATCATATCATTAGTTTTAACCGGAACATAATATCTAGAAATTAAACTGTTATTTAGACAAAAGGGAAAAGGATTTGTGCACGGCCACTAGAAGCCATTGAATCGGGACAATGGTCCCCTTGAAATTCCCGAACACCAGGCATGACTACCACATCACAGGCAAAATATCCCATTGTAAGACTAGAAGACAATGCACTCGTCAATTACACCATATCTGCTCACAACACTTGAGGTGTTGACGGACCAATCAGAAGCCCATGATGACCAGGATTAAAGCAGTAAGAAGGTCGTATTTAGGGAGATAACAGATTGGAATGAATCACTCTAGTACTGTTATTCCCTCCAAGCAACCCTTGATCCATGATTAACCAGGCTAACACATTCCAAATGCATGAACAAGACACAAAATGATCGTAGCTCCACTAATGGAATTTATTCTTATCCACATCACCCCCATTTACATGGGCTTCAAGTCCTAAGAGTACTTGAGCATTTCGAAAGGAAGGAATTTTGTATTACCTACAGAAACAGCAGTTGTGCTCCGCTGATACCTGAAAATATAAGAGAACCAAAGCAATTATCACAGCACAAAAATCACTGGACAATGAAATCACTAGGCAATTATCAAAGCATAAAACTCACTAGAAAATGAACGGGTAATAATGAGATCCACTTACACATAAGAAAGAGAATGTACAAGTTCCTGCATATCATCAGGTGAATAGCCAATTTCATCATACAGAACATGGTAATGTGTTGGCCGAGTTGTCCCCTGCAAAGAGAAATGTCCATCCAACTCATTTAACCCTTCACAATTCTTGTTACACCATAGCCAAGACTAAGTCATAAATGTGTGACAACTTTTGAGTACCCAGAAGCAACTAACAATTTCAACCAATAGGTTCAAGTATTACTCAAAATCCAATCCTGGCAAAGGAGAAAGTTCAACGAAAATTATCACCTCCAGTTTGCTGACCGGCCCAGTTCCCCAGTTCCTCTAATAGGGGGATGGTGGACCCCACCCGGGCAGAGTGTTTGGGCATAGGTAGAGAGGTCATTTCAGCCCCCCTTTGTTAGAGGAACTAGGGAACTGGGCCGGGCAGCCAACTGGAGGTGATAAAGATCCAAAGTTCAACTACTCACAATCATCCCAGCATGCGAACACATGTAAAAATCATTATTGCGTGGATGACCAACTTTGTTGTCAATGACAGTGCCTGCAGATGACAAAATAAAGAAACAGATCAATTATATATACATATTTTTGGAGGTTGGTGGTGGTTTCTCCTAAATACAATCATTAAACCAGCATTTCTTTGCTAACCAGGAGGAACATTATCAGGAGATCCCGGCTGGAAGAATTTTGTATGATGGTTCTTTTGTGCAACAATCACCAGAAATTTAGGACACCATGACTCATCAAGGAACTTGCATGCCTGCAATGGTAAAAATTACGTGAAGAGGGTTAAATTAATGATCTAACTTGAAGAAAAAAATTCCTGTCCATATTGCAACTAATAACAGGCAGTTATTTCAGGAAAATAACCTCAATTATCTGATCCAATTCAATATTCAGTACTTGGTTGAACTGTGATTCACTGACCCCATCCCTGAAAACGACACATTGAAATAAACAATAATGGATAAACATTCAGAGTCAATATAAGTGGATGATACTCCCAAATAGCGCCAAAGATGGTAAAAGATAAAAACAAAAATATAATGAATACATTTTATAGTAAAAGCACAATCTAAATAAAATTAGATGATTTGTAGGTAATCAAAGAATTGCCAAGGCAAGGTGAATATATATCAAAGAAAACCATGCAGAAGCAAAAACATTAGTAAAAAGTGCAAATTATGAGTACAAAATATAATGATAACAAGGTTATTTTTGGACAGGATAAATGATGGATTACAACTGTCTTCCTGTATTATGCATCACACAGTGAGTGATGGCCCACCATTTACCCAGTCTTACACAGGAATAGGGTATTCCTATGATCAAGCAACTCTGGCACCACAATGGCCTGAATGGGAAGGGCTCATTATGCGCCTCGCGCATGAAAGTTTACATTTTAAAATAATGTTAAAACTTTAAAAAAATTTATTTGGAGTTTCTACTTTCTACAGAGAATAACCTTCATATTTGAAAACAGCCTCCCCGGTGAAGCGCGCGCCGGGGGGGGGGGGGTTAAGGCTGCATACATTTAGGTTTTATATAGCAAATCTTCAGTAATTGAAGACCGTGCTACCTGTTCCCATTTCAATATGGAACATAACGAAAAAAATATTCCAGGTTACAAGCTCCCCTCAATGTTCTAATGTCTTCCTTCTGGCTACTTTTTTCAATTTTTCTATACCAAAAATAAGGATGAAATTTTCAAGAAAAGAAAAATCTTCAAATTGAAAACTCCAATACCTGAAAATAATAATCTGATCAGGCTTTCTTTTTTGAGAACTACTATAGAAGTCCAGCAAGAGTTCCCTGAAATTCCAAAAAAAAATAATAATTTAGTAATGATATGAATAAGTTGGATTTTATAGAATTTATACTGAATAAACAAGTGAAATAAGACCAACACTTATAATTTAGTAATGATATGAATAAGTCAGGGTGAAACTTGCCGAATTATGCCTTGATCTTCTTTGTCCGATACCCGCTTAAATAGATTATCGATCATTTCAACCTTTGGTGACTGTGTACGCACCGATGCCCTGTAGCGAGAAATCAATGGCCATTGCCTCGAACTGACAACCTATGAATTTCATAAAAGACAACCAAAGACAACCATACAGTAAATAATCAAGGAAGGTGACCATGAGCTTAACCATTATAGACACAAATTATATATACAAAGAAGGGGAAAAGAAGGATTGCAACCTATGAATTTCATAAAAGACAACCAAAGACAACCATACAGTAACTAATCAAGGAAGGTGACCATTATTCTGTTTGAAGCCATGAAATTAAGACATGATTCAAATTCAAAATGACTAGTACCACTGAAAAACAAATATAAAACGGAAAAATTGCATGAACGCCAGCGTGCAGATTCCTGCACATGCCATCTCACATCCCACCTGTGGACCCCACACTCTCTTCATTAAATGTCCTTCCCTACTGGAGGAATCATAACCCACCCCACCTACTTATTAGTGCAAAACTGCACCATTGCATCGTCTCAAACCCTCCCACTAGAAAATATAAATACAACAGCTGGGGAAGGGGTTCAAAAGGCTGGAGATGATAGTTGCATGAAAACAATAATCACATAAGCCTGAGAGTAAAAAAGAAAAGATCATTGTTACCGCAGCAATAGACGGCACATCAGACTGGCCAGGAGAGCCATGTGACACGTCCATGCCAAGGATGATGGTAGGACACTTAGAGACCATAGGCATAGATGGCGACCTTTCAACTGATAGCAGGGAATTCATACCACCAAGCTGTAGGGAGTAAGCAAAATGAGCATGTAGAGGGTCAATGGATGGAAGTCAACAAAAAACACATGATAGGTGAAATTTAACATCATCCATGAAGGAAGCACATCTTACTTTTGCATTGATCTTCAAGAGGACATTGGTAAGGTACTGATCATTGACTCTTGTAGGTGCAATGCACTGAGTTACAATTCCAAATTCAGCAAGATTTTTCCTCTTCCAAGGACCTAACAGATTAAACAAACTTACTTATTAGGCAATTCTCAAGGCCATAAGGTACATTATCTGGCGAAAGGTAGAGAGCAAATCAGCTCACCATAGACATCAGAGTTCTTCCTTTCTGGAAGAAGACAGAGAAGAAACTGGGGTAACCCAGGAAGCTTCGACTTTATTTGATCAAACATCTCCTCAACCCTAGCAGTAGGAGGACCCCGTCTTGACTGAGGACTCTCTTCAAATACATCAAAAGGAGGTTCAATGCGCTACAAAGACAAAAAAAAATGTTAGTGAAGCACTTAACTCCTGTAAAGATACAAAATGCAAATGACTCACAATTCCTTTCTGGTCCCCACATTTGATCATATCTCGAACAAGACCACGGACATCACAACGGGCTGAGAAGTTCACAACAGCCCATCGTTGAATTGTCGAAGGTTCCACTAGTTTCTACACAAATTAATGATTTAAATTTCAGACTTTGAAAGAATTCAATTTCAAGAACCACTCCACACGCAAGACACAGCACCTTATTGTTAAAGTTCCACCGCCCATTTCGAGGCTGGAAGTCCTCTCCGCTCCCCACTTTTAACTGCACATATTAACAAGTGATGGAACTCATTAGACAACATGTCAAGTGCTAAATGATAAAAAAAAAAAAAAGGCCACCTTTAAATCCTCAAAGAAACACAACTCAATGGAGCAGAAAATAGGGAAAAAGTAAACAGCAAACCCTTGGAGCTGGAAGAACACGGCCTTCAACTTGAGTAAAATTAGTATTGATTGAAATACCACAGGCCCGTAGCATCGAGTCAGAATCATAATTGTTACTTTTAAGGGCCTGCCAGAAAACACCATAACAATTAACAACTTCATCATATCAAAATAAATGCCAGTTACTTAAAATGGGGAAAAACACTGTCGAAAGAAGAACCATATGACATAAACCTACATCAGTCAGAACTCTCATTCTCTCTTGGGGCTTTTGCCTCGATTTCTCCACCAGTGAAGACCTTTGAAATGTTGATAGTGCTTTCGTATAGCGTTGCAAAGAAACCAACGAACAAAGCTAAAACATACACAAAGTATATATCACAGAACACAATGTATATGCAAAAGATTATTTCTAAAGAAATAAAAGTTAACCCTTTCACCTCTATGGGGAAATAGGTGGGCCTCTTTGGTTTCCCAACATTTATACATGGCAATTTCGAAGAGTAGCGCAACTCTATATGACGATACTCCTTAAAATACTCATACACTGTTAGTTCAATGGTCTGAGGAGATCCATCCCCATCCCTTCCATTCTTCTGTTTGAGAGAAAACCTACAACAGAAACCAAATCTCACTAACACACAAACAACAAAACACTGGAAAAACAAGTTAAATTACTTCTCGCATGATGCCTAGGTACTTATCATATAGTAACTATTTGTTGAACTGAAAAACTTCAGTACTACTGCAGCAAAGAACATAATACAAACATGGAAGGGGATGCTTACAGCTGCTCATCACAGGGCAACTCACTTAATCCAGTGATTTTATATTCTGTATTAGAGGGACTAATCTTTACCCTTAGATTTTTTAGGGTTCGCTTTGCCTGTCAAAAAAGACAATAGAAAAACCTGTTTCCTGAGAAAACTATTCAGTTAGTATGATGTCAAAGCTTGACTGCCAACACTAGTTACCTTTGCCCAGTCAACCTCCCCAGGGTTCCTAACTTTTTGGTTAGCAATTAGAAAATCCATCACTGGTCCCGGTTGTATTATCATTGTGGTAGATACATCTGCATTTTGTGACGCAACTAGTTAAAAAAAGTTTGAAATGATAAAGATGCAGGATAAAGCTAAGTATTAGAAGTCAGAACACACCAATGTTAAGAGATAAACCCCCTTGAGTGGCTCGAAAACTGGAATGAAACCCTCTGCAACCCAGTACACCACCTCCCAAGTCAGTAAAGTTCTTTGGATCATTGTGGAAGAAAGATTGGCGTACAAGAAGGCAGCCCCTATGGAAAGAAAAGTATCAGTATCAGTTTAATGAGACAGTAGAAAGAAAATAAAACTCCCATTATAGCAAAACATAGCATTATCTCACTGTTTCGCTGCATGCTGCCTCAGGATGATATCTAGAACCCTCAATGCTTCTTGTGAGTTCTCTGACTCCTGACCACGTAGAGCATTAGCAATGGACTGCATTGGGATTTTTGCAGCAAAACTAATCTCCACTTTAAATGTCTTAGACTGGTATGGCCGCCTTAATCTTTTCCGATCAGTCTCATTCGGGCTTCCATTACCATTAGGACTTCCATTACCATTACCCGAAGCTCTAAAGGCCAAAATCAATCAAGAAATTAATGCCAAGAAAAAGACTATAGCTAGAAACCAAAGCTAGATTACAAACACAATCCCCTACCTACTAGATGAAATATCCTCAAGCACAACAGTGAATTCAAGCTTGTTGGCAGGAAGAGCCCCTACTGTAAACAAGCTCTTTTCCCCATCATAAGCAAATTCTTTACCAGCTAACTCAGTATCATAAGTCTCATGAACTCTGTCTAGCACTCTTCTTCCAGTACCCTTTCCTTCTGCAGGACGACCATCTTCATATAACACTGAAACCTGTTCAAACAGAGAACAAATTTAAATAACATGCTTGAAATTAGTAATGATTCTTTTCTCCTATTCAGCAAGGCAAAATTTCAAAAAGTAAGAACAGAAGACAAATACTTACACTGTAGTGGAAAAAGTATCCATTAACGTTGTTAACATTAACTTTGAAATGATTAGTTAACAATTGTATTGATTGCCCCTTTCGCCCAATACCAGTCCTGGCCATTGGGACTCGCTTTGGTTTTGAAGCCTTTGTTACCGGCTCAGGTTTGACTTCTGTGTCCACTTTTTGTGGAACTATATTCGGTGGAATTGGTGGAGGGGGAGGCAGGGCCTCTGGGGCCCCTGTTCCTTCAGGATCAGATGAGTCCATATCTCAAATCCTAAGCAGCAACCAGTCAAATAAGTCATAAAGACTGTACAATTAGATAAATAAATACGAACAAAAAGAAACAGAAAGAACATGTTCGGAGATTGATAGAAAAAATAAATAACATTAAAACCCTGAACCACGTGTTAAAACAGGGCATTAGTATTTGTAATGCAAAACCAAGATGCGAGTTCCATTGATAATGTGTCACAGTAATAGCACCAATTCTTTTAGCATCCCATACTTGAAACACAGCTCAAGAACTGTCATGGCCCATGAGACATTAGACAGCACAAAACAGCTTAACAAGAGAGAGAGTTTCCAATAAATTCATCAACATTATAAAAACCATAGAATAAAGTAAAACAAGTCGTACATGCAGAAGACACACTGTCCAACATGAACAGAAAACATCATAGCAAAGCTCACAATGTACAAAAACTGATTCTGCATGTTACAAAACCAAAATAATATAAAAAGCTGGGCCAGAAAAACAACTGGATGATACACATGCCGAAATATAGCTACCGGAGGGTGACAGACACGAGGAAAGAGCCAAAAATGACCGCAAACAAACATTAACCGAAAACAACTGCAATAGACAACGAACAACTACTGTAAACAACATTTACACGGGCTAAAAAAGAAAAAACACAGGAATGCGCAAGCCAAAAAGCTAAACAACTTGATAAAAAAAACATGTTGAAGCAAAAAAAGAAAAAACCAAGAAAAATGTTCACACCAGAGAGAAACATAACAAACGCTCCTCCGAAACAAATTCAAACTACAAAAGGATAGTGAAAAGCATTTCAAAGGAAGGGGGAAACCAGAAGAAAACACCATGCAAGCTAAGCTCCGGGTACCGCAACAAAACAGACAGATTATCAACAAAAAAAAGCATCTAAACTCACTAAAAACAGTTCCTAAAGCAAACACAAACAGCAAAGCATAGATAAGCTTTTAATAAGTAAATTAATTGAAGAGAACCTTCAACTAGGGTATAATCAGAGCGACCTAGTACATTACACATTAGAGCTGAAAAATCAGTAAAATCCACTACTACTACAGCAATGCACTTCAAACAGCGAGAGATCGGCTCTATAGCGACCCACAGAACTCAAAATCACCAAAAAAACAGAGCTCAAACAACGTGAAATTCTTTAGAAAATCGGATAGAAATGAAAAACTAAATCAAGTAATCTCCCTAACTTATATTTCTTGCCAAAAACTACGCCGGAATGACTGAACTTCTACCTGTAGACTAGGAAGCGACGAACGAAACCCTAAAACCCCTCTTCAACTCCTCTGGTCTCTCGTCTTCTTCTCTCTAGTCGCAACAGTTTCAACTGCTAACAACTCTTCACTTTGGTCTCTTCTCTTTAAGTAGTCGAACTCAAGCGTATGAACGGACCATTCGTGCCTGGGTCAGACCCGAATCCACATTTCCTTATATTCCTATTTTTAGAGTTTCCATTTATTTACCAATCGTTTTAAATGACGAAGACACCCCCCCCATAAATGGGCCCCTTACTTTCTTCACTCCGTACGTTCTACTGCTGAAAATATTCCAATCGGACGACTGTTAGATATGAACTCATATAATGAAGGTTTCACGATGTCCTTGTAATCTTTAATGACGACTCCTCGTAACCGCCTCACCTTCTACATATCTGTTTCTGGTACAGGAATTACGTAGTGTTTCAGGGAATATTCTAATCTGACGGTAATCTGTGTCGATCACCCCTGAAGCCGCTGACGTGATTTTATTTACAGTCGGTTGATGGGAATCAATAATAACAGTTGATTTGGTATCAAACGGTTACAAGTATCCAAGGATATTTTCCCGGGCTTTTATCTGTACGGCATGGCGAGAAACTCGAGAATGGACAGTTGTAATACCTACTTTAAGGAGCACGAGTAATGGAGAATCATTTGGGGTAAATATTCTGAAATGACGATAATGCCCCATTTTCAACCAAGGCTTCGGAGTTCGGACGGCTCGTTTTCTGAGAAGACAGAGATGGGACGGACGGGGGGGCGCTATTTCTCATTCTTTTGACAGTTATGGTAAGTGGTGCACTACGCATAGTGCGCGATTTATCAGTTATTTAAGTTTGGAAACCGTAAAAGATAAGGATTGCGCATTTTATCCGTTATCTGGATCAATACCGCCCATTAAGGGTTAAACCCGAAATCCATTTCATTTAAATTTGGCTTGGGAGATTTTATGTTATTTATTTATGGGAGAATGTTCTCAGAGCCAACGGCGTAGGTTGCGCTCAGACACATGGGGGTGGGTGCAATGATCACCCTACCCCCCGAGTAGCAGGCCCATGCGTCTGGGCGCAGCCTGCGCTACGTCACAGAGAACATGAGCCCTTTATTTATTTAATTATTTTTGGGGTAGAAGGCTACAAAAATGAATGTGTAAGTGACCCACGTAGAAAAATTTATCCACTCAAATGTGGTGCAGGATATGGTGCACCACACTAAAGACTAAAGAGGATAAAGATCCATCACTCTTAAGTGTGGTGCATCATCCAATGCGTAACGCAGGTGCACTGGCAGTGCACCACACACTACACAGAGCGAAGACCAGCCAAGCTGCTGTTTTACGAATTGGGTTGGATTCAAACTTAGTTTTGTGCTCATTAACAAAAACTCTCTATCAGTCAGAATCAATTCAGGAATCGAGAACCAGCCCATGAATCTCTCCAATCCAAATTGGATTACAAAGAAAATGACTAGAAATCGGTGGATACAGATCCGATTCCGATTAAAGAAACAACGATTAGGATCAGTGTCAACCATTTTCGATCTGATACCCAAATTTAAAACCATGTTAACCATGTTGGCCCTTGTAGCCCCATATGGATGATATTATTTTCCAACCCCTCATAGGTTGTAGTGCGTAGATTCCTTATTACACACTACCATTGTAGGAAACTCTCTCCCTTAATTTTCATGATATTAACTTGTGTGGTTGTTCACAAGTCTTATCCTAAAAGTTGTTCACAATTAGGGATAGAAATGGGTATCTAATTCATATGATCATCATCTTTTGTGCTCTCAAGAATAAATTTTGCGATAGACGTGTTGTTAGAAATATATCATCCAAATCATACAAGAAAATGCATGTAACAAAAGGGTTTGGATTACTTATCTGTTTTGTAGACAAATTAAGGTTGATGTCGGCAACTCAAGACCAAATATAATGTCACAAACTTGAAATTATGTTGAGAAACTTATTAAGGGACTCAGTCATGGCAATTGAAACTTTCCTTAAGACTGTAGACGCATATGGTGCAATTCGGGTTCTTGCCACCAAGATAAAACAGCTCTTGACTTTTCCAGTAGTTGTTGCACTCATTATTGGGCCCCCGTCGAAACACTTTCGGGTTGTGCTCAGTCAACAAAATAAATGAAATAGGACCTTACAAAACAATAAAAAAACTAGAAAGAAAACGAGAAATTGAATAAAAGAGAGAATGTGTAATAACACTTGTAATTCTCATACAAAGTGTCAAAAAATATCCTATATAGAAGAGAAGGACCCCTTGGAGACACCCTTCCCAAAAGATGTATCCCTTCAAGAGACAACGAAAAATGTTGACATTGGTCAATACTGATCAACACCGAACAGAACCGGAAACACACAGAGGTATTTTGGAACTTCATTTTATAAAATACAACAATCCCCCATAAGTAAAATAATACTGATAAATGCCTCGTTGTAGATGTCCTCTGGACTTGAATCTACACTAAGCCTAACAAGTCACTCTATAAAATATGGGTGAAGTTAGACTTCTTCAATCTTTCCTCATTGGTGTAGTTGACTGACTTATCATCGACATCTTAGCATTCGAGCCTACTAGTGACCCTTTCGATTGAATAGACATTTATAATCGGTCTTGTCCCCCTCTCAGAATCATGGATGTTTAAAGAATTCACCTTTAAAATTCTCATCAGTAGGCGGCCTCACCTCCTACATCCAATTAGGTTAGCCCATAGTGTGCACCACAGTTAACACACCCCGACATTTTCTTGAGATTTTGGCTAATTTTATTGTGGTGTGTACTACTTTCCCATCTAATCAAAACGAACCAAAATACAGTAGTACTAAGCAAGTCATACAGTGACTTCGTTTTTATCTTTTGAACCTAATTCCAAGGATCTCCTATCACATAGGTTGGGTGTCTATCACCTTGACAATCACAAGCCTTTAGATCAGGTTCACTCCTTTAGGTGTGTACCACAATAGTGGTCAAAGGCTTATATAAATAGTCAGCCATTTTTGTCTTTGATTTTATTAAGTTGATAACACTATTTTCCTTAGCCTCAGTAGATATATGTAACCAAAACATATAAGTCTTTAATTTTCTATTGACCATACATTTTGTATTTCGTGTCACCACTTGAACTAATTTGGCTTTGATCATCACCATATATCTATTATTATATCTATCATTTATATCCATAGCCTTGTAACTCTAGATTCTACTTTCTTACAAAGCCATAAAAATAAACATGGTGGAACGTGTAACCTAGGCTTATATTATTGATTCCATGAATTGCTCCACCAACGAATGTTTGTATATGCTTCCTTTGAATCAAGGTAATATTATATATACTGAAATAACCGAATCTAGGTGTAAATACTAGATTCTCTTCCCAAGTAGAGCTCAACTATTCTACTTGATTTCTCCTTGAGGAGAGACCCAAAATACAAATATATGCAATTTCACAACAACTTTCACATAGGTTATCCACATTCATTCAGATATGTCGATAAATAGGAGCATGCCCTTTGTAGGAAACTAAACAAAACCCCCACATTTATTCTAAATTATTCATGCAACAATACTCGCATATGAAAATAACATGTCACTCAATAAATATTTATGCTCCCATGATACTTTATATGCACAAATACCGATGGATTATGTATCCGACCAAAACATATATACCGGTTTTATTAGCTAATACTTGGATTTACCATAATCTAATCAGACATTAGTACTTTATAAAAAAATATGTACGTACACCATCAAATATTTGAATCAACCATATACAAATTAATCATGCAAAACAACTTACATGACACACAAAGACATACCTTAAATTTTGCATCAATATAATAACACAGGGATACTTAGGTCATATGCCCTATCATTTGGTTTTTACTTGAAAGATTTCCAAGACATAACATGGCTTTAACTACCATCAAGCCAGTCTATTCTGAATTACAAATGGGTTACTCAAACCCAATCAATCTCAAGTGAAAGTCAGTCTTGTAAACATGGGATTAATATATTCCTAAATATAAGCAACTCCATTCATTGTCTTAAAAGAACCAGTAAAACCATATATAGTGATTTAAACAAAAAAAAAGCTCTTTCCACCGAAACAAGAAGAACAGTATTATAGACAAATGACCATAAAAAATAGTGATTTCAGATCATAATAATGAATCACAAACCATGCAAACAACACATATAGTAAGTATTATTCACTGAGAATCAGAATTAACCATACATCAGAATCCTCCAAACTGTTTTAACCCATAAGGAAAATCTGCCAAGAGATCATCAAATAGCTGTACGTCCCAACTGTATATTAGAGGACATAAAACAATACCAAGAAGAGAGATGTTCTTACCAAACAAAAAAAAAAAAAAAAAAAAAAACAGAAGAAGAGAAGAAGAGAAGAAGAAGAAAGAGACGTGAGTAAGTCCAAATTCTCCGACTCACTCCTCTTTTTGAGACTTAAGGGTACAAAAACTATTATCGAAAAGGCCTGACTTGTAACCTTTAAAAAAAAAAACAAAGAAGAGAAATTGGATATACCGATTCATAGGCACCAGTCCAAACGGTGCCTTCTCAAAGGAACCATTAGTTAATGTGTTTTAGGCTTTCAGCGACGTGAAATATAGAATACAAACACGTTTTATTTGTTATAATTGCATTTGACCAATAAAAAGATACCACTTGTTGTTAGTGATCAAAGACGGTGGAAAAACATCAATTTAAATTCTGATGGAAAATAATAAGAGGTAAGAGATGCTCAAGTAAATAAAAGAGAAACATACACACACCTAAAATAAAAACCTCTTTTTAATACCGATAAATCTTTAACGGTTTGTCAAATAAGAAAATAAAATTGCAAGTAATCAGGCAATCTACGGTCTTAAGATTGTTGAAAATATATCATCCAAATCATACATGAAAATCCATATAACAAGGGGTTTAGATTACTTATCTGTTTTGTAAACAAATCAAAGTTGAAGTCGGCAACTCAAGCAACAAATATAATGTCACAAACTTGAAATTACGTTGAGAAACTGAAGGGTTGAGTCGTGGCAATGAACACTTTCCTTAAGACTATAAATGTCTTCTATGGTGCAAGTCGGGTTCTTGCGAATCAGCCTCCAAAATAAAATAACCTTTGGTCTTTTTAGTAGTCGTTGTACTCGCTTATTAAGCTCCGTCGAGACACGTTCAGGTTGTGCTCAGTCAACAAAAGAAATGGAATAATAGGGGGCCTTCCAAAACAATAAAAAAACTAGAAAGAAAACCTGAAAGAAATTTAGTACAAAAGAAAGTGTGTAACAACACCTGTAATTCTCATACAAAGTGTCCAAAAAATCCTCTACATATAGAAGAGAAGGACCCCATGGAGGCACTCTTCCCAAAATATGTATCCCTTCAAGAGACAAAACGAAAAAATGTCGACATCGATCAAAACTGATCAACATCGAATAGAACCAAGAACACACAGAGGTATTTTGAAACTTCATTTTATAAAATACAACAATCCCCCACAAGTTACAAAATACAGACAAAACCATAAAATGGAATGAATGAGCACATTAGAACACTAGTGCAATCTAAAATAGATTCAATGTATTCCAACAACATTTGGACTCTTGTCGATCCACCTCAAGGCGTTAAACCCATAGGTTGTAAGTGCATCTTCAAGAGAAAGAGATGCATTGATGAGAATGTTAAGCTAATCAAAGCGAGTTTGGTGGCCACAAGGTTACATCCAAGAGGATGGGGTGGACTATAATGAGACTTTTTCACCAATAACGATAATAAAGTCAATCAGAATTTTTCATCAGAATTTTATTGTCAATTACTGCACAACTATGATTACAAGATCTGGTAGATGGATGTGCAAACTGCTTTCCTTAATGGATTACTTGATGAAAAAATTTACATGCATTTACTAGAGGGATCCTCGTCTATAAGTGAGGAAAACAAAGTGTGCAAGTTGCTGAAATCTATTTATGGTCTCAAATAGGCTTCCAGAAGTTAGAACATCCGTTTTAATCAATCAGTCAAATCATTTGGGTCTCAAAAAAATTGATGAATTGTATTTATAAGAAGGTCAATGGGAGTGCAATGTATTTTCTTGTATTGTACGTAGATGATATATTGCTCATTGAGAATGATGTGGGCATGATATTATATATAAATGTATAATTGTTTGACACTATAATCTATACCAATCTTGATGAAGGATTTTGGTAAAACCAATTATATCTTTGGCATCAAACGTACTTGTCAGAGATCGCTAGAAATAGATATTAGACTTATCAGAATCTAAGGTTCTGGCTAGATTTAACATGAAGAAACTCCGAGAAAGAAAATATTTTTTTTCACGCATGAAATTAGTCTCTCCAAGTCCTAATGTCCTCAATCTCAAGAGGACATTGAGGAAATAAAGAGAATTCCTTGTACTTCAGCAATGAGAAGTTAATATATGTCATGCTGTGTATAAGGCCAGGTCTTTGTTGTTCAGTAGGATTGCGAGCCGATATTAATCAAACCTTGGACGAGAGGATTGGATTCCTATAAAAAAAATCCTAAAAGTATTTAAAGAAGACTAAGGATCATTTTTCAAGATGATGTTGCCATCACAAGGTTGACTCTGCAAATAATTTGCTTGAGCACATAACAAAGGATTTGTCCCCTACTGTTTTTGAGAAACATGTAGAAAATACAGGGGTAAAGTACATGAAAAATTAGTTTTGATGTACGAGTGAAAGATTGTTGAAAATATGTCCACCAAAACCGAATTTAATTATTTGGATAAATTCAATTATTTTTATGCGTAATACATATACTTAATGGGCTATGGTTGTCCTTAGGTTTTTATGTAAAATGTTTTCAACTAAAGATAGGGCTGGACAACCTATTAGACGGTCGTCACACCATGTGCTTCTAGGAATGGTAATTCCAATGCCCAGATGTGAATACACATACAATATATGTATTTGAACAAAATCATGCGAGTCGAGAATCGTAAGCTTCTCAAGAGTGTGTGGATGGATGGGTTCTGGGCTTTAATAATCCAGACAAAATAGATAAAAAGATCGTTAAAAACAAAAAAAGGAGAATCAAACCCATGAACTCATGAGACCCCTGGAAATCCTACGGGCAGAGGTAGCACCAACTGAACTAGCAGCAGATATCTTCAATTTTTGCTTAATGGTATCTGCATACACTATAGACATTATAGTTTATATGGTCATTTAGCAAATCAGTCATACTCAAACCATCCATGGAAAAGGCAGAAAGCACAGGTTGAACTAAAACTTAAATTCCACACCTCTTCAATCTTCACCTGTAATTTGGCATCTGCAAACTTTCTCCATCTTTTTGCTCACGTCTTTTGGCCTTTGATGATATCTATCGCAATTCAGAGCTAAGAGTCGAAGATTCCAACTATTTACATGAAACCATTCCAATTGTTTTATTAAGTTCAAATGAGGAGCTTTTGGGGGAGGGTAGGGGGCAGAGGAGTATACTAAGAGAATTGCCTTTTCTAGTCATGTAACTGATTTCAGAGAAGCGCTGCCCATAGTAAAAGTCATGACCATTTAATCTGTGTTTGCACCAAGCCCCCAATATGATATAAAACAAGAAAATAAGTCAAGAGATTTAACATACTAAACAGTGATGTCAAAGAGAAAAAAGGTGAAACTAGCTGATTTCCATATTATATATAATTATAATTACAAATGGATTACAGTGTGTTAATTATACAAGCAAGATTAACAGCTGCCCTACCTAGTATTTGCAAAAGGCAATGAGCCAAATGCACGTCTGGATAATTTATAAAAAATGATATGCATGTATCAATTAGTAGCAACTACTAACCTTTGACCAGCCTACTGATAACTACTATCGCATGGATTGGTTAAGATCAAATTCCTCCTGTAACATTGGGCAGCCCTGGTGCATGGGGCACCCTCTGCTCCATCCCGTCATCATTCTCCCCCTGTATCTCTGTCTCCACATCAAATCCAAACCCACCATCACTCCCATACAAGTTTTGATCCCACTGACCAATGACCGTCCTAGGTGGGAGCACAGAAGGAGCAGGATCCATTGACCCATCATCTACCCTCTGCTTCTTTTGAGGAGGAGAGGAGTCAAGCAGGGCATCTGGTGGGGATGGGCATGGCTTTTGCTTTTCCTCAGCCAAGGATGGCTCAGAGGCACTAAGTGCACCACCTAGTTTTTGCTGCTCTTCGATGATCTTCTGCAAATACTTCCCCTGAGCTTCAATTCTAAGTTGCAACTGTCTTTGAACCTGAGAGAGCCGCAAAGTTCAGGGAGTCAACAGTCATTCTAAAAAAACCACAACTAACATAATTGTCCATAACTGATGTGTCAGCTAGCATTAGCTTTCCATACTATGGAGAAGTCATGAACCCCTCATAAAACAATCCACATGCACGTATCCTGTTTTGTCCATGGACATCCACAGCTACCATACCCTTGAAATTATCACAGGCAACAGAAAGATGGGGCAAACCTCAAGCTGTTCATGAAGACGCTTTTGCACTTCCATCTGGATCTTCAGTGCCTCATTGATTTGTACTCCCCTGAAGGATGGAATTGTATGTATAATGTTAGATGGAGTCATAAATTCTTCAACAGCAATCTCAGTCTAAGTCCTAGATTTCTTGCTACACCCTTTTAAATATTATTATATTACAGAACAAAGATACCCACGGGGCAGAATCCATGCTAGAGAGGCTGTCACCAGAATCTTTCTTCTCCTCTTTAGAACCTAAAGGCCAACAAAGGTTCTACATACTTTCAGCCTTGATACACTAAAGATTAGATGATTTATTTGTAGAATGAGCAGGGGGAGGATGAGATCTTTACCGTCAGCTGGAGATTCTGGTAGGTATTTTGCAAGGCGGTACTTCTGCACAACGAAGAAAGGTTGCCAATTTCAGAGAAGCATAATTATATATATATATATATATATTGATAAGTCTCAAAACTGATACACTTTCACAGAGAGATCATATACCTGTAAATGACTCTTCACATGATATATAGTAAGGCCAGGTACACCCATCACCCTCAGAACACCCTTAGGTGTTGCTCCTGGAACAAAATTGGAAGTACAAAAAACGATAAGGAAAACATGACTACAAAAAACAACAAAAAAAAAACTCAGCCTTATCCCAACTTAATGGAGTCAGCTACAAGTATCCAAACAAAATAAAGTAGGGAAAACTGAAAAGAGGAAAATGACAGATGACAGATGTTTCTTAACTGATATTCTGTGAATCAGTATAACTGATTCAAATACTGGTTTTTACTGATCTGTTATTGCTGATTTTTATGGTCTATACCCTTTTCTCTTTGGTAGTTCAACGGACGGTCACCCCTCCAACAAGAAAAGGTATAAATATTGAAACTTTTCTGCCATTTGGATTGGAGAATTTATGGAAGAAATCGAGTTTTACATTTCCAGAAACCGCACGATTATATAGCCAAAGGGAATACGCCGCTCCAAAAATCATCCCAAGCACTGCTAATGTGGTTACTAAGCTATTTCTTTGGAAAGCTCCTACTGAGATGGGAAATTCCCCAATAAAGCTGGCTGCTAGTACCACGTGAACTTTATGTTCAGAATCGATTTTTCATTATGTTCCTAATTTCCGATATTGATTTTGAGTGGTGAATTTACGGATATATCCCTCTCCTAGTGCTACTAGGATTGACTCATAACTACTGATCCAGCCCTTGGATCAAGTTAAGAAAGCAAGTGTTCTACCCATGTTTGTGAAACTCAACCTAAGGTTAGAGACCATCTGATATCTCGATTTTGTTCTACGTTATTTCTCCCTAATTTGGTTTTATATTCTCTGGAAATTCAATTCTGTTTGGTACTGTTTTGATTACTCTATTACAATATTACATTTAAGTTATGTTGAGGTGATCAAGCCGGCCTATGAGATGGGTAATGTCTGTCCTAGTTTTCTCCTTGTGGGAGTTGAGTTGTTGAATTACCTCACTGTCGGTCACCATAATACTAGGAATGGAAATTTTTTTGGCTTCAACATCAATTAAAGATAAACAACTCAATTTAAAGGTATAGTAGCAATGTTGTAAATTCTGAAACAGTTTAAACCCTTAAGAGAGAACTACTAATCAAGTAATAGGACCAAACAAGAATTAAAATATGAAAAGAAGAGCTGTCTGGAATTTCAGAAAAGGGCTGGAGTAATTATAATCCAGTTATAAAAGAAGGGGCTTTCTTTAAAGAATAGAAACCTGGCCTTACTTGCAATTTAGAAGAAATCTCTTCTTATACCTCTCGACACATTATGATTGACTAGTACTTGTATCGATTGGGAAAAAATCCATAATGCGAACACCACCACCAACAACAAACTCAGCCATATTCCAACTTAATGGGGTCGGTACATGGATCCAACAAAACAAAGTAAGGAAACTAAGGTCTGAACAAAAAAAGGAAAGTGATGAGAGATGGAAAATGGAGAATAAAAGAAAAATTAAAGGTGAAAGCTGAAAGCTGAAAGTAAGAGGAAATAGGCCCAGATAGGGTCTGCTACATTGATCCTTGCCCTCCAAAAGGCTCTATCTGAGGTCATACATGGTACAAGACCTAGACTATGCATGTCCTTCCTCACAACTTCTCCTATGGTCATTTTAGGTTCACCCCTAGGCTTCCGTTGAACATGCTCATACCACCTCAAACGACTGTCTCGCAGCTTGTCGTTGATGGAGGCAACTCCCAAGTCAGCTCTAATACGCTCATTCCTAACTTTATCCTTCCTAGTTTTTCTGCACGCACAATATGACACTTCTTAACTGCCCAACATTCTGCCCCATACATCATGGCCAATTGTACAACAGTCAAGTAGAATTTTTCTTTTAGTTTTAAAGGAATACGTCGATCACACAGCACTCTAGACATACCTTTCCACTTCATCCACCCCCACTTTAATTCTTTGTGAAACATCATCCTCTATGTCACCTTCTTTATTTATGATTGACCCCAAATTTCTAAAATAGTCACTTTATGGTACCTCTCTTTCCTCAATTCGCACCATGTCGGTATCCATCATAGCGTGCCTAAAATTACACATCATATACTCTGTCTTCGTTCTACTAATCTTAAAGCCTTTTGTTTCCAAGGTTGATCTCCAAAGCTCTAACTTAGCGTTAAACCCTGTTTTTGTCTCATCCACCAAAACAATATCATCAGCGCCATGGAACCTCATCTTGAATGCTTTTGGTTAGATTGTCCATGATAAGCACAAACAGATAAGGGCTTAAGGCTGATCCCGGATGTAACCCAATTGTGTTGAAAATTTTGGTGAGAATTCACCACTCATATACCTCTTAAAGGTCACCTATTTATAGCTAAATCAAATAAAAATAGTTCACATCATTCACTACCTTTATACTACCACCTCATTCAAGCCCATCTCAGTATATAGATTTAAAGATCAAGGAAAGAAAAGGGTTGGCTATTGTTTATAATTTTTATGGTAGTAATGGCCAAAGGGATCAATTATAAATCCCAAAAATTTAGTGATTGAGGTATCTCTTTAATGCAAAAGTCGACCTCGAACCAAGGAAACCAGCAGGAGATCGATTGCAATAGGAACAATACAATAAAAGGAACAAAATTAAATAACTTAAACTCTTTTTTTCATTGATATTTTTGTTTACATGTGAGGAAGAAACATAAAAGGATAAGAAGAAGAAGAATAAAGGGATAGAAGGGGGGATAGGATCAGCTCTCTCGCGCACGGTCTCTCACCATTGCCGCGTCTCACAGCTTTAACCATACTCTTTTCTCTTCAATCTCTGTCCGTCCTCTGCTCAGCCTCATACTCTTATTTATAATAACCCAATTACAAAGCAACCAAATCCCAATCTAATTAAGAAACTAAATAAATCTAGAAAAGGAAACTACTAATTCATAAAACCTATAGAATAGAAACTTCCCATAAGATCTAGCTGCCATACATCAAAATAGAAACTTCTGTTTTAGAGAACAAACAGAAATTAGAAACTTTCTAAATATAAAAATAGAAACTAAACTTTGGCAGAATTAGGATAGAAGGTTTCTCCACTTGATGGGCCCACAAGATCTTCTAAAAAGCATCCCCCCACACGAGGCGTTTTTTTCTTCATATTCCAATCTACATCGCTCTTCTTGCTCTTTCCTAATTGATTCTTCTAATCTATTTCAAGATTCTTCATATGTGGGTGTGTATATTCTTTTTTTCCCCTTTTTTTATTTGGGGTGGGTGGGGTTGTTGTTAGATGTTTTGCATGGGAAGTGGGAAGTGAAGTTCATACCATCCTAGCTCCTGAGAAAAATATACACAAAGCCAGCCAGAAAAATAAGAACTAAATAAAACAAAAGAAGTTTAGCCCCACCCCCATCCCCCCCCCCCCCCCCAAAAAAAAAAAAGAGGAACTTCATATTGACTTGAAGTTGAAAAAGCCCCCTGATGTTCTTCCGCAATAGTGATGTTTATTCATTTATTCAGCCAAAACACAATGATTAATAGTTTCTCTTCCTCCCATTTATGTTTCTTAAAAGGGCGCCTAAGACCCTCTTTTGTTGCAACTTTGAATGATAATAATAATAATAATTTCTCCACTACTACCATCAATTTCATCCATCACTGCAGTGAACAATCAAAGCTATAAAAAGCCTCCAAATCTATTTTTGGAGGCTTTCATAGCTTTGATTGTTTCTCAAGCTCTAAAGGATTAGGTTCAGAAACTTGATTTAAAACCAGAATCGCAGTGATTAGGTATTGACCAGAATTGAAAAATAAACAATAAACAGAAATCAAAATTTCAGATGCACTTCAAAAATTTAATGGAATAGTTTATTCTATTAAGAGAATAGAATATCAGAATTTGGAACCAATCCAATGGTCAGATTCAAAGTTAACCTAGTTGGATTAAGACTGTTCGAGAACCAAAAGTCAATAGCAGAATATGGACTGGTCTCAGAACAGTATATGGAAGTAACCAGATTAAGAAACATCAGTAATAGAATTCAGCTTTAACCAACAGAACAGTATTCTGATTTTAGGAGTTAAAACAGTGACCAAACAGAAACCATAATCTGATATCAGACCTTAAGAACTCAGGAATTACCGATCCACCACCCACACCCCCACCCCCAAAATAAAAACCTCAGGGAATTGACATCCCGTCAGCCAACCTCAGCATCACGCTAAGGATTAGTTGCATCCCACAACCATATTCTGAATCCCACAGAACTTGAGGAAGGAAAACGCCAATCAACCTTATTCAATAGTAAAACTGTGGGGAGGAGCTCTAGGCTTTGCACTGCATATATTACAAACCAAAATAGGAAAGAGATAAAATCAACAAAAGAAACTCTATCCAATGTAGGAATAGGTGTCCCATCTGACAAACTCTATCCAAAGCAGGAGGAAGAGTTCTATTCAGACAAGATTATCCAACCTTTTCAAGCAAAGAGATAAAAAAAGATATAATAATAATAAAATAAAACACTCCAAAGTGTCCCGCAGTTCTGGTTTTGAGTGGATCAGAAAAACACCCAAGCTACTAGGCTATGTCTGAAACCACAGGCCCTTGTTTGGGCTTGGAGTGGTTCCTACATTGGTACTTATTCAGTTATTCAAGTACCTCCTCAAATCTCCATCACTATTATTTACTTGTCGGATGAAGTAGGCCTCAGATGCACATCAAGTATATATGCAAAAAGTATCCACATGATTTAATGATAAATTCTCAAAGGCATTTTCTCAAATTTTATCAAGTATAAAATATTGATTATAAGAGGGCCTAATATATTTCCTTACAGGGGATTTCCCATATCCAACATCCTTAATAGGTCCTAGTCGTTCTCTTCTAGGGTAGATATTTGAAAGAATGCATGGAGTACCATAGGATGACATCACTGATTCATGCTTAAGACTCATAGAGAAAATCTCTGAGGAATAAGTTGTACCTTGTCAGCATTTCTCATCCAAATGATAGGTCAGTCAAGAAGCATCAGATGGTTTATCATAATGCAGAAGGAAAACACGGAACCAAGCAAAAATATAACATTAAAATGTAGCTCGGGTAATGCTGAGAATCCAATGTCTCAAGCTGGGTAGCTTCACAAAGTTGATTATGAAGGTGGTGACCCAACCAAAATACTAATAAGTTCAGCTGCATTCTGTTCAAAGATATTGGTTTCTTACCAAATCTTTCCACCATGGGATACCATGTCACCTTGCACTGATAGCTACCACCAAGCAGCAATGCAAGTGCACTCAACTTAAATATCTCATCTCGTTATTAATATAAAAAACGACAAAAAACGAAACTAGTTTCAACCTTAAAGGTTGACGTCAAATAGATATAATGAGAAAATGAATAAGACTGGAAATTGATGCAGGAGCAATTCCTTGGACCATCCCAAACCCGTTGGGGGGGCCATATGAAGACAAACCGAGTCCAATTGGATTTTTGGGTTTAGTAGGATATCTTAATTTATTTATTAAAATTTTATTATTTGGGTTTATCTGTAATTGAGTCGATTAGAAGTTTGAGTTACTATATATCTCCTTTTATTGTTATTGATAGAGTCTTAGATAGGGTTGAATTGGAGATAACATGTAGCTGGTTTCAAAGTCTGTTTAGAGTTTTATTTAGGATTTTAATTCAGTTATGAGTCCTAGTTAAGAGTCTTTATTTATCTCTTTAAATACATAGTTGAAGTTAGCAAAGTTAGATTGGAATGAATTGATTTGTTTGGCTGAAACCTCGTGGTTTTGATTGCTCATGTGAGCTCTTCTTAGCTTCTCTTTTCTACTGTTACCTTCTTATTTAACCCCATTTTATATTATATATTTATATATTCTGTTCACCTGGTTGGATGTTCGTACGTTGTTCTAATGGAGTAATCAGTCCCGACCTTTGCAAACTTGGTAGAGCTTCATCGGTTTGTCTTTCCTCTTAGAGCGATTAAAAGAAATCCCAAGGTCTGTAATTCAAAACCCTTCTGTCGGAGACTAAATCCAGAATTTAGGACTGTTTCATCCCTACCGTAAGATTCAGTAGCAGACTTTGATTCTTACCTGGTTCTTTGATCTGTCGCTTCGGTTGTCAATAATCTCCATAGAATACGTAGTTGCGCTCGTCTCCCTTTATATGTAGAAAAAAGCATCTCATTTAGCTCTTTCATGCCTACTATAACTAGTTATTTCGGTTTTCTATTGGCAGCTTCAACCATAAGCTCAGCTCAATTTATTGGTCTGAACAAGATACAACTTATTTGAACTTAATTAAATGAACAATCATAAACTTTAAAAGAAATCTTTCTACACGATTCCACGTATTCTATAGCTCCTTCCCGCGTTAATTGCCAATTTTTGGTCATTGAGATTCATAGGCGATTCGGATTAATATTTAGGGATAAATATTACCTTTCTTTTTCCCCTTTCAAACCAAACCCAAATAAATCGAAATGATTGAAGTTTTTCTATTTGGAATCGCATTAGGTCTAATTCCTATTACTTTGGCTGGATTATTCGTCACTGCATAATCTCCAACTTGATCCAACCTGTATTGGGGGAGATTTTTACTCCAAATCGAGACTGGTTTCCGCTTTTGTTGGTCGAGTATCGTGAGAAAGAAGATGAGTTACTCTCTTTCACGATTTAATTAGGTACCTTATTTTATTACTTCACTTTCCCATATTACTCCTTCCTTTACCCCCAAGTCACTCAAGTCCTTATTTTTATCTTACTTCCAAGTTTATCCTCACACAATAAATCTGATTTCCTTCCATATCCCCACGCCCATTAAAACTACCAATTTACCCTTTTTGAGATTCCATTTAATTACATATTTGCCATCTTCTTTTACTTGTATTATAATTGTTTGAGCAGGCCCACAAGCGATCCAAAACGGGTTTCGGAACCCTGGATCCGCATCTATTGGTATCAGATAGACCACAACATCATGGTCTGAGAAACTAGGAGCAGTGCTCATCAAGTTGATCTGGGCAATCACCTAACAAAAGTTCATCAGTTACTCCCCTTGAAAGAGTGACAAAGTGAAGGTAGTTACAAAATAACTAGCAACCGTATCTAAATGCGGGAACCCATGGTCATGGACTCTTAAGACCATAAACAATGTTGCCGATTTCATAGAACAGTTAAACTGAGGGATGAGGGAAATACCAAGTAGAACTTATGAAGTTATAATAAAAATTCAGCATATTATCTTATACAAAATATTATACCTTCATGTGAAATAAATATTTTTTTAAAATATACCAAAATATATGGAAAATTGATGCAGATTCATCACCGAAATAAGCTTGTTTTATTAGGAATAAGTCTAGGGCTGGGTTATATACATGTTGGGTCATTGATCATGTGGGTTTTCACTGTAATAGGTCACCCTTATGGACCTAAAGTAGGGGCACATAGGTTGCATACCAGATTAGCTCTATACTTGGTTTATTTTCATGTTTTAGTGTTTTAATATTGAACTGGTCCACACCTCTCCACGAATTTAAGAGAGGTTGTGAAGTGTAATTAAAGTCAGCTAGGTGTTTTTACACTCCTAGGCTGATTAGGAATAGGGCCAATGGCCACTATAAATAAAACAATTCGGTGGGGGGTTATTCTCACCTCTGAATTTTGAAAACTTTGCTCTTGCAAGCTGTTGCAACTTCTCTTCTCTTTGAAGATTGTCTTGTGTTTGATCAAGGCTGGTGGGATTGGTGTTTGATCCAATCGACACCTTGTCGTGTGAAGCCCAAGTGGTTCGTTGGTGGGATTGGTGTCTGATCCAATCGACACTCTGCGGCGTGAAGCCCGAGTGGTTCCTTTCAAGTTCTACTGTCTGGTTTAAGTCAAAGATCCAATTTTTATTCAAGCTCATCCATCAACAAGCTGTTGCCAATAACCTTCTGCAATTACAACTAAGTTTGGAATCATCCTCATCCCCATCCCCATCCCCAATCTTCTTCTGCTAATCCTCTACATCCCCAACCCTAGCTTTCCCCTTTTTATTTTCAATTTCCCAACAACCATAATTCTGTCCGGACATAACCAACTATCAGAAATTCACCAAACCTCAGCCATAACACCCCCTGCCCATAACATACACTCGATCCACACTGCTGCCCATTCCCACCATTAAAACCCTAACTTCCTCCTCCTCAAATCAAAACCTAAAACCCTAATTTCTGCCCAACCCAAACCAACTGTCAGAACAGTCTACAATCTGACCGATTATCCCTCATACCCTCCTAAGAAAACCATTCAAGTTTGGTTAACTTCTGTCTAGCCAAACCCTAGAAATCCATCTTTTCCTCTTTTCCAAAACCCGAAACCCTAACCCTAACTTGCTGCCCATTCAAGTTTACACACTTCCATCCATCAAAACATCTCAGGACCTTCACTGATAGACTCCCCTACACTTGCCTAGCATAACCAACACCTCAAACCCTAACTCTAATTTTGACCTAAAACCATATTTTGACCTAATCGGATCACCAGTTCATATCAGATCCTGGTTTACTAGCTCCTAGTTGGTCCCCTACGAATCTAGGACTACATTTAAAATAATTCAGAAAAATACAGAATAAGGAAAATGCCAAGAACATGCACCTTAGGGGAGTGTTGTGCCTGCATGGCCCGGATATAACCATTAAAGTATAACCAGGCCATGCTTGGATGTGGGGCCTACAATATGGGCCAGATCCCAGCCATGTGTATTAAACACACATTTTAGTAGCACCTCCCAACAAAATGATAAGCAAACATTTGCAAATAATATGACTGAAAGCTGATCTCTCTCTCCTTGAAGCAAACGTTCGTCTCTCTAGTAAAACTGGACAAAGGGCAATATCAATGGTTGGTTGGAAAGCTGATCTATCTCTCCCATACCCGGCCAGACATTGCCTTTGCTGTCAGCATGGTTAGGCAATACAGGCATGACCCATACACTTCACACTGGGAAGCTGTGATCCATATATTACGGTACTTGAAGGCTGCCACAGGCATGGGAATTCTTTTCTCCCCTCATGATCACCTGCGGGTGGAGGCTTTTACGGACTTTGACTAGGCTAGTTCTCCTGATGATCAAAGGTCTACTTCCGGTTATTGCACCTTTGTTGGAGGAAACTTAGTCACGTGACGGAGCAAGAAATAGACTGTTGTTGCCAAGTCAAGTGCGAAGCCGAGTTTCGTGCCATGTCCCATGGGATTTGTGAAATAATGTGGCTCCAGGGACTATTGGAAGACTTGGTCATTCCTACATCGTTACCCATGATGCTTTACTGTGACAACAAGTCTGCTATCAGTATTGCCCATAATCCAGTCCAACATGATCACACCAAGCATGTGGAGATTGACCGTCATTTCATCAAAGCATAGTTCAAAATCTCGGTGAGATCTTGGAAAACTCGAGCTTTTCAAGACGAGTTATTATACGAAACAAAAATATGTAAAACTCGAAAAACTCAACCAAGATTTCGAATATTTCAAGAATCTCGGATAAATCTCAGTGAAATCTCGAATATTTCTCGAGAATTTCAATCTCCTCAGTTCTCATAGAGTCATAGTATTGTATTGTTGGGACTTGGGAGTTAAGACGTGGAAGACTAGGGTAGTGGTGTCTATGACTTATGTATTATTCATTGCATTAGGTTGGGTGTCAATGTAATATGCATTGTGAACACTTTATTGTATCTTGTGGTTTGTCGTATAAACTTTCAGTCTTTAACTATTTCTTAAATAATTATTCAATATTATATGCACAATTTACTTGTTTTACTTTCCAATTATGTCTCATATCATTCAAACAATGTGTAGAATAGGCAATATTACATTAAGGGTTCGGCCTTTATTGCCAACCAAGGGTGCAAATCCAAAACACCAACCAAATTGGGTGTTTTTTTTTTTCAATTTGAACCTTTAACTATGTTTATTAAGTTTAAAACAAGCTTACCTTAAAGTTTCGGAGCCAACTATGGCCATATGTCCACCAAAACATAATTCCGAAACATAAAAAAAAAAATACACTGTCTCGTCGAGATCTTGGAAAACTCGACCTGGTGGAGACCGAGTTTTAGAACCTTACATCAAAGAGAAGTTGGAACAAGGACTGATTTGTACTCCATTTGGTAAGCCCGGAGAACAATTAGCTGATGTTTTTATCAAGGGCTTGAGTAGTAAAGTTTGTATTCTTCTTGTATGCAAGTTGGGCATTTGTGATATCCATGGAAAAAGAACTCAATCGAAACCGACCGAAACCACCGAGATATCTCGGTTTTGCAAGAAATCGAGACGAGTTAAGCAGGGAGTTTTAAAAGTTCATGGTTTCGGTTGGTTTCGACTGGTTTTGACCATATTTCGGTAGTTTAGACTTGAATACCTAAATAAGTGTCACTTATCCCCATCGAAACTTTAGGAAACCTAACTAGAAACTAGGACAGACACTTATTTATGCCTAATATCATTCAAGTAAATGTTTTTGTATTTGTATTTTATTTACAAATATAGGTATCTCATGTACAAATATCTCTCCCATATTTCGGTAGTTTCAACCTGAATACCTATATATTATGGAAAGCTATCAAAACAAAGCTTTCTAACAAATCCAAGATTGCTTAAATCTGATTTATATTGAAGGACTTATGTTCCGGTCAAAGTTAATTTGGTATGTGCGAATGCTGTCAAAATGGCTTTGAATGAAAATAATTTTTTAGACATCAAAACAAATGAATATTTTACCGCACTTTTGGTTTTTTAGTAATGTTTTACCATATTAAGATTTATAAAATTTTTAGATTTGAGAAAAACCCCAGCATTAGAAAGTTGAAAATTTCACCTACCGCTGAAAATCCAGTTTTTGTTCTTGAACTGGGGGATTGACTTTTTTTTCCTTTCGGAATTTGATTTTTTTAACTATTTTAATTGAATTCAAATAGGGGGGTATTTGCTTATTTACGAATAATATCTTAAGTAAATGAAATAAAAATACAAAAACATTTTAATCATTTGGCATAAATAAGTACCTGGCCTGACAACTATGATTCTCAGTACACTGTACGTACATTAGTAAACTTGGGTCAAAAACCACAAGTACCATTTTGAGTGTTTTTTTTATTTTTTTTGGTGAAAATAGTTCATGCATTGTGTTTAGAATGTCAAAAATAGGCTGTACACCAAAAATCAGATCAAAAAAAGCATTTCTGGGCCTCGAAACCACCAACTCAAGTTGGCTGGGAAAATATCATTGGTTTCCACCAGTTTCGACCATATCTCGGCTTCTGACTGGTCGAAACCGGATATCTTGAACCTTGGTGATATCCATGCACCAAGTTGAGGGGGAGTGTTGTAATATGGGGTATAAAGGTAAAATTGTCCTTAGGATTTATGTAGTATTGCCCTAGGGGCTTTATTGTCTTTGTACCTCATATCTCATTATTATAAATAAAGTGGACTGGTGCCACTCTGACACAAGTCACAATTCCCAAAACCATCAAAAAAATATGCAAATTCTTTTCTTTTTTCAGATAGATAACAACAAAATTCTATTAAAATTAAATATTTGGGCACCACCGACTTTGTGGCATTACAAGGAAAACTCCCAACACCTTTAACCCCAACCCAAGTCCCTAAGGAGAAGGCAAGATTTGATCCCAAGCCGTGGCAACAAGAGACCACTGCCCTTACTAGTTGTGTCACCTTAAAAAATGCAAATTCTTTACAATAAAAGTACGTAATTCAATATATATTTTCCAGAGATTCAGTACATACAAATATTTTACTAACATATTTTTAATAAAGTACACACAAATATATAAATATATACTAATTTATCATAGTTCAAAGAAAAGAAAAAAGCGGAAAAAAGCATGGAACCAAAAGTGCAGATAACATATCTGATGATGAGGATCAGAGATCCTTGTCCAGCCATCGGCAGGCTTTCCTAGTCTTATGCACAAGTGGAAAACAAGAAAGGCCATCGAATTTAAAATTTACCAATAAAAAAAAAAGGGGGCCATCCATTACTCATTTATTCTCTCAGTAATAAATTTAGGTATTCATGACCAGATTAAGATTTGGAATTTTAATTGGATTAGGAATTAAGTATTAAGATAAAAGTCCTTAATAAAGGCTATCATTAAATTCTGACTACAGTGCTCCATAGACAATATGGAGCTGGCAGGTATAGGTGGAGACTGGGGAGTCTTTACCAATCATGGTAATATAATCACAGTTACTCTAATCCAGTTGATATATTCCATCACTGAATAATTAAAGCTGTAGCTTATAGGTTAGAGATCTGTTGTGGCTCTCACGGTTGGACTGATTTCATAGTAGGGGAAAATGCAGCTCTGGTTATCATGGTTAAGTTCTAAATCAGGGGGCCCTTGGAGGAATGCATATCTTATTGGAAGGACAAGATTTCTTTTGACATCATTTAGATTATTTTCTTAGAGATGGAGAAAAGATCAAATAACTCTGAGGCTGATTTTGATGCCCTAGCTAAAGTGGGGTAGTAAGAGTGCAAGACTATGTGCTTGGGGCCTAAGACACTGTAGTCTGTATGGTTTCTCAGCCCATTTCAAGGTTCCCTGTCATTGAACTCAACATATTTTGTAAGAAAATAAGTAATAGATTCTGAAAGGGTAGTCAAATTTGTAGGATGATTACATTGATTAAAAGAATGATGATGAAACAGTATTCAAATTGTTCCCAGATACGAAAAATAAACCAGCAACAAATGTTTTCATTACTGAATCGAAAATACCCACTATCTGGTCCACCAAGTTGTGTGATGGCATCTACAAAGCGATCATGAAGATCTGAAGTCCACCGCAAGCGTTGCTTTCCAGTCCCACCAGGAGGAGCTGAATTGTTTATTGTGGATCCCCCCAATACTCCAACATTTGCAAGTTGATCAGCACTCTGAGCCTTATGAGGCACTAAGCCAATGTTTGTGACTTTCTTCGGCTGAAACATGATGGATAGACTGCAAGTTCTCAAAATAAAAAACACAAGAGTAAGACTCCGTGTATGCTTTACCAGATGCAAAATTTACAAGAAACCCAAAACAAGTCCACACATTTTAATGAAGGATCACATCATAATAGTTGCAATTAGCTTATTAACACCAGAAACACATGACAATGTAGCTACATCTATCAAAGGCAAAACACAGGACAGGAATGGAACTACAACGGCTACTTTCACTAGATGAGCTCCTATCTGATCAATTTTAAAAAGGGAGAAAAGGAAAAGACAAAGCACAGATATAAGTACTTTTCAATAGTTGAGCAAGACATCACGACACGTCCATACTCTATTACTTAACAACAGCATATTTAGTGGATCGCTAGAAGTTGTAAATATGGACAGAAAAATAGGGATAAAGAGGGAGCCAATACAACCAAATTAAAATGCAATCAACGAGATTAGGGCTGAAGCAATCTACTAAATTGAGGAAGTTCAAGGAAAGACACAGCTGGTAAGAAAATAATAAACGTCCAAGAAGCAATTATTACTTCAAAAAATAATGAATAAAAGAATCCGATAATCGATCCTTAATTTCCTCGATAGCACTAAGTTCATAAAAGAATAGTTCAAACTTCAATAACATGGAATGCTTAAATAAAACAAAAGGGAAAACTCAGCAACAGAAGATTCAGAGAAACTCCACCTGCTGAAACCTTTCTCCGGACGAATATCTACAATTTCCAAGAAATCCCAATCCCAAACAACCCCTCGGAAATCCAAAAATCTTCAAATAAACACCTTCTCCAAGTGCTCATCTCTTTCACCACAGCTAAGCTATTCAATGAAGCGACAAAGACCCCTTTAACCGCATTTAATCCAACGTGAAGCAAAAAAAGAGATCTAAACCTCAAAATTCAAATCTCTGACGACGAAACTCCAATTACAGAAACATCAGACACTCGAAATAGCAATTGAAGCGTCGAAAACTCTGACCCACCAGGCCCAAATGGGGCGTTAGAACAAACGAAAGTGGAAAGAGCAGGTGAAGTTCTGCAACTGAAAGCAAAAGGGGGGAAATCAAACAAGGACAATTCGAACATAAGCTCAGAATTGTTTAGGGTTTGATTAGAGAGAATCTTCACGTTATCTCTTTCTCTCTCCTCCTCCTCCAGTAAGAAAAGCTAGGGTTTTTGGGGTAGTTGTGTTAAGTATTTGTGCTTCAGAACGTTATAAAATGGTTACGGAGAGAGAGATAGAGAGAGAGCGAGAGAGAAAAGAGGAAAAAGCGGAAAAGCGGTCGTCGAGATAGCGTACAAAAGACGGCGGTCTTTTTATGATTTTTAACACTCGCTTTTCTTTTGATGATTCAGAAAGCACCTTTTCTCGTGAGTATGGATTTATAACCCTTGGATTAGAATCAGATTTTAAGAACTTTTATTATTGGATTACGATCGAACAGCTAAGGAAAATTGTCGTAGTGATTATATGAGGATGAGCGCATATGCAAGCTCTGTTTAGAAGGGACAAACGAGAGAGTTGGGCTTTTACCTAATTCCTGTGATTAATAAATGTGGGCCGCATGTGCGGGTGACCGTGTTGTACTTTCTTTTTCACGTAAGGGTAGGGTGAAATAATTGTGTAAGAAAGGAATAGAGTTTTGTTAGATTACAATCTGACGGTTGATAAATGGTTTACATGTTGTGGAAGAGATCTCGAGGGCTCCACCTTGAAGTTTTCCATGAGTTTAATATAGCTTGAAATTATTAAAAAAATACAAGAGATTGCTGTCTAGGTCTGTATCGCCTACAAATTCATGCAACGTGGGCAAGAGATGACATTTTTTATTTTATGGGGGGTAGCATAGTACTTTCGTGTGCTTCATGTGCTTAGGTGCAAGAGCCAGCGATCAAGTAGCGTTATTTTTCTCTTTTAAAAAAAAAAGAATAAATTATATTTCAGGTACCCAATCTTGATCAAAAATGTCATTTTAGGTATCCAATTTTTGAAAATTGATGTTTGGGATAGATTTTAAGTTAGTCCTACTCTAAAATGATGTAAATTTCCAAATTTATTCCTCTCAACCACACTATCACCTCCACCTCCCCAAGTATTACCGCCATCACCATTGCCTCAAGCCCCTCAACCCTTGCAACTCCACCTTGCCCCATCCCGCGCTGCCCTCCCCTGTCCCCTATCCCACCATTCCCCCGCTCTTGCCCCACTAGAAATAGAATCCATCAAATCATCAAATTGGATTGAAATCATGACTTCTTATGATTTTTTATTCTCTAATTCATTAAATAGAGAGAAAATTTCAAACGATTAGTTTTTGAAGGCTTTTGGTTGACCTAACCTGTTTCTACAAGATTTTTGTGCTCTTGAGAATCATTGTAATGGATTTTTAATTTGCTTGTCCTACCAATTCTAAAGTTTTTTGTTGTAACACTCTCACATTATGAGTTTGTATCCTTTATGTATAAGGTGTGTCCTACACAAGGAGAATCACTAAAGTGATAGGAGAAGATTTTTAGCAAAGCATTTGATAAACTATGTATAAGAAGGGAAGCAATTAAAAGGGGGTTTTTATTTTTTAACCCTAAGGGGTAGCTTGGTTGGCAAAGACCAACACCTCATAATTAAGAGGTCATGAGTTCAAATCTCCTTGGGACCTATCTTTGCTACCAATGATTTAAAATAGTGAAAAGTCTTGAAGTATGAGTATCTCTTTGGGAGTGGATGTAGGCTAAGGTGTCGAACCATTATAAATACTTGTGTCTGTTTTACATTTTGTTTATCTTTACATTGTGCACTATTGAATGTGTTCAAGCTTTTCTATTAGCTTACGCATTTGCAAATCCCTTTGGGAAAAAGTTTGAATCATTGTTTCAGTTTAGAAAATCCAAGTCATCCCTTTTTGGGTTGCCTACTGATCCCACAACAACCTTATAAATGTGCACTCAAATGAAGAAAATTTAAGGTGAAATTACCTATTTCAATAAGTACAAAAACATACATGAAATTATAGATTGAAATTTTTTTAATTTTCTTGTTTATGCTTGTGGTATATGTCTAAGATGAATCTCGTATGTGTTATTACATGTCGGCAATATTTATTAAATATGTTTAGGTAGTAGGTAGTATAAGACATGTTTAAGGTTATGCAACGATGATACCTGTATGTATTGCTATTGAAATAATATATTGTTAATAAAATATATTATATTTACATTTGACCTTTTACATTTAAGTTTCAAATATTATTTAATTATATGGTTTGGTGTGTTTGTGTAAATTTATTTAATGATGTAATGTAGAATAATATATGGCAAACATTTATTTATTATTTTGGGAGGGGGGATTTTTTGTCCGGGAGCATGGCCCATGAGTTAGAATGCACGTAGAAACATCAACAAGGGTGGTATTTTCGCTTTTCATGGGGGTAGAACGATCATCATTTTGTGAGACTTGTGTCTAGGTGCATGAGCCACACTCCCGGACAGCTCCTTTTTCCTTTATTATTTTAAATGATAAATTATTTGTTTATCTGGTGTCACATGTTACTTTTGACTTATACAAGATTTAAACAAAACATTACTTCTTGTTTGTTTCAAAAGCAGCCTATATATCTTTTTTTCTCTCATTTGAAAAGATGATGGATACTGAACATCACCGGATATTGCTTCCCTAGAAGTTTCAGATTCCAATTTTGATTAGAAATAAGAAAAGGACTAAATATGTGTAAGTTGTGGAAAGAATATATCTGGTGGTGTTGGTAGGCTAAATTAAGAAACATTTAACCAATATTGCAGCAGATGTAACAGGTTGTCCCAAAGTATATATATCTTCAGAAGTAATAATGCAAATGTTTAATATCTTGGAAGGATGACAAGAAATTAAGCAAATGAAGTCTTATCGGCAATAGCACATGGCTTGCCACCGATTGAAATATTTCATTGGGAAAGGGATAGGCACACCGCCTATGTGCGGTAAATTAGCGAGCAACACCAATGGGGGAGCGAGATGGGGTATCATATAGGATGGCAGGATTGCAGGGGGATCATTTCAAAGGGAGGAAGAGAGAGATAGATACAGTGAGTGTTAGTTTACGATACACCAACAGTGTGCCCAACCTTTAACCTATTTATTAATAAGTTTTGAGTATTGAAAGAATTAGCTCAATAAGGGGGATCTTTATCCCCTCAATTTGCCTGTCCCTCAATTTCCTCAATTCCATCTAATAGGGAGACAGAAATGACCACTTTACCGCCTGTCCGAACACACTACCTGGGGTGGGATCCACCTCCCTCTATTAGAGGGAATTGAGGAAATTGACGGGCAGACCAATTGAGGTGATATTTTCTGCAATAAGGGGACACGTATGGGATGGGCATCAACCAAGGCGGGATTTTTCATTTTATAGGGGATGGGGCGAACATTTTAGGGGGCTGCGTCTGGGCACAAGCTACACTCGACTAGGCAGCGTTCTTCTTCCCATATTTATTTACCCAAAGAAAAGTTTTTGATAGAGCACTTTTCTAAGCAAAAAAGTTCTCCCACTGTCATTTAGGAAAGAATCTCCCTACAAACACATCTAATTTTGCCATGTGAAAGATTGTTGTCATTTCTACCTATAAAGAAAAGATTGTTGTCATATTTGGGCGTTGATTTTTTATGGAATTGTTTAGGGGTGTGGACCGTGTGGTCTACCTCTATACAAATTTTCAGCCCGATCTGACCTACCATAAACACCTACCCTTTCTCTTAATTATTTTAGGGGAAATTTCACATACCTCCCCAAAGTTTGCCTTAATCATATTTTTACCCACCAATCAGTGAACTGGTGACTGAAAACGTTAAAACTATGTTTTAGTTGACCAAAATGCCTTTCTTCTTCTTGGTCTGGAAAGGGGGTGAAGCGGGGGTGGTTATGCCACCAAATCAAGCAGCTCCAGCAGTTCAAGCAAACCTTGAAACACAATGATGGCACTCCCTGAGCCAGGGGAAGAACCAAAGAGGGCAGTCTTCCTCTTCCTTCTTCTCCACCCTTTATTTTCCCAAAACCGAAGTCCCCAAAACCTAACTCCATCTTCGATTTGCCAATAGCCAAAACCATTCCACACCATCTCTTTCCCTTCTTCTTCCCATCTCCATCGATTGCAACAAACGATCGAAACCCCCTTCTTTTTTTTTCTTTTTATAAAAATTAATCTGAAATCTCAGATTTCAACCATTCCATTTGAATCGACTATAGACGTTTGGAAGATTTTCATAGAATTCCCATCCACTCTTCTGTCCTACTGCTTTCAATTGAAAATGTAAGAACCCTTAACCGGATCCTCCTTAATCCTCCCTTTAAACAATGGACAAAAATCTGACAAGAAATGGCACTCTCTCTCATTCTAGAGCATAAACCAGACCCATTCCTACAATCTCTAAACCAGAAACACATATTTCACCAGAGAATGCCAATCTACAGTAGAAATCAGAGAAACCAAAACACTAGAAAGGGCAAGCAGATCGAAACCCCTACCTAGGAAGATGGGATTGCCACGGTAAGAAAAGAGTCCCCTTGGTTCTCCATTTACAAATCTATTTACTCTCACCTAACGACTTCCGCTGGGGGTGGGCGAGACCAGGAATGGGATTGGGGAGATGGGATTGCAATGGCAACATGGGTATTGAGCTGCGCTGGCAAACAAGAACATGGGTGGGGCAGTGGTTTAGTAAAATAAGAACAATGGGGGGTGATTATGCAGGGAGAGGTGGTGGTGATCGCACGGGGAAGAGGATGGTGTGGAATGAGGCTGCATGGCAATGATAGTGGTAATGGTGGGTGACAGTAGTGGCGGTGGTGGTGGTGTTGGGTATCTTCATTTGTAAAGAAGAAGAAGACAACTTGGAGCAGAAGAGAACATTTTGGTCAACTAAAATACAATTTTAACGTTTTCAGTCACCAATTAACGGATTGGGTTCTTTTTGTTAATTGGTTTAGAAAGCAGGTTCCCTTTATATGATATAAAAAAACCAAACATCAATGGAACTTTTTCAAGCACTAAGGACCGAGCTTTTGTTCACCCACGGTGAAGAGAGAACATCTTAAACTACAACATCTAAACTTTTGATTAGTGTTTTTTCAACTTCATACAATTGGGTAAGGGAACTAATGATGACACTCATTGGTCTAAGAGTTCAAACATAGGATTACATCATAGGGGGGCAGTAAACTTTCTCCAATTAAAAAACATATATTTAAAGTCCAGACCAAACACCCCACCACCCCAAAAGGAGGGAGGTTAAGCTTGTAAAGTTTTTCTTTTGGATAGTTAAAGCCCCAAGTAGAGTTGAAATTTTGGATTCTTCACTTGTTTTCAAGTGTAGATGTCATCAACCATCGGATAGATGTATTGCCTCATGGCCAGACCATATCTCCAAGTCTGTAGTTATATAATCCTACTATCCCATCAATCTTTTCCCCGTTATTGTCCAGTGTGTGCGTGTGCAAGAAATAATTTAGCCATTGAATTAGTAATCCTCTGGCATGATTAGAACTAGGTTCTAAAGAAGCCAAGCATGCATCCATGATATACATAGATGAACTTACCCAGTCGATGTGAATTAAGGATCCATTCATCTCCAGACAAAAGAATTCATTCTAATGTTTGTTTCATAGAAAGTACAATTGTACGATAAAATGATAATCTGACATGGTTCATGGCATGTTCTGTGATGTTTTGGACTTCAAACTTCAATTAGTAAGTTTTGGAACCATATCAACAAATTTTTAGAACTTTATCTCTATTAATTTTGCTTGCCTGACAACTTGCATGAATCTCCTACCAGAACATCCAAACCCATAAAGTACAGAGGATAGGCGAGAAATATCACTATCTATGACAGATCAACCAACCATCCGGGGGCTTTTGTGGTTATGAACCACTTTAGGCACAGATTTGAACTACTTTCACTTCCATGGCAGTTTATAAATGAACCTTCCTGCTTCTCAATCAGAAGGATCAATAATCTTTAACCGAATGTTCCTGTAAGAACCACTTCCAGGAATCAAAGTTCTTCCCAGGATATCACTAGGAAAGTAAGGTTTTCTACCAAACAGGACAACACTACTCTAGCAACACAACTAATGCTATGGAGGTACAAACTGAAACAGGCAACCTAAAGGACAACACTCAAATTGTAACATTGGCTTTTCTCATGTTGTAATGTAAGATATCCCATTGTAACATTTGTGCGCCACATATTGTATCTCAATTTCATAGTCATAATATAGAAAACTTGCTGACATTATAATCTAAAAGGCAAAGTGACTACTACAATTACACATGCAAGTTGATTTAGGTGTGAACAAAGATTTATACATTGTTATGAGATACTACATTTACCACCAAACCCATATATATTATATAAGGAATGAATATCCCATCCATACTTTAGTACAGAGAAAACCAATTTAACACTAAGGTACAGTTCAAAAGTGTTACTGTGTCAACTGTCATTTATGAGCAATTTGTATCGTAAGTTGCTAGTCCTTGTAACTCTGGACCTTCCAGCCGTGGGTTGTTCTCAAAGCTACACCATGAAGAGAAACATAGTAAAACATGAAATTAATAGATTGAAAGTGAACAATAAGAATAAATGACCACTCCTCCAATCCGAGACTCGCAAAGTGCAGAAAACCCAAGGAAAAGGCATGAAGTTGAGTGGGAACCGTAAAATAAGCTACATAATAACAATTCCAGGGAAAATCCTACCAACACAATATTCACTATTGAAATTTCCATCAAGGATGAACAAAATCCATTCTTATGCAGACAAAGATATCAAATATCAATTTACACCGATTTGCTATTGGTAAAGGCTGCGTACATTATGATCCTCACCAGATCCCGCTGTGGCGGGAGCCTCATGCACTGGGTACGCCCTTTTTTGCTATTGATAAAGGGTATTAGTGTAAAAGCGTACACACATTAAAACATCGGCTCTCTCTCTAAAAAAGGCTTTCAAGTCTTTGTGAGCTAAGTCATTGACTTTCAAGTCTTTGTGAGTTTAGTCATTGGCTTTTCAAGTCTTTGTGAGCTATGAGTCATTCTGACTAATAGAATGATGTTGATGAAGACTCTCTTCAGTAATGAACAAGGGAACATGCAAGTAGGAGTTTTTTTTTTTTATGAATCTGATTCAGATGATGACTATGATCCTGATATAGTACATAAGTATAATGGGTGTGAATCCAGATTTTATTTCCGTTCAGTTGTCCACCACTTGGGGAATCACCTTCACAGCTCTCAACAGATATGAATACATGGAACTCTTCAGAAAACAGAAGCATGTCCCTGGAAAAGAAACCTGGCGCAGAAGAACATTTTGTTATAGAACTGGAAACCCCTTCAAGTCTTCTGAACAGTAGAATCTGGAGTTCGTTCTCAGCAATATGACCTCTTACCTGTTACATTTGACAATTTGGATGGCCTGAACTCTGTATGAGGATGACATTTTCCACAATAGTGGGAAAAAAAAGGATTTGCTAGTGGGCTTCATACACAGAATAGCTTCCCTAGAAGTCCTTCATCATCCTCTATTATGAACGATGTGTAAAAAAAGGGATTTGCTAGTGGGCTTCATACCAAGGTTCTAAAACTCGGGTTTCGACACGGTTTCGATCAGGCAAAAATCGAGTTCGTCTCGGTTTCGACCATATCTCGGTCGAAACCTGGGATTTTTTCCCATTGATGGGGAAACCAAGGTTTCGACCCCAAAACAAGTTTTTTTAGATCTGATTTTTTGCTGGTTGCCTATTTTTCATATTTTAAACACAATCTATGAATTACATTCACCAAAAAATCACTGAAAATGGTACTTGTGGTTATTGAATCAAGTTTACTAACGTACACGCTGATACAAACACTAAAGTAGTATTATAAATACTTAGTTCACATAATTATAAAGTACTTTTTTATTTTGGGTGAAGTAATTATAAAGTACTTGAACCTTGAATAATACATTTAATCCAAATAACACATTAAGATGTCCCTCTCGAATTCTATGCAGAGTTTCTTGGTGGGTCTAATCAACGAGCAACGTACCACTGAAGATTGCGAAGCCGTTCCTCCGAATGCACAACATACGTATCCCATGACATGTTATAGGACCAATTGGTAACACCCTTATCTTCCCTCTAAGTTAAATCTTTCCATTGTCATTCGAAAGGGAAAGAGATCTTGTACTAATCCCATAGCCAAGTTTGTTTCCTATGATGTTATTTCTCCTACAGGTATTGCTTTTTAATGCATACCCAAGTTGGAATAACCTTTATTGGGTTGCTTGTGGACCCACCCAAGCAAAGAAACACTCAAATCCAAGTTCTAGTGGCAGAATAGTAAATAATTCAATGTCTAAAGGAGGATGGTAAATTTGTAAATAAGTGAAAGTTCATCAGTGAATGGCAGAGTCGTAATTTGTTGGAACTTCACAACAAAAACAAAGGTGTATAACGTACCTAGTGAAAAGGGCAAACTTGGAAGGGGAAAAAACTTAATGGCAAGATGTAATTACTAGGAAAGGGAGGGGTAGTTAAATTGAAAGCAAAACAAGAATTGTAGAATAGGGAAGATACTTCGTCTTCAACCTTGGAAAAAGATGCGGTAGAACCAACAGGGGAGAAGATGATTCGAGCACCAATACTCCCTCATGCAAAATCGATTTAAACTCAAACTTCAGGGGAGGATTCCTTACCCGCTAACCTGTTAAACCCACCCAACAATCACATGAATCTGCCACCAGGAACCAGGTAATGAATTTTTTAAGCATGGCCTAACAGTAGTCTCTGATCCGGGTTTAGTTGCAGGTCCGAGATTTGAATGCACACTCAAAATAAAAGAGGGTTTTAGATCAGGATCTTGGATATTAAATCGCACGAGGAAGGGTGATCTAAACCCCAAATCTCAACGAATTTGAGGATTTTAAATCCTAAATCGCATACCGAAACCAATGTTTCGATCGAAACCTGGCCGAAACCAGCGAAACCTGATTGATTTTAACGATTTTTAAAACTCCAGCATGATTTTGTCTCGGAACCTGTCGAAACCGAGACAACTCGATGGTTTCGACAGGTTTCGATCGAGATTTCGATCCATGCTTCATACACAGAATGGCTTCCCTAGAAGTCCATCATCATCCTCTATTATAAATGAAGTCACAAGAACGAACAGAAAGGTTATTTTACATTCCATTTTCTGATGATTTAGACGCTGAAGAAAAACAACTTGACAGAAATCAAAAAGTAAAACTGAATGTTATAGATGACTCTTCCAAAAAAAAAAAAGGCTTCACTGACACCCAATCAGCCATCCCTAAGACATGGAAATGAAGAGGTTGGATGATTCAGTACAACAGCCATTTCACATACCAGTAATTGAAGAGCAGCCATTGCAGTCTTCAAAATTTTCATCTGCCAAGGAAATCAAAGCTGAGGAAAATCCCAGCACACTAGAATCACATGATATTATGAACTCTGAAAGTGGGAAGGATTGAACTTCAGGAATTAGGATAATGACAGCCGGTCTCCGCAACAAGGGATACCAATATCCTCATTATACTAGAGTCCCTTTAGGTGACAAACACTTCTATCACGAAACCAAATAACAGATGACACTCCCGACTTCCATTGACCGACCAAGTATTTCCCCGATGATACAAAGACTCTGCTTGACACACTGACTTGAGCGACCAAGTGTTTCCCCGATGATGTGAAGACTCTGCTTGATACTCCGACTTTCAATCCTTCATCCGATTCCCCCAACCCCCCCCCCCCCCAATGATATGAAGACTCGGCTTGATACTCCAATTTCCAATACTTAATCCATATTTTTCCCCCATAAAGAGAAGCTAAAGGCAAAAAAGCTTAGAGGGGGTGGGTTGAGGCAGTCCTCCCCTATTTTAAGATTGTACCCCCAACTTCAATTTTACGATTCTAACCCCTTTGACATGTGATGGAGATGTTGTTGTCAAGATGTCATCTGCTTTTAAGCATTGAAGTGAAAGCACCACTTTACCCTTCATTAGATTCCATTTATTTAACAGTGAGAAAGTGACTGGGTACAAAGAGAAAGAGGTTACAAAATTATTGACCCCTCGAGGGGTGTCAATAAGAAAATCCCTTAAATAAAAGTGACATTTAATAAAAAGAAAATATAAGACAAAAGGGATATAGGAGAAAAAAGAGGGGCAATTTAGGAATGATAAATTAAAGAAAGAAAGACACAAACCAAAGGAGGACTCTTGAGTAGTGAGTCTCGTGTCTATTCCCTGCACATCTGAGATCAATCGAGACCTAAAAGCTGCTGCTGAGATTCCATTGATTCAACAGAGGGGTACCCATTGTACTGCTGCCATAGTTGCTAACTGAAGAGAGCATCATCCTATCCCTGCAGCTCAGGCTTCTTAAGGTTTTCTCTGCTGAAACCTTAAGGCCATCTTTCCCCCTATCTGTATTCAGTTGCTTCCCCATCTTTGGAGGTTCAAAATCAGCAATCAAGCACTGCCGTCTGATAGTGATTTGGAGTTAACAGAGTGTTGTGATTGTCTTTCCCCATTACTTACTAATTCTGGATCTGAAATCAAGAACTGAAGTATCTCTATATCTGGCCATTAGAGCCTTAACTCGATTGGAGTTTGAGGCCCATCAGATAGCTGATTTATGCTGATCTGATGTTCATGTAATTTCTGAGTTTTGTGACCTATTTACTGCTTGCGATAGACTTATCTTGGTCTTATTTGTTTGCTGCCCATACCTGGGAATTAGACCTGGTTTATTTACTGTGTTCACAGTCCAAGGGCTTCTTTGTCTGATCTTTATATGTTGTTAAAAATTATGTCAGTCGGTTGTGAGTGTTGCTGTAATTTATTGACAACTAGTGATATTCCTATAAAGCTAGTTATTAGCTAGACTAGCTATATATTATTTGGTATCAGAGCCATGGCTGAGGAGACTTCCACTGCTCCAAACCAGGCTCCAGAAGCTACTAACTTTTCACTTGCTGAAGCAGTTCAACAGTTGACAGAAAGGTTATCCACCATGGATCAACATTTCGAATCATACACTTCACAATCGCGGAGGACAGCAACCAGCTACAGTCGATCGTGCTCCCTGACTTTTTCCTGGACAAGCAAAAAGGACTATACACACACCAGCCTCCAATGACGACTACACTACGGCACAATTTGATCGTGATGCAAATCCACAACAAGGTGATGACAAGCACAAAGTGAAGCTGGAACTAAAGGAGTACAATGGGAAACACGACCCACAAGTATTTTATGATTGGTTGTGTACCCTCGACGATTATATTTACCGGTTCAACTTAACGGAGGAGTGAAAAATGAAGCTGGTCGGTACCAAGTTAAAAGGGACAGCAAGAAGTGGTGGCACACTCATAAAGATAAGCTGCATTGTCGTTGACAAGAGCCTAAAACTTGGGAAGAAATGAAAGAAGCGCTGAAAGAGAAGTACTGACCCTCAACCTTTCGATGAAGACTACATGACCAGCTTAACACTCTTCATCAAAGGTCCATCAAAATTGGAAGAGTACATAAAAAATTCGACGATCTTATTTCACGTACTGTTGTAGATGACGAGACGGCCAGCTCTTATCTCGCTTCAAATTGGGATTACGAGCTGATATTCAAGACAAGATAGGTGTAAGTTACTAGAGCAGTAAACGGATCGGATTCGGCTCGGATAGTGCTATATCCGCATCCGATTATCTATCGGACGGATTCGGATATTGCTAAACGAATACGGACACGGATACGGATCGGATATTTTATCCGTTTACATGTAAATATAGCTTTTCGGATAGCTATAGCCTATCCGTATCCGCATCCGTTTAGCTTTCGGACTGATTCGGATAGTGCTAAACGGATACGGACACGGGTTTCGGCTATTCATTTACACCCCTAGGTGTAACCCATATCCTCAGTTTGAACGATTGTTTGAGAAGGCACTTGAAGCGGAGGATTTACTCAAATTGGCTCCTTGACGTTTTAATCCACAGTCTGAAGATGTCAAGAAGAACTTCACAGCATATAAACCAAGTGGTGCACCTACCCAAGCTCCACAAGCTACAACGAATAAAGGTAAGGCTCCTATGGTTAATAGAGATGTCATAAAATGTTATCATTGTAATGGGTTCGGTCACTGACTCACTATGCAATAATTTGTCCAAAACATGGTAAATCAAATTCAGTCATAACTGCCATTGAAGCAAATCGCGACAGACAAGTTTGTGAACCACAAGTAGATGATGATTGGGCTCTTAATGTTGCCCAGGGAGAGAATTAGGACGCTACTCTAGATGATAATAATGATGGTGAAATCTATGAGGTTAACGTCGTTAATCGAATTGCTAAAGGTGAACATTGGCAACGCCATTGCATCTTTTACACCTTGATGACTAGTGATAACAACTGTTGAAAACACAGCTAAATCCAATGGTCAGATCTGCTAATATGGACAACTTCTAGTGACACTAGGTTAGGTCAAATTCAATCAAACTAGGGATCAGATAAATGATCAGATCACAGATTTATAAAACTCAACAGAAACTTGATCTATGATGATGATTTTAGTTGAAACAGATCATTAAACATAGGAGATTAAATAAATCTTCAAAGTAACAAGATCCAAAACCCACTTGGAGTAGGGGTGCAGCATCCACACGGCAGATACAGAACTTGACAACAGATTAATGTGTAGAATACTGGCTATAAAAGATTGTTGAACTCAGAACTTGAACCAGACCTGTAGAAAGCCTTGATTCTAGCAGTCCTAGTGAGAGTAGGAAGTGTTTATCACAGGAACCAGACTTGTAATCGATTGCAGGAAATAGAAGAACAGAAAACGGATTCGACAACCTTCAAGAGACGGTCAAGAGAATAGAAAAAGTACCTTAATTGCAGAAAAAACAGAGTATAAGAAGAGAGAAGGATAACAATGGCTTCCCATCAACTAAATCAGAATCCCACTGTCCAAGGCTTCTCACCAACAGGATCAGAATCTCACAGTCCAAGGCTTCTCACCAAGACTGTATCGCACAGCACTCTTGAAGAAAACTTCAACTCTTATTCATCATAAATAGTCTATGAGTCAATGGCTCTTACAAGCTTTATATAGAAAAACTAAATCATATTCCTAATCTGACTATGAAAAGCCAATCCTATTGCTAATACCTAAGCATGGTTTAAAAAGGAAACCTACACACAAGGTGAGGGAATTCAAAGCCTATTGATGTAGATCGAAGCATGCAGAAGACCGAAAAAAGAGAGAAAGGGGGGGAGGGGGGAGTACTGTTCACGTGAACAGTACCTCAAGACACTGTTCATGTGAATAGTGATTTGGAGGCTGATATGGACTGCTGGCTTAGAGGAGTTGATTTTTTGTGTTATTTTTTTTTGGGGGGTAAAGAGGTGTTATTTTTATTATTAGTCACTTATTTAGTTTCCTATTTGAGTTGTAATCTTAATTGGGAATCCTAGTTCTGTTAGGAATCCTAGTTAAAGTCGTAGTTTTTATTTTTAGGTTTTATCAACTAGTTTCTTACTTAGATTAGGATTGGGTTGTTTTATTAAAAATACATGTATGTGGCTGAACAAAAAAGAGACAGATTGAAGAAAACGAGCTATTGACAAAGCTGTGAGATGCGGCAACGGTGAGATACCGTGGGTGAGAAGCCCTGGGTGAGAGGATGATGGGCTGAGATAGCTGATCCTATTCCCCCCTTCTATATCCTTTTCTTCTTCTTTCCTAACCTTTGATGTTCTTCCTCAAATGTAAACAGAAAATAGCACTAATAAAAGAGTTTCAGTTATTTAATTTTCTCCCGTTGGTTTCCCTGGTTCACGGTCAAATTTGCGTTACTTATTTTACAACTTAAAATAAAGACTAACTAAACTAATGGAGCTTAATCCCGTATGCCTACCTTCTACCCATATTTTAGGCCCATTGAAGTGGCCCATTACAATGAAACTCATGGGATCAAAGGCCCAACTTACATAACCCAGCCCAAAGTTAAATAAAAATAACCCCTTTAGGTGACTTATCTGCATCAGTCAAAGTCATGAAACCCATGATGACAATGAAATTATGCATCAAGAAATTAGCACTGCAGAAGGAAGCTAAACTTAATTAACATCTCCACCTACTGTACTTGCTTTTAGAGCTCAGTCACATATTGAGGACCCTAGAGCCAGATATTTAGAACCCAAGGATGCTGATACATTTACCACTGCAGTTTAAACCCCCCCCCCCAAGGACGGTTGAGGAGAGAGAGCTAAAGTCATAACCGGGAAACCTGAAAAAAAAAACAAAAAGAGAAATTGGGAGGGCACTAACAATTTAAATGCACCACTACCATATAGGTTATAGATGTCTCACGCTTATGTAGTCATATTCGTGTAATAGTAGATACGCATATATATCATCAAACAGCTTTCAATGAATTGGTGCGGTGTGTTTTTTAAGGTCTCAATGTTTGAACTGCAATCCTTCACCTTAGAACACAAGATTGCAGAATCTAACAAATTCATCAAACGAAAAATAATAATAATAAGAATCTAATGTAAAATAAAATATTATTACTGCAGAAAAGTCCCCTTTTTTCTACTGCAAGTTCCATCATTTCTGATCAATATACATTTCAACACCACAAAAAAAAATGGAAGGAAACATGAAAATAAGAATAATACATTGCAATATAATAAACTAGAAGGAACATGGAAGAGAAAATTAAACTTTTCGAATAATAAATTGTAACCTTTTTTTTTTTTGTAATTCAACTATCAATAATACAGACAAAGAGTTAAATAAGTTCTATAAAGTAGTTAACACAGTTTGCATCTATGGAAACACAGTAATATGACAATAGATATAATGAAACTGAAAACCTACTTGCTCAGGGGAATGTGCTCAAATGGCCCAGTGGTTGGAATTGTTCCACAAAGATTGTTGCTTGAGACATCTCTGAAAGGGTAAAAACAAGTTTTTCAGTAAGATTAATTTACCAAGTTTAAAAGAAACAATACGGTGAGGTTGGAACAAAGCAAGAACCCTTGCACTTACACAACTTTGAGGCTGGAAATGGCAGCTAGATCCCTTGGTATTTTCCCACTTAGATGATTGTCATTAAGCCGCCTGCACTTAAGAGCAACTCCGTGGGTCAGTGAATGGAGATAAAGAAGGAACAGTTTCAAATACCAACAACTTGCAGGAGAGAAAGTGAGAGAGACAGAGAGTTCCAAGGGGACCTTCCCCCTCCCCCCCCCCCCCCCCGAGGACCAATTTGTCAATGGACAGAACAGAGCCATGCCAGTAGGGTCATAGAAACAGGAAATAAAGCTTACAGTAACTCCTATAATTCATAATTAGCAAACTTTTAGGGCCCTGAGAAACTCAACTAGCCAAGCAACAAATAAAGCTTAGCTTGGGCAAGTTGGAGACACAGAAACCAATTCAACCAAAGGAGATGGTCAGGAAACACCATAGCTTAAGCTAGCCTACGCACACGTTAAATGACAAGAGCAAGTTACAATCGCTTATCCCAAAAAAAAAAAAGTTACATCAAACTCACAAGAATACTAGAGACTTCAACTTTCCCAGAGATAGAGGAATGACTCCTGAAATGTTGTTGTTATACAAGTCCAAACTAATCAGGCTCTTCAGATTACCAAGCTCAACTGGTATTGTCCCTTGAATGTTGTTTTTGTAGAGCTCTCTATCAAGAACAAAAAAAGAAAGAGTTCCAGAGTTAAAACATGCACATAGATACACTTTTTTTTTGGGTGGGGTTCATAACTGAAAATAAATAAGAAATTTATTTGAAGGGAAGATGCTCTCAGAAGCAACCCTAGATGTACTACACACAGCCACATAGTGTAGCTATACATAAGAAAGAAGAAAGCATCCGCAATGACTAAAGGAGAAAGAAGAAACAAAAGACCATCAATTGCCTCAGATGACTGTAACTATATGTGCTGTATATATTCTTTAAAAGACGCAACCAAAAATTCATCAATCCATTAGCTTTACAGACAGCTCCATGGCCTGCCATGAAAAATAAACTTTGGCTGCAGTTCTAAGTAAATATCTCTGCAAAATTCAAGTATCTTTCTGACTCCCACTTCTTAGCACCATTTGTATAATTGCTGATGACCCTGAAATCAGGGAACCAGTGCCCCAGAAAGCTATCACCTGATAACAAAGAAATCTGTAAGCAGCTTAGAAGAGAAAGATGGGAAGACACTTACAAATATTGCAGATGTTCAAGCTTCCCAATCTCTGACACCAGATGCCCAGATAGGTTGGAATTGCCAAGGTCCCTGCAACAATGTTCCATACAACATTAACCAAATTAAAACATCAGGAATACCTGTCTCTCACAAGCTATAGTAATTGAAGACAACAAGAAGTGCAAGTGGTCAAAGAGAACTAACATATGACTTCGTGCAAGGGCTCAACAAAACTAACAAATGACTTCTTTATAAAAAAGCACTAGAAGAAACAAGGCACAAATGTCCCACAAGGATAGCAGCTGCAAATAAAGAGGCAGAATACAAAAATCTTATGAAATCATATCAAACCATGAATTTCTTTCAATCAACACATCAGTCCATTATCTGAAACAAGTATGAGAACCCCCGACCCCGACACTATGAAACATGAAGAGTAGCAGAATCAATAGAAACAAAGATTCCTGTTTTGTAACAGAGTACCATTAGGCCTAGTGTCCTTCCAAAATATGTGTATCTTCATTGCAGTACCATAAATAAAGCTCCCAACAACCAAATGAAAAGACAGGTCAAAGTTCAAAAAAAAAAAAAAAAGATAAAGAATGGGAAAGCTGTAACCCAAAAGATAAATATGGTAATTGATGAAGTCGCCAAAGGACTTAATGGGCTTGATTCAATCTCGCACAGTCGGCTGCAAATACCCCCACACTCAACATCCGAAAAAAAATTAGAAGCTTAGAGAGCAGAAAGTAAAAAGCACCCAAAGGCATCTCTAAATAATTGATTTTTAATGCTGAAAACTAACCCCCAAACTAACCTAATTAAACACAGTTCATACTCAAAATCCAACCAACCAGCTTAAACTTTCAAACAGTTTTAGCTTTCATAAAGAATCTTCAAACAAAAGCTATGATTTCCCAAACCAAAATCAATTGAAGGACAAATGAAAAGAGAGAGAAAAGAGATTACACTCTAGTAACCCGATTGTCCTGATTGCAGGTGATGTGAAACCAGGTGCAAGGGTTGACAAGTGTCGGATCCCAGCTCTGGAGGACATTATCCGGATCAGACAAGCTCCTCCGCAACGTGTAGAGAGCGTCCCCTTCGGAATTCGCAGAAACCGAAGGAATTACTAAAAGGGCTAGCGTTAGGGTTAGGGTTAAGACAATATCCATGATAACCAACCAGACTACCTTCTTCTTCAGAGCTTCAGCTTCAGCTAAGGTTTCACTGTAATATTGGCTTTTAGGGTTTGGTCCTTAGACACCACAAAGGCACAAACATCAAACCCAGAAGAAATGAGACGAGCGAGAGACAGAATCTATGAACGGGGGAGAACGGTGCTTTAATTTGAAGATTGGGAAGTGGGTGTGGGAGATGGAGGGAAGGATCGGTTCTGGGAATAACAGAGTAAAACCCGGGGGTTGGGAATTTTCTTCTTTTTCTTTTAAATTGTTTGTTTTTTAATTATATTATTAATTAAAGGTTATTATCCTGTACATCATCAGTGTGAAGAAGCTTGTCCACAGTCCACACACAGTTTTAGCATTTGTAAAGTGGCACAAGTGTGAGTGTTTTTGGTGCTTTCTTACTTGGCAGAGCATAAAAAGTATGAGTTGTCATAGCAGAAATGGAAAGTCACCTTTGGTGTGAGTTGCCTTGCGATGGTCAGCACTAGTGGTGTGACTGGTGTCAATCGATGGGTTTGGCCGTTTGGGTTGGTTTTGGTTTGGGTTGAATCGGTTTATGTGTGGAAATGGTGAATCCGAAACTGAACCAGAAGGAAAGTTTGGTTTTGGGTTTGTATTGGTTTGTTGTTTGGTCGATTTTGGTTTCAGTTCGGTTTTAACATGCACATTTATACAAAACTATGGAAAAAATAAATATATTGTTTTTAATGGGTTCGGGCTGTTATCGGTTTCTTATCAAAGGTAGAGCGGTTTGGTTCGGTTTCAGGTCGGTTCTTAGACGGTTTCGAGTTTGGTGTCAAATTCGTTTGTTTTTCTAATGCGACTCCGTTCGGTTTAGGCTGGTTTCGAGTTCGGTGTCATATTCATTCATTTTTCAGTTCGATTGAACCCGATTTCGGGGGATAATAACCCCAATCTGAAACCAACCTGATAAGAAATTTGTTTGGGTCAGATCAACTTACCCAGTTACCCTGTTCAATCCCACTCTTGATAGTTGACACCCTTAGTCAACACCCTCACTCCACTAGTCTACTATACACGATGGAAGCCATGTATGTCAGTGTCACACCATGGCTCTTTGTTCTCCTCTTTTTATCCTTTTCAATTGGTGATTTTTTTGTCTTTTATTGGTAATGAAGAGCTACTTGATAACACTTCTGTTTTTGGGTCATGTTTCTATTCAATAAATGATTTTTTGTATTGCTGTTACTGAAACAAATTTTTGTGCACAAAAACGCATTTGCTGATACATAATAATTTTATTCATAGGTCAGAAAGCAACAGAATTGCATTTGTTATGTGCTGTCATTTATGTTTCTAGCTAGAATTCTTATAAAATGTCATTGAATTACCAAAAAATTGCTAGAGGTTGAGGTGGTGGTGGTGTGGAGGAGGAGATGGTGGCGATGGTGGTGAAGGTGGCAACAGTGGTGGAGGAGGTGATAGCGATGACGGCAGTGGAAGTGGTGGAGGTAGTGGCGGTGACGGTGGCGGTGATGGTGGGTGAAGTTGCATTGGAGATGGTGTTTTATTTGAACATGAAATTACTCTTTTGCTCATCAAATAAACCATGTGGTTATTAAAGAGCAACTCCTTTACTTTTTTTCCTTTTATTTATGGGACAGAAAAACTTCAACTCTGATTACGTTGGAACATTGTTTCAACGCTAATAAAGTCTCTTTACCAACCAAAAAAAAGAAAAACTTCAACTTGGAGTTTCTTCTTCTTTTTTTTTCTATTTCTCATTAACTTTTCTGTTCTGGTTCATTCCCAAAAACCCTAAAAAATAATAAAAAATAAACTAATGTTAACAAACGAATTGACAAAAAACACAAAGAAATAGAGAAACAGAAGTATTTATCATGCAAGCCCCAAATGTGCTATTTTCTTGCAGAAGTGTGCCCTTTGATAGCAAATACTTGCAAAATGCTCTACGTGCGGAAACACTCCTACAATGTAGAGGTGTTGACAAATATGGCCTTGGTAGATAGTTTTCAATTTTCTTGAAATGCTCCCCATTAAGCCATTTACGCGTGGATTGGTTGGAGGTCTCCATCAAAGAAAGAAAATTGGGAATGTTTCTTTTACAATTCTCCCAATAAAAGCAAACTTTCACTTCTCCCCCTACGATTTTCTAAAATGATCAGATTATCCATTAATGGTACACTAAACTTCTTTTTTTCTACTTTCACTTTTAAATACATCTCTCAAGTATATATTGAGATGATTAGATATTACATAATTGTTAAAGATAACTTTTTATTTAATATTTATATTTAATTTTAATGTGTACGAATACCTTGAGTCATATGGTACACATTCTCTAAAAAATTCTCACCAAGTTAGTGGATTAATTTTTGGTAATAAATTGATGGACTTATTAAACCATGAACTCATTACAATATGTACTTAGGTTAAATTAATACATTTATAGAAAATGTGCTATAGAATTGATTAATACCACACCTTATTGGATGGAAGTTGGCCTTTTTAATAAAACTTAGACGTCGAAGAGAAAAAAAAAATATAACATTAATAATTATGTAATATATTTTTAGGTCATCTTCATACGTACTTAGTGTATAGATTTAAAGTTGAAGCAGGAAAAAAATATGAAGATCTGCAATTGAGAAATATTGTGCACATTTTGAATAAGCAAGGAACGAAAGGGAGGTAAAAGTTTGTTTCATTGAGAAATAAAAACATAAGTGTTTTATATGGAAGTTCGGGTAAATATAACTTAAATTAAAAAACTATAAGGTAATTTTCACATCAAAAGTCTAACTCAAATAGTAGCTTAGAGGAGCAATTAATCAGAACAAGAAGTGAAACATCATTGACCAAGATGGTGTTGTCAAATCAATTAAAAATAATTTATAAATATAAAATCTTCAAGATTATTTTGATAAATGAAAAATGAGTATCATCTTTTATGGGACTTGGCTCTCCTTCGATCGTGACGGGAGCTGGAGGATTCAGTTCAACAAAAACAAGGGGGGTTTGATCATTTCATAGGAGGGCTCACCTGTGAAATGACCTAAATACCCTTGTTTTTGCTGGACTGGATCCTCCAATTCCCGCCACAACTGGAGGAGAGCCGATACTCTTTTATGCATGCTAGTTGGATTGTGTCTTAAAAAAAAAACGCAAGATAATTGCTGTGAGTATTTATATAAATAGGTCATTAGTGATCAAACTCCAAACTATTGTTTATTACATCTAAGATAACAGGTGTGGTTGTCCACAATGGCAATCAATGATATTGTATGATAGAAAAATTATCTCAATATTCACATTAATAGTTTCATTTAATTGAAATCAACAACAACAACTCAGTTTTATCCCAACTAAATGAGGTTGATTACATAGATCCTTACATACACACACAACTACAAATCAATCTAAAGTAAGTTAACTGGGCTCTGCTACACGAATTCGTGTCCTCCAATCAGCTCTATTCGACGTCATGCTAGAAATAACACTTAAACTATGCATGTCTTTCCTCACCACTTTTCTATGGACATTCTAGGTTTGCCTCTGGCTCTTTTAGTATATTCAAACTGAATCAAGTCACTCCTTCCGAGCTGGAGCATCCAGCGGTTTCCATTGAACATGGCCAAACCTTCAATCTGAATCAAGTCATTTAATCGAAACCATTTATCAAAATTGAACCGTTTAAACTGATACCGATAAACCTTTTAATAAATGGTTTAGTTTTTGTTATAAACGAAACAGTTTATTGGACGGTTTGATTCGATCTTGAACCGTTAAACTGATGGTTTCAAACCGTGTAAAAAAAACAATTAAACTGAATGAGAACCGAACCATTTAAGGACCAGTTACGTCAAACCAGTAGCAAACTGAGGCCGAAATCGTTTAAAATTAGAAAACCCAAACCCTTTGATTAATGGTCTTGGTTTCACAAACTAGAATTGTTTAATAAGCGATTTGGTTTTGGTTTTCTACCTACTATCCTCTTAACCGAACCTAACCTAACCTAACCTTACCGTTTAAACCAAAACCACATTGTTTAACACCCTTAATTTAATTGACCAAATTTGTGGATGTAAGTAACCACCACTTCCTTGAAATTCTAGACAAATCTATACAATATATGTCATGTGGACCAACTAATTGTTTATTGTGTGTTATTTATACTTATATGACCATATTACCCTTCTTGGCACTTTTTATATTTTTCTTATTATTATCAGCCCTAACGTACACGGATTAAAATCTTCTCCAATTCCCCCATGGTTTAGTGCGGTGCAGTTCGGGGTGGAGAGATCGAAATGTGGTAGGCGCGATATCCAACGGTCCAAGCTGCACTGCTTTAGTTTTTTTTTCTTTTCTTCTCAAGCTCGGCACCATTGGATATTGCGTCTGCCAAGTGTCTATATCTTCACCCGAACTACACCTCATTGCACTTTTTGGGGAATTGGAGAGGATATCGTTTCCAATATACACACTATTGTTTTCTTAGCATACTCCTATCTGAGTATCTGACTCAACAACTCCATTTTGTCAGAAAAACTGTTGGATTGGATTTAAACTAAGAGAAAACCCAATTACACAGGCTTTAACAAGTCCGGATCCTCTCTAGACAGCTTTAGCAGTTCGATGCGCACTGCACTCACTGGCGTGCTGGAGAGGATTTCTTTGTTCCATACTTGGGTTCCCAGCGCATTAACATTTCTTCTCTGATATTTATTTGTGCAAGTTGAAGGTTTGCATACGTGACCTAGGGGCTATACCTGCCCTATAGGGCCAAATCAATAGAAGGAAAGGATTTTAGTGGAACCTTAGTGGTAATGTTTGACTATATTTTTCCAACGCAAAATGGGCAAGTTGCAAAAGCATTTTGGCCCCTTCTTGTCAATAGAATTGACTAAACAAGTATGAATTGAAGTGGTCCAATTCAACAAAAAAAAAGTGTTGATTTATTTATGGAATTCAAATCCATAAAATGGTTAAAGGAGAGGAAAAAGAAAAATTCCTATCCATTTTAACTTGCACCAAACAATGACTACTACTTCAGTTCTATTCTAGGTATGATATACTGACCTCAGCTATTGAAATAAGAGATGGAGAAGAGTATCATACCAAGGCATTTCATACTATTAAGTCTTAATATAAAGCATAAATTCACTATGGAATCTTTATCCTCTTCAATTAGCTGTTCGTTCTAATTCCTCCAATTCCTCGCATAGGAGCGGAAATGATCACCCTACCCCCTATCCAAGGTGGGATAGGATGGTCATTTTTGCTCTTATGTAAGGAATTGGAAAAAATTAGAGCGGACAGCGAATTGGAAGTGATAACTATTCCTCGCTATGACTACTAGGAGCATTAGTCAGGCCATTATTAGGTGATTGCACAAAGATTGAAGCCTAAAAGAGAAACTCTTAATTAGAATTGAAGTCCTTGATTTTATGAGCACCATGTAGATCCATAATAAGAACCATATATTTAATTCTATTCTTCCCTAACTATCCATACAGTTAGCTTTTTTTTTTTTTTTTCTGACTCCAATACTGGTATATGGCCAGGAAAGAGGGAAAGTTCAGTATTTCACTCTGGCCGTTGATAAATAAAAGCTACAGCTTATATTTTAGCTCTTTTTTACATTTCTTTTCAGGCCTTAAAGAAATTCCTACTCCAACATTAAATTCCCTAAATCCAATCCCTAGTACCTTCAAATCACACTCAAAAACTCTACCAAAAAACAAAAAAAAAAAAATCACACTCAACAACCTCAATGTCACCTATCAAAGGCTTAACCTTTGGCAGATAATTTGATTCCTATTTTAATTTCATGAGATGAATTCTATTGGGAAAATTGTTTGGGTTAATTTTTACACCTTATTTCAGTGATATAGAAATCAAATGGAATTGAGATTCTGAAATAGCTGAGGAGTTATTCCAACTTTGAAATTGATTTTACTCTTGCTCTTTAACGAGCACATGGTTAATTTGATGGGTAAAAGAGTAATTTCATGTTAAAAATAAAACACCTTCTTTCTTCTTCTTCTCTTGATGTTTTCTCTACCACCATCTTTCCTCAACCTTTTATGAGTCTTCAATTGTTTTGAGTTACATGAGAGTGGAATGCCTTGACTGAGATTACTTCTATACTACTGTACAAGACATTAAAACTATGAATGTAATTGAGAATGGTAGATCAGCTTGATCATCGAATTAAAATCTAAATTTTTGTATTCTTCATGAATTTCACTTACTTCTACTACTCTAGAAGACATTAAAACTATGAATGTAATTGAGAATGGTAGATCAGCTTGATCATCGAATTAAAATCTAAATTTCTGAATTCTTCATGAATTTCACTTCTACTTGGTGATCATTTAGCTGGATCATTGACCCTCTTGGATTGGTTAACCATCGAGTGGGTCGATTTTCAGAGTTTTAAACTGTCACAGAGTTGAATAGATTGAGAACCCTCTGAACTGAACACATGTTCAAATCTAAAGGTCTACCTCAGCTCTCTGGCTCACCATTCATTTCATTTTTTTCATGAGCAATTCATCAGCTACAGTAGAGTTCCTTCTCAAACATATTCAAAAGAGAGACCTGCAATTTGCCACATGATGAACTACTGTATGTGAATTGAAATTACCAGAAGCAAACAACAGTGAGCAACTTGTGGATGCCTTTTTCGCGTTTTAAGTTACACATAGCAGATATAGCTTGGCTGGATGGCCAACAAAGTAATCCTTGCCCAAAGAGTAGATATAAACAGAACAAAGGGTAACAAATAGAAGGTTAAAGTGAGAGAGTATATAAATGACTAGAAGTGATGCATAAATCATGATAGAGAATCTAATAAGCCCCGTGTGTCAGATTGTAATACATAAAAACTTCTCTTCAAAGACCAAAAAGACTCAAAACTCCAATATCTCTTCCAGTGTCTGAGTGGATAAACCATAATGACTGCATTGCTTATCCAGTCAGAAATCTAATACAAAAAAGAATAGGTAGCATCAATGTGAAACAATCATGCCCACCTATTTGCTAGAGATTAACTTAGCATTTTAAGGGCTCTATACAACAAAATTTTTTTGAGTAGATTACTGTTCAGATCCTAGTTAGTTATTTGCATATCATACACGAATTATACATAAACAATGTTATCCATCCAATATTCAAATGTATTATGCTGCATCTGATTCAATAGTTCAGCAAAGATTTTGATATCATATGAAAATATAATAAACATGCTTTTAAAAGAGCTTAATTGATTACGGTTCTTTCTATGCCAGTTTTTTCATGGCTCTCTACAATAATTAAATCGATGTCGATCTGAAACAGAGAACAAAACTGCTAACAAGTTACTTGATTTCTCAGTTCAACTTTAGCAGAGTCATGATCTTGTGCCTGCCATGGTTAATATGTGAAGAAGAAGAAGAATCTGCAGTAACCAAAAGGGGGAGGATCTTAAAGCAATTGCATGGGAAACATTTCGAAAATTCTTTGAATTCAAAGGGGATGAAAATCCAAACCACCAAGTCCGCCTCAAAATAACCCTTATTCAAACTTTTGTATCTTAGATTGATTCATGTGAGTTGCAAAAGATGAAGATGAAAGAAATGGCTAGGATATAGAACTCTCTAATATATATATATCAAACTTCTGCAGATTTTCTAATGATTGCTTCCCAGATTTCTTGAAAAAGTGACATGACCAAGATGTTTTTTACAAATCTTCAACCACATACTGTTTGCTGTATATGATAGGTACCAAACAAACCAAAAGGGAGTTCATGCTACAAGATGGAATATTCATCAGTCATTAAAGGAAAAATAATAACCGTGAAACTGACTCAGAGTAGATAGAAAAGGGTAAATGTTGTCTCAACACCACCCCTCCGGGGTTAATGAGTCGTACCAAAAATTTTCCATATTGAACTTTCATCACATGCTAATTGGTGACTATGCCCAAACTTTTTTTAAAATTATTCTAACAAAACCATCATCAAACTGTAGCAGATCAAAGAGCATTTAACAATTTGGACCTTCTCTTGGAACTATTAACTAAGATGACTTTTCAAAATTCTTTCATAACCGCTTAAATTACCTATCATGCAAGCAGTAGTTGCAGTCAGATCAAAGCAATCCAGCACGTGGTAGTTACACATGCTTTTTGTTAGATCAATTCCACTATTTCCACTCATCCAAATTAACAATTTAGTTTTTATTTTTATTTTTTTATATCTCTTATTTTTAATGAGGAACACTATAGGTTGTGTAACTAAGATCATCTGATAAGATCAAATCTTGATCTGGGAAATCTCTGCAGGAACATTGAAATCTTGGGATCACCCAGCTGTCAAGTCAGCTGGTAGATTGGCCTCAAAGAGTCAAAGTCTTCAAATGAGTATGTTTGATCCATTCTTATCAATTTACGTCAACTCTCCCTCCAACTTCTCCCTTTTGTTTTGTCTCCTTAAAAAAGAATACAGATAGTAAGCTCAGCAAACACATTAGACATCTAGATAGTAAGTGAATGAACTCGGATAATCAACACAATCATAAAATACCATCAAAATTCACAAAGCAGTAAAAAAATTGAGCTCTGAGATCTACAAAATTGGTATTTAACCCTTTTATGACTGTAAACATTAAAAACTATACTATACCTCTTTCTTGTCAAACAATGCGCTTAGGTACATCTGAGGGAATTCCCCAAAAAAGAAATCTATCGTAGTTTCTACCAGGTTATGGTACCAATGATCCATTAACATTTCTGAAATAAAGTTACTGGGTTGACCATCTCAGTCAAAAATCTTCTCCCCAGTCGAGAACAGAAGAAATACAAGAGAACTGAAAATACAGAGGTATCCTGGGATTGAAAACACTGATCTCCAGCTTTCTGGACTCGAAACATCCATATTAGCAGTTTTTGCAGCTTCAAGAAGCTGACCAGTTAGATCAACTCCAACAATGCCCGCCAATGTCCCAGCAGTATTAGAAACTCCCATTACAATTCCTGCGTACCTTGGAGCAATATCCATGTGATTTACTGCAAACCCAGCCCTACCCAGGGCAAGGAAACCAAGTGCCACTGAAGAACAAAAGACAGCCCCACCAGAAGTTCTGAAAATTGGAAGTGCAATTAATGCAAGGGAAGCTACCATGAACCCAATAGTATTCAAAACCTTTCGGGTCCTGGTCACAGACAAGGTCCTTGTGGTGATTAAGTGGTCTGCAACCACCCCACCAATATTGGAGAATATGAACATGTTGAGGTAAGGCAGCATTTTGGAAGAACCCATCTCCTGAAGACTAAGCTGGAGGCCTTGCTCAAAGTATGTGGGCAACCAATTCATCAGCACGTATAACGCATAATGAAAAGTGAAGTTATTCACCACAATTGCCCAAACTGGCAAGCTAAAGAATATTCGTTTCCATGGGATTTTGGCAGCACGAACCACACTTCCACCATTTTCAGCCTTCAGTTTCCCCCCTTTGATTGGCAGTAAAGACTCCCCAAAGCCAGCAGTTGTAGCCTTAGGATGATCAGAAAAAGGTGGGTCACTAGAATATTTGAACCAAAGTAGGGACCAGAAGGCACCTAGAACAGCTTCGGCTAAAAATACTGACTGGGGTCCATTAAATTTCAACAAGCTTGGCAGCACAAGCATGCCAGCTGCTGCACCAAGGTACATGCCAGAAGTTGTGAGAGACACTGAGCGTGATCGTTCATTTGCTGGGACCCACTGTGCTAGGACTGTATGGATGGATGGGAATATAAAACCTTGTGCCACCCCAACAAGCAAGCGGGCCAGCACCATGAGATAGACCCGGTTGGGATCTAGGGGGACCAAAGCACAAATCAGAGACCATAAGACAAATGAGAGGAGGAGAACACGCCTTCCACCCATCCTCTGTGCTGCCCATCCTCCTGGCACTTGTGAACAGGCATATCCATAGTAGAATGTGGAAAGTATAGTGCCTTTGCTAGACTGGTTCACTCCAGCAGCATCAGCGGCAACTGTGTAAGCAATTGGGAAGCCCACACGTTCCACATAGCAAACACATGTGCTGATGAAGGTTAGAATGACGATCACATACCGCTTTGGAAATTTTATCTTCTTCATAATGTACTAAAAGTTCCCCACATAAAATATCACATGTATCAGCTCTGCTTGATTTATCATTCTCCACTCTGTTTACCTTATCTTCCAGGGGCATCAAGGGAATTGAAGATCAAACTAGTTATGCATTTGAACACTTCAAAGAAATTATTGAAACCTGAAAAGAGGATGGGGGGCAATCGTCAGGGAACAAATCTACAACTGTTATCAAGTTCAAATTTGTTTTTGAGCAACAAGCTAACAAGAAGTTTAATAAGCATGCATTAGATAGGACTTGAGACAAAAAGGTAAAGTAGCAAAAAGTGAAACAATAAGAGAGTAACTACTGGGGTCAACTTGACTCACCAGCAGATTCAGGTAATGTTAGGCAAGATACAAATGCAGGGACTTCAAAGAATCCACCCAACTGGGTCCCACCTAAGTATCGACTACAACAAGAATTAACACAATCAAAATGAATTTAGAACTCAAACCAAACATCATTCTTTTGGATCCATCAAACGATTGGTACCTGTCTACTAGTTAATAGTTGGAAGATAATATTTATGCTTTATCAATATGTATCTTTAGGTTCCCCCTACAAAGAAAAACCATGTAATCCTTTCATAGTCTGCTGGTGCACATAAAAGGAAAGGAACCAACCTATAACCAAAGGCTCATGTCAAAAGCCATGCTGCAATTTCTGAGGCTTACCATGCTCAAAAGTATTCAAATTCAACTTTAGAGGTTTCAAAAGAAAATACAGTACTCTCATTGTTGATAACTCATACGCTGAATACCTTTTAATATTTCTCTTAACATGGTTCACAACTACTTCACCATGTAATTAGCATGTTGACCACTCACAAGAAATGTACTATCCTTTCTTTGTTTATCAAGAACAAGAAAGCTAAAGAGAAGAGGTATTAGACACACAAATTCCTATAAGTTGAGAACAACGGAACATGCGTAGTCAAATAACCTTAAGAAGTTAATGGATCAGCCTATCTTAAAGCATATAAGGGGGATAGGCCCACCTTTTTGTTTTCAACCTCAAAGTCACATATACATTTGGTACTAAGTACCAAGAGCATTATTGTTCCCATCCATCAACTGAGTACCTAAATATTGATATCTTCTTCATTCCAACTAAGCGCTGCCAAAATCGTCTCATAAATACTTCCCCACTACAAGTCATCTCTCCCTCTAGCGAAACCCTGAGCCTCTGCTGAACCATATCACTCAAGCATGAACGATTGAGAAACTCCCCCTTAAGGTACCACCAATTGCGAAGACCAATAAATATGATCAGTTGGGAACCTTTGTTTCAGTCCCATTCTTTTCTATGTTTTAGGCTTTTAGCTTGTGGTGAGAATACATAATACCATTTCCAACTTTTTGTTTCCTCAATCAAAAGATTCCATTATACATAAGTAATGGGAAGTTACAGCGTTAAGTGTATGCAGCAGAAAGCCAGCTGTGGAAGAACCATTAATCAGGTTCCCAACTTGCAGTGAGAGAGTATAAAGAGGAAAGAAAAGTGGAACCTAAAATGAGAGAGGGAGGGGATGGGGGTGAACATTGAAACAGAGAAAAATCTTAAAGAGCTACTAGAGAAGAATGCCACTGATTACAGAGTATCTGGTAATCCTATTTTCATAATTTTATGATGGGGAGAGGGAGATAACAATCAAGAAGAAGTAAAAGTCAAATTGTCAAATCAGCCTGAGTCCATAAAATGGTTTAAGACATTAAAGGTATTTTTTGATTAAAAAAGGGATTGCTAACCTCCTCAATTTTTGTTATTATAAAGGCCCAAATACAAATCATATTAATCACAAAACATAATTGCTTGAAATGAGGTGTAGCAGATGACCAGATGGAAACCACATAGGACATACCATCTGTTTAACTTAGGGTAGATTAGTCTTCCAAAAATATGTTTAATTGATCACTCTAAGATCAGCAATCTGTTCAGAGATCCGATGAATTATCACATTGATGGGAAGAAAAATATATATAATGTGTCTAGTGATGTTAAATGTGTCTGAAAACAAGTAACATGGGGGGGGGGGGGGCGGCTACTTTTAGCACATTAAGTACCGAAACAGATGCTTCTATACTTAATGTATTTTAAGGCACAAACTATCCAGAAAATCCAAGCATCTCAAACATTATCAAACGCCAAGCTAAGCCCCCAGTATCAAGTAGTGACACTGGACAATGCCACTTTATAATTATCAAATCAGATGAAATTCATGGGAATTATGTTCGAAGTCCCATCCCTACCAAAATAAGTAAATAAAATAATCAAAGGTAGAAGCCCTATTATAGTTTAGTCCACTGCCAAGTTTCCTTCAACTCTTCAATCTTTCTGTCATTGTAGTATCTATGTGCAAACCCTAAAAACCCTTAAAGATATAAGCAGTATCAGCAGGAAAAGGAAAAAATACAAGAAGAACAATAATTAACCAAAACCCAGGAAAAAAATTAGTCACCGTTTCAAAATTAACAAAACCAAATCGGAGAATATTTTGAAGAATAATTAAGGAAAATAGGAATCCAGCAAGGAATGATATTGGGAACTGCAGATCTAATAGAAACAAATCTACGTAAAATTGCTAATCTATCAATCCCTAGAATTGCAGAGAGGAACCAACGAAAGCAACACTTGGAATGCGTAATCTGTCAAGTACCAAGTTAATAAATCAAAACAAAAGTGTGAAAAAAGGAAAGAAATCGACCTGGAGATGAATGCCTGCCACGAAACCAAATCCTTTCTCCTTCTAAACAGAAACCCCCTTGAAACAACAAAGCAGCTTCTGGCCAGAGAGGAGAGGAAATGAATCAACTTTGAAATTGAGTAAACACCTCACATCAGTTACTGTGTCCGTTGGGTTTTTTTTTTCCCTCATGCAAGCACATAAAGACTCCCCTATATTTAAAAAAAAAAGGAACATAGTATTAAACAACCGGGTCAGCTCACGTCAACTGTTCCAGTGTTTACATCAAAACATAAAAAATTTAAAGGAAATAAATATAAATAAGTAGTAATTAACACTTGACAAAGAGAAATTCGTGATAGCGAGAGTAGATGCAGAGATTTCAACAAGCCCAGCTGAGGAAGGTTTAACCAGGCCAGGCTCGTTTATAACCACAACCCATATCGGCAAAACCAAAGAAACTTACGACCGATTGATTGGTTAGGGTTCTCGGAGAAGAGAACACAGAGCTAAAGAGGGTTTTGGAGCTGAGCTTCAAAGCAACTGGGTTTCCTCTTGACCTTCGCTGGAAATGAATCGTAGTTATGGTTCGTTGATTTTACAGAGAAGTGACTCTCCTCTGTTCTGAGTTGCTGTGTACTCCTCCGGTTCACACCATGAAATCTGGACACATCAAAATGGTAGAAATTGTGGCAAAGACAGGACAAACTTGAAGATGCCAGCATTGGTTTTGGTTTCTTTAATTAATTAATCACCTCCACTCTGTTTGAAGATCTCATGTGGGAAGAGAGTTAAAAAAACAGCACATAAAAAAAAATACAAATATATAAACAAAGAAAGTACATTTAAAGAATGAAGAGTGAAGAAAGAGAATCAATCAATTTTTAAGAGCAAGAACTTGTAACCCTTCTCATTTTTCCGCAAAATCTGCCCAATTGGCTATCCTTTTAAAACTCTACAAAGGAAACCCATCCCCTTTACTCGCACCACTTAACCTCCAATGAAAACCAACATAAGCCATTCAGGAACGATAAGGAAAATGAGCCTTTGCCTTGAGACTATAACCAGAAATAGGTTAACATCTCTATATGACTGTATCACTCAAATGTGGGGAATGTATCCCCTAAAGCCCAACCACATCGGGATAAAATGAACATCCCACCCCCATGAAAAGCGATAACGACCATCTTATTGATGCCTTCGCATACGTTCCATTGACCCCTATACGCACGAGGGGCCGCACTCCCCACATAGAACTCTTGCTCAAAAAATATCCATAACACCCTGTTCGCCCATAAGTATCATCAGCATTTTTGCCTTTTATGGGAGGTAGAGTAGTCATTTCGCCTTCTCTATGTCTAGACACAGGCCACACTCCCCATGGATTTTTTATTTTTTTTCCAATTAAATTTTAAGTCACACTTCCTCTTATGGTTCACCTACTTCTGCATTTTTTACACTTGTATTTCAAATAGGAGAGAAGATTTGATATAATGCTCACTTTCGATAAACTAGACAACTAGTGGCATGTACCAATTCTAAGATTGAACATATAAAGGTAAGAGAGTTTTTTCCAAAGGAAAGGACAGAGGATGAGAGATGCTGGGCACCCAGCCTTTTCCCTTAAAATAGACTAGGGTCAATGTAATTCTTATTTTCAGCGATATTTTTAAGCTTTATCATGATGATGCATAAATAACCTTCATTTCGGTCTCAAACTTTAGATGTAAGGGACCACCCACCAGCCGGGGTGGATTTTAGGTCCCACGTGACATTCTAGGTATTGATTATAGATATTGATAATTTGATACCGAATTGGAAAACGACACCTAATATTTAATATTTCAAAAATTACACTTACGGTATCTAATATTTCACATTTATGTTCGGGATATCTATTTTTATATTTTTAATCAACATTTTCTGTGGGGAGCATAGCTCTTACATACATGGGGCCAATGAGAACACGCACATTGGTATCATGGAAACAGAATTTTTACCTTTCATGAGGGGCATAGCATGGTCATTTTACCCCTGTATCTAGGCATAGACAGTACACTCCCCCCACATAGAAAAACTTTTCTTCTCCACCACCTACAACACCCCCTCGTCTGCCTCCCGCTCTCACTCTTCACCACATCGCCCCACCCTCCATATTTGCCCGCCCAATCGCCCTCTCATCCTTGTCCTCTCCCAGTCGCCTACACTTGATTCTTGAGAAGTCGTACCCTTCTTGAAGTGTGCATCTGCTCCGATCCCTGGTGGCAGGGCCTCCAAATCAAAATAGATGTTCTATTCATCTTCGCCCTATCATTCACCAAAACAATATATTTTTTTTATGGTATAAATTCACCAATACAACCAGTCTCTTATTTTTGGCAGAAGAAACAATTATGATAAAAGGGGTCGACAATTGATCTATAAAAATGGGTGGCAATTGTTTATCAGGACAAGCATTCCCAACCATGGTTCTGAATCTTGGATCGGATCAGATTGGTATCGGTCGAGGCCAATCCTGAGATTAGACCTATTCAACAAGGTTTGACTAGATCGTTTCTTGGATCGGCTAATTCAGTTGGATCGGTCGATTCGATCCGATTGAATATTTTTTGATTATTTCAAAGTTTTTTATTTATTTTTATATTATCTTGACTAATACTGATCGATACCAACAAATATTGACTGATCCGATCCGGATAATATCGGCCGATCCGATCTCAAGATTAAAACACCCACCAACTTTGGCCGATACATGACCCAATCCATAAAAAAACGATTTTGAGGGTTTTTTGACCGATCCTGACCGATTTGTACCGATTCGATCCCGATCCGAAAAAGATTTTTGCAATGACCGATACCAAGTCCTATACTTGGACTCCCAATGAGCATTTAACCTAATCAAGTTGAAGAATGGATTGCTCGGGTTTGAACAACTTCTAAAAACATACGATTCAACACATTACCCTAGATCCATCGTTCTTATAATCATCAAAGCACTCAATGGAAGAAAAAATAAATGAGATAAAAAGGTTGTTAGGTCGTGCCCCCTACCCAGACACATGGGAGACGAAATGACCATCCTGCCCCCCATATTGGATAGCCACGTGACCAAGTAGTGTTATCTCTCCCAATATATATATGATTTTGATTTTGAAAATGGCACAAAACCTCTTCATCAGTGAAATGTTGGACTCTTTGTTTGTTACATCAAAATAGACTCCTTCCCCATTTGATGCATAATCATTGAGTATTTGCTAAATATATCTATCTTCTTTCTAAACAAGTTGTTTTCTCCCTCCCCCACCAAAATGAAGATATTTTGAGTAATAGTGTTTCAAAAGACTGAATTACCCATCAAGACATTACATGTTCTAAATATATACAAACAATTATGGTGTTTGAATTAAAAGAAGCTTTAAGGATGATGAAAGTAAGCAAGACACAAGGCTCAGATGAACTCTCAACAGAACTGTGAAAGAACTTAGGAATATGTGATTTATTTTAACTAATCAAACTGTTTAATAAAATTATTAGTACAATGTGGAAAATGTCAGGTGAATGGAGAAGAAACATCCTGGTTCCTATTTACAAAATAAATGTGATATTAGGATCTGCAACAACAAAGAGGCATAAAATTAATAAGTCATACTATAAAATTATGGAAGAGGATTATTGAAATTCACCTGAGACAAAAAACTGCTTTACAATTAACCGATTTGATTTTATGTTAGGAAGATTCACGACATAAGCTATTTACTTTGGAGACTCATGGAAAGATTTAAAAATTGCAAAAGGATCTCTATATGGTCTTTATTGACTTAAAAAAACTTTTATAATAAAGTTCCTAGAGAGTTAATCTCATGGGTACTAGAGAAAATAAGTGTTTCAAGTAAATATGTTAGCATAATTAAAGATATATATGATGGTGTTGGTGACTAGTGTAAAAACTATGGAAGATCAAGATAGCGAATTCCCAATTACAATTGGGTTACATCAAGGATTGAGTTTAAACACTTATTTGTTTGTGTTTATCGTGGATGATTTAACAAAAAACATGCAAGATAAGGTTCCTTGGTATATGTTTTTTGCTGATGATATTGTGTTGATGGATGAGACAAAAACAAGGATTAACGCCAAGTTAAAGTTATGAAGATCATCTTTAGAATTAAAAGGTTTTAAGATAAATAGAACGAAGACAGAGTACATTAGTACACACTTTAGTTACACTAAGATTAAATAATGATGAGATGGTGAAAATTGATGAGAAGGAGATTCCACAGAGTGATTATTCTAGGCATCTGGGCCCAATCATAAATAAAGAAGGTTATCTATAGGATGATGTTTCATAGAGAATTAAAATATGATGACTGAAGTGGGAGGTGCGTCTGAAGTGTTGTGTGATCGATGTATTTCTTTAACACTTATATCAAAGTCATATAATTGACTATGAAATATGGTGTGGAATGTTACGCAATTAAGAAGCATCATATACATAACGGGAAGTGTTCTCTATCTGGGAGTGCGGCATTGCGACTCCTACGTGTGTAGGGGCCAATAGGAGTGCACACAGAAGCATCAATACATGAGTCATTTTGTATTTCATGGGGGTGGGGTGGTCATCCCCCCCCCCCCCCCCCATAATTTGTGTGGGCGCAAAGGGATACATTCCCCAATAAAGAAAACATTTCTCCAATAAATAAACTCAATATAGCAAAGATAAAGATGTTGAGATGGATGAGTGACAAAACTAGGAAGAATAAAGTAAAGAATGATAATATTAAAGCTGATTCGGGAGTAACATTGACACATGATAAGTTACGAAAAAATCGTTTAAGATAGCATATCATCTTCAGCGGAAGCCTTTGGATGCTCTAATATGGAGGATCAATTTGATTCAAATTGAATGAACTTAAAAATCCAAAGGCAAATCCAAAATGACCTTAGGAGAAATGGTGATGAATGACACGCATAGCTTAGGCCTTGTATCAAATATGACTCCAAATAAAATTGATTGAATGGCAAAGATCCATGTAGCTAACCCCATACACTATGGAGGATTGATTTGATTCAAATCATGATAAGACTAACTTCTTGTCTGTATTTTCTAAAACATCACCTCCCATCTTTACGCATTTATTATAGTTTTATTTTTGTTTGTTTTTATGAAAGGGCCCACACCCCCATGGAGGGTTCAGATCTGTCCCCACACATCCCCATGTGAGTAGCAGATCTGAGATGCGTGTCACTTTCCCTAATAGAAGCCAGCCAATTTATGAAGTAGACAGTTCTAAATCATAACTTTATCCTTAACCCCACTTTAGCAACCAAACCAAATGATATAACCTTCATAAGGTGATGTGGGCCTTTAATTGTTTTATGCTCTTAGCCTCCTAGCTAGGTTCAATCTTAGTTGGCTATTCTCTTTTATTTTGGACTTTCTTACAAAATTCCAAACGAATTTCTTACCCATTCTTCATACAATCCACATGAGCCTGTTTTTGGGCCCACACTAATGACCCCTTTAGGGTTAGATTTTCCACAATAGGCAACAATGAAAACCAAACTTAAAGAAAGGTATTTGCCCAAGAAAAAGTAAGAATAAAACACCACCCTTACTTAGCTGTATTAGCTGACACCTTCAAATCACAATAATGCCATAACATCACCTATAAGAATAGTAGATGATGCTAGTTACTTATTACAATAATATTGTTAAACACACCTTTAAAACACATCAAGCTCCACTAGGCCCATGGGCTAAACTTCAGTGGTTGGGCTTAAGAGGCCCAGCCCATTTAAGCTTTTTCTTTGGAGGGTTGTTCTGGTTGCCATAAGAAAGGTTGGTTAGCATTCTCATCACTGCAATACAAGCAAGGATGTTGTTCAAAACCTTGTTCGAATAAATTCTTTCTCGCCTGAGTAACGATGTCCCGGTAGCTAAGCGCCGATGAATGCGCCTTCAACACCAACTGAACGGCGTAACTGAATGCTCCAAATGCCTTACCTTCAGTCTCAGTTGAAGCACTCATGTCTGCCGATGTCTCATTTGCTTGACACCCACTTAGTAGTATTCCAGCATCAGGATGTACAGCGGAACCCAAAAGATTGTGTTCATGAGGTGCTTGTAAACGGAATTTGCTGCTGGCTTCTTCTCCAAAGGCTTGGCACAAGTGAGAACCAATATCGGTTGATTCGATGCCGGAGATGGAAGAGAGGTGTTGAAGTACTGATTCATACGGGATTGCCCTTGTTTTATGGTCATTATTGGATGGTTTTTTAGCAGCAGAAGGGCCGATTTGCTCCTTCTCCTTGTCAATGAGGCCACCACTATGACATGAATCTGAAAGGATTGTGAAGCTCGCTCCCTTTGGCAACCGGTTCACAAGCTTTCGGAAGTCAACATCTGTTGGGAGAGTCAGATCACATTATTAATAGAAGCACTATACAAAGATCTAAACTCACTACTGCATAATCATGTGTAGGGTGTGTCAAACCCAAAAGGATCCTGTCCAGCACCCTGCCCGGGCTGCATGTGCAGCGCCGGACACAGTGAGGCGTGAAAAGACCGCCTCACCTCTGCTCGGGCAAGGCGCTTGGGCAGGGGTGAGACGGTCTTTTCACACCTCACTGTGTCCGGCGCTGCACGTGCAGCCCGGGCAGAGTGCTGGACAGGAGCCAAGTCCGTGTCAAACTGGTCAGTCCGGTTGGTTTTGGTCGAACCATAATTGGTTCTACATTTTCAAGCGTGTTCGACTGAAACCGACCATTATCGATCCTCAAAGACAAACCAATGATAATTGGTCAAGAAATTGAAATTATTTTGGTTGCATCAATTTGAAATATTATAAGAATAAAAAATCCATTTGCTAATTCAATATTGAGAATAAATTCTCTATATTAATTTCTTTGAGAGAGGGCGGTGGTAGTGGGGGCGGGGGCGGGGGCGGGGTTGGGAAGGAGGTGGTAGTGGTAGTGATGGTGAGACCATGAGGAGAAGAAAGGTGGTGTTTTATTTTTAGGGCAAATTACAGGTCACCCCCTGGTTTTTGAAAATACTAAAATCACCCCCTGTATTAGACCCCAATATGACAAATTAGTCCCTACTGTTAATTTTATGCCGTTAAGTGATGATGTCAGCCAGTTAAATAAATTTAAATTCTTAAACTACCCCTGACACCCAAACTTAGATTTTGAAGGGTAGTATTGTAAATTTAATTCTAATATTTTAGTACAAGGGTACAATAGTCCTTTCACACCAATAACTAACAGTAGACTAACACCGTCACTATAAAAGGGGACGGATGAGTATTTTCAAAAATCAGGGGATAATTTGAGTTTCATTTGAAAACTAAGGGGTGAAGTGTAATTTACCCTTATTTTTAACATGAAATTACTCCTTTGTCCGTCAAATTAACCATGTAATCTTTTTTTATTTTTTTGGGTAGAAAATTAACCATGTACTCATTAAAGAGCTAGACTGAAATCAATTTCAATTTCAAGATTGAAACAATTTTCATATTTGTATTAAATTTGATTTCTATTTTATTGAAATAAGATAAAAAAAAATTTAAATCAAACAATTTCCAAAATAAAAATCACCCCATGAAATTGAAATAAAAATTATTCCAAATCAGGCCTCACATACCACATGTCTTAATGCCATTAGGTTTGAAATTTGAAATCTCAATAATCCAAATAATCTGGGCCAACCAATTTGGTCTTCTCAATCTCATGTCCTTGAATCGATGATCTAAGCCGATCAATCAGTTAAAAAGATTTTTAAAACTTAGACCAAACTGGACTATTGAACTGGTTGGGCCATCACCGGCCAAAACTTAAACCAAACTGGCCTGTTGAGCCATTAATCCAACTCAAATAAATCAAATAAACAGATAAAATTAAAGAAAACCAGAGTTAATTAGTATTAATCTAATTATTAGTAACAAATTTGTATACGTACCAGTAATGAGATTGAAATCACAAGGTACAATAGCTTCATCTTTCAGGGAAGCATGGCCGGGTTTAGGGATCCGGGTTCCATGCCCACTGTAGTGGAAATAAAGAACATCACCATCTTCAGCTTGATCGATCATCTTGTTAAGAGCTTGAAGGATATTAGCACCAGTAGGCACGACTGGTGAACCGGGTTGATCTGTAAGGAATTGGATATTGGTTGGTTCAAACCCGAACCTGCTAATAAGAACTTCTCGCATAGCAAGAACATCGTTTATGCATCCATACAACTCGTTTCTGGTGTTGGCGTAGTTGCAACCCACCAATGTAGCTAATCTCTTCTTTCCCTTCTCCATTTTAATGGATTTAGAAGCTTATAATCTCTGTATACTTAAAATCTAATTCTCTGAAAGTACTTCTTTGGCAATATAAGCCTTGTTCTCCATATCCCTCTTTATATAGGCATGGATTCTCTAGTACTTATTTTACCAAAAAAAAAAAAATTCTCTAGTACTTAAGAAACTTCTTTCCACGTTCACCATTTATTTATATATTATTGTTTCTTTGACATTTGCGTACAAGCAAACTCTCTCTCTCTCTTACATTAATTGTGTCTAGCTGAGGTGGTTTTGCTTGGTTTTACACCAAAGAGTTCTAACAATCGACGAGAGAGGAATTCTTCAAGCAAGTGCTTAGAGATCTTGATTATCTCATTATAATAAAATGGAAATGTAATTCTCTAAGGCCCCGTTTGTTTGTCGAGGACTTAGGTGGGGTGGGAGAATTGGGGTAGGAAAGTACTAATTTGGCATTTTAAAATTCCATCTCAACCTTGTTTGCTTGACTTGGGGAGATTGGGTTCTTTTACGGCACAGGGATGCTGCACCACAGCTCGCCACATGGACGAGATCCCCTTTGGACGGCTTAGATTGAGCTGGGAAAGCTGAGCGTGATGCACATGCAATGTATAAGAGGATTTCTAGATTTTGAAATCTGGATTTTCAATTTGATCCAGGCCATCCAAAGGGGAGCTCGTCCTCGTGGCGAGCTGTGGTGCCACCCCACAAGATGTGCGGTACACCCCTGAACTGTAGAGGAGCCCAATCCTAACATGGGGTGGTGAACTTACAAAAGCTCAAGGAACAACATTAAATGTTTTGTCTGCTGACATGGATACTTGAAAATCCCATCTCTTTTCTATCCAAAGTCCCACAAAAACTAGAATGTGATTCTCCTCCAGCCATGGGGGGCATCCCAACCAAAACAAGGGTGTTTGGGTCATTTCACAAATGAGCCTCACCTTATGAAATGACCAAACCCCTTTGTTTTGGGTAGGCTGGATCCTCCAATTCCCGTCATGGTTGGAAGAAAACCAGGTCTCAAAACTAAGGACTTCTGTTACTGTTCATGGGAAAAACAAAAATCCCACCCCTGTTCCCCAACCCATTACATTGTGGGACCAAACCAACCCATCTTCCCGTCAAACAAACGGGGCCTAAGAGAATGCTAATGAGTCAAGAAAGGGGTCGTTAGTGGAGGAAACGTCTTATTATTAACTTAATTATAAGGTTAGTGTTTGGTTTAGTCTTGCCTTATTGAATTGGTTTGTCATATATCTTATTAAGAATAGTTTATTAGAAGTGTAACTCAATTAAATACTACTTTAAACAAATAATACAGGCATAGAGAATAATCTAAATCAGGTCGGTGACTTGATTTGGTCAATTATGGGGGAAACTTTTGTTTTAATACTTTTTAATAACTAGAAAGACATATTAATTTCCGTATTAATTGGGGATTTTGAATGTTTAAGCTTCTGAGAAAGCATTATATTAGGGAATTATATATAGAAATGAAGGTTGCTTGCTTGTGGGATCAGGAAAGAAGTTTTATAGTAACATATTATATATAATTTCTTTAGCTTATAATTCAGTACTTGTTTATGGTTGGGCCAGAGTTCCAGAAACAAGTAATACATAGATCTAATTAAGTAATTTGGTTTTCTTACCAAAAAAATAAATAAAATTAAGTAATTTGGTTAATTTTCTTTCTTAATTTTCTGTAACAGATGCTTGGGAATCCCAATGGTCAGCGAAAAGAACGGAAAGAAGGAAAATCTGGAAGAGGTTGGAACATGAAATGTAAAAAATGCAAACACTAATCACTCTATTGAAGTTTCATAAAATAATTTAAATAAAAAAAAAAAAAACAACAGGGGACAGTTTTCATACACAGCTGTGTAAGTCGTGCATGTGAAAGGGTGGGAGTTTCGAGGCATTAAATATGGGTGGGGTTTTATAACTTTTCCAACTCTTTGTGAGAGGGCCGCGACATGCACGTCTGTGTGTGAAATCTTTGGCCAAAAAAAAAAAAAAACCACTCTATCAAAGGAGAGCACTTACTAATATTGATTCAAGAGGTAGGTGATTTTTTTTTTCGGTAATCACACAAAGTAATTCCAAAAGATTAACTGACTTTTGAGATCACCGAATGATGTATATACACAACACACACCCGATTAGGACTAAACCCACACACTCAACAAGGGGTAGTTCTATTGGTAAGGACTAATACCTCACAATTAAGAGGTCATGACTCATGAGTTCAATTCTCTTTCAAATCTACCTAAAAAACGGATATAAATATCTCCTTGTCAATATCTGCTCACTTCATTTGTAGTTTTCTTATTTAACTCTCAAATGGAGCACTAGTTATTTTATTTTTATATTGCATTATATTTTACTTTAAATTTTTTTTTTTAATTTTCATAAAACCGCAATTTGATGGGTCAATTACTTGTTACTTTATGTTGCACTATATTTCATAAAACCACAATTTGACGGATCTGGATACCCTCTAATGAGGGCATCGCCCAATGAGCATCAAACAGTTGGGCTGCCTAGATACATTAATTGGACGTACACCGGGATGTGTGTCCAACAGCCCAGCCATTGGATGCCTCATTGAATGATTTCCTCATTGGAGAGGATCTTGATCCCAATTTGACTGGTGAATCACTTGTTACTTTATATCGCGCTATATTTCATTATTTTTTAGTTTTTTTTATTTTCATAAAACCACAATCTGACTAGTCAAATCCACCCAAAATTGAATCAGAGCCTCTTTTCATTTTGTTACACAATTCGGCTTTAAAATTTATCCTTCGACACCCATTACAACAAAAATAAGATTTTAAAGATAGAAAACAACCTAAAATCACTAAAATCCTTTCTAATAGTAAATTTAGCAGGATATTTTATTTTATATATCATCTTTTATCAACAATTTAAGAAATCAAAATCCATCCAACAAAAAGCTCTATTAATTTTTTAAGGACAAACATAATCAGATTATCAAAAAAAAAAAAATCCTGTGGACTTTGTCCAGTGGCTCTTGAATGAAACGGTTAAATCGGGTATAATAATAGAGAAGCAATTTTCTGTCCGGGAGTATGGCCTACGCCAGCACTGCCATGTGTCTATCTCTCTCCTCCTCAAAACAAGAGGGCAGAGGTTTCTTTTTATATGGTAAAGAGAGAGATAGAATCATGAGTGCTGATGTAGGCCATACTCCCGAATAGAGAATTTTCTCCCATAATAATAATACCTACACCAGCAAAGTAAAAGGGGTTCTAACAAAGCAAAACGATGCAACTTATTCAAAGGGATATAAAGAACTTTACTTTGCATGTTTCATACAGATGCGTGTATGGGTATATCAATGTGTAGTTATAGGCAAGAGGCACACTTGAGGCACAAAGGTACAAAGTGAGGACCGTGCTTAAGTCAAGAATCCTCTTTTTAAGCTTAAACTTATATTAATTTACATACAAATTATACTAATTGAAGGAAAAATGATGTTCATGCTGCCGATATTATGTGCCCTCACATTTCCTTTCTCTGCCGTCGGACCTCAGGTGCACCTTTATCTTAGGGCATCTCAATAACCCTTAGGCTAATTCATGAGGACACACAATGATTGTTTTATTATGTGTCTATCTCTCTCATCAAATTCAAAATATTTTGAATTTTTCTTGGCATCCAAACATAGCCTAGTACAGATAGTTTTGTAAAAAACACATCATACAAGGCAATCATACTCTAGATTTGTTATTCACCAATACAATTTCATTTTACTATTATTTATTTACGAGGAAAGGCTCACCATGAAACTAGTGTGAGATGGAATCTCCCACACCACACCAATGGCAGTGCCAAAGAGTTGTATAATCCACATGGGTCCACATAATCAAGGTAAGAGAAAGAAAATAATAATAATTAAAAAAACATGTGAGAATGATTTTATTTATTTATTTTTTCTGTGGGGAGAGTAATTAAATTTTGATTTTAAAATGTGGAGATAGGATTCAAACCCATGTCCAAGCCATTATAAGCGCTACACTAATCCACCAAGGCAAGAAGAATCCCTTTATTTCTTGTGTACAGAAATATCTTCAAAAACTCATCAATAAAACAAGGGTGAGAATTCTCTCAGCAAGCGCATAGAAAAGTCCACTTATGAGGTGTAATAAAATAATACCCTTCATTGAAGGGCATTACAGACATTTCATGTAAGAAAGAGAAAGATAGACACAAAGATGCTAGTATACTATACGTCAATGGCTTAGAAACCTTTTCCCTTCAAATATACCATGTTGTTACGTTCAGGCTATGATTTTATATCTAAGCACGGTAGGGATTCTCAGGTCTACAAGTTCACAAAATTTGGATCCCCTCTGAGCTGCCATGTGGGCACATATTTGGGCCACATAAAACACTTTCTAGGTGGGCCATGCTGAAAACCATAAATAAATTCTCAGGGGAGGGGGGATTTTCAAATATTTGGAAGTAGATATATGAGAGAAATCTTCATATTTAGAAGACTGAGAAAAGTATAAAATAGGTACCAAGTACTGAAGCACACAGAACAATGAAAATAACCTCTGCTAATTAATTAAATCAAACTAAAAACTTTTTCACTACACACAGCAATGAAAATAACCTCTGCTCTGATAATTAATTAAATCAAACTAAAACCTTTTCTTTCTCTTCTTGTTAATCCCAAGTACATGATCCTTGACTTTACATGACACCTGTCTCTGGCCACACAAATGATAATAGCTACCAGCCTGGTTTAAGAAAATGCTAAGGTGAGAGGAGCTATGCACAATCACAAATTCTAAATAAAAGCAGTCCGACCCCCTCTCCTACTATGCCTGTCATATGCAGTGTTGAATTTGTCCACCAGTTCATTCATGGTACTGCACAAAAAGACATGATCATTTTTAAGGCAAGAAAACAAGGAGTATTCTGTATTTTGGTGATTGGTGATCATGCATCCACACATCGGGGTGGGGGTTAACTCTATGGCTCCATTTACAGTGATATAGGAACTACGAGAGCGCACACACACACAAAATCCCAGATAGCAGTGTAACAGACTTGTTGCTTTGAGACACTAAGAACCCCCATTCTCTTTTTTTTGGGGGTGTCAGTTGTGGGTAAGAAAAGAAAAAAAGAGAAGAAGATGCATCAATACCTTGCACAGTTGGTGAACATAGCAAGATAAGTAATCAAGAGTGTGTCATTGTATTCCTACAAGAAGACGAGAGAATAGACCTTCAGTCATCAAATATTAATTCATCAAAAGAAGCATTGACAAGTGTCAGACTAAGAAAATTCAAATAATCAAGAAAACCATCCAATTCTCAACATGAGAATCTTGATTTTTTAATTTTTTTCCATGATCATCGAAATCAGCTGCTAAATCGTGGACCACCAGTACAAGGTCCACTTACAGATTTTAGTTCATATAAGTTGACTAGGAACATTTCCGTCAACAGGAGTAATGTACTCACCATTAAGAAATCATCTTGAAATTTCGCTGATTCAATTGCAGGCAATCTTCTTAGGAGGCTTGAAACTTGCCTCAGCAATGAGTTCTCACAAGGAATATCACCTGCATTTCCATTAAGCACAAAAATCAACTAATAAGACCCTAGGGGAGATACTCTGCTACTCTACTCCAACTATTTGAGGTCAAATAGATACCCTTTTGCATGGCAAGAAGATAATGGTGAAGCACCCTCACTCTGCTGTTCAGCATCTTGATGGCACTATGTATACCAGTAAGATGTGCAGCCACTGCAATTAAAAAAAAACACACATGTTGGTTATATTTTGCGGTTCTGGTAGCCGATAGACAAGAATGAGAAGCATATGTGAAAGTAGAATTAAACACTGAAACTAAAAACCTTACACTGAGTTGCAGCTGAGCCTCCATCAGATGGTTTAAGATGTGCAACATGATCAACTGAGATTCGCTCTGCTTCAACAGTCTTCACATCAAAGTATTCAGTCAGTAAGCATTGCCTTGGGATGGTATCGTGGCATATCATGTATAAACAAGCAGAATAACAGAACCAGGGGGCAAAAAAAAAAGAACCAACCTCAATAGTATAGTTTGCACGAACAAAAATCAGTTGTGGAATCCCATCAATGACATGCAATTCTTGAGTCGTAATGATCCATTCCCACAAAATAAAAGGGTTAATTTTGAGGACAAATCTCAATAACAAAGTGACACGGATAATCTGGTCCTTACAAAACGAGTGAAGAATCTAACTTGAGGATCCAACAAGTCTCCTTAAGCCCACATTTCATGCTTGATATTCTGAAGTTATTATTTTACAAAGTACAATAGAATACATCTCTAAAGAAGATTACCAATAAAAAAGAAAGGTGCAGCTCAATCTTCCTTCTCATAAATATGGAAATAAAGATCCCATGCCAATTCAAGGAATCTTGGGGAAAATCACAAACATGAATTCTCAGAGTTCACTCCGTCAGCTAAATCAGGATTAAAAGTGAAATTGGGGGAAGAAAGGAATAATAAGAATAGGGCCCTGGTTGTTTAGAGGGGAAGGTGGGGTGGGATTATTGGGAAGATGGGACCCACATGTTGGTGGGGTTTTGTTGGGGTGGAAATGTGGAGGTAAAATTACTTTTCCCATGAACAGTAAAAAAAGTCGACTTTGGATAGCAGAGAGGGATTTTGAAGTGCCATATCAGCAGACAAAGCAATTAATGATGTCCCCCGAGCTTTTGCAAGTTTACCACCCCAAATTAACCAAACAAAGTTGGGGTGGGATTTTGAAGTGCCACATCAGCATTTTCCCACCCCACCTAAAAAAAGGTCGTACCCAATGCACAAGGCTCCCGCATTTAGTAGGGTCTGGGGAGGGTAGATGTACACAGCCTTACCCCTGTTTTCAGGACTTGAACCCGTGACCAAGCGTTCAGCAAGTGACCACTTGACCAACGTGCCAAGCACGACCTTCTTCCCACCCGACCTAAGTCCCCTCTAAACAAACGGGGACTAATGGATTCCATAAATGGGATCAAACAGTAATTCATTCTATAAAACTGCACATAGGGCTTTATAAGATACAAAACACATGTCCATAAAGGCTACATACCACTTTCGTATATGGTCACTGGGAGATCTTTTTGTGCAGGATTGATTGAAGGATTCAGAAGGACATACACCGGGCTCTCATTGATATCCATCAACTGTTACGAAAAAGATATTATAATCAGAATGGTCTCATTAGTTCCCATCATTAAACTTTTCTTTGATTTCATAAACTTGAGGCATATTAAACATACTATTCAATGAGATGTCATAGAACAAGTGAACCTGAGAAAATGTATACAGCAGGACAGACAACATTCAAGACAAGAATGACTAAATGTTCTACAAATCAATGTTTCATAAGGGGTTCTTTGCCATTTCCTTCCCCCAAAAAAGCAAGAGTTTTAGGTTATCCTGAAGCTGAAGGCTGAAGCATCAAATACCTGTGAAATATGAAAATGGTTTTTTTTTTATTAACCTTTTAATTTAGTAGAAGACATGGTTGAAAAAAGCCACTTCTAACACCTCCAGGAAGAATCTAATTGAAGAAATGAAAAATATTTGAAGCGAATTCCTATTAAGCATTGATAATAAATTATCTGGATCAAACAAAATATATACCCCAACAGTTTTCAAGTTAAAGACAAAGTCAGTTTCTCCACATTCTGTCATCAAAACAAACTCACAGTTTGTAATATAGGCTTTTTGAGTAGGATGACTACAGGTTCCACACTCCTTAAACTGGCACTTGTTGCAATCAGGGAAAGCTAATATACTCAACTCAACTAAGCCTTATTAAATGGGTTTGAGCTATATAAATCCTGTTTCACCCATTCAACCCTGCTTAAAACCATCTGTGTTGAAAATGCTCACGGTTACCTAAAATATAATACTGAACTCTTTTACCGGAATAAAATTTGGAAATAAGAATGTATAGGAAAAGACTACAAAAGGACTAGAAGCCTCCATATCCTATAACATCTTTCGCAACAACTCTGCTACCAGCTTAGTTCAAAATCTCACCGAAATTTCGGCCAGGCTGAGATGAGATGTTATGTTGAAATGAAAAAATGCAATATTTCGGGAATTTTAGGTCATCTTGAAATTTTGGTCTAAAAAATGCACTTTTTCTTCGAAATTTCAGTTATTTTGGTCATTTTGTTTCGGTATTTCAGTCATTTCAGCATTTTACACCCAGAAATGGCCAAGCAAAACTCATAGAAAAAATACAATATTTCAGCGATCTCGGAAATTTCGGTCTGGCCGAAATGGCCTTTTGGAACGAGATTTAATACTATGGCTACCAGATTTATTCCCACACATCTGGAATGTAATAACCATTGTTTTGCAGTCGGCTGCTGGTTTTTCGAATAAGACCCAAAATAATCCCTTGGTTCCTAACACACATTCAAAAAAGAAAAAAAAGCTTCTCTTTCTTATCTATAACCGGATGTTTCCAAGGAGAAACTTTTCTCAGTTAAAAAATGCTTGTGCAATGAATTATTGAGAATGAGAATTGAATTAGTTTTCTTTGGCCATAGCTTTTAGGGCATTTCATATGCATCTAATGGAATTTCTGAACTTGTGTTGTTATCTTTTAATTTCCATTTGTGCATCTTAACCATGTTTATGTCATGTTTTGCTTATGTTGGCAAGTCCATTGCTTTGCAGCTAGACTTTCTCTTTTGTAACCTTTGGACAAGATGATGAAGATTTGAACTTTCAGCTTTCATCGGAGTTGAGGAAATACAAACGTGGTACATCAGTGGTGTTTCTCCATCTAACAGGTATTAGTTCTGTGGAGGTGTTATTAGGGGAGTATCAAGAACTGTTGTGTGGCATGGCAAAAAGTGGGTATTTCTTTGCCATTGCCTTTTCTTTCTGTATGGTGAACTGCGGTACCCATGTACACAAGTCTCATGTTGCCATGGTTGTACGTTTTGGCTACCAAAAGATACTTGTGTCCACTCCCTGTAGCAGTCTTCCGTGATTGGACCCAGAAATAACACTCTTATAAAGAAATCTCACTTTGCTGGATCGAATTCAAGTGATGATGGCCATTGGATGTGGAGTGGATCACAAAAGCACACTGGTTGAGCTGCTTTTACAATTCCAATTTCTTCAAGTAACAACAGCAGCGTCGAGGATTTTAACATTGAAGGATGGTATCACAATTAATGGTCAGGAACATCCAGTTTCATTAGCTTTTAAGCATAAATCTGGTTCAGATCTGCCTGTAGGATTGTGATATTTTAACTCCCCTATCAGCTAACAATTCTGTCCATCCTCTATTTTATAGATTCCAAAAATATCCTAGTTACACTTGTAGTTCTTGTTTCTAGATTCTTTACAAATCCCACTGATATCCCAAGAAGGAAAGTGTACCTCTCAACGAAAAACTGTAAAAATTGAATAGCAGGGGTGAGAGAGTTAAATTAGTTCATTTATGTATAAAATTAAAGGAATATGAACCTGAAACTGTCTAGGTTCAAGTTAGGTTCCAGAAATGATTTCATGTTATAAAATTCTGCAGTGCAGAAAATTGGTGAACAACAAAATAAATTGAAGGTGGCAACTAGAAAAGAATTTCATCCACTCAAAAGCCTTGAAAGGAATATGGAGTAATTATTAAGAATCAATCAGGGCAGATTGAGTTTCTTTGCAGGCATGTGAGGTCTGTAATGTGATGCACCATTGGGAAGAGAAACAAGGATATGGAACATGGAAAGAAAGTTCCAAGAATTAGTAGCGGTGCTCAGCTATGATAGAATAGGAGAAAACAGATTAGGAATAGAAAAACAATAAGCTTGACAGAGAAACAGAACTATTAAAACAAGAATCCAAAAAAAAAAAGAAAATATGGCCAACGAAGCAGGGATTAAGGGAAGATTTTACATAAAATAATCACCTAGGCAGCCCCCAGGCCCCAAGGGTTTCAAATGGACTTGCTCCTAAGTTGAACAGTCATTTACAACCAAATCTGCTCTTCCTTTTATATGAGATAATTAAAACTCAACTACTAATATGACTTGAAAGCAAAAGACCTAACTAACCTTAACCAAGGATTCTCTAGACAGATCACATCGAAGCCACCAAATACACCCCTCAACCAGGCAACTCAATTTACAACAGACATTTTAGAAAAATATTCTCAGTTGACTTTAAGTTAGCAAAAACGGGAACGGTAATAAAACGGAGTTTTACGGTACGGGTTTTAAACGGTAAAAAATCAAACGGACGGTCAAATAAAACGGTCAAAAAAACAAAGAACGGTAAAAAACGGAAAACGGATGGTACAGGTTTTAAACGTTTGTATTTCAAAAAAACGAAACAAAAAAAAAGTTACTATTCTCATATAAATTGAGGAATTTTTATTTGAAATACATGCTTCTATTTCCGGTATCCATGCATTGACTTTGAGTTGAAGGTGATATCATGAAAAAAGTAGCCCTTCGAGTCATCTTTACGTCGGTGAAAGAATCAAGCTGATCAGAGTTCGGGAGAGAGAGATATGGTCAGTTAAGTCCAAGGACTTAAAAAACGCCAAAAAAAGGGGAACGCGTTTTAAACGTGTTTAGAACGGGAATGCTTGCCGTTTGCCGTTTTTTACCGTATGTTTGGGAAGCATACGGCAAAACGTGTTTAAAACTGTAAAAAAGGGGAACGTGTTTAAAACGGAATTTTAAACGCGTTTTTGCTAACAGACTCGAGAACCCCTTTAAAGGGTGGCAAATTTCTCTCACCAGTCACTCCCCTATTTTAAACAAAATACTAGCCTATTCTAAAACCTTATTTTATTTACAGTTGAAAAAGAAAAGGAAAAAATATAATAACGTGAAAATTTAAATAAACTAAAAATAGATCACTTTAGAGTATTTAAGAACAATAAACAGAGCAGATTTCAATTATGGGCTCACAAGGGCTCTAGTTTGAAAAATTAAATTCTCTTCATAGCTCAAGCATTATGGACAAAATTTGTCAAGGAAACAGTAATATTAATCTCATACTTTGTCTGAATTGATTGCTTTGGGATTTCATAGGACTGAAGTAGAGTGACCTTCTCCCTAAATCTGGACCTCATCCGAGTGCTGTGGAGGAAGAACCAACCCATCGTTTTGAATTTTTCCGCCTCTGGTTTGCACTAGAGGTTGAAGATGATCTCTCCAACCCTCCTCTTCCCACGATTCTTGTTTCCTTTATTTTACTAATTTGATATTTCCCTTAATACCCCTCTTTCTCCTTTACTCCCCTTTGTCCTTATTTTTATTTTATTTCCTAGTTTACCCTTTCCACTAGCACGGTACAAATCTATTGCTTTTGTTTGGGAGTTCTGAATAATTACAATTCTGCCATCCCTTATGATCTTCAACTTATTTACAAAATTGCCATTCTCCTTTAGACATTGAGTTATTTACTATTCTGCCACTAAAAATTGGATTTGAGTGTTTCTTTGCATGGGTGAGCCCATAAGCAACCCAATCAGGGTTATTTGAACCCGGGCCTGCATTAGGGTGTTGATGCAATATGAACATGCATATGATCAGACCATAGCGAAGGGTGTTTTACTTCAAATGGTGAAGGGTGTTGACACTGTAGCTCGGTCAGCATCCATCCTTGATTGTATGAAATCATCGATCATACCATGATCGTCATTGATCGAATGGTATGAAATTCGTGACACGAAGATCGTTGTTGAATTAGCAACTTGGAAATATAAAATCAACTGGTTCACTCAAGAAATCAACCGATTTATTCTCTCCCACAAGTAGATCTTCAACGATCAGCGACGTCATCTCGTTCCCATCATTGATGGCTCGTCTTATGCTTCTTCCACCCTTTGCTCAATGATTCAGATTGATTTGTCAAAGGAAGAGTCCATAAGATGAGATGTGACCAGCAATCGGTTCTTGAATTCCTCGCATTGTCGTTGAGTCTCTTTGAGATTCTCTTGCATAAGTTGAAGTTGTTGACGGATAGCCAACAAGAGGGTTGGATCCATCGGCCAGGTTTGTGTTGATACCCAATTGATACAATCTGTAAGTCCAGATTTTGTATCTCAGATGCAAGCAGGCCCAATGATCAAATATGTGATCAGATCTAGATAAAAGAAGCAACTGCGTTGTTAAGGGAAGAAATCAGATCGATGGAAAGGGAAGGGGAAGAGAGATGAGATCAATCTTCTTGGGTGTTATTAAGGGAAGAAATCAGGTTGATGGAAGGGGAAGGAAGAGAGATGAGATTGATCTTCTTGGGAGGAAGAAGAGAGAAGAAATCAGGTTTGGGTTACCAATCCCGTATGCACTGTTTAATAGCACAAAAACTCTTTAAAAACTCATATTCTTTACTCAAATCATCTCTAATTGATGGGGGGTGTATTACATATAAAGACCTTCTAAAATTCTTAATTTAACCCATAATAGGACTCCTATAGTCCTATTCACTCTAACATAAATAAAATAGAGAAACTCAAAACAGAACTCTATCTAGCTATTAGGTATTCTAATCTAACTCAATCACTCAAACACTCAACTTAACTACTAATCCCCTGTACTAAGGGTGTCAAAACCTAAACCGAACCATTCAAACCGGTCCGATCCAGCCCGATTGAGCCCAAACCAAACCAAACTGAGCCATTATTGGAAGCAGCAATGATCTTGATGTGGTAATCTTCAAGAAATCGATGAGCCAATCAATTGAAAGAAATCCCAGCAGCTTGTAGCACTGTTGAGATCGATTTGAACAAAATTAGGGTTTGGATTCAAAAACTGATGGAAGGGGATGGGGGAATGGAATGGGCATCTCACCCTAGGCCTCTCACCTATCCTATCTCAGGATTTTAACATTGCATAAGCAACTTTTCTATTCATTCAAATTCGTGTACAATGTTGGTCACCCTTACAAACTTATATAGAAGACTCAAAACTAGACTTAGTCACCAAAAAGGAGAGGCCTAACCCAATCCTTAACTAATAAGGTATCCTAAATAGACTAGGAAAGTGAAATAATAAAGAAAACAGACTCAAAATATGACTCTAACTAAACTAATGAAGTAAATCCCGTTTTCCAACTTCCTACCCATATTCGAGGCTTATTAAATTGGCCAATTTACAAAGTAAACCGATGGGATCAAAAGCCCAACACCTGCATAACCCAACCCAAAGCTTATTTCCACCAAAGTAAGCCCTCTAAGTGACTTATCTACATCAATTCTCCCCCTTTTGCAAAAAATTCGACCTCGAATTTTGCAAAATGGAGGAAGCAACTTTGTGTTGTAAACATCCGTCTTCAAACCCTAACAGTACTCGGGCAACTCTTGGATGTTAGGAATGTAGTCTTCAAGGCGTGGAGCTTTCTCTTCAAAGAACTCTAGTGGCACGATGAACTCTATGTGCTCGACTTTGAAATCAGCAGTCATGTCCATGGGGTCTTCTACTGTTGTGTCTTCAACTTTCTCTGCTTCAAACTCTAACTCTTTAAGTTCTTCTTTGTCGCTCATAGTCTCCGCAATAGTTTCTTCAACCACCTCGTCAACTATAGTGCCAAGTTCTTTACTTGCTTCAAAGACGAAGATGAGAGAGAAGGGATCGCACAAAAGAAGAGGGGGGGGAATCGCACACGCACCAGCCCACAGGCTCTCAAACACAACCAATTCAATTCATCTTTTCAATCTAAATCTTAATAGCACGGTTACACGTATTTAAATAATAAAGAAACCCAACATGAAGAGAAAATCTATTATAATTTGGAAACTCAAATTAATTAGGAAACTAAATCCTAGTATCTATCTCCTAAATAAAATAAAAGACTACATGTTAATCCTAAAATATAAATAAATAAAGTCCTAAAATATCCAACTAGACAAAAGACCCAAGATAGGACATGGTTCTCGATCTAGGTTCTCAAACGGGTCCGAGCCAACCCATGGCAGCGATATTAACTGATGCGGAACCTGGGTCGGAATAACCCTATTGGGTTCACCTGTGGACACACCCAATTATCACAATTGAAAAGAATGGCAGTTCTGTAAATATCTTAAAATTTGAAGGAGAATGGCAAGGCTGTAATTAATAAAATAGGAGAGGATCACCTGGTAGAACAAAGGCCAAAGGACACAAAGGGTTTATAATTATTAGCTAGGGACAAATAAGGAATGAATTCAAATAAAGGGATAAAGCATACTAAAGGCAAAAGCATGGGGGCATAACTGGAAACTCAAAGGCAATAAATAAATGGGAAGAGGTCTACCGTCTTCAACCTTGCGACTTCTTCTCCAGCGGTAAACCAGATCCATAGCAGGAAGGAACTTCTAGAGAACTCGGATTGGCTTCGGATTTCAGGTGAAGGATTGCAACGCAAGATTCTTTTGATTCCCACAACCAATGACTTGAAACAGCAACTCAAAGGCTCACTGTATTCAACTGAGACAGTAATTGGCGGAAAGATGAAAACCAGATTTGAATTCTGAAAAATCTGGTTATATATCACGAGAGGTTCAGATTCCAGGACTTTGGTCGCCTAGGGAAAGGGTTTCACACTCCAGGTTTCAGGAAGAATAGAAAGGATACGAGAGAGATCGAGCTCTCTCACAGGTTTCACAAATCACTAAACAGAGTACCAACAGAAAAAACAAAGAAGAAAGGTAAGGGAATGAGAAGAAGAAGAAGAAGAGAAGAGGGGGTTTCACTGGGATGGGAAGAAAAAGGAAGATGAGAGGGAAGAGATCGCACATGCACCGGCCCCCAGGCTCAATTCGTCTTTTCAATCCAAATCTCAATAGCATGGTTACATGCACTTAAATAAAAAAGAAATCCAATATGAACATGAAACCTTTCTAATTTGGAACCTCAAATTAATTAGGAAACTAAATCCTAGTAGCAATCTCCTAAATAAAATTTAAAAAAAAAACTACATTTTAATCCCAAAACATAAATAAATAAGGGAAATTATCATCGCCACCCCCTAAGTTAGACCCTTATTTCAATGCAACCCCACTAAGTACCCAAATATCAAAATAAACCCAAAATCTAACGGGGTTAACTGTGTAAAATGCAAATGACTAAAATACCCTCTACACTAAAACACAAAAAACCCAGCCCCACCACACTTTCTTACCGTTGGACTTCAAACCTGTGAAGGAAAATAGGGCACCCGACCTCCATCTTCCATCCTTGCGACCAGCACACTGGGTAACCTGCAACTGTCCGGCCAAAACTCAAAGTACAGACCTATTCTATCAAGTCATCGTAAAACCCGTCACTGTACATCTTCCTCTTCAGTCTTCTGTTTCAAAACGAAAGAAGAGTTTCATTTTGTCTCTCTCACTGTCACTTCTTCTTCCTTTGCTCTGCTCGTCCCCTCGAAAACCTCTCAACCCCCAACCCATTTCAGTTTTGAATCTAAATCTCTCCTTCACCGAAACTGATGGACAGGTGGGCACAAAACCTCTGAAGAACTGCTGGAGGTGACAACATGGGCTCAGCTTGGCATCCATGAGAAGCCTGTAAGCCACAATTTGGTTTGTCACTGATACATACTAAAAAACTCCACATGTTTGTTTTTTTTTTTTTGTTCTGCAGGTGGGTTCGCTGAATGTGGACGGCTACTACAATTGTTTACAGTTCGATATCAATGCCTCAATAACAAACTGATCCATCCATATTAAGTCTCTATATTGAACTTTGTGTTGCTAAGAATTTGAGGAAATTATAGTAAACAGTATGAGATCTCCTTGATGGAATTCAATCTCCACTGATTTCATATTTTCATCAAAGTCGTGGCCATGTCTAGAAGAACAGTAATTTTGCAAGCAATTGCACTGGAAGCAGTTCCTGTAGGGCTTGATGTAAATGCATATTCCAAAGAAACTGGTGAAGATATTGGGCTTCTTTAATATCTTGATTTAACATGGTTCAATTAGACTCCAAAGACTGAAGGATAATAAGCCAACTGGGAAAAATCAAACGTCGCCGGCGGTAAAGGTTCAGTTGAAGTTTGCAATTCGCCAGAGACGTTTGTCGTCATCATCCAACTCTGTAATGCGTCTTCTTCCAATTCCAGCATATCCCATAAATCCCTATCCCTTTTACTCCCGCTTGTGGTTTCAGCCACCGTTTACGTGGGCCAAACGAGATGGGTCGACACCTTGCGGTTGTCGTCGTCCTTGTGTGGCTTCTACTGTTCCTACACTACTGACTTGGGTTCCACCTGCTGATGGAGTGGGGATTGATTTTGGGGTTCTAAGTTCTGATAATCAGGGAATGAGAAATTGAGCTTCGCATGGGCACCACAGAATTTAATGGCGGCTTTATCGTAAGCCATGGTAGCTTCTACCGCAGTATTGAAGGTTCCAAGCCAAACGCGAACTACACGATGAGGGTCCCTAATCTCCGCCGCCCATTTGCCCCATGGCCGCTGTCGAACGCCTCGATAGTTCTTCTTTGTATACTTCCTCCGACTCTTCTTCTGAGGTTGTGACACTTCGAAGAGATTGCAACCATTCACCTCTGTTCTCCGATTGCAGAGGTGAAGGCTTCTTCATTTGATTGAGGAAGAAGAAGAACTTGCTTCACTTGTTTTAATTGGAAGGGTATAATAATCTTTCAGACTAATATTATCTGCTGACATCACCACTTAACAACATTATATGTTAACCCAGATAGATTTTGGATTCATCTTGAGATTTGGGTACTTAGTGGGATTGCATCAAAATAAGGGTGTAACTCAGGGGGTGGCGATGATAAAATCTCAATAAATAAAGTCCTAAAATATCCTACTAGACAAAAGACTACAGATTGGACCCGGTTCTCGATCTAGGTTCTCAAACGGGTTCAAGCCGACCCATAGAAGCGCTCCTGTATCAAACCTATTCACCATTTTCCAAAAAAAATACCAGTTTTGTGCAAAGGATTCCCAGTCCTACCCCATTTACATCCATGATCCATTATACAAAGAGTTCAAGCTAGGAGTAAATGATTCTCAATGCACAAGATGGGGCTTCATGGTTTCGACAAAACACACCATGGAAGTTTAGCTTCAAGGCCTTATTAAGGATATAGATTCTAGTTACATATTCTAATTCCCCAATTATTATATGCTTGGGAACCTCTACAATCGCACTAAAAGGCACTAGTCCCCATATCCATCCATTTTGAGACCGTAAACTTTTTTTTCTTTTCTTTTCTTTTTTAGGGGGAGTGGGGGGTGGATAAGTAGTTTCTAGCCCATGAAATACAAAATAAGCAAATCTAACCCTTTAATAATTTTAATGTACTAAGTACTAATTGAGAATTCCAATTCCACCATGTACTGCAGCAGCTGATTCAGTCCAACAAATAGAAAACAGTCATACTTAATGAAAATCTAAAATAAAATTTCTAGAACTCACAGCTTTGTGAATGCTCATGTCCGATTCCTGTGCATCGCTTCCCGTCGAGTACCAACCGAGAATGTAGAAATTAGGGAAAACCTTTTTATCTAATTCATCAAACAAGGACAAAAACGACACAAAGAACCATGAAACTCAAAACCCTAAAAGTATTCAAATAATAATGGTGTAAACTGACAAAAGCCCAGATGGATAAAACCCATAATCAGGTACGAGAAGAGTGATTTAAGCTCTCGTTTATACATACAGAGTTCTTGCTTCTTCTCGAGGAATGGACGGTCAAGGGAATCGGTTGATGGGTCATAGAGGAGCTCGAAACTGTTGAAGATTTCAACTGTTCGTCCTCTCTGGACTCCGATGACGCACCCGAAAACCCTAGGGGGTGAAGATGGAAGCGACGACGATGCGTCTCCGTTGGTTTTGGGAGGAGCAAAGTGTTCTTGCGACTTCACTCGAGTATAGTGATCAGAGATATTGACGATCACCAGAGGGTGGAGCTTGAATGTGAGTCCGCTGCTCGATGACGATGCCATGGAGGATTGTTAGTCTGTGCTTCGACGCTTCAACCAGTTTCGTTCCTTAGAGAGAGAGGGAGAGAGATTGTAGCAGACAGCCTTGCGTCCAAAGCAAATCACAGTGGGCTCTTAATGCGAGTGAGGCCAAGGGTGTCAATCGATTCAGCTTCGGTTATTCGGTTCGGTTTAAGAAACCGAATGTATAAACTAAAATCGAAGCAATAATGTGAATACATTTTCAAAATCAAAACCGAAGCGATCCGATTTGATTCGGTTTGGTTTTTTATTCATTTTAATTTGATTTCATATTTGATTTAGGTTCTATTTTGAATGTTTGGGCCAACCATTTTACATCTTCACCAATAAAATCCTTTATTTATTAGAAACACAGTCTACTAAACTTTTCCCAAACACTAAAATGAAAGAGAAAATTACTTAAACTTAGACACCTCTTGTACTATGACCTAATTATTTAGTCTTTCCAATATTTAAAACAATTATTTAAACAACCCTTGTAGTTTATCAATTTTTTCAAATAACCCTGTCTGTTAGTCAGTCACCGTTACCATGAATTAAATTTAATATCTAAACTACCTTTAAAGTATAATGAAGTGACATATTTACCCCTTCTTCTTCCTCTTCTTCTTGCAGCCAAAAAAATAAAAGAAACCGGCAGCCACGGCTGTTGTTTCAAATACCATCAAGGGTTTGAAAGTTGTACACGATTACTTGTCTTGCTCTCTCTCTCTCTCTCTCTTACACTCTACTTCTGTCTCTATTCTTTGCTGAATCGGAGCTTTGATTCTGCTTTTCCGACGACATTTGCAGAGACGACATTTGCAGAGACGGAATATCTAAGTACCTTTCACATTGATAAGGAGTCTTTGGCTCTTACTTCTACTTCTCCTCTTTTCATCTTCGTATTGACATGTGTTTTATTGGATTGAAATCCAGAACTTAATTTTCTGAGGAAGTGGATGCCATCACTACATTATTAATTCATCACCAACCCATATATGAAGGGGAAAGTGAAAGCTTAACACGTACACTTCAAGTATCAGATTCGAAAGAACCCTTCACACTAATACCACTCACGAATCAGCTTAGTTGTTTGGGTCTATGTGTCTGTGTGAGGATTACGATAGAAACAAGGTTTAGTGTCGCCAAAATTACATATTTCATTTGGCAAAAATCCAAATACTCTTGTCAAAGCTGGCCCAGATCCAAGATCGGACAAGAAAGAGGAAATACAGTTCATGAACATGGGCATCCTTTCCTACCGGTCCACTTCTGATTACAGTTCCTCTTGTAGGTGAATAAGTTTGATTCCAGTTACCATTAAGGGTTTGCATCTTAATCGATTTTCAGATTCAAACCCTTAATTGATTTACGGATTCACACCCTTAATTTGAAAATCGATTAAGGGTTTTGGGTTATTTTGATTTAAAATTTGTTTAAGAAAAGATAAATTTTCTGAAATCGATTAGGGTTTGAAATCAGTCGGAGATAAGGGCACTAGGGTTGCATGAGGAAGAAGAAGAAAGAGAAGGGGGTAAATTTGTCAATTTCATTGTTTTATATTAAATAGGTGATAAGGGTAAAATGGACATTTCCAATTAAACACTAACAATAGACTAACACCGTCAGGTTTCGGGGGGTGTCAAGTAATTGTTTCACACGTTGGTAATCGTAAGCAAAATGGCCATAGTATAGGGGGTGTCCCAGTAATTTTCTCTATAAATTTATACGATTTCTTATTCGACTTGAAAATAGGTTATTTGGTTTGATTTAACAGTTTTAGGCATGAAATCGAAACCAAAGTTGAACAGATTTACTTCAATTCAATGTTAAACGATCGATTTTGATTTTCGGGCCTAAATTGACAACCTTACGTGAGGGTTCGTTCTATTGGGAGCCCTAATGTCTACCGAGTCTTGCAACTTAGTTCGGGCAAGTGACTCGGTGTGTTGGCACTAGCCCAACTTTGAACGTGCCAAATTGTAAACCCTATCCCCCCAATCCCAACGAGTTCAGATCACATTCTCATACATCTTTAAGCACATAGATGGAATCCACCCACTCTCTTGGATTCCATTTGTGCACTTACGAGAATGTGATCCGGCCTCAACCCCTACTTAATCTTGGGCTGAAATTTCCCCAACTCTGGCTAGCCTCCATTTCCTATGAATTCGAAATCCCCACTTGCATGCAATAATGGTACCAGCTTGGTGGAAGTTTGGCCTTTAAAATCCTACCATAGTCCATGGTTAGTAAGTTTCAACGACAACAAAATGGGTACGGATACATACAACAATTAAACTTGATTCAACATATGATCTATATTTGAACACCTCAAACTAAAAACCACGAATAAAAGCTAGACTATTGGTTTAAAATAAGGGATTATATAGGTTTTCTTTGGATGTATTTCTATTTCAATTTTATATTGATTTTTTTAAATGAGTTACACATAGTTTTTCGATCGATTAATTTAAATTGTCTGGTTTCATCAATTGAAAATATTTATAGAATGCAAAATCCATTTGTGGTTCAATTGTAATAATAAAAATAAAGTTAATAATAATAATAATAATAATTATTATTATTATTATAATGTACCACCCTGCGTTGGTACATTATTATTACAAGTTGGAGAGAGATGGGAAGCTCATGGGTAGAAGAGGATGATGTAGCGGGCAACGACGGTAGGTTGCAGAGAGATGATCAACAATGGATCTCTGAACCGTCGGAGAAGAAAAAGGGATGGAAGATGAGATTGGAACGATGGAAGGTTGAGGAGAAGGATTTGGGTTATGTAAAATAAGGGTAAAGCTACACTAATAAAGAGTAATATGATCATTTATGAACTTTTTGCTTCAACTTAACGGACTAGGTTTATTTGTAAGCCCCAACATAGTCCAGGGGAGGTACATGTAATTGTTCAAACAATAAGAGTTACTTGTAATTGACCAAACTACAAGGGTGGTACATGTAATTTGCTCTAATAATAATAAAAGTTTGGATAAATTACACGTCACCCTTGATTTTCAAACGAAACTCAAATCACCCTTGATTTTTGAAAATACTCAAATCATCCCCTGTATTAGACCCCAATATGACAAATTAGTCCCTACCGTTAGTTTTATGCTGTTAAGTGATGATGTCAGCCAATTAATAAATTTGAATCCCTAAACTATCATTGACATCCAAACATAGATTTTGAAGGATAGTATTGTAAATTTAATTCTAATGATTTAGTACAAGGGTAAAATAGTCCTTTCACACCAACAACTAACAGCAGACTAACACCGTTCCTGTAGAGGGGGACGGATGAGTATTTTCAAGAACCAGGGGTGATTTAAGTTTCTTTTGAAAATCAGGGGGTAATATGTAATTTACCTTAAAGGTTTTATTATTATAGCAAATTACATGTAATTGGAGCAAACTACAAGGTGGCCGTGTATACAAATTTTTTTTTTTGGAATTGGAGAGCCTTAATAGGAGGGGGGGGGGGGGATAGGCCCCAAGGTGGTTTGAACTCATCACATCTTATTTGAGGAGTTGGTCTTTTGCCAATTGAGCTGACCCCTCGGGGTCGTTTATACAATTTTTGATTCAACTTAACAGACTGGATTTATTTGTAAGCTCCACCATAGTCCAAGAGAAGTACATGTAATTATTCAAACAATGAGAGTTCCTTGTAATTGGACCAAACTACAAGGGTGGTACATATAATTTGCTCTAATAATACTGAAGGTTTTATTCCTGACACCAGTACACGGAGTATAATGCTTTAATAAAGTTTTTAGGCTTTTAGCATTGTTATTATTAAAAAAAAAGAAAAAGAAATTAGGAAAAAGATTGCTAGGCTGTGTGACACTTGTGTCCATACACAACTTGAGCGTCCAATTCTTCTTCAACCATCCATCCAATGGTTGGGAGGACTTGGACACGCACTCTAAAACTTATCAACACCTTTGTGTCAAAGTACTCCCCGCCGTTAAATTGGTGGCTAGAAAAGACTTAGACTGGGCGGATTTTTTTTCCTCCACACGAAGGACGAAATGGTTAAACTCCATAAAATGAAAAATCCTATACCTACTGAATATTGGATGCCCAACATGCACGCTGGTGCAGGGTCACACAGCCTTGCAGCGATTCCCATCCCATAAAGATTTTTTTATTTTTTTTTCTTTTTCTTTCTTGCCCTCTACTCACCCCGTCGAACCCAATGGTCTCAAGTATTTAACTCTGATTTTCCCTTTGAAGGGTGTTATCTTTCTTACACGGTGCCTTATCCAGTTTTCATCGCTCCCGCAAAACCCTGCAATAGAGACACTCAAAAGCACCAGACAAGAGCTTAGAGCCTCCATTAATGGCGATCTGAAATCTATCCAAATCCACTTAGACCCAGTGTAGAGAAATGGGTTTTCAAATGCTCACTTACGTATCACTGCAGAAGGATTCTGTACCTCTGTTCCTTCCGTCAATGGAGCTCTCTTCCCCTTTCAGACATCTCTCAAAACCATTGTCTGCTTCTTCGTCTGATATCTCTTTTTCTTCCTCATTGTCTGCTTTTCCTATCCAAAGCCACTTCAAGTACTGTAAATTCAGAGAACCAAAGTCTCGGGATTTCCGTATTTTTTCTGTAACCGTCGATCCCCAAGAGCTCCCCAGAAGCAGCCCCCAGAGGCTCCTTAGAGAGCTTGCAGAGCGTAAAAAGGTCATCTCTCCGAAGAAAAAGATCCCTCCGAGAAGATTCATCCTTAAACCCCCTCTAGATGATTCCAGATTGGCCGAAAGATTCCTCAACAGCCCTCAATTGTCACTCAAAGCGTTCCCTCTGTTGAGCTCTTGCTTGCCTTCTTCTCGACTCAACAATGCCGACAAGACGTGGATTGATGAGTACCTACTCGAAGCCAAGCAAGCTCTGGGTTACCCCCTCGAGCCTTCTGATCGATTTGGCGACGACAATCCGGCAAAACAGTTCGATACCTTGTTGTACTTGGCTTTCCAGCATCCTTCGTGCGAGAGAACGAATGCTAGGCATGTCCGGTCGGGCCATTCGAGGTTGTTGTTTATAGGGCAATACGTGCTTGAGTTGGCATTGGCTGAGTTCTTCTTGCAGAGGTATCCGAGAGAGTCGCCCGGTCCAATGAGAGAGAGAGTGTTTGGTTTGATTGGGAAGCGGAATCTACCCAAGTGGATCAAAGCTGCTGGGTTGCAGAATCTGATCTTTCCGTTTGATGAGATGGATAAGTTGGTTCGGAAGGAGAGAGAGCCTCCCGTGAAGTAAGTATGCTTTTGTTTGTTTATATTTGAAAGCAGTGACAAGTATACTCATTCTTGAAAAAGCTATATGAAAGAGTTTGTTCTCATTTCCCAAAACAAGTCATTCTTCAGCACTTGCTGCAATAAAAAAAAAGTTCACTTTTTATTAATTTATGTGAAAAGTAAAGTGGCCATTTTGGATACATTCTTATTGTGTGAGAGGAATTAGAACTCTTATGGTTCCCGTCAATTTTCTGATATCAGAAAGAGGAGGCGTGGCAGAACATTAAAATGGAAGTTAAAGAAGAAACAATTATTGATATGCATCAAACCTAAAGAGGAAACAGATAAACTGATCTCAAAAAGTATAGGAATACCAGAAAATTCTCTGTAAAGAACCAGAATCAAGTGGAGAGGAGCTGTGGGTTTATGACCTATTCAATATCAGCTGTAATGGAAAAAATAGATTCTGAGACTTTAATGCTGATAGTGAAAACAAGAAGAGTAATTTGAAAAAGAAAGTTGCCACTTGGAATCCACCTTAGTCTGTGAGGAATCCTCCTCAAACAAAAAACCATGAATCCACCTGGTTTTGTAGAAACCAGAGAGCATTCCGTAAGTTCAAGGAGCCTCTCTCTAGGGGTTTATAGTCACCTCTAAATATAGTTAAAGGTCCTTGGGCTAAACTTCTGTTACAATGCAACAGTTAGCATCACCAATGAAAGGAGACGGGTTTTTGATGTGTGAAAGGGGGGCAGGAGTGGGGTCCTGGCAACTTTATAGATGTTAGTAAGAAAATATTGGTTGACATATGTTGTGGATAGGGTGACTTGATTAAATTTTATTTTGAGACTAATCTATGCAAGGGTTAGAGGGGTGAAAGAAGCAAGTAGCAGATGGATTACGGACCTAAGAGTGTTGGTTGATTCAACATATGCACTAGGCTTTGTTCACAAAAAAAATTCCTTGCCGATGGTGCTCCTTAATTTGAGGTCTGCATTGGAGAGACTAACCTCACTTTTTTTTAAAATATTACATCAGAATTTGTTTCAGAGAAATCAACCAAGCTGCTGACTTTTTGTCCAATCTTGGCCAAGGTGTAAATGAATTACCAATGGGACCTACAGAGCTCCCTGGTGACCTGGTTAGGATGTTATTAGAGATGCCAGGGATGCTGAGATTGCTCGGTTGTAAGTCTTGTATAGCTTATCTAGTCCTTTAATTCATATTTTTCCATTCCATAAAGGAGTTTGAGAGATTGTCTGCAGGCTCTGAGTTCAATTAAAACAATCCAAACTTACCTAATCGATTGAAAGAATTGATTGCTGCAACTGTAGAGATCCCCCTAGTAAATATGAGAGAGACATGGAGCACTAGGAGTCCACCTAGTAAACAAGGAATCCATAGATGAGAACATACACTGTTGCTTAGCTGAAAATTCAATTGTCTTACAGGCATAATGGGCCAGATTAATTTCTTTTTATAGGCTTTGGAGTACTTCTGTTCCCACTTACCACTCACTTAGGACATCCAATTTCTATTAGAAATCTACAAGACAAATCAAGAAACTGAATAAGACTTAAGAAAGACAAATATATTGCACCAACTGGCCTAAAACAACTCTAGTTGTGAATCGTATTGAATTAGGATTGCTTGTGATTAAAAGAAAGAAAAAAGTACAGAAAGAAACTAAGAAATAAGAAAAGAAAGAAACTAAAAACCAAATACCAACATGATTTCTAAACCAACTTGGACTGACCAGGAGTTAAAATTAAGGAAAGAAAAACAGAAAGTGGTGCCCACGTCTTAGATATAAGAAAGGTTAGCGTGGCGGAACTCAGAAGTTAAAGATGCCTTAAGAAAGATGAAAGCAAGCAAGACACCAGGCCAGATGAGATTCCAATAGAAGTGTGGAATATCCTAGGAGGCTGTGGGGTGTATTGGCTAACCAATTTGTTTAACAGGATTATGGACACTAGGAGGATGCCAGATGAATGGAGGAGAAGCATTGTAGTCCTGATCTACAAAAATAAAGGTGATATCCAAAGCTGCAATATCTATAAGCTAATCAGCCACACTATGAAACTTTGGGAGAAGCTTATTGAAGCCCGCTTGAGAAGAGAGACTCATATTTTGGTGAACCAATTTGGCTTTATATCAGGTAGATCCATGACAAAAGCTATCTACTTATTGAGGAGACTAATGGAAAGATATAGAGATAGCAAGAATGACCTATATATGGTCTTTATTGACCTGGAAAAAGCCTATGACAGAGTCCCTAGAGATTTAATCCGGTATGTTCTACTGAAGAAAGGGGTGTTGAGTAAATATGTGGATGTAATTAAAGATATGTATGAGGGGGTGGTGACTAGTGTGAGATCTGTGGGAGGTCAGGGCAAGGAATTCCCAATTACGATTGGGTTACATCAGGGATCAGCCTTAAGCCCTTATCTATTTGCGCTATGGTGGGTCGGAAACATACTAGTTGTTAAGTACTTATCACACTTTCGGATATGCTCAGTATTGCATATGTCAGACATAGCTAAAATAGATAGTCAATGTCTGCTACATTAAAGATGTCGCTTATGCTCATGTCCTCTATTGGTCCAATAACATATGCAATAGAAGTATTGAACTAATCTTATTGAGACCATAACATGGACTTCCAGTTTGAGAATGAAGCTTCTGATAGGTTCCCTTTGGAAATCTTTTGGGATTAATGTCAATCATCATCATATCTCTGAATTTAGGGTCATGTTGTGAATTAATGATTAATAAGAGATTTGCATAGTTTATAGCTAAAGCTTTGTCTGCAAATGTAGATTGGTTTCAGTAATTCATCTGCGTTAATACTTGGATAAAAATTTACCAATAGTGTTGAAAACTTGCCTATCCTATTTCTTTAACTCTTCCCCTCCTTTGGAGGATGCTTTTCCCTTGGCTTTATGAATTAAATATGAAAGTAATACAGTTACCCCTTTTAGTACCTTATGTATGGGTGCATTAGGTTTTTATATGTTTTTTTTTATAAGTTAATATTTAAACCTTGAAAACTAGGTTGACTTGATCTTGTAATGTTTGGCATGGAAGGTCTTACTTTTCATACTGCTTGTGATGCGTACAGGTCTGTCTTCTGGGCTCTGTTTGGGGCAATATATCTCTGTTTTGGCATGCCAGAAGTATATCGTGTTCTTTTTGAGGTATTTGGAATGGACCCTGAAGATGAGAGCTGCCAGCCAAAATTAAGGAGACAACTTGAAGATATTGATTATGCTTCTGTGGAATTTGAAAACAGAAAGCTCAGTTGGCAAGATGTTGCTTCCTATAAGGCAAGTACCGTAGGTTTGCTTTGTCATATTTTTTTTTTAATGTTCCATGGAACTTGGAATATTTCTATCTGATTTTACCCATGGACCATGTTCTAGAATACTATTATACTTGAGTCTTCGATCATCATATTGTTTCAATGCAGCATTAACAAGATGCTTAAGCTTAAAATGCGAGCTAACTAGGATTTTTTACTATGAAGTGAGAAATTTTTAGTCTAGGAAAAAAGGTTCCTACACGTTCATGGTAGGAACCTTTCTTACACACCCAATTTAAATATTGCCACGTCAACAAATGATGTGGCTATTTTGACCTCATGGTCTGAATTTGCCGCATGTCAAATTTCAAAGCCTAATAACAATCAAATACCCTTCCATCTATGGGCATTCGTACCCATGTATGTTCATGCATGCCTACGGTACTCCAACCGCTATTGTGCACTCTTCCATGGCCCTTGATTTTCAAAGCTCTGTTTTGCCAAATGGCAAACTTTGTTTGGGCTGAAACTTGACATGTGAGCAGTGGTCCTAGGAGTCTACCTGTCAACGTAATTTGCGGCCCATTTGATATGCGACATTGTAGTTAGTATTTAAAGTTTGCGTGTGCCGTGTAGGAACTGGCTCCCGTTAGTCTAATGAATCCCCCCCCCTTTTGGAATAAACAGTAGAAATAAGATTACTTGGGGGAAAAATGTAAACAGTGATGATAAAATTTTCTGTGAAATAATAAAGGTTGAGGTTGGACAGTGCTAATACCCTTATCCACCTGAAGTTCTTAGAATACAGTGGCTGGTAGCCTTATTGTAGGAAATGGTTAGAAATCTGGGACTCTTATACTAACAATTCATTCCCTTGCAGCCTCCAGAAGATGCACTTTTTGCACACCCAAGGCTTTTCAGGGCATGTGTTCCACCAGGCATGCATCGGTTCCGAGGGAATATTTGGGATTTTGATAGCAGACCTAAAGTTATGCAAACCCTGGGATATCCGTTGCAAGTGACTGACAGGATTCCAGAAATAACTGAGGCCAGGAACATTGAACTTGGACTTGGGCTTCAGGTATCCTTCTAAGTTCTTGATTCTTATCACTGATTTTTTAGAATGTAAATTGCAGATTGACCTTTTGGGTGGATGACAAATTTTGTATGAAGAAAGGAAGATATAATATGTATGGTACAAGCACTGGAATTCAGGGCCCTAGATGGGGACGAAGCCACGGTCTGGGCAGAGGCAGGCAGGCTATGGCCCCATCAAAGCTTCTGAAACCCCTTTGAACTTAAGTTGGATAGGAGGGGCTATGGCATGTGGTGGGCAATATGGCGTGCCAACTGCTTGCCCTTGATGTGTCAACTCAGCGTATCATGCTCATGCTTCCTTATCAATGAAATAAACAAATAAATCATGCCTTCTATTCTAGATTGTGTACAGCTTCACCTTTTGGGTGATGCAACCTTGATATAGCCACTTACAGTCACCAGACTCACCATCATATTAAAATTTTCTGTTCCTTTGGACTTGATAAAATAAGGGGTCCATATCTTTGAATCAAGGTAAATAATGATTTTAACCATTTGATTTAGGCATTACTTGATACATACAAGGCAAGGAGAAGAGATAAAACAGGGTTGAAGATAAAGAGATACAATAGGGATAAGGGGTTGGCTTTACAAACGAAGCCATGACGTCTAGGCTTATTAGGAGGTAGCCGACTTCTTTTCTCCAGAGAGAAATTGTAGGAACCCAAGCAATCAAAGTCTATCCCATACTCCTGTCTTTCCCATTAAATAAGATAGGATATTAGTTACAAAATAGTTACAACCTCTTACTCCACGCACTCTACTTTCCTACTAATTTCTAATAACTGATGAAGACTCCTAACCACGTACTATTAACTAATAATAATAACACATAATAATTTAAAACATAACTATCCCCGCCATCCATGTAACTATGCACGTAACAACTCCTTCCCTCTTAAATTGTGGTCTTATCCTCAAGGCCAAGTGTTGGAAAGGATACATCATTCCTTCGAGATCTTCCCAAATGGCTTCGGCAGGGGAAAACCCTTGCCAATGGATAAGAATCTGCTTGTGCCACTTACTTGTCCGCTGGTCTAAGATTGCTTGTGGCTGAGGATGCAATGTTCCATCGGACTCTTGTATGGCTGGCAAGTCTTCTTGGATGTGTTATTCGCTGCCTATCTTCTTCTTTAGTGAGACATGAAACAGAGGATTGATGCGGGTATCTGATGGTAGGGCCATGCCTGGTGCTCTGATACCAGATTATACGTACGAGGCAAGGAGAAGAGTTAAAATAGGGGAAGAGATAAAATAGGGTTGGACACAAAGAGATAAAATAGGGATAAGGGGTTGGCTTTACAGACGAAGCCTTGACGTCTAGGCTTATTAGGAGGTAGCCGGCCTCTTTTCTCCAGAGAGAAATTGTAGGAACCCAAGCAATCAAAGTCTATCCCATACTCCTTGGTCCTTCCTATTAAATAGGATAGGATATTAGTTACAAAATAGTTACAACCTCTTACTCCACGCACGTCACTTTCCTACTAACTCCGAGCTCAAACATTAAGAGTTATGTTACCTTAGTAGTTAAGGATTGGGTTAGGCCTTTCCTATTTAGTGTTTGAGTTTTCTATATTAATTTGTAAGGGGTTACAGCCTTGTACACGAATTTGATTAATGAGATTGGAAAAAAAAAACATAGCTTTGTACTTTGCTCTGTGAGAGAGTATGGTGAGATGCCATTGGTGAGAGACCAAAATACAGTGAGAGGCCGTGGGTGAGAGACCCGAGTTTGAGAGAGACTACCCTATCTTCTTCTTCTTCCCGTCTTCGATTTCTTGTTTTTTATTTTATTGTTCTGAAATTTTCTGCAAAGAACCGATCAAAGTATTTACTGTTGCTGGATCTGAAGTTTGTGATCCTCTTGTGGACTGGTCTATATTATTACACCCATATAAAATAAACCTAAAGATTCTACCAGCCCCCTTTAGACCAGAAATCTGGGTTGTCCCGGTTACGTATCAGCTTAGGTTTCCAAAGGGTCATTCCGGTCCAGCCAAGCCAAGGCAACTGCATCAGTTATCTTTCATCATATGGGCCTGAATTAAAACACAGCCTATAACAGAGCCTATTGTGGGCTAATGAATCACTTAAGCGTGGCCCTGATTTTAGCCAAACCGCAGGAGCAATTTCTTGGACCAGTCCAAACCCATTGGGGAGCTCAGATGGGGATGAACCGGGGTCCAATTGATTTTTGGGTTCAATAGGATATTTTTTAGGGTTTTAATTAGTTGGGTTTATCTTTTCTGTTTTAATTTTAATAGGCTAAGTATTGAAAGAGTTTGAGTCCAAGTTAGAGTCTTGTTTTACTTTTAATTAAGGATTAGGATTATGTGGTCTAGTTAGGAGTCATAAATTTCATATTTAAATACAAGTTTGTAACCCTTGTTTTATTCAGATTTGCTGAATTGATTTAATTGAAGTGTTTATGGTACCGGTGTGGTGCGATAGCAATGGTTGTGTGACCTTCTCTCTCTCTCCTCTTCACTTCCCAGCAACTATTCTCTGTTCTTCTCTTTCTCCTCTTCTTTTATTTATATTTCTTTAAATACCTATGCTGTTACTCTGTTTCTGGCGGTAGCATCAGCCCTATATTATTGGGTTGATCCCCGTGTGTTGTCTTCTCCCACCTGAACTTTGGTTCCTTGGTATCTATCTTTAGAGTGATTTACATGGTCTGTATGAATCAAATCTGCAAACCAGGTTGCTTCAAAACCATTACCAGACTCAGTTTCAGTCATTAAACTATATTATTTTGCTTGATCTTTTAGATTCTGGTTGAATCGATTCCATAACCCTACAGGTTAGATATCCCTGCCTGAAATTTCGAGTGGATTGGATAGCCATTGGCAAAGATTCCTCACTTGAATCCAGTTTGGATTCTCTGCTGGTTTTGCACGATACTAGGAAGAAGCTAACTTAATGTTTCCCCTTTCTTCGATCCTAAATCTTATCTCTTATTCCTGATATTACACTCCATTTTCTTTCTTATTTCTATCATGTCTTTTAAATTCTTTCAATTCCTAGTTTACCCGTCACCTCACACGTTACACCCCATTACCTTGTGTTCTTTCCCCCCCCCCCCTCATAACTTGGTTCTACTAAATTACAGCATTGCCCCTTTATCTTGTATTTGAGTTTTCTAATAGATTGGGTGGGCTCTTAAGCGATCTGAGTTGGTTTTTGAACCCGGGATCCATGTCACTTATCCTGAAGCTCCTGAATCCAAAAAGTTTCAGAAAAGTTCTGAGTATGGAGAATTGTTGAATTGCTGGATATATATATAGAGAGAGGAATAGAGATCAAAGATGAAAGAGAGTCTAATATTGCCATATTTTCCTTGTATTCAAATTGCAATGAACTTCTTCTCAAGCATAAATGTTGTCTGGTGATGCAATGGCATGTCATAAGTTGTCTGTAACACCCAGAGTAAACTTATGTTAGGATCATTAGATGAATGATACCACTTGATATGAAAGTATATTATCTAAGAATCCAAGTATGAGGTGCTAATTGATATTTGTTGCAGTTCTTTAGATCAATAGTATTGGTCTTCCTCTATTTCACAAGAGGAAAAAGAGAAGATAGACATATCGTTGATAGATGCATTGATTTTTCTTTGATGTTTAGGTCAAATTAATATTTCATGTTCATGGAGAATTTTAGAATCTACAGGAATGCATCCTTAAATGCTTGAATTTTAGAATCTAAAGGAGTTCATCCTCAAATGTTTTGTTTTATGAATGCAGCTGTGTTTCTTGCACCCATCAAAATACAAGTACGGGCATCCTCGGTTTTGTTTTGAGCGACTGGAATATGTTGGCCAAAAGATCCAAGTAATTTTTCTCATCATTTTGCACTTATACCTGTTGATTACATGTTGGAATATGCTACCAAGCAAATCTGAGAACTGGATTGCTAATTAAATGGTTTCAAGTAGCCCCTTTTTACATTTGCTTGGGTTCTTTTGTTATTTTTTACTATTGAAAAATCATATATCATAATATTATGTGAACTGTTCATGGTCACCTTTACTTTAGAACAGGTTGACTTTTAGTAGTGTATTTGCCTAAGTTCTGTCCACCTGTGTGCTTTCTAGGGCTTTGCACTTGGGTTATATTCATCCATTGAGCTGACAACTGTTCCTGCACCTTGATTTGGAATTCAGTCGGTGAATCCTCATATACAATCTTCTCGAACCCAGAACTTGGGTTTGGTTCGTCAAGAATGTAAGCCTCTGTTCCCAAGTAAAAACCATGAAACAGGAAAATCTTCATTTAAATTCGGTATAAAAAAGTAGAAATTTTCTTGGAAGTTTCCCTTTACTTGGTTTTGACCTGGAAACAAACAGAGCCTAGATAGTAAATGCACTGCAGATGACAGTCTCCATAAAAGAAATATATTAGTTTAATGAACTATTGACTGGAAATGCCAGTTTCTCAATTTGAATTTCCTTGCAAGTAAACATTATATTTCCTGAAATCCTCCATTGACAGTATGGGGCCTATGGGCTGACTGTTACTAATTCAATGTTACACAACCACCACCATTCCTTGCTGTACTTATGATTTGAATAGTGTTGATCCCATACTTAAAATGGTTCACAGTTCAGTATAGTCTTCATGCTCCTGTAATTTGCATGTGGAACTGGTTGCTTTTTGTTTTTCCCCCTTAAAATGTTGGATAAAAAATTGATTTCCAATTGTCTTTGTGGAGGGGGGGGGGGGAGGAATAAAAAAAAGAACAGTACGGCAACGAAATCATTAAAGGACCAAACAAAAAATCTGAAATGACAAACAAACAATGCAACCAACAACATAAAACTAGCTATGGTGGGATTGAGTAGTCTCCATTATATGGTTCATCTCTCCTTGCTCCGGCCTTCGCAAGTTCATCAGCTATGGGGTTGCAGTCTTTGGAAACCAGTAGAATGAGGTATTCATGGTCGTTGCTAGCATCACCCTTGTCCATCTTATGAGGTTTGAAAGTCTACAAGGATGCCTCATTCCAGCCAACATCCCATCTAGTGACAACCTTAAAATCTCCCCCTACCAGCCTGACTCACCATAGAGCTTTTGACCAAATCCAAACCCATTAAGAAGGCTCTTATCTCTAGTTCTGTCGAATGTATTGCCAATGGGGCCTGCATAAGAAATGAAACTTGGCTCTACTGTCCTAGATAATTCCTCCTATTCCAGCAGGGTCGGTGTTATAGAGAGAACTGCCATCAATGTTTAGTTTGAAGTTTCCATCAATCGGGGGGATTCCATTCCTTCACAATGGATAATCTGGTAGTTCTTGAATATATAATTTTTTTTCAATTTAAAATTTTCATAGACCTTTTAAAATGGTTGCTTTATTTATTTATTAATTATTTTTCAGTACTTGATTTGTATTTTCCTGGTGTATTAGAACCAATCTATTCTTATATTTCATTGCACAACTGTGAGGCACATGTACTGTCTGATTTGGCTCTCGCTCAACTAACCAACCAGCAAAATTGATGGAACCGAATTGAATCAGAAAAATAAAGTAAAACGATAAAAATAAAAACAGAAAAAGAAGAAAAACAACAACAACCACCCAGCCTTATCCCAACTAAATGAGGTCGACTACATGGATCCTTGCAAAACAAAGTAGGGAAAATTGAGGTCCAGAAAAGGGAAATGAAAGTCAGAGGAATGAAGAATAAAAATGAAGAAATGAGAGAAGTGAGAAATGGGAAATGAAAGTAAGAGGAAAGAGGTACAGCCCAGGAAGTCAGGAAAATCTCAGCTAAATGGGGTCGACAACCTGGATCCTTGCCCTCCAATAGCTTCTATCTGAGGTCATACTTGGCACAAGACCCAGACTATACATGCCATTCCTCACAACCTCTTCTATGGTCATTTTAGGCCTGCCCCTAGCTCTTTTAGCTCCTTCAATCGGGATCAGATCACTCCTCCTTACTGGGGTGTCCCCAGGCCTCTTTGAACATGGCCATACCACTTCGAACGACATTCTCGGAGCTTGTCACTGATCAGGGCAACTCCCAAATCAGCCCTAATATGTTCATTCCTTACTTTATCCTTCCTAGTTTTGCCGCACATCCATCTTAAGAAGCAAAATATCCATTACATCCATGATTTCAACTCACACATGTCAATTTAGTACTATAATTTTCTTGATCTGCTTTGGTACCTAATTTTCCTTTTCCTGCAGGATCTTGTGATGGCTGAGAAGTTGCTCATGAAGCATCTTGATGCTCCTGGAAGATGGATACAGGAAAGGCACCGCCGTCTTCTGCTCAACAAGTTCTGTGGAAAGTCCTTGAGGGAGAAGTATCTCCACAACTTCATCATATATGGTGAGCAAGTCCAGGATTCATATGAACACAACAGAAGACTCAGGAACCCAGCTACAACTGCAGTTCAACAAGCCATCCATGGGCTCTCGTACACTGTATATGGGAAGCCAGATGTGAGGCGCCTTATGTTTGAGGTGTTTGATTTTGAGCAGATTCAGCCTAAAGCAGTATGAAGGTTGTGACAATTGGCATCTGGCAGTTAATGGTGAGAGCAAACACCCCCCCCCAATCCACTCCGGCTGTTCATTGTGGATCCAATTTACTTTGATCAACTAGAATTTCTCGATGATGTAGATTTTGTTTCTGATGTATTTGTACATATCAACATGTGATAACCAAGTGTTAGATTTGTTTGTCCAATTAAAGTCAAGGTTGAACTAGTTCACTGAAATTCAGGTTTCCACAGTGGTAATGCTGGTCTCATCCTTTGTCCCAACTCCCAATTCATGGTCTATTTATTTATTCATTTATTTCTGATGGTATTCTTGATTTGATTTTCTATATGACAATGTCTTTTATGCACAAAGACACGCATACACTCACAAAGGACAGTGATCTGAATCAACAGACACAGCACAATAATAATTGTAGTGGAAGGCTGGAAGCAACAGCAGCAAGAGCTACCAGCAGTCATAGAAATGATGTAAATAAGAACAAGAGTATCAAACTAATAGCAATATTAAAAACAACATTGCAATTGATACTAGAAAATTGCAGTGTTAAGGCTAGTTCCTAAACTACAGTTCAGTGAGGTGCTGGAACAACTAAAATCCAATCCTAGTTCTTCAATGAAAGGAAAAAAGAGAAAAATAAATGAAGTAAATCAATAGGGAATTCTTGTAACATTGAGGGGAGCCCATTCCTTTCCCCCATAGGAATGCATTGAGTCTTGTGTCTAGAAGTATCTATCCTCAACCTTTCGTCTCTCAGATTTTCGTCTTTGGTCTGTTGTGCTGTGCCCTATCTTCGCTGATTTTCGATAATCACCGCTACATTTGTGTGGGACTACTCCTGTTGATGATTGCTTCTACACTATGGATACTCAATTGCTACTCTCGTCTTCTCTAATCCTTCCATTATTTTTTTGATGAAGAATCCTTCCTTTCATTTAGTTTTCCTTCGATTGTTTTCTTTTTACGGGTTGTTAATGGTAGTGTTTTCTCTTGTCCTTCTCTTGCATCGTCTTTGAGTCCCTAAGCCCTTGGCTGGGATGAAGTTTCTAGGGTTATCCCACTGTTTGGCTGCATTTTGCTCTTGCCTACTGCTAAGTTGCATTTCATCACAGGTATTTGCAGTAAGGGTGTATTACTCCGAGCTGTTTGCTGGATTTGAGTTTGGTCAGCATGCAAGATACTGTTGGAGGCGTTAGGGTTTCGGACCCTTTGGATCATTCGTCATTCACTTCTCTGGTTGCTCCTCCAGGCCCTAAGGCCGTGATTCCGGAAGTATTGATGTCTGATCAGCTTTGCTCAAGCTGCCAGAGACCACGTTCCAGGGGTCACAAAATATCTAGCAGATCTGAGCCTTCTCAGAATCTTTCAGGGAAGGTGGTTCTTTTGCTGACCCTGATGAAAGCTGTTGGTCCTGATGGGGCTCCCTTTCAGGTTTCTTTTGACCTCGTTTAGTCAATCTGGTGGCTATTCGTTCATGGTGGGTGACTTTGAGATTAGGTATGCGAAAAGAATGGAAACCGCAAACAAACAATCATACAATGCACACAAGGATTTACGTGGTTCGGCGAGATTGCCTACGTCTACGGTGAGATGAAATTTGCTTCACTATTAATGGAGAATAGGGTTACAGCCGCTAGTCCCTACATCTCTCTCATATTGATTATAGAGAAAGAACATTCGCTACAAATTTATAGCGAAACCCTATACTAAAATACAAGACATCAAACTCCCAAGTCCCAATAGATATGTGCATGCTGTTGGACAAAGATCAATACAGTAAGCTAATAAATGATAAAATGATCCCAAGGTGAACATCTTAGATCTTTCTAGACTCTGGATCAATTCATCTTGATTCATGTGAAGGAAATAAATTATAAGGACTATATGAATTTTATGGATGGGTTGACCCATGTTTCCTTACTCACATTCCAAGTTCCATCCTTATTGGAGTTGGTCTATTGGCTAATCCAGAATTGAAAAAAAATTAAGGACTCTGAGAAGCTGCATGCCCCCAAAAAAAAAAAAAATTTGGTTGACAAAAATAGGATTTACATGGACATATTAGTATGAAATGTAACATATGATTAATTTAACCATTTTGTAGATATTCAACGGTCTAGGAATCCCAAACATTACACCTCCACATGGTAGAATTAGGTCTCCCACAAAGAAAGCCTCTTCAAATGGTCAATCTGGACAGTGAAGGAGGAATTTCCTTCATTGATGACTATCATTGTGATTGGATGAGTGTCAAGAAGAAAGAGAGGTCATTTCAGAAATATGGGGGAGGGGTAGTAATGATGACTTTAGATTAGTGCCGAACCCTTCACCGTGGGTGAATGAAAATTTTCTCTATTTTAAAGACCGGAGGCAATTTTCCTTCACCCACGGACAAAAGAATCCCTTTTCTCTTGATAGAGGGGTTCGGATGAGGTGCTGAATTGCTGAAGGTATTATCAACTTTGTACTATAGGGGATAGATCATTTATGACCCCAGATGACTATTTTTTCTTGACCCAAGATGAATGTACTTTTTCTTGACTGTGGAAGAAAACTTCTTCCAAAAACTTTTGCTGAGTTGGGATTTTCCCCTAGAATACAAAAGCTTTTTTCTTTGAAAGAGTTGTACCGCTCACATGCAACACACATGCCTAAATCTAATATTAAGGAAAGAAATTCAGAAGGAGGGGGGGTGTTAATTCCCCTTCACCCTCCAATCCATTGCTGTTCAGATTGGTCATGTGTCAAATTTTAGAGCCAAACTAATCGAATACCTCCTATGTATGACATTTCCATTGAATATCCAAATATCAATCTTCAACCACGTTTCAAAAGTTTAATTTTTTAAGGGACAACGTTCTCTATGGGGGAGAGCGTGATCCCTGCACATGTACAGGGGGCCAATGAGAATCATGGGGACAGGATTTTCACCTTTCATGGGGGCAAGGCAGTCATTGAGCTCCTTGGGCCGTGGGCGGTACACTCTCCCATAGAACTTTTCTGGTTTTTTTTTTATTTTTAAAATAACTACTTTCCATATGGCTTAAAACTTGAAATGTAAGCAAGGAGCATTGGAAGTTGGAACCTACTTGTCCTCCAAATTTGGTCGCAAGCCAACCTGTATATTTACATTCATTACCAACAATTTTGCCACATGAACAACCCTAGATGGGCTTGCACGTTAAGGCTCTTGTTAGTATCTCTAATTCAATGTATATGAATCTGAGTTTCAACTATACATTTACATCTCTACTCTTGAATGGTGATAGGTGCAGTTTTATGAAAAGAAAATTATAAATATAGCCATTTTTGTTTTGTTGTAAGTTGTAACATTTTCCCTGCAATTTACAAGAAATTTTTCCTTTTTTTCACCTTTTTTACATGGAAACAAATGGAGCAAATTCATTCATTAGGTCTACCACCCCCCCCCCCCCCAACAACCCCACCCCACAAAAAAAATAAAAATAAAAATGGTAGAATCAAAATTCAAAGGCAGCATATCTCAAATCAGTCCAATTATTATGAAGTGTTGCTAATTACAGCCAACTAAAAATTTTCTTATTGGTATAAGCCTAATAATTATTGTTACATGCTATCATTCCTCAAAGAAAGAGAGAGAAGAAATCAATTTATCATCTCAGGCTGGATCTTTGTTGTACAGGTATGATTAGAGCCTAATTTTTGTCTATGTACTGGGCTGAGCAAGAAATGGTTTGAACGTCATTAGCAGTCCAATCCCCACGATCACATTTAGTATAAAGAAAACCATATGGTCACCTGCATGCATCTCAATAAAGTAAGAGTCCTAGAAAGCAAAGTATGTAGAGAGGATCATGATTAACCACACCAAATTTAGCATATCTTGACTGATTTCCCTGGTTCATTGCTTACATAGCATTTATGATGACACTTAAACTCACTTCATCAAAAAAAAAAAACAGATAACTCACTTCTTTGTGCCTGACTAACAACTTATAAAACAGGGAATCCAAAAATTTAAATGGTCCTTACAAAATTAGACAATACGTTAAAAGTTAGATTGTTTCCCATGCTGCCAGTGTGGGAAGAATAGGAGAGAGAAAAAAAAGAAAAGAAAAAAACCATGTGAGAAGAAAATTGCATTCTGGCAGCATAGCAATCTTTTTCCCTACCTATAAGACCCAAACTTCCCAAGGTTTACATTTTGTTCAATAATTCGAAGGACTAGAAAGGATTGAGGAACCTAACCTAAAAAAGAGTAATTCTGTGCACGGTCTTATCTCCCTCTCACAACAGTAGGGGTGGAAACGACGACACTCCTCCTACTTGATGCCTCGTAACCCGCCCTGCCTAATGCGGCAGTGCATGAAAATCTTTTTAAAAGTGAAGATGGTAAAATACTAATAAGAGAGGACATTAGGGAGAGATGGAAAAATTATTTCTACAATCTACTAAATGAAGACATTTCGAGTAAGAGTGTCTCAGAAGATTGCCTTACCCATCAAGACACCACATGTCGTATATACGGAAAATTAGGGTGTTTGAAGTCAGAGAAACTTTAAGGACAATGAAAGTAGGCAAGACATCGGACCCATACAAAGTCCCAATAGAAGTGTGGAAGCGTTTAGGATTATGTCGTTTATCTTGGCTAACTAAGTTGTTTAATAAGATTATGAGCATAAGGAAAATGCCAAATAAATGGAGGAGAAGCATTGTGGTTCCGATTTACAAAAATAAAGGTGATATTCAGAGCTGCAATAACTATAGAAGCATAAAATTAATGAGTCATACTATGAAATTATGGGGGTTTATTGAACCCACCTAAGACAAGAAACTACTATTACGGAGAACTAGTTTTGTTTCATGCCAGGAAGATTTACGACATAAGCTATTTACTTATTTAGGAGACTCATGGAAAGCTTTAGAGATTGTAAGAAGGATCTCCATATGGTCTTTACTGACCTAGAAAAAGCTAATGCCAGAGTTCCTAGAAAGTTAATCTAAAAAGTACTTGAGAAGAGGTGTTTCAAGTAAACATGTGGACATAATTAAAGGTACGTATGCTGGACTAGTGTAAGAATTGTGTGTGTGGGGGGGGGGTCTAGGTAGTGAATTCACAATTACAATTGGGTAATATCAAGGATTAACTTTAAGCCCTTATTTGTTTGCGGTTATTATGGATGATTAACCAGAGACATTCAAGATGACGTTCCTTGGAGTATGCTTTTTGCTGATAATATTGTTTTGGTGAATGAGACAAAAGCAGGGATTAATGTCAAGTTGGAGTTATGGAGATTAACCTTAGAATCAAAAGGTTTTAAGACAAGTAGAATGAAGACGGAGTATATGGTGTGTAACTTCATTTACACTAGGACGAATAATGAGGTGGTAAAAATTGATGAGAGGGAGATTCTGCAAAGAGATTAATTAGGTATTTGAGTTCAATCATAAATAAAGAAGATGATATAGAGGATGACGTTTCACAGAGAATTAAAATTGGATGGATGAAATGGAGAGGTGCGTTTGGAGTATTGTGTGATCGATGTATTCATTTAAAAAATACAAGAAAATTTCATATGATAGTCACACAAGCGACTATGATGTATGGTGTGGAATGTTGGGTAGTTAAGAAGCATCATGTAGAAAAACTCCAAGTGTAGCGGAGATGAGGATGTTGAGATGGATGTGTGGCAAAACTAAGAAGGATAAAGGTAAGGAATGCTCATATTAGAGCTATTTTGGGAGTAGCTCTAATACATGATAAGCTATGAGAAAGCCATTTAAGATGGCATGACTAGGTTCAATGGAGGCCTTTAGACGCTCGTCACGCTCTAATATGGAGCAGTGATTTGATTTAGATTGAAGGTACTAAAAGAGCCAAGGACAGACCTAAAATGACCCTAGGAAAAGTGGTGAGGAAAGACATGCATACTTTAGGCCTTGTATCAAGTATGATCTCGAATAGAGCTGATTGGAGGGGGCAAGGATCCATGTAGCCGACCCCATTTAGTTGGGATAAGGCTGAGTTGTTGTTGTTATATATATATATAGATATATATGGGAATAACTTGTCAGCAAAGTGGTGAACTGAGAAGTTATAACCTTCTTTTAATTTCCCCTTGTCTTATTCCCAAAAGTTATTTAATGCACTATTTAATGCAGGGGTAAAAAAGGGTTTTCAAAAAATTTAGCTCTAAACACTATGGGAGAGGGATATGCACACCACCCGCATTCGGTAAGGCTAGTGGGCTACACCAATAGGGGCATGGGACGGGGAATCATACTGGAGGGGCAGGGGAGTCATTTCAAAGGGGAAGAGGGAAATAGACCCAGCGGGCGCTAGCTTGCAGTATACCGACAGTGTGCCCAGCCTTTTCCCTATATATTATGTCTGCATTCCTATGTGTATTTGTTACATATTAAATGTCTTCACTTAGCAGGTACACGTCCCCATATAGGGTCAGACAAAGAATGCAGCCTTCTTAAGTCAATGTAGAAAAGGCTTAGCTGTCTGCACATTCACCTTTAAGATGTGCAACGGGTTTCTGGGCATACACTTCCAGCCCCTTAGAAACACTGGTGCACACATATACGTTCGAAAACTTTTCTTATGTTCTATCAAATGGGAAGCAGGATGCCATGTTTAGGATTTCTATTAAATATGGCTGCATACCTGGCAGGAAGGAAGCCCCTTGACGGTTTTGCGCCCAAGAAAAGCTGAAATATGCAAGTCATGAATTATTAAAAGATTAAACTAACAAAAGATTTAATTGCATGCTCTATTGCCAAAAGGTTAAGCTGGTACGATAAATTAAAGTTTCAGAACTACATCAGGGTCATAACGTACTTTTTATTTTTTATAATTGAAAACAAGATACTATGTAGTCAGATATAGCATGAAGTATCAGAGTAATGTGAAAAGAGGCATAGACAGGGTCCTTCTCTAGAGAAAGGGAGGGGGGGATGGTGCAGCATGACGCACTCGTGCACAATGTATATTGTTCAAGGTCAACCTGGTTCAACTGTCCGGTCAGTTGAAGTTTTAAAATTATGCGAAAATATCCCACTCTACGATTGGCCCACTACTAATACATGCGCTGACTTCCATTACAAAATAGGGATCTTAAATTGACACTCATAATAAGTGGACTAGATCCACCATTAGATGGGATTCATAACCATTTTAAAATATAAACAAAAGTGGCACAAAAAAAAAAAGCAGTGACTCTGCTTTTCTCCAATTTTAAATAAAAACAACATGAAAGGTATCCAAACAACTCTTCAATAAACAGTATCAATAGATATTTCCATATTTCTAAACTTCAAACACTCATTTTATTGAAATATATTACACTTGGTTGATCCAAAAGATACCAGATCTATCCGACAATCTGAATTGGCCATAGAAATCCATAACAAGGCTCAAATAAAGCAGCCTAGCCAATTAGTCTAATAACACCTTCCTAATAGCTTTCTCCATGTAGTCATTTCAATTTCATCATATAAAATTTCTAGAATACATTAAATCATAAAAAGAGATACAAATAAACTATATATTCTTTTTTATTGACGGAAAATTTATATAAATCGTAGTAGTGTATATAGAGGAGTAAATAATTGGGCTGGGCAGGGAGGGTAGGGTGCCATGGGGTCCCCACATGGTATGACATCCAACACCACTAACACTCTCAATCAGAGGTTTTTCAAGATTTTAGGGCCGGGGGTGGGGGCTCTACCCTCAAATATAATTAAGCATTTACGGATACTAATCTGGCCAAAACTAGTTACATTGTCAGGACTATGCCATTGACTTTAACTGTACATAGAAGTATTACAATGGACTCTAGTAATCCAGGCACCTTTTGAACTGTTAGAGTTCATGTAATAAGGTTACTTTGAGTAATTATTATTTCATATTAGTGAATCAAATAGGGGAGAGGAAATATCTCTCTCCATTATTCGGTTGCCATCTCTTTCTCTCGTCTTCTCTTCTCCTCTTCTTACCTCCTACCTTCTCTTATCTCTTGGATTAATCTTTACACCATTTCCAACTTGGTATCAGAGCTCTCTCCAATTCTGGTTTGAGAGTCGTTCTACAAGCTCACTGTCTTCTCTCCCTCTCTTGGAACCCTAGGTTATAAAGGGGTTCCAAGGAAGCGTCTGCTATGTGAAAACATTGAAGGAATCATGCCATATGTTTTGATGAAGACACCAAGATAGGTATTCAGGTGAAACTATTTGAATCTCAAATCAACAAAGGAATGTTCAGACTGGGTTACCGCCAGCCCCTGAGTTCATAGTTTGTCTCTCCTTCATCCTACATTTGTTGAAGTTCAATCTTGGCTCATTGGAGTCACCCTAGGCTCCCCTTTCAAGCCCCCAAAAGCCTGGTTGCGAAAGAAGAAAGCTCAGGGTCTGCAACTCATATTTATGCTGCTGCTACAGTACCACCAGCTTCTCCCTTATTCCACCATATTTTGCAGTGGGGGCAGGCTTGTTAGAATCTCCAAAGAGGCACCCTTTGGAGTCCCTAGGGACTCGGTTTGTGATATGGAATGGTTGAAGAACATAGCTCACTTCTTTACAGCTTCACAGGTACCACCCCCTTCTGGTTTACTTCTCTGTTTCATCTTTACAGCCTTGTGGTGTGTTGAATACTTGCTGTTGGTCGAAGCAGTACCTTATTTGAGTGTTACTGATTATTATGGAATGAAGCTAAAGTGCAAATGGTGCATTTGATTCAGTTATTTTCAAGAAACTGTTGTTTGTTTGCTTGCTGGTGGTGGATTTGATTACTGGTTTGTTTCTGCTTTTGGGTTGAGTATACTCCCCTTTTGGTTTGGGTATCATCCCCACTTTCTACGTGTGTTCTTACATTATGTCAGAAGTCAGAAGAAGGGGCCAACGGCCACCCCGGGGGAATGACAAGGATAAATTCAGTTGTGATCACTGTGGGGAATCTGGGCACACTAGAGAGAGTTGTTGGATGCTTCATGGCAGTCCCCCTGGAATGCATGGCTGCAGGAGAGGGGGAGCCATCGCACATACTATGATGACTGAGGTTGAACCTATGTGATATCTATCTAGACTACAAACAAACACTAGTTCCTTCACTCAGGATGATGTTGCAGCATTTAGTAGGGTTATCTCATATCTGGATAGCTCTTCTTCTACACCTACAGTGCAAGATTCTTCAGCTTCCACCTTACAGGCCTCTACATCTGCTTCTTCCACTACTCCTTTGTGGGTCATTGACTCCGGAGCCACTGACCATCTGAGCGGCATATCCCAATGTTATGACTCCTCCTCTATTTGTTTTGGTAAGGAAAAGGTTAGGATCGTTGATGGTTCTCTTTCTTCTATCTTTGGTAAGGGTAGTGTCCGCGTTACTTCTTCTATTTCCCTTGACTCCGTTCTTCATCTTTCTAAGTTTAACACTAACCACTTATCTATGAGCCACCTAACCAAATCCTTGAATTGTTGTATCACTGTTTTTTTCTCCCATCTCATTGTGTTTTTCAGGATTTGGTGACAAAGAGGATTATTGGCAGTGGACGTCACGAACAAGGACTCTATCTTCTTGACCCAGGGACATCCCCCTTACCTACTGCTCAGTCTTACGCATGTGGGCGTAATGACAACAGTAGTACAATACTGTTGACTCTGTGATGTTGTAGCATCAACATTTGATCCACCCTTCTTTCGGTGTTATGAGGACAAAATTGCCACACTAGTTTTCTTCCATTTCTTCTTCCCATGTGTTTCAGTGTGAACCCTGTTTGTTTGCCAAACATTGTCGTTCTCCTTATCCTTATCATGGTTATTGATGCAGGTGCACTGCCTTGGACCGACCCAAACCTATGTAGGTATCCATATGAAGATGAACCGGGTCCAACTGGGTCTTTGGGTTCAGTAGGGTATTTAATTTATTTATTTAATAGGGTTTTTATTAGTGAGTTTATCATGTAATTTTTCTGTTTTAGTTTTAATAGGTTATTTAAAGGTAAGAGTCTATTTAGGATTTTTTTTTTACGTTATGAGTCCATTAGAGTTGAGGTTAATTTCAGTTTTAGAGTTTAATTAGGAGTCCTTTAATTGTTTTTCTTTTAAATATCAGTGTAATCAAACAATAATCAGATTTGAATGAATGAAATTATTTGAGTTGGAGTTTCATGTTTGTGGAGCCAATGGAGGCCGTGTAGCCTTCCTCCCCCCTTTCTGTGCGATTTCTTCTCTCTCTCTCTCTCTCTCTCTTCTTCTTCTTCAACGAATTTTCTGCTGCTCTGTTATAGATGGTAGTAGCAGACCCATAAATTCTGGTTCGATCTCCTCCTTCTCAAGCTCTTGTTCCTCGGGCTTTAAGGTTAAGATTCCCCACCTTAGGGGGACTCAAACCCCAAGTGCTTTTTCCGTAAGTCTACCTCTGCTATGAGACTTGACTCCTTGAAGGACCCTGCAACTGTGATGTCGTCAGATGTGATTTCAGGGCTCTAAATACTTGAGTGAAGCTTTCTGTTTGTAGGAACTACCACCTGGGTTTAACAGGGCATAGGATTGCGACTCTACATCTGCAATTTTTAGGCCAAACAAAGACCTGTCATGGATTTTCTATCGATTTGAGTTTCTTCTTTCCGCTGGGTGTTTGTTTGTGACTGAATATTGCACAAACAAAATGGGTAGAAATTTTTAGGGCAAACAAAGACCTCCAACTTTGAATATTGCAAAAATCTTCCAACAATGCAACAAATCATCACTTCTAATGCATTCCTCTATTGCCCAAATACTTGTTCCAACCTTGTACGAGAGTGTTTGGTAAAGAAATCACCAAAAAAAAAAAAAATTTTGGAGACTTCTCTGGCAGAACTGATGAAACAAACAAAGGGTAGAAATTTTGACCCATTTCGTTTGAAACTATGTTTTTAAGGTTAAAGCAAAGTAACCTTTCGACCGAAATATCGGCAAAACGAATTATCAGACTGAAATTTAGACATTCTATGTATCACATAGCATTTCATTTCGAAATCTGTCGAAACCTACATATTTTGCGAAATTTCATGAAATATCAGTAAAATCTTGAACTATACATCACCAACTTGTACTTTCAGGAGATTGTTCACTTGCATGGTGCGCCAGTGCATCATTTCTAACAGGGACAGGAAATTTATTAGTCATTTTTGAAGTATCTATGGATGAGGCTAAGCATTACACTCAATTTCCGTTCAGCCTATCACCCTCAAACAGATGGAAAAACTGAGGTTGTCAACACGGCCCTTGGTAATTTGATTTGAAGTCTTGTGGGCAACAACATCAAGCAATGGGACGTGATTCTATCACAAGCTGAATTTTCCTACAGCAGGTCAAGAATCTGACAACAAAGAAGAGCCATTCTGAGATTGTTTATGGAACAAATCCAAAATGTTCTTGACATAGGTCCAACAATTCTCAAGGGGCATGTGCACTTCGAGGTGGAAGAATTTTCTGATTCTATTCAAGCTACACGAGGAAATGCTTAAGCAAATAGAGAACAGTAATGCCAAGTACAAAGCAGATGTTGACAAGTATTGCCAGAAGGCGGAGTTCGAGGTTGAAGGTTATGTATCAGCTGTGCTCATTAAAGATAGATTCCTAAAAGATGCATTCAATAGGCTTAGTGCAAAGAAGATTGGTTTGTGCGAGATTGTGGAGAATGTTAACGACAATATGTATCGACTGACTGTCACATTTCCACTTTTGATGTGTTCAATGTCAAGCACTTAGTTCCCTATTATGGTGACATATCCTCGGAAAATATGGACTAGAAATCCAAGGTGAATTCTCTTCAACCTGGAGGGACTGATGTGAACCAAGTAACTGAATTGTTTTACCAGGAAACAGAGCATCAAGTGTAATAGAGAAGAAGGAAGAATATAGCAATATTAGCCAAATTGATAGCAATTATTCAACTGGTTGGAGTTGTTGATGATGTAGGACTGTTAGGAGAAGATTCAAAGTTGGAGCGAGAGATGTGACTGGCTATCAATTTTTCAGTGCCAGTCAAGTTTATAACTTTATTTACTGTTTTGTCCTTTGAAGCCATAGTTGTCACGGCGACTAGGTGACAAGACGCCCACTTAGGCATCACCGAGGCACCCTAGGTGTACAATATATGACTATATATAATATAACAATGATAATATTAGATAATTACAATTATATGCAACATAGAAGTCATATCAATGCAATATGATATAATTATACTAGTAATGACCTAGTGTGAGAAAACCAACATATAATAAAAAAGCATAGGATATAATATAAGCATATTCATCAAAAAACAGAGCAACAAACACAAAATAAATGTAAATTCGTGAAGTGTCAACAAGGTGTGATGTTGCCTTGGACCCAAGAAAGAGTCTGGATGCCTAGGCGACGTCTTGACAACTATGTTTGTAGCAGACCTGAACAGTGAATGGAGCAGAACAGAGAAAAGAGAGAAGAAAAAGAAGTGATCGACCAGAGAAAAAACTCCCCATCGATCATATTAGCTCCAATATGTCTCTGAACAGGTTTGTTCCTAATCAAATAACAATGAAACAGAAATGAATTAGAAGGAAATTCAAGGGGGCACTTACATTGCACCTCCTACGGCTGGACCAACTGCTTTGAAAAGAGACATTGCAGTCAGAGAGATTCCATTTGCAGCACCTCTTTGATGTTGAGTCTGTTGTAATGTAATAATTCAAATAATCATCCAGCACCCAAAAATTTAGTGTTCTAAATGTTCCAGAGGAGAATTTCAAGACAAACAAAATCAAGGGATATGAAAGAAGGGGAAAATTACCACTGCATTATTTTGCAGGACGAACAATCCTGTCGTAATGGACACCTAATTACATTTTAAAAGAATCATTTATAAGAGAAACATTAAATAACAAAAGAAAAAAAAAATGCATATTCCATACTTTTCGGAATCCAGTAATAAATGAATTGAATTTCTCAAAGAGTGCATGCATTACATAATCAGGTTTCATGTATGCATATGTAAGTTACTAAGTTTGCATGCTTATATGTGTATCAGCCAATATGTATCAGTATTGGGAGGGACTGATATGATAATGCTACTAACCAGATGTGATACCAAAAAAAAAAAAAAAAGTATCTTAACGGTATCGAGTCTATCGACCATATTGGGTTAATACGACCCAATACAGGTCGAGACCTCGATATGCTACTTAAAACCTGCAAAACAGATAATGTGAGTGAAATACAAAACCATGAGCAACTTTCTACCTTCGAAACATGTTTTTCTCTTCGATCTGAGTTGGGGAAACTCATATACCATAAAAAATGACACTAATCCAAGAAATTTCAACAAATATATGGATTTACGGTGATCAAATCAAGGATTGAACTCTATCCAGTATGCTACATCTCTTAAAATCACCCTCTCGATACGCTGACCAAAAACAATACTTTACACCTTGCTAACAATACTTATGTGAACGCCCAAAATGATGAAGTTATAGTATCAAGGTGGGAATCAAAACATCAAACATTGCATGTATCGGTGGTCGCAAATGGAAAATGTGGACTACAAGGAAAAGGTTAATAGGAGGAACGAGTTCCTTAGCTTAAGGGTTGGCAGCTGTATTAGACTTCTCCCATTATCTATTCGGCAATCCAACTATTTTTCAAAACATTGACCTTTGATATCGATATTCTGTTTAGAAAGAAACTTGTAAAAGGACAGAATTGGAAATACTAGTGCACCAAACTTGGGTGCTAGAAAACCTTCCATATGTTAGTTATATCAGCTCGTTCCACTAAGCCTGGAGAAAATGGCGGTTCATTAACCCTCCCCTCCACAACCTCCCCAACCCCCACCCCAAAATGGTATTTTAACTAAAATATGGAAGAGGACAATTGACACAAAATTAACGAAACTCGTTCTAATGCAAGCTTCACATTTTTTCCCCATTTCCTAATAAAACTTGTGTCCATCGCTTTCTTCCATTTCTTAACACAAACCATTTTTACCCTCTTTCTCACCCCCATAGTTGTCAAGGCGTCACCTAGGCATCCAGGCGCCTTGGTCATCTAGGTGTCACCTTGACTCCTCCTTGGTGTCACCTTGATTTGTTCTGTCCTCCAACGCCTATGGTTGCCTCGACGCCATGACAACTATGCTCACAACATGTGATGCTTGGATTGGGTTGAAAATTTTACATGCAGATATGGGGGCAATGGGGCCTATCTTTACATCATATTTGTCCACCAAGCAGGCTGTCACTTGGCAACAATGAGTGGGCCATTGCGCCACGCCCATACTCCTACTATCTTCAAAATTTGAGTACTTCAGTACTTAAAACGTAAAACAAAAGCACTTTATTTATTGATCATTTATGGATATAAAGGTATAAAAAAAAATGTATGGTTATGATGTTGACATGTGCATTGAATTATCAAAAAAAAACATATCTGAGTACCTAATGATTCAGAAATCAGAAGCTGTAATACTCATTCTATAGAAATTAGTCAACCTGGTCATAGAACCAGGGCTGTGCCTCTTTCCTCTTACTTTAATCTGTCACTTTTATCTTTCACTTTTCTTTTATTTTCCATCGTTCATTTGTCATTTTTCAATTTTCACTTCTCATTTCCCATCACTCTTGTACATCTCTTCACTCCATTATTTTGTCTAGACCTCAGTTTTACCTACTTTGTTTGATTTAGAATCATGTAGCCGATCCCATTAAGCTGGGATAAGGCTGAGTTTGTTGTTGGTCATAGAACCATGAGGGTTCAATTGTGTAGTGTTTCATTTTTGAAAAACAGAAACAATAAACAAGGCTCCATAGAACCCTTTTCTGGGATTCTATTTCAATTAAAATTCTGTAATTTGAATAACTGACTTTAAGGGGGTCCAACAATAATGGGAGCTTGGGAGATATAGACATGGTCAATCCAGATGGTTTCCCATCCAGTGGAAATATGGTTGGCCCCATGATCCCTCCTCCAAGCAGCTGCAAGAGAGAGGAACCTCCAAAGGAATATGGATGAGCCACAGAAGACATCTGTTTTCTCTTTGTTTCTTCTGTTTTTTTCTCTCTCCCAGTCCACCCACCCCCATTTTTAGATATAAGTCTAAATAATATTCTACTTACAGAAAAAGCATTCTTCAACAGAGATGCACATGTTATCAAAATCGCAAGGCCAGACCCAGATAGCATGGCTATGAAGGGGTAACTTGACAGCAACGGTATGGATAACACCTTCAAGAGAAGCACCGACCAAACATTTGTTAACAAATAGCACACTTTAAACTTTGAATTAGTTCATTAAGAAATATTACAAAGAAAATCAAGAGATTGGCATAGAAGACATACCGCTAAAATGCGACACACGATCATGGGACCAAGAACATTTGCAACCGATGGATATATGAAAAGTTGAAATATTAAAAGCCCAAATCCTGATAGTTGCATTAGTGGTCAGATAATTCATCAACCCATACACACAAGCATGTACATAGGAGGGCATGAAAGGACTTCTATGCAAAAGCGGTTTCCTTTTTTATAAAATATGTACTAGTTTTAAATTCCTTTTAATCATCCACAACCAACTTTAATCACTTGCAATCCAAAAGTAACCACCAAATACAGAGAGTTATAAGTTACAACACGTGAATCTGCACTCAGATGTTACTGTTTTCAGTTATCTGCTTCTGCAGATATTGCTTGCTGGCAGATCCATGACAACAATTGTATGAATACTGGACATTATTATTTTCGGAACTCATACGTCTCATAAATCAATAAACATGTATCTTCATGGGGACTCAGCAGTAAATAAAAAAATCAATACACTGAAAACACTAGGACAATGGACCACAATTCCATCTTTTAGGTTGAATTTTCCTACAATGAGGTAGAGCAACCTAAGGGTTCAAATCCCTAGAGCTTAAGTACAAGGAAGAGGTGGTGGGAAAGGATTGTCTGATCAGAGGCTGAGAAATAGAGGAAATTAGGGAAGGTAATAAGAAAAAAATTGCAAATACGGGATTGTGAACAGATACATGTGAAAACTCAAACTCAATTAGGCCTTATGCCAACTAAATGGGATTTTTTGCAGGGATCTTGTCCTCTATTCAACTCTACTTAGAGCTCAACTTCTTGTCAACCCTACATGCGTGTCTTTTCTTACCACTTATCCCAAAGTCATTTAGGCCTGTCCCTTGCTCTTTTAGCTCTTATAACCTGAATCTTATAAGTCTTCCTCACTGGTGCATCCAGAGATCTTTGTTAGGCATCACCATGTCACATCTCAAACGAATTTCTCTCAACGTGTCATGTATCAGATCTACTTCTAAATTCCTAAACTACCTCTAATTTATTCATTCAATTATTTTATTTTTCTAGTTTTACCACCATCAATCTTAACATCCTTAACTCATCTACACTAATTCGATTTATGTGTTGTATATTTGTGAAAACCATATATTAATAACTTAAAAGAGAGAACAAGGTAGAAATGATGTGGGAGCATCCCTTAAAGAAATATCAATGGCTCGTATAAGCTTTGTAAACCACTGAACTGGTCTTTCCTGTTTTGGAGATTATAGGAAAGTAGTTATTTTTGTCACTCTTAGTTAGGCTTTTTTTGCTGTAAAAACTCATCCTTTTAGCATGATTTTGGTGTCATGTAATAGCTTATTTAGTAAGATTAGGATTCGTACTATATTTCGAATCTTATGACCAGCTTTCTAAAGGAGAGTCAATCTATGATGGGATTACTACTACGGAAGTTGGAGCCTGGTTATTTTCTAGGTAAAGCACTGTAAACACCATATTTCGAGTCCAATTGTTTAGTTTTTGGTTGTGTTTCAGGGAACGGTTAACTTCCTTGTGATTTTATGGGACCCAAGCCTTGTTCACAGTGACCAAGCTCCTATCTCAGTTTCTTTTATTTCTGTCTATTGTTTTATTTGGGCTCATTACCACAGGTTTTTTAAATTTACCTGCATCAAGAAACAGATGAGAGTGGAAGAAAAATAAAGTGAAGGAGAAGAGAGAAGGAAAACATATTTACATAAGAGAGACAGAGAGAGAATCCTTGAAATCCCAACCGACTCATATGAGTACATCTCACAAACAATCAAGTTTCTTCATTTCATTCTACCCCTTCTTACCCAAGAAGCTAATTAGTCGCTTGCTTGAGAAGTTAAAAGGTAGCTTTTCCAATATGCTAAGAATGCAATGCTATTAAGCTCTCTCACTTGGCCTTTGCAGACGATCTCAAAATTTTCTCCAAGGCTTCATTGTCGTCCATTGAAGCTATTATGGGTTGTCTTCAACAGTTTAAATCTCTCTCGGGCCTCTGCATCAATCCTAGGAAATCTCTCTTATTCCTAGCCAGGGTTTCTGAGGTTGAAAAAGCAGCTTTGGCGGAGAAATCAGGGTTTTCCATTGGTCTCCTTCTTGTCAAATATCTGGGTCTTCCATTGATCCCAGCAAGGCTCTCTGCCCACCACTGTACCCATGCAGATCAACTGGTCCTCATCAAATCAGTCACGCAATCTTCTTATATATACTAGTCGGTTATCTTTGGTCTTCCTCTAGCAACCATCAAGTCTCTAATGGATGCCTTCCTCTAGAAAGGAAATGACTCCTCCAGATTCCTTCACCCCAATAGATGGGCTTCTGTTTGCCTTCCCAAGGAGGAGGGAGAGCTGGGCCTAAGAGGAATCAAAGATGTTAATTCAGCTGGAATCACCAAGTTGATATGGAAAGCTTGTAAACAAGGAGAAATGTATCTGGGTAGATTGGGTTTACTCTAGGCTGCTTCATTCTGACTCCATTTGGATGGTCTCGCCCTCGTCTGATGTTTCTTGGGTGTGGCACAAGATCCTGGCTCTTCGTCCTGCTGTCTTCAGAGCCATCCATTCCCATATTGATGATGGGGCCTCCACCAAACTTTGGCTGGACCACAGGCACCCCATGGGAGTTCTCCTTCACATTGTCTCCCCTAGAGCTATCTATAACTCTGGTCTCTCCAAGCAGGCCACGGTTACTAACATCATTCATCTTGATGATTGGGCCCCTCCAATATCAGCACTCCCAACGCTTACTGATGTATGGAATGCTTTGCCCTCTATCCATATAAGATCCTCTGGGAGGGGAGATCGAGTAGTCTGGTCCCCTTCTAACTCTGGTTCCTTCAATTCCAAGGCGGCTTGGGATTTCATCTGATCTAGAGGCTCTTTATCTCCTTGGCAGAAGCTTCTTTGGTTCAAACACCACATTCCTCGGCATTGTTTTACGGCCTGGCGGGTCTTCACTAACTGCCTTCCAACGCAGTCCATCCTTCTTCATTGGCAGATGTCTATCTCCTATTTGTGCTGCCTCTGCTGGAATGTAATCAAAGATATCAGCCATCTATTTTTTGAGTGCCCCTTCTCGTCCTCTGTTTGGAAAGGCATCCTTGCTAAGTGCTGGCACTGAAGACGCAGAATCCTTCCTTTTGCAAGGGAGGAGATCTGGATGGAAGCTAGCCTTCTGTGCTGCTATTAATCAGATTTGGATGGAGCAAAATATCAGGAAATGGACCTCCAACTCCCGATCTCTTCGCCAGATTTGGGATTCCATTTCTTTTGACATTAAATCCAAGCTTTCAGCTATCCCCATTTCTTGTATTGACTCTCCAAGGAACATGCATATTGTTGTCTCCTGGGGTCTTCCTCTCTCCTCCATCCAGGCCTCTCCTTGAGGCCTTCTTGTGTATTTGTGCATTTTTATTTCCTCTCTCCCTCTTTTGGGGGCTTCGCCAGATTTGGGATTCCATTTCTTTTGAAATTAAATCCAAGCTTTCAGCTATCCCCATTTCTTGTATTGACTCTCCAAGGAACATGCATATTGTTGTCTCCTGGGGTCTTCCTCTCTCCTCCATCCAGGCCTCTCCTTGAGGCCTTCTTGTGTATTTGTGCATTTTTATTTCCTCTCTCCCTCTTTTGGGGGCTGTTGTAGTCCTCGTTCTCTTTGGTAATGAATTATTTATTCACCCAAAAAATAATGCTAAGAAGTAGCTTGATGAAAAATTTATTTGTTTTTTAAGCACTTAGAGAACAAAACAAACAATAAAAATGTACCCTAAAAAGAACAAAATTATAAATTTACAACTGTAACTTGCTTTACAACATATTCTTCTTAAAGAACTTAGGGTGAAATTTAACATCCCAATAAGTTTGTATTGTGACAATAAAACAGAAAATAGCATTTCAAAGAGCCCAATCCAGTATGACAGGACAAAACTTATTGAGGTTGATAGACATTTCATCAAGGAGACATTAGATTCCAGTCTAAGTTGCACACTTTTTGTCAACACTCAAAAACAGCTTATGGATATTATAACAGAAGGAATAAATAGTGTGCAATTTCCCTGTATTTTGAGCAAGTTGGGCATGCATTACATTCATGCACCAATTTGAGGGGGCGTTGGTATTTTGGTCTTTTTAGTAGTGTTGTACTATAAGACTCGGAGACTGAGTTCGTACTTTGAAACTCATTTTGAGCCATTTTTTGAGAACTTCCTCTTTTTCTCTTTTCTTCTCCTCTCCTCACATTCCTTTCTTTCTTGGTTGATTGCTCAAATGATCACCTCCAACCCTTTTCAATTCTATCCTCACTTCCAAAGCCTTCAATTCTGCTCTTGTAGAATCTCCTTAACCAATTGGACTACTGAAAGCCCCCAAAACATATCTATCCCACCGTCTAATAACACCTCCAGTAGTCAATGAACCAGGATTTTGGACCATATGTAGTTTTAACCTCATCCATCCATGCAAATATCAAAGGGCCCAAATCCCGAAACAGCATGTTAGAAGCCCTGTAGAACTGAATGCTTGAGTGATTCATAGAGATCACCAAGCCCTTTTATTTATAGTGAAGAGAATTACAATGATTTAGACTAGAACTAGGAAAGACCTCCCTAGGCGATTCTAATTAGGAATACTAAATAGATTGACTAGGAGGGGGAAAAGGGGAAAATACCAAATATACCCCTATCAGGTATAGCTACAGAATTTAACACAGCATATCTGCTGGGTTGCTGAAGTGGCTGATCTATTGCATCTTATTAGCAGTTCTTCAGTGGGCATTCTCACACCCGACTGGAAGATTTGGAAGAATGGATCAGGGGAATGTTCTCAGTACAGGCATATTATGCTGTTGATGCTGAAATTATTCATTTCATATAAAGACTGTTTATCTGTATCTTAGAGGATAGAAGACCCAAACTTTTGAAGCATGAGTGCCCTTTTTTTTCAGAAGGAAATTGAAAAGGCATCTGAGTTATATACCAACATACCTGAGACTGCAAGAACTTCACCAACATCCTTAGTTGAATAGCTCAATCCTCCAAACTTTCTTGGACTGACAGCCCATAAAGAGAAGATCTGCAGAAGAAAATTTGTTTCTCAATCATAACTCAATAGCTAGAGATTTCAATGAAAAAGGTTGTCATTATGAAAGCATAAGCGCATAATGTACTTGAAAAAGAAATCTTACCACTTTCTTAGGGATGATTTTATAGGGTAGGTGATACTTCTCTTATTTTACAAGTACATACATAACAGTATATTTATTATTAAATGGTGGGAATTCCGTAAAACAACAATATAGTGATTTCCGAGCAGACACTGGTACAGCTTTAACAAGAGAAAATAAAGTGAACGTTGAAAGTTTGCTAGTTTGGGTGTTGGTGAGATCACCAAAATCCATGCAAAATGATGTAAAAATGAGGAAATCTGGGTATCATGTGCAAACCCAAATATTTTGCTGTGAAATTTCAAGAAGTGGTAATTTAAGCATAAATAAACTTCTTCTAGGAGAAATTAGAGGGGGAAATAAATAATTCCAAAATGGTTTTATGATTAAACAACCTTTGACAGCCTTCCAATGAAGGTTAGACAACTATATTAAAAATAAGGGACAAATAATTCGGAGAGGGTTCCCCACACTGCCAGTGTGGGAGGAACTGCACACCACACCAATGGGTGCCCTAAAAAAGGTATCATCCACATGAGACACTCATATTCAGAGCAGGAGAGAGAACATAATAAAATAATTCATATGATAGGGAAATTGCACTATGGCAGCATGGGGAAGTTTTTCCCTAATTAATACATTATATAAAATCAATGTTATAAAAACAAGATACATGTTCTATTCTATTGGCCTGATACAACATGCAGTAGAAATTACTTATACTGGGGGGGTGGGGTGGTTTCAAGGTAGTGAATTCCTAATTACAATTAGGTTACATCAATGATCAGCTTTAATCACTTATTTATCTGCGCTTATCATGGATGATTTAACTAGAGATATTCAAGATGAGGTTCCTTGGTGTATACTTTTTGCTAATGATATTGTTTTGGTGGATGAGACAAAAGCAGGAATAACGCCAAGTTGGAGTTATGGAGATCAACCTTGGAATTAAAAAGTTTTAAGATAAGTAGAATTTAGACGGAGTATATGGTGTGTAACTTTAGTTACACTAGGACAATTAATGAGGTGGTGAAAATTTATGAGGAGATTTTGTAAAGTGATTATTTTATGTATCTAGGCTCAATCATAAACAAAGAAGGTGATATAGAGGATGATGTTTCACAGAGCATTAAAATAGGATGTATGGAATGGAGAGGTGAGTCTGGAGTATTGAATGATCGACATATTCCTTTAAAACATAAAGGAAAATTTTATAGGGCAATCATATGAACGGCTATGATGTATGGTGCAGAATGTTGGGTAGTTAAGAAGCATCATGTACATAAATTCACTGTAGCAAAGATGAGGATATTGAGATGGATGTGTGGCAAAACTAGGAAGGATAAAGTAAGGAATGAATGAATGATCAAATTAGAGCTGGTTTGGGGAGTGGCTCTAATATATGATCAGCTATGAGAGAGTCGTTTGAGGTAGCTTGGCCATGTTCAACGGAGGCCTTCGGATGCTCCAGTACAGAGGAGTGATTTGATTCAGATTGAAGGAACTAAACGAGCCACGGGTAGACCTAAACTGATCCTATTAGAAGGGGTGAGAAAAGACATGCATAGCATAGGCCTAGTATCAAGTATGACCTCGAATAGAGCTGATTAGAGCGCAAGGATCCATGTAGCCTACCCCATTTAGTTGGGATAAGGGTGAATTGTTGTTGTATCAAAATGTGGTCATAATTGATCATACATGAGGGGAAATACAGATTCGATCCACATGTATTGTCCCAGCATTTTTTCAATAACAGCCACCACTGGTGGACTCCCCAAAAGAGCAAGTGGATTGCAAATACCTTTTACTATTAGGTCATGCTTGAGATGCTCCAGCATCATCCAAGTGATGTTGGATCATATGTTGTTGGAAGCATGTTTGCAAGAAGCAATCTGTCAACGATTAAATTCCAAGCATGCAATTTTAGTTTATCTTGGGTAAAGCATCTTTTGCTTCAGTTGTTCAGGTGTTTCTACTTAAGCAATAGAGTTGAGACATAATATACGCACTTCTTTATCAGTCTTCATAATCAGTTCCACTATTGTAAGAAAAGGATTAGTTTTATTTTCCTTGTATTCTCATTTTAATCCTTGATTCTATTGGTTTGCAGCAGATTTTGGCACCTCATTCAGTCCAGTCATTTTTGTCTGAAAATTTTAAACCAATGCCACATTACTAAGCCAATAAAGTCAAATTATGAATATTATCTCTGTATAGGTCATATCATGAAGTGATAAAAGTCAAATTATGAATATTACCTCTGTATAGGCCATATCATGAAGTGAGAAAACACCAAATACAATAATAGATGACATTAGTGGCCAATTCTTTAAGAGGCTCTCCTTAGAAGGTGGTTCTTGTTTAATTTCTTCAGATTTCTCTTTTGCATCAGACAAATTCGATGGACTCTCCATATCATCAAATGTGCAATGCCCTTCTGTATGTTCCTCATTATGCATATGCAATGTCTCCTGTGAATCCCAGAATTCATAAAACAATAAATTACAGGGAATATTCAGCTCGAATGTTCAGAATAATTTAAGATGATTCATCTAGAATTTTTTTTTTTTAAGAGTATATAGTCAAAGGAAAGTAAAGATGATTTCATATAATGCAAATTCCATAGGTTCCATGAGCAACATGACAGAAATAGAAACAAAATTTTCAAATCAAAACACCACTACAAGATAAAATGAAAATGGAATAACAGAGCCAGCGAGAAATCGCTTGAAGCGTCCTCAAAAAGCAATAATTTGGTAATCCAAATTAGAACACATAAAGTTAGGAATGGAGAGCATAATCACAAAATCATGGATTTTAGATACATGAGGGGCAGAAAATGATATTCAACAGTACATCTTCCTTATAATATAAAAAATTTCAAGAAAAAATTAGCTTTGTTGACAAAAAACTAAAAATAGGAGCCAGAACTGCTTTAATCACCCATGAAATCATTTTCTTTTCCATGGAAAGAAAATATTGCTTCACTCTGCCTACCACATGGCTCAAAATTTCAGTCGAAATTACTGAAATTTCACGAAATATGTCGGTTTGAAGAAGTCTCAAAACAAAACAGGTGTTGACTCTATAGGCATACTAGATGCCGGAATTTCGGTCTTGTTTCAAAATTTTGGTATCGTTTCAACAAAATGAAACAAAGCAATGTCAGAAATTCAACATTTTGATCCATTTCGTGAGTTTCGACAGGAAGAGAGAAAAACCCTAGATTTCATGATTTTTTGCCGAATCATCTACATTTCTTGGTGGAAGAAGGTGTTGGGAGCTACTACAACGCATCTACTCTACCATCCAGTTACGGTGGCTCCCTACATGGATCTTCACGGTATGGTGATCTATTGCCTAGGTTAGGTTACCTCCAGCATGTTGATGATACCACTCATAGGAATGTTGTGGAGGACTTCAAGCATTTTTTACAGCATTGTATGACATGGCCATCATTGAGTTACAGTTGGAAGAACGGTTGCATCAGCACCAACAATCTACTAGTGGTCTTGCTCCTCCCCGGAACTCTATGTGGTACTAGGACGGGCAGAGAGGTCCAATATGTAGCTTGTAGTCACGTACCATATAATTTGTACTTAAGTGTTTATGTAATACGTAACAGGTACCTTGTCAGTATGTCACATTAACTTGTACATAAGAAAGTTTTTATGTAATATGTAATGTTTAACATGTCGGTACGTCACATGTACCGTGTAATGTTATTGATAATTATGAAATGCTTTCCAATATTATGTTTTTAAATCTGAGCTATCTCAGCACCCTGTTCTTGAACCTTCTTATGATCACTCAATCATTCTAGAGTTTCTGATTTTGCTCCTACTCAGGTAACTAATGTTGTGCTACCCAGTTCGGATGGAGGTGACGGGAATGGATATGTCAAGTACTCGTCAACCTTACTCTTAAATTTTGAGGATATAAGGAATCCTCCAATGTGGATCTTCCAAACATCCCTGGAACTATCAAAGTTGAAGCAATGGATATGGAATCACGGTCAAGGGACCAAGTTCTCGAATAAATAAAGGAGAATTTGGTTATGGCACGAGGGAATATGAAAATTTTGGCACATATGCATTGGAAAGAAAGAAAATTCAACGAAGGTGACTCGATTTATCTGAGGCTTCAGCTCTACTGCCAAAAGTCACTTTTCTCACCAACGTAGTCACAACTCACAAGCTCTTTCCTCATTTTTATGGGTCATAGAACGCTACAACATATGTGAGTGTGGCATACAAATTAGAACCTCCAAAAGAAACTCGTATACCTCCAGTCTTCTATGTCTCAGTTCTGAAAAAAAACTAGATCACAGAATACAGGCGCAATCTCAGTTACCCTCCTTGACAAAGTAATCCCTTCATTCCCAGCCCCAGGCAACACTAGACCAGCTTGGCAGAAAATAGCTAGGATGTACTGGTACATTGGCATGGTCTCTAACCAGCAGACGTCAAGTGGAAAAATGGGATACAACAATGCTTTCTTAAATTTACCATGGACAACTGAAAATGTAGGGAGGTGGAATGATACATTTGAGAGTCTATAGTAAAAGCCATGTGTGCAGATGGGAATACTGTCAGCAGCAGATGGGATTGAAATGCTTCGAAGTGTAAATTGTATGCAACCACACAGTTAGTTCAAACTTTTAGAGCACAATTTATACCAATCTTTGAGATAATAGTGATTATAATAGGAATACTGTCAGCAGCAGATGGGATAGAAACATCCTGATAAGACTACGAATAACAATTGGATTTCCAAGTTTTAAGTGTTGTATCATGCATTTTCCATGTAAGCAAACTAACACAAAATGACATTGAACTTGATTTTGTAGATGAGCCTTAATGCTATTAGATGCTTACCATTAAAAAAAAGTCTTGAGTGAAGTAAGCAGATTAAAAGGGAAAAAAGGATGACAAAAAAGAGGATATGAACATAATGCAGTTGAGTTAGCATGGTAGGACCAGAACGACCCACTTTGGAGGCCCATGCCGAGATGCAACCGGCCCAACCCAAATTTTTAGTCCAAAGGGGCTTGGTTGAGATTGATTATGTAATCTTCTATTTATTTTTAGTTTTTTTTTTTGGGGGGGGGGGGGGGGGTAGGAGATAGATACGTAGGAAGGTAGTAGTTTCCAATGTTAAGTTTCCAGCCCAACCCAAGTTTTTAGTCCAAAGGGGCTTGATAGAGATTGACTATGTAATCTTCTATTATTTTATTTGATTTTTTTAGGGGGGGGGGGGGGGGCGGAGGGTAGGAGATAGGTTTGTTTAGTTTCCACTTTGGGTTTCCATTAATATTTTAGGAGTTTTCTTTATATTTGCATGTACTACGATGGAAATCACACATTTGAAGATTGGGATGGAATGGAATTGGTTTGAGTTGTGCCTACTGTGATGGTCGAAAGTGTTCGGCTGCCCTTCTCTTCTCTCTATTGTTTACCCTCTCCTTTTTTCTTCTTCCTTCCTTCCCTCTTCCCTTCTTCTGTTCCTGTTACTGTTCTGTCCCTCTTGTCTTCAATCTCTTGATTCTCATTCTTCTTTCCCTTCTCAATTTCTTATTATCTCTCTTGTCCTTGACGGTACTGTTAGCTTGGAAGATAACATTCCAGACCTCAAACCTTCACGGTTAGGATCAAGAGTAGAAGGCTTACTTCCTTACCCCAAAGCAACCTAACCTCTAGCCCCTTGGTCCCAACTCCCAACAACTTCCTCTGCTGGAGATTCAGATCTGGAGTCTCAGATCTCCCTACTGATATTGCCCGTTCCTGTTTCAGGTTATTATTGTTAAATTATTAGTCGATTTCAGGAACTAATGTTGGTTGAACTTAAGAGGGTTAGGTGTTACGAACCAATGGTTAAAATTTCACCTTGAAAGGAGTTGCCCCAGAGTTCTATCGATCTGTTGAATGCTGGTTCCATCGTACGACAGTGTTCAATCGAATGTTGAGGACAACCTATTGTGGTTGTCTCTTTAAAAAAAAATGAGCGTCCCAGTGAACGAGGTTCCCGCTACTACAGGGTCTGGGAGGGGCAAATGTACGCAACCTTACCCCCTGCTTAACAGGAGAGGCTGTTTACAAGTTTTGAACCCGCAACCAACAGGTTGTCTCTTTAACCCCCTTTTATCCCTATTACCGAGAGTACCCTCCCTCTGTTTCCTTATTCCACTTTGTCCTTATTTTACTTTTGATTCCAGAATCAACCCCTCCGCCACTTATATCTCTACTTCCACCTATGTACAATGCCTATTTTGTTCCTTTTCTTGATTCCACTTGTTATTTGAATTATGCAGTATCCAGGGGAGCCCATAGGATCACATTAGAAGACCATAATGGAGAAATCAATGACTTAACTATGATTCAAGAAAAACTGCACCACTGAAGTTAAGATGCATACCGGAAGCCAAAAAGTAAGAATAGTTGTTCCCGTTGCAAAGATTGATATAGCAAGGCTAGGTAATAAGTACGGAAACCTACATTGAAATAACAATTAATAAGCTGACTACAGCAATAGATTAGACCATAACAGAAAACATGGAAATTAGGAAGTAAAATGGAAAACACTAATATAAGAAGAAAAGTAGGCACAGCATTGCTTACCTTCCAAATAGAGATTCTTTAGAAAAAAAATTCGGATATTTTTCTGCTGGCTGGAAAACAAAATTTTCGAAATACCAATTAATAAGCAGACTCCAACACACACACACACACGCACGGGATGAAGAAAAAACACAGGAATATATATATATATATATATATATATATATATATATGAAAATTAATACAAAATATTTTAAAGAAAAGTGAACTGCATATCCTTCTACAGAGGGAAAGCCTGTTACGAGTAAGTGGAGAGGCTTTTTCAAAACTAGAGATTCTTATCTTATTCCATTCCAATGGCTTGACCAGTAACCAATGGCGAAAAACTCAAAAAAGAAGAATAGAAAAGAAAGACGAAAGAAAGGGTGGCATAGCAATTAATGCAATATTTATACAATGGATTGTCCTGAAAGCTAAAACTTTCCTAGTCCCCCTGACTCCTCCCGTGAGCCCAGTAGAGGAAGAAGAAAGCATCGCTGCCACCAACGTCAACTCCATGAACAACCGGCCTCTGGCTCTCTCCCCGACTGTACTTTCAGACTGCTCCCCACTGCTCACCCTGAAGAGTTTCCCAAGATCGATGCCACTGTCTCTTCTCTGCAACCTCCGTCAGCTGTCGAACCGAAGGTCTCCTCGCAAGCTTCCCTGCATTACCCAGAGGTCCCCGTCGCTGCTCCAGAAGGCTTGTCCAGCTCTTGGTCCTTGCGCCATGGCCTTTCCCAAGAAGGTAATCGTTCGTTGACTCCCCTCCCCTCCCCTTCTGTGAGTAGTCGCCATCGAAGTACCCCCCATCCTTTGGTTAACCCTCCTTCCGCATCTGATGTTGACCCTAGCCTGGCGACCTCTACAATGATCCACCCTCCGCCTGTTCCTGCAGACCATTCCTCTCTGACCTATCTCCCTTTTGTTCGACCTTCTTGTCTTCCCCCCTCCTACCTAACCCCTTTTCCCCTCTTAACCTCGATCTTCTCCCCCCCCCCCTTCACACCTTTGGCCCCACTACGACTTCTACCCCCAACCCTGTCTCTCTGGTTTCCCAAGCGAACCCTTCAACCCACCTCTTCTCCCTCTCTTCATCTTCTCCCTCTTCATCTTCGACCCAAACTCACCTCTCTTCTTTTAACCATTTCCCCCTGGGCCGACACACTGATATTCGTTCCGTCATCAAATTCCATCTTTATTTTTGTTGCCTTTTGGAAACAAGAGTTCTCCAAGAGAATGCCTCCCGCATTGTTTCTGTCATTGCCCCTTCCTAGTCTTTCCTTTTTAAATACTCTCACTGCCCCAATGGCGGCATTTGGATTCTTTAGAATCCCTCTAATCTTCGAATCTCTATCGCCTCCTTCTCCCCCCCCCCCCAATTCTTCATCTCCAAATCTCCCACCCCAACTCCCCCTCCCACTCCTTCCTTTCCCTCGTAATGGGGGAAGGGGTAAGGAAGAAAGAGAATCCAGGAAGAAAATCAGAATTGCAGGGGGAAAAGAGAAGTCGCCGTGAGCAGAAGAGGGGGGGGGGAAGGAGAGTGCACACGCACACAGCCAGAAACTCAATTCATTCTTTCCATTATTCAATTCTGTTCCCCATTCCTTCTCAAAATACAGTCTTTTAAAAACTCAAAATCAAAAAAAAATTGCAGAAAATAACTCCCTTAACAACTACTTCTACAGCAATAACTGTCCTCTAATAACTACTTCTACAGCAATAACTGAAATAAAAACTAAATGCAGGGCTAGTAGGGCTTGGGCTTGGGCCAGAGATGGTACCCCTTGGAGTATCTAATGGGGCCTGGGCTAGGGCTAGTAGGAGCAGCCCTCAAATGTCCTGCATCACATCGTCTATGCCTTCAATCATGCCTCCGATAGGGCCTCCCTGTGGGCTGACCTCGCTCTCCTTGCTCCCCAAGTTGGGTCCCGTCCCTAGTACCTTAGTGGGGACTTCAATGTGATCAGGTTCAGCCATGAGAAACTTTGGGGAAGACCCATTGACCTCCTCTCTGTCAATGCCTTCAATGATTGCCTTGAAGAGCTAGCAATGAATGATCTGAGGTGGTCGGACTCCAAATTCACTTGGCATAACAAACGTGTTGGACACTTGGACCTGACCGCATTGCGTGCAAGCTTGACAGAGCCCTTGTTAATGAAGCATGGCTTTCCTCCTTTTCCAATTCTCATGCTTCCATCCCTCTTCCCGGCATCTCAGACCATAATCCTTGCATTCTTCTCATTCAGCCCTATGTCTCTTTCGGCCTCAAGACGTTAAAATTCTTCGACATGTGGACCCCCCCCATCCCTAATTTCTCTCCATCGTCTAAGAAGCTTGGGACAACCCTGTCCCAGCACACATCCCGGAGCATCCAGCCAGCCCAGCCGTTGGATGCCCACTGGAGAAGCACCAGTGCTGGAGAGGAGCTCGATCCTATATTATAATTTATCACAGCTATTTAACTATTCTGACAAGTGGACAGATGAACAGGCATCAAGATATTCTGAAAGCCCCCTGAAACAATGGAATGACCCAGATCACTAAGGTCAATTTAAAGCTGAACACAGAAAACCTTCCCTAAGAGATGCAGTTAGATCAGCATGATAATCAGATCTACGCAATATGCTAAGTCAAAGCCGTTCATCAATCAGCTAATTCTACCTACCAAAATCTACAGAATTTCAAGTCTGCTGGTGACAAAGAAAGAATTATTAGAAATCATAATTTTCCTCAGCCTCCACAAAAGATGGTGCCCTCCATGATAATTCACTTTTCAAAAGAATTGATTAGTGGAGAACTTTCGACTTTTTAGTGCCAATATTTTGTAAGATATTACTCTACCAGAAGAGCAAGAACAGCTACTAGTACCTGTGCCAGTAAGCCTCCAAGAGCTGGACCTACAATCAAGCCTATGCCCCATGATGTGCTAACCTAAAATTGAAAGCTGAATTCAGAACATTCTACTCAAAATAATGCAGTTCAATTTTAAGAATACAAACTAAATTTGTGGAAAGAAATTTTCTTACAGTTGACAGCCCTAGAGTTTGATGCTCTTTACGGCATATTTCAGAAGCATATGCCTGGACAACAAACAAATAGAAAAGTTTAAATAATTAATGGAAAGAAAGAATGGAAAACCACAATTATTCACACCCAGAAACAAATACCTATGTTAGTTTCAACAGAACATACCCTTATTGGTCCAAGAAAACCATTCATGCTTCCAAGAAGAAACCTCATGACAACTGCCATCCAAAAGCATGTACTGAAGCCAAAGAGGGTGTTGAAAACAACCCTGAGACAGTAAATTAACCAAAAAAATATACATCAGTACCCTCAATGAACTGTCAAGAGGTTGAGAATAATAGAAAATGAAAGTCCAACTGGCACTGACATTGTAATAGTCCCTATCATTATTACACGTTTTCTACCATATCGATCAGCTACAACTCCCCAAAAGACAGAAGTCAAAGCTCTTCCAAACATAAATGCAGATCCTTAAAGGAATAAAAGGCACCATCAGTATTACTTTAAAGTACATGACTGAGAAAATATGAACAAAAATATTAAAAAATGCATATGTGAATCAAACTCACCCACATAACCTGCAAAGTAGCCAATATCTTCCTCTCTTTCCGCAACATTGAAATCTCTTATCTAAAAAATCAGTGATGAAATGGCTTAATTGAAATAGCAGAGAATTTACACAACTAAGAACAAAAGAGTGGACAAGAAAATGAATGCTTCGTCGAGTCAGTATACATTGGAATGAAGCACTTTACCTGAACTAAAGGAGTTGGTCGCTCATTAATGATTTTTTGCAATACCCAATGGAACTATTGAGCATCTCTGGCCATGGTTGCCAAGGGATACATACAGAATTATGGGGTAGACTATTTAGACTAACTTCTTTCCAACTGCTAGGCTGAACTCACATTATGGTCTTGTTCCTTCTCTCACTTTCTTCTATTTTTTTTTTAGAGTAAATATCATCCCCCTCCCCTCTAAGTATCCATAATATCAAACCCCTCCCCCAAGTTTCGAATAATGATAATGCCCTCCCCTACTTTTGAAAGATTCTATCAATCGTGCCCTAATCGTTAAAAAATGCCATTAAGTGATGAAGTAGGCATTTACAAATTTTCTAAAACCCCATATTACCCTTAATATAATTTTATTCCAATTTTGCCCTCTTCAACCCCAAATAAGTAAACCTTGGATAGGCAACACGTGCCACACACAACACCGGCAACTCTTTTCTTTTTTCAATCAGAGTGGGACCCACCCTTTCTTTATTCTTCTTCTTCTCGCTCTCAACCGGCCGGGACTCCCATGACCCATCCGTCACGACCACCAACCCCTCAGTGAACCCTTTCTTCCATAGTCGCCGCCCAGCCTTGCATCCCCGCAGCCATCTCTCCCTGTCCCCTTCCCTTCCCTGCAACCCCATCCCCGCCCAGCCTTGTCCTCTGTTCTGCAACCCCGCCCCATCTGAAACCCACACCACACCTAGTTGTCACAGCGCTGCTATTTCATAGTCTTGTCGATGACCACAAATTAACGACCATCCAATCCACTGGGGACCATTTTCATGTTTTCTTTACAATTAACGACTCAAATGGACAATAGGACAACCCATTTAGAAGAACAACACACTAGCATTTATCTATAAGGGATAATCTCATTTTGCAAAGTGGCCAAGCATTGTCCGGTGAAGAATTATAATATGATTTTTATTTTTTTGGTTTTTTCTCTTGCACTTGAGGCTTCCATCTAGTAAGTGGCTCCTCCGCTTTGATTGGAAGATGGTTTTGCCCCATTTGTTCTTGTTTGCTCCAAACTGCCTATAACCCCGCCCCTTGTAAACTTGCCGCTGCAATCCCTTTTCGCCCTAGACCCGCTATGAAGAAAAAAGGTGGAGGAGGTCGAAGAAAGTGGGATTGAATATTAAAAAAATAAATTAAGAAAAGAATGACAAATCATAGGGGCGGGTGTGGATTTCAGATGGGGCGGGGTTAAGGGGGTTCACGGGGAGGGTTGCAGAGTAGGGTGGTGGTTGCTGAACAGAGGAAAGGGCTGGGCGGCTAATGTGGAGGGAGGGGTTAGCAGACGGGGGTGGTGGCCATAGAGGTGGTCGTGATGAATGGGTCATAGGAGTCTCGGTCGGTTGAGAGCGAGAAGAAGAAGAAGGGGTGGGTCCCACTCCAGAAGTCTTTTTTAACTCCAATTAAAGGGTAGTATAGTCTTTTGAACTGCTATTTTTACACCGTTAGCCACTTAGGGTACGGTTGATAGAATCTTTCAAAAGTAGGGGAGGGCATTATCATTATTCAAAACTTGGGGGAGGGGTTTGATATTATGGATACTTAGAGGGGAGGGGGATGATATTTACCCCTTTTTTTATTTTGATAGAATAACTAGTGTCTTGATCTTTTAGCAACTAATCTTGACTAGCCTCTCCACCAGTTTAGATATACAGGCTCCTCGGTCCAATTGAACATAAGGAGGCCATGCAGGTCTATGTGCCGCCTCAAAAATGGAGACCAGGGTTCTTTCAATGAGCTAACCTACAAGCGAATTTTATAAGGATCTCATAATTTTAATGCTGACAGGGGTAATACCCAATGATGTAGTTTGAGTCTCTTAGAGTAGCTTTTTCCCTTTCCTTTGTGTTCCTGATTGCCCTTCCTCTCACTCGGATGACAAGTGTTTATTTTATTTTCTTCCTTTTACTAACTATTAATGTACATTAAAAGAAACTGTTGTCATGAAATATTATTAAGAACTAGCAAACTATTATCAAGGGAAGCTTCTATAATATACATACCATGAAGTATAGGTATGGGAAGAGAGATGTTATCGGCAAAGCTGAAAAATGTACACCAAAAAACATAGAGATAAGGGTGCAATTAAATGAAGGAAAATGATACGGTTGAGAAACATATCAGAATAGTGATAAAAAAAAAAAAAAGACCAGCTCAATACACATAAATTAGTGAACATTTAATCATTCCATACTTTATAGTACACAATCATTTAATCATTCTGAACCATATATTAGTGCACAGTTAATCCAAAAATGATGTGGACAAGGAACTCTTCCATAGAAAAGTGGAGCATATTCAACTATGACAGATTCAGTTCCCCTTGGATCATAACCAATGTTTGAAATTTCAGTGAAAATGACCGAAATTTTGTGAAATATTTCGGTTTCAACAAAGGTTGAATGAAACTAGGTGCGATACCTGGATCTTACCAAGTTATGCTAATTTCGATAGTTCCAACTACAAAGAGGAAACTTCTAGAAAACCTCAGTTTTTGTGATTTTTGGCCAAATCACTGCAATATCTTTGTAATGAACCATGTATAATATTTGATAATTATGAAATGGTTTCTATTTTTTTATTTTTTTATTTCTAATGCATATTTTAGTTGTTTTAATTGAATTGATTAGAGCTGCAATAACTATAGAGGTATAAAACTAATGCGTCATACTATGAAATTATGGGAGAGGGTAATTGAAACCCACCTGAGACAAGAAACTAATATTACGGAGAACCAATTTGGTTTTATACCAGGAAGATCCACTACAGAAGCAATTTACTTACTTAGGAGACTCTTGGAAAGATTTAGAAATTGCAAGAAGGATCTCCATATGGTTTTTAGACCTAGAAAAAGGTTATGACAGAGTTCTTTGAGAGTCAGATTTTGAGCAAAACACCAACAAAAGCACGAAAAGAAACAAGAACAGAGCAAGATGACACAGAGATATAACGTGGTTCACACACCAGTATGGTGTGCTACATCCACAGGCGAATGCGAAGGCGAAGCTGTTTCTCTATGTAAATTGAAGAAAGTTACATGGAGAACTCTCAAGAACACCCAAAAACGGCGTTGTTGCTCTCTCCTTGAAACCCTAAAATGAAAACCCCCAAATCTTACTCTTTACAACAAAGCAGGTAAAGAACATAAATACTCCATCGGATCCAGGTCGATCCATCAAGTAATGGGCTCCGGCAGATCTCAGAAAAAGTTCCATTCGGGTCACCACCAAAAAATGTTGGAGTGGGTCATTCTTTGAAATAGGTCCAGGAATTCGAGCCATACATAACAGTTAGTCTAGCAAGTACCAGAGAAGAGAAGTGTTTCAAGTAAATATGTAGACATATTTAAAGATATGTATGATGGTACGGTGACAACTGTAAGAATTGTGGGGGCCAAGGCAGTGAATTCCCGATTACAATTGGATTACATCAAGGATGAGTTTTAATCCCTTATTTGTTTGCGTTTGTCATAGATGATTTAACCAGAGACATTCAAGATGAGATTCCTTGTGTATGCTCTTTGCTAATGATATTATTTTGGTGGATGAGACAAAAGTAGAGATTAATGCCAAGTTGGAGTAAGACTTGGATCCTTTTGCCCTTCTTTATTATTCCCCAAATTGAACATTATCTTCCCAGAACTAATTTGTTTCCTAGAAGAAAAGAGTCAAACTTTCATATAAACGAAATACATTTAAAGCTAGTCTACTTATTTAGTTTGACCAACTTCAACAAATTTGGATACAGCAGATTATCCTTCTGAGCTCCAGATGATTTTTAACCTATTTCATGGTTGCATCAACCATAAAGCATCTTTGCTCAAAGAGTAGTCTTACTGAAATAACCCTTCTTCCCCTCCCCCCTCCAAAAAAAAAAAAAAAAGGCTACTGAAACTCTAATCTCACACCAAAAGGGCTAACAGTTATGACAACAGCATTAATAACAAGAAAAGGATTCGGCCAAATTAAAATTTAAGTTGCAGGCTAAAAAACAACAAGCATCCACATGTGGATAATAACTATTAGAAGCGAACTTACCAGCACACAGTTGCACAATGAATATTAAACAAAGTTCTCTATAAGGAACACCTTCAGTCTCTTTACGCTGGTCCACCTTACAACCAGGGCAATCATCATAATACACCTTCTTTAGCAATGCTTCTTTATATTCCGCCATTGGCAATGGGCTAAACAAGATATCAACCTGCAGCTTTTCGTTTCTGCACTAAAATCAAAGTCTTTACTTGTTAAGACTGTGAAAACTCTACATTTTCATTCATCTATGATAGGGTATATATACAAGAGTAGGGTATATATACAAGAGTGGTGAGAACATGTACGGGACAATAATCAAAACAAAATGCAAATTGTCAAATTTGGTGTCTGCGCCGTACTATGTGTCGGCACCGACCATATATACTTCACACATTACTTTCTGTTATGAAATTTTAAACAATATGCCTTTAACCCAAAACAGAGCCTGTAATGTAAACATACTCCGACTAGGGAAATCCCACGCGACAACAGCCAAAGAAAGCTTTTCAAGTGAAAGAATCCTCACAGTAGCTTCATCAACCCGGGCTTCAGGGCAACTATAAAAATAACTCGAAACGTTTAATCTCTGCAAAAAACGTTTGAGAAATTCCATCACACATTATCCCACCTACTTCTTATAAACAGAAAAATAAAAACCAGAAACTTGGAGAGAATGCTCTGTTGATTAATTAATCAAATACTTGACATGCAATGTCGTTCATTGTAATTTTAAAACTATAAAAAATAAAACACTTCACAGCATGATTATCGAAACAGAGCATGTCAGGCGTCAACAGGAATGGAGCATCACCGATTGACACGGACTTGGTTCTCTTGTGCAGCCGTGGCGGAAACTGCACAGATGCAGCACGAAACCACCCCAAATACTGGGGTGGTCATTTCACATGTGAGATCCAGGTGGGATCCACTGTAAAATGACTACCTTATCGCTGCTTTTACTGTCGTTTAGTGGTGATGCACCTGTACAGCTCTCATCACGGCTACACAGCATCTTTTTCCGATTGAAATGACACCTTCATTATAACTACTTGGTTTATTTACTTTGTTTGAAAAAATCAAAAAATAAAAAATAAAAAATAATTTTCTGTCTAGGCACACCAGTCGACAATCGGCAACTCATATAGTAATATCTTTGAAAGAAAAAGCTTGAAGAATGGGATCCGGCTCCTCTACAGAGAGGCCAGCGCCCAAGATGTGCCCACAGGGTATTCAAGGGTTGGATCGTATCGCACAACTCTCGATGCATGTCTAAAGATATGTGTAGCACAATCCAACGGACTGATATTCCCCAGACATGCTGGGCTCCTGGAGACGAGCTCAACTCCAACATGACAGTTCAGTGAGAATGTCTCTCTCTCCTCTCCATTCAATTACCGCGTGGTCGGCGGTCCCGTGGATAAAGTAAATATTACATGATTACTCTGTTTTTTTAAGTAAGTGGACAGTTGGCACTTTTACAAAAGTAAAGAAGAATATATTTTTTGGGAAGAACGAACTATATTTGATCAATTAAATAATTAATCAATTTGTAATATAAAAATTACTTGTAAAGGTCACTAGTTGTCATGGAATTAAGGCTCCCAGAAAAACTCATATTAAAATGTCACGATTCTCTCTCATATAATTGAGACAATAATAAAAAATCATTTGAATTAAAAATAAGCCAGCTATATATAAAACAATAAAAAAACCCTTCACGTTTTTCTTGCAATTGACTCTTATTCAGTTGCATGTGAACTCCCAAATTATGCATTATTTAATGAGAAATAATTATCCATCCCATTTAAACGGAGCCGCATCCTTTACTTTCAAAGCTTGTATTTTCATCCTACTCCCATGATCTCACAATGCGCCATTTGGCTGACATGCATTCAACATGACATTGTGATTGAACCATCTTAGACCTCAAACCAAATCCATTCCATCGGTTCAATTCATCAACCCAAACTCATTTCACTCAAACTAAACCCAAATCTCTTATCATCCTAAGGTTTCAATTCGCGATCCAGATCTTCTACGGTGCGGGCTGCCTGTCCTGTTATGCTGCATAGACATAAAATGGTGTACATTGACCATCTTATCCCTGCCTGAATGTCTTACTCAAGCGGGATAAAATGATCATTACACGCGATTCTGTGTCTACGCAGCACAGTCAAGACTGGGCAGCGCACAGTAGAAGATCTGTGTTGTTTCACTTGCATGAGCTCCAACCACCACCACAGCCCATTAAATCTAAGCGAACTTATTATCGAAATTAAAATCAGTAAAAAAACAAAAAGAAACCGGTACCTGATTATCACAGGAGGATAACGATCGACTACGAAGATCGATAGATTTATCAATCCCCTTCGCCGGTCGGTGGCTGAAACAAAAGGGATTTTTTTTTTTTTTTAGACAAAAAAAAGGGGAACGCCAGATCCCAGAAAGAGCTGTAAAGAGGTCTCGCTTGCTCTCTCCGCAAATGTATTCTTCCTCTTCATCCCTCTCTCTTTCTCTCTGGTTTTTCTTCTTAAAAGAGAGATGAAATGAAAGCCATTTGAAGAAACGGATGGAATGGAAAGATTTGAGAGATGCGTTGCATTTGGAAAAGAGAGAGAAAAAGGAAAATGCGATGGAGAGATTTGAGGGGTTCCGAAACTTAGTTGTTGGGGAGAAGAACGAGAGGAATGAAGGGTTGGGTTGGAAAAGGGAAGTCAATAATGATAATACCTATAATAATTTGCAGCTGAATTCAATCTTTCTCTCTTCTCTCTCTCTCTCTTTCTTTCCTCAATGTTTTGTAGTTCTTGAGAATCCGGTGAGGAATGATCAAAGAACTCATTCATTTCCGGTACAGAAACCTGTGGAAGCACATCGCTGCTCGCCATTGCCCCAAAAGTCCTTTCTGAAACAGAGTTTAATGACCTGATTCGTGGCCTGCTCTTCCTTTTTCTTTTTGCGAGTGGAAGCAGAGGAGGATGAACAACAGAGGGATCACAACAGAGCATAACAGGTTAGGGTTTTAGTTGTGATGGGTTGTAATTAATTAACCTGCACTTTGGCTGTGGCGGTGGTGTGGTGGTGGTGGTGGTGGTGGTGGAGCTCATGGAAGTGAAACCAGGCTGATGAGAAAGACTGGATCAACAGAACGTTATTCACTTGGATCGCAATTCTAACAAAATTAAACTGTTTGGTTGCCTCAGAATTATATAATTCCAATTTTATAACTAAACACAATCCATATCTGAGTTTTCCTTTATAGGTAAACTCAGATATGGATGATGATTCAAAGCCTAAACATAAATAGCATGGTCCATATTTGAGTTTACCCTAATTCGAAAATCACGAGCAATCGAATCATATTTTCAAAGAAAGCAAAAAGCTCTTGACTATCTCGGCGAACGAAGAACACGAAGAAAACCTGCAAGATGAAGGAGGTGCTTGGCTGCTTGCGTCTTCTCTGTCTCTCTATCTCCTGCTCTTTCTGATCTCTCTCCCTCTCTCTACATTAATTTGGTGAGCAGTATTCTCTGTCGCTCTATCTCTCTCGTTATCTGGTCTCTCTCCCTCTCTTTACGATTTAGGGTTTTTGGTTTTTAGGTTTTAAAATTTTGGATTGCAAGGATTTTTGGAGCAGAGATACTTGGGTATAGGGCTTTGTCAAGTTTTGGATTGCAGATATGCTCGCTGGTCTCTCTCTGGTATAGATTTGAAGCTCGGTTGGAATTTTCCCTCTTTTTTTTTTCTTTTTTTTTTTTTTGTTTTGCTTCTCTGTTTCTATGCTCGCTGGTCTCTCTCTGGTATAGATTTGAAGTTCTGTTGGAATTTTCCACTTTTTTTTTTTTTTTTGTTTTGCTTATCTGTTTCTATGCTCGCTGGTCTCTCTCTGGTATAGATTTGAAGTTCTGTTGGAATTTTCCTTTTTTTTTTTTTTTTTTGGTTTCTCTGTTTCTATGTTCGCTAGTCCTGTATAGATTTTAAGTTCTGTTGGAATAATAATAATAATAATTCTATCAACAGCCCGTATGTACAAGGATCTGGTTATCTTTTTTTTTTTTTTTTTGGGGGGGAGGGGGGGTGTGTGTGTTTTGTGTTGGGTCATATAACAAGGATCTGGTTCTATCGTCTATTATGATCTCTCTCCAACCAGTGCCATAATACACTCTCTCCACGTCTGAAAATTCGTGTCACATTCTCCTAGTTTATGGGATATGAACCAACAGCAGAACAGATTTTAGCAATTGAACAAGTCTAATGAGTCATATGCAAAGCTCATGCTTGGACTGCATCTTAATGGAATTCCACCAACCGAAAACCATTCCATTGAATTGCTACAATCTCCTTGCAAAGGGATAACTGTTTGTAACTAAATTTCCATTATTTTCCCATGCAATGCTTAATTAGCACAAATGCCCATCCAATGCATGCAGACCAAGGCATAGTGTAAGCAAATAAAATCACAGTGAGCTCAGCTTAGCAAGGCATAGTGTTATAGAGGCAAACATTCATGTGCATTAGTTCTCAGCACTGAGTAATTCTGCCTTAGGTATCTCTCTCACCAGAATTAACTTTAATAGGTAATCTTAATGTCTGAGATATCCCTTTCATTTCAGCGAGCCAAATATATGTGCTGAGTGCTCAAGGAAAAGGGGTCAGATGTGTCAATTGATTGGAACTGAAACCCTTGTTGCTAAATCCAAAAAATAGAAGACAGGGTTGGAGGGTAATCTCCTTGATTGATTTACCCAATTAGGCCTTTATTTATATGCAAGCTGTCTCATATACAAGTACAGAGGTTCCTTTCTAATGGAAGGTATAAAATACAGCAGCAAATATGTACAAAATATACAACAATAAAGACTAAATCACCCCTCTTCTTTACAAGATGATCAGATTTTATCCTATCTTGAGCTTCAGGTCTTCCAGGTGGAACTGAATTGTAATGGGTCCCTGGTCCTTGTTCAGGTCTCAAAGATGATCAGATTTTATCCTATCTTAAAGTTATAAACATTTCTTTTCTTTATGCATGAACAGAGTAGGTACTAATGTTTCCCCAGATCCCATTTTAGGAACAGTAGCCAACCATATTCTATCTATTTGATCAGGAGAAGGTGATGGTATTGATTATGGTTGGGCAATTAGATAATAAGGAAGAACAGCAGAAAATAAATGATATTGGACCTATGGGTTGGCTTTAAATGTTTTTTTTCCGCTTTTGTTCAGTTGCTATATGTTTTTGTGACATGGTTTATGTAGGCAGGTGAGTCTTTAGCTCAAAAGGTAGAGCACCTGGGTTTGTTCCCAGGAGATGATGGTTCGACTCCATCACGACTCTCATGTAGTAGTAGCTTCTTATTTAATTTTTTATCTTGAAGTGAACTGATTTACCCATCAGAATAGGGTGAGGCTTGGGGGAGTCTGAACTGTTGTTTTACTTAAATGAAAGCTATTGAGTCATACTGAGTCATACCCTCTATGTTGTCATACCTGAGCATACACTCACCCCCACCCCTTACTGCCCCTACACCTAAGCTCACACTCACACATAGCAATGGCATATTAATAATTTTAGGTTATATAAGGTTGGGTGGTAATTGGATTTAATTAATTATTTGAGAACATTAATATGGTAATCGTATTTTTTTTGGTTAATGTGTCTTACACTTTTAAATGTAAGATTTAGTAACTGACAGACTTATCAGGGTAACCAAACAGTTATTCAGGTAGATTCAGGGTAAATCCAACTGACAGACTCAGGGTAACCAAACAGTTTTTCAAATAAATTCAAGGTGAATCCAACTGACAGACTTAGGATAACCAAACAGTTTTTCAGGAAGAATCACGTCACAGAATCATGATAACCAAACAGTTTATTTTCTAGAATTACGATTCAACAGATGGTAACTCAAGTGGATGATCATCCACAATTAGACCACATCCAAAAGATTTACGCAACCAAACGCTTCCTTAGGTTTAGTTTGAGTGAAATAGGTTTGGGTTGATGAACCGAACTGGGTGGGTAGGTTTGGTTTGAGGTTTAAAGTGGTTCAAACAGAATTTCAGGAGGTTTTAAAAAACATTGAATTTTTTTAATCTCAACAGTTGGATGCATGTCAGGCCAGGTGGCGCACTGAGGGCTCATAAAAGTAGGATGGAAGTATAATCTTAGGAAATAGAGGATCCAGATCCGTTAAACAGCATGGATCACGTGGAAGGATTTTCACAAAAAGCAAGAACCATGGAGAAGAGAAGTTTTTTTATTGCCGTATATCTTGCTACGTTATTTAATTCAATTGATTTTTTTATTGCATTAATTTTATGGGATAATCCGTTAAATTAATGTCACCCCATTAAGTTCTAAAATAACAATTTTTATTCTAAAATTAATGGGTTAATTGTGTGTCTGTGTACCTTCTATATTAAAACAGTAAATATAGATATCCAATACCATTATCACTGTCACCGTCGCGGTCACCCACCATCACCGCCTGATTTTATGAACCAAGAAGTTCCAGCATATGAGAAGAACCATAAAAGAGAGATGAAACCTAATTAAGGAGGGTAAGCACGAAGCCACCAAGAATACACACTTCATTACTTACCCATCTAATGTGGTCCACAACGTTGAAGTCAAATGCCATTAATGGATTCAATGCCAATTGAATTCATGAAGAAAGAAGAAGCAGTTTGAACAATTAAGAAGCGAAGTGCAAATCATGGTCGACACCTACTTCACACAACAAGTTGGAAAAACCGAGAAGTTGAGAATGGGAAATCTCAAGCTTTGAGAGGTAGGGGGATGAGTTTAAAATATAAGACACCGAACTGAGAACCAGAAATCTCAAACTTTGAGAGGTGTTCTTAATATGATAAACCCCCTTTAACCAACCTTTACCTTTTTCCTCTCTCGATTAGGGTTTGGATTTTCCTCTCAAGAATTAAGATTAAATCTTTATGGCAAAAAGGAACGAAAAGTTGAACATGGGGAGGTCTACGAGTGTAGATTTTGTTTCCTCCAGTTATGCAAATCTCAAGTTCTTGGTGGAGATGGGAAGATGAGTTGCAAGTTTTTCAAATATTAAACGATTTGGAGAAGATGAGGGCATTTTGGTCAAATAACTTGATTCACTTGTTTTAAGGGGAAGGGCAAAATAGTCTTTTAAAAAAAAATCTAATTTACTGACATCACTAATTAACTGTTAAAAGATTTTTTACATTAGTTTTTAGGTCAAAATTGATATTTTGGTGCTTAGTGGGATAACATTAATTTAACAGCCTATTGGAGGGGTGTTGCTGATAATTTCCCTTATTTAATTGAATTGATCTTTTTTTATTCTCTTAATTTTATATCAAGGGTCTTAAGTGGATAGTCTTGATCCAATGGTAACAAGAACGCCTACGTGGAAAATGCGCCTCCTAAATGATCAAGTAGAATTCTTTCTCCTATATTTATTTTTTTGAAAATGGTGAAAATTTTATAAAGCTTTGTTGGCTAAAAGGTAAATGCAATTTTAAGAGATCTTCCGGAAAGGTGTCCCACAAACCCATGTGAAGTTAGTTTAAACTTTAAAGCCCACTTTAAATTAAGTATGGGTATAGATCCTTCGGAAAGGTCTATATCCATGGTCATTGTCAATTCAACTTGCACGTAAAAAAGAATATAACTCAAGGTATGCAGTAGTTTTATCTTTATCTATTTTTTTGTTTCATGATGAATATTTTTTCTTGGAACGTTAGAGGACTCCATAGGATATTCACTAAGCGATGTCTTATCTTTTTTTTATTAAAAAGAGTAATCCAAACATCATTTTTTTTTTTTTTGTGAAACTAAGTGCAAGAACTATAGCACTTTCAAAATCCCGGGTTTGCAAGCACCAGTCTATTGCATTTATTATCAGTGAGGGTTCTAAAGGCTGCAAAGATGGATTGTGGGTCTTGGCAATATCTTCAATTAATATTTCTAGAGTAATCAGTTGTATGCATTATTGCTACATTTATTGATGATCCCACCCTTGGGCCTTGGGTTCTTATTTGCATTTATGCTCCATCACATTACCACCTTGGGATTCCATGCTGGGAAGAACTCCTTGACTTCTTATCCAACCTTGAACTAAAATTTTTAATTATAGGGCACGTCAATGAGGTTCTGTAGCCCTTAAGCAAGATGGGGGGGACCCCTCCTGTCTAGACCTTTTCTCAACTCCTTTCCTATATCTCTTTGGATGAATTAAGACCTCTTGGATCAAAGTTCACCGGGTCCAACAAACAAAAGCCACCAGGCCCAATCAAGGAATGCTTAGATCGAGCTTATGCTTCTTTTGAGTGGTTGTCAGCTTTTCCTTTTACAGGGTTTCACAAGTTTCCAGCTTTAGGTTTGGACCACAATCCTATTTTGCTAAAAACCTCTGTTTTCCGTCCCTCTTATAAGAAGCTTTTTCATTTTCGAAGCCTGGAAATATCATGTTGAAATTCTCCCCAATGCTTGGATGATTTTTCTCCTCCACCTTATCCTGATTTGGATTGATTATCCTCCCACATTGAATGGATCCAAAAGGCAGAGGAGTTATTTTGGTTGTCTAAATCACGACAACTTCATATAACAAATGGGGATAGGAATACCAGGTACAATCACACTGTGTCAAAACTTAATCTCCGGAAAAGATTTATTCGGTTTATATTTAATGTTGGAATTTTTTCAATAATTATGTGGACGATTTTGGATCAATCTTTGGTTCAATATTGGCCTGGTTTTTTGGCTAAGGGACATGTATCTTCAAAGAGACATATCCATTTGTATAGGTGCATTCATAACACTTGGATTGGAATCTTGTAATCTAATCCATTGATTCAAGAGACACACCTACATCATGGGGTATCTCCAAGAGACACACCTACACCATGGGGTATCTTCAAGAGCCACTTACATATAAGTGCTTAGATTAGAATCTTTTAATCCTATTCACTCATGTCAATGGGCACACCCATTCCATGAGGTGTCTTGAAGGGACACATCCACCACTATAAATAGAGGTAAAATGAACAGCCCAAATCATTCGATTTTTGTGGTACGATTTCAGTCAGTCAAGCATTAACAAGTTCTCAATTTTCTGATAGTTTCAAGTGATTACTGTCTCTGCACATCAGTAATCAGTCCAGCCTGTTTTATCTTGGGAGGCAGATTTACTAGAACCCAGTGCAGTAATAGGGTGCAAATATTGTCTTAAGGACAGAGCGTTCTCGTTCGACTCATGCTATCTCTTTGTCCTCTTCTTTTGATATCAGTGTTTTTCTAACATTTAATGATGCCAAGAGTCAGGTTGGATAATCCTAAAGACATCGCACATGAGTTTGCCTTTCATCTTAAGAACATTTTCATCATTTCAAACCCGTTGGATGCTTCTTTTGTGGAGAGTTTGTTTGAGCCAGTTTTAAATGATGGAGATTGAGACCTTTTTTGTGCCCCCCCCTCCCCGCGGAGTTAGACGAGATCAAGAAGGTGGTCTTTTCTATGGGCACTCTCAAAGCTCCTGGAGTAGTGGCTTTCAGGCTTGCTTTTACCAGAACTTTTGGGAACTAGTAATCGATGTTCTTTCCTTTATCTCTGATTTCTTCATGGGAAGGCCACTTCCCTTTGGGGTTAACCATACCCTTCTTTGCCTTATTCCTATAAAAGAAGAAGCAATCAGGGTGGCTGATTTTAGACCAATAAGTCTTTGTAATGTCTCGTATAAAATACTTGCAAAGATTCTAGCCAATAGGTTAAAAGGCTTTCTTCCTTCCTTTATTTCTCCCTTTCAAGCTGTCTTCATCCCTGGTAGGCAAATAGCTGACAACATTGTCATTGCTCAAGAGATTTTTCATTATTTATCTCACAAGAAAGAGAAAACTGGCTACATTGCTATCAAATTAGATATGTCAAAAACTTATGACCGGGTAGAATGAAGTCTTATTACAGGACTCTTTAATTTCTTAGGCTTTGGTCGGCAGTGGGGCGACCTTATTCATAATCTTAATTCAACCCATTTTTTCTCAATTAAAATGAATGGCAACCCTTTTGATTTTTTCACGGCCACTAGAGGAATCTGACAAGGTTGCCCTCTAAACTCTTATTTGTTCTTGATGACCATGAAAGTTCTCTCTTGACTTCTTAAAGTTTATAGGGACTTGGGTATGTTCAGCGGTATTAAGGTTACTAGATCTGGCCCTGAAATTTCACACCTTTTTACAGATGATTTTGTTTTTTGCAGAGCCTCTAAGAATGACATCCTCACTATAAAGGCTATATTGGATTTATTTGCTGACCTCTCGGGTCAAGGGATAAACTTTGGAAAGAGTGGTATGTTCTTTAGTAGAAATGTTCCCGTTACTAATAGAGTCAGGCTTTGCTCTCTTATTTGGATCTCTAAGGCTATGTTTGGAAGCCATGAAAAGAAAAGAAAAGATTATATATATAATAAGACAAAAAAAAATTAAAAAACATGATGATACAACCATTGGTTTATATATCTCTCTCCTCAAATTCAATTTTTTCTTCTTTTTTTTTCATCTTATTTATCTCTTTCCCACCATATTTCATATTCTTATCTTCCCTATTTTATCTCATCCCATATCCATGTACGTATCTTCTCATATAAGAAGGCTGGCATAGCCCTACCATCGGATTCCAACATCCATCATGTGTTTCATGCCTCACTACTCAAGAAGAAAATTGGTGATCTACACCAAAACCAGGGTAATTAGATTAATGCACTCACAAACATCATGTCCAGATCCTCGTTCATTGACAAGGACTTTCACCATTCACGGCCACATGGGAAGACTTGAAAGCTATGCAAATTCAATTCTCAGAACTTTGTCTCAAGGACAAGACCAAACTCAAGGGAGAAGGAGCCTTATACATGCATACATAAAGGAGATTGTTGGCTACGTGCATGGGAATGGAATTGGGTGTTTCTCATCCCGGCAAGGATAGTTGTTATTGAGTCAATTGTTAGTAGTTCATGTGTAACTATCTTCTTTTTTTTTTTTTGATATGGGAGGTATCCGGCCTTTGATCGACTAAATCCCCCAATGCTCATGTACGACCTCGCAACACACAGCCCCCATGTTCATCAGGGAGCTTCCTCTCAGGCGGGTGGCCCCAAGGGGTGAGGCGGAGTCAAACTAAAGACCTTAATCTTCCTTAGGCCTCGTCCCTTGCCAACTGTGCTGCCCTTTGGGGTTTTTACTTGCTTATTTAGTGATTATTTAATTAAGATATGTATTATAAGTGGGGTTACTATGTAATTATTGGGAGAAGTTACGTAGAAGTGGTAGGAGGGATTATGGGGAAATAGTTGGATAAGTTATGTCATCATCCGCATGATATTAGAAGTGGTAGGAGGGATTATGGGGAAGTAGTTGGATAAGTTATGTAACCATCCGCATGATATATGATAATGCATGAGATAACGAAAGGAGTCTTTGAATACTAAATTATCTCTAGTTCTTATCTTGAGAATGGGTTAACTACCTCTCAATAAGCTAAGACGATCTTGTTTTGTCCGTAAAGCAAACCTATATTTTTAATTTATTTAATCTTTTTTCTACCCTAATTTATATTCTTTTCTCTGTTTTATTTCATTTCATATACGTACACGTAACAGATAAATACCGTAGATGTAATTTACCTGTAATTAATTAATAGATATAATGGAGTGGTAGCCTTAAAGAAGTGTCCCACTTGATGCACAATCAGAACCTTACCAGTACAGTGGTCTATTTCCATACTTGGGTGGGCCCCACTTTGACAGATTTATCTTGGTAGTACATTTGGTTTTTTATGGCTAAAATGGTTTATTTTTTTCTTAAAAGGAATTAATAGATTATTAATAATATCAAATCCCTCCCCCAGGTTTTAAATAATGATATGGGAAAATATTATCCCCCTGCCCTCTAAGTATCCATAATATCAGTCAAATACCCAAGTTTTGAATAATGATAATACCCTCCCCTACTTTTCCAAGATTCTATCAACCGTATCCTAACTAGGGGTGTCAACCGGTCGGGTTCAGTCGATCTCGGTCGGGCCTGAACGGGCCTCACCAATTTTATAGGCTGCACCGTGTTTGACCGTTTAGACATTCGGGCTTGCCTTGGGTGGGCATGGTATAGTTTCATTTCGATCAATCGGTGTTCGATTTTTAATCGGGACAACCTTATTCGGGCTTAACGGGCCTGAAACGGGTCTCAGTCGGGTTAATGACCTATTTAACTTTAAACAGTCGGGCTAATTGATGTTTCAGACCAAATGTCATGTAATCGGTTCAATCTTTTTAAATTGACACTTCTTAGCACTGATAATTAATACAACATTATACCCTTCAATGGGTTCCATCTTATCAACAATGAACGATTTGAGTGAAATAATAGTAGAGGTGGGTTCAAGAAAAGAGTAGTCAATTTGGCTATTTCTTCTTCTTCTTCATCTGCTAAGTTGTCTATTAGCTTCATCAGAGGTGGGCTCAGGCCAAAACTCACCCGAATATAGCCGCCATGACTTCCCCTCTGACTTCGTCTTTGGTGCATGAATTTCAGCTTTTCAGGTATAGTATCATCAAAAACCTTATATTAGATCTCCTGTCATCAAATTGAAACTGAATTGTTTCTTTATGAAAGATTAGATTAGGAGGAACTAATCAAATCATAGATAAGAAAATACTAAGTATATATGTGGTGGTGGTTCTATATTGAAGGTGGAAGGAGCAACAGGAGAGGATGGAAGATCACCTAGTTCCTGGGATATCTTTACACATCAAGGTCGGACTAGGTCGGGCTAGCATTCGGTCGGTCCGGTCGGACACTCGACGGGCTAAGACCTCACACCGAGACCGCCCGATTACTAAATGTGTCGGGCTACATTTAGTGAACGGGTTGGGCCGGGCCGGGCTTTAGTCGGGCGGGCTCAATCAGTTCTGCCGGGTCGGGCCTTGAATTGACACCCCTGTCCCTAACCATTAAAAAATACCATTAAGTGATGACATGGCATGTACACAATTTTTAAAACCCCAAAATACCCTTCATATAATTTTATTCCAATTTTTTACCCTTTCCTACTTTCCCTTTTCGTCTTCTTTTCCCATTTCCACTTTTTCCTCTGTGCTGCTTCTTCTTCTTCTTCCGCTAGCACCACCTCCACCTCTGCCGTCTCCGATCCATCACCAAATACAATCCCTGCCATCACCATTTACACCGTCGTAAGCCACTGATGCCTCGAATCAATCATCAGCTTCACCACAGGGCATCATCCGCACCGTCGTATCCATCCCACCGTTTCTCCGCCCCGTGTGATCGTGTCGACCCCAGGTACGCGATTCTTAGCTTCGTCTCGCATTCCTGCCCCATCCCCACTCCTCCTATCCACCGCAATACTGGTGCCATTAATTGGCGGCAGCTACACCGCCCACATTAAATGTGACATCAAGTCTTCCCCATCCTCCACTTAGGCAACAAAGCACCGAATTCAACCATGCCTGTTAAATCTCCCATCATCCATTTTGTCTTTTCTTCTCTAGTGTCCCACCCTCCTCGTTTCTTCTCTCTTCATTTGTTCTACTCACTTCATTTCGTCTACTTTATTCTTCCTTTTTTTTGCTTTCTTATATCTTGTTTGTCTTTTCTTCTCTAATTTGCCATCCACCCAGTTTCTTCCCTCTCCCCATTTATTCTACACTAAATGAAGAGAAAGAAGAAAAATCGTTCTTCTCCGAACGCGGCGGAGATCGAACCCATTGAACCAAACCCAACAGCTCCAGTAGCCATTAACAATAGTAGCAGAAATGAGGAGGGAAGAAACGCAGAATCCCTTCTGGGGAAACATCTCTAGTTGGGTTTTGTTGCTGTTGGGTTTTCCTCATCCAACGATACTTATTGATGTTAAAAGAATTTTTCTCTGAGCTGAATGCCAAAAATTGAAGTTCGGACGAACAAGCATTCGTTATTTTTTTACAATTCCAGTGAAACATTAGAGCTGGGACGTAATGCCCATAAACAGTGCCTTAGATCTTCATAACCAAAGGTAGTTACTGCAATTCCTGGTAGTTAAAAACGTTGCAAATAGGCCTGAAACAGGAAAGTATTAACCTAAAATCGATTAAAATGACCTTGAATTACTGGGTCAGATTGACTGGATTCAGGATCGATGGTCATTCCTATTCAAATCGATTGATTCAATTAATCCATTTCTGAGTTATCAACTTAGCCAACAGGGAAAAAAAAGAGTGAAGAATCAGAAATATATTTGGCATATGTTTCGCAAGAGGGGTTTCGGTGGTAATGGTGGTGGTGGTGTTGGTGCTGGCGGTAGAAGAGGATCGGAGGCGGCAGGGGTGGCGATGATGGTGGTGCTAACGGAAGAAGAAGAAGAAGAAGCAGCACAGGGGAAAAAGAGGAAATGGCAGAAGAAGACAAAAAGGGAAATTAGGGAAGGGTAAAATTGAAATAAAATTATATGGAGGGTATTTTAGGATTTTAAAAATTTTATACATGCCATGTCGTCATCATGACACTTTTTTAACGGATAAGGTATCTCTACTTTTGAAAGATTCTAGCAATCGTATCCTAATCATTGAAAACCGTGATGACATTTACAAATTTTCTAAAACCCATAATATCCTTAATGTAATTTTATTTCAATTTTACCTTCTTCAATCCCAAAACCCTTTTTACGTCTTCCTCCCCCGCCCCTAAAGCCCCTCTGCCTTTCTTTTTCTTCTTCTCTTATGCTAGTTCAATGCTCAGAATAGTCTTCTTCTCTTCTGCTACAGTCTTTATCTAACTATATGTAAGCAATCAATCGATGGTTCAGTATATAACCCAAGTAACCAAATCTTGAAGTTTACCAACCCAAACTCACTGTTGCTCTTGGAGATCAAGGAAGTGATGCGAAGCGAATTTCCTCTCTGCAGATTCAGAAACAGATTCTTTCTCCTCCTTTTTCTCATATCTTCAATGTTACCCAAAGGGAAATTTGGTTTTGGACCTCCAAAACAATTCTTTGAAAGCCTTTTATACGATTGGATGGACGAAAGCCAGCAGATGAACATGAGAAGAGCTGCAATTGGTAATCCCAGAACTTGCAGAAAATGAAAAAAACCCATTTCTGTACCTCTCCCTTTCTCTGTTTCCTGTCTATGAAAGGGTATTATTTATAGATGGAAAAGGGGGAGTTCAAGAATGTCGGGATTTTGACTATAAGAAACAAGTTGAACGTATTCAACTTAGAGATCGGTTTTAGACTTCTACATCCTGATTTATACAAGTTGGTTGTTAACAGCTGAATATTTTCAGATAGAAACTGATTCAATGGTATGGAAGCAACACAGCGGAAATGACGATTCAATGGTATGGAACCCAAATTGCAATCCATCCAGATTCCAGAAACTGGGTGCGGCAACCATTTAAGGTTCTCAGTCGGCTGGGGAGAATTTTCCGGCCAATCGAAGGCCGGTAACCTGTCTACTGGGGGCGGCGATGAGTTTGCGGAACAGAGGGCAGGGCGGGCAAGCAAGTGGGTGGGGTTGCAGGGAAGGGAAGGGTCGGGGACAGAGAAGGGAGGGTCGGGGGGTCCGGTGCTGGGCGGCAATTGCAGCGGTTGGCGAGGGGTTCACAGGGGTGGTGGTGACGGATGGAAGTCTTGGTTGACAGCGATAAGAAGAAGATTAAACTAGATCCCACTCCTTTAATTAAAAAAATTAAAATAGGGTTTTTTTTTTTTTTTTTGTAAATTAAAATAGGTTAATAAGAGAGGGAAAGGAGCAAAGTTTGCACTTATGTAAGGGTAGCATTTTTAATTCCAATTAAAGGGTAATATCGTCTTTTAAACCTTTGTTATAACACCATTATCCACTTAAGGTACGGTTGATAAAATCTTTCAAAGGTAGGGGAAGGCATTATCATTATTCAAAACCCAAGGAGAGGAACATAAAGAGGAACATTCCAAGATAATGTACAGAGTTATTAAGTAGTATAGTTTATTTCTTGTTTTTTAAGGGTGAAAGGAACTTAAAAAAAGATCGTAACCAGTGCACAAGGTTCCCACGTTTAGCAGGGTTTGAGGAGGGACCTTACTACCCAATAATTAAAGGGTTAATGTTGGATTTTCTTTTTCTAATCGAGGCATAGAATTAGACTTCTTAGGAAACCAGGCTTCATTAAGAGGTACAGTCCAAGATAATGTATTGAGCTATTAAGTAGCATAGTTTATTTTTTGTTTTTTTTAGGGTGAAAAGAACTTAAAAAAAGGTCGTAAGGTTGTACCCAGTGCACAAGGCTCCCACATTTAGCAGGGTCTGGGGAGGGAACTTACTACCTAATAATTAAAGGGTTCATGTTGCATTTTCTTTTTCTAATCGAGGCATAGAATTAGGTTTCTTAGGAAACCAGGCTTCATTAAGAGAAATAGTCCAAGATAATCTACAGAGCTAATAAGTAGCATAGTTTATTTTTTGTTTTTTGTAAGGTGAAAGGAACTTAAAAAAAAGGTCGTACCCAATGCACAAGGCTCCCACGTTTAACAGGGTCTGGGGAGGGAACTTACTACCCAATAATTAAAGGGTTAATGCTGCATTTTCTTTTTCTAATCGAGGCATAGAATTAGGCTTCTTAGGAAACCAGGCTTCATTAAGAGGAACATTCCAAGATAATGTACAGATTAAGTAGGATAGTTTATTTTTTGTTTTTTTTTGGGTGAAAGGAAATTAAAAAAAGATCATACCCAGTGCACAAGGCTCCCACGTTTAGCAAGGTCTGGGGAGGGAACTTACTACCCAATAATTAAAGGGTTAATGTTGCATTTTCTTTTTCTAATCGATCCATAGAATTAGGCTTCTTAGGAAACCAGGCTTCATTAAGAGGAACATTCCAAGATAATGTACAACCCAATTTTCAGAACACTAACCCTTATATCTGTGACCAAATAGAGAAGGACAGCTTCAACCATATGCAATCCCTTAATTATTATTTTCTTTTTTGGAATTTAGCTCGTCTCCAGGGAGGCATGCGCCCAGGGTGCTGCCAGGGGGCATCCAGCGGTTGAGTTGTGCCGCACACATCTCGGCACATGCCTAGGGATGGGTGCCACACAACCCAACGGCTGGCAGCACCCTGGGCGTTCCCTGCTCCCTAGAGACGATCTTGATCCCCTGGTGAGCATGGGCATGAAGCGCACCACAGCTCACCAACTACACTAGGCAACTGTTGGTACAATCCCTTAATTATTGTTTAATCCTAAGTCTTAATCTGGCTTATTTCACACACAAGCACAAGATTCACCAAATTTACAGAGTGGAACTTATGGGACATGATTTGGGCACGGCTTTAGTAATCGGTATTGGATTGGTCGAATCGATCAATTTGTATCAGTCTTGATGGAGATCGATAAGAATCTAATTTTTATTATTTTTTAATTATTATTGATTTCTACACTATGCTATTGATTGTACCACTGATTCGGATCGGAATGGTATCGATGCTGACAAAGATCATTACAGTATCGATACCGATTACTAAATCCATGATTGGGGGATTTGAACTTTCATATGAGGGTAGTGATTAATCACCCACAAATGACCTAACTAAATCACCCCTTCAAACAAATGAAAGGTAAGATATATAAATGTTTGGCAAAAGTTTTTTTGCACTACAGTGCTGGATTTTATCTAGATATTTTTTTTTTTTTTTGATAAGGTGGATTTTATCTAGATCAGTTGATGGGGTTGGATCAATTGTCTAGTTGAGTTATCTATTAGAATGGAAATGTGAAGACTTCAAAATAGTTGAAGTTTTCAAGAGAACTTGAGTCTTCCGAGTAAGTAAAAGAGTGAAGACTTCAACACGGTGGCAGTTGAAATCATTAAACAAGGTGGAGTTTTTCAAGAGACACTTTGGTAGTACCTGTAGTGAGTTTTCTTTTAAGAGAGAGAAAATGAAGAAGAAGAAGAAAGTGAGAAGTTAAAGGTGTATAGCATGGAAGAAAAACTCGATCGAAACAACAGGTTAACTTGGTTTCACTAGTTTTCGAGACGAGTTGAAGGGGGATTTTATAAATCCTTGGATTCGACCGGGTTTCGATTGGTTTCGACCATATTTCAGTGGTTTCGACACATATGTCCATATTGTAACTAAGGGAAACTTGGCTCAAAACTAGGACAGACAGGTATTTATGCTAGGCCAGAAACCAGTACAGATACTTAGTTAAAAAATCAAATTCTAAAAAAAAAAAAGTCAACCCCCCAGTTCAAAAACAAAAACTTGATTTTCAACGGTAGGTGTAATTTTCAACTTTCAAATGGGGGCTTTTCTCAAATCTTAAAATTCCATAATTTTTAATATGGTAAAACATTGTCAAAAATCAAAAGTGTGATAAAATATTCATTTGTTTTGAAGTCCAAAAAAATATTTACATTCAGAGCGATTTTGACAGCATTCACGCACACCAATTAAGTTTGACCGGTGCATAATTTATTCAATATATATCAGATTTAAGCAATCTTGGACTTGTTGGAAAGCTATCAAAACAAAGCTTTCTAGCAAATCCATGATTGCTTAAATCTCGTTTATATTGAAGGAGTAATGTTCCGGTCAAACCTTATTCGATACCCTATCCAAGAATAATATACAGTATCAAACTTGGATCAAAACCACAAGTAATATTTTTAGTGTTCTCTATGTGAAACTAATGCACGGATTGGGTTTAAAATGTCAAAAATAGGCAGCACAACAAGAATCAGAACAAAAAAAACAACTTTTGGCCCTCAAAACCAAGGTTCGAGTTAGCCTGGAGAAAGTCCTAGGTTTCGACCGAGATATGATCGAAACTGAGACGAACTTGGTTTTTGGCTAGTCGAAACCTGAATTTTAGAACCTTGGTGTATAGACACCATGAGAGAGAGAGAGAGAGAGAGAGAGCTCCTATCTAAGGAGCTGAGGGCCCAGGGAATGCCCAGGGGGCATCCCCGACAGCTGGGTTGTGCCACACACATCCCGACGGATGACTAGCACGTGCCGAGATGTGTGCGGCACAACCCAGCCTTCGGATGCTCCCTGGGCACCCCTAGGCGTTGGGTTCCTTGGAGAGGAGTTGGATCCGAGACACTCCCAATTATATTGGATCGAGCTCTTCTCCAAGGAGCCCAACGCTCGGGGGGTGCTTAAGGGGGCATCCAGTCGTTGGGCTGTGCCGCACACATCCCAAGGGCTGATTGGGCATGTGTGTGTGGCACAGCCCAATCGTTGGATATCCTCTTAGGCACTCCCTGGGCGCTAGGCTCCTTGGAGAAGAGTTGGACCAATTATATTTGCTTTCACTTTGGTTTTGGGGTTCACATTGTCTCTTATTCCTATGGATTATTATCCTCTCCAATTACTAAAGCTCGGCAGTGCGGCAATGCTAGGTGGAAATGCCAACATGTGGCAGGTTGGACATCCAATAGTCCGAACTCAACATAGTCAATGAGCTCGGACCGTTGGATGTCCGATCTGCCACATGTCAACATCTCCACCTAGTACTGTCGAGCTTTAAAGAATTGGAGAGGATAATTTTTCTATCCCTATTACTCGAAACACCCCAACCCCAAAAATGATTTTTAGGTCTTTCTATTATCAAAGATAACAATTAGGAACAAGACCAACCCCAACCTATATACACCACATTTTTAGTCCAGAAAATTTTAGAAAAGAATTTTACCCCCAAAAAAAAAATTTTAAAGGAAATTTATTTTTTTTTGTGGTAGAAATTTAAAAGAAGAGAATGATAATGTATAAATGAGAGGGAGAGAGTGTGAAGATCTTAAAGTTAATTGTTATTAGAGCAAATTACATGCACCCCTATAGTTTTAAACAATAACAAAACCCTCTCCTTATTATCACCTTTTACGTGCATTCCCTAGATTTTTGGGAGACTTACAAATAAGCCCTTACTGTCAATTGTAGTTAAACTTTTTAAAAACCTTTTATTACCCTCCAAATTTTTCCATTGACCCTTTTATCCTTAACCCAAATTCAACTTCCCAAAATAACGTTCCAATCACACCCTAACTCTTTACCTTTCCCTTTCTTCTCCGGCAAACTGCGAAGAAGAGAATCAACCAACGCCGGTGCTGCTGCTCCTGCACTTTCATCCCTTCCCATCCGTTTTATTGCAGTAACTGATTCCCTTTTTCCTCGTCTTCCTAATTTCCTTCTTTCCATCCATGAAAACCGACGAGAGAAAGCTCCGTTCGTCTTGTAGTCGCTGCTGTTTCTCTTCCTCTTCTTCTTCTTCCCACGAGATTTTCAGTGAAGTAAGGTTGCAAAACTGCATTTTTTTGAGACTTTGATACAATCATCGCCTATCATTGCTGTTCTCTTCTAACTTTCTATTTCGAAAAATTGCAGGAAACAAATAATGGTAAAGAAATTACGGAAACCCTAAAAAATACTCCACCAATATTTTTCTGGGATTTGTCGGGATTTGAATGTGTATTACAGGGTTACTTGGCACTCATGGAAGGCAAATTTGAGACATACTTATTTCAACACGCCATGAACAGTAATTTCAGTTATTGCAGCAGTTGTGCTGCTTGTTAATACATTCTTACGGACCATATATACTATCAAATCTGTTATTTGAAATTAAATCTGCTGCTCCGAAGGATTGCTTGTGTATTCAACATTGGTGGTTTTGTCCTGGTGCTGGAATGACTCGATTTATGAAATGTGGTGGTAACATGAAGAAATTGCATTCATGATTCGTTTTTCACCCGCAACAAGCATCATCATTGAACAGAAGTCCTTTGGCAGCAGGTGTGGCAATGGGCCCCAAGAGAAGGATTTCTTGATTATCTTGAGTTCGTATCATCTTAAATTCACATTTCAGGGATTGCCCTATATGTGACATTTAGACAGAAGGAAGAAGCATTGAAGTGGTGTTTCGGACTGCAGGGCCTTTTTATTTTTGGTGATGAACTTGATATTTTGTAATTTGCTCTTTCCTCCAGAATGTGGATTGATGGCGTGCTGCAGATCCTTTAGGAAGAAGAATTGTGGCTTGAATCGGTTTTTCCTTCATTTTTGGGTTTGATTTTGATTTTTTTTTACTGGTAGCGATTCTCAGAAATCATGCCTCTTTAGTTTTGGCAAAATTTTCCGTTCTGTTTCTAAATTAAAATCACTTGGCTTTGGGTATCGTATGGTCATAATGGTGCTGGAATTTTGGAGGGTGCCTGGGCCAGGGGAACTTCGCAGGAGATGGGCATCAGCTTCTACACCTTCACGGAGCTTTTGGGTGTAACAAAACCTGAATTCCTTGAAGGGGTTTTCACGTTTGGGGAAGAAGGATAATAAAGGGTAAAATGGTCTTAAAATTAAGTCATTAAACTAAAAGGGTAAAATGGATTTTTGAGTTTAAAAAATAACAGTTTACTAACACCGTGAATCATTACGGGGTTTTTTATAAAAGTGAAACTAGAGGGGATGTTTTGTTATTGCTTGAAACTACAGGGAGGGTGCATCTAATTTGCTCTTGTTATTAAGGTTAACTATTTGGATCAAGGCCAAGCCCACCTTGAGCCCGATATGCCCAGGCCTAGGCTGATATATCCTAACCCAACTTCGGGGCAGGTTGGGCCTGGGCTGAGCCTTGGTGACCTTGGGGTTGGCTTGTGTTTTAAAAAATTCGATTCAATCCGATCCTGTTGCACCCTTATATGGGAAAATTTTTTGTTGCTACCTAGGTTGCTGGAATGTTCCTTCTACCTTGGCTTGCAGCCAAATAAATGGAATAATTCACTCCCCCTTCCCCTTAGGGTTCACAAAAACCCTCGTCCGTTAATAGTATTTTCCAAAATACCTTTTTTTATTCCATTTCTTTGGCTGTGTAGTTGATATCAATTCGTCTAAGGTTACTATTTATTTTTTCCCCCACCCCTATCCAACGCTCTTGAAGTCATGTATCAAGTATTAGTATCGTATTGGAGTATTAGCTGACGCATATTGATATCGTTGGAGACCGATACCGATACAATATTGATAAATATTGGAGGTATCGATATCCATTGAGGGTAAAATGATCCAACATTTGATTTTTATCTAAATTTAAATGCAAAATCTTTTGATCCAATACATCGATCCATGTTGGTATGGATGTCAGTGGACCTATATCTGTTCCATTTTCCCAAATTCCTCTAATAGAGGAAGGCGGAAATAACCACCGTACCCCTGCCCGAACACACTACCTGGGTGGGGTCCACCCCCTTCTATTAGAGGAACTTGGGGAAATGGAGCGGGCAGGAAATAGAGCAGATAAAAATACGGATGTCAGAACACTGATACCATAATTTTAAATCCATATTAAAGCCCTACCTACAATTAGGTGTGTTTTCTCCAAAGAAACACAATTAGGGGTGTCAAACCTAGCCTGAGCCCACGAAACTGGACCAAATTAACAGAAAATGGCCCAAACTAAAATCGAAATGAAGCCCATTGGATTGGTTCTGAACTGGGGTTTTACGACACTGAAACCAAATCAGACCGCAATAAAACCCATAAAACCAAACCACCTTAGAAAATCGGACAAAAACCAAACCCAAACAGATATAACCCAATAAGAAACTATACCAACCCAAAATTCATTAAAAAAAAAAACGATTTTTTTCCATACTTATAAATATATACTTATATGATAAACCAAATCGAAATCGAACCAAAACTGATTCACCTATTGTCAGACCGAAATTGATAAAAACCAAATCAAAACCGATCCAAACCGACCGAATGAAACCCCCCACCTACAAAACACCTGAAGGCGCTAGCTTCTAGAGCTCCCTGCCACCAAATCCCTTAAATCTATTCGTGTTTGCTTTGTGTTGCGATGTGTGAATCCAAGACTTCCATCTAACGACACGTGGTAGTGAGTATATATCATCACGTCTTGTTTGAGTACTTATATTTGTTTCATGGAGAAAAAAAAAAGGTTTAATTCCAACTTCGACGATTATGGCTTCTAAAGCAACGGTAAGTGCAGGGTTTAATACTAAACATCGATTTCATTTTTTTTTTTTAGGTATTCAGTTTCTTCTCTGAAACACAACATGAATTAATTGCAGAAGAACTTATGGAGATCGGTTTGGAACGGAATCAAAGGAAACCGCCGGTCACTTGGGGATGACAACGCTTTGGCCCACACAGGGTTGTTGCAATTGATGTATGCACCTGGGGTGTGGGTGAATAAGAAGAAGAGGGAGACGTTGCCGGAGGTGGTGATACCAGATGAGGTGGCGGACCGGTTCATCACCAAGTCTGTCTTCAGAAAGGTGGCCCACATTCAGGAGGAGGAAGAGGGCCATACCGTCTCTGACCCAACTCGAGGAGATGTTTTCGCCCAGTAAGCAAAATAAACCAAGTTAATTTCAGAGGTTTTATTTTGGAATTTGTTACATATGGGCCAGTCGAACCGGCATAAGACAAACCCCGGTTCGATGATACCTAAAATTCATCTAACTGGATGGGTCTAGCCGGTTTTAACTGACTGGGTTCGGTTTTCTAAATTCTAATGGGATATATATGATGCTTTGCAGCCCTATAAAAGCGAAAGCAGAGAAGTTGAAATCGGTCGGTGTGGAACCGAGCCATATATGGCCGTTGATTTCTTTCTTCTACCTTGTTTTTAAGTTTGTGGAAGCCATGGATTTTGAATTACAATTTTGTAGAAGCCATGGAGTAGTAGAAGTGTTAGTAGTAATAGTAATACATGAATATGAGAGTAGAAATTGTAGTAGTAATAGTAATACATGAATATGTGAGACCCCCCTTTTCTGTTGCACTTTAAAACTTTAGAAAAATTTCTCTATCTAACTATGATATATTACCAATCCTGCCCTTATTTTCTTTTTGTACCATTTTTTTTTTATGGAAAATAATCCTCTCTAATTCCCTAAAGCTGTGTAGTGCTACAGTGCTGGGTGGAGATGTAGATATGTGGCAGCTTGCATATCCATCTGTCTAAGCTCATTGACTTATGTTGAGTTCAGATCGTTGATGTCCAAGCTATTAGTTGTCGACATCTCCACTTAGTACTGTCGCATTACACGGTTTTAGGAATTGGAGACGATTAAAATCCGTGTTGGATATTTCTTGTCATGTTGGAGTGTGACTTATTTTATTATTTTTAGTTCCTTGCCTGGCCCAGTTCCCTCGGTGCCTGTAATAAGGGGGGTAGACCTCACTCGGGCATTATGTTCAGGTAGAGGTAGGGTGGTCATTGCGTTCCCCCTCCCCCTTATTATAGGCACTGGGGGAACTAAGTTGGTCAGGGAGTTGTTCTAAAAATTGATCTAATTATATATATACAAGTCCAATAATAGTAGTTGTAGAATACATGACACAACCCCAACATACAGGGTTCCATTTCTTACCCGTTCCATTTCCTCTAATAGAGGGGGGGGGGGTTGGACTCCATCCGAGCAGTGTGTTCGAGTAGGGGTAGGGTGGTTATTTCTGTCCCCTCTATTAGAGGAATTTGGGGAAATGGAGCTACTCAGGAAATGAGGCAGATAAAGGAAGACACAAACTACGATTGGTTTTGCGCATGGGTTAGGATGTTTAATGGCAATTGGATGAGGTAGCTAATTTGCTCAAACAGTTTAAGCATTAGAAGCAGGGTTTTAAAATGCGAAATCGAAGACAAAATGGGTCAGAGACGATTTCGTTCCTCAGATCCAAAAATATGGAATTTCTAAGATTTTTAGGCGAAATCAATCATGGCCGATTCTTAAAACCCTGATTAGAAGACTTACCTATACCTATACAATTAGCTATGGAAGAATAGCTCTACAAATTGAAGTCAAGAAAGTGGATCAACAACAAAAATTGGATCAACCAACGGACGCCAATGAAGTTGTGGATTATGTTAAGTCTACAACCTAGCACAGTTGGCCATGGGAAATTATGGACACTCTTTTGTCGATAGAATGCATTATAGAGGAATAAAAAAAGGGGAGAATGTTCTCTGAGCCACAGCGCAGTCTGCGTTCATGCACATGGGTAGCCTGTGCAGGGGGGTAGGGTGGTCATTGCGACCACCTCCATGTGTCTGGGCGCAGGCTGCGTTGCAGCACAAAGAACAACGGTCCTATATTAGAGAAGGAAGGATTGAGATCTTGGTTTTGGTTAAACCCAAAATTGAGATGTGTTGGATCCTGTTTCGAGGTTTTGATACTGGATTTCGATCTTGGACCTTCCCCTGACAACTCGAAGATTTCGATCAATTTCAACCGAGATTTAATTCCATGGGCACGACTGGTCCGAGTTGATAGCCCTCAATTGAAAGCAATTAAAAATTTTGGTAATGCGTCTATTTATGGATTTGCGATATGTTTAATCATTAATGGAGTTAATAGCAAATGTAAGATATTGCTCGTTAAGAAGGATTATGAGATGGTTCAACTAATATAAGAAAGAAATTAATGGTTCGTTCGTTATGAAGGAATAAGAGAGATTGGTTGTTCAACTAATGAAAGACAAGGTTCGTTATAAAAGGATAAGAGAAAATGACCTCTTGAGTTGCCTTCAGTAACAAGACTAACGGTAGGAGATTGAAGGCTACGAGTCAATAAGGGACGTTAGAGAAACTATTCCACTACTCTTCCCTCACTCTTTCCCTTTCTCGTTTTTTTTTTTTGTGAAAGAAGATAGTTTGGCACCCACTTATAACACCCACCACTAAATTGTCATAACTGTCTACTTAAAATTACAAAACTACCTACTAATAGGGGTTTTGCCTACTTCAAACCGGACCAGTCAACCCAAGGTTTGGATAGGCAATTTGATCATGATTAACAGACAAGCTGGTCTAATTCTTGTCTTGATCCATGAGTCAACTTAGACCAGTTTATCATTTTCGGCCCAATTGATAAGTGAGTCAGGTTCATTCCTGGCTAATTGGTAAGGTTCCATGATCACAAACATGACGATTGTTGGGGGTAGGATGTCTTGTATTCTATTGCATGGGTTTGTGGTTGAATCCAAAGGATTTACATAGGGTGATTCGGGAAGTTTATAAAGACAGAGAGGCATAAGGATGTACAAGGGGTTGTCACCCTATTCTCCATTTTTAGTAAAAGCCTCTCTCATCTCTCTGTAGATGTAGGCACCTTATCAAACCATGTAAATCTTTGCGTTATATGATTGATTGTTTGCTATATATTTTTTTTCTATATCATTATAGGATATCGTTTCTATAACTACAAAGTGGAAAAATTATCTCCTCTAGTTCCCAGTCCGGCCTAGTTTTCCAGTGCCTCTAATAATGGGGGGGGGGGGGGAGGTAACCCAACTGGATAGAGGTAGGGTGATCATTGTGGCCCTGTTAAGGAATTTTTATCCTCTCAATTACACTGCCTGTAGTTGACTGTCAAGTACATCTAATAAAGGGAGATGGACCCCACCTCGGGTAGTGTGTTCAGGCAGGGGGTAGGATAGTCATTTTTGCTCCTCTGTTAGATGTACTTGACTCAAGTACAGGCAGTGTAATTGAGAGGACAAAGATCCTCCAGTTAGGGGCACTGGGAACTGAAGCCGTCTGAAGGGGATAAAGTGGAACCTTTCTGACCGTTTTGATGAAGGTGTTGGGTTCCCATTGTGCTGCTTAGAAGCTGAAGTACTCTTGGTCTACCCAAGCAGCCAACCCAACCACTTCTCTAACCCAGCCCACCTTTGGAAACAAAAGATCATTATGAAAAAAATTAAGAGGTGGGTACCAATAGGGTGTCTATCCAGGCAGAAACAGAGTCTTAGAAGGATCAAACAAACACAACAAAACAGAAAAGAATTAATAAATTAAGAAGAAATTGGCTTCAATGACACTCTAAAGTTAAGCTTAACCAACTTCATGCCTATGGGTTGGACAGCCGCTCCCCAACTTGGGCTCTGTTGATGTTGCCTGTCTGTTTCATTTCTCACTCTCTCTCTCTCTCTCTCTCTCTCTCTCTCTCTCACCCTCTCAGCTCTCAGCTTTTATATAAACTTCTTTCACAGGTTTCCATGGTGTGCATCCAAAGATCACGAGTGAGTCAAGAGAAATCCATCTTTCTGAAAAATGGGTTCTTCTCTTAACACATCATTTGCTTCCATCAAAATTCTGATCTTCACAATTAGCCTTATTTGCCTTCTGACTGAGCTTGCAGTTGCAAAACACACTGGGAGGATAACAAGGCATTACAAGTTTGATGTAAGTGTCTGATATCACCTGAAATCTCTGATTTTCTCTTATTCTGATCATCTGATCAACTGATCAACTATTTCTTTCATCACAGATAAAGATGCAAAATGTGACAAGACTCTGCCACACCAAAAGCATAGTGACAGTGAATGGACAATTTCCTGGGCCTAGGATCATAGCAAGGGAAGGAGACCGTGTGGTTATCAAGGTTGTTAACCATGTCAGCCACAATCTCACCTTGCATTGGTAAGTCATATATGGAACTAATTAACATTTCTCTACACTATCTATATGAAACTTTAATGCAAACTGGTATCTCATATTTTGATGTGTGCAGGCATGGTGTGCGGCAGCTAAGGAGTGGATGGGCAGATGGGCCAGCTTATGTGACTCAATGCCCCATACAAACAGGGCAGAGCTATGTCTACAACTTTACCATTATTGGCCAAAGAGGAACTCTGTTCTGGCATGCCCACATCTCTTGGCTAAGGGCAACTGTCTATGGACCCATTGTTATTCTCCCTAAGAGAAATGTTCCCTACCCATTCACAAAACCCTACAAGGAAGTCCCAATTATCTTTGGTAATTCTTTTGATGACCCTTCTCCGTACTCTTTGATTAGTACATCAGCGTCATAAATGTTCTGCCCCCTATAGTACGAAGTCGATAATACCCCCTTGACCCTTCTTTAGAAGTTTAATATTCAGTTGGGAATTTTTACAGGAGAGTGGTGGAATGCGGATACTGAAGCAGTTATCAAACAAGCTATGAGAATAGGGTTAGCTCCTAATTTGTCTGATGCCTACACCATTAATGGTCTCCCTGGACCCTTATACAATTGCTCTTCCAAAGGTACCAAAATGACAAAAAAAAAAAACTATATAGAAAGTGTTAAATGGTGAACTATATACCAAATCTTATTTGCTAAACTCTGTTTGGTGGCTACAGATACATTCAAGTTGAAGGTGAAACCAGGGAAGACATATCTCTTACGTTTGATCAATGCTGCATTGAATGATGAACTCTTCTTCAGAATTGCCGATCACAGCCTAACTGTTGTTGAGGCAGATGCTATATATGTGAAGCCATTCAAGACAGATACTATCCTTATTACTCCAGGACAAACTACCAATGTCCTTCTCAAGACCAAACACCATCACATCTCCACTACAACCTTTCTCATGGCTGCTAGACCTTATGCTACTATCACTACCTTTGACAATTCCACCACTTCTGGGATTCTAGAATATGAAAAGCCCTTAAATTCCACAATCAACAAGAACAAGAAGAAGCTTGTTCTCTTGAAACCAACACTCCCAGTCTTTAATGATACTACCTTTAGTGACAATTTTGCCAAGAAACATAGGAGCTTAGCCACTACTCAATTCCCTGCAAAAGTTCCACAGAAAGTTGATAAACAGTTCTTCTTCACTGTAGGATTGGGACTCAGTCAATGCTCTAAGAACAGTACTTGCCAAGGTCCTAATAACACAAGATTGGCAGCTGCCATTAACAATGTTTCCTTTGTGCAACCAACCACAGCCCTCCTCCAAGCTCATTTTTTCCGGCAATCTCGCGGAGTTTTCACCACAGATTTCCCCACCAACCCACCATTCCTTTTCAATTACACAGGGGCACCGCCTAACAATATCATGGTGAAGCGTGGGACTAAAGTGGTAGCATTGCCATTTAACACAACTGTGGAGCTAGTGATGCAGGACACTAGTGTTCTTGGTGCTGAGAGTCACCCTCTCCACCTTCATGGCTTCAATTTCTTTGTGGTTGGTCAAGGATTTGGCAACTTTGATCCTAAGAATGACCCTGCAAAATTTAATCTTGTTGATCCCATGGAGAGGAACACTGTTGGGGTTCCATCTGGTGGTTGGGTCGCCATTCGCTTTCTTGCGGATAACCCAGGTGGGTTTAAAAAGTTCACTACAGTAGTTTTCAACTAAGAAGCTGACCAACTTTTAACAAACTTTTGTTAAACATCACCATCGAATAACTAATATGTACATGATGATGGTGAGACCTTGCCCAATTAGGGATGAAACTTGGGCTGGGCCCATGGTTTGAGGAATCAGTATCGGATCGGCGGATTCATTTCGGTATTGGTGGAGATAGATACCAATTAATATCGGTATTGGTGGAGATCGATACAATACCAATACAGGGGTAATACTGACCAAGGGTGAAACTGTAAATAAGACCATTTTTTATTAGAAATTTAAGGGTGAAACCGTCCGATCAGGATTGGTATCGTATTGGCATCCGATGAAACTGATACCGATCCGAATACTGATTACTAAAACCCTGGCTGGGCCTGCTGAATCAGCCCAACTCTGGAATTAGCCCAAATTTTATGGCCTCGGCTGAGCGCGAAAGATTTACAGCTGGCCTGGCCCAAGCCCAAACTTATAAAAATGCATATTTAAAGCAACAAAAGCGCTTACTTGTCAAATTGTACTGATTCACCTCTTTATGATGATGATGATGATGATGAAAAAATGTGTTGACAGGTGTATGGTTTATGCACTGCCACTTGGAAGTCCACACCAGCTGGGGTCTGAAGATGGCATGGGTAGTCATGGATGGGAAGCTACCCAAACAAAAGTTGCCGCCTCCACCGTCTGATCTCCCCAAGTGTTGACCTTTGACCATAGTTTAGTCCCATTTGAACTCTTTTTTTTTTAGGGTTTCAATTCTTTGGTTGAAGGAAAAAAAAAAAGAATAGGCACTCCAACAGAGGGAGAAAGAAAAAGGAGAGATAGTCGTTTCAATCTGCATTTTTGTAATTTTTGTTCTTTCTTGCAATCCGTCCACTTGGATTTTTTTGTTTTGGTAACTCGTCCACTTGGATTAAAAACATAAATTGAGAGGAATTTTTTATGAAGAGGTTGTTCAATAATTCAAAGTCTCATTGTTTTTGCTTATGGATTTCTTTAACTAAAGGAAACAAATTTGATCCCACTTCTCTTCCCCACCCTTTGGTTTGGTCTGGTCCGGATTGAACTGATTAGTTTGGATCGATCAAACCGGTTCGGACTGAACTTTGACACCCTTAACTCCAAATAAAAAAACTCTATAAATTATCTCCTATTCCCATCAGATTCAACTTGCAATTCGATCAATTTTATATAGGAGCATGGTTTGTAATCTCGGGACAGATTGGTATCGGTTGAGGTCAATCTCAAATATTGACTGATCCGATACCGATCCATGGGTACGATTCAGGAGTAGAAACATAATAAAAATCAATTTTTATTAAAAAGCAAAGGTAATTCTGTCCAATTTGGATCCTCTACTATCGAGCTGCCCATACACGACAAGACGTGCAATGACTGCCTCACCCCTGTCCGAATACCTTACCCGAGTGGGGGTAAGGCAGTCATTGCACACCTCATCGTGTCTGAACAGCACGGTTCTGCCAGGCAGTTCGGCAATAGAGGATTTGGATCCAATTTCGTCCATTCCAAACCAATTAAAGGCAATCTGGATTGATCCAATTTTTTATACCTTAAATCACGATAGGAATTATGCATATGTTTCTACTGTTTTCGTCTCTAGAATTCTAATTAATTATTCTTAAAGGAAGACAATTTTATCAATTTCCTTTTCATAAAAACTCATTGATATTTTGAAATCAATCAATTTTTTAAAAAATAGAAAATAAAAACACCCTAATAGAAACAGAAAACTAATTAATTTATCAAGATAGTTGAAGTACATACTAATCCAAACCTAAAGAACTAAGTAAACTAAATTATACGAATTTATTTGTAAATGGAAATATTTAATTTAATTTTTTTTCTTTAGGAAAAAGTTCTTTAAATAAGCGGTATAGTGATGTGCTACAACGATTTCATTCATAGAAAGGCAACAAGGTCATTTCTTGTGAAGAAGAAAGACAGAGAAAGAGACAGTGTACCCTCCCTTGATGGCTCACATAACCTCCTTCCTCTTGCTTTTGTGTTTTAACTCATGTCTCCTTTTTCTTAAATAAATATTTTACTTAAACTAAAGTTTTTAATATTTATGAAATAAATGTTAAAGCAAATAGTGAAAGTGGTGGACAAATAATACCAAAAGATGTATGATTGGACATAAGTACAATTATTTTTAAGAAAAATTAAAGATGTGCAATAAACATATAAATATTCCCTCAAAAAAAAAAAAAACACTAATAGAATATCTTACTGTTGCGTCAAGAAATCGTCGAGCGGTCCTGCGAGTGCCGTCACCTGCAAGTGGACCAAGGGGCCAACAGAGAGAACCGGTGTGGTTCCGGCCTAGGGCTCTTCGATGCCAAAGTTAGATCTCGTGGCGCAAATAGATGAATAGTGATTATTCAGTATGAGATTAGATGTCCCCGATACGGTTGTGTACCTTGCCTTTTATAGTAGCATATGGCGGTGTGGAGAGTCCCAGTTTGATGGCGATTGTGCCGTTGAGTGGATAGAGGCCCTGGGTAACGGGGCTCTATCCTGATTGGCCATCTCCCCGTGGGAGGGAGTGTCCTGGTGGCATCAGGATCCTTGGTGGATAGATACCCGCGCGTGGTGATAACGTCCTTGGTACTTGAATCCGTCTGGGTGACGTGACCTCTAAGCGACGGTCTAGAGTCCTGATAGTGACATGAGTCTTAGCGATACGATCGGATCATAGATGGGTGGCCCCCACCTCACGTGCCCACGATGCTGTGCCTGGGTGCAGGCCGCGCCTGGGTGAGGCCGCGCCTGGATGTGTGGCCGTGCCTAGGTGAGGCCTCGCCCGCCTGGATGTGTGGCCGCGCCCGAGGGGTGGCCATGCCTGGGTGAGGCCGCGCCGGAGGGGTGGCCGCGCCTGGGTGAGGCCGCGCCCTGATGTGTGGCCGAGCCCGAGTGGTGGCCGCGCCTGGGTGAGGCCGCGCCCGAGTGCTAGGACCCGGTTCGTTCTCCTTGGCTATGGAACGGGTCGCCTGTGACACGTGGCGATCGTTGATTGGCCCGGTGAATATTGGATGTATCACTTACTTAGACCTCCTCATTACAATACTAATGATTGCCTACCTTTGCTTAGCATGAGTCATTAAGCTAGTCATTCTATAAGTCCAGATATAATATAAATATGAAAAGTTGAATAATTTATAACAATGCTAATATATACATAAAAAAACCGAATGTCTACAAAAAAATAAAAGACTTATGGGTGGAGCCATCACACAACCTATGTTTAGGACTCTAGAATCTTCCATAATTGGTTGAATTCCATCTCCCCTCTCTAATTCTTCCTACCATTTTGAGGAAATCGAGTCAAGGATTCTCTTTATTGAAAATGAAAGAACTATTTATATTTAGGGAAGATGTTCTCTGCACTAGGGGTGCAGGATGCGTCCAGACACATGAGGGTGGGTGAAACGATCGTCCCGCCCCATGTGTCTCGGCACCGCTTGCACTCCCGGGCAGAAAACAGTGCCCTTTATATTTATTTGAGATAGATCGAATAGAACTAGAAATAATAAACTCAAACTTAGACAAAGAAGATTATGACTCTAAACATCAGCACTACCATAGCAGTAGTAATTAGTAAGTTGGGGCAAATTTGGTTTGATCTCTTCAACCGGATAATCATCGATTGTGGATTGGGGACCCTAAGCATTACTATTTCTTTATTGAAGAGATTATCGGTGTGCAAATTTGTCTTGCCTTCTGTAGGTACACGGGTAAATGCATCTCCATCCCCCCTCGGTGGACCGGGACCTGGGTTGGATCCCCTGTGATGGTCTTGAGAGAGAAGGATAATTTGGTTTCTCTATCTCTTTTTTTTTTTTTTTTTTTTCTCTTCTTTGGAGTTGCTACCTAGATAAGACTCTAAGACCCATAAATGTTTTCCTTTTTTGGGGGAAAGAATTGACTCGAATAGATAAGGCAAAAATCCTCCCAGCTCTTTAGGCAACTTCAAGGTTACAAGTAAGGAAGATTTTACACACCCATTTTGCTCGATCAGAGGTCTATCTCCTTCTATTTAGACTATTCTTAGGTTTACTAGTCCTACTAATTAGTCATATGTACTAGCATGTATAATAGAATTATGGAATTACTAAAAACTACACTAACCTAATCTAGATTGCTAAGTTGGAAAGTTGCAAAGTACAAATGAAAGCAATATACACGGAATAAATGAAAAGGAGAATAACAATGAATAATGTATACATAGGGAGGGGGAGAACCGAACTTGAATGTCACTTTGTCAAGCTGCGTACGTATCTCATGTCAAATGTAGTTCAGACATGATATGGAATATAAGAAATCATGTGATCCAATATAGGCATGGTATAGATTATCATAATGAGTCTAAACATAACTAATAATGCATAAATTGGGAAATTACTTTATATACATGGGGGAGATCGAACTTGAACATAACTTTGCCAGACTGCCTATGTAACTTTACTAGGGATCAGGTCAACTGCAGTTCTCAATGATGACTGAGGAATTCTTTAGGATTTTGACCACTTTAGGGGTCTAATCATTGGTTTTGAAAGGGTGTGGGACCAATGACATTATTTGGGTGTCAATTGGACCTCTATCGAAAATTTTGGCATCTTAACAATGTACCATAGGGTTTTTGGAAAAATACAGAAAGAGTATCTAGTCTATGTAGAATTTAACTAATTAAATAGCTAAATAAACAATTATCTAATTAAATAAATAAAAGAGAGAGGAGAGAGAAAAATACTTGTTTGGATCCAAAAGGCTTGACGGCTCAGTTCTGCAGAGTTTCAACGCTCTTACCGCCATCCCGATCAAATTTCAACTCTTTAGAGGTATTTTGTAATTTTTGGGATTTTCTCAAGATATTCTCTTATCCCCCACTGGAATCTCTGAAAAAAATGGGCCTTGGGGATTTCAGAGCTATCTCTAGATTTTAGGCTTTCTCTAGAACTCTGGTGTTTCGAGTAGGGGTGTAAATGAATAGTCGAAATCTGTTTTCGTATCCATGTCCGTATCAGTTTAGCACTATCCGAATCCATCCGAAAGTTAAACGGATGCGGATACGGATAGGCTATAGCTATCCGAAAAATTATATTTACATGTAAACGGATAAAATATCCAATCTGTATCTATGTCCGTATCCGTTTAGCACTATCCGAATCCATTTGAAACCTAATCGGATGTGAATGCAGATGCGGATATAGCACTATCCGAGCCGAATCCAATCCGTTTACATCCCTAGTTTTGAGGTGTGCATGAAATGAAGGTGTGAGGTCCTTTTTATAGGAAACCACAACGGGAGGGTATTTTGGGGATTAAAGAAAAGGTCACACCACCAAGGAATGACCTGGCATCGTGGCCAGGTCTCCCTTGGTTTTGCCACGTGGCAATCCCTTTGGTGAAAATATAAACCCTAAAAACCCAAATTTTGATAGCATTTTACAAGAGACTTTTTATACGATGATATCTCCCAATTTGATCCGTCGGATTTTGAGTGTCTATATATCGTTGAAAAAGTTCTTGAGATTAATATCCAATTATGTAAAGTTAAGCGACAAATTTATCCAAAAAGACATTCAAAATTATACTCAAAATAAGAGAAAGAACAATGTACAAGAAAAGGAGGTCCGTGTGGCGATCAAATCTTAGACAAAGAGAAGATAGGAATGTTTTCTTGCTAAAGATCAGCAAACTATGTCTCAAGATACATGAACCAAGAAAGCAAAGAAAAAACTATTCAAAGTATAATATGATACTTTTGTCCCTGTTTTTAGTCAAAAATCAATTTTTTTTCGTTTAGGTGGATCGGATTGGATCGGTCTCTACCAATATTGAATCGATTCAATTCGATTGAAATCGGCCGATCCAATCTGCATGGTTTGAGGTATTGGATCGGGTTGGCCAATTTTGGCCAGATCAGATCGATTCGATCCAATTGTACAGACAAGGGTAAAAATATAAAAAACCTTAACTTTTTAATAAGAAAACAGAAACAAAAATGTCATATTTGTCCGAATTTAAGCTATCCCGATCCGTATCAGCCGTTCCGATCCAATCGATACCAAAATCACGAACCATGTCAATCTGAGATTACGAACCTTGCCTTCAAGAGATATTTTGCCCAAAAGAAGTTTAGCATCTGACACGAGTCACACAACACGGTTTTCAAGTGGGGACCCCCACCGAGAGGGTTATCCTTAACTCCAAAGAGGCATAAGGGTAAAACCGTAAATCTGCAAGGATGCCGGTTCGATGTGGCCGCCTAAGAATCGTGCGAAAGCGACTTGAGGGTGTGATCTGGCAACACTGCATTCAGTCAACGAGAGAGAGAGAGAGAGAGAGAGGCCATCGACACAAAACCGCGTAAGAACCGCGTCGCGTAAAGACCAGAAAGAGAGAGAAAAGAAAATATTAACCACCAAAACCCGAAAAAATCTCTCTTCAAGTTTTAAAATAATATTATTGGTCATTTGATAGTGAAAGACACCGGGCCCACCAAAAATATGGTACGTACACCTTCTTCCTTTATCGTTAGATTTCAGAAATCAAAATCTTGAGAGCTCAAATCAGATGTAACTTCATGAAAATTTAGGCTCGAGTTCATCTTATCATTACTCGTTTCAAAATAGGCTAAAAGCGGAAAACACATACCACGATCTGTCCCTCTCTGACTCACTAAACGAAGAAAGAATCTCTCAAGCTGCGAATATTTACTTTACACTGTTTGACGGTTCACTTTTTCTTTTACTCTGAATTTACAACTGTACCCCTAACTTTTTCTGGAACTTTTCCTTAATACTACTGACATGAAATGACCAAAGTCTCCATTTCCACTTGCTTGAAGATTTCTTGCATTCAATTGTTTTTCTAAAGTTGAGGTCTATGAATATTTTTTATAATAGAAATATATGTGCATTTGTGCATTTAAATATTGTGGGACAACCAAACTTTCCTTAATGGTTAGATTTGTTAAAGTAAGTTATAGGATTAGGGGGTGACACGCTATCAGTGTGGGATGGGATCTTTCATGTCAAGCTAATGAGAACACGAGAGAGGGCGCTGCATAATTAAAAGGGTGCCTGATACGAATAATGTAGAGATCATTTTCCCATAAGTTAATGAAAGGTTATATTAGATTCCTTTTGGAACCACTAAAACATGACTAGTTTAATGATTTGATATAGGTTGACTCATGAGTTGATAATTGGTATAGTGATCCATTTTATAATCTTGATCTTGATTTTATTATCGATTCATTTTATTTAAAGTGAAGGTTTCTTGATTCCCAAATATTACCAAGGCATAAATTGGATAAACCCAAAATTTGTGAATACATATACATCAAGTCCATTGCATGTATGTCATGTTTTAATTTTGATGGAATTCGCCAAATGATAAAATAAAGCTTCATATACAACTTTTGAATGATGTATAAGTAATACATAAATGGCTTAAAAATTACAAGAATGCATGGAAGTATATGAGGTAGCAAAATGATGGACTGTTCAAATCAACTTATCTGAGTAAGTCACGTAAATGAAAATTTTCTTTTAAAAATTTTTCTAACTATTTGTGTTTTGAGAGAGAGAGAGCAAAGGCAAAAAATAAATAAATAAATAAAAATAAAACAGATTAATTCCTATCACATATTGCAAGTTTGTATCTTAATGAACTCCTTATCAATTTTTGGGGATTGGTGTGTGGTTTGTGTGATTACACTTTCATCGAAAAAAACTCCTTATTATTCAATAATATTTTTTTGGGGCCTGCAAGGAAACACACGGTAAGAGATCAATCATTGTTACAAATTGTGTTTTTAGTATCGTAATCAGTTTACAAGTTTTTGGTGTTTTTTGTTGTCAAAATGTGGAAGCATGGGAGAACGTTATTTTGCTAATATTATTACCAATATTCGATACTGGGTTATTCATAGCAATCTAGGTGTTGGCTATCCTCCCCTCCCCCCCCCCCAACACAATTTCTATTTCCCTTTTGTTGTATGCGGACTATATTGGAATTTTGTTTCCCCCGTAATAAAGTCTACTTATCAAAAAAAAAAAAGGTTATTCATAACATTACTATACCTCCCCTATTCATTGCGGGTTGGTTATTTGTTAGCACGGGTTTAGCTTACGATGTATTTGGAAGCCCTCGACCAAATGAGTATTTTACGTTAATAACTGTAAAACTGGTATAACTCGATGATTGTAAACATAAATGCTCATAATACTACCTTACATGTATGCAGTATATAGATCCTTGTAATTGGAGCTTATCCTCTAAATGATGCATGATATAAAGTATATTATTTATTATAATCTAATTATGTTTATTTATAAGAAAAGGGAAAGAGTTTGCTATTCAGTCGCGTGGCTCTCTACCAACGCGGGGCTAGTGAGATGGCACATGGACATCCAACAAGAGGGGTGGGGCAGTCATTTCGCCCCTCATGTGTGTGGATGTAAGGAAACACGACCATAAAACATTCTTTTTCCCTTATAGAACTATAATTTTGTGAGAAAGCTCTCATTTGTGGTTGTCCTCGATTACAACTAGATGCTACAAAAATTTAATGGGACAAATACTTACTTTTATCTATTAGTTATGGGAATTTCTATGTGAGAGCATCCCCTGCTTATGTGTAATGTTACATGATCTCAAAATTGAAGGTTTTTTACTTGATCAAACTCTTCCCTTGATCTATCTTTAAAAAAAATTATTTTCTTGATTATGGTGGTTGATACTAATGGAGGTTTAGATCGAATGACTTTGCTCATGAATGAATTCTTATCTTCATTGTATCACAATTATAACACTAATTGTATCTCCTTTTAAAATTCCTTTTTTTTTTTTTTTTTGACTTTTAATCGTAATGGGTCTCATGTAATGGATTAGCTTCTCTCCTAGAAGACTTTTTCTTCAAGCCAAGCTTTTAAGATATAAAGATTTTTGCCCTAGGTCAAAGCTTAACAAAAGGGAGTGAGGCCCTTTAAACAAGTCTCATACTCTCATCAATGGCCTTAAATATCTTCCAACTAGAAGTTTAGTTGGACTTAAATTTTATGGATACATACAATATATATATCACCCCAAAATGCGTCTCGCTATAGATATAATTAAGAGGCCATTCTAATTATGGTTAAGATTTGGATGTTTAGGAATAAAATTCATAACATAGTGGAGCATGATGTTGAGTTTTGCTCCAAAATTTGATAGATGATTAAATATAATCTCTATAAAACAACAATAACAATAAATAAATTATATAAAAAACCACTAGACGATTAGCATAATCTCTATCTATTAAATAATTTGAATTGTCATATCAACTTTTATATAATTTAGTAAAATACATTAGATAAAAAAAATCCATGGAACGATTAAAAATATGGATTTTATGGACCACAAAATTTGACGAGTAGATGTTCCAAAGGAAACTTCGAATATCCAACAATTGAATCAGAGCAAGGAAACCTTAGGAATGTTCAAGAAAAAAAAATGATGGATCATATAGTCAAGCTTGTCTCTATTTTTTTAAAATGAAAAAAAAAAAACGGTACTTTTATTAATTAGTTGTGTAGTGAACTATTCCCAAATTTTATTTTTTTTGGTAATGAACTATTCCCAAAATAACATGTAAAGAGGGTGGAGATCCGGATGAAGGGCACTATAGTCATTCAGTCAAATATTCTATATTTTTGAATATATAATAAAAAAATAAAAGATTAGTAATTAAGTGGAGAAGAAAAGGGTAATACGGTAATCTCGTATTTTCAGGATTTCCTGATTTGAGAAAGCGATTACGTCCGGATGGAGAGAGTATTAGATGCCCCCAGAGCTCTTTTTGTTCATATAAAGTCCGAATTGTCCGCAGAAGACAGGCGAACGAGTGCTTTCTGTCTTCTCCTCTTTCCGTTTTTTAGGTCTCTCTCTATTGCAATATCTGTTCTTCCATCCCCTCTCTTTGATCCTTCTCTGTTTTTTTTTTTCCTGATTTTTGAAAAGAGAAAGAGAAGTCATGGCAGATCAGCTCACGGACGACCAGATCTCTGAGTTCAAGGAGGCTTTCAGCTTGTTCGACAAGGATGGAGACGGTCAGATTCTTTCTTGTTTACTCTTATATCTTTCGTTTCTGGCCTCTCTTAATCGTTCCAAGTGTTCTCGTTGTGTGATTAACTGATAGTGTTATTTCTTTTTCAGATCTAGTACTTGTTTAGTACCTTTCATACCATTGTTTTGTTTGAAATTTCTTTCTGCTTTTCGTCGAGAGATCTTGAATTTAGAGGTTGTGTTGGTGGTGGTGGTTTTCTTTTATTTGCCGTTGTTGTGTTTTGGTTTATCGTTTATGTTTTTTTAGTTTGTAGAGATTCTGAATGTTCCGATCGGACTATGTTGAAGGCTGTAGTAGCTAGATCGTGATCGTTTGGGTTTTGTTGTACTTTGATCGATTATATGTTTCTTTTCGTAATACGAGCGAAAACTTGTTAATCGTTTGGCGTACATTTGATTTGAAGCAAGAGGTTTTGGGGTCACAGGATTTTGCGTATTAATTACTTTTTCGTATTGTTCATTTAGAATGCCGTTGCCACTACCGTCTGCGTTTATATGTGCAAACAATGATTTTAGAATATTAATCTCTTTGTGGCATCTAAGTTCTTTTATTAATTGTTTTCATTCTTGATGGGTAAGAGTGTGATGCTCTTATGACTTCGCATGAACGACCTATGGGTTCTCTTTGGCTTAAATTACGTAGTTCATTCTCTTTGCCCAGTATGATATTTGTCATATGACCAACCAAAGCGAATAGCAGTCAAAATATTTATTTTGAACGTTTCTTTATACTACCGAGATCAATTTGTAGCGTATAAAGATATAGGCGTATAAACGTGCTCAAGTCTAGTAGTTTGTTTTCCCTGGCGTTGGTGGTGAATTGTATTTTGGCTGAAATGGAGATCTATTTTTTATCCGAGAAGGTAAGCTTGAGCCATTTCTTTCTCCTCCTTTTCATGCATTGATTTTCTTATTTTAGGTTTCAAATTGCAATTTTTGAAGGTGGGTGGACTTGGGCCATCAGACAGTATTACTGTACTGAACTTGAAATTTTTGGGGTTGGACTTCACGGGGTGTTAAAGCATTATTGCTTTACAAATGTTTAGAATTGAAATTTCTGGAGGCACGGGTGGACTTATGACATGTTGCAGAGTCCCAAGAGATTATAGTAGTCTCTATTGTCTGTTCTCTTGTTTTATTCAACCTGTGATATCCATATTGATTCAGCAGAGAGATATGTTGGTTAAAATGCATGGATTTTTATTTTTTTTTGGGGGGGGGGGTGGTGTGGTGGTGGTTATATTGGTTTAATGGGATATCCATTTGGGTCCATGGGTACACTTAATTTGCTGGAAAAAATTATATGGCTAGCTTTTGATGTTTTAACAAAACATTCTTCCAAATTACCTGTTCAGGTTGCATCACAACAAAGGAGCTGGGAACTGTGATGAGATCACTGGGGCAGAACCCAACAGAAGCTGAGCTACAGGACATGATAAATGAGGTGGATGCAGATGGGAATGGAACCATCGATTTCCCAGAGTTTCTCAACCTTATGGCACGGAAGATGAAGGACACCGATTCTGAGGAGGAGCTCAAAGAGGCTTTCAGGGTGTTTGACAAGGACCAGAATGGCTTCATCTCTGCTGCCGAGCTGCGCCATGTTATGACCAATCTTGGTGAGAAGCTCACAGATGAGGAGGTTGATGAGATGATCCGTGAGGCTGATGTCGATGGGGATGGACAGATCAACTACGAGGAGTTTGTCAAGGTCATGATGGCCAAGTGAGAACCCAATCCACCAATCCCAAAAGGGAACTTGAAAAAAAAAAAAACCAAAAAAGGGAACAGGGCAGATAAGTACTATGACATTTCTATTTTCCTCTAGGAATTAATTTGACAGTTCTTAAAGGAAGGGAAGGGGGGGTGTTAAGGGTAGTAGTGTCGATGGTGCTTCAGTACCCTCTCCCTTCTTATGTTGGTTGTGTAATTGTGTTCTGTTTTTTGGCTTGCTTCTTTGTCTTAGTTGCTTGGTTTCTTAGTTATTCCCTCTTTTTTTGTCTATTCTCCCGAATTGCGAACTTGGAACTGTAGGGATTGTCCAATGTTTTCTGACTTTGGGTGATCAAGTTTTATTTTTTTCCCTTCTCATATTGTCCTATGAAATCTTTGGGCTGTCTGTATTAATTAATCAATCGAACGGCTTAAGACCTCAATTGATTGCTATAATTGATATTGTTTTGATTCTTCTTTTCATTTAATCTTCTGTTTTGGTCCACTCATCATTAGGGCCTTTGTTCCATTCAACTCCCCATTCCAGGATGTTAAGTATTGCCTATGGATGCATGGTCTTGGGTTTCTGTGTGTTCTTCTGGTCTGAAGTAAAAATCCTATCTCCGAGGTTTCATCTGATTCGAAAACATGTTTTATGGAAAGAAATACAAATCCAAGGCATTTGCCAACCAATTAGTTTGTGAAGTAGGGACGAAAGAGAGAAAATTCTATAAGGAATCTGTCTAATTGATTAGGATGCGAAGGAGAACTAGAGTATACTGTAATACCAATGGCGATGGTTCAGCCATAACGAAACAAGTTGCATGAATCAATACAGTTTCTAATTCTCTGACCATTCAAATTGGGCCTTGTTATCAGGAGAGAGAGAGAGAGCGAGAGTCTTTTCTAACGTTATTGTAAGTGTTGTAGGCATTGCTCCAAGGAAAACTAAATTGGCTTGGCATTAAGCTTTGGCTGGCAAATTTAATTGTTTTTCACACGCGTGCAGAGAGAGATGCATGAGAATTTGCATTTATAGAGTGGTATATGCTATCTGGGAAAAAAGGGGTTCCGAATCTATCCGTTGAGAAAAGAAGTTTTATGAATCCTTGTATTGGAAGGGAATTTATACGAATTTTAGGGCGTAGAAAGGCTGGAATATGGTGATCCATTGGGTGCAACTGATGATGATGTACAGAATATTTAGGAAATTTGCCCAAAGAATCCTCCTATCTTTTATATGGGTTCACTGATTATTTTAGGTTACTTGCTCCCTTTTTATGCAGAAAGAGGAAGAAGAGGGCGATGGAGAGATCAAGCACTCGTATGAATGGATCATCGAAAGCTCGCAAGAAAGAAAGGATGCGTGAAGTTTGCGTGATACTGTAGACAAAACACTATCGTTTGCGGATTACTGTTTTTAAAGTTTGAGAATCTCAAGTATAAATATGGCCCTTTGTGGGTCATGTACTAAAGAATAAACTAATGATGGATCATATGAAGAATCTTATCCTATAATAATGGTATCTGGGATTATTTCAGACATCTCACTTTCGAATTCAGTCTTCTTCAGTCATTGGCAAAAAAATAGAAAAAGATTTTGATCTTCTCTGTACTGCAAGTGCTGAATAAGGCTAGATTTGTCTGGACCTAACTGCCCAAAGCGTCCAGTGAGAACAAGTTGGTTTAGATGCGAAAAGCATGAACTTTGAAGGTATGTGAGTTGAAGTTTTGTGAACGGCTTCTTAGCATATTTATGTATCTGACAACTGGTTAAGGGATTCCGTGAGGGGGCACACAATAGACCATGGAAACAATATTAAATTATTAATACTTGTGCCTCCTGTTTAAGAACATAGAACTTACCCTTAAAAGTTAGTCATTAAACGATAAAAATACTTGTTCCCTTTTATGAATTTTCTCTAGAATTACCATGTCCTGTCTCTGACACCACTTATTAGGAAAAAAAACAAATTCTTTCTTACTTACCCTTAAAATTAATTGAGTATGCATAAAATAATAATATACTGAAAAATAAATCAAACGCACATTAAAAACACACACCAATTTGCACGTGAAAAATCCTTACAAAGAGAAAAGAAAAAACTATGGGACCTCTTCAAGGTAAAGAAATCAACTATAATCAATAATCAATAATATGATTACAAATCTTCCCTTTAGTCAATGCTATAAGTTACAAAACATCAAAAGTAATAACCCATCCTAAATTACAAAGCAACTCACAAAATAAAGATGGATTCACAAGATTGCAATACTCTCACCTCAAAACCCAATGAGACACATATAGTAAAAGTAGCGATACCTGCCCCTCTTCCTTTGACAAAAAGAACATCATCATGCTGCAACACATGTATAAGGAATGCAAGAGAGAACACTTCTCATCTTCCTTTACTCTCCACTCCCACCACGAAAAAGTAGAAGAGAAATGAGAACACATAAACCCTCTCACTATAATGCGAAAACTAAGACGGATTCTATTGCACCTATGAATACATACACACCCACAACCCTCTACCCTTTTATAAAAGAACAATGAGGAAGACATAAGAGATTCGAAGAGAAATAATCAAACTGTGTCATACATGAGACCGCCTCTCACACTTTTTAATGTTTCCTTTTATTAGTGAAACACTGAAACTACCTCATTATGGGTAACACATGTCATCCATTTTTTGGAAATAATTATCTGTTTGGTCTCTATCCTATGAGGAGGAGATCTAATAGACTCCTTCTCCAACTCACGAGGAGAGATCTCTCCAACTTGCCATGTCAACATCTGTGTATTCATACAATATAGTCTTTCCATGATGACGTACATTATACATCTCACATTACAAAAAGAATGCTCACCGCATCTTGAAAATCCTACAACATGGTTTCTTTACCTTTGCAAACACTTTACTCGTTTCATTCTTCACCTTGCGCATTTTCAATGCATGTACTTTTTTGTGTTTGTCACTATTTTTACATGCATCATTCCATAAACACCATTATCTGTACAATTCTACGCACACACTCTGTGTGTCATTCTGTGCAACATTAGTCCCTCGAATAAACAAATCGCAATTGTGGAACAGATCAAACTTTGTACTAGATACTTCCTCATACATATACTCCATTTACATAGTTTTCACACTCATTGGCTTTTACTTCTTTCAAGCATTTCAGTTTACCTACATATACTTATGTGGTTGAACTTTAGTAGACGGGTTGTCACTCCTTGATAGATCATCTTATCAACTGAAGACTAATTGGTGGCTCTTGAGAGGGCTGCTCCCCCTGTTCACATCACCTATACCAATTGTAGAAGCGTCATTATCACTTGTACATCTCCCTCATCATTATGTGCGTTGGGAAAAGGATTTGAAAAAGATCAATGCGGTCATCAATATTGTAGAAACCGAATTTGTCACCTTAGGAATGATTCTGACAATGATGGAAGGAATATTTTGGAATCTCATTGGAAAAATCTGAGTTCTAGAGTAGTAAAGGGTCTTTTGGGAAATTGACCAAAATATGCCTGATATTATTTAAGTGCCTCGATCTTTATGAAATTGATCAAAACTACTAGGATGAATATGTTTTGTCATTTTAAATCTGAATCTGGACTTTGGTGCGAAGGCGATGTTGTATGGGTGGTAAGTCGACGTTTGCTGCAATCTTGACATGTCCAGAATAGTAGGTCGATGACTACTATCACTTTAGGACAACAAAGACCTCCCATATGGAAGGTTTCATTATAGACCACCGATCGAGGTGGTGTCGGCATTTTTGGACCTTTGGTCAGTTGTACATATCTTGTTTAACTTTGTAAATAGAATTTGGTGTAGGAAGACCGACTTTAGCTGTGGTCTGGATGCCTAACACCTTCCCATGCCCATAACTTGATATATACCCTAGTATCTGGGTAGACCAAGGCCTTTACACTGACTCCTTCCTCACCAATGCCTCTTCCAATCTGGAAGAGGAAGGGGGACCCCATGGGTATTTTATGCATACAGTGGCGACTCTGGTGGGGACTATCAGACTTCTAATTAGACCCTTTGTTCCTCATTCATTTTTTGTTTCCTGTATGATTTGGTTATAAATATATTTTGACCCATGATTTGTTAATTTTATTTACATTCATGACATATAATTACTGCATTGCGTGTGCACTGCGTGGTTTCCGTGTTCTCATGGCATAGTTAACAAGTCTCTTATGAAGATTTGGGTTACCCACAATGAAACCACACCCCTTAATCCTATACTCATTAGGCCTAGAATATGAATCATTCGGCGGGAGTGTTCCTTTGTGTGCTTTAGGGTGTATATATGTCCGAAGAGAGTCAAAGACGCTATATTTAGCATTCAAAGATTGTTTGATTGAGTTATTCCCCTAAGGGTATATAAAAGGGATACACCGCGTACCTCTGATTCACTCCCTGTTACAGGTGATAGGTATATCTGGTGTTCCTTGTCAAAGGTAAACCTTATGTCCCAAAGCGACCATCTACATGCATCATGTATGGACATAGATTCGGAAAACTAAGGTGCACTACATTTTATTTAGCAATTATTTGAGGTTCAACCTTGCACTTTGTGTAGCTAATTCTGCTTGTCTTGGTCTATCGTCCACCAAAGGATGAACTAGGTTTATCTCTAATGTTGGAGATTCACGTGTTTATAGCTACATCAGATGTTGGTTCTTACGTCCATACTGAATGTTTAGACCCATAGAGTGATGCCTACATAACCAGTCCGATGCAGGATACGCTTCAACATGGCAAAGATTTCACACTTCTATCTTGATGGAATGAGGCCAAACACAAACGACATTAGGGTAGTTGTGAATGACTAACGAATGTAAAATATAACTCGATAGGTAAGTCTCAATCCCCCTTGCTTCTCAAACCCCAAGTTTAAAGAAATTATGTGTTCTTATTAGCAGCCGGCAAATGGGATAGGGTACGCTAGCATTTCTGTGTCTTGTCTCCCATGAAATGACATCATTTCCCTTCTATGGCCAATTCCATTTTACCACACCTCTTTCAATTTTCTCTGAACCACTGGGATACCCATCCTTTTTGCCATACCTCCCACTCGTGTGCTTCTCTTTGCTGCTCTCTCAATTTTTATATATTGGATTTTCTTAAGGTGGTCATTGCAACCCCTCTTGTTAGAGGACTTGGGAACTGGAGGGGATAAAGATTCTGTGAGATTTTCCCAAAGACACCTCTCAGATTTCAAATACTTTGTAACCTAACATTTTTGCCCTACTAGGATCACAACCTTTTTCCAAAAAGGGTAAAATAATCATTTCACATATATCACTATCAAATTAATTTTAAAAAACCTTTTATACCACCCTTAATATTTAATTTAGACAGTGCTTTGGATAGCTGACAGGGTCCATTTTGGATTTTAAAAGACCCGAATCGACCAAACCAACAACAGCTATCAGTTTCAGTTTGGATTTTAAAAACCAATAACCCAATCGGTTAGTTTCGGTCCGGCCCAACCAAAACTGAGGGTTTTGATCTGGTCCAACCATAACCATAACCTTTTGCTGCCATCCTTCTAGCTCAGGTCAAAACAATGATCAAATCTTACCCGTGGGATCCCCTCCCCTTCAAAATCAGACACAAAAAACCTTTTAACTGTGCCTCAAAGCTATAAATGGCAAGAAGAGGAAACGAATGTAATAAAAAACTAATCTTTTGCAATTCAGAATATTCACTCACTCATATACCCTCTTCCCCCCTCTGTTTTTTTTCCCCTGTTCTGTTATTTTGTATCCAACAAACCCCTCTGAGAGAAGCAACAACGTTAGCCTCAAGGGTCTCTCTCATAAATGAAAGTTCTTTGGATGTCCTACCACTCTATAATCTCTTCAAGCTTTTCTTTCTGGCATCCATCTTCTTCTTGTCAGCCTGAACTTTTGCAACCCCACCACCAGCTTCCTTCTTTTGTACTGCTACAGACCCACCAACCATTGTCCCTGTAGCTGGACCACCACCAACCACAGCCTGATCTTGACTAATCGCCCCTCCTTTGGTAGTTGTTGACAAGGGAGTGACTGACACTGCAGCACTGGATACTGCATTCTTTTGATCAATACTGAGAACTGTTGTGTTTGCCTGATCAACATTCAGAGCAGTTGTGGATTCAGAGATAGCTCCTGTCTTGGACTTGGCTTTTGATTTAAGAGCATGAATTCCAGTATAGAGCCTACAAAAAATCCAGAAAACCCACACTTTCCTTCATTTGTTACCATCATCATCATAGAAAAATAATCACCAAAAAAAACCAAAATTCTATAGAAAAAAAGACGCTGCGATCTGGAAAAGCAGGGAATGTTGCTCAAAGTTGAACCTCTTGTGACAATTGAGTAGTAGTAGTGGACAAGAGTTACACAAATGTCACTAGATTCCATCTTAGTGAAATGGCATTCTCATAAATTTACCACTTTCCATACTTTTTCAGATCCAATTTTGATTTATGAGTGTGGGGTTGTCTGCCACATGGACCCCCACCATTTGTCCATGTGTGCGGTGGCAAGGAATGTGAGTCGTGACGATGATGAAAGGTCACCAGCATTGGGACTCATCATTTGATATCTGATCAGACAAAAGTTCTCAATAGCAAATTTCCATAAAAGTTTACTAAAAGAAGTTCAATGCTAAAAAGTTCAGACCAGGATCTGAACCCAGTTTGAAAATCTTGGAAAACAACCGTGATTTTTTTTAGATTCTGCACATAATTAATAAATAAATTCCAAAATAAAGAGTTTACTAACAAAAATCCTTCCTAAGCTAATATACCCTCAAATTAAGAGGTCATGAGACCAACACCTCATAATTAAGAAGGTCATCATGAGTTCAAATCTCCTTGGGGCCTAAAACCAAAAATCCAAAAAGAAAAAAAAAAATCCGAGAAATCTTTTCCGACACACATGGTTGTTTTCATTCATAGCCAGGTTCACTCTAGGACAATCTTCCCACTGCCAATATGAAGTTCCACATGCATTGTTGTTTTCCATGTCACATGAAAAATAACCCGACAAAACATGAGGTTGAACAAAATGATAGGAACTACTCACCTGGCATGCTTAGCGTACTCCTCATAATTTTCAAGCAACATCTTGCCAGCCTGTTCATTTAAAGCTGATTCTGGAAATGGCTCTATCAGTAAACACCTGACTACCTGGAAATATAAAAAGAGAAAACACCATGAAGCGCATAAGATTAGCCACGATGAATTCTGAAATGACTCGTTGCAGCCAAAACATTGAAGAAAAGGAAAATGACAAGTAAAACATCAGATAAATTGAAAGGAACATAACATACAAGAAGAACATGCCGTAGTCCGAGACTTGGATTCCAGTCCTTCTTCAATGTGTTGACACAAATCTCACCATTCGTAGCGATATTTGGATGGAAAATTTTTGTCAAGAAATAACCTACAAAAATAATTATTCAAGATGAATAAAACAGTATTCAAAAACATATTTACTAAAACAATCTTTGATATCCACAATATTATAAGGCATTGTGCGGTGACCCATAGCAGCATGTAGAAGGTGTAGAGGATTAAACCCATCAATAGATTTCAATCATTCACTTTTATCAATGCCCCCAACTACATTTGGGTCATTTTGTCGCAGCATCAAAACAATAATTGATGGTTTAACTTTTGATACAGAAAACTCTTAGTGGTAGACACACATGTCCATCAAATAGCTAGACCTTAATAAGGCTTCCTATACATTTACCAAAAAAATAATAATAATAAGGCTTCCTATACTAACACACTTAATATACTTCATGGACTAATGGCCCTGCTGATGGAAGACCATAGTGTCTACAATAATGCCATGGTACATTTATTTGTTCTTTTATTAGTACTTCTACAAATGAAAACAGTTTTAGAACAAGAAAAACATACCTTTCGGAGGAGAATGAGGAAAGTCACGAGACAACAGCAACTTCATGCGGAAAATACCATTTTCATATGGAGTCCCAGCTGCAGCAAGGTCATCAAGGCTTTTTATCTCATTAAGTATTCAGTGTTGGAAAATTAATGTTGCTCGGGAAGTTAAATACACACACCATCACCCACCTGGACCTTCAATATCGGCAAATATAGTAGAAAAATCATCATCATTTACAGCCACTTTGATACCCTCGGGCGGGGTTTCATCAAGATTCTTCAACTCTTTTGCAAGTTGTTTTATGACATTCGGTGGAAGATTTTCATTAGTTGCCTGTCATAATGACAAGTTGACAACTGGTTAGGAAGAACTTATTTTCCTGGAACACACATAAGTCAACTTAATGCACTGGAAACTGAATGCAAATTAGACGAGAGCATGTCACCATCCGATAAAGGACTTCTGGTTGGACAAGTTATCAAACCTCAGCCTCCCCCCCCCCCCAATGCTCAACCCAAACTACAATCATTTTTAACAGAGAAAATCTTACCAAAGCCATGCAAATGTAATAGGTTCTTAACAGAGATCTTTAATTCCTTTTAGTGATGAGATAAAATCAATAAAGTAGCACCAAAATCTTCTCCAACTTGCAGAGTAGTTTGTTGAAGAAGTAAGACGCTAGTTGAGCTAACCACTGAAAGACCTGCAGAAGATTGAAAGGAAGCATTAGCTTAAATTATTCACCACCAAAAAAAAATGATGTTATTATAACTTCCAGTGCCATGCAGAATCAACAGTAAGGATTACTTCTTTTGGATTCATTGAAGGAAAATAAGAAATCCCCTTTTCCTTGAAGAGGAGTTTAGATGGTTGTAATATCCAAAACTCAAGCATATATATGTCTGTCATGTTGTGTACTTGCAGTTAATAGATCTGCTAGGTAATTAGACTGAAAAACTAGGGCAAACCTAGCCAGAAATACATCCACAAATTTTGGAACAGGTGGCATGCCAAAGGGACAGGTGGAAAACTTCAATCATCCTCCTATCCTGATGCTAGAGTCGTAGCACTTACAGATCTAAAATGAATGGATAAGATCTCCCCTCAGATATGGACTGGATTTCTCCAAAATCCAGTTTCTGAGATCCTCTTTTTGACACAGAATGATGGACAGCTTAATTGGATGAGAATCCCAAACACACCGCAAACTAAGCAGGTGAACAACCAAGAAACTTCATGAATAGATCCCAACTACAGTGAGACCCACAGCACGGCATAGATCCCAACTACATTCGGTGCCATATGCACAAAAGAACCAGCAGTTTCCAGTCCTGAGATTTGAAGCTAATAATAGATTTTATTAGATATCCCCGTGGTAGGAAAACACAACAATTTAGAAGCAAAATCTTTCAAAACGCAATGAACGACTACCATAGAAGTGAAAAAACATGTCTGTGGTTACATGCTTTGGTTAAGTGTCATAAGAAAATATCTATATTTAAGGCTCATTTTAAATTCTCAAGAGATCCACCAATAAATATAAGTCTCATGCATAAAAATAATAATTTTTTTCCAAAATGATATAACTAGCCAAATGTTTTATATAGTAGCGGTCTAGCGGATATGGAAATCATATCATTGTCTTGAGGTAATTCACATAAACAATTATCGGGACCATATTCCACACAAATGCAGTTAAAAAAATATGACACACAAATTGAAAGACAAACAGAAGCATAGAAAACTCATCAACAACACTCTACTTGTAGAAGTGATCAGCAACATTCAACCTAAGATGTATCAAGTCTCTCAAAAGATACGTACTGAAGTACCAGAATCCTCCAAACCTAGATGACAATTTAAGAATAAACCAAACAAGATCAAACACACTATTTCACTTCATCAAACTAAAAAATTAACTCCAAGAACATCTTTATATTAAAATGTTGCCTTCACCACAATAGCATGTTTCTGTAAGACACAATCCACAAACTGGCATCAAATACTAACCAGTAAAGTTATCAATAATCTAAATCCATGTTTATCGACATAGATATCAAGTGCAACATCCTACCAACCATCAAGTCACTAATTCCATCAACAAATTGTTGTTTAACAAAGAAGTAAGTTAAATCGGTCATTTTCCATGTACTTTAGTTCCCCATACTATAGGCCAAAAAAAACCCCAATTCTTAGGTAAGGACCAACCTCCCATTCAATCCCCCCTCCCCCCACAAAAAAAAAAAAAAAAAAAACCCCCGCAAAACAAACCCTTTTATTTAGATATAAATGGGATCATCAAGGTACAAAAAACACAGCCAAAAGAGAGAAGACATGAAACAAAACCAGACAAACCCATTTTTTTAGATATAAATGGGATCATCAAGGTACAAACAACACACAGCCAAAAGAGAGAAGACATGAAACAAAACAATTATGAAAAACTCTTCAACAATGCATTTGCTAAATACACATAAAAGCAAAGGGAAGGCGCAAATACATAGAATGGCCAAAGAAAGTGCCTGAAGGCAGACCTTCAGCCCAAGTTAGTGTGAGATCAAAACTTTGCCACAACCCATCTCATGAAAAATGCTCCTCTAACCACTTAGTGCAATACCAGAGATAAATCAAGAGAGCAACTTGCCAAAAAAAAATGCCTTAAATGAGCAGGAAACCTCCAAAACAAAGTTCCACTTCAAAGTACAATCACCTACAAGAATCAATCACGCAATCTATCAGAGACAAACATGGAAACCTTGGATAGGTAGAAAAACGCAGAAGCGAACGATTAAGGAGCACAGAAACTAAAACCCACTAATCTATTAACATCTAATGCAGTAAGAGAGCGAAAAGGAAACCCTATGGCCCAAATGGAAGATGAAGCGCTAATATGCTCCCATTACATCAAACAAGAGAGTTCATATCCAAGCAACACAGAGAGCTTGCCTTTTGCAGCCGAACTAGTTTCTGTTTTAAGCAAACCCAAAAGAAGGAACCAGGAGAAGTACAAGAAAATCAGCGCAGAAAGACTCACAACGAACAGAAACTAAAACCCACTATGATATTAACACCTAACGCAGAAAGAAGGGGGGAAAAAGACCAATAATGAAAGACGAAGCCCTAATGTGCTCACATTACATCAAATAAAAGAGCACATATCGAATCAACATACAGAGCACGCCTTTCTAACCCTAACTAATTTCCATTCCAACCAAACACAGAAGAGAGAAGCCCATGAGATATGCAAGAGAAATAGCGCAAAAAGACTAGACTTTTCCAAAAAAGACAGATTCACCGACGATCCAAAAAAATAAGTGATCTTTGGAAATCCAAAATCAGAAACCAAGAATCCATAGATCAATAAAGCACACGAAAAGCATCACTATCATCGCCTATCATCATCATTATCATCATCATCATCATCATCATCATCATCATCATCATCATAAGAAGAAGATGAAGAGAGAAGTAAATCCAAACCAAAGAGGAAGTACCAAAGAAATCTAAAACTGAAAGAGAAAGGAAAGTAGTATTGTATGACCACTGCTGCCTCTATGAAAGAAATATAAACCAGAGAAAATCACAAATGGGGCTAACCTGAAAGATGAAGAAGGAAGAGCAGATGGAAGAGGGAAGACGAGATCGAGATTGAGATGAAGATTTGCTCCGGTTACTTTTCGGAAAGGTAATCTTGCATGATTGGCGTTGGTTCTGATATTTATTTTAAAATTTTAATAATAGAAATACAGAATTTTAATTAAAAAAAAAAAAAAAGCGTTTCAAAATGACGTGTCTCTCTATATTTCATATTGATTTGATGCTTTTCATTGTTTCATTGGCCCGTTTGGTTTTTTGTACTGATTTAATAAAGAACCTGCACGATAATGGGTTTAGTTTTGCAGTTCAAACTTTAAGATGACGATACTACCCCTGCTGCTTCAACAAAATCATATCTTTAAGGCTCTAATTCTCATTCTATCATGTTATATTCCTTGTGGACTACCAAGAATGCCCTTGTTCTTGGTGATTATTTCAAATTGATACTTTTGTTCTTGGAGTAAAATAATCTTTTTACTTTATTAGATTTAAGAGAAACTAATTTAAATCATTGAATTTGAATAGTAGGTTTCAGACATTATTTTTTGGGATAAGGTTTTCTAAGCAAGTGACATAAGGAGCACAGCAATGAGATGCGACAAAATAGTATCACACATTGGAGATTAGCGATGTATATATAAGTCATCTTTTTTCTCCTAAATGAGTGAACTATATTCATTTTAATGAGGGTTTCCAAATTTTCAATCTACTTTCTTTACTGAATTTCCAATTTTATTCGTTGGCTTAAATTTGGTAAAGATTAAAGGTATCTCTAGTTTGTGGATTGAATGTGACCCTAGTGCTATTGTTATTTGCATCCAATATCAGCCCTTACCTTGGTATGTTAAGCAACATTGTTATTTCTTCATGCAAACTCATCCTTTTTTTGTTCAACACGACATCATTTAGGATGTACATAAACGATCCACCTTCAAATTTGAAAGGTTTGAGAACTTTTGTCTCATATAAATTTGTCTCTATTGCTTTGAGGTTTTCTATTGATGACAATGTCGAAAGTAGAGTATTAAGACAATTTTGTATTTTGTTTCTTTTGTCTAGCTAAGATACATAGACGTTAAATCTTGTACATCTTTCTATATCTTAATATAATTTTTACTGACCTTTAGAAGAAAAATAAAAAAGGAGGGTTTCCAATTTCCATCTCTTCTACCACATTTTACATTTTTTCTTTCCATTTCAAGTATGTTTTAATAGTGATAAATATATAATAAGTTCACATCAAATTATTAATACTTAAAAATATAGATTAGCGCTATATATCTTACTGCGTCGTTAATTTCACGAGTCATTAATTCGATAATATAAAAGGAAAAGAGATCGTTGTTTTTGTTTTTTTTTTTTGGTAAATTGAAAGAGATCGTTAGTTTCACGAGTCAACATATGTTAGGCTGATTCATAATGTGAAGAAAATCCTAGTAGTTCAAAGCCAACAATGACTATCAAATACCCTATAGGGATACTTTTGGTCCCCCACCTTAAAGATGCATTCATCGATAACCCAACCTTGTGAATTGTATTATATTATTAAAAAAAAAAAAAGGGAGAAAGTTCTCTATCTGGGAGTGTGGCCTATGCCAGCATTCTCATGAGTCTATCTCTCTCCTCCCCATTTGAAAAGACATCTCCACCCCCTTGTTTTAAGGAGGAGAGAGATAGACACATGGGAGTGCTGGCGTAGGCCACACTCTCGGACAGAAAACTACTTCCCAAAAAAAAAAACAAGAACCCTACGAATAAATGGGAAGTAATTTTCTGTCCGGGAGTGTGGCCTACGCCTATACTCCCATGTGTCTATCTCTCTCCTCCCCAGAACAAGAGGACTTAGATGTCTTTTCATATGGGGTGGAGAGATACTCACTACGCCAGCACTCCTCCCCCAAATGGTATTTGTTTGATATTTCTTTGGATTGGTATAACTGTGATTATATAATAATACCAAGGGCAAAATAGTCGTATCAAGTAATTGAATTGAAACCCAGGGGTAAAATGGTCTATAAAAATTAAGTTCAATAAGTAGAGATTGTTGGGGTGCAGGTTTTGCAGGTTTTGTCGTATTGTGGGAATGGGAGTTTTTGCCGACACGGACACTGGTGTCAAAGAGAGTTACCGTTGGAATGTCATCAAGCTGGACGTTAGCAGGTAGCCGTTAGAGGTGCCAACTGGCAAAGCAAATCAACGGCTCAGATATCATCAGATCAGTAATGTGAATGGAGATCAGTGAATTCAAAATTTTAAAATTAAAATAAAAGGACATAAAAGGAAATAAAGAAAACGTTGAATTGAATACTTTTTTTAGGGTGGGAAGGTGGGGAACAATACTCAAATGTTTTGGACCTAAACAAATTAATAGAGAAGGGCCCATGGGCTTTATTTATCTTCTTTATAATTTTTAAGTAGAAAATCTAAACAAATTAAGAGGAGTTGTTCACTTTAGCTCCTTGAGATACCCACTTTTACAAAAATATTAAGAAAGATATCTTTCTTTATTCAACTAATCATATCATTATCAGGAGAATGGGGTCACTAAGTAAGCTTTGTCCTCAGTTAGGCTGGATGCTAAAGAAGAGGTTAATAAGGAAAAGATGGAGTTGGCCACCACAGCTGGTTAATAATAGGTATGAAATCTTTGACGCAAACTAAATTGTTTCTGATTTTTGGTGGCTATCTCCTCTTTCTAGGGAATAAATGCCAGAACTCTTTTGGTTCATTCTATCTCATTGGAAAATGATATAAATATCTTTTAAATTGGAGAATACAAATAAAGATCTTTTTTAGTCCATCTTGAATGAGAGTACAATTACGTATATTTACTATGTATGACCTAGATTTTAGAGACGTCAAAATCTTCCTTTAATATATGAAATTGTAGAAGTGCTCATGTTTTTTTTTGCTAACGAGGGTATTCAGACCTTCGGTCTAACTATTCCCCCGAGTCCATGCGTGCCCCACAGTCACAGGACTGGGTCATTCAAGGATTTAAATAGAAAACCAATTAAACCCAAGGTGAGTGGTTCCATGCAGGTAAAAGGAGTCGAACACAGATCACCTGTCGATTTAGACCAGCGCCCATGCCAACTCTTCTACCCCCTTGGGGTTAGTGCCCATGTTTCTTATTTCAGCATACACATATCAATTTCCACCAATTCTTACATCTTTATACACTTTAATGAGTGAATTTCGCATATTTTCAGAGACTACAAATGTACTAAGAGCATCCGTCGACTAATTATTCACCCAAAATAAAAAATGGATTTCTCTCGAAATCTATTTAAGAACCAATTTAATATATCCACTCATAACAAGTTTCTATATGATTTCTAGTATAATCTGGAGACATTAAGCACAAGCAATATAAAGAGTCATTCCTTGGAAATAGTAAAGGATTACTTTCTTTAATTTCTATAAAATACATATATTAGTTGAAGGTAACTAATATTAAAATAAAAAATTCTATTTATCTATTGATTTCAATATTAGTTATATTCTCTTAAAATTTGTTCCTGTTTGTTTCGATTACAATATGAACATATCAAATCAATTTTCCTACTCCTTATTGTTTACTTGTTTAACTTGAGAAAGATGACTTAAGGTGTTTTTACTCAATTTTTCCTCACTACAAATTATGAATGTAAGGTTTTATTGCGATTAAATTTAAAAAACAAATCGATCTAAACCAATATTAACCCGATATTAAAAATCCAAAATAAACCAAAATCATATCAAATCAAAAACGAAACTCACCAAAAACCGAAATTCCTTAATGGTTTGGTTTTGGTCTCACTCATTCCTAGACCGAAATTGATTCAGTCCCTTTCTCTCTCTCCCCCTACTCCCTCTATTTGCATCCTCGCTCCCTCTTTGATGATGGTTGACATTTCTGGTGCTTCTCTATTGAAAAATTATCTCCTCCAGTTCTCTGCCCCGGCCCAGCTCCCCCAGTGTCTGTAATAAGGGGGGTTGGACCCCACCTAGGCTATGTGTTCGAACAGGGGATAAGGTGGTCATTGCACCCCCCCTTATTATAGGCACTGGGGGCACTGGGCCAGCAAGGAACTAGAGGGGACAAAGATCCCTTCTCTACTAGGTTGGGGCGCAGGAGCACCGAACAAGAATCAGCCTCAATTCGTTGATCTTCGGTGTGCCAGCTTCTCTTTAGATGGAAGGTCCTGAGTTCAACTCCGCCTGCCCCATTGGAGCCACCTGCTTGAGAGGAAACTCCCTAGTGAACATGGGGGGCCCAGTATCTCCCGATTTGTGTGTATTGCGGGTTCGTGCACAAGCCTTGAGGGAATTCGTTGGCCAAAGACCAGACACCTCCAGCTCCCCACCAAAAAAAAAAATTGTTTTAGTCCTTAATGAAAACCACATAGTTCATAAGTAATTTCAAGGTGAGAACGAGGAGTCCGTTCTTGCTCTGTCTCTTAGATCCATCGTCATCAGTCATCGAAATGGTTTGTATTCTTTTTACTAATGGCGTAGTTGAACTAGGCTTTGATAGAACTGTGATCGGAATGGTTCTGCAGAGTTGTTCGATTGAAAACTACCCAGTGTGTCTTTTTCAATAGCCTCACCTGAACTATTTGAAAAGCTCATTTTGGTTATTTCATCACTAGCATTCCAACCATCGATGAATGTCACTGAGTTTTAGTCCAGGGAGCACCCAGCACGCCCAGGGAGCATCCAGCCGTTGGGCTGTGCTGCACACATCCCTAGGCATGCGCCAAGATGTGTGCTGCATCACCCAACCCTTGGATGCCCCTGGGCAGAGCTTGGGCGCTGGCCTCCCTGGAGAGGAGCCGGATCCAATTTTGAGTACTGTTAAGCTTCTTCATTGCAAATCATACATGTATAAAATACCTATAATATAGAAACAAGTGCAGAGCTTCACCAATTCAACTAGATCTGCATAAAGCTCTGCCGCTGGCAAATACGTTTTCTAGTTGCCTCTCAGTAACAGAAATCTCTCTTATAAATATTTCAAACCCGCACCCCCCTTTCTTACAAAGATAACTCCCTATTGCACAACCATACCAAAAATAAAAATTGCACAATGCATTGAGTAGGCAAAGCCACAAATTTAATAATGATGCAGAAACTCTTAGAATAAAAGAAAGAAGAGCAATAAAGAACATGCAAATATATGAGTACAATGAAAAACAGATCTAGTTTTCTACTCCATATGAGAGATATTGCCCACAATATTTTTTCATTCAAATACTGAAATATAAACAAGCACATCCTGTAATGGAAGAATTTTTATGAACAATTGCATTGCCCCAATCACACCTCTTGGCTTAAGTTTACAACACTTAATACTAAGCTATAATCAGGAACTTATTATTCAGCTTTTCTTTTAATTCTAATTTGATCCCCTTGGATACTATTATAAAGTCCTGAAAGATTTACAGAAACTAAAACCTGAATGTAATGTATGTAGTTGAGCTTGATGACATTAAAAAAATGTGAGTAAATACATTTTGTACAAAGAAAATTTCTTTCATCATATTTCATGAATGAAATTCAAATATTCGAAGGTAACATAAAATCACATACAAAACTGTTTGGGGGAATTGACAACTCTTTCCAACAATAGTAACATGGTAAACAATTGTGGACCATATACACGACCAGTCATCTAACTTCTAGAGAGAGGAAAAGGAAAAAGGAATGAAGTACAGGGAAAAGATACAATCTTTGATGAGAACCTTGATGAAAATGATTACTTTGGTGCCTTAAACTAAATAGTTATTGCTTTTTTCCATCTTGCATGTCCTCTTCTGTTTTCCAAACTACATCTTTAAGACAAGTTGAAAGACTTTTGTAGAACTGCAGAGAAAAATAGTTGTCATGAATTGGTAAAGACAAGTATTAAAACTTCCATGGGAAATTTTTATCTGAAAGAACATTGGATGATAGGAATAATTCAAAATATCAATGGTATCATTGGATATGAACTAATAAGTATCCTTACTTCAGAAATTAGTACTGGTTGTTACAGAGAAGCAATTGGTATCCTATTTTGTGGAACGGAGTTGCAGTATAATGTACAAAAGTTTTACTAAGACACCTTACATACCTTGCATGGTGATAACTTTAAGTAACATATTTTATATTTTCATATTTGATAGAATACTTTCAAAACTGTTTATCAAGAAAATGTCATTTTATGTATTTTCTATACTGTAAGTATATATTATTATTATTATTATTATTAATCTAGAGGAAACCTACATATGCATCATATGTGATGTAATTATTGTGAAAAGAGGCATATACGAGCTAAAGAATATATGTTAATTTTTGTGAACATTAGATGGATGCATTCTGGATTTCCCAAATACGGAATTTAGTGGCCCATCTCACTCAACGTCCCTCTATGTATGGGGCTCTTTCCCTTGTTTCTTAAATGATTCCCAAAATTCTTTAAAAAGAAGAATTTATCTTTTTTTTTCAAAAATTTCAAGCATTCTACTGACATGTGACAAAGAGGATTGGACTGAGGACCAATAGAAGTCTAGGTAATGATGTGAACAATAAGTCCACAAAGTTTGTGTTAAATAAAATGCACCATAGCTAAATTAAAATTGACAGGAAACCCGCCCCATAACAAAATATCTTGAAAATTATATATATTTTCTGTCGACACTTCTAGGATGAGTAAACTAGAGGGAAATATATTCGTTGCAAAACCTTATATATTGAGGGGTCCATAAGATCTTTTGTGCAACTTCATACATGTGTACCAATGACCAAATGCTCTATTGATTTTAACATACAATAATGTAATGGTTCTAGCATTACTTTTAACACTAACCATTTGTAGTCTGAATAAAATTAGCCGTATTCAACGTATCAGTGTGTTCTGCAGCGTACCGAAGTTTATCCGTGTGTCTTACCAATATCAATGCTATATCACCTATAGAGTCGATGTGGGATTATTCCCCAACAGATAGATGTACTTTTAGACATGCTAACTTATAAACCAGAAAAATACTTTGTTTTTGAATCATTTATCAGAATCCATTTATTATTCTTGAGAACAATGGATAGGGGTACCTTATGGAACTCCAAAGTATCTCCTTTTGCTTTCCGTACTTCAACCATATGAAGAGAAGGTGCCACTTGAAATACCTGATGACATGGATGAGATTGTATGAAATTTCTGAAAACTAACCAAATTCCAAAATCCAATAACATTGTTGAGTCTGAAGCAATACCTCAGTAGAAATTTTGAGGTTTCCCTTCCTACCCGCTTTCATATTCTCCAGCCTCATCTGAGAGACAATAATCCCCATTACTTCTCAACCAGGATGTAAAAGTATGTTTAACATCACTATATGGCATATAATTTAAAAATCTTCACCTTGTAATTTTTCTTGAGAACATCAAAACCAAGAGGTTTTGCAGCTTCTTCAATCTTGTTGATGATCTCACTGGGAGGACATTTTGATGTAAACCTCGTTTCCCTCTTAAACTCCTGTCACAGGTTATCCATAGGAAACAATCAGAGAGCATGCAAATGAATTACAATCAGTGACACCTTGAAGGATATTTAAGCTTGAAATTATATCTTTGAACACATCCAGATGCTTGAAATACATGATTACCATCAAGATACCCAAGGAAACCAATGAAGTAGAACCACATATATGGCCTATCAGATGGAAGCATACTGACAAATGAGCACAAATCCTTGAAGAAATAGTAGCAGTCATCCCCCAGCATTTGTGTATATCATCAACTCATACATTCTAGAGAATCTTTTGCCTTGTTCTGCCATTTAGAAGGCTTTTGTGACCAATTCAACCATTGAATAGACAAATCATCTTATGCATTGTCTACAATTTAATGGAAAATCTCAAATGTATGGCCCATAATCTAGTGGATTTTTCTCTATCATATTATTGTCATGACCTTTTCGGATCCATGTAGCCGACCCCATTCAGTTGGGATAAGGTTATGGTTGTTGTTGTAATCAATGGAGGACTGATGAGGCCATTTTGAAATTGAATACATAAGGAACTATGTGGATTGGCAATCTTTTAAATTTGAAAGCCAAACTCAATCATATAGCCCACCGTATATTGAATTTCCTTAAAAGCCTTTCAAATATTGACCAAAATTGATCCATTAATGCCACATGGTGTAGTGCCAATGAGTAAAAACATTCTAAAACAGTCTAGGACGACATAGAAAACTTGTACACAAAATTTAAGGTCCAACCAAGCTCCCACATCACAAATAAAAGCACACAAGGGCGCTTGCCAATAGATAACAATCTAGATATGCCAGTCCAGAAAACATGCAATAAGATATATATAAAAAAAAAAGGAACAGGTTTTATCGGTGAGCCTGTCCATACTCCATAGGGAATCTATGATCTATGGACAACCTACATATTTGTACTACATAGCCAGTCGAGTGAGGGGCTGAATTTTGGAGAGAGATAGATCCCAAGGTCCTCTGGTCATATGTCAAGTTTCAGCTCAATTGGAGTTGGCCAAGTGGCAAAATAAAGCTTCCAAAAATCTAGGACTACCAAGAGGGTGCATGGCGATGTTTAGACTACCAAGAAGGTGCATGACAAAAATAAGAGGCTATATAAACAAATTTAAGTATGAAATTTCGCAAGTGGCCAACCCAAACTATTCTCTAGATATCCAATGGTCAGAATTGCTATATCACCAATCCACATGGCACAACTGGTGGGTCACCCATAGATACTCTATGGGACTGGACCATCCATGAAACCTTTTGCCTAAAAAATTTGTTTTATTTCATGAAGTGCAACCAAGATGTTGCAAGGTGCCATTGCATTACTCCCAAAGCAGCAGCACTCATTACTTAAAAACTTTAAGATGAAAGGTTTGGTGGACAGTGGCCCCCCCCAAAAAAAAGAATCTATGAACGGGTGCATCTAGTTATGATTTGTAGAAGAGTGATGTGGCAAATCTGACTATTGGATATCAGAGGAATGGTTTGGATTCGCCAAATGTCAAATTTCAAACTCAAATTCAATAATATACCCTCCTTTGTCTTAGCATGCACCCTTTCTTGCAGTCCAAACCCAGTTGTCAAGGCAGCGCCTACGCGCCTTGTTGGTGTTGCCTTGATTTTTCACTCCTCCATCGCCTAGGGTCGCCTAGACGCCATGACAACTTAGTCCAAGCATTGGCATGCACCCTCTTAGTAGCCTTGGATTTTTCAATGCTTTATTTTGACATTTGACAAACTCCATTTGGGTTGAATAACAAGTGAGTAAGGAACCTTGAGGTATACTTGTCCACAAAATTTCAGCCCTACCCCACCTACAACATGGCAGAATTACGTGCCCATTTATAGATTGTATGGTGGGTGATCAACCTCAGAAACTATTTTCAAAAATTCAAGCACAATATATTTTAATGGGAAAATGTCTTTTGCACAGTCCTGTTTAGAAAAGCTTCTCTAAATGGTCCACCATTTTTTAATCAAATGACTGGCTGATCTTCAAGATTCAACCATTGGATAGATAGAGCGCATTTGGGTAGTATACATGTAAAATTTCATGGCCTATCTCAATAACATGGCCTGCATCTAGTTCATCTCCCCAAGTGCATTTTAAGCTATCAAACCAAGACCACATTAGTAGAAATCTGACAGGGCAATTATAACTGTTGTATAGACAGAAGACCAAGTGGATTGGCCATCTACTAAATTTCAAGGCCAAAATCAATATATGGCCACCATATATTGGATCTATCTCTAATTATCCATATAAATATATGGCCACCATTTTTTAATCAAATGACTGGCTGATCTTCAAGATTCAACCATTGGATAGATAGAGCGCATTTGGGTAGTATACGTGTAAAATTTCATGGCCTATCTCAATGACATGGCCTGCATCTAGTTCATCTCCCCAAGTGCATTTTAAGCTATCAAACCAAGACCACATTAGTAGAAATCTGACAGGGCAATTATAACTGTTGTATAGACAGAAGACCAAGTGGATTGGCCATCTACTAAATTTCAAGACCAAAATCAATATATGGCCACCACAAGCGTGATGTGGAAAATAGGACCACAAATTTTGAGATTCAAATATCCAACTAATGTGGCAAGTATCAGATTTCTAGGGCCATTTAGAGAAGGCTCTCCAAAAGGACCATGTAGGAAACATGTTCCCTTCTTTTATTTTTATTCTATATGTTCTCTCAATCCACTGATATATAACTCTACATCTTCATCCATTACCTTTTGCCATGCAAAAGAACAAGCCCACCCTTCATCACTTGGAGAATAAAGAAACTAGAGGTTAAATACAGGAAGTAGACAAACCTGCTCTATGTCAAACAAATTTCCAAGATTGAGCCCCTTTGACATAGAAATCAACTCAAATGCATTCATAGCTGTTGGCTTTTCTTCTTCTGTCTTCTCTGTCACATGATGTTCCTGGTATAATGTCAACAAAATAGATTGTATGAGTATGGAAATATCTTTTATCAAGAACCAACACTTTCTTCAATGGAAAAGTTAATTCAAGAATTTTGGTGTGCCTGGTCTTTCACTCACTTCTGAATCCTTAAAAACAGCTTCTACATCATCCAAGTTCCCTTCATACTTCTCATCAAACACAGGTGGCTTATAACCTTTCTTGAACCACTCATCCTCCAAAATTTCAGGGACAGTAATGCGCTGCAATTGGCCGAGGTAGATAAATTGAGGTTACAGAAATGTATCACTTTGACCTATAACATCATATGCACAAGACAGAATACAGCAGTTCCCTAGCATATCAAACAAAGAAATCTCATGGATATCAATTGGATCACCTGGGTGATCTAGGTAGCTTAGCTGCTTGTATGACATGACTGAAAAGAGCATCTAGGGATAATTATGCCAATATATGGGTCAGGTAAGCATTACTACAAATAGTGACCTTACATATGCTTTCTGGTTATTAAGTAGAGCAGCCACGAAGGACGCCCAATCATTTTCCACGTCCTATAGCATGTCCCTGGATAATGCAGCACCTCACAGGTCTCTATTGTAAAATGGTAAAGCATATTTGATATTTTCTGAGATAGAACCACAGATTGAAACTGTGATAAAAATTTCTAACATAGTTTCAATTATGCAGAATAAACAAAATCTCGGCTGATCAGATGTTGGTGCATATGACAGACCAGAAATCTGTAGACTCAAGCTGAGCCGGATTTGTGACTGCCAGCTCAGTCAATCTTAAACTGGCATCCTTCCGTTTATGTACCTTCCATCTCTCTCTCTCTTCACCCTCTGTCCATGCATTTGTTTGGTTAAGTGGGTTCCAGTGGCGGTAGGGATGAGTTGCAAGCATTAACAACACAAACCCTTTCACCACATTCTCAAAATTTAGCCATTTTGGTCCTTCTAAGTTTGATTTGATCCTTGTTGGTTGATATGTTAGACAGTCATCTTCAAAAAGCAGAGCAAATAACACTTAAACATGTTTGAGATACTCCTCTGTTGTGCACAATCAACTATTACCATTTTTATTGCACTTCAAAAGAATCCTGTAGATTGAATGGTTATATCCATCCATATTAAAATTCATCAAACCAATCCATCATTTTTTGTTGCTTTTGTTTAACATGAGAACTGAGTGTGTGAGCATTGAAAATATCTTCAACCTCGACGTGTGGGTGCACCTTGAATGTCATTGTGCACCATAATAAGATACACCCTCTTACACCATAGCACTACCATGCAATAAATGAGTGAGGAAATGGTTTTAAGTTCCCATAGAACTCATGAACAAGAGATATTGGGGAAGGAATTTGAAAATTTGGCTTTTAGGTGGCCCAAATTTATCATTGGAGGATGACAACTAATTGACAGAAATTTGAATAAAATGATTGGGATTGGGGATGATTGATGGAAAAGATATGGGATATGATCATATGAATTTGAATAACTAGTCAACTATGGTAGAGGAAAAAAATTAAGTGCTCAACTAGTGGAGATGGGATTGAGGCTTAACTAATGAAGATCCCCTCCTGTACTGTGGATATGTGAGATGAGTTTGGAGACCCTTTTTGGTTTTATACTTGTCTTCATGCCATTTGATTAAGCTTTTACCTGGCCTCAGCAACATTTCCTCTCTCAATCTATGCCATTGAAGGTTTTGGAAGTAGGAAGCAACATCCTTCATTTTTGGACCAAATGTGAAGCCCCAATTATGAAAGAAGGAAAGCATTACACATTATTCGGGACATACACCACGTGGCCAAGCAATTGTGACAACAAGAGAATCAGGTCTAGTGTTCTTTCTTTTTGTTAAGAAGGATAGAAGTTGAGGAATGCTATCCCTCATTTCTTTTCTAAGTTATTTCACTTTGTCAGTTTGTCTTCAATTTCTTTTTGTTTGAATTCTTATGCACGAAATTTGTGTCAATTGAATGTAATATGAAGGTAGCGAGTTCCCAATTACACCTGGGCTACATCAAGGATCAACCTTAAGCCCTTACTTGTTTGCGTTTATCATGGAGATGATATTGTGTTGGTGGATGAGACAAAAGCAGGGATTAACATTTTAAAGTTATGAAGATCTACCTTGGAATCAAAAGAAATTAAGATAAGTAGAACAAACAAAGATGGAGTACATGGTGTACAACTTTAGCCACACTACGACGGTTAATGAGGTGCTCAGTATTGCTGATAAAGAGATACCTCAAAGTGATTAGTTTAGATATTTGGTATCTATCATAAACATGGTTCAAAATTTCGCGATACATCGCCGAAATTTCGGTAATTTCGACACTACCGAGACTAGATGAGCTTCCGAAATGGAAAAAGTTCAAATTTCGTAGAAATTTCGGTATATTTCGTAGAAATACTGTGTATTGAGTATTGAACTATTGACTATTATGAAGTTTATGAGTTATGACTTATGCACTTATGACTTTATGAGTTTAAACTTTAAAGTTTAAACTAAAGGCTACATTTGATTTTATTTTTGTTTCATTACTTTGTTTAAATTACTTATTATGTCTTTGAGTACTTAAACAATATGTATTTAACTATTTTATACATCAGGGTCCGACCGTATACTGTCAATCAAGGGTGCAAACCCAAAACACCACTTTGAGTTCATTTTTTTTGCAATATGAAGGTTTAAATGTGTTTATTAGCTTAATTAAGGGTGTACATGAAGTCTCAGGCCTTAATATGGCCAAAAACCCACCGAGATGGAGTGCCGAAATATGGCAAAAAATATACCATATTTCGGTGAAATTTCGGTATATTTCGGATATCTCGACTAGCCCAAGATACCGAGATATCGCGAGATTTCAAACTATGATCATAAATAAAGAAGACGATATAGAGGACGATGTTTCCCAAAGGATCAAAATAGGATGGATGAAGTGGAGAGGTGCAACCGACGTGCTGTGTGATCAGCATATTCCTTTAAAACTCGAAGGAAAATTTTATAGGACTGTAATATGACCGGCTATGATGTATGATGCGGAATGTTGGGCAGTTAAGAAGCGGCATGTAGATAAACTAAGTGTGGCGGAGATGAAGATGTTGAGATGGATGTGTGGCAAGACTAGGAAGGATAAAATAATGAATGAAATATCAGAGCTGAGTTGGGAGTGGCCCCTATATATGAGAAGGTATGAGAGAGTCGTTTGAGGTGGCATGGTCATGGTCAACGGAGGCCTTGTGTTATGTGCTTAATGGGGTTCACTCTAGTGTATGAGCGCTAGATTGGGCCAGAGTAGTATGGGATGGTTAAAGGGCTTGATTTAACGTGTTCCATCAGCTCTGGAGCTTTTGACGTATTGGTCAAGTACCTAACATTTGGTATCAGAGCCAATCACCACGTCACGGGTTCGAGTCACGGAAAATGCTACCTAGGAGAAGGGCTACCTGGAGTTAAGTGAAAGCTGTCAAGAAAGGGCTACCTGCCGCCAGGCAAAAACCTTGGAGCAGAGTGGAGCTGCTTAGAAAGGGCTACCTACCGCCAAAGTGAGAGCTGCCTAGAGTGAGAACAGCTGAGGATGACGGCTACAGAAGCATGGTGGTCTGTTATGTGCCTAATGGGGCTCACTATAGTGTATGGGTGCTAGTTTGGGTCAGTCTAGTATGGGATAGATTAAAGGGCTTTATTTAACGTGTTCCATCAACTCTGGAACTTTTGGTGTATCGGTTAAGTACCTAACACCTTGGGATGCACCAGTATGAAGGAGTGATTTGATTCAGATTGAAGGATCTAAAAGAGCTAGGGGCAGACCTAAAATGACCCTAGAAGAAGTAGTGAGGAAAGACATGCATAGTTTGCGCCTTGTCTCAACTCTCAAGTATGGCCTCAAATAGAGCTGATTGGAGGGCTACGGTCCATGTAGCCAACCCATTTAGGTGGGTTATTGCTGAGTTTTGTCGTTGTTGTTGTGCTCTTTTCTTCTTACCACTTTTTTTTTTTACTTTTTGTCTTTGCAAGGATCCATGTAGCCGACCTTATTTAGTTGGGAGAAGGCTAAGTAGTTGTTGTAGAATGCAATATGAAGATCCCATAAAGTAAGATAAAAATTAACATTAAAGATAGTTCCATAAGGTCAACTTGAAAATGAAAACCTGGAAAGAAAGGAGGTAGGGGAATAAGAAACATGGCAAAAGATTTTGACTGTAATCAGGTCCTTCGTGACACTTAAAAATCCAATGAATATCTGATAAGCAAAACCATAAAAAGAGAATAACTGCAAGGAATTGTCCTTGTGCATTGTGCTAAGTCTCCTGAAAATCTATGTTGTAAACATGTAATTCGTTCACATGATATTGGACATAATTTCATTTCCTTCAAAGGATCACACAAAGGCCTAATGCATTATTAGTAAATCACTCATGTTACATATTCGTAGAATAGAAATCAAAAGGTATGACTTCTAAGAACAACTGTAGGAATGTTTTGAAGGTTAAGGGCATCTACAGGAAGGCCATAACTAAACTCTATTTGTTAAGAGCAGAAGTTGTCCTGAAGTTATTTCTTGATTGGTAACTTAGGGTGCCTCATGTTCACCGGGTTTTAAATTGTCTCAATTCTATATAGCATCATTGCACAGGCAGTTTCTCTTTGGTATGAGGTCTACATTCTTTTCTAATTTTCATTTTGTTAAAGGAAAAGTAATACTTCATAAGGATAAGTAATAGACATAAGCCAAGGAACAAAAGATAGAATGATGTCATTGGCATCAAGCACAATTAACAGAAAAACAATATCCTCCTTAATTGCAGTGCAACAAGAAAAATATTTACAGATTTAAGAAATTTCACAAGATCCATGCATATAGTTCACCAAGCCAAAAGTAGGATCAAAACCCGGTCAAGAAGAATTACTTACAGTCATTGGATTAGGATCTAAGATTCGAGTTATCAATTTCATGGCACCGAATGAAAGCCAAGGTGGGCAAGTAAACTCAGCAGCAGAGATCTGCATGTAAGAATGGAGCAACTAATAAACAGAAATGGGAGATGAAATAAACAAAGGAATTCTAAAATTGGTAAAATGCTCACTTTTTTGTACAGGTTCATAAGATTAGAATCATCAAAAGGCAAGTAACCTGCAAGCAATACAAATAGGATGACCCCACATGACCACAAGTCCGCAGTTGCCCCATCATAACCTCTATCATTGAGGACCTGATCAGGATGAGACATCAAATTAATGGAGGAAATTTACATTAAGACACTGTTCATTTGCCAAGAAAAGAAAAGAAAAGAAAAAAAAAATTTCTTCCCACCAGTTTGTATGGATGGATTCTGAGAGAGGATCTTGAGATTTGTGTGAAGTTGAGGTCCACTTTCTTTTATGTTCATATATTTTTAGAAACTGTAAATTACATGATTGTTATTAAAAGAAAACACATAAATGTTCAATTGCGGGGAACATTTGCTTTAAGAGAGTTTCCCATCAAAATCTTGCCAAAATGGCAGGAATATGAAGGGTTTTGCAAGGCAAAATGAAGGAGTGCAAGATATTTTTAAAAAAAAAAAGGAGTTTGCACACTTTCTCTGTCAAACCAAAACATTTAAAACCATATCGATCATTGGGTCCCACTGCATTTTCTACTCAGAATTTTCTTTTTCTTTCCTTCTCTTGTGGAATAAAATAGCCTAAAGGAAAACTAAACAATTATTTGTCAAGCAAGTTAATATCATGTAATTGGAACCTCTGGGGCAACATAATTTGGAGTTCCACAAGTAGTGTGAAGCAGCCCATCATCCTGCCAAAAAATATTTTACAGTCAGATTCAAGTTCTGCCCAGTACGACATATCTACAGGGAAATTAGTATATTAACTGTATCAAGAAATAATGGAAAATAATTTCATAATTTACAGACATACATGCATCAGAAGTTCAGGATCCCAGCCAAAAGGCTCCTCTTTTTTTCAAAAATATTGGCACATCATTAGTCATGCAGTCATTCTTGTGTAAAGACAATTTTTTTTTTAATGGGGATCAATTATTCACTTTGGGAGCTGAATTAGGATTAAAATCATCTCCGGCGCGCAAATCTATCAGTGAGGTGCAGTGAGGCCCCCACTGGTAGACACATGTCCTTTTAAAAACCGACAGTGAAGATTAAAAACCGTCTTCAACCCGGAGAAAACGGGTCCTCACTTGACCCAAACCACAAAGGGGAAAGGGGGATAGGGTTCATGCCGCCACCACCCACCAGCTGGGGGAGTTCTGGGCCGATATTGCCGGTGAAGATAGCCCTCGGCAGGGGCGCTATCCAACGAGCCAAGAAACAATTGTGGGGGTAGGGAGAAAGAGTGGTGCAGCAAGAGGAGAAGACCACAGCAGCCAAAAATGGCCGGAGAAGACGACCTACGGTCTCTCTCTGGCGCGCAGACGGCTGGCGAAGATCAGCCGCACTGAGACGAGCACACACACACACACACACACACCACACACTGGGGGTAGGGGGTATATTACATTCATCCAACAAAATAAGGAAGATAAAAAAAAATAAATAAATGGTGAAGGAGACGAGTTGCAGAGATGCGGTATCATCAATAGAGCTCAGACCTCTTGTAGATCATAAACGAGAAACGTCTGTTGGACTTCGACTCCAACCATTTGTTCAGCAGAAATTAACTATGGAATCTCCAACACCTCTTGCCATCAACAAATACCAGACTCAGTGATCCTGAGTTTTATTTCAAATGGTAGAAGAAAACGGGAAAAGGCAGAGATGAGAACCAAGGTGGATGCAGCTTCACCCATGAATTTCGTTTGGGAATTTTGTCTACGAAGCATCAAATCGCGTTTTCTGCTCAGCAGCTCAGAGTTCCAACAGCTCAGGGTTCCAGCAGCTGCTCGGGCCGAAGAACATTGAAAGTAGCAGGGGAACAACATGCAGATCGCAGAAGAAGAATGTCACAGAGCAAGGAGCAGCCTTTTGTTTCGCAGAGGAAGAATGTCCCAGAGCAAGTGCAAGTTCGATGGGATGTTCTTCAAGTCGAAGGAGTGACACTCATATAGGCCTTCCACCAATACATCGAATAGCTTGAGCCCAATAGATTTGTGTTATCTGTCTACATTATGTAAGAAACTGTGATGGAGGATGCAAACTTACCTTCATTCAGACCAACTAATCCTGCCATGTCTGTCTAATGTATATTTCCTCTTTTGTGTGTTTCTCAGTATCTGTCACACTCAAACTCAACCTCTAGCTCTAGGTTTCTCCAGGGTTTAAAAACCAGAAATCAGGATCTAAACCAGTCTTGGATCGGATCGGTCTAGACTGGTCTAAATTGACATATTCCATACAAGGATCGATCTGATCCAGATAATTTGGAATCAGGACCGGCCTCTATCGATTACAATTCAGATTGACCCGAATTGGCCGATCCAATTTTTTTTTTTAATTTATTTTTTTAAAATTCTAGTTATCAATTTTTAGTGTATATGGATTATAGTTTCTTCAGATAACTCCTGTAACCACATTGCAATAACTCCCGATTATTTAAAGCCAAGCGTTTCATTGATTCCTAATCTAGGATTAGAATCTAGTTAGAGTAGGAAATCATAGTCTTAATGGAAGTAGGAAAAAGGAATTCCTGTCCCTTTAGGATAAGGAAGTGGACTCCTATTCCAAATAGGAGAAGTAATTAGGATCCTGATCTGACAAGGAAAAGGGAAAGGAAAATGAGATTTCTAACATAAATGGAAAATAAAAGTAGTTGCACAACTTGACATGTTTGGTGGCCATTTCTTTATTGGTGTGATTTTCTTTTTGTTTTGTATCTTGTTTTTTTTTTTGGGTACAGTTTACCAATTCAAAATTACATAACTAGTTGAAGAACTAGTCACAAACATATAGAAGTATAAAATAAGTTGGGTATTAAAAGACAGAAATTAGGGAAATACTTGGATGGATCGATGAGACCAGCCAAGCCCTTTATTTATAGAATAAAGTAATACAGCCAAAAGACAAAAATAACCCTAGTCATAGCCGAAATATGGCTAGGAATACATAAAACAGAAAAACAACTAAACTAAAGCAGGAAAAAGACCAGTGGGTATTCTGGTATATCTTAACACTCCCCCTCAAGTTGGGGCAAAAATATCACTCATGCCCAACTTGACTAGGCTAGGATGAAAGATCCTTCCAGGCAGTCCCTAGGTGAACATGTCAGCAAGCTGATCAGCAGACTTCACATAAGGAACACAAATAAGGCCTTCCTCTAATTTTTCCTTGATGAAATGCCGATCCACCTCAACATGCTTTGTGCGATCATGCTGTACCGGATTATGTGCAATACTAATGGCAGCCTTGTTGTCGCAATATAGCATCATAGGGAGGCGAATAGGAAGTCCAAGGTCTTATAGCAAACCTTTTAACCAGAGTAGCTCACAAATACTGTGTGCCATAGCACGAAATTCTGCCTCAGCACTAGAACGAGCCACCACATTCTGCTTCTAGCTACGCCAGGTGACAAGATTACCACCCACAAAAGAACAGTAACCAAAAATAGACTTACGGTCTGGGGAACCTGCCCAATCAGCATCAGTATACGCCTCAATGCGTAGGTGACCATGGGGAGATAAGAGAATTCCTTTCCCAGGAGCTAACTTCAAGTAGTGAAGAATTCGAAGAACAGCCTCCATATGTGAAGTGTATGGATCATGCATAAATTGACTGACAAGACTAACAGCAATAGCAATATCGGGACGAGTATGGGAAAGATAAATCAACTTTCCCACTAGTCATTGATATCGCCCTTTATCAACCGGATCACCCTCCTTTTCCTTGAGACGAACATTAACATCCATAGGAGTATCAGAAGGACTGCACCCTAACAAACCAGTCTCAGTCAGTAGGTCTAGGACATACTTTCGTTGGGAAAGAAAGATGCCTTTTGAAGATCTGGTAACTTCAATCCCAAGAAAATACCTTAGTTTTCCTAGATCCTTAATCTCGAACTCTTGGCCAAGAAATGTCTTCAACCTGCTGATCTCATCACAATCATTGCTAGTTACCACAATATCATCAACGTAGACTATCAAGATAGTGAGTTTTTTGCCCGCTCTATTAATAAAGAGAGTGTGATCTGCATTACTCTGCTTGTAGCCTGCAGAAACCATTGCTTTGTGAAACCGGCCAAACCACGCTCGAGGGGACTGTTTCAACCCATAAAGAGCGCGCTTCAATCAACAAACCTTTCCTCAGGTGCTGTCACAAGAGAACCCTAGTAGAATGTCCATGTATACTTCTTCATCGAGTTCCCCATTGAGGAAAACATTCTTCACATCAAGCTGTTGTAAGTCCCATCCAAAATTAATTGCACAAGATAAGAGTACTCTGACAGTATTTAGCTTAGCGATAGGGGCAAAGGTCTTCTGGTAGTCAATCCCATATGTCTGAGTAAATCCTTTGGCCACAAGACATGCCTTATACCTATCCACAGTTCCATCCACCTTCTGTTTCACCACAAACACCCACTTGCATCCAACAGTCCGCTTCCCTAGTGGAAGAGTCATAAGCTCCCATGTGTTATTTTTTTTCAAGGCGTCCATTTCTTCCATCATCGCTGCCTTCCACTTTCCATCTGTAAGAGCTTCCTGCCAATTTTGAGGAATACAAACAGAAGAGAGAGAGGAGACAAATGCACAAAAGGATGGAGAAAGAGAATCATAAGAAACAACATGAGATAAAGGGTGTTGAGTGCAAGTTCTTACACCTTTGCAAACAACAATGGGGAGATCCAAAGAAGAAGGATTACCAGGTGGAGAAGTAGGTTCTGGATCCGGGGTTGGCAATTGGACGGAAACTGGTGTCATAGTGGATTGAAGCTCCCTATGTCTGGTCCTGTTCCGTGAAAAAACCTTCAAGTTTGTCGCATCAATCCTCCGCTGAAATTCACCAATGGTTCTTTGGACTGGGGTGACCTCCCCTTGAGCAGGAACAGTAGAAACCTCCCCCTGTGCAGGAACATCTCCCCCTGAAGGAGAATGGGACACCTCCCCCTGTGTAGGAATTTCTCCCCCTGACGTAGAGGGAAGGGTAGGGGTAGACTCATCATAAACATGCCGAAGAGGGGGGGGTCAACGGTCAACACATCTTCACTAGAACTCTCCCCCTGAAGAGGTGGGGACGAATAATAGGAGAGAGCCTCGTGAAAGATAACATCCATACTGACCATGGTATGGCGGGCAGGAGGATAATAACATTTATACCCCTTTTGGGTGGCAGAGTAACCTAAGAAAATGCAGCGTAGGCTGCGGGGCTCAAGTTTGCCAGGAGATCTAGTATCCCTAGCATAACAGACACACCTAAAAACCTTAGGGGGAACAATATAAAAGTGTTGGAATATGTACTCCGGGTATTTTGGTCCTTTTGGGGTAGTTTTTATGTTATTAAGTGTAAGTCGGCTATGTGGGTTTTAGTTCCACGTCGCCTATTTTAGTCTCTTGTAACTTTCCCCTCTATTATAAATAGAGGGGCTTACCTATCAATTAATACAAGCAATTATTCTCTCATTCTCTCTTTTCTAGCCCATGATTCTACCAACATGGTATCAAAGCTAGTCTGATCTAGGTCTGAAAAAGAGAAAGAAAACCCTAATCCATCTCTTCAATCGACTTCTCCCTTCTTCTCCCTTTCTCGGCTTCTCCTTCTTCTGTTCTTCTTCCTCTCAACCTTGCAAAGGGGCAGCACTAATGAGGTAAACACAGCATATCAATGATTTAGTTGCTGCCCCCCTCCCTTTCTACCTATTTTTATTGAAAAAATTCTGTTCGAAATCTGCTGGAGCCATACCTGCGATATTGGAGTTGTCCAGAATTTTTGGAGATTTGATTTCTACCTAATGAAGACTGATCCTCCATTGTTGGAGCCCCCTATGCAGCCTTTTCCAACACTCTTCTACCCTATTCCATAATCTTCCTTCCCTTTCTTTCTTTCTCTCCATCTTTTATTAACTTTCCAACCTCCATACCCATATCGATCTCAACTTGTCAGGGTTAAAACCCTGACTCCAATTGATTTTGGGGTTTCCCTTTTCAGATGCAGCTGATTTTTTAGGGGTGATTCCCTACTACTACAAGCCTTAATCGACCTAAGTTTAGACACTTTCTGATGGCTGGATTTGTTTTTACATCAAAACCTTCTCAACCTGCTATTTTTGGGTACCTGTTAAAACCCTGACTCAAATCGACATTAGGGTTACAGGTTTCAGTTTTTGCTGATTTTTGGAGGGATGATTACTCCAACTACAAGGACCACTCGACCTCAATCTTAGCCTCTTTCCAAGTGTTTGAAGACCCCTAACCCCAATCGATCCTCCTTTTCAGGGTTTTACAAAACCCTGACACATATCGATTTTAGGGTTAGGGTTGATTGCTGCTGTTGGAGTTTTTTGGAGGTGTTTCTACCATCAAGAGGGACATTCTACTTCAATTATTCATGGCTTGAAGAAGTTATATTACACAAGATAGCTGTTGCCCTATTTTTCCTGCAATTTTTGGTGTTTCTCCCACTTGAAGATCAACTCTCAATCACCAAGGAGATTGGTTATTCGAACTGGAGATCCATTCCTGCAGTTGTGGTCAGCATCTATTCCAGAAGACATCACCTTTGACAAGTCATCATCACTTTTGTTGAAGCCCCCTTCCCTACAATCGATCTTCACTTTCAGGGTTTTTTTACAAAACCCTGACTATAATCGATCTAAGGGTTAGGGCAGTCCACTCTTGCTGATTTTTTTAGGAGAGTTTTATAACCATCAGAGGAATAGTCAACCCATATTTCAGCAACAATCATCAGTTCTTTTTGGCAAAAATTCAGGTTCATTCTTATGGCTCGGTTTCTCCAATTATCAACCTATTTTTTTTACTTGTTCCTATGTGGCCGGCTGCTTCAACTACCTATGGATCTTTCGGGTTCTTTATCTTATATTTGCTGGTTCTATTGAGCTTTACTACATATATTGCTGGTTTTATTGATTGGCTTCTGTGAGCATGACTGGTTGGCATGTTACTGCTGCCTTTATGTGGACTACTGCTGCCCTTTTAGTGAGACTGAGTATCCTGCTATTGGAGATCGAATTTCTTTCATTATTGAAGACTCGTATCTACTACCTTGGAGATCAGCTTGTTTGGGATTACAACAGTGTGTTCCAAGGTTATTGGTTGCAACTACGAACCTATTCAGTTATGTGAAGCCTTTCTGGTTCATATCCGGCTCCCTTTGAGAGCTTCATCCTAGCATTGTTCACAAATTCAGATCTGATCCAAGTTTTTTGTTGAAGCTTCTTACATCCATTGCTGTCCAAATATCTTCGTCAGTTCTATTTAGCATGTGGGAGTTTATAGTTTGAAATTTTGCACACTAGTACTTCCTTGTGTGAAAATCGATCAAGTTTTTACAGAATGGTACCTTCTCCTCCTACAAATTAGATCTGTTTTTTTTAATTTAGATCTGATCATTGGAGATTGGTGTTTTGGAATTAGCTTGATCAATTGAAAGAAGGTTGTAAATTACTATGTTGCTTTGTCCATGGTTCATTATCCCACTGCTTCTTTTCACTTCACCACCTCCCAAACCATACCTTTGGCATATACCCATACCCACCTTGGAAGTTTATGGTATTCTCTAAATTGCCATTTCTTCTCTTTCCATTACCCTTGGCACCTTTTGGAAGATTTTGGAATATTATGTTTTTGCCCTATCACTTACATCATCTCTGTTATGTCCACGTGTATTACACGTGAGGGGGGGATTATGTACAGTATACTGCAGCCATTGCAGAAAGCAGAACTTGCAGGAACACTTGGTGCAAAACATAAAAGATCAGAGTTTTCACCATTGCCAATGGGTATCTACTTTGTTATTGGGGTGAGTTTGCCGTAAGGGGGAGATTGGTATTAAAGTATTGAAGATGTTTGGTGATTGCCTGCCTATATGAGGTTCTACAGTTGGGTTGATTTTTTCCGCTGCTTGATTCATCTGCTCACTACCTTAGTTACTTATCTTCTAGACTATCATTCAGAGCTTCATCACTGGACAGCAATAGAAGATTGGTAAAAGCTGCCTTTTTTGGAAGACATTCCGGTCCCGGTTTGCTGATCAAGTCTGCCCAAGTTTTGAAGATCTATTTTTTCAAGTTCTTGAAGGTTTATTTGGGAGCTACATTCGTCTTGAAGCTGGATTCTGCTACAACTTATTTTTCTCCGTTTTGTTCAAGTTGGGCATTAGTACCTTGTATGCACCAACTTGAGGGGGCGTGTTAGCATTATTATGGAGTTCTATTTTCTTTAGTTCAAGCTGAATTTTCTTTCTTTAATTCTTTGTATAATCCAACTTGAGGGGGAGTGTTGGAATATGTACTCCAGAATACCGTGGGGGTATTCTGGTCCTTTTGGGGTAGTTTTTATGTTATTAAGTGTAAGTCGGCTATGTGGGTTTTAGTCCCACATCGCCTATTTTAGTCTCTTGTAACTTTCCCCTCTATTATAAATAGAGGGGCTTACCTATCAATTAATATAAGCAATTCTTCTCTCATTCTCTCTTTTCTAGCCCACGATTCTACCAACAAAAAGTTAGAGCCAGATAAAAGCTCAATAGGGGACTTAGAAGCAAGAACTCGAGTCGGCGATTAATAGGCTGCAGTAAGGACAGCATCCCCCCAATAAAAAGAGGGAACATGACGGGCAAACATTAGGGCCCAGGCCACCTCCAAGAGATGGCGATTTTTCCTCTCAGCCACACCATTTTGGGCAGGAGTATCAACACAACTGGTTTGATGTAAAATGCCATGGGTAGAAAGGTATCGTTGGAACTGACCTTCCATATGCTCTTTCCCATTGTCACTCCTTAAAATCTTGAGAGTGACATTAAACTGGGTTTGGACCATCTTATGAAAAATGCTGAAAACCAGAGAAGACTTCACTCTTGTTATGCATGAGGTATACCCAAGTGAAACGGGAATGACAGTCAATGAATGTAACAAACCATCGCTGGCCATGAAGAGAGGCCTTACGACTAGGGCCCCACACATCAGTATGAATTAAGTGAAATAGGGAAGAACTTCTTTTATTAGATATAGGATAATTGGATCGTGTCTGTTTGGCCAAGACACAAGGCTCACAAAAGAATTCTTCCTTACTACAATTTTTAAACAAAGTTGGAAATAAAAGAGATAATGTGCCCAAAGAGGGGTGTCCTAATCTAGAGTGCCATTGGTGCAGTTCAGAAGAAGAAGATGGTGGACATAACTGAGAAGGCAAAGCCTTGTGCGGTCCATTATCAAGAAGATACAATCCATTATGCAGCCTACCCGATCCAATCATCCTCCCCGAGTCCAGTTCCTGAAAGACACAATGAGTAGGAAAAAAAAAAACTTTGCAATTTAGATGTTTGGTAATACTACTAATAGAGAGAAGATTAGTAGTGAAATTAGGAATGTGCAAAACAGAGGACAGGGAAAGTAATGGGGAGCAACTAATGGACCCCTTTCCAGAAATGGAAGAGAGGGAACCATCAGCCACCCGAACTTTATCCTTGCCAGAAGAAGGGGAATATGTATAAAAAGGTTAGAAAAACCTGTCATGTGATCAGTGGCACCGGAGTCTATAATCCAGGGAACGGAGACAACCGAAGCACAGTGACCAGCAAAGGAGATACCTGAGCGGATAAAGTGGGAACTTGATGGAGTGGAATGACCGGCAGGAACAGCTGTAGCAGAGGCAGCGGAAGACTGTAATATACTCCGGAGAGCTTGGAACTCTTCTTGGGAGGAGCTGTTGTCAGCAGTGGGAGCTGGAGCTACACTTTCAGTGTGATTGGCTTTGTTTTTAGGTTTAGCACGGCCACGTTTAGCCTCAAAATCAGCAGGCTTCCCATGTAATTTCCAGCACTGGGCCTTAGTGTGATAGAGTTATTGCAATGGTCACACTTGACAAGCTCCAGTGTAGGGGCAGTAGCAGTAGCAGTGGCAGTAGCAGTAATATCCGATGGAGTAGCTTTAGAACCAGCAGCCTGGAGGGCTGATCTTTCAACAGAGGGACCCAACATCATTGCAGCTCGACGGGTTTCCTCAGTAAGAACAAAGGAGAAGGCCTGCTCCAATGTAGGGAAAGGTACCCGATCAAGTACTTGCACACGGATGGGATCATAATCAGCATTAAGACTAGCCAGGAAGTCATAAACTCGAAACTTATCCACATAGGCTGAATAAGCAGTAACATCAGCAGCTGTGGTAGGCTGAAAAGGGGCATAGTGGTCCAATTGTTGCCACAGACTTTTGAGGACAGCATAGTATTTAGTCACGGACAGCTCCTTTTGGGCAGGCAGTAGAAGAGAGTGTTTTCCGGATGTCATACACCTGGGCATCATTTCCCAATTGGCCATAAGTGCCTTTAGCAGCAGCCCATATCTGTGCAGCAGTATCAAGAAGAAGGTACTGGCTGGAAAGGTCCTGTGGCATGGAGTTCAAGACAAAAGACATAACCATAGCATCATTAGCAGCCCATCGAGTCTTGGCAGGCCCTTCTTCAGTAGGCTGTTTAGAGGTGCCATGAAGATGCCCACTGAGTCCTCTACCAGCTACAATCAAGGATAGAGATCTGGCCCATATGAGATAATTAGTGCCATCGAGCTTAATGGAGGCAGCATAAGGGAGGAATTCTGTCCGGGACTGAGAATCACCTCCAGAGTTGGCTGTGGTAACCTCTGAGTCTCCCATATTGAAGAGAAGAGTGTAGCAGCAAAAATCAAAACTGCCCTAAAACCAAAAATCGATCTGGTGTAGGGGTCTTCAAAGGCTGAGAAAATTCTGCAGATATTAGGTCTTCAAAGACTGAAAAAATTCTGCAGATATTAGGTCTTCAAAGGCTGAGAAAATTCTGCAGATATGGTACTAATTGTAGATGAAGAAGCTTCTCCAAAAAAAATCCACACAGAGAACCAAAAAAAAAATCAACAAGTGTCAGGGTTTTTCAAAAAACCCTGAAAGCAGATCGATATGAGGAGGTCCTTCAATGCTGGAGAAGAGAACCTGTGATAGCAGCTGTCCAATAGAAACTGCAGGAATGGATCCCAATAAACAAACCAGTTTCAATTTAAGAGAGGAGACTGATCTTCAAGAGGGGAGAACTCCAAACAAAATCGCAGAACAAGAGGCAGCAGCTATCGAACCAAAAACTTGTTAAATCATCAAGTGAGGAGGTGATTAATTAGGGCAGCATCTAGACAACAGTTCACCTCATTAGATCTGCCCTAATCCAGAAGAAGAAACCAAAAAAAATTGAAGAAGATCGAGTGGAAGAAGGGGGGAGGGAGAAGGGATCAAATGGAAGAAGAAGAAGGGAGAACAATGGAAAAGGGGGGGGGGGGGCTAACAAACAGGCTCGATCAGAGATTACTGCTCTGATACCATATTAAAAGACAGAAATTAGGGAAATACTTGGATGGATCGATGAGACCAGCCAAGCCCTTTATTTATAGAATAAAGTAATACAGCCAAAAGACAAAAATAACCCTAGTCATAGCCGAAATATGACTAGGAATACATAAAACAGAAAAATAACTAAACTAAAGCAGGAAAAAGACCAAAATAACCCCACGGTGGGTATTCTGGTATATCTTAACATTTGGAAAACTGGTTAAAAGGTATCATAATAGAAGTGTCTATTTCAGAGTATAAAATAAATACAATTTTTTTAGAATAGATCAAAGAAAAAATGTTGGCAATGGTAATATGTATCTGTTACTAAGGCTGGAAACTTTTTATACAACTTCATACTTATAGTAGGTGATCTCAACCACACCAGAGTACCAGACAAACACATGGCAGCAATACATTCAACATAAACAAGGTCAGAAATTTTGTGTACAAAAGGAGGAAAATAAAAAGGCCTCAAATATTCTACCATTACAAAACTAAAATTACCCTGACTTGTTGAGATAGAGCACTTAATCCAAAATCAGAAACTTTGAGGTTTCCATATGCATCCAATAGTAAATTTTCTGGCTGCAACAAATGCAAAAAAAGGAAAAAATGAATCTTCTTTTTTTTTTTCTATTTCTTTTCTAATGGCAAGAACAACAAAATACCAGCTCTAAAGGATGTTTCAAGGAAATAAACAAACAATTTACCTTTAAGTCTCTGTGGTAAACACCTCTGCTATGGCAATAATCAACAGCATTAATAAGTTGCTGGAAATACTTCCGTGCCTCATCCTCCATCATCCTTCCATTGTTGACCTTTGAGGAAAATAAACCACAATAATGCAGAATTATATGCAAGCACAGAGATAAGGAAAATTATTAATTTCTAACAACTACAAAGTACAGTTTCTAGCACCTCCGGACAGCATTTATTGAGCAACCATAACGTGCATCACCAACATTAGCATCGCTTAGTCTTGTGGACTAAAAATAACATAAGGTAAAAAATCAAGGGGAAAGAAAAAGTTGGATAAAAGAATTCTGCTATATGGTAGCTCATGTTTAAACTTTGCAATAGAGTTTGTGTCGAGGAACTGTACTCCTGACGTCTGATTTAGAAGTTCTCACACATCAAGGACATAAGACTTGAAACCAAAATATTTGCACTAACACAAACGTTGAAGTAAATAAATCTAGTGCAAAAATTAACTACTTACAATTTTGTCAAAGAGCTCTCCCCCTGTAACATACTCCAAAACAATAAAGATCTTAGTCTTGCTTCCCATTACCTGTAGAAAGAGAACAATTTATCAGGGAAGGACAACCCAATTAACCTACTAGGACAGTATGTAAAGTAATTGCTCAATTCTTAAATACCCCTAAAGAAGAAATCCATCCCAAGAAAATAGCTGTAAAAATTGGTTTTCATTTTTTATTTTTTTCTGTCGTCAGATTTGTTTGATAAAAAGCAAAAATAAAACTTGGTTGTAAAGTAGAACACTCACCAATACATCCACTTGTGTTGCTGTTGTCCCCCTCTTCCTTTTTCTATTATTTTAGTAAATGCCTTTTGTTAAATTCTAGGAAAAGAGCAGAGACTTGCTTTTTCTCCCTCCCTAGGACTAAATGACTAATGTCAGGGAGTCCTTACAAAAAAAAATTCAAATGTAAGACTTGGCTGTTTGGTAGAACATCCACCAAACTTCTCACGTCTGAATGACTCTTCTAAAGAAAGTAGAAGTTTGTAATTAGGGTTATGAAAGGTTTTCAGGTTTTAGATGGAAAAGGATGATAAAGATGTGGGAAAATATGGTCAACCTGGATGAAATGATGAATAGACAGTTTGATGAGTTTCAGCCAGTAAACTCAGAACTCTCTAGCCTGCAGTTAGGAGAAACCAAACTTTTCTAATGGCCATGAGTTAGGGTTTAGTTATATGGGTATCAGAGTTTAATGAGTTGCAGTAAAACCTGGAATATACATTGAGCTAAGAAGTGAACAAGAAGAAGAACCAAGGAAATTGTTAGTTATATTGGGCCAGAATACCGTGGGGGTATTCTGGACTTTTTTCCCTTTATTATTTGTTAGTTTCTTTGTGGTTTAATCCCACATTGCTTATGTAATTATTTTTACTATTTCATTATAGTTATAAATACAATGTGCTTGGGATGAACTAATCATCCAAGCATTAACCTAATTCAAATCTGTTTCTACATGGTATCAGAGCAGATTTCGAACTAGGGACAACAATTTTTCTCGATTTTTGCTCTTCTTCTCTCTCTCGATCTTCTTCTCTTCTAGTTCTCTCCTTCTTCTCCCTTGTTCTTCATTCCCATATAGGGCAGCACTGATGAGGTAATCATGCGATCCAGTTGCTGCCCCCATCACCTCATTTATGACTTGTAATTCTGTCCGATAGACTCTAATCAACACTGCTGCGATATTGGTTCTTCAGTTCCTTCTTGGAGATTGCTTCTACATCAGATACAAGGGCTCCTCTCCTCTCTTTGAAGACCAGAAGCTGCTGCAGAATTGTTGTTCTATTGGTTCAGACATTATTCCTCAAGATTGAAGACTTCCTTAAGATCGATTCCTCCATTATCAAAACCCTGACATCTATCGATCTTAGGGTTATTGCTGCCCACTGTTGCTGATTTTGTTGCAGGTTTTTTCTTCACTTATAAGGGCTCCTTCGACAGCTATATCAGCTCCTACAGATCTGTTTTTTTGGTGTGTGAAGACCTTGAGATCGATCTCATCATTACAGGGTTTTTTAACCCTAACTCTATCGATATTGGGCTGCTGCACCTGTTTTTTGGATCTGAATTTTTCTGCAGATGTGTTTTTCGTATTAAGGACTTCTCTACCTCAGTCTTTCAGCCACTTTGATATTATTTATTGCAGCCTAGGCTCATCCATCGATTCCATCACTTTAGGGTTTTGTTCAAAACCCTAAAAACCATAATCAATCAAGGTTCTCTTTCGCTGCTGGTTCTATTTGTTTGGGACTTTACTTGAAGATTGTTTGGCCTTCTCTGCTGCCGGTATGGGTGACTCTACCAACTCTACTGCTACTTCTGTTCATGATGGCAATTACAAGACAGATTATCACAGCTTTCCACCTAACCCCATCAAACTGGATGGCTCAAATTACCTTCTGTGGTCTAGATCAGCCTCATTTGCCATTGCTGGCCGTGGCCTCACTGACCATATTGATGGCACTAGCCTAGTGATAAAGGCCCTGAGCAGACTAAGTGGCTGGCCAATAATGGTGTTCTCATGTCCTACCTCATAGGCTCTATGACTTCAGCCTTACAGCATAATTTTCTTCTTCTGGACACTGCCGACCAGATTTGGGCTGCTTGCAAGGAGACCTACGGACAGCTTGGCAATGATGCCCAAGTTTATGAAATTCGAAAGAAGGTCCTTCACACTACTCAGGGAGACCTTTCTATTTCGGACTACTATGCTTCTCTCCGCAGCCTGTGGCAACAGTTAGATCATTACTCTGATTTTCACCCCTCTACAGTTGCTGATATTGCCTCTTATAAGAAACATGCGGACAAGATCAGAGTCTACGATTTTTTAGCTGGTTTGAATATGGAGTATGATCATATTCGTGTTCAAGTGTTGGGCCATATACCTTTTCCCACACTTGAACAATCTTATGCATTGGTTTCTTCTGAGGAGAACCGTAGGGCTGCCATGTTACATCCTCCTATTACTGACAGATCTGCTCTCAAGGCTGCTGCCCCCATTACTCCTACACCTATTGGCACTGCTTCTCTTGGTGATTCTACTACAGGGACTATTGTTTGTGAGCACTGTCACAAACCATATCACACCAAGGAGAGGTGTTGGAAACTTCATGGGAAACCAGCTGACTTTGAAGCAAAACGGGCTGCCAAGACCAAGACCAAGACAAAGCCCAAGGCCCATCAGACTGAGACTATTACTACAGACCCTACTACTGACCCTGGTCTATCCCAGGATGAGCTACAGGCATTCCGACGTATGCTGAGGTCTTCCGCTGCTGCTGCCTCTACTACATCAGCTACTGCCAATTCTTCCGCTCATTCAGGTTCACACTTTGCCCGGTCAGGTATTCCTTTTGGCGGTCATTGTGCTTCTGTAGCCTCCCATCCTTGGATCATAGATTCTGGGGCTACAGATCATATGACCGGTTCCTCTAGTTTGTTTCATCAATACTCTCCTACTTCTGGGAAGGACAAGGTCAAGGTAGCTGATGGTTCTCTTTCATCTATCTCTAGAAAGGGAATCATCAACTGCACCTCCTCCCTTCCCTTAACTTCTGTTTTACACATCCCTAATTTTACTACTAACCTTCTTTCCATTAGTAGTATTACTCGTGATCTTAACTGCAAAGTTACTTTCTTTCTTTCTCATTGTGTGTTTCAGGATCTGGCCTCTGGGAAGACGATTGGATTGGGTAAAGTGCACGGTGGGCTGTACCTGCTTGATGATGGTCGCTTCTCTCCACCACCATTACCTTCTCCACTGCACCAGAACTCCATGGTCTCTTCTGAACTCTACCAGTGGCACTCTCGGTTAGGTCACCCCCCTTTAGGAATTTTAGCACATTTATTTCCTAGTTTGGTCACCCTACATACTAAGGATGACTTTGTTTGTGAGGCGTGTGTTCTGGCCAAACAGACATGTTCAAATTATCCTATTTCAAATAAAAGAAGTTCTTCTTGTTTTGAATTAGTGCATTCTGATGTTTGGGGCCCTAATCGGAAACCCTCTATTTCTGGCCATCGGTGGTTTGTATCTTTCATTGATTGTCATTCTAGGAACACATGGGTTTATCTCTTGCACACCAAAAATCAAGTTTTTTCATGCTTTCAACACTTTCATAAAATGGTCCAAACTCAGTTCCAGGCTACTCTCAAAATATTGAGAAGTGATAATGGAACAGAGTATAAAGAATCACAATTTCAAAAATATTTGGCTGACCATGGCATCATTCATCAGACTAGTTGTGTTGATACCCCTGCCCAGAATGGTGTGGCAGAAAGGAAAAACCGCCACTTGTTAGAAATGGCCAGAGCCTTAATGTTTGCGAGGAATGTCCCGTCTCAATATTGGGGGGATGCGGTTATCACGGCAGCCTATCTCATCAATAGGCTGCCGTCTCGGGTACTTTACTCCCGTAGCCCCTCTGATGTTTTAATTGGTAATTCCTCCTTTATTGTGCCTCCCAAGGTGTTTGGTTGTGTGTGTTATGCTCGAGACACTAAATCTCCCAGCAAACTTGAACCTCGAGGACTCCGTTGTATTTTCTTGGGTTATTCTCCAACCCAGAAAGGATATAAATGTTACCATCCCCCTTCCCGCCGTACCATGGTTAGCATGGATGTTGTTTTCCATGAGTCCCAATCTTATTATTCTTCGCCACCTCTTCAGGGGGAGAGTGCTGGTGAAAATGTGGCTTTCGAGATTCCTCTACATGAGGAGCCTTTGGCTGCCCAGCCCTCTTTACCACCCACGGCTGCTGTCCAGCCCTTTTTGGATGCTTCCCATCCACCCTTGGATGCTGCCCATCCTACTTTGGAGACCTCCCAACAACCTCTGGCTGTTCCTCCCTCACCTAATGGGAATCCTTTACAGGGGGAGACCATAGACAATAGTGTTGTTAATATTCCTACTCAAGGGGAGCAGACTTCGGTCCAGAGAACTATTGGTGAATTTCAGAAGAGAATTGACAACTCCAACATGATCACCTATACAAGGGGAAGGTCCACAAGAGGGCAGTTGCATCCCACTATAGCACTAGTACCCATCCAATTGCCGGCTCCAGACACAGATCCTACATCTCCTGGTAATCCTTCCGACCTACCTATTGCACTTCGCAAAGGTACTAGGACTTGCACTTTACATCCCATATCTCATTTTGTTTCGTATAACTCTCTTTCTCCCTCTTTTCGTGCTTTTGTATCTTCTCTTTCCTCTGTTTCGGTTCCTAGAAATTGGCAGGAAACATCTACAGATGGAAAGTGGAAGACAATAATGTTGGAAGAAATGAGAGCACTACACAAAAATAATACGTGGGATCTTGTGGCTCTTCCTCCAGGGAAAAACCCAGTGGGCTGTAGATGGGTCTTCGTAGTTAAACAGAAGGCGGATGGTTCGGTGGACAGGTACAAGGCATGTTTGGTTGCAAAGGGGTTTACTCAGACTTATGGAGTTGACTATCAGGAGACCTTTGCACCAGTGGCAAAGCTCAACACTGTCAGGGTGTTATTATCTTGTGCTGCAAATCTTGGGTGGGGTCTTCAGCAGTTAGATGTCAAAAATGCCTTTCTCCATGGGGAGCTTGAGGAGGAGGTATATATGGACATTCCACCTGGTTTCTCTGATGACAGGACGAAGGGCAAGGTGTGTAAATTGAAGCGTGCCCTTTATGGCTTGAAGCAGTCACCCAGGGCCTGGTTTGGCAAATTTCATAAGGCTATGATTTCAGCAGGTTACACGCAGAGCAATGCTGATTGCACTTTGTTTATCAAACGACTTGGTGACAAGGTTACTCTTCTCGTAGTCTATGTGGATGATATTGTGATCACTGGTAATGATGATGCTGCAATCAGGGATTTGAAAATTCTTCTTGGCCGTGAGTTTGAGGTCAAAGATCTTGGTCCCCTAAAATATTTTCTAGGGATAGAAGTTGCTCGATCTTCAAAGGGCATCTTTCTTTCTCAAAGAAAATATGTCTTTGATCTATTGACTGAGACAGGGCTACTTGGCTGTCATCCTTCAGATACTCCTATGGAAGCTACTACGAAACTTAGGGAGAAAGAGGGTGAGCCGGTTGATAAGGGTGCATATCAGCGGTTAGTAGGCAAACTAATCTACCTTTCCCACACACGCCCTGACATTGCAGTTGCTGTGAGTTTGGTGAGTCAGTTCATGCACGATCCATATTCCTCTCATATGGATGTGGTCCGTCATATTTTGAGGTACTTGAAGTCTGCTCCAGAAAGGGAATTCTTCTATCTGCCAATGGTCACTTGAAGGTTGAAGCCTATATCGATGCCGACAAGGTGTTCTCCCGACAGAAATCTATCTCCGCTCTTGTTCCTTTGTGGGTGGAAACCTTGTCACTGGCGGAGCAAAAAGCAGAATGTTGTGGCAAGGTCTAGTGCTGAAGCCGAATTCCGCGCAATGGCACAAGGAATTTGTGAACTTCTGTGGCTTAGAGGGTTATTGCAGGATATCGGTGTTGCTGTCCATCTTCCAATGATGCTTTATTGTCACAATAAAGCGGCTATTAGTATTGCTCATAACCCTGTCCAGCATGATCGCACGAAACATGTGGAGGTTGACCGACATTTCATCAAGGAGAACCTTGAAGCTGGCCTCATTTGTGTTCTCTTTGTGAAGTCTTCTGATCAGCTAGCTGATGTGTTCACTAAGGGATTGAGTAGCAAGCTGTTTCATCCTATCTTAGTCAAGTTGGGCATGCATGATATATATGCTCCAACTTGAGGGGGAGTGTTAGTTATATTGGGCCAGAATACCGTGGGGGTATTCTGGACTTTTTTCCCTTTATTATTTGTTAGTTTCTTTGTGATTTAATCCCACATTGCTTATCTAATTATTTTTACTATTTCATTATAGTTATAAATACAATGTGCTTGGGATGAACTAATCATCCAAGCATTAACCTAATTCAAATCTGTTTCTATAGAAATACACCCTAAGGAAGCATTCAACACACAACACCTGTGGGAACTTTTCCGATTGTCATTACCCTTGGTCAATGAGATTAGACACATACAAAGGCCTCTTAACTAGGACAATCAGACAATATTAATTAACAAATATTGTAAATAACATAATTCCTCACTAAAATTAATGAAGAAGCTACTTAATACTAATCTGACAACTAGTAGGACTCAACTGTTAATACAAGAACCAGCTACTTGGAACCAAAATAAACCAGAGCAAGGACCAAACTCTGCCGGTCCTCTTGAGTCATGGAAGGGCTACAGCGTCAAGTAACTGATAAGATAATAAATAAAGGAGTTTGATCAAGTGAAAAACTAATGAGAACCTAGCAGAACCAAATCCAAGAACTTGACTTTGCATTTGTATGCTTCTCAACTTCTACAGTTCCCAACTGAACCCCACACCATCCTGATGATGCCAAAGAAAAATATTAGCTCACAATTATGCCCCAATGAATTATGATGCCTCCATATAATTTTCAATCCCATCTATCCTATGTTCTCCAAGAAACATTTTAGGGATAACAAAGGAAAAATATTCCGACCTTCCAAAAGCAGTGAACCTTCACATGTTGATATCAAACGTTCAACATTGTGCAATTTGCCCAGCAGAAATCTTTACTATTCTAACTGTTGGAATGCTTAGTAACGGTATTTTTGGAATGTATATCGAGCATGTACATGTGGGACAATATGTTACCTATACAGGGGTAAACATGTACTTTTGTTGTTTGAGTTATTTATAATATTAGAGAGGGGATTTGATTGTCCGTCCCAAGCTTTCTTCCATCCTCTCTCCTTCACTTCTTCTTCTTCGTTTCTCCTTCTCTTCTCATTCACAGTCTGATTTCTCACTAATATCAGTCACTTTCCACTGATTACCAACAAACTTAACATGTTATCAGAGCCATCAGGCCCATTACATTGATAATACACCTGTGTACAGTCACCCAAAGAGGGGTCACACATGCCACATCATGTACTACCACCCAAAAGAGGGGAAACATGTGAAAGGGAGTGTTGGGAATAATTGGAAAACTCTAGGACCTTGGATGCCTTCATATACCATTGGGCCTCCCCACCTAATAGCTTAAGTTTTTGGGTTGAACATTTCAATTTGGTATCAGAGGCAAGTTGCTGGTTTGAGAGTTGGATAGGTGATCCCCTGTTTTCGCCTTCCGAGTGAGGAACCCAGAAGAGGAGGGTTTCAGAAGTCATTAGAGGATGTAAGGATCTTTGTTTGAGATCCACAAGGTTGTGAGCAACTGATCTGCTAGAATGATTGAAGCTGGAAAGATTGAATTGATGAAGTTCTAGGGCAAACACCTCAGTTCGCCAGATCTGGATGTCATTCTTTGGTTTTCCTTAATCTGAGATGTTTGGAGCATGAAACCAGCACCATTCAGGTCGCCTTGGAGTCCCATTTCAGAAGCCTATGTGCCCAGTTCGGAAAGGACATGCACTAGTTGTAGTACCTCATACATGGATTCACTGCTATACTGCCAGGAAAGTATGGTTCTGGTCCACTTTGTGTTTCTGGTGCTTGTTACCTATCAATTTTTTTGGTGAGTTGGGATGATTAATCATAAGTTTCATGTTTTGAGTGATTTCTGATACAAATGCAAATGCATAGCTTGACCGACATGACCCAGTCAGTTTCAGACTATGATTAGGACCAAGTCTTTGAGTTTCTTTATATACAAGTTGTACCCATTGATTTTGAGGTTGGAATGGTATTGTTTTTTTTTTTTTTTTGGGAGTGTGCTTGGTGCATTGCGCGGACTGATTGCAGTCTGATGGCCTACTGTTTCCTCTCTCTTCTTTCTCTCAACTCAAACCTTCCTCCCAAGGTCTGATTCCCACCTTTAATCTTCAATTTATCTTATTAACTTCTTCTTCTTCTTATATTTTTTTCCCTCATTATTGCTGCAATTACTGGTTATTCCTTGTTCTGGGCAGTTCTTGCATCCCATACACTGAGTTTGATCTCCCTAGTTTCTCAACCTTTCTTCCTGAAACTTTGGGAATCCCTTCTACTCTTAGAGGCAACATAATGCAATCCAGGATCACAAACCCTGCTTTGGAATCACTATGGGCCGACCCAAGCACTAACAGCTAAAAACAAATTTAAGGGAGTGGCAATTCTGTAATTTCTCAGCACAATGAGGCCCAGATAGGGAAGGAAATGAACAACAGAGAGAGAGATGGTCACCCGACCAGCAGGCACACCATGAACAGTACGTTCCAATATTTCTTATGTAATCAACTTTGATTAATCATTGGCTACAAGTACATATATAAAGAGAATAAAAAGACTCTTAATCGTATTCTGAAACTGAAACAAAATTGTAACTCAACTACATCTCCTATGATCCTATCAACATGAATAAAATAATAAAGAAATTACAAAAGTAACCCTTAATTAACCCTAACGAATAAAGCAACTACATTAGCTCTCTCGCTCTTAAAAGAACTCGACTCTGTCGAGTTAGGTTGCAAACCCAAGATGCCCTTGTAATGAACTCAAAAATGAAGTAGCACATATCTCGGGAAAGCTGGTCAAACTGCAACTCCATGAATAGAAAGATTAGGCTAGCTCATATCTGGAGGAGAAGGAATCTGTTGTCGTCGAGACATATCCATCAACACGTGAGGCATCATCAGAAACGTATGCCTTCCTTGGTTCACCTTAATAGTGTTCTGTACACCATCATAGAGTATACCCACCTTATACTGCCATGGTCGCCCCAAGAGAACATCACAATATGCTACAGGGCTGACTAGGCACGGCACCTGGTAGTGAAGCGGCCGAAACTATATATTAACTCGTACAACTGCGATGGCATCTTCTCTAGCATTAGGCTCAAAACATCGCACATAAGCTTTCTTGAAAAGCTTCTTCACTAGGAGGTTAAGTGCCCAAACTAGGTCTGCAGATATGAGGTTGGCATCCTCTCCCATGTCAACAACTATATGGACTGCCGTCAAATCCTCATCATGTAGTAGACTAACTTTCACCCCGAAGGGAGGGGGGGGGGGGGGAGAGCCTTCTCTACTAATCCATTGAAGAAGCAAGGCTAGTTGAGTTAACTTCAACCTCGTCATGAAGACCATAATTAGTATCATTATCTGGATCAGGAGGATAAGCCTCATAAAGTTGCACATCATCCTTGTTGTCCGTATCTACCAACAACTTCTCAACCATAGTCAAAGGACGGGTCTTGTTAGGACACTTGTTACCGAAGTGACCTTTCTCGCTGCAATTGTGACAACACAATGTTTTTCACCCACTCATTACCCTTGGGAACCTCTGGCTTCTTTTCTTCAACCTTACAAGGCTCAATCTTCCTTTCTTTGGTCTTGGGTGTAGACTTGTAAGCTGAAGAAGTGTTTGGCATATCCTTCAAGTAGCTGTATTTTTCTTCGACTGTCTTGGCATATACAGCTGCCACATCGACTAACCTGAAATCCCCATTAGCAAGCTCTAATCCTGTATTCAGCCCACTAATGTACCTCAATACCCACTCCTAATCCGTTTCCTGGAGCCTGCATCTGAAGAATAATTTGGGAAAACCACATGGTGTAAGCATCCACATATTTACTGCCTTGGTTTATAGATCTGATATTGAAACAGGTATGCTTGCCTCCAAACTTGCTGACACTCCTATGGATCCTCACCAGAAGTTCGGAATAGAGGATGGCGAAGATCTTGAGGACAAGCACCAGGACAAAAGACTGGTAGGAAAGCTTATCTATTTCACTATCACTAGGCCGGACATATCATTTGCAGTGGATGTTATCAGTCAGTTTATGCAGTCACCCAAGAAGACTCATTGGGAGGCAGCTAGTCGAATTCTAAAGTATCTAAAAGGAGCTCTAGGAAAGGGGCTTATAAATCTCATCAGAGCGCTGATCTAGTAGAGTTCTCTGATGCTGATTGAGCTAGTGCTGCTGGTGATAGAAGGTCTACCACAGGATATTGTACCTTTGTTGGAGGTAACCTAGACACTTGGCGTAGTAAAAAGCAGACAATTGAGGGCTCGGTCCAGTTTCAATAGCTCATACTGCAGCTAACCTTATGTGGTTAAAGTCGTTACTCCAAGAGATGGGATTTCTAGTCACCTCTCCTATGAAGATGTTTTGTGATAATCAAGTACATCGCTAATAATCCAATGTTCCATGAGAGAACCAAGCACATTGAAGTTGACTGTCACTTTGTGAGGGATGTTGTTATGAAGAAACTGATTGGTACTCCGTTCGTCTCCTCTGCTGATCAGATTGGCAACTTGTTTACTAAGCCTGTATTTGGTCCTGCATTCCGAGAGGGTTGTTCCAAGCTGGGCATGGGTGATCTGTATGCTCCAGCTTGAGGGGGAGTGTTAAATCGTGGAGTATTGTTTGTGTATACCACGATAGGGGGAGTCATTCTATCATTGTTCACATTTGCTTTCTTCTTTTATTCTTTCTTCCTTCCTGCTAGTAAATGTGGAAGCTAGTAACAAGGGGACAGATCCTCAACTAGGAGGGTTTTAGTTTGACAACGTGTGTACCACATACCCGGCACAACCCCTTCGAGAGAAGCTCCCTCTCACACACCTGAACAGTCACAACATTGCAGTCCTTAACATGCTCAAGAAATTGGGGTACTTACCGGATATGGGCCTAGGAAAGTTTCATCAAGGAAAGTCAGAACTCACATTACCCTCAGCCAATGAAGAACACTACGACCTAGGCTATGTCCCTACTAGAGAAGATCTTTTCAGGCAGGTCCAGAAAGAGAAACAGAGAAAGCGTGAGGCTTATCTAAAGAAATTACAAAAAGAGGAGTCTATGTTTAGTTGTTTATGTTTATTTACTTTTGTTTCTCTGTCCTAGTCTGAATAGGAAAGCTACTATTGTAATCAGCAAGTCTATAAATAGAAAGTGGTTGGGGAGACTGGCTAACAATTGCTAGCCTTCTCCAGCAGTCTCTTTCTCTCATCTATCTTCTTCTTGTGGTTGCCAGTTTATAGATCTGATATTGTAACATTGGTATCCCGTCTTACCATGTATATTGGTCATCTTGTAACCTCATTCATTAGGGTTTTTATACCCTATATATAGTTGTAAATCGGGTCACAGCATCCATCTTCCTTTGACCAAAATTACATGGTATCAGAGCATAACAGTAGCTCCTCGATCCACTAATTACGATGCTTACATCAATATAGTCAAAAGAGTCCTAACAAAACATATTTTCTACCATGATGCAGGACATCTAGCATTGCAATTCTATATTACGGGTTCCAGAAGACAGTACCTCATACAAGCATACAACATTTGGATGCTTTATTAACTTCATTGTTGCTACTTCTCTCCTTATCTGCATGAATGGAAATCATCTTAAAAACATGATATAGTCTCCCTTTGAAGATAGTCTGAATGGAATATTGGAATCAATGGCTTAGAAACATGCAATCATGTCAACCAGAAGATATTAACAAATAATAAAAGAATTCAGGAAATTTAGTGTATAACTCCGAAGCATCAACCGCACATAAACAATATCCAGAAAAAAGATATGAACTGTTTTGTAGACCAAACATTTTGATACGGGTCCAATTTTCAAGTCTAATGTCCCATGAACAATGACTAGATGACAATGCAGAGCATCTAACAATGTAAATGCTTGATCAAAGTTCGCATGCATACATTACACATTTAAACATCTCTCCAAAAGGGGGAAAGGATTCAGCTCAATGTCAGAAAAGACAGTCAACATACAATTTGAACAAGAAAAATCCAGTCCCCAGGGTATAAAACAGCTTGCATGTTCCCAACCATGTCAAGAAGTCGGAGTAAAACAACTCTCTTTAACATAAGTTAAAAGCCATCCATTGCTTCCAACAGATGGGTCAATTGGTACCACCAAAACAGCCTCGAGGATAAAGTGAATCACTTAGCTTTAAGGGAAGAACAGAGCATAAGGATCAAGATACTGAATTTTTGTTATCCAATTTTAGAAGGTTTCAATATATGTTTGATCTTCTGAACATACACTTCCCACCCATGCTCTTAAGGATCAGTACATCATCCAATACAAATCAGTACCAGATGGGACTGTTACAATCTATTATACATTTTAAACCAAACCACCGTGTAAATCAGGTCTTTCCCTCCTTATATTGGCCTATAATTTTTTGAGTCTTCCTATCGAGAATGACCCGGAATAGTATCACCCAGGACCAGGGATAGGCTTTGGCGCATTGACAAAGAACAAGAAGCCTTTTGAATATGAATTATGGAGAACGAGTGTGGAACTATTAATCAGGGTGGGACCCTGAGAAAGTTTCTTCTTGCAGAACTCATGCATCGCTAAACAAGGAAAAGATTAGACTACAAGAAGATGAATGGAAGTAGAAAAGATTAAACAAAAGGAAAATAAATGGTGTGATAGAAGCAAGTTTTGCAACTTATACCCATGGGCCATAGCGATACCAAGTAATGCCAATTCAACTACAAATAAAAATTCAAGAAGAACATTCACAACAAAGATAAAGCAGTTGAGCATTGAGTATTAGTTTCATGAACCTATTCTTGATTTGAAAACACATGGAACATGGTGTTCACAATTCATTAATCCAATTACAATTTAGAATAAAATGAATGAGTGAGATGGACAGAGAAGCTATGAGCGAGAAAATTTTGAAAAGCATAAAATGATCCAAAAAGTGACCTGCTCAGACATCTTGTGTTTTAGAACCTTCTCTTTGTCAAGGATTTTCAGAGCCACCGGTTCCCCAGTCTCAGAATTCCTTGCAAACTTCACTTTTGCAAATGTTCCCTCACCAATAGTCCTCCCCACCTCATACTTACCCACTCGACGCTTGACCTTGGGTGGATTCATCCTTGCTGTACAAAGAGATCCAACAGAAGTCTTCAAATTAACTGGTGGTTACCCACAATTCTATTGAATTCTCCCTGAAATGCACGTGAAATCATTGAAAATAGATTCCACTTTGAAATTATGAGGTCTAAAGCTTCGTATTTCAATAAGCAAAAACAAATAATAAAAGTAACATTATATCACGAATGATATGCCATAAGTAGAGGAAACTTTGAATTTGAACAATGAGCAACAAAAAATATTCCCAAAAAACAAAATAAATATTTAAAATTATCTGAACATTTGAGAGAATATCAAAATCCAAGCATATTCGTTATACAACGTGATCAAATTTTCACCATGAAACCACATTGGCAAACAAATACAGGCATCAAGTATAAATTCATCAAATTGGGTCAAGGGAGAGACAGACAGTGACAAAGAGAGTTTCAAGAATATGCACCTAAGAATCCTTCAACTACAGAACATTGTCAAAACCAGAAAAGAGTATAGAGGAGTATAAAAGGAATAACTTGTCAGAATCATACAGTTTAATCACTGGCTTCTAAAACAAAAATTTGGTGACGAAAAGTAAAAAGACTCTTAAGACAGCAGTTTCAACAAAATCTCTACTTCAAAAAGACAATGGTCCCAAAATGATTCCTTTTAAAACATTCACCCAGTTCAGTTCACTATAGACATTAACGGCCCAATTGAACATGAACTGTTTAAATGTAGCTGTATATTCAAAAGGGGGTGATTTAGTTTTACAACTCCAAGATGACAGAAAAGCAACATTAAGAATCCAAAGTCTCAATTATAAATTATTTTCCAACTCTTACCTGAAGACTCCATAATAAATAAAACACGGAAATAAAGTATATATATTCAAAATAAAAGCGAAAGAATCTTGCAGGGGACCTATATTCAACAAGCAGCAGAACATGAGTCTAAGATACAGTACCTCAAAACAGAAAACCTTGAACCAAACCCAGTTGAATAACATTGTCAGTAGTTATCAAAAGGAAAAAAAGAAAAGGAAATAGGGATCTAGTTTTCAGCCTATCAACTAATGTAACTAATGCAGACACAGTGTCCGAACCTCTTACAAAAATCATTTTTGAAGAGAGAGGGAAAAACAGATTTTTCCAGATTTAAGCCCAAAAAGACCACTAAATCCACTTTTTGAAGAAGAAGAAGAAGAAGACCGGCAAAAAAAAAAGAAGGAAACAAAAACCTGAACCCAAAATTGTTAAACAAAAACCCTCAACAAACACAAACATCACCACTAAAGCTACAATGGACAAGACAAGATAAAATTCAAGGACCAAAGAGGGGAAACAACAAAAGACTGAATTTACCAAACGCAAACACTTCAGATTACTAAGGATTCAAAGTTGGAAGTACTATGAACCGCAGCAGACCAGTTTACCCCCCCTCCTCCCCTTCTCACTTTAAAAAATAGAATCTACTTTCCAACTCCACCAGCAGCAAAAAGAATAGAGACACTAACAGCTCAAGAATAGAGACACAAATCATACATTTTCAAAGTGGGTGAGAGAGACTTCTATTTAAAAAAAAAAATTTAACAGGGCAAGCCAGCGATCGAGAGAGAGCAAATTACCCAAAATCAAAGAACAGAAAACCTTTAAAACTCCTTAATGATACTCCTCATAAAAATCCAGATCATAAACCGATAGAAATTGAGCACTGTAAACAACCAAAACTAATGAAGAGAAAAAACGCAGCAAACAGGGATAAAGCAAAGATAGCTATCTCACACATAGACCACTATATATAATAAGTTAAAGAAGACTTTGCATGCGAATCACATAGAGAAAAAAGTACTTCAAATTGAGATGATTAGCAGCAAATTGAGCAGTTACCTTGGCTCCAGAGACTGCAAATCACAAAATTAAAAACTAAAAAAGCGTCACTCTCAGATTCTCACAAGGAAAAACACAACGGCCAGAGAGAATCTGGTCCATGTGTAGTGTGCTCTGCTCTGTTGTACGGTGTTGCAGGTTTGGTGGATGAGAAGACGACGATGAGGATACTTCAGTCTCTCCTCACTTCCTTCGTCCCTCTCTCTAGAGTCTTTTAGATGATAATATAACATGTATCTATGATATGATTGAGGTTCCTGCACCCCACTGCATCTTCATCAATAATGGAATTACGAGACCTTTGGATTTCAATAATTTTGTGGTGACCCACTTGTCTACAAGGCTTTTCATTTTTTGTTTTACATGAAACTTGTGTTGATGACCGTTGGATCTGAATAAGCTACAATTGAAGTATAGCTTGAGGTTGTACTATTGGAAAATTTCTCTATAATTTGGTAAGCTCATTTTAATATGTGATACGGAGGAGATTCTATTGTTTTTTTTTTTTTTTTAAATTGATAGAAACGGATAATCTTTAAAAAAAAAATTAAAAAAAGTTGATAGATATAAGATTTGTTAATCCACGGGATCGACCAGAGTCACGTTTGGAGGGTTGGAGCAATTGTAAATTAATTGAAGTCATTAAACAAAAATCTTGAAGAAGAATTCACTGTTGATTGTTTTAGTAAATTCATAAAATAAAGAATTATCTACTGCACGAGGATCTCGTCACTGTGGGGTTTAATGAGGGTCATAACGAATGCAGCTTTAACCTTTGCTTCATGGAATGGCCGTTTCCTGACATGATTGCATGATCGCTTCACGAAATGACAGTTTACTAAGATCTTTTATTAAGATGCATGACCAAAATTTCACTGGCTTTGTTTAATTTATTGATTGAATACATGATGGGTTTTACCAACATCATCGCTCTCATGTCTCATGTCACTATGTTTTCCACCCTTTTTCTTAATTTTTTTAATGAACATAAATAGAGTTAAATACATCACCTTCTAAAACACAAGTTAATTTAGCTACCTTAACCTTATGAGCTATACTACATTAGCTACCGACACTAAATAGATATCCTTGACATTAAATGCTACATTCAACTTAAAAGACAAATGCATGATTGTCAATAGAATCCAAAACAACTCCCTAAGCCTAACATGATCAAGATTTTCTATCCAAATCTCTATTCTTTGGTATTCTTTTGCCACCGTCTATTGTATACCCTTCAAGATGTCTCTAACCTTTAATACCAACACGTCCCTTGAATATCCATGACTCATAAAAGCAAAACACAATCACGATTTTAATAATTCTGTAAACCCTTCGTGGGACTTAGGATAGAAATGATTTTTTTTTCCTTTTTAGATTAAAGCAAACTTGCTCATATTTGCAAATATAAAAAGAGGGAGACAAAAGTCTAGAATCATAATAAAGAATCACAAATCAAGATCCACCATCCTCAACACTTTAGATTCCATTATAACTATCAACCATTGGTCATTATAACTGAGTCATCTGATCAAACTCATTGGTGTAAGGAAAAAAAAAAATTACATCAAACCAAATCTCTTTTTTAACATGTGATTCGAATGAGCTTTTATATATTAAAAAAAAAAATTATAGAGATGAGATAATCTTCATTAAAAAAAAAAGTTGATAGAGATGAGACTTGTTGTCGACCAGAGTCATGTTTGGAGGCTTGGAGCAATTGTAGACTCATTGAGGTCATTTAACAAGAATCATGAAGAAGATTTCACTAGCGGTTAGTTTAATAAATTCATTAAAAAAGGGCTATCTAGTGCACGAGGGTCTCACCACTGCGGAAGTCATAATGTATGCAACTTTAACCGCCATTGCTTCTTTTAAAAGTTGTTTTCCAACTTGAACCCACAGTCTCTAGACTCTAGGTCAACAATGGAGCAACGTTACTCATTGAAGTCTTTTACTAAAATATACGAAGGAGAATTCACGGGGGCTGAGTTTAATAAACTCATTGAAGTCTTTTATTAAGAGTTATGAAGGAGATTTCATTGGATTTGTTTAATATATTCATTGAATGTAGTTTACCAACATCATCACTCTTAGGTCTCATGTCTCATAGTTTCCATCCTTTTCCTTAATAATTCTGTTTTTTTTTTTCTTTGTGTATGTGCAAGTAAAAAGAAAACGTTAACCCAAAAAAATAAAGAAAAAAAGGTTAAAAGTACATCATCCTCTAAAACACAAGTTAATTAGTTACCCTAATCTTATGAGCTATACACTATGTTAGCTATCGACACTAAATAAGTATCCTTAAGGTTAAATATTACATTCAACTTAAATGACAAAGACATAATTGTCAATAGAATCCGAAACAACTCCCAAAGCCAACTAGCCCGATTCCCCTGTCTAAGTCATGTAGCATGATCAAAACTATCTATCCAAATCTCTACTCTTTGGTATCCTTCTCCCAATGTCTATTGTAGACTCTGCAAGACGTCTCTGACCTTTAATACCAACAGGTCCCTTGACAATCCATGACTCATAAGAGCAAAACAAAATTACGATTTTAATAATTCTATAAACTCTTCATATAAAACACTTAAGACTGAATGGATTTTTTTCCTTTTTAGGTTAAAGCAAACTTGCCCATATTTGGAATTTGGGAAAAGAAAGAGACACAAGCCTAGAATCAAAATAAAGAATCAAGGATCAAGATCCACCACCCTCAACATTATAGATTCCATTATAACCATCAACCATTGGCCTAAGAATTATTTTTGAAAAAAAAAAATGATATTTAATCAAATATAGGCCACAAGTCAACTTTGAAGGATCAATCAATATAAGTTTTGGGTTAAGCATGCAATTTCCAAATTCATATCCAACTTGTTAAAAAACCGACCATGTTCAGATTGAGACATTAATTTGTGGACCAGTTTTCAGATAAAGAAAAGTCACCTAATCCCCAGCAGCCCATGTCTTTCTTTCCTCTCTTTTTTTTTTTTAGTTAAAAAAAAACAATTTATAAATGTATTAGGAATTATTTAAGAAAGAGGGAAAGGGTGTACACTACCCTTTCTGATTGCAAAGGGGTCCCACTTCAGCCGAATTCCATCCAACCAATAAAATTTAGTTGTTGCAATAATTAAGTTGTGAACAACTTTCTTAAGCTATAAATTCTTCTTTACATGATCGTACCCAAAAAAAAAAAAAAAATCTTCTCTACACGTAAAATTAATCAACCATCAATAGAAGAAAAAGAAGAGCATCATATTAATTGTACTTGTTAATGAACAAAATTTTAGTTGGAGGAGTGCATGGGGACATAGACATATGGAGATGAAATGACCACCCCATCTCCATAGAAAGCGGTAATGATCACCCTATTTATACCTCCATACGTTCCCATGAGCCCCACACGGGCATAGGAGTCACGTTCCCCCGCAAAGACTGTACTCTCTTATATACCTATTAATCTCTTTATAATTATGGAAAGGAAAAGAAAAGACAGAACATGGCAAAACTATGATGAGTGTAAAATTATCTCTTCCAGTTTTCTGCCTGGTCCAGTTCCCCAGTTCCTCTAATAGTTGGGGGGGGGGGGTGGACCCCATCTGGATAGAGTGTTTGAGCAGGAGTAGGGTGGTCATTCCAATCCTTCCTTGTTAGAGGAACTGGGGAACTGGAGGTGATAAAGATGCTATAATGAATACATGTTAACAACAGTAATAGTAACTATAATTCCTCCCTAGCTCCCGCTATAGATGGTTCGGGAAGACTTAAGGGAATGAAGAAATAATTGAGTTGTAATGCATATGCTAAGGCATGGCTCTCTCTCTCTCTCTCTCTCTCTCTCTCTCTGTGTGTGTGTGTGTGTGTGTGTGTGTGTGTGAGATGAAAGGCAAAAATTCCGTCCCCTGAGATGCTAGCACGTATTCTCATTGGTTGTAGTGCACGCATGGCCCTGTGCTCCCCCACTGAGAACACTCTCCCATATATATATATATATGAAAAATGTTCTATAGGGTAGAGGATACACTAGCACCTCTCTCTCTCTCTCTTTCTCTCACATACACATATGAAATGATCTCCCTAGTCTCTACCCCTTTGTCCGGGACCATTATGTCACACCTTTTTAATGTACTTCCTTATGCCACTAGCTAAGACAACCTTCTTCCATGTATTTATCCAAAAGAAGGGATAAATACAATGAGATTTTTTTTTTCTTGAAAAAATTGGTGGAGCCTGTGTGCTTTGAGGCCATGCATTGGCCTTGTTGTGTATCAGCACCATCTCTAGCTCTTTGTATTTTGTAGGCGCATTTATTGTAGAACTTGGAGCTAAATAACTTCCCTTAGTACAGAGTTAAATTGGTAAGAGGGTAAATAAGTATAGATTAGCCACTAAGTCAAATTTTAGAGTTAAAATGGTCTAATATTTGCGCATAATCTCCATCTTGAGCACATCTCTCTGTTCTCAGATCGCAAGGCGTTTGTGGGTTTTTTGAAAGGGTCTACACCATCTTTGGAGTGGACTGTGTCTCTTAATTAAAGACAGTTTTTTACATGTTTTGTTCGATTAATACTTCTTAGGGTATTGAATAAGGAAATTTGGAAAATTATCGTCTCCAATTATCTGCCCTGCATTTTCTCTAATTCCTCTAATAGGGGGGAGTAGACCCCACCTAGGTAGTGTGTTTGGGCAGGGGATAAGGTGGTCATTTCTGTCCCCCCCCCCCTCCCTATGAGAGGAATTGGAGGAAATGGAAGAAACTCAGTATTAGTGAGAGCGTCTTCCATGTTAAACTTGACGTTTGTGTTATTAATCTTGGAGTCGTTATCGTCTACGGTTCCCTGACCGGTGTGGTTCCCTAGTTCCTCTCACAAGAGGGGGGTGGGACCCACCCAGAGCACCTGATCGAATAGTCTGCCCAGGTGGGGTCCACCCTCCTCTTGTGAGAGGAACTAGGGAACCGCACCGGTCAGGGAACCGTACACGAAAAAAATTCATTAATCCTGCTCTCCTTACAAGTAAGAATTTCTCCGCTTTATTTCAATAATATCTTTTAGCCGAAAGGTCTTCCACTAAACGCCCCCCTCGGAAAAAGATCCTGTCAATCCGGGCAGCATGTAGCACTTGTGCAATGCCTGGGATTGACAGGGCGCTTTGACCACCTTACCCCCCAAAAAAAAAAATATGGCATGCATCCCATGTATACCCATGCACGTCTATTCATCAAGTCTTAATTAAATAAAATGGTGGTTAGAGAATGTATTACAGAATTCATAAAATGGTGCAATAACCTAGCTATTTTGTTGTCTAGCTGCATATGGTACTAAAACTTATCTCCATTTGACATTAAAGCCCGCCACACAATGTGAAAAATATTAATAGATTTTATATTGCTCAATCACATCCATATCTCCTTGCATGCATAATTGACTTTATGGCCTTGCTATATTCTCTCATCCCTCAAGAAAGATCCAAAAATTGTTGGCTTTTTAAGAACTTTTGGTCTATTCCATCATAATCCGGTTACATAAGAAGAGAGGAGAGGAGGGGGGGGGGGGGAATGTGGGGGTGGAGAATCCATAAAATGAAATGGGCCATTTTTTAATTTTTTAATTTTTTATTTTCTAATATTTAATTTTTTCTTGAAAAAATTATGTTTAGGAAAAAAAAGACTGTCAGGTTGTGTGGCGCCTGCACTCAGACATAGGAAGGGAGATATGATAGCCTTGCTCCCTGTCAAATGAAAAATCTCACCCCTGTTGGATGCTCTTGCTTGTGCTCTCATTGGCCCCTACCTTGGTGCAAAGGCCACATAGCATTTCGACTGGAAAACAGTTCTAAAACAATTACAAATAGATTAATAACAGTTAATATTTTTTTTCACACATTTGGTAACCAATTTACAAATACTGTCACTAAATCCAGAATTCTAACTCCAATCATGAACAGATAATAACCTCACTCATGATATTCTACCATACAATGAGAAGTGGATTCCACATCGAGCATCTCTATTATTCAGAAGTAAATACTAAGAGCCTGATGCGTTGATACATAACATGTAATGCCCATCAACTGCTAGTACATCAAAACCCATTATAACTGGAACAATAAGAACCTTTTAGGCCTAGGGACCAACTACTCAACTGCAATCTATAACTGAGAATCACTGTTTTTTGGAGAAATTATGTTTACCACTCCTATAGTTTGAAAAAATTATACCAATCCCCCTCAAAATTATGCCTACCCCCTCCAAAGGGAAGGTGGATGTAATTTTGAGAGGGATCGATATAATTTTTCAAATTACAGGGCTTTTTTTTGTAATTTTCCCTTCTTTTTTTTTTTTCAATCACAGTGTGACAATGATGTGAGCAGCATGCCCAATTTTATTCCCAATTGTAAGCCATTTTATAATGTAAATTGAAAGACTAACAAAACTCAAATTATATAATATAAAAAATAATATCTATTTATTAAATTGAGTTTAATAGACACATCAATTCCAACAAAGATCATTCAAATTATATACAAATTTAAAGACTAACAACTCTCAAGTTATATAATGTAAAAAATATTATTTATTTATTATACTGCGATTGATAGACACATCAATTCCAACAAAGATCACCCAAAAATTGCAATTGATATTTTTAGCATATTTGACATCTCTCGACATGTCTCGAGCATCATAGGGGACATAAGGATGCAAGAAATTCCTTATAAGAGTCAAATTGTGGTAACCAACTAAGCATATCAAGCACAGTTGAGCCATAAAAACTGCACATTTTCGTGCTTCTTATTTTTCATGAGGCTAGATAAATCATGTCATTTCATAGGGATAATGACAACCATTGAAAACGACCTGATGATAAGTCATTTTCATTTTATTTTAAAAATATTTAACCTTGACTTAAATAACTTTTGAGAATAAGATCAGGAGTAAAAATGCAAAGCTACAACTTCTTAGTTCACTTATTTGGTGACAAAAAAATGTAACCTAACTATGATTTGATAGCTACTTCTATGGATTAAAATCCTTTGCAGTACTGGCGGAGGGGCAGTGCACATCCAACGGCACAGCAGAGGCCATGTGTGCCATGTGTGCCACCTGACCTCTGTTGTGCCATCGAACGTGTACTGCCGCCCCGCCAGTATTGCAAAGGATCCTGGTCCTACTTCTACTTACTTATTATGGCATTTAAATACCTTGAGATTTCTTGAATGATATCAACACTTACTTAAAAAGTGTAATGGTCCAACAAACCTCTGGTTCATGCTTGGGTCATATTTTTGAGTTGAAAAGAGAGAAGATGAAGAATAGCTAATGATTATATAATTTGCGGAGAGCTAGCTAATTCACTTGATCAAATACAATGGTGAAACAGATCAAAGTGGTGTCTGATATAAGAGCAGTCCAATCATTAATCGTGAGGGGATTCTTCCTTCACAAGTGAAAGGAAACTTTTTTTGTTTTTTATAATCATTGCAAGTGATGATAAATTTTTTCCTTCACCCACCCTACGACGAAGAGTATCACGGGCATTTCGTAGTTTGGACATTCGTCATATGGGGGAAAGTGTTATCATATCAATACGCCTTTCACCTTACATATATTGATTGGGTAGCTGATCCAAACATTTGCCAATATTCCAAGGGGAGAGATTTGATAAACCACTCACATGTATTGAAATTATTTTGAAACCTTCTTCTACTTCTAACTTAAAGAATTTTTGAGAATACAAATAGCAATCAAAAGAACATTACATGTTCTATAGAGGGTCATTTGGATAATCCATTTTCCTAATCTCTATACCATGTATTTGACACAAATTCCAATAATCCCAATCTAATCCTTGCATGGGTCTACAACACCTGCCCTCCCCTCCCCTCCCCCTTCCCTTTTATTTTTTTTTATCACTATCCTCAATAAAATTCCAAGTTAATTTATTTATCAGAAAATAAATTAAATAGCCCATCTAGTTGAGAAGGACATATGAGGCCAGATTGGCTCAAATTGAACACATCAACTATCAATATCACTCTTTGAGTTGTGGAAGTATCCTAACAACGAAATCTAGATGACCCACATTTGAAATCTTTTCCCATTCTAAGACTCAGCATTGCACATTTCAAAAGTGTGATAGCAAAACCCATGGACCTTTTGTTAGCACCTAACATTTTTTGAACATTATTAAAACAAAAAATGCGTGTCATATACGGGGGGGCTAATTAATGTGAGCATGAGAGAGGCATCGCACGGTTCATATTCAAGAGATTACATGTCAAGGAGGAAAGAGAATGTGAGAAGACGCATGATAACAAATCATTGACAGCGTGCTAATCAAAAGATCAAGTTGGACCCAATGGAATAAAGGCGTCGAAATGACAATTTCTTACAAACAATTGAATAAATATGACCAATCATATTGAGTGATCGAACCTACTCTAACGGATGCTTGTGCATACTAGGATGTAAATTGAGAATTGAAAATCTGCATTTTTTTTCTTCTTATAATTATGTTGAAAGTCTCTAAATTCCTATTGCTTGTTTATTATTGATTTGGACAATTGGTATATACTTATGTATATTTATATATTTTTTTAAAAAGAGTTTTCTTTCACCCCGCGATGAAGGTTCACCAACCCATCCTAGAGTTCAAAAACTCATATAGGGTTTTAGTATAATTCCCAAAGTACCTTCTTGATACCCATTTCACATTCATCTTTTTGCCAACGACGAATGGATTCTCATACACTATGACTTAGGGATGCAAGTTTGGCCCTGTCGACCCAAACCCACCCTTAACCCAAACATGACCCAGCTAAGGAGACTCAAGGTTGGACTAGGGTTTTAAAAAGACCGGCCCAACCAGACACTGTTACAGTCCTACTATGACTAAAGGAAAACTCGGTCCAAAAAAATATTACATAATTTAAGTAAAAAACTAATTATATGATGAAATTTATTTATTTTTTAAATATCCAAATTCTAGGTTGACCTGAAATTCAAATATTGGTGCATCTGCTTTAAATTTGGTCTATCTACAATGGATATCCTCATATGCGTCCACATTCTAAGGCTGGGTTTGGTTGTCAGGACATGGGAAAAAAAAAAAGAAAGAAAAGAAAACATAATAATAATAATGACATAATGATTGATTTATATATGTCTCTCCTCAAATTCAAATTAAATATTTTTTTTTTTTTTAAATTTTCTCTTTTTTCTCACAACCAAACATAGCCTATGTGCATGGGAATGCCCTTTTTGCCATGCTCCAGTGCGTTGAAACTTTCTACCAAACCCAAAAAAAAAAAGCTTTGAGACTGTTCGTTCACAGTTCACACATGATTTTATAGGAACCGTTTTATAATCTATATTTATTTTTAAAAAATGATGTTCTAGAAACATCGTGGAACATGCTAGAGATGGGTTTAGCTTAGTTTGAATTTTTGTCTTTTAAGCCATAGCTTTATGTGTATTATAATTTACAACTACGTAAATGCTGCAACGACAAAAAGGCAGGAGTTTCAGACTTTCAGGGAAGGGATATTCTAAGAATACTCCTTTCATGGCCATAGGTTTAGGGGCTTTTTCTTTTTTTTTTTTTCTGTCAACTTGAAGGCTGCAGCGACTTAAAAAAAACACAAGTCGTTTCAGTAAGCAGAGAAGGATACCATATTCTATTTCTATGAATACTCTTTTCATGGCCATATGGTCCTTTTTTGTTTTTTTGGCCATAGCTTTCAGCCTTTCAGTGTATTACAGCTACGTAAAAGCTGCAACGACAAAAAGGACATTTCAGTAGCAAGAGAGGGTTTGCCTTTTATGAATGTTAATAATTCTCCTTTCATGGTCGTATCAGTGGCAGAGAAGGATGAAATGATGAATAGCTAAGAAACAACTTAATATTTTTTTTTAATTTTATAAGAGAGATACACATAAATCAACCATTGTGTCATTGTGGATTTTGTCAATTTTAAGTTTATTTTCCCCATTTTTTGACAACCAAACATAACGTGAATATAATATTTGGGGAAAGTTTTCATACACGGCTGGTTGTGTAAACCATGTATGTGAGAGGATGGGAGTTTCAAGGCATTAATTAATGGGTGGGGGGTTTGTGACTTTTCCAATTCTTTGTGAGAGAGGACACGATCGTGCATGCTTACATGACCATGTATGAAAATTCCCCCTATAGACGATTTGATTTTATAGGCAAAGCTGGCGAGTAATTCATGACCTCATTCCCCTTACAAGAGAAATTGTAGCAGCCAAAGTTAATTCATGTCTCGTGCTCAAACTGTGCCCAGAGACATGATGGTGGGCAAAATGACCACCCTACCCCCCTGAATGACAAAAATACCCAATGTATGTATTTGGGCATTGGTTGCACTGTGACACAGAGAATATCAACCCTTTTATTTTATATGCTTCAACTATAAATAGGGATACTATTTTGGATAAATGCTACTTGGTTATCGAGCTACCTTTTCCCATTCAAAACTATTCCGGTTCATCAAGTCTGCATGTTAGTGAAAGTTCAACAAAGTCAGCGAAATGGAGAGAGAATGTGGGCTCATGTCCAAATCCATGTGAGAGATGAGTTGGAAGCATGGTATAAAATCTCGCGATATATCGGCGCTATATCGCTATATTTCGTAAATCTCGCGATATATCGGCGATATATCATTATATTTCATAAATCTCGATATGTCCGAGATACGAAACACTTCCGAAACAAAAAATTACAATATCTCGTCGATATATCGTGATATATCAATGATATATCGCGAGATATTGAAAAAGTGACAAATAGTATCACACTAAGGCCCCTTTTATACCATATTTCGCAGCTCTTGGTCGATATTTCGACCGAGAGCTGCTGAAAATCAATTTTTCTCTCTTCTTCCTCATTTTTTGCTTTTCTTCCTCCCTTCCAAGCCTCATCCAAGCATTGTTGAAGCTCCTTGTCGCCGGGAAGACGTCGGAGGGTCATCTAAGCTCATCATCCAAGCCTATTTTCATTATTTAAGGTAAATTCTATTTCTCTAAAACTATATTTTTTTTTAAAAATTTTGTACAAATGTTGTTGGATGTTGATGATATTAATATATGTTAGACACCGGAGGTCGATCTACAGCCTCACGGTGTCGAAATTTTTTTTCCATATGTATTTTTTTTATTTTTTTTCTGATTTTAAAAATTCATTTTTCTACTACTAAAATAGAAAATAATTAGAGGTAATATGACTTAGATGGTAATGAATTAAATATATGTTAGACACCAATGGCCGATCTACGGCTTCACAGTGTCGAATTTATTTTTCTGCTCTTAAATAATTCTTTTAATTTTCAAAAATTAAGAAAAATAAATAAAATATTAAAAAAACAAAAATAAATAAGGAAAAATATGAGTTTTAAGTTTAAAAAATAATGAAAAAATATGAAAGTTATTTTTATATGTTTTGAGATGCATTACATGTATATTATGTTTACTAATTTTTTGTTTTGTTGTGTTAGGTCAATACTTATATTAACATTATATATAAAAAATTGGTTTTAATTATGTGAAAAATATAAGGGTTAGGAGAAAAATATTAAATAACTATACAAGTGTATTAGTAATCTAAAAGTGTCAATTGAAGTGCATCTACATTAAGTTTTTTAATTATTTGTGTTACTTACATTGCAGTAAACAAGTATCATTATGGCGGATCGTGATAGACAACGTGCGAAGGGCAAACAAAAGGTGGGGGAAAGTAGTCAACAAAGGGGCGGAGGAACAAAGAGAACAGAGGGAACAAGAGAGACCACCCAAAGATAGGGGTGACATTGCATGGTTACATGGTACTCCCATTGATGGGGATAAGAGAAAATCTATATGTAACTATTGTCACATGCAATTTATGGGAGGTGGGTCCAGTAGACTTAAACAACAACTAACTGGAGGATCTAAAGATGTTGTAGGTTGTCATATGGTCCCTACTGAAGTAGCCAGGGAGATTGGTGATGGTTTGAGGGGAAAAAAGAAGAGGAAGGCTGACAAGCAAAGGATAAGAGAACAACTTGAGGATACAGTGAGGAGTTCGATGGGAGGAGGAAGACGATACAATGATGATGATGACTCCTCCTCCTCCTCCTCCTCTGATGATGATGACATTGCAGTACCTGATGACATACAAACAGCAGAGGAGGCTAGGGATTTTAGGCGGATTGTTTCAAGGAGTAGGATAAGTTTTCAAGATGATCAGTAGAGACAAAGAGTAGGGGGTAGTGGAGGAGCTGGCAGTTCTGGAGGTCCTAGAACTTTGAATCCTTTTAAAAGATCACAAAGTGTGAGGGCAGCCCCAACACCTCTACCAATACCAGTACCACCATCAACATCTGATCCTAAATTGCATAAGAAGAAAGGAAGCAGTCAACCCAGAATCAAAGGAGCATGGAAGGGGATGAAGGGATTGGTTAAAGAATCAATAGCTAAGTGGATGCTATACCATACCATCCCAGCAAACACTGCACAAGGCCCCCATTATGATACCATGATAGATACCATTGCAGAGGCTGGCCCAAGATTCAAGGGTCCCACCCCATATGAGGTAATGAATGTTTATCTACCTCAACAAAAGAGTGAGATTGATGAGTACATTAGTGAGATAAAGAATATGTGGGAGACATATGGGGTGACTATAATGGCAGATGGATGGACTGGGCCTACAAGAAAGTCCATCATCAATTTCATGGTTTATTGTGATGGGAGGACAGTGTTCCTCAAATCTATGGATGCATCCAAAGAGATAAAGGATGCAAAATATATTTACAGATTGTTAAAGGAAATAATGGAAAAAGATGTGGGTATTGAGAATGTTGTCCAGATTGTAACGGACAATGGAAGTAACTTCAAGCTGGCCGGTGAGAAGATGATGAACAATAGTAAGTACCGGCTCTTCTGGACTCCTTGTGCAGCCCATTGCATTGACTTAATGCTAAAAGATATGGAAAAGTTAAAGTTGGTGAAGACTGTGGTTGAAAGTGCAAGACAAGTCACCAACTTTATATACAACCACTCCTATGCACTCAATCTATTGAGGAAAAAATGTGGGGGTGACTTGGTTAGGCCTGGCATCACAAGATTTGCCACCAACTACATTGCTCTCAAAAGCATTGAGACAAAGAAGGCCGGGCTGAGAAGCATGTTTGCTTCTGAGGAGTGGTTTGAATGGAAGGGTTCCAAGACTGTAAATGGGAGGGAAGCACAAACAACGATGTCATCTGAGGACTTCTAGACCAAACTAAGCAAAGTGGTGAAAGTTTTAGAGCCAGTAGTTAAAGTTCTACATGTTGCTGACTCCGCTTTGAAGGGCCCAACCATGCCAGTCCTATATGCTGCAATAGACTTGATAAAAGATAGTGTCTATAGTGTGGCTCCTCGCAGTAGCAAACACTTCTTGGATATCATAAATGCTCGCTTGGATAATCAACTTATGCATCCACTGCATAAGGCTGGTGAGTAAATTTGTTTTATGTTTACTAATTCATAGTATTATTATTTACTAATTACCTATGCATTTGACAATACCTCTACTCTATATGTCATATTTCAGCATACTACTTGAACCCTAAGTATCAATATAACAATAGGCTTGGGTTGGAAACTCAACTTATTGATGCTGTGAAACAAGTAGTGAAGAAGTTGGAGCCAGATGGTGCACTACAAGCAATTTGCAACAATGAAGTGAGTTCATTTGGAAACTCAACTTATTGATGCTTTCAAATAAGTAGTGAAGAAGTAGTTACTAATTTTCCACATGGGTGTAGATCAAGGTATTTAGGGATGCATTGGGAAGTTTTGGAACTGAGGCTGCGATACAAGGCAGAGCACGTGGTGATGCTGGTAATTCTTTTAAGTTTTAAATTACATATGGATTGAAATTTGAAAGTTGAAAGTTGAAACAACATTTGACACATGTCTTTTTGTTGTAAACTTGTAATGCATTGAATGGTGGGTGTTGTATGGGGAATCGGTGAAAACTTAAGAAGAATAGCAATTAAAGTCCTTGCCCAAACATGTTCGCATCTGGTTGTGAGAGGAACTGGAGTACCTTTGCACTCATCCACTCTAAGAGGCGCAACAGATTGGGGTCTCAACGTTTATCTAACATGGTGTATGTGCACTACAACTTGAGGCTGAAACTGCAACACATACGCATGGGACATGAGGGACAGAGGGGCACCATTGATCTAGCTGATATCTTTCAAGTTGACTCAGATGATGAGGACCCTATTGTGGATTGGGTGAGGGATAGAGGTGAGTCAGTGTTGGATGAGGAGGGAGGTAGGCACGACCCCATGATAGCTTCTGAGATTGGTGCTGATGTGGATGAGTATATGGCTGACGAGGGTCAGATACATGCAAGGGAAGCCTCACCCATACCATTCCAGCCCACTGGTGGCAATGTTGCTGATGATGAAGACTGGTCTAAGTCCTCAAATGATGATGATGGTGATGATGGTGATGCTGGTGGTGGTGGTGGTAATGCTGGTGGTGGTGATGTTGGTGGTGGTGATGCTGGTGAAGAATTTGACGGCATGCGAGAGCGTTATGTGGTAGGCCAGGAGGCCCAGGATACGGCACCTGTAGAGCCACTCCGATTCACTGGAGAGACATAGTTTGATCATGCCACACAAGATACGGACCACGGAGCACGTGCCCCCGCACCCCCACCCTCGAGAGGCCCCCTACATACATACAACAGGAAGCGTAGGGGTCGACAAACACAGTTGCAACCTGATCACATGGACATTGATAACCTATCTAGCTCTGTTGGCGGTTTGAGTATGGGTGATAGGGAGGGAGGACCGACTGGACATTGGCGTGCCCCATCTTTTGACGCACATGCCACTCCATTGGCATCGGATTATGGTGCATCACAACCTTACGGTGGATATGGATATGGATCATCATCATATGAGCAGTTTAGTGGGGTAGGGGACTACTACCAGTCCCAGTCCCAGGGACATACTGGATCATCTTTTGTAGATAACATCTTTGCATACCCTAGCGGACCTAGCTTCCAACCTCACCAGCCATACATGCAACCAATGCCATCGCCTCTTGCGCCGGCGTCAACATCATATCACAATGGATCATCTTTTTCACGGACTGGATCGATTGGTAACCCTAGTTTATATCCTAGGATAGGTTACCTACAGTATGTTGATGATTCCATTTACGTGACACTTGTGGATGACTACACTCGTTTCTTCTCCGATTCTATACCGTGGTCCACATATGTCCTTCAAACAGAGAGCAATGGACGTCGACTCCAGCGAGGCATGAGTGGGATTGATCCAGGGAGGCACAACAACTACTATTAGCAGTTTAGCACTTGTAATTTATAACTTAAGTTGTGATTTCATTAATCTATGTGTATTTAACTATTTATACATTAAAGTCGGCGATCGTATGTCAATCAAGGGTGCAAGCCCAAAACACCAATTTGAATTCACATTTTTACAATTTTATGGTTTAAATGTGTTTATTAAGCTTAAATAAGGCTATCCATGAAGTTTCAGGCCTAGATATGGCCAAATACCCCCCGAGATGGACCCCCGAAATATTGCAAAAAAAATGCAATATTTCGATCATATTTCGTGATATCTCGAATATTTCGGATATCTCGGTAGGCCCGAGATACCGATATATCGCGAGATATAGTACTATGGGTGGAAGTGCCACTAAGGCAAAACTCTTAACTATTTGGAAAAATGAGATACTCAGTGGGTTAGAATTCAGAAAAGTGACGAATTTACTTTTAGGAGAATTTCTTGCAAAATAGTTTCTGGAAGGCTCAGAAGAAATAAACCTGGACTACAAACCAGAACAAGAGGAAGCTATCCTTGTTCAAAACTTGAGGAAGCTGATGGAAGGCTTCTGAATTTCCAGGCCTGGTGACTTGATTGAAGATAAATTTCGAGAATAACGAAGAGAATTTTCTATTCACTATCAAAAAAGCATCAGTTTGCCCATCAAACCAAAGCAAGAGATCCATCCTCTGCCACAGAAAATCAAAACCGTTCCATTCCTCTTAATGGTACGATTACAACCTATTAATGAATTCAAAATGATTTCTTAACTCAATTACTGAAAGTAGAAACCCTTTGTTCCTAATGTTTTACCTAATGTAACCGAATGAGGGAAGTATAACACAGACACTTAAAACACACAGCCCTGGCCCACAGTAACCTCAAACCCAAAATAGATCCGTGACACCTATTTAATAAATTTAAAAATAAAATAAAATAAAAAAACCTGGGACTGCCTGCATCACATTTCATTCAAAACTTTTTCAGGAATTCAATTTCTACTAACAATTAGGGGTGTAAATGAACAGTCAACATCCATTTTCGTATCCGTGTCTGTATCTATTTAGCATTATCCGAATCCGTCCGAAAGCTAAATGGATGCAGATATGGATATACTATAACTATCCGAAAAATCATATTTACATGTAAACGGATAAAGTATCTGATCCGTATCCATGTCCGTATCCATTTAGCACTATCCGAATCTGTCCAATAGCTAATCGAATGCGGATGTGAATATAGCACTATCCTAGCCGAATCCCATCCATTTACAGCCCTACTAACAATTGCATTTCACTTTACTGTGGACCATGTGACACCCCAGGCAGCGATTATTGACTAGGAGTGCTCCCAATCGCATTTCCCCTCAATAATTTATAATCACGTGTACAACGATCCTTAGTTTCTTCTCAGTGCATACACTTCCAAGTGAAACTGACTACTTTTGTGAATATGCTTTCCAAGTCTGCCTGAAGGATGCCCTCAGAATTATCCCCACGGGAACAGATGTAATTACCGAACTACTATTTTTTGCCATGCGCCACAATGGGGGTGGGGGGGGGGGGGGTCGATGTGATACAATTGTGGGCCCTCATCCCCAAACAAGTAGAGAAAGTGCCTCAAAAGCTAGTCCAAAGTGATAAAACTATAAAAACACCACTAAATTCAATTAACATGACATGGCATTCTTGTAATATTATGGATCTTTGAACTCACTTTCAACCAGATGCTTTTTTCAAGCGACAATTGATCAATGAGATGTTCGTGGGGTCCTCTGACCCACCCATGTCACTGAATTGTAATTTCACAAGTGCTCCGATAGTTCAAATCATGCACGAAGGACAGAGACTATCCCAGAATTCAATAATATATCATCAGCAACACAAGTGAAGTGTATTGTCTATTTGCCTATCAAAAAAAAATGTGGTGTACATCCTATAAGCATTACCAAACTTACTCTAAGATATTGAGCTTTGTAACAGACTTGACAATTGACATAGTGAAGGAAAACTACTGAGCAACCAAATACAAAACAAGAAAAGAGTACAAAATATATTTCAATTACACATATTCACACATATAAACCTTCATTTTTTTTTTTATTATTTTTTTTTTTTGTTGGTGTCTGGGTAGAACACGTATAACCTAGGTACTACATTGAAAGGTATGTCCTTGCTCACAATTCCATACACATCAGAAGCCTTTGACCTTTTGACGACGGACTAGATGCAGTTTTTACCATCTGTAGTCATTAAATGAATAATTGATGAGAATACAGCTACTACCTGCTATTACTAAAGGTAAATTTTGAGATCACACAGCAGGAAAAAAGAAATGAATATTAGCATAATGATCACAGTTAGTCACTCACGAATGGGTCATGACCCAACATGTACATCCTTACCATCAATCAAATCTTCACATTTGTCAGTAGAATGTTTAAAAAGACTGACACAGATAGTACATTAAAATAAAAAGGCAAGTCCATTTTCTGATTATATAGTAGAAGCACCATATTTTGGAAGTTCTTCAGATCTTTGGGTAACAGTTTATACAGAGAAATCTGGCATGCCACAATATAAGATAAGGAAATTGTTCTGGGTAATAAAATGCTATGTAAAGTGAACTAATTGGACAATGTAACAGCGGATCCTTTTTTTTTAAGAAGTTGTTGAGTAATTGGATTTATACACTATCAGCCTTGGGGAGAAAGGATAACCAAGCATATGACATTAGCAACAAGCTGGATATGTCATGGACAGAGGGGTAGCAATTCACAAGCAACTTCCTTAAAAGCGTGGAAGTTAGCATGGAAATCAAATGGATCCAGACTCCAGATAGATTCTGAGGTAATGGCAAAGAGGGGTGTCAGCGTACGAGCTGGCAAATTTTGAAACCAAGGAGATGAGAAGGAAAAGGGGGAAAAAGAAGCCTTCCTCCAACAAGCCAATAAGAGAATGTAGGATTTCTAAGAGTGCAGTTTTGTTTCCTATCAGAATTTCAAAAATGCTACTCGGATCTTATAAGGTTCCTTTCTATTTCAATTATTATCGTTAGAACAATAATGTACAATAATATCAGTGCTGTGTTTAAAGACAAAGTAGAAGTCTGAAGAGGTTATCCACCTCAATGTGACTTGCATTAAAATCGGTGCAGTTGAGGCCATCATACCATATAAACCATATCCATGGCTTTGCTTCCCCAATATGAACTTTAGCATTTCCCCTTCCACTTCCAGACTGAAGGACGGGACACAATGTTATCAAGGCCAAGGTGAATAGGAAATTCCATGATTTCCCATCATCGTGGTTTTTTAGGAAGAACACTTCAATTGATCAGGTTTCAGTTGATTCGGTCCGGACTCTGGAGTTGCCAGACTTGCATAATACAAAAATGCATCTGCTTACTGGACTTCAAACATTAGCTAACTTTGAAATTAATACTCTTCTAAGTTTCAAAGAACAACAATTTGCAAGTTTATGGGAGAGAGTTACTGAAACTCAACTGAGACAAGAAACTACTATTATGGAAAACCAATTTCGGCTTTATGCTAGGAAGATCCACAACATATGTTATTTACTTGCTTAGGAGACTCATGAATAGTCATCAGACTCCTACGGAGACTTGGTGGTGGGATGATGAGGTCTAAGCAGCCATCAAGACTAAGAAAGAGAGTTTTAAGACATGGCAACGGACTAAAGAAACAGAAGATAAAAAGAGGTATAATGACACAAAAAATGAGGCTAAGAAGATTGTGGTGATGCTAGGGTGAAGAAATATGAGGATCTCTATATTAATCTCAACACCAGGAAGGGGAAAAAGCTATCTATAAAAGGGCGTACCCAGTGCACGAGGCTCCCGCCACTACGGGGTCTGGGGAGGGTCATACTGTACGCAGCCTTACCCCTGCTTTTCACATAGAGACTGTTTTCCATACTTGAACCCGTGACCACTAGGTCACAATGGAGCAACCTTACAGTTGCACTAAGGCCCACCCTCTGGGAAAAAGCTATCTATAAGATAGCTAAAATGAGAGAAAGGAAGAGTAGAGATTTCGACCAGGTGAGATGTATAAAAGGGGAGGATGGAAAGGGTTGATAAGGGATGAGGACATTGTGAGGAGATGGGATGAGTATATTTGTGTACTACTAAATGGAGATAGTTTGAGTAAGAATGACCCAGATGATTGCATTATTCATCAAGACACCATACATCATAGATATGTATGAAAGGTTAGAGTGGCGGAAGTTAAAGAAGCCTTAAGAAAGATGATAGTAGGCAAGACACCAAGCCTAGATGAGATCCCAATAGAAGTGTGGAAGGTCCTAGGAGTACGTTGGGTATATTATTGGTTAACCAAGCTATTTAACAAGATTACGAACACAAGGACAATGCTAAATCAATGGAGAAGAAGCATTATAGTCCAGATCTACAAAAAAAAAGGTGATATTCAGAGATGCAACAACTATGGAAGCATAAAACTAATGATTCATCCTATGAAACAATGGGAGAAGGTTATTGAAGCCCGTCTGAGAAAAGAGACTCATATCTCGAAGAACCAATTTTGTTTAATGCCAGGCAGATCCACGACAGAAACTATCTACCTACTGAGGAGGCTCATAAAAAGATGTAGAGTTAGCAAGAAGGATCTCCATATGGTCTTTATTGACCTGGAAAAAGCCTATGACAGAGTCCCTAGAGATTTAATCTGGCATGTTACTGCGAAGAGAGGGGTGTTGAGTAAATATAAAGATGTAAATATTGATATGTATTACGTCGTGGTGACTAGTGCGAGATTTGTGGGAGGCCAGGGCAAGGAATTCTCATATTTGTTTGTACTTATCATGGATGAATTAACCAAGGGCATCCATGATGAGGTCCCGTGGTGTATGCTCCTCATTAATGATATCATTTTGGTGGATGAGACAAAAACAGGGATTAATGCTAAGTTAGAGATGTGGAGATCAACCCTAGAAACAAGAGGCTTAGATTAGTAGATCAAAGACGGAGTATATGATGTATAACTTTAGTCACATTATGATGGATAATGACATGGTGAAAATTCTTGACCAAAAAAAAAAGGCATGGTGAAAATTGAGGAGAGAGAGAGATACCGCCAAGTAACTGTTAGATTTATGGGGCCAACCACAAATAAAGAAGGTGACATAAATGATGATGTTTCACAGAAAATTAAAGTGGGATGGATGAAGTGGAGAAGTGCGACCCTGAAGTACTATGTGACCGACATATTCCTTTGAAGCTTAAACGAAAGTTCTACAGGACTATTGTCCGACCGGCTATAATGTATGAGGCGGAATGTTGAGCGGTTAAGAAGTGTCATACAGCAAAGTTATATGTAGCAGAGATGAGGATGTTAAGATGGATGTACGGCAAAACTAGGAAGGATAAAGTAAGGAATGAACGTATTAGAGCTGATTTGGGAGTTTCCCCGACCAGAAACAAGCTCTGAGAATGTCGTTTGAGGTGGTATAGCCATGTTCAACGAAGGCCTGGGGACGCCCTAATAAGATGGAGTGATCTAATCCCGATTGAAGAAGTTAAAAGAGCTAGGTGCAGGCCTAAAATGACCATAGGAGAGGTTGTGAGGAATGACATGCATAGTCTGGGTCTTGTGCCAAGTTAACCTAGCAAGTACTAAAGAAGAGAAATGTTTCAAGTAAATGTGTGAACATAATTAAAGATATGTATAATGATGTGGTGACTAGTGTAGGAACTGTGGGGCATCAAGATCGTGAATTCCCAGTTTCAATTGGGTTACATCAAGGATCAAATTTAAGCCCTTATTTGTTTGCACTTATCATTGATGATTTAATCAGAGACATTCAAGATGAGGTTCCTTGGTATATGCTTTTTGCTGATGATATTGTTTTGGTGGATGAGACAAAAGTAGGGTTTAACACCAAGTTGGAGCTATGGATATCAACCTTGGAATCAAAGATTTTAAGTTAAGTAGAACAAAGGTGGAGTATATGGTGTGAAAACTTAGTTACACTAGGACAAATAATGAGGGGGTGAAAATTATTTTAGGTATCTGGGATCAATCATAAATAAAGAAGGTAGTATAAAAGGATGATGTCTCACAGAGAATTAAAGATGGATGGATGAAGGTGGAGAGGTGCGTCCAGAGTGTTGTGAGTGTTGTGTGATCAACGTATTCCTTTAAATAAAGGAAAATTTTATAAGACAGTCATACGATCGGCTATAATGTATGATGGGGAATGTTGGGCAGTTAAGAAGCATCATATAGATAAACTCAATGTAGCTGAGATGAGGATATTGAGATGGATGTATGGCAAAACTAAGAAGGATAAAGTAAGGAATGATCATATTAGAGCTGATTTGGGAGTAGCTCTAATACATGATAAGTTATGAGAAAGTCATTTGAGGCGGCATGGTCATGTTCAACGGAGGCCTTTGGATGCTCCATTATGGAGGAGGAGTGATTTGATTCAGATTGAAGGAGCTAAAAGAGCCAGGGGCAGACCTGAAATAAGTCTAGGAGAAGTGGTGAGGAAAGAATGCTTAGCTTAGGCCTTATATCAAGTACGACCTCGAACAGAGCTGATTGGAGGGTAAGGATCCATGTAGCCGACCCCATTAGTTGGGGTAAGTTTCAGGGCATAACAGAATGCAACAGTTCCTAGAAGTTTCATATATCACTGATAGCACTTTCAACTTGATAGTTGATGCAGACAGTCAAAGATGATAGCACTTAAAAAGCTTGAAAAAGTACAGTGTCAAGGATAAAATAGATTATTAATATCAATCAAACACATGTTCAGAAGTTAGAGAACATGATGCTAGAAATATTAACAAACCCTAGCCCTAAATTCAATCTAATAAAATTAACTAAGCATTCTATTGGAAGATATGTGTCCCATCATGATCTACTTGAACCTTAATTAATACAACCGATGAGGATGTTGAGATGGATGTGTGGCAAAACTAGGAAGGATAAAGTAAGGAATGACCATATTAAAGATGAGTTGGGAGTAGCACTATACATGAGAAGCTACGAGAGAGTCATTTGAGGCGGTATGGTCATGTTCAACGGAGGCCTTGGGATGTCCCAGTATGGAGTAGTGATTTGATTCAGATTGAAGGTTCCAAGTAGGCCTAAAATGATCCTAGGAGAAGTAGTGAGGAAGATGGTAGCACTTACTAAGCTTGAAAAGTTACAATGTCAAGGATAAAATAGATTATTAATATCAATCAAACACATGTTCAGCAGTTAGAGAGCATGATGCCTAGAAATATTACAAACCCTAGCCTTAAATTCAATCTAATAAAAATTAACTACGCATTCTATTGGAAGATATGTGTCCCATCATGATCTATTTGAACCTTAATTAATACAACAGATGAGGATGTTGAGATGGATGTGTGGCAACACTAGGAAGAATAAAGGAAGGAATGACCATATTAAAGGTGAGTTAGGAGTAGCACTATACATGAGAAGCTAAGAGAGAGTCATTTGAGGTGGTATGGTCATGTTCAACTGAGGCCTTGGGATGTCCCAGTACGGATTAGTGATTTGATTTACAGATTAAAGGTTTCAAAAGAACTAGGGGCAGGCCTAAAATGATCCTAGGAGAAGTAGTGAGGAAAGACATGCAAAGTTTGGGCCTTGTCTCAAGTATGGCCTTGAATAGAGGTTGATTGGAGGGCAACAATCCATGTAGCCGACCCCATTTAGGAGGGATATCCCCGAGTTTCTTTCAATGTGTTCTGCTCTCGTCTTCAACTATTATTTTTATATTATTGTATTTGCATGGATCCATGTAGCCGACCCTATTTAGTTGGGATAAGGCTGAGTTGTTATTGTTGTTGAAAGCTGGCACATTTGAATATTCCAAGGTATATCATTTGGTTCTGTAAGATATAAATTGGTTCCTTTGTTGTAGATGTGCAACATCAATGATCACCTCCCCTAGGTTTGCTTAAAGCTCAACTTGGACTGTTTCCATAAGAAACCCAGACCATCAGATATTGGAGGGGACTTCAGGGATCATGAAGGCAGAATTGTCATGGCCTACTCAGGTCTAATAGAGATCATGAAAGACTGAGACCATCACTTGGCTACAAGATTCTCTTCTCGTGCTTCCCATGTTTCTTGGTTGAGAAACAACACAACCTTGTTGATTAGGTGACTGATTTCAGAAGTAGATTCATGAATGTACAAGTACATGCCCCTGGTACACAAGATGATGTAGATTGATGGGGGACGAGAAGAAAGAACCAGCAAAAGTCAAGAGTCCTGAAACCCCATCGAGATGGCCCATCTTTGGGCCCCATATGGACCAGCAATGAAGTCCATCAAGCCACGTTTGAGCCCATTAGGGTCCCCCTTATATGACTTGCATGGGGGACTATTAAGTAGTGTCTATTTTCTGTTTGTTTCTATTATTTAGTAGGTAGCTACAAGGTAGATTTTATTTGTTGTATCCAGTTTTTATCTTGAGATGTAACTAGAAGTAGGGACTATATTAGGTTAATTTCTCTCTTATTGGGTTGCAATTTTGTAGTAGATTCCCTCTCTATGCAAGGGGGTTTTGATTGAAGTTAAAAATAAAAAGTGAGGTTGCTACAGCCCCCACTATTTGAGTTTTGAAGAAAGATTGACTTATGCTTGATGCTGCGAGGGACAGAGACAGACATGGTGAGAGACTGACCAAGGCCATAGGTGAGAGGCATTGGCCATATCCCCCTTGCTCTCCTATCTCTCTTCTTCTTAGTTTCTAATTTTTTTTAAAACCTGCAATAAGATTCCAACAGAAAGGTATCAAGCCATCAATACACCTTGCTGTTGCTGTTGTTTATGAGTTATAAGTTGAAGAGTACTTCATTGACCCATCCACAACAGCTGAATTCAAAGACTTCTCAAACCCTACGGTTCCCTGTTTGCAAGTTTTTGGGCTGCAATTTCAATATCAGGTAATCTATCAGTTAACCCCTGCCTGTGACACTTAGTGAATTCCAAGAAGGGGACAGATGCTGCCTTCATCTTGGTTTAGAACTTGAACAGATATCTGGTTAAGGAGTTATTGGTGTGTACTAATTTTGTCTTCTAGTTTCTAACCATGTGCTACTGTTGAACTGGGAAATCCAGCCATCGGATTGAGGGGAATTCTTGAAGTTGTTTACTGTCCATTATACTCAGTATCCGACTGGAATTTACAATATTCTGTCTACTGGATTGGTGTATGCTGGTGATTGCTAATTTGCACCGAAGTATCTAATTCTGTGTTCTGTTATTCTGAGATATTTGACCACTGGTTTTGGCTGATTTTTATATATGTTGATGTCGTTATGGACTGATGGCTATGTCTCTGTTTTCATGTCATTCTACCATGTGGGAGAGGAGATATGGTGTTATTTCTAAATCTGGTAACTAGTTTCAATTTTAGTCCCCTGCTCAGAACTTGAAATTTAACCAGTGGATCAACATTTTACTTTGAGGGATTGAATTACGACTAGTTGCCTATATGTGACACGATTTTGGGGTTGATCGGAGGTATAGATTGGGGTCAATAGTGGTGACGGCTTGCTGGTTTTGAACCCTACAATTCTGCATGTGGGTTAGAATCTGAAACCCCTTTAAAATATGCATTGGTTCCACCACAAGATCCTTTCGCCAATCGGTGAATATCTCTTGAATATCTCCATGAGAGAGTGTGATCAGCCAATTTACCGGCAAAGTAGTCAACTAGCAGAAGGATTCTATAGTCACTTATTCTCTTTGTTTTGCTCTAATTTTATGATGTAATTCATTAATCCCTACATTGAAGTTCACACTGTTTTAACTTTTATATGAATAACTGGCTACTCATAAGGAAAGAAAGAAAATGATATCTTTCTTTTACAGGTATTTATTTTAAGTTGCTTGTTTCCATCAATAAACCTTGCTCTCTCGGTACAAAAGGCAACCAAAGCAAGAATACCAGAAGCACCTGATAAAGGTATTCTGGTCATTAAATGTCAATGGTTTTGATGCCATACCTCAAAGCCAATTTTTCTATACAGCTTCTGGGCAGGTGTGTTGTCAGCATTTACATGAATATATAGTTGCTTCATACCTGTTGGAACAATCCAAAAATAAAACAAAAGGCCACTAGTCATTTAAGGTAAAAAGTTCAACAAATAGAAAATGCAGCATACAAACCCGTAAAGTGACGTAGGGTACCTGCTGCAGAAGCAACATCAACGGCCAAATGAAGCATATTAGAGGCAATTCCCTGACGCCGAGCAAATTTTGAGACACAGACATTTGCAGCATAAGCATAATTCAGGATCTCATAACCCTCATGGCCAGCCACAAAAGCTGAAGATCTCTTGATTTCCTGCACATAACCAAGGTTATGTCAAAGAAAATTTTCAATATTAATTATGAAGTTTAGAATTTGAGGAGAAACGATTAACGGGACATTGCAAAGCAAGGAAACATGCTTACTGACATCTACCAAAATATCAAGAAAACAATGTCATTGGGATGTATTCATATTTCACTCTGGATGTCATGTCTTTGCAAGTCATCAACAACAGAGATGGATAAAGCTTAAAAGTGAATTAAGTGCATACCCCAGGGTATGATTCTCCTCGCAATAATTGCCGGATACTAATATCAAGGGTTCCAACAACACTGTTTAACACAGTGCGTCTTACATTTTTCTCTTCCTTCTTAACCTGAAACATGTACAAAAGCATTAGTACTAAATCAATCTATGCTCCACCAAAAGCACTGCAATGATAAGTAAAAAAATCTTCTGAGTTCATTAGAGACCTATACTGCCATCTCAAGAATGCTCCCGCCAAGTGACTAATATAAATATTATAGAGGGAAAAAGAACTGTGCGAAGCATGAGCGCTGCACACACGGGGGAAAAATGATTGTCCTGCCCCTCCCCCATGAAATTCGGAAATGCCACCCCACATGATTCTTCCGCACACGCACAGGGGCAACACTCGCCCACAGGAAACCCTTCCCCTATTATAGATCACTAAACCAGTTTCAGGAAATTCAAAGAGGTTCTATACCATCTTTCCAATTCCACTTTTTTCAAGAAAACGACTGGGCATTACATCTGTAAAGTATCTGGATTTTCCCCAGACCCAATTTGAGATCTCAGTAACACAAGTGATTGATCAAATTACAATGGTCAACTTGCCTTGTACACCATCTTTCTCTTTGCAATAAATAATATATATATATGTTGTCAAAAAACTAAACCAGGTAGCATGAATTCAGATAAATAGTTAAATACATTTTCAAAAAGCATAGCACAAGAGGAAAGTTTGGAATTTTTTTCTTTTTTCTTCCATCTGTATGAAATGAAGAGAGCGTATTCTCCTAAACTGTTAAACAAAATGCAAAGATAAAGATCAAGCAAGAATGGCAACCATAAACTGTATACTTTAAGCTAGAAATCTTTGGAATGAGAATGGTTGGTGGCACCAAGGAAACCTTAACCCTAATTACAGAACTTAGGGCTCAATGCCAAGGGCTAAAATAGGGCAGAAGAGGAAGGGGTTAATTGGTTTATAAGGCTAGAAAGGGTCTCCTAACAGGAACAAAGGAATCTGATTGCCCAGAGGTTAGACCTGAAACAAAAGAATTGAAATAGAATGGGACTTACGACAAGGGTAGGGCTCCATTGAGAGAAACTGTTCTCTCACAAACGAGCTCAGATGGAGGTGACACTGGAGACGTATTTCGATGGTTTAGCGGACAAATCTCACGGAAAGCGGATGGATTTAACAGAATAGAGCTGTTATTGGGTTGCAACAGAACAGGGGATGGGTGCTAGTCGGACAGGGAATCAGGGTTGGGATGAAGGTTTAATAGATAGATTTATGAGGAATAAGTGAGCAGGGATGATCATCTATGAGAAAGTCGTCTGACGTGGCATAGCCATGTTCAACGGAGGCCTTTAGATGCTCCAGTATGGAGGAGTGATTTGATTCAGATTGAAGGAACTAAAAGAGCTAGAGACAGACTGATGCAGATTCATCACCGAAATGGGTTTCTTTCATTAGGAATAAATCTAGGGTTGGGTGATATACATGTTCGGCCTTTGATCCCATTGGTTTTCTATGTAATAGGCTACTTTTATGGGCCTAAAATATGGGTACTAAGGTTACATACGGGATTAGTTAGTAGATTTCTTTTTATTTGGTTAGTGGTCATGTGATCACTGTAAATAATGTGACTTGCTTAAGTAGTCATGTGACTATTTAATTGTTATTTAAGTTGGGCTGGATTAGGGCTCTATAAGTCCAGCCATGTTTTGAGTCTATTTCCTTTGTTATTTCACTTCCCTAGTCAGTTTAGGTTACCTAATAGGTTAGGAATTGGATTAGGCCTTTCCTTTTTAGTGTAGGAGTCTATTTTTTAGTCTTTTATATGAGGTTGTAAGGGGGGCAAGTATTGGACACGAATTTTGATTAATGAAAAGCTTTTTGCTGCTTTTCTTCTCCTTAATGCAATCACAGATTGGTAGGAGACCAACTAGGAGCCAGTACACCAGGATCTAATATGAACTGGTAGTTCGGTTAGAGGCAGAATATGATTTTAGGTCAAAATACGGTTTTTGGTGAAATTACGGTTAGGGTTAGGGTTATGTCAAGTCAAGGTAGGGGAGTCTAACAGTGAAGGTCCTGAGATGTTTTAATGGAGGGAAGTATGCTGATTTGAATTAACAGCAATATAGGGTTAGGGTTTCAGGTTTTAGAAAAGAGTAAAATAGGGGAATCTAGGGTTTATAATAACAGGAAATTAGGTGGTTGAATGGGCTTAATATTTAGATTGTGGGTGGGTAGGGTAGAGGGGAATATATGTTGAAAGTTACGGCTAAATCAGATGGTTAAATATGGAGTTATGGAGTTTTCCTAGTAAAGATAGGAGAGGGGTAAAAGTGTAATTTCAGACAAACAGCTGGGTGGATGATAATGAAATTTGGATCAAGTCTCTCTTAGAGTTTGAGGAAGATTCGATCAAAATTTTAGTAGGTTCTAACGGTTAGATTTGGCTGGGCAGAATTCCCGCAAAAAATCACCTTGCATGTGACCTTCTAGAAGGGAAGAAGAATAGTTGCAGGTTTTCAGTCCTAGACTTACTTGTGGATGAAGAACAGATTGGATCAGACTTAGGGTGATGTTGTAGACTTGAACAGTGCTTGATGATGTAGAATCACTCTTGAAATCAGAACTTGAATGTAGAACTTGAACATAACAGCAATGGAGAAAACAAATAACCAATTCGAACCACCTGGGCTTCACACCGCAAGGTGTCAATCGGATCAAACACCGATACCTTCAAATGATCCACCCGGGATTCACACCACAAGGTGTCGATTAGATCAAACACCAATCCCACCAGCCTTGATCAAACACAAGACAAAAATCTTCAATGGAGAAGAAGAGCAGTAAAAAGTTTTCATTAATCAAAATTCGTGTCCAATACTTGCCCCCCCTTACAACTCATATAAAAGACTCAAAAAATAGACTCCTACACTAAAAAGAAAGGGCCTAATCGAATCCTTAACCTATTATGTAACCTAAACTAACTAGGAAAGTGAAATAACAAAGGAAATAGACTCAAAACATGGCTGAACTTATAGAGTCCTAATCCAGCCCAACTTAAATAGCCATTAAATAGTCACATGACCACTTAACCAAGTCACATGATCACTTAAGTGATCACATGACCACTAACCAAATAAAATGAAATCCACGATAAATAGCTTAGGCCTTGTATCAAGTATGAGTGTATAACCTCAAATAGAGCTGATTGGTGGACAAGGATCCATGTAGCCGACCCCATTTAGTTGGGATAAGGCTGAGTTTTTGTTGTTGTTGTAAGTGAGCAGGGAAGATGGGTGAGGATTCAGACAAATAGATCAGAAACAAAGATGATAGAGAAGTTGCAGGTTGCAGAATGGCATGAAAAAAGAGCAACTACAGAGCTTGGAAAACTGAAGTAAAACTTACCAAATCAATCGGTAATATCACAGGGATTAGCAAGACAGAAGAGCAGCAATACAGAGCATAGATAGTTCAGAACCAACTAAAGGCTTTGGGATCCCACCCTCTCAGCCCAAGGAGAGTCCAATCCTTACAATGTGAATCCACACAGATAATAACATAGCAATAGCAATTTCATAAATTGAAAATTCGTAGTTACAACTGAGGGGGGTTGATCCCTTTATAGAGTAGGATCAGCCTCCGTACTTGCATAACAAGCATAATCTTTCCAATCTTGGACAATAACAAAATAGAAAATAATCCTAACAGCTAACAGACTTTCTAAACTGGAATAAGGCTAGATCGGATTATAAACAAAGGGCTTTTGTTCTCTGTGCCGCAGCACAGGTTGCGCTCAGACACATGGACCTGCCACTCAGGGGGCAGGGTGGTCATTGCGCCCCACCCCCATGTGTCTGGGCGCAGCCTGCGCCCCCAGCACAGAGAACATTTTCCCATAAACAAAATAGAAAACAGAATAAAACTCAATCCAATCGCAATCTACTGCTGCTATCGCATAACAAGATCAAATCAAAACTAAACAAAGGTCGAATCAAGGGAAATCAATCAGCTATGTCCCCTTTTTGTTCCTACCTACTGCATCAATGGTGGAATGTCATAGCTAATAACATATCTAGGGCCACAGGTCAATCTCACAAATGTGTGCCTGAGAGGTTGGCCACAAATCCATCCATGGAAAATGGTGTCTTTCATAGGAATTCCATTGGCAGATTTGGGTATCTGGAATAGATGAGGAGCAGAATATTATATTCAGTCCACTGTAGAACTAAGAAGAAACCCAGTGGGACTGATGGGCCAAGGACCTTCAGTAGTTCATTTGAAGCTTGAACAGTTCACGCTTCTAATGGCTTCATATCTTTAGTGGAGAATCCAGGAACAAAGATGGTGGGCGTAGCTGTCACGGTGCCAAGGTAAACCATGGTGGTTGCCAAACCCGCCCAAGACAAGTGCCATATTTGAGAAAAATGAGCCACATTCCATGTGCTGATTCCAGTTCCAAGTATGTTTTCTTACTCATTTTCTTCTTTTTCTCTCCTTTCACTCTTCTTCTCCTCCTCTCCCCTCCCCCCCCCCCCCTCTCTCCTTTTCCCTCCTGTTTTTTGCCATTTTTGGACCAAAAATGGTCCAGGCACCTGGACACATTAGACCACTAGTCACCTTGGCTATGTCCAGGTGCCTTGTCACCTAGGCAGCAGCCAGGCAATGCCTTGATAACTATGATGGTGGGGCGTCCGATATTCTTGGCCCTCATCCAAAGGGTCAAAACTTTTGAAATCTGATCAGGTTTCTGGGTTTTTTAAACTGAATCCTGTATCTTGATTATCGATATAAAACTTTCAATTTAGCATCTAGAGTAATTATATTTGTCCAATTCCTTTTATTCTTTTATTTGAACCTTCCGACTTTTACTGTCATACCTGCCATCATGGCTTTGAAGCTCCCTCCATCACTTACCAACTAGAATCAACCAAGCTAAATTGCATATCACTTGAATAATTGAGCAAAATCTGTAGGTCTAAAAACTTGCAGGTATGAAAGAAGAAGAAAAACACCGATCAACAAGATGAGAGAAAGCTCATTGCAATTAAAGATGAAATGTAGATTTACTTCTCCAATATATATCAACAACTAACATTTGCCAAAAAAAGCAAAGCTAAAACAAGTAACGATAAGTAAATCATATCAGTAGTAACCTACTGTGATAATGCAAAAATACTTTTGTGAGTTCCAATCCCGTCCTGCACACCGTTGTTTCAATGCATAGAACTCCTGAAATTTATAAAGGAAAAAGAGTATTAAGTTATATAAACAACGAATAATTTAGGTGAGGAATTTAAATTTATTATATTTATGAATTAAGTTACCAGAAATCGCTAAAGCAATAAAAAGATGTTCTAATTTGGGCAATCTTGCTGTAATGGGCCCAGATAGATCTCAGTTTAAGAATAATGTGGGTAATCACTGATATAAGAATTTCTGAATAGCAAAGAGATATAATAGGAATAACCAGTTCTAAGACCAGATAAAAGAGGTTCAGATCTATATATTCGATCAGAAAGATAGAAACAGATTTTATGTCAGTTAACAATTGGAGATATGACTATTGTTCTGATCTTCACAGCAGATATGTAAACAGAGATGCAAAGAAAAAATTAGAAGCAAGAGAAGCCTTCGATTAACAAAAGAGAGAAGCTAATCAGAGAGAGAGAAAGAGAGAAGAATCAGATCTCCACACTACAAAAGATTGAGGAAGAGAACCTTTCTTTGCTGCAGCAACCATAAAATCAATACATTATGTACAAAATAAGCTAAATTGATCGATAAATAGACACGATTTGGACTCTTTCTTAATTCCTGTACACCTCTTGAACATCTACCTTATCTAAACAACAACTCCCCTCCTAGGAAACCAAAAGGTTGGACTGGCCCCACAACACACAGTTAATAAAGTTCATGCTCCCCTTTTGGATCCCATTTATTGGCTTCATAATTCAGTAAATACTACGAAAAAAGAATCTTACAACAAAATCCTGTGTTACACAGACCTGGCTCCCCTCCCAGGCCCCATACATGCCTAATCTTATGTCCATATGTGACACGAATTCGGGTATGTATGGGCAAGGTCTCGCTGGAAGAAGAGGAAGGACAGAAAAAGGAGGGACAGTGGGAGAAGATGTGGTGCAGGGAAGAAAACCAGATTCGGGACAAATAGGCACAGTGGAAAGTATATCTCTCATAAAATGCCAGGATTTGTTAACTATGGTTATGTGCCTCGTTTTAAGAGGTTCATGCCTTCGTAGACATTAAATAAAGGCCATTATGGGTCATATGGGCCATGGGGTTGTTATTTTTGGGTTTATTATTATACTGAGCCGACTTTATAACCCACATATTGGGGTAGTCCATCATATCGGAAAAAAAATTTAGTTTCTACCCAATTGATAGAGACCTAGTGTCATTATGAGTTCTAATTCAGAGACTAGTTCATGTTATCAAGGCGCCAAGGTGAGCCCAGGTGGTGGCAAGACACCTTGGTGAGCATGATCAAAGCATACGGTTAGATGAAAAATATAAGACTTTGACATTTTAAGATGTAATTTTTAGGAGGAATATACATAAAATTAAAGTCTTACTTCTTTTACTAATAAATAGAAGGGGAGTAATGTATGAAGTCAAATGATATATCTTTCTACCAAATATTTTAAGAAAAAAAAACCATTTTCGTAGATCGAAGAATGAAGAAGAAAAGGACTGAAATAACTTTCCATGTTACTGTTCACAGAACATTGTTCGCTTAAACAGTGATGTGGGTCCAAATGGAAGAGATTTGATGGAGACATTAGTCGCTACTTCTTTAGTTTAAGTTTCTGCATTTATAGTTTCTATTTTGGAAACAGCCTCTCCTGTGAAGCAAGGCGTAAAGCTACGCACATTTGCCCCTCCCAGACCCTGCAGTACCAGGAGCCTTATGCACTTGGACGCTCTTTATTAGTTGCTACTTCTTTAGTTTAAGTTTCTACTTTTTATAGTTTCTATTTCCGTGTAATCTTTAGTTATTAGCTTAGATTTTATTTGACTTCAGTACCTACTATTTTGGTTAATAGCTAAGATCTTAGCTAGCTTTTTGTACAAGTCTCAATATTGCTTTGTAAGAGACATTCTATTTTGTTTTATTTCCTTTCTTGTAATAGCAACCATCACTATTATGTAATGGACCATTGAGAGTCCTTCACAATTTAATGAAGACGAAGTTATATCTTTTGCTAATGGCTGTGTGAGGCAGTGTCGGAGAGAGTCCTATGTGAGCTGAGAAGCCTTGAGGTGAGATGCATAGGTGAGAATGAGAGGCTCGAACCACTATCCTATCCTTTCTTTTATCTCCTTCTTCCCTGTTTTTCTTTTATTTTCAGTTTCTATTTTATATCCTGCAATTGGTATCAGATCTTATTCAAAGTACTGTTATCATCTGTAGAAGATTACAAGAGTTGAAGCACCTCACTGTTTAGGTGTACTGGTACTTTATATTGCTGATTTGCTTGCTGTAATTAACTGATTTGTTATGAGTTGATCCTGTTGTAGAGTTGGGTTCCTAGTTAAATAGTTGGAGACTTGGTTCTACATTAAGCAGTGGTTGTTGCAAGGAATAGGTAAATAGGGACTCCCTTCTCTCCTCCTTTTTCCTCTTTTCCTCCATCTTTCCTAATGTAAGGCTGGATCATGAAGGACCTAGCCCCAGGCAGGATCTTCTTGAACAAATTTTAATGCTGGTTTGGTCTTCAAAACTGGGCAACAATTGATGAACTTGTAGCAGATATCCGTTAATTGATTGCAGAACTCGTAGCAGAACACACAATGAAAAAAAAATGTAAAGTAGAAGATAGGATAGTTTGGATTGAGCCTCTCATTCTCTCCCAGGTCTCTCACCCACAGCCTCTCATCGTACCTCTCTCACAGCCATAGTACAAGATCTAGCCGAGATCTCGAAAATATCTCAGTATATCTCAGTCTCGTGAAGGCTCGAGACGACAAAAATATCTCGGTCTCGTAAAGACTCAAGACGAGACCATAGGCGATACACAAAAACATCAAAATTTCGATCGAGATCTTGGTATCTTGCCAAGATCTCGTGATATATCTCGGTCCGAGTTGAACCAGACCAAACCCAACTATATAAAATATACACTCTCGGCGAGATTTCAACCTCAACTCGAAATCTTGCCTCTCTCGGTCTGCTGTGAAGTAAAAGCACACAGAACAAGGGTTTGGGTGCTTTTTTTTGGCAAATTTCACCTCCAACTGAAGATTAAAGCTTGTAGATTTAAAATTGAAGCTTAAAAATCAAGAGAGGGAGCTGCATTGCATCTCAAGAACAGTTTAGGTAAAAAATACTTCTCAAAAACTATTTTTTTTTATAAAAACATGATCAATATTTTTTTTTGTTGACTATGTAGTAATTATATGTGATACACTGTCAACCAATCTATTGATTGACGGAGGCCGAATTATTTTTCTGTTTTAATAATAACTTATTTATTTTTTCTAGTAAAAATAAAATGATTTTCTTGCAAAAAATATGGTTTGTACTCATTGTTTGGAACTCAATTTAATATATGGTTTAATTTCTGAAATTTAAAATATATTTTAAAAAATTACAGAAAAATCCAAAAAATAGTGCAAAATATCTGTTTTGTTTTGAAAACTATTTAAAATTAATGAAAGCATTGTTAATGTATTTTAATAGGGAAAATGATTATTTTTGTTTCATCCATTATAATTTTGAATTACTTATGGTATGATTATTTATGAAAAAAATACAGGTGGTAAGGGTAAAATAGAAAATAGCTATATGATTAATTTAAGTCTTTGAAATAATGTTGAATAGCTAATAACGAATGCATTTGTTGATGTAACAGTGTGGCAAGGTTTAAAACTGCTGCGCAATGGCTGAAGGTGGAGGTGGAGATATAGCATGGCTGCATGGAGAGCCAATGTCAAATGACAAGAAAAGGTCAAGATGTAACTACTGTAGAAAATTTCTAAATTCTGGAGAGGCTACCAGATTAAAGCAGCATTTGGCTGGTGGGTACAACTGTACAAGGATGTGGCCAAATGCACACAAGTTCCTTATGAGGTGCAACAGAGCATGTCCAAACACTTACAGGGATGAAAATTAAAGGCAGAAAAGCAAAGGGCAAAGGAAGAGTTTCATGAGGCAATCTTAGAGAGACACCCACAGCCACAAGGTTACGAGTACATGGCCAGGCATGAGGATTTTGAGACACAGGCAGAGTGGAGACAGTACCAAAGAGCAATGGCTGAGAGCCGGATGATAGTTGAGATGGAAAGGGTTAGGGTTACATAGATGTGCAGAAGAGTAGATGGCTCTGGTTCCAGACCAGCTGGATCAAATGCACGACTGATAGGGGAGAGGAGGAAGAAGCAGAGACTGGGGGATTTGTCTTTCAAGAGAACCCAGAGTTTGAGAGGAGCCGCACCCTCATCCCCACCCTTCGATGTTGATGATCCCATTGAGATTCTTTCACAGGATCCCCTTATATACAATCAACAAGACACCAAACAAAGAACTATAAAACAAGTATGGGGTGGATGGAAATCGAAAGTTGCTGATGCAATGTCCAAGTTCTTCTTCTATAATAGCATCCCAGCTAATGCTGCTCAGGTGACATATTACCAAGCTATGATTGACACCCCTGGGGGGGCTGGTCTAGGAGTGAAGGGGTCCACTCCATGGAAATTGATGAATGAGTATTTGCCCAAACAGAAGCAGGAGCTTGAAAAATACATCAACTAATTAAGGCCGAAATGGGAGGAACTATGGAGTCACTATTATGTGTGATGGTTAGACTAGACCTACTAGACAGTCCATCATCAACTTCATGGTCTATTATGATGGCAAGACCATCTTCTTAAAGTAGTGGATGAGTATATACGTTTTGCGAGGGCCATGTGCATTCACAGACAACCTGACCTTTCAAGTCTCAAGTTGGTGGGGTTGATGAGGAGAACCCTCAGTTGTCAGGTTCGGGTACTAGCAGGAATGTAAGACTGTATGTTGAAGGTAACAGTCCCAAAATAATCTTCAAACTCCAATAAACTCAGGCTAGGTAGAGGGAAATAAGCAATCAAATCTGAGAATAAAGCTTGAACAGGAAGAGAGCTTAGACTAGTCACAGTAGGGATTGAGATCTCGGCGAGTTTGTGCTTTTTTTTTTTGTTTCGGTGGACAAATGGCCCCAGTTGGCTCCAAAACTTTAAGGAAAGCTTGTTTTAGGCTTAATAAACATATTTAAATCTTTAAATGGTAAAAAAAACACCCAATTTGGTGTTTTAGATCGCACTCTTTGCTGGCAGTAAACGTTGAACCCTTGATGTAAAATTGCCTATCCTACACATTGTTTGAGTACTATGAGACATAATTGGCAAGTAAAACAAGTAAATTATGCAATAATGAATGAAGACACATAATATTGAATAAGTATTAAAAAAATAGTTAACGACATAAAGTTTCGGCTACAAACTCCTCCATGTGAAATGCTCACAATGCATATTACATAGACACCCTATTTCACTAGTCTTCCATGTCCCAACTCCCAACAATACAATCGATTTCTCTGTAGGATGTGTTAACCCCCAGTAGTGTATCCCAGTTGCATTGAGTGATGATGTGGCCAAAAAGTCAAGAAACAAGGTTTTCTTCCTTCTCTATTGAGTTACTTCGAAATTTCGAAGTGTGCTCTCGAGTTGGTGTTTTTTTACAATGTAGAATGTAGCAGTTTTCCGAAATTTCAGCGAGACGGTTCAAAGTACTGAAATCTCGCCGAAATTTCGATCGAGATATTCAAGTTTGTGCATATTCTGTGTCTCGTATGCTAACTCGTCTCGAGAAGCTCGAGATTCTTGAGTTTTCCGAGATCTCAGTTTTAGAACTATGTTCAGAAGTAGCAGCAACAAATAGAAGTCTCAAACAATAGGCTGTGATAGAGGGAACTTTAGTTGTCACAGGGGAATTATAGGAGAAGCAGCAGCAGCAGACTATAACAGGGGCCCAAACCTGGTTCGAGTGAGGGGTTGCAGAAGCAGCAACAAGAGCAAGTGAAAGGGGCCACAAGGCCCACAACAGAGATCGAGTGGTCTTCCCTAAGGGTAGAACAAAACCCTAAAACACTGCAGGGAATAGATCTCAGAATAGGCTCCAAAGGAGGATTGAATTCTGCCGAGGAGTCCAAGTTGCAGCATGTTTCGATTGGACTAAACTCAGGTTTTATGACTTGATCCCCAGCAGCAAATAAGGAGTCTTCTTGCACAGCAACAGGGACTAGAAGCAGTCAAACTCGATGGAGTAGAAATCTTCAAATAGCAGCAGCAAAGAACAAAAAAATCAGAGTAAGGAAGAGAGCTCGAGATAGAGGTGGCTGGGATTGTCAAAATCGTGGGGCACAATCTTGGGTCTTCTAGAAGGCCTGCTGGGCTGGCTCGATCTGGTCCTGCTAGGCTGGCTCAAGCTGTTCCAGTCCTGGCCCATTAGAACCTGGTTCGATGGGCCAAGTTCTTGGTTCTTCTTCTTCTTCTTCCTTTGGTAATGCTGGCCAGTCAAGGAATCTACATCAGCAGTGGTGATGATAACGGTGGTGATGGGACTGATGGGGGTATGCACGAGAGGTATCACTACTAGGAGCTCGAGCCTGACCCTGAGCTAGTGCGTTTCACAGGAGATACTCAGTACACTCATGCCTGGTGGATTTGCCTACAAGAGAGGCTCACCTCGCTGATTCACACCATCAGTTGGGAAGCAGTAAGATACCATGGATGACACGATCAGGAGCTTGACTGACAATATTGGAGACATGAATATGGAGAGTGGTATTCATCATGGGGAGCAGTGGCGTGCACCATCATCTATATATGGTACGGGGATCACCGGTTCCGAGTATAGTCATTAGTCACTATATTGGGTGGGTATGGTCAGATTGGGGCCTTTGGGAAAGCTGACTCTTCATCATCATTACCCTCTGCCTATGAGTATGATGATTAGTCACATACTGGGTCAGGTTTTGTGGAAAGCATCTTTGGGGTCCCGCTCCCCAACCATACATGTTGGTGCCGGTTCGGGTTCCATAGGCACCATCTAGTAGCAGTGGTTCTCGATCGAGTTCCTTACGTTTCAGAGATATATACCCTAGGATAGGGTACCTCCAATACGCCGATGACTCGGTTTATAGGGCAGTTGTGGACGACTTTGAGCGTTACTTCCAGCATAACATGTCATGGCCAGCGTTTGTGATTCAATCAGAGCAGAGCTTGATTCGACAATAAACAACAACAACATGGTCGTTTTGATGACTCGGCCCAACACTCGTAACAGTACTAGCTACTATCAAATGGTAGGACTTGTCACACACTTACACTTGTATTTGTTTAATCTCTGTCTCTTTCCAAGTTTCGAACAATTATTAACAAACTGTCGAACCATCACCATGAATGATTATGAATATGATGCCTAATGCTTAAATGGTTTATGGTTTTATTTTTTTAACTCCTAATGCTTATTTAAGCTGTTTTACACCTCTACTTTAATCATATGTGTTCTAAATATTTTGTGGAATGGCCTAGGGTATACCTCACGTACACCGTAGACTACCAACCTAGGGTCCGAAGTCAAAGTACCATTTTGGGTTTGAATTTGTAAAAACTAATGTTTCCATTGTGTTTAGAAGGCCTAAAATAGGGTGGATGGCAAGTTTCAAGACCTGCCTTAGCCATATGGCCACCGAAACCCACCCCCGAGTCAAGACGGGAAAAAATACACCATCTTGCCGAGATCTCGGCAGAACTCGGTTCCGTGGCATGGCAAAACCAGGGGCAAAACCAAGTCCTAAAACCTTGCTTACAGCTATAGGGCTAACAAATGCACTTTTTTTTATCTCATCATTGGCTGATCAATACAGCCTCTTGCCTTTATATATAACTAAAGCATGATTACAAATAGTAACTCCCTTTTGGGCCTTTGGCTATTCGGAGGATTACAAAATAGAAACAAAATCTAATAAAGGAAACAAAGGACTGAAATAGAAAGTTCTAAATAAAAGCTAACCCTACTTTCTTATTCTGAAATTAGAAACTAGTACCTACTAACTTGCTAAAACCGAATTTAGAAACTATCTAATCTCCTATTACAACCAAACTAGAAACTAAAAATAGAAACAAAGGAAAACTAACATAGCTAAAAAAAAAATAGGAACAAAGCTGTCCATATGTGCCCCCAAATCACAGTTCACGTGAACAGTAACTCGGGTACCGCTCATGTGAACAGTAACCCTCTTTCTTTTTAAATTTCTGTCTTGGTCCCTTCACTTCATCATGCTTCTCTCTGAGCTGGGGCTGCCTTATGTGATGCTCCATCGAACCAAAAAAAAACCTGCCACATCATCAGACCAGGCTGCCTCTCACTCCAGTAGACTCCCACAACTACACTGGGCTGGTTTTGGGGCTTGTTCCTACGGCTGCACATGGACCTGTGATCTACATCTTTTCACTTTCTCTCTCCTCCCCTCCCCTCCCTCCTCTGTTTCCCCCTTTGGTTCCGAAGGATGAACCGGATATGGACAGTTCCAATAAGATTTCATTCTTGAACAAAAATCCATTTTTTGATTTATTTCATCTGATAGATTTTGGGACCTAGGCACCTAGACAACTTTGCAGCCGGTCACCCATTTCCTAGAAAATCACTTTGGCTCCTTGGCGCCACCTAAGTGTCACCAAGGCCACCTTGATAACTATGGTCTAGTTTAGGAGTTTTTTTTCCTTTTGATTTCTAATTTCTTGACGTTAGGAGTTTGTTTTTTAGTCTATAAATAGAGGATAACCCAGCATTGTAACCATGGTTTTTGAAAGTTGAATTAAGAAATTATAATGTGAATTTTGCTAAGCTCATGTGTTGCTTGTGTAATGGTTTCTCAGGACAATCATGGTGGATTAAGGTTTCCTTATCTTCTACTGTTGCTTCTTCTATTCTCAATTTGTTTTCCTCATATCAGGTCAGGTTTTCCATCCATTGCTGGTTAGATACCTAGTTTTCAATTTTTAAATACCTCTACTCTGTTTTGATGTTAATTTTGGGTGGGGATAGAAGATTTAGATCCACATCAGTTCTCCTTTTGACCTGAACAATTAGGGAATAGTTTTCCTCAATAGAGCATCATCTCAATGACAAATTAGGTGGTGGGAGTTGAGAGATGTGATTTCAATTTCAAAGCTGACCAAGTTCGTTCTGCCAGGTTCAGATTTGGACGAGTTTATTTAATTTTCAGATTTATTTTTTGAGTATTATTTGCTGATTCCCAGAGAGCTAGGAGGAGAAGTAGTTCTTAAAATCATATGCTGGTAGGTTTTTATTTTGAGGGCTTTCTGGACAATACTTAAAGATTTGCAGACTTTCTGAACATGTCTGGAATCGATTCAATATAGCAACTCCAATAACAATTCAAAAACATATGCCCTGTAGCTTCCTCTTCACAATAGCAGAGAGCATCTATTCACAACCTGCACCCTTCTATTATAGGTCATCAAGTGAAAGAACCTTATTCATTTATAAATAGTCATTCCTGGAGTTGCCTTGGTCTTCCAAACCCTGCTAATTTCCACTAACCTTCTCTTCTCACGCTTATCAGCTCAACCGCTCCTCTAGTCAAATAGGTGTACAATGAAGCAACAACAGAAAAGCAGCCAGAAGGTCCACCCTCCCAAATCCTCCTCCCACTGGATGTCATTACCATATAGACGTGCCAGCAAGTTATAAACCTTTTCAAACTACCTGTCCAGTAAGCCTCTTCAGACATGGGCAATCATGGCCTCCTTTCCATCTCAAACTTCAAAACAGTGTGTCACCATGCAATCTTTCCCTATGCCACCATGTATAACCTATAGCACCAGTCCGTCAGTCCATAGAGTGGAATTGTCTCTTCCAACCTTCTAGTCCTTAATGTTTATTGAGGATGGGCCCAAATAGTAATGACCATAGTTGTCAGGGCACCAAGACAAGGCAAGGCAAGGTGGTGTGGCAAGCAGCCTTGAGGAGAGGCCTAGGCAAAGGCAATGCATACAAGTCAAGGCTTTAACTGCCATATTTTATGCCAATTCCAAGTATGTCGGCCGATTGTGGGTATATTTCTTCTGTTCTCCCCCTTCTTTTCCTTTTCTTTAAAATCTTTTTCTTCTTCCCCTTTTCCCCATTTTTCAGATCCCCCCCCCCCCCCCTTGGTCTGGTCTGTGCAATGGGCACCTAAACACTTAAGCTGACCAGTACTCCAAGAACAACCCAGGCCACCTTGTGGACTATAGGCAAGACCTTGTCAATTATGGGAATACAGAAATGATTAAATGGAATCTAGTCTCTTGCACACGCCAACTTCTTCAGTCCTTCCAAATCCACATCCTGACCCAATTCCCCTCCCCAACAAGCACAGTCTTGCTCAAATCAACCCTTAAATCATAAGTTGCGAAAAACACCTCAAAATAGCCTCCAAATTTTTGCATTTGCAAAGTTATCCCTTTGAATGCTATTCGGTTTTTTTTTGGGAAATGGATTCAGAAATAGTAAGTTATCACAATTTATTGAGATAACTAGTATACTCCAGTCATCATTTATTTTTGTATTTAAGTTTACTGATGTAGGATGGATAGAAGAATCCAAGCTCAGTATAAACAGATACAAAGAGAAAGTTGATCAGACAGAGTATGTGCAACTAAATCTGCTACATCTAATAAAATATATGCGCAAACAGGAGGACTGAAAAAAATAGAAAAGATATGAGAAGATGTGATTAAAAAAATATGGAAATTGAATTAGAAGTTCAGAGTAATAGAAATTGATTAGAGGAGAACGAGGAATATAGATTCAGATTTAAGCTGCTGGTATTAGAAAGAAAAAGGATAACAGAATACAAATACAGAATAGGAAACAGGAAAGCATAAGAAAACAAGAAAGAGACGTAGACGAGTTATAAGAGAGAGAGAGAGAGAGAGAGAGAGAGAGAAGAGACGATGAAGAAGTAGAAGTAGTTTACCTCATGCCCAGCGAGGATCACTGACATGGGGTCATGGGCAGAACCTCCCTTAAAAAACACGCATTCTTTCTAAAGACTAGAATTCTTGTTGGCGATGCAGCCATACATAGAGTGGTAAAACCCACACGTAGACAAGGAATATTTAAACTTTTTTGTACTTGGACTAAGACTCTTAGACACTTATAAGACACAATATAACCTAATCTCCTCACAGCTAGAAACCCTATCAGTAAACTAGCTATAAGTCGATAATTTGCCAAATAAACTCGGAATCATCAGATCTTAGTTTTGGTGGAAACATAACAAACTGTCAGAGGACATCAAAATCATGCCCCAAAAAAAAGTTTTGGCCTAAAAAAACTGGCATAAAAAAGATGCAACAGAAATGTATATCCAAATTACAATAAAGATTTGAAGTACAACACATGAAAAAGGCTAATGAATTGAAGGTATTTGTTGCCTCTATATCATCCAGTTTCACTACAAAAACCTCATGAAAAATCAAGAGAATGTGATCAGTTCTGTCCTTTTGAATCCCTTACAATGATAAGTTAACTGAATGCTTTAAGTGATCTTCTTTGGGCACATTACACCTAAGCGTTAGGATTTGTGAACCTAATCCTACGTCTGCTTGTTTTGGTACTCGCCTCCATGGAGGATGATACCTATCAAGCTGCCCAAAGCCATTGCATGATTTCAATATAATCATACTTATTGCCAGCTCGTCAGGATCTTTGTCCAAGGCGAAGACTTAGTTTAACTTCTTTTCCGACTCCTTCGATGCTTTGCACTAATAAAGTGTTGGTTTTGACACGTTAAAAAAAATACAGAACCCACTTCAAGAAGAATCCCAAAAATTCATTGTCCAAAGCTTCTTCTAAGGCATTAAATATGGCCCTATGTAAAGTAGAATACTCCACCCAAATAGTTTGCTAATTGTTTGACGAGTTTGCTTCTACTGTCTATATATTACCAGTCAAAAATCCCTATGTCATAAGCTGCAAAACAAAGTTCCAAGTATTGATGAGCAATCATTAACTTCTACAACTCACATATTACCAGCCAAAAAGTTACCATACTGCTGAATAAACGAATCACTACATAAATTTGAAATACAACTAAAATACCCTAATATTCCAAAAGACAACGAAAAATTGAAGTACTATTTCATGGCACACATATTCATATTAGCTCTTCTGTGTTAAACAGGCCTACCAGGAAAAGAATCATTTACCTCATCAGCATGTTTCCTCTTGCAAGTCTCAACATGCCTGAAATTACATTGTCATCATTAATACTCAAATTCATGAATCTGAAAGAATATGGTGCACGGCATCAGAATAAGCTTAGTTTAAAAAACACAAATTTCACAGTGAAAAATCTCTCAAGATTATAAAGTACTAGTAGAAGGAAAAAGACCTCAGATATGATAAGGCTTCATAATGAGCTTCTGCCCGCAGCCATGCTGCTGCCTGGGGAACAATAAACAGACTATAACACACATAAATATAAGAAAAGAAAATCAAAGGATGTCTTCAGAGAACAGAAAGTAATGAGAGACAAACCTACCCAGTATTCTTCATCCAACATAGCTCCGCGAGCAACAAATCGTCCAAATGGTCGCTTCTGTATTGCACAACATTCCAGGTCATTTGGCTGCACGCGGTCAAAAGAGAGTTCAGGCAGCACGCCGCGCTCACTCTTGGTAAACGGTGACTGTTGAATACCTTGTGAATTGTTGTTGCAATGAACTTTGATAGGTTTCCATCTATGGTATGACTCCGGAAAGGTCTCCCTGCAAGGATGCATAAAGATCAATAAATCCGAAAAGGCTAAGAAACAATCAATCATACATGCTTATGATATGGATTAGTCATAATTAACAAGAACATAAATGGGCCTATTATGACCCCATAAAAAATGCAGACAATACAATTAGCCTTTATGGGGCCATTGAGACGCTCTAAAGCTACTTCTTGGTTAAGAGGTAACCATACAGATTGTTCTAATTGGCGAGGAGAATGGAGAGGCCAACCTCCTTTCTAATGTGGGTTGAGATCCAATTTCACTTCCACATTCAAGATTTGATATTCAAGTATAATATGGATAAAAATCTATAGTGCTCAAGTAGTTTACCATGCAGAAAAGATTGAAGAAAAGATCAGAAATGGAAAAAGAAATGAATTACTAATACCCGAATGAAGTTGAAACCTTAACCAGTCGGATCAGAGGATACCGCTTGGTCCTTTTGACGACCACCCGGTTTATACGAGAGACCGGAACTCGAAACTGAGGGACAAAGGTCCCTTTAAGCTCCATTTCTTTCTCAAACAAATCTTGTATCTAAATGTCATAAAGCACACAGGATGAAATTGGGATAACTGAAAATTATCCCTCCTTGTTAAAGAAACTTCAAGATCAGAAGCTCTATTAGAAAGAAAGAAAAAAAAGACGAAGCGAAATCAGTGACTTCGATTACTGCACTGCGAGAATTGCAGATGGATAAGGAGATTAATACTACCCCAAGAAATAGGAAGAACACGAACGGAATGAAAATTCTGAAACCATGATGTCCAGGGAAGAAAAACGGAGAAACCCTAGAATATGGATAGGAACTGTGAAATGGTAAACGAGAAATGCGAACAAGAAAAACTATCAAATTATTTATAGGTTGGTCTGATTGGGTTGGACTTGGATCATGCCTTTGTGACTCGGAAACTTGTCTTCACGTTATCCATTATTCATCACACGTGGCGATATTTTGTTTTTAGGGCGTGGGTGGGTGTGAAGAACAGACGAAGGGTCAATATTGCAATAGAATATCAGAAAGGGGTTAAAGTTGAGATAAAATATCAGAACTCTTCTTTTTTTTTTTTTTTTTTTTTTTTTTTTTTGGTTTGGGTAATCATAAAATATCAGAACTCATTAGGCACAGAATTGCTCGGGTAGAGTTTAAGGTTGAAAAAAAACAGAATCAGGATCAGACCAATTCTGATTCCGGTCTGTAACTGGTCCCTCGGCCTGGTTTGGTATTGGTCCCTGGTCGGTCAGGCACAGAATTGCTCGGGTAGAGTTGCCACAAGGCATGGGTTTTTATCAGGATTCAAAAGATCAGGATCCATATCAGATTGCAATCAATCCTGAACTAAACTAGGAACGATATAAAAAAAAAAATTGATTTGGTATAACATATTTAAAATGGTTCATAAATTGAACGAGATTAGGGGTGTTAAACGGTTCAGTTCAATTCAGAATGTAGTGTGCAAAAAAACAAACCGTTATTAAATGGGATCAATTAGTGGAATCCATTTTTTTTTATTTTCCAATTAGTAAATGATTTTGATTTTCCATTTTAAATGTTTTCGGTCTCAATTTTATTACCGGTTTGAGGTAATAGGCTTATAAATAGTCATTAAACGATTTGGTGATGATTTTTTAAAGGTTTCCCAGTTTTAAACCCCTTTCGTCATTGCATTCTAAGCCCATTACTAAAATTCGTAGACTGAATGTAAACGGTCTAGTCGAGTCAAATTTTATTGATTTAACGGGTTATAAAGGGTTCAAACCTAACAATTAAACGGTTCAAAATGAACTTAACCGTTTATTAATGCTTGCACTTTTGTAAACAATTTGATAAACAGTTCAAGAATGATAACAAAACGAAAAACAAATTACATATTATGGAGAAGGGACCATTATATGGTAATCAATTTAATATTTGGTACATGATATTCTAAAAAAACATCTTCGTTTAATTCTAAAAAACACAATATACATATTTTACGCATTTAGAATGGATGACAAATAAATGTTTTTTATACTCTTACCATTGGGAGTGATATGGAATTAAACATTTAAAATGTAAAGGCATAAGATGCTATTAAAAAACGTGTTTCAATTGGATGGCAAATAAAATATTATTATTACTCGTATCATTCGGAACGCTATAGAATTTGGTATTTAAAATGCTAAAAGAAAGGGGCCATAAAAAAACATTTAAAATACATTTGGGAAAGCATACACCCCTTTACTCTACTTGTAATATAAATCGACCCAAGATTTCAAAAAGTTAACGAATACATCCACTATAGTTTCAAAACCCTGTTAAAGTAACTGTTAATCATCCAGCATTACCTGTTAATGTGGTGTTGAGAGTGGACATAAAATGTCTATTTTACCTTTAGATACTCACTAACCTAAACAATGGGTGAAGAGATTCTCCTTTCTTCCATCTTCTTTCCAAAACCTTAATTTACATTTTACACAAAAAAAACCCAAAATAAAAACAAATAAAAAAAAATAAAAAAATCCGATGAAAAAGGCCACAACGATTCGAAAAATCCTCAAACCTATTCTCTGCTCTACCCAAACCCAGATTTTTCAATCAAGGTGAAATGTTTCATCATGTTTTTGAGATGTTTCAACTAACGGTTCAAAAAGTCCCCGAACCGATGCAGGGTTTTTTTCATCACATAAGAAGCAAAAGAAGAAGAAGAAGAGTTGGGTTCACTTTGATTACAGAGCTCATTTCAGGTCAAGAGATAGGGGAGAGTTTGGAAATCGCAATTGGGTTGGTCTGCTTGAGTTTTAGATTCGTTTACATTTGTTCTAGATTCTAATAGAGAAAACAACTAAAGAAAAATGTAAGCTGGGTCTTTAAATCGGAGGTTCTGATTCTTGAGTCCTTTGCAGCTTGTAAATGGATTTCTGAGTTTTTGGTCTAAATTTGAACAAGCTCAGGCTCTGATTAAAGTTGTCGTGAGTTTTGATTCCTGATTCTTTGCAGTACTGCCAGAGCCTCTAGACCCTCGATCTGTCTGGAAATAATCTCACTGGTACGATCCCTTATGAAATCTGCACCTGGTTGCCTTACCTTGTAACCCTAGATCCCTCCAACAACAGTCTCTCGGGCCCCATCCCCTTGGAACTTGGCAATTGCAGTTATCTCAACACACTTATCCTCAGTAATAACCGTCTTTCTGGTTCCATACCTCACAATCCTTCGGATCTGCATCGTCTCAAGAAGTTATCGGTGGCCAATAACGATCTCTCCGGCTCGATCCTTTCGTTCTTGTCCAATTATGACTCCGCTGACTTCGATGGCAACGACAGACTCTGCGGCAACACTCTTGGAACAAAGTGCAGTAGAGGTTTAAGCCGGAAAAACCTCATCATCATCGTAGCTGCCGGTATTTCTGGTGCCCTCTTTTCACTGCTTATTGCTCCTTCTATTATGCTCTTTTCGCGTAGCCCATATCTGAAACCTTAAGGCATTAAGTTAGGGTTCTGTACAGAACCCTAACTTCTCTCTTCTTCAACGCTTTCATATCCTTGTTTCACAATTCGGAAGGGCATTTGTAGGACTCTGTATCGTCCTTCATCAGTAGCTCCTCCAGCACGTCAATTCACGAGGAAGGGTTCGAGTTTACTTGAGCTCATCATCCATGGAGAATTGGGATTATAAAAACCCTTTTTAATGATTTGGATTATTTTACAGAGAACAGAGAGAAATAGATTGAGACGCAGGGTAGAACAAGGAAGAGATTTGAGAAGGATGATGGAAGAAGGGAAATCTCTTCACCCATTGGTATCTAAAGGGTAAAATGGATATTTCATGTCCACTCTCAACACCACGTTAGCAGTTAATGTTGGATGTAGGGATGTAAATGAATAGTCGAAATCTGTTTCTGTATCCGTGTCTGTATCTGTTTAGCACTATCCGAATCCATCCAAAAGCTAAACGGATACGGATACGGATACGGATAGGCTATAGCTATCCAAAAAACTATATTTACATGTAAATGGATAAAATATCCGATACATATTGGTGTCCGTACCCGTTTATCACTATCCGAATCCGTCCAAAAGCTAATCGGATGCAGATGCGGATATAACACTATTTGAGCTGAATCCGATCCATTTACATCCCTAATTGGATGGCTAACGATCATTTAGTTTAGCAGAGTTTAAAACTACAGGGGTTGTACTTGTTCACTTTTTGAAATCTTGGATCGATTTATATTTAACGCAAAGTACAGGGGTGGGGTGTGCACATAATTTATCCAATACGTTTTAATGTTTTTAAAGTGCAAAAAAAAGGGACGTGTCGTAAAAACACATTTAAAATGTGTTTTAATTAGCTATGGTCCAAACCAATTAGATGCTAAATGATTTGACATTTGATTAATGGTATGGTTGTTAGCACTTGGTTGAGGAAGTTTCTCAACTGCACTAGGTTATTTTCTGGTTCTGGTTCCAAATAGAAATGAAAGGAAGGATTGCGTAAGATATTAGGTTTGCAAATTTTCTCACTTAAAGGGGAATTAAAGAGAATGGAATTGAAATTTTCATACTTAAAAAAAGAACTTTTTTAATCATTACCTCATGTGACACATGTGACAATATATCTACCTCCAAATCATTCCATATTTGGTTATTTAATATCACTTTACTTCTTTTTTTTGGGTAAATAATGTCACTTTACTTTGCATCCATTTCCCTTTGGTTTAAAATGTAAAATAAATATTACATGTAAAATATATTTTTACTAAATATGATAAGAAATTTAAGTAATTTATACAATCACATGGGATAATGGTTACAAAAATTTCTTTTTTATGTTTGAAAAATTGCCCTTTCCTTCTTTTGAATTCTCCTTGCAACCAAACGGAGCTTAAGTTTCAAACTGAGTTTTTCCTCACCCATGGAAAAAGAGATCATGAGCATGAGTATTATCTTTTTTTTATTCTAGAAGGAGAGCATGAGTACTATCAATAGAGGATGAGATGACTAGGAGTTCAATCATGAGATCATTTCACGTTAAAAGTTTCCTGTCATGAAATCCCCATTTTCACTCAAATACATATTATAAGAGCCAACATGTTTATCATTTGTCTTCATCAAGCATCTCCTTGAGAGATACTAAGCATATGTGGGCATATCAAGATGCCTAAATTTGATATCGATAAGCATGCATGAAAAGGTTGGGGCGAGTGGTAAGAAAATGCCTTATGGTACAAGGTGATGAAGACAAGAGAATCAAACCCATGTATGACTTGGGTCAAATCAACTTGAAAATATCTTTGCATTCTTTTATTTTATTTTTTGGGTAAAGATTATCTTTGCTTTTCGTGGCTTGAAAAGTTGGTTAACCTTTTCGAACTAGTGTGTGCATCTAAACGCAAAAAAAAAAAAAACGAAGGAAAAATATCTGCTCTAACATGGAACACTTGTTTCTTTAAGATGTGATCAAGCTTGCCACTTGACATCATCTCAAGGGTCCCTATTTGTCCATAAATAAAAGGGCCGGCGGCCATAACCCTATCAACTAACAGTGAGAAAGCATCGTTTTGTTTCTTTTCTTCTACTGTCATTTTCGTGGTCCTTAGAGAGAGAGAGATCTTTTATTTTCCCAATTTTCTATCTAACCCCATAGCCAATTTAATTCAATCTCTTAAACAGCTTCAAGCCTTCAACACCCCTAGATTTCAGCTTCCATATCTCATTACTGCTCCAATATTCATACTTGATGGCTCTTGGTCAACCTTTATTTGCATCAAATTTCAGCACATTAGAGCACGAGTTTGGAGAAGCGTTCCTAGTAGCCTAGTTTGACCAAAAGTGTTCAAAGCAGCTTCAAGCGGATCCAGATCATCTACTGCTGAGCTGTCCGGTAGGACCGTGCTGCCCAGACACGGTGCTACGTGCAAAGACTGTCTTACCTCCACTCGGGCAAGGCATTTGGGCAGGGGTAAGGCGGACATTGCACGTAGCACCGTGTCTGGGCAGCAAGATTCTGCCGGGCAGCTCGACAGTAGAGGATCCAAATTGCCTTCAAGCACCTTCAAATTATGGTAAAAAGGTTCTAGGATCGACTTTTTTTTTATTTCAACCACCATAAATGGGAATCCATTTATTGAGGCGGGTTCAGATACAGAGAGGGATTATCACAGGGTATTTATTTCGAGAAATATAGTAAAACCTAGGAGGAGTTTGTGAACCCTAAGATGGTGGCCTTTCATTCACGAGATGGTGGAGAGAAACTTCATCCAAAGTTTTAATTCATTAATTTTATTTTCTTTTATTCCTTTTAGCATGCATTTCATCAAAAAATAGTATTTTCTTGTATTTTAATCTTGCATCTTGTATACACCATTGCTCCTACCTTCTTTTTCCTTGGGGGGGGGGGGGGGGTTAGGTGTTGACTTGTAGGCAATATAAGGTGTCGAAACAAAAAATTCATATCTCGATATATATCTAATGCACTCTAGGGTATTTAACAAAAATCAAGAGCAGATCATGTCCTTGTACAAGTACTGTCCAAGGCCCTCCAGAGCCAATCACATGGAATCCATTGTGAGACCCACAAGAAGAGTGGATTGCATGTGATTGGTTGTGGAGGGCCTTGGATGGTACGTGTACAAAGACATGATCTTGTGTCACAAAAATCATTAAAAAGGGGTTTAAGGTTACCTCTTTATGCCACAAGTGTAGTTTAGGAGTGCAACAAGGTTGGGCTTTTTAAACTAAGCCTAAGTTAGTCCAAGCCAGTCCAAAGTCAAGTTGAAATATCTCAACCCAGATCCAATCCTATCGGGCTTGAATCTGATTAGGCAGGCTGGATTGGGTTGACCCTAATTGACCCTGGCTCTAGGAGAGGGCCATCCAATCTCTCACTTGTTTGATTCTGCGATTTTGAGATCAAGCCACCTAGTATATTTCCATTTGGTTGCAGGTACTAAGAACAACAACCTCTTCTATGTGGTTCAAGAAATTGAGCTCTCCAGTGTAGGGTTTTAAGAATCAGATCAGTGAATCAGAACCGATTCGGATCCCATGAAATGAAAAGTAAAAGAGATTTCGCAATTGTGTTTCTTATATCCTTCTATTACAAAAAATTTGAAAAGCCCACTTTAGGCCTTAAATGAGGCAGAAGCCCATAATCGAGCATGGTTTCAAGAATTGGTATCAGATTAGCCCATTGATCGATTCGTATCAATATTGGTGGAGATCGATATCGATTCCTGGTTGATCCTGTATCGATGGGGACAAGAATTTAAAATATAAAAGAAAATCTGTTTTTTTTTTAAAAAGAAAACAAGGGTAATTCTGATCGATCCAGATCAGTATCGGTATCCGCAGGCTGATACCGATACCGATATTGGGTTTGGGCCTTGCAAGATGGAGCCTGGAGCTGGAGGGCATCCGCATACACATGCACAGGGTTTTATTTTACGGGATTTGTTGTTCTAACTTCAAATCTCAAACTGTCAGAACTTCAAAATCACAACTTCCAATTTTTTTCTGTAATGGAGCCTAGGCTTGTTTTGTCCAGTATTCATGAACTCCCTCCACATCTACTTCGGTATCTCGATGAAAACTTTAAGACCCAAGAAGATCTTAAGAGGGCTCCTACTCTGGCAATGGAATTGAAGAAAAGCTGCATAAATTTGGACAGGAATCTCACGAACCTGCAGAAGAATCTCTCTTCGATTGCTGCTTCATGGATTTCTCGTCCAAATAGCGCCACAATTGCCCTTCACCAGCTCAATATCAAGCTTCAAAACTTTCGCCTCCAAACATCTCAAGGTCTGGATCTTTTACCCTAAGTGGAACTCAAAATTCCCTCTCTCATTTCTCATTTTCTTTGTGCGTTATTTAGTTGGTTTCTTCTTCCTCCTCGTTAAAAAAAAAAAAATCCAGATTCTTTTTAATTTGACAGTATGTGTTTGGATTTTATGGGTTTTTGTTTTCTCTCCATTGGTTGACTTCTATGTTTTCATTTGGCGCTTTTATTTATGTAATAATTTTGGTGGAATTCAGATGGAGCGGGGATGGTGGGTTTAGAGAAAATACGGAAAATATTATGCGAGGAGTTGCCATTGCTTGCAAAGGAAGTGCGTCGAATTGAGACAGTTCGCTTTTATGCTGGTACGCATTGAATTGTTTCTACCAATCAGTCTCGATGCTTATAGTTCGTAGCTTCCCTTTCATAATGCTTTGTTTACTGTATTTCAAAGTGGTTTTCATTGTTGGGAGTTTGATGATATTGTGGTCGAGCTGTAGGACTACTTATTTGCAATACACCCAGCTTGAATGGATCAACAAAGTTGGGGAATTAATGAGTGTAACTTGAAACTATGGGTAGTTTAGGCACTGTTTGTTTCGTTGCAGAAATTTTTTTTTTTTTTTTTTTTTTTTTCAAATTTTACATGAAAATTTTCTTCCATGTAAAATACAAAAATTTTCCTACTTTTCAATGACTTTTTTATTTTTTTTGGGGGGGGTGGGGGGGTGGGCAACAAACAGTGGAAAATCCTATTCTACAGGAAAATTTTGCTTTCTCATCTTCTTACATGGGAACAAACGGAGCCAATGAATTTGATAAATCTGAAATTTTCAAGGCGTAAGGAGTCATGGGTCAAAGACCTTGTGGAAAAGATGCATAGAGATAGAGAGTTAATATGGCTTTGGCGTTAAATTTGGAATTTTGGGGAGTTTACTGGACTTGGTATGTATAAAATCACCACAATTTAGAAACATTGTCAGGGATCCTTAGTCGTAATGGACTCAATGGAATAGGCTTGTATTTCTAGGGAATTATTGGCTTTACCTCGTCTTCTGAACATATTATTGGGCTAGATTCTGATAAATCCATAATGTCATTTTCCATTAATTTCTAACGGCTATATTTTAATGGTTCTATTCCAACGGCTCTTTTCCAATGGCTATATTTCAACGGCTAGTTCCCCTTCCCCTATATATATTAGTATTGTGAAGTGTGAAGTGTAGAGAGAAGAAGAATTGCACTCCAATATAACCTCTTGTGGTTGAGTGAGTCCCTAAGCGACCTCAGAGTTAAGCAGTCCTTTCTGAACCTTGAATTAAGTGGTCCTCTTTGACCCTTGTTATCTTGTACTTGGTTCTTAATTCGGCAATAAAACTCTTCTATAATTTTTTGGGCTGCATCAATTTGGTATCAGAGAAAGTTCCAATCTTGAGCACCATGTCAGGGGTAGAGTATGAGTTGAAGAAGGTTGATCATGACACTTGGATGATGAAAATAGCTGCATCAAACTCGAGGACGAGTTTTTTGTAAAACGGGGGAGAATAATGAAGCCATAATGTCACTAATCATTAATTTCCAATCGCTTGATCCCAATGTTTATATTTCAATCACTTTATTCCAACGACTATTCAATGGCTCTATTCCAACCACTATATTTCAAAAACTCTTTTCCAAGGGCTAGTTCCCCTATATGTATATTTGAATTGTGAAGTATAGAGAGAAGGATGGGAGTCCAATGTAACATCTTGTGGTGAGTGAGTCACCATTTGAGTTTGAGGTCCTCTCTGACCCTTGTGATCTTGTACTTGGTTCTTATTCGGCAATAAAACTCTTCTATATATTTTTGAGCTGCATCAGAGTCAGAAATTGCTGTTCTGGTTTCCATATTTGATTAGATCCATTCAGTGAGAGTTTTCCAGTCATTTTTCTTTCAAAGATTTGTAGAGTTGATTCTATGTGTTGTCTTTGAACTTAACAGTCTCAGTCCATTGACCTGGTCAAATCATGTCCAAAAAAAAAAATGCAATTTATGAAATTATTTGATGGGGTTCTTGATTCGTATTTGAGTAATGACCAAGATATCCTAGAAGAGATCTAACACTAGCATTTGACTGACAAATTTTAATGGCATTCGAATGCTGTAAAAACTATAGTTGAAGTTAAGCTCCTATGTGCCTGAAGCATAGCGGTATCTTTTCTGGAGAAGGTAAGAAGGGTTGCAACCCAGTCCTAAGCTTGGATGAATGAGTATGGATGCATCAAGTTGGCAACTGGCATCCAAAACCTTTTAGCGTGGATCTTTAATAGTTGTTATTTTGACCTTATGCTAGGGTATGTGTAGCCAACCTTAGGTAGTTGGGATGAGGTTTAATGTTTTGAGTTTAGTTGAATATGTTTAGTTATTCATCCCACCCTGGGAGAAGATCCTAATTGAGTTGGAGAACATAGTCCCACATTTCCCCTCGCATATAGGTTATCTCCATGTCCTTACAGGAGAACATAATTTTTTCAACTGATTCCCCATTACTTTTTATAAATTTCCTAGTATGTTGAATTCTAAGCAATAATAAAGCTTCTAGCGTCCTGTTCTGTCTGTGGGTAGAATCTTTTTCCATTACCTGCAGCTCATGCAGAATGATACTGAAAAAAGGAAAAGCAGCTGCGAGAGTAACACCAGATGGTCAATTTCATAGCACGAAATAGTCCAAGAACCACCATCTGGCTTGAGAGAATTCCAGGAGCAACTCTTAGCCACAGTATAAATGAAAGAGGCTTAGTGCACTAGGTTTCAAGCAATTGTTCATTCAGGTACCAGCAATGTCATAAGTATTTCTGCTGGTACAATTTATGTGTTTCTGATTATGCTTAATTTATGGCTTTAGAAGCCAGGAACTTGTTCCTTCACACCCAAACATGGCAGGATGGAGGTTTGGAATGGAGTCAGCTTCGTATCATTACGCAGATCCAAACCCTTGAAATTGTCTGTGATTCATGGAACCAGCTTCATATCATGAAGCAAATCCATACCCTTGGAAGTTGTCTGTGATTCATGGGAGTTCAGAACTCCAACTTCTCACCATTTTGAACGTCTGGACATGCGAAGATTGTTCTCAATTTTTTAAATGACATGAACAAATGAAAGTGAATGTTCAGAAGGTTCAGTTCTTCATTTTTAAAAAGACACATCGTACCCTCTGGATGATATACGATGTTGTCAACCTTGCTGAATTTTCAATCTGCACTGGAATAGGTATCCAAGTTATGAAGCAGTGGCAAGAGTTCTTGGCTTTAATCAGAGAATACAAGTGGTAGAACCCGGAGATCATGTAGGTACTGGCAAAGCCTTCCTACCATCAAGTGGGAAGGCTTCCAATAAAAGTGGTTTCTGTAACTTACAATGATTAATAGGAAAACCCAGTTAACCCGTTTCTGTTGTTGGACTAGCCTCTAGGAGGAGGAGACCAAGGGCCATTCTGATATTGGATCTTTAGGAAAGAAGCTAAAATTTTAAGTTTTAAATTTCCAAACTGGCACTAGTTCTGTAAGTCTTCTTACAACCCACTAGATTTTCTTCTTCATAAGGGGAAGAATATGAGTTTTATATCTATATTGGACTTTCGATTTTATGTTGTTATTTTCACAAGGTTGTAAATAATCCAATATTTAGTGAGATGACTTTAGTAGTTGACTGAATCGTTTGAATTAGTGGAAGGAAATGAGGCTTCTGGCTCGACTGGTCCCAATGGAGAGGAGAGTTTGACTGCGAAGGAGGCAGGGGCGCGTCTAGTTGTATACTTGTATCATATATAAGATCACAGCTGCATTTAGAAGTGATTTTTTCATCTTCTTAAAGCCGATAATGATCTCACTTTCAAAAGTGTCTCAACGTGATAGTGTACACGTAGCTCCATAGTGGAGTGGCTACCAGGCGACTGACATATCAGACCTGGTAAAAAAGTAACTGAAAGAAGGACCAAGGACAGTATTATCCTAAACATAGTTCAAAATCTCGCGAAATCTCGATCGAGATTTCGGAAATTTCGGAAATTTCTACCTCCTCAAAACGAAATGCCACCTCGAATAAAAAAAATACAAAAATTCGATCGAAATTCTCGAAATTTCAAGATATCTCGAGATTTTTTCAAAATTTCACGAGATTTCGAGTTTCTCGAGAAATTGCTTTATATAAATGAACATGTTTCATCAGTCTCGGTCGGAATTTCGACCGAGACTGAGAAACAGCTCTGGTTTTGCACTTTTGCTTGGTTTTTTAAGGTTTTTGCTCATTTCTTCTCCATTCTTCCACTTCCCACTTGAATCCTTGCCGCATCTACGCCGGAATCACTTGGAGAACAAACTTCTTAGCACATCTGTGAAGCCTTTCCACTATTCCAGGTAAAACCATATTCTCAAAATTTTTTTTTTTTTAGGGAAATGCATGATCAACATGTTTGTTTGTGATGAAATAAATATATGTTAGACACCGGAAGCCGATCTACGACTTCACGGTGTCGAAATTTTTTTTGGTATATATATTATTTATTTATTTTTCTGCTTCAAAAATTGGATTTATTTTCAACAAAAATAAAAAAATAATAGGGGTTATGTATATTGTATGGTGATGAATTAAATATATGTTAGACACCATTGGCCGATCTACGGGGTTATGTTGGACTCATATCATAGTGGATCAGTGGGTAGTACTTCTTCATAGTTTGGTGACCTATATCCTAGGATAGGTTACCTTCAGCATGTTGATGATGCAGTTAACATGGCCACTGTGGATGACTACACTCGCTTCTTCTCCCAGACTATGACGTGGCATGCATTTGTCCTACAGTCAGAGAGCAATACACGTCGGCTCCAGTGGAGGAGTGGGGTTGATCCTAGACGGCGGAGTAGTTAGTATTAGCAAATTTGTAAACATTTGAGATGAATGATGACTAGTTGACTACTTGACTTGTAGCCTTGTAGGGGACAATTGGGGATATTGACATATTGTGATTTGGAATGTTTGATATCACCTTCTTAAATCTTAACTCTTAAGTTGTTATTTGTTAACTTGTTATTGACTTGATGTTTTATGTACTTAATATTATGATTTATGACTTAACTTATGAGTCATTATGTTTTCAACTTAGTTCTAAGTCAATTTACTTGTTTAATGTACAATGTGTGTGTGTAATTAACTAAGTTATACACTTATACATTAGGGTTCGACCGTACGTTGCCAATCAATGGTGCACATCCAAAACACCATTTTGGGTGACTATTTTTGCAATTTGAACATTTAAATGTGTTTATATAGTCTAAAATAGGGTTTCCATGAAGTTTCAGGCCTTAACTTGGCCTAAAACCCACCGAAATGATCTATCGAAACATACAAAAAAAATACAATATTTCGATCGAAATATCCGAAATTTAGAATATTTCGGATATTTCAGTCAGCCCGAAATACCGAAACGAAACGAGTTCTCGAACTATGATCCTAAAGGAGAAGGAGGAGGAAGAGGAGCTCATTCGGATGGAATCGAATGATTATGAGATACAATAGGAGACACATCCTACAGGAGAGAGCATTTAGACAATTCACCTTTTTTACAGGTAAGTCTGCTGGGAGGAATTTCTTGGGGCGTATTACAATTTTTCACCGAGGAGGTGGATCGAAGCGATTGCATCATCGAATTGATCTGAAACAAAGCACTTCATCTATGGGCATTGTAGAAAGGACAGAATATGACCCTAATCGCTCTTCTCGGATCCCTCCAGTACGATGGATTGAGGGGGGTGCAGCTACACTGCCAAAGTAAATGCAACACAATAGAGGAGTTTGCTCTGCCGCGTAAGATCCTCAAACCTACCACAACCATCATCTGTGGCAACAAACAAATCTTTAACCCAAGTTACCCAACAAGTGCTCTCCGAACCAAGCTAGGTAGTTTCCTATCAGTAGGTTCACCAACCACAGATCGAGATCGATATCCTCACTAGCACTACCCATAGAGGCAGCGCTTCACCAGGGAAAAAAGCTTGAACTGCCGCAATTACAACTCGGCAGTCGGCACTATTCACATTATCCTTGGAAGCTTTTACCTTGTTGAAAATATTCCCGAAATCATTTTTCCCAATCTTTAAGGTGCCACTTCAACGTAGACACACTGACCAACCACCCGTCCACCCTTACGAATGATAGAACATATAAGAAATTGACCCTCGTATCACACTCTCAAGGAGAAGCAAGAGACTGCATTGATCACATTTGATTTATTAGTATGTAGAGGCCTTTGAAGACCACTACCAAATCAAGAGGTTGCAGGATTTGATCAGCTGGTGCAGGATTGAATATTTTCACATTTAATATTTACTTGAGTGGTTGTTCAGGCATAGTTGTCAAGGCGTCACCTAGGCACCTTGTTGGTGTCCAGGCCCCCTCCAATGGCTTGGGTCGCCTATACGCCGTGACAACTATGTGTCCTGGATTGTTGGTTGAGTTGATTTATGAGATAATAGCTTGGAGGAACTGTTAAGTTTATTATTGCTTGTTATTTTTTGTTGGTGACTTGTGAAGGTACTTTGTAATAACTATTGACCTTAACACAATTCTAGGACAACAGATAAAGCATATTCTTTAATCTGTCCTGGATTCTTTACATGTGTAGGCTTTAGCATGTGTATATTTCAAGTTTAATTTTACCATGCAATTGCTCCACCACTGAGTTTGGTTCAGAAGTTTCTGCATTCTCAGAGGTCATGTTCATGTCTACCCCCTCAATTCCACCTGTAGAACACTTTTTGAAACTGCTGCATATGGAGTCTTTTCATCCAAACAAGAGTAAATATCATCCCCCTCCCCTCTAAGTATCCATAATATCAAACCCCTCCCCCGGGTTTTGAATAATGATAATACCCTCCCCTACTTTTGAAAGATTCTATCAACCGTACCCTAAGTGGCTAACGGTGATAAAACAGCAGTTCAAAAGACGATATTACCCTTTTACAACAGCTGAGTTGAATATCGGTTTATTAGGATAAAACCGTAAACCAGTGCACTGGTTTGGACCGTTCCACTTGCACCAAACCAACCGACCACACCAGATTTTTAAAATGCACAAACAAATCCCTATTTCCTTTGCCAAACCCTATGACGAATACTCTGCTAGAAGGAATGAGAGGCTGAAGAGGAAGAATTTTGGTGAAACAGAGGAGGTTTCTAGGAGTAGTGTTGGTGGTCTTGGTGTTGTCGTTGAATCTGGGAAATGGATGGATTCAAAGAAATACGAGAAGTTGAGGAAATCGGTCCCTGCAAACTTCTCGATTGGGGGAATCGAGACTCCCAGATATTCTCTGTGGAGCAGCACTAAGGCCAAGGAGAACAAGAAGCCCAACATACCCATAAATGCCAAGAGGCCTGTGGGTGATGGAGATCGTAAAGTAGTCGAAGTTCACAGGGTTCGAAAAAGCTGAAAGCTGCAGATGGTTTGCTATCTTACTCTGGAGTTTTGGGGATTTGCTTTAGAAAGGAAAGCTTTGATGACAACAACATTCATCTTGTTTTGGGTTTTTCTTATGGACTTGGATATTCTTATGGAATCTCTTTATCTAGGGCGATATATGATTGTGCTTCTTAGGGAATTTTTCCATAGTTTTCTGAAAGATAAAAAGTGATTTTTCTTTAATAGATATAGGAAACTAATTCAAGGAAAATGATTTTACTGTGTTTTTTTAGGATGCATTTTAGATTAATAATGTGCAAAAGTGCTTTTCGTTCATCTTCTTGAAGAAAAAGTGTTTTTTGCTACTGCCCTGTGCCCTGCGATTTGGGGATTTTGACGAACGAAACCAGAGCAGGTGAAAATAGGGTTTTGGTTTTGTTTTCTACTTCTGGGTTTGGTCAGTTTGAAATGGTCTGTTTTGTTTTAACAGGCGGTTTAACCCATCTAACCGTCTTCTATAAGGAAATTTGAATCCTTTCAAAAATGTCCGTTAGATTCCTCTGCCGCCACGTGTCGCTCTCACAATAGAAGATCTGAATCCAAGGGGTTTTGGGGTTGAAGAGGGCAAAATTGGAGTAAAATTACATTAAGGGTATTATGGGGTTTTAGAAAATTTGTAAATGCCACATGATCACTTAATGGCGTTTTTTAACGTTAAGGGTACGGTTGATAGAATCTTTCAAAATAGGGGAGGGCATTATCATTATTCAAAACCCGGGATAGGGGTTTGATATTATGGATACTTAGAGGGGAGGGGGGTGACATTTACTCTGCAAACAATTGAGGTATATGATGAGGAGTTTCAAATTTGGTCTCTCGTTCCAAAGTTACAAGCATCATGTTGTAGTATTGCAGGCTTGCTGTAAATGGTTCAAAATAATTCTAAACTGTGGCAAGAATTAGTCAGTCCTTTTCCTTGGCCTGTAAATATATATATATTTTTTTCCTGTTAATCACTTTTTATAGAATGCTGATCTCTATGTATCTTTGTTATTTGTTCATGATATATGACCTTCAGACAACACTTAATACTCTGTAATCTATTATTTTCACTTCTTACATCGCAGAGACCACCCTACAGTTAGAAGCTCTGGTCGGAGATCTTGAAGATGCAGTTTTCTCTATCATGAATAGAAACACATGGGACATCTTTCAGGCAAATCTATCACATGCATCAAGTCCAACTGTGAGGCTTGCTGGTTGTTTTATCGTTAATGTTTATTGTTTTTATGTTGGATTGATGGCAGTAGAAATATGGCCAAGGGCCGAAAAGGGTTGACTCCATTCTATTCTAGGAATGCAGGCTTTTGGACAAAAGAAAGAAAAACTACTTCTCGCTGTAAAAGCCATGAATAATATTGAGGATATATTGGTAAGTATTTCTAGACGTCAGCCTCAATGGGGTCGTCTTCTGAATTCTGTTGATGGTAGAGTAGATAAAGCTCTTGCTGTTCTCAGGCCTCAAGCTCTCACAGATCACAAAATTCTCCTTTCTTCTATTGGTTGGCCACCACCCCTTCTGACTTCCGAACAAGGAAGTGAAAATAGTTCAGGCCTCCCAAACCCACTGGTTCTGATGCAAGGAGACAAAAAGGACAGATATTGTGAAAGTTTTCTAGCTGTTTGTGCTTTGCAGCATATACATACCAAGAGAGAAAAACGAAAAATGAATATTGTAGAGCAAAAGGTGGATAATAGTTTAGATCTTTGGACTATAGAAGCTTTGGTTTCACCTATTGCCTCCAGGGCTGAACACCATTTTTCAAAATGGTTGGAACAACCCAAGTTTATGTTTGCTCTCGTGTATAGACATACGCGGGATTTTGTTCAAGGAGTGGAAGATGTTTTGCAGCCTTTGATTGACAAAGCAAGGTTGGTGGGCTATAGCGCCAAGGAAGCTTGGGTGTCAGCAATGGTTAAGATGCTTGCAGGGTACCTTTCAACGAGAAAATTTTCTGTCCTTGCTGAAAGATACAAAGATAAAGATAACAAGCGGGAGGTGACTTCTTCATGGCTTCATCTTGTGGACCTTCTCATTGCTTTTGATAAAAGGATGCTATCACTTGCAAGTTTGGGAACTCCACACTTTCAAGAGAACTTGAGAGTATCAATGTTGTCGATATTTTGTGATCGACCTGACTGGCTCAGAATTTGGGCCAAGATAGAACTCAAAGATGCCTGGAAAAAACTGAAGGTGGATTTGAAAGATGAGAGAGCTTGGATGATTGATTCAAAAGCAAAGTACGAGTTTCATACTACCCAAGAACCTGAACCATTTATGCTCTCTACCAGGCAAGACCATAAAGCCCCATTAATTGCAGAAGCAGCTGTTAAAATAACGTGGGCAATGATCGAACGTTCCCAATCTCTACCAAACATCCTGATCCGAATACAATTTATTAGATTATCAGCAGACAGTTTTTTGTGGCAGTTCCTTAATTTGTTGTTTCAGCACTGCAAGGGGGCACAATTAAGATCCGGATATATAGAAAATGAAACATTAGTGAGTGTATCTGCATCTATTAATGCTGCTAGGTATTGTGAATCTGTTCTGCGGGAATGGAGTGCAGATGTGGACTTCTTGGAGATGAGTATTGCTGAGGGTGATTCACATATCCAGGCAGATGGTCTAGATGATCAAAGTTGCTTCTTTGTAGAACAAATAAAAAGCTTTATTGAGCTGGAGACTGACTGGCTAATGGAAATAATCGCGTATCTTCTCCAACAATTCAACACTCTTGCCTGGGAATATGTCCAAAACAAGCAAAAGTGGGGGCAAGAGCAAGAGTTCATTGGCACAAAAAACGTAATGGGGACTGGGGTATTGACTGTATCTGTTGATTTTGCTGAAGCACTGGATTCTCTGAGAAGTCAGCTTGGTATTTTGAGGGAGGTTCTTAACTCAAAGGACTTCTTGGATCTATGGAGAAGTGTTACAGATGGAATTGACCATTTTATATTCCACAGCATCATCATGAGTAATGCAAGATTCACTGTTCAAGGAGCTGGTCAGTTCGCAACTGATATGCAGGCATTGTTCCTTGTTTTCAGGCCTTTCTGTGTCCGGCCTGAAGCGTTTTTACCCTGTATCAGGGATTCTATGAAGCTGTTAGAGATGGATGAACAACAAGTGAATCAGTTGAGAGTTTTATTGAATGATGCAGAAGGAAATGAATCCATGCGTTTCCATGGAATTGCACACATATCTTGCAGTCTAGCTGAGAAGATTTTGAGGAGTAGGAATTTTGCAGGGTGATCGGTTTTAATAGTTTAAATTATTGTAGCTGCGCTTCATTGTACATATTTAGACCTTAAATTAAGGATCAAAACTTGGTACAGGAGATGGAATTGGGCTGGCATGGATCATGATCTTGAGGGGCAGATCCAACCTTATCCTGCTTGATCTTTGGCCAGTGTACTGAGCTATCAGATGGATCACTGTCAACGCAATCCTGCATGGCTGATACATCAAACATTTGATCCGTCTGATTGATGAAAATTTGCAGCCTTCAGTTCCCCTGAATGCAAGATTCTCTCTTCTTCCACATACACTTGCACGCACATATACATACATACATACATACGCATAGACACACCGTGTTCAGACTTTCTTATAAAAAAAACCTGAATGTACAATCAATGAGGAAGATTAGTCGTAAAATATTAAAAAACAAACATTGGTTGAAGATTGCAAGCTAGAACTTTTGGTAGGAAACTAACTTCACTTTCTGTATTTTCGTTTAAAAGAGAAGGGAGAGGGTTGGGCATGTCGTCAGCTTTCGGTAAACAAGTGGCATATACCAATCACAGGACTGAATGCAAGAGGAATTATAGATGGTTTGAAACCCCCCCTATAAAAACCAACTCCATTTTGTGTTATAGACTTGTAATTATAGATGGTTTGAAACCATCAGAGACATTAGTTAAAATCAACTGGATGGACAAAAAAACAGAATGGCTAAATGTTTGTTTACAGATATTTTTGGGGGGTTTTTACCAAAAAAAAAAAAATGATTTTTTTGAGGTCTTTGTCACCCCATCTTCCCCCCCCCCCTTCTTTAATGTTTTTTTTCCCTCGTAGGATTTGTTGGAGTCCAAATTTCATGATGTCCACAACATTGTCAACATCATCATAAAATTCATAGTTTGAGTTTTAATTAATCTGGATCAACTTGTGACAATTTCTTTTAAAATTGTGGGAAAAATTTGTTTGTATTTAAAAAATAAAACTATTTTTATGGGTCATATGATTGAGATAGATTGTCAATTTTAAGGATGTAGGTTATTGAGATAGATTTCCCATCTAAACATTAGAATATTAGAGTATTGTTACCAAGTGGGACTTGGGAGATTAACTTATAGATGCCACGGTCCTCTGCCAAAAGGTAAGATTCGTTTCCCCGCTCTTCCCCTGGTACTAGCAAGAGGTATTTGTTTGCTCACCTTACACCAGTTTGGAGGGTAAAATTTTTTCATAAGAAAAAGATGAAGAAAGGGTAATGGGTTCTTACCCACCTAGTTAAATGAGTAGGGGGAAGGTAAAGGTCTCTTATCATGCACATTTAGCTGCATTGGGCTTCTCTGTAGCATGACAGGGGAGTGTAGTGCACATTCAACGACCTGTAGTGTTTGAGCACGTAGCCCAACACCCCACCTGTGTGCTGAAGCATTACAGGTCGTCAGATGGTGCGTTACATTCCCAGTCGCGCTATAGAGGACCCAAATCCCATTTATCCATGTTAGGGAGTCTTGTTTACAAGGTATAGCTATACTATTTAATTTTTTTGGTGATTACGTGGCTACACTATCTCTCTCAAAAGATATTCCAATGTTGAGAACAATATTTTAAATTTTGCATATACTACACTCTTTCTTTCTAAGATATGCCGATACTAAAATGTAAAATCTAGGCAATAGCAGTTATACCATTAATGTATGAAAACCTAAGTAAATATTTAAAATTTGTTTAGGCTAAAGATATTAAGATGACTCGCCAACTTTTAGTCATATCAGATGATGTAACAATTCTTACCATTGGATAGATAAATCTAAGATCGGATTAATGGGATTGTTGGGAAGATGGGACCCACATGTTGATGGGGGGGGGGGGTTTGGGGTGGAAATGTTGAGGTAAAGTTACTTTTCCCATGAATAGTAATCAAAATCCCATCAAATTGATAGGACTTTGGATTGAGCTCCTCTCGCCTAGTGACCAGGGAGTTGCCTGGGGAGCATCCAGCCATTGGGCTGTGTCGCACACATCCCAATGACTGACTGGTTGCGCATCAGGATATGTACGGCACAACCCAACCTTTGGATTTCTCCCCGGGCACTCCCTGAGTGCTAAGCTCCCTAGACAGGAGCCAGATCCTGGGACTTTGGATAGGCTAGGGGTGGGATTTTGAAGTACCACATCAGCAAACAAAGCAATTAATGATGTTCCCTTAGCTTTTGTAAGTGCGCCTCCTTAGGATAACCAAATAAGGTTGAGGTGGGATTATAAAATGTCACATCAGCATTTTTCTATCCCAATTCTCCCACCCCGGCCACCTAAGTCCCCTCTAAACAAACGGGACCTAAGAAGTGGGATAATGATAACACAGGAATCCAATCACGGTCACATCACCGTGGAATGATACAGCGAAAAAACTAAATCAAAAAAAAAAAAAAAAGACAAACAAAACTTCACAAGCTCAATATGATTTGCACTAGGGGTGCAAGTTTGGCCCTGTCGGCCTGATCCTGCCCTGAGCCCGAACAGGGCCTAGGCTGAAATATTTGGCCCTGAGGGTGGGTTAGGGCTGGAAATTTCTGGTCCTAAGTCAGGGTCGGGTCGGGTCAAGGTTGAGGCCTTAGGCTTGGCCCGGCCCGACCCGACCCTGTTTTAAGTTATACTATAAAATATATATTGATATAATATATATATTATAAACTTTAAATGACGCCCACATTTTGTTATATAATGTATTAAATATGAAGACAATAAGTGATATAATAAATTTTATTACAGCATTATTTTACGTAAAATTGATAATTTTCTCATTGGCCCATTCCAGCCCATGCATTTCCTTCCCCTCCCCATGATCAGGGCCAATCAGGGTCAACCCGGCCCGACCTTGAAGGCTGGTCAGGGTTGGATTTTTCTGGTCCTGAGTCAAGGTCGGGTTGGGCCTGGACCCAACTAAAGGGACTTAGGGTTGGACTAGGATTCTATAAAGCCCAGCCCAATCCGACCCTGTTGCAACCCTAATTTGCACTTAAGGATGAACCACAATTCTTTTGATACAATTTTTTTTCGCAGGACAAGAGAAAGCCCAAGAGCTTGCTTGGTCATATGAACACATAACAACCTAAAATTTCTCAACTAGTACTTTTATTTCTGAACCGCACAAACTACAAACGGTCTCTCATCATTTATCAACATCAAGCCAAACCTTAAAACTCTCACTTAAAAAAAAAACACACGCACACACACACACAAACACATTCTGCTACAACATCCTTACTATTGCAGGTTAGTGGACTTGATCTCCTCGTAACCTCCTCGCCCCATACTTATTATATTGTTTATGTATCTATCTATATATATAAAGTGAAATCACAAAGCATTCCCATGGCATCCTAAATTGTTACTGGGTATAATAGTAGAGAGAGAGAGAGAGAGAGAGAGAGAGAGAGAGAGATTAGCGGAAGCTAGCTCGAGGTGTTACTTCAACCACCTCTTCATCTTGCAACTTCACGGCAGTGTAGACACCTGCACCTGCCAATGCTCCCAGAGTTGGTGCTATAAGGTAAACCCAAATTGCTTTGAAATTACCAGCTGCAACAGCAGGTCCTAGGGTTCTTACTGGATTCATTGAACCACCACTTGAAGGCCTATCACATCAAGAATAATTAGGTATAATTAGCATGAAAAATGGAAATATAGCCATTGGAGATCCATAATGTAATGTCATGTTTAGCATTTGAACATATTGAATAATTAGGGTTTTCGGACGAGTCAAATCTGGTAAGGGCAAGTCATGTTTTTTTTTTTTTTTTTTTTTATAAATATTTTCTTTCTTTTTATTCCCCCTTTTCCAAGTGAGGAGGGATTACAACTATGATTGCTTCATAGGTGAGAAGAAAAAAATGGGTTAATAGTCAAGATAAAAAAAACAAAAATTCTAGGGTTTTCTTTAATTGTAGACCAAACTTATAGTCTGTACATGGATTCTACGTGACTGACCCTAAAGGGCCTTGGATGGTAATTGTACAAGGACATGATCCACACACTTGGATCACTAGGGAATGATCAAGTTTGGATTGGCCACATGTCAAATCCCTAATTAATTCAGTCATTTACCTTTCCATGTATGTCTGTGCACCCCTTTTAATAGTCCCTTGTAATCTTGCACCCTCTTTGTACTCTTGACTTCTTAATGATTTGTTATGCTCTGTGGCGCTTACGATAAATTTATCGTATATTCATAAAATTAAAATCCACTTTGGCTAAGTATCATGGGTTTCTAACACCTTCCCATATTTGTAAAAATGACATAAGTACCCTACGCCAAAATCCAGCTTGTTATTACTCCATTATATCATATTTCTTGAAAAACCTTCACTAAATCATTTTCTGACATCCTCCCATGACCCATCCTAACCCCACCTTAGGAAATTTTAATTGTAATTTCAAGATTGTAATGTGGAACTATCAATGTTCTCATTCACAAATTTATGAAAGAAAGAAAGGAGCAGCGTTAACACATAAGAGTGAGATTTTAGTTACTAACCCGGCTATCAAAATGTTAACCATAACTGTTGCCCCAACGGCTATCCCTGCCATTTCTCCAACCTGAATACGACAATTATAGTCACATACATGAGAAAATGAGTGTCAGAAAGAGAGAGAGATATGAATAAAATGGATAGAAATTAAACCTACCGCTCGCGTGTCGGTGGCAACAGCAGTGACCACAAACAAGAGATTAAAGGTGATGAAGAACTCGAGGGCAAAAGCTTGTCCACTGCTTACAGAGGGGATAGTGACCCCACCAGACAGATAAGGGTGAAACACACCCTTGAGAGCAAAAGAAGCGCAGATGGATGCAGATACCTGTGCTGCGATGTAAGCTGGGACCTGAACCCAAGGGAAGTGACGAAGTGCAGCAAAGGCAATAGTGAGAGATGGGTTAAGGTGTGCCCCAGAGATATGGCCGGTGGAAAGTATAACAATCATCACTGCAAGACCAGCACATGCTGCATTCCCTATCAGGGTTTCTGCTCCATTGTACTTCTGGTTTACTATTGGCCCAGCTGTTGCTATGAATATTAGAATGAAGGTCCCCACGAACTCAGCTCCTAACTGTTTTGTCTCAAACAGTACCAAATGATCAACAAGATTTCATTATTATTATTGTTATTGGGTTTTTACTTATAATTCATTTCTCATAGCTTATCAGATAGCCTAAGCACAGGGTTCAATCAAATTTGGATACATGAAGATAATTAATAAGCTTGTAAAGGAGAGACATAGAATAAAATTGAAATTGTGGACTTACATTATCATATTTTTTCTCTTATAATGTTTATTTTCTCACTTCCAAACATAGCATTAGTAACAAATGGTATTGGTATCCGTCGTCACCGATACCAATCCAATACGAATCATTGACACGTGTACAAAATCCCAAAAATACTCTTTAAGCCGTTGTTTCTTTGAGGAGAGAATTGGGTGGGGAAGTTGTAGGACTAAGTCCCACAGTGTAATACTGGGTTGGAGAACAAAGATGGGATTTTTACTTTTCCCATGAATAATAACTAAAGTTCTTCGTTTTTTAATGGAACTTTGAATAACATAGAGGTAGGATTTTCAAGTATCACATCAACAGGCAAAACATCTAAAGTTGTTCCTGAGCTTTTGTAAGTTCACCGTCCTAAATTAAACAAACAAGATTAATGTGAGATTTTGAAGTGCTACATCAATACTTTTCCACCTCAATTCTTCCACCCCACTTAAATCCTTGTCAAACAAACGAAACCTTTCTTAATCCAAAGGGTAGGGTACCTTTATCTTTGACGGCAAAATAATCTAATATTGAAACGATATAGGTTCCAATGTATCTAACCACAAATCATAACCATAGAAGAAAGAAACCATATCATTGATTTAGTCCCATGACAATGATGTAACTTTGGGACATTTATTCGTCATTATAGCATCTTAGTGGTGGGCTTCTCTTTGCCCATGCTAAAGAAAAACCTTTTGCCACCAACTTCTTCTTCTTTTATCTTTTTTTTTATTTTATTTTTTTGCCCTTTTTCAGGTGGGGGCCTTAAAGAGACAGCAATATATAAAGGAGAGGTGCACAAGATAAGAGTCAATAAAGAGAGTACTCTTGAAAAAGCAATCCGATATTAATTTACAATTTTACTCTTTTAATTTGATACCTACATTTGTTGATGTAATGGTGCCTTTTTCTTTTGTTTCTATAATCAGAGGTGCTTGTGCCTGCCTCATAAGGAAATCTAACTTTTTCATTTTAAAGTTTCGAGTTTCATCCTAAAACATGGGACAGAAAGTATTATCGGACCCAGTTTCACCAATAAGGAGCAAGTAAACATACTTAAATTATGTTAAATGGATCGCACTTATGAATTGTACCTCAAATCAAATAAACATTAAAAGGGACAATCCCTAGCTTTTTTTTGGGTGGGATAAATAAATATTATTATTAGGAAAAAAAAGCTCTTGCTTAGACATTTGGGGTGAAATGACTGTCCCACCCCTATGAAAGACGAAAATCTCACCCTCAAGATGTTTTAACGTTTGTTCTCAAAAGATGAGTCCATCACTTTGACTGTAAAACATGGTTTAAGTGCACGGTATTGAATCGGAGATCGTTCACCTTGGAATCGATACAAATCTGATGATTTTGCCCCTAGTTTTTCAAAAAAAATCCAATTTTTAAGACTTTTACTATTGATTCGTACGATTTCATCAATACGAGAATCAAGTATCAGGATCAGCTATGCCGATACCAATTCAGAACCATGGATCCATGATGAATACCTCAAACCGTGCTGTAAAGAGAAATTTCATTAGAAAATCATAATTTTTTGAAACCAACCATCTATCTTATTCATAATTTTTCCCTTTTTCCTATTCTTTTTTCTTCCAGATCCTCATCAAGAACACATGGTCCCGCAATAGCCGTGAATGTCACCTTCAAAGGGAAGGGGAAAAAGCAATAAAGAAATAATTTGGTAAAGAAATGATCAAATGACTTTGTAATTAGATCAAAATTAGTGATTAGGACTTAGGTGTGTTCTATTATAAAAAAAATGTAAAAGAAATACCACTTGGTCGTGTAACGCGGCATGTATCTGTATTCAGATAGAACCACACATGAAATGATCGGCACAAACCCTTAGAAAGGCAGAAAGGTAGAAAGAACCAGTGATGCGCTAGTCATTTCACATACAGTGTCCAAACACATGCTACGCTGCCCGACCGGATGGCATTCTTTCTCTACAATTATAAAAAAATCCTAATATTTGAAAATAATTTGAAAAATCACATTTATGAGCGTTGAAACTTGAAATTGACTGCATGTGGTGTTGGTTTCTTTTCCACATTAATTCGTTCATTTAAGTCCTCCCTTGAGAGTTATTACAAGTTGAGTCATAATAGCAGAATAGATATGACTTCTGATGAGAAGCCAGAAATTATAGGCAACAACAAATCATTGAAGAAGGAAGTCAAAAAACACAGAAAACTTGGAACTTTCTTTAAATAAATAAATAAAAAGAAGAAGGAGCTAAATAAATAAGAAGAAAGAGAAAGAGAGAAAGTCAATGAGAAGAGAACAGAGAGAGATAAGAGGATTACCTTCTTGGTGAGAGAGACGTCAGGCTTGGGGAAGTCGGTGAGACATGTGTTATGTGGACCCCACGAAGGATGCACAGGGAAGCACTTGCATCGCGGCATCGACTTCCGATCATATGACAGTGAGTCGACTCGGTGAGATGTAAACAGTGGCCCCCCTGGTGTCCCTGGCGTCGCCGGAGCCGACCCCGTCGGTGTAACATTATTTTCTAATTCCGGCATTCTTTTCTTCTTCTTCTTCTCTCTTCTCTCTCTCTCTCTCTCTCTCTCTTTTTTTTGTTTTTTCTAAATTTGGATTCTCAATTTATATGTTTCAAGGAATTGATTGTGGTCAATTCCTTGAAAGTACAAGGAATAAACTCATACAATAAATTGAAAAGATTTTTTTTTTTTGTTTTTTGTTTTTTCTAAAGGGGCAAAACGAAGTATAGAGGAGAAAAAAGACCTAAATTACATGTTTTTTGAGTTTTTATTGAGGTTTTTCTAAGGAACAGGATAAAAACAGCAAGCCAGATTGCTTAAACACTCCAAAACCTTAAGAGAAATGAAAAATCTGTTTGTTTTTTTTTTTCTTTTTTTCAATCGAAAAGTTTAATAAAACTCAGGAAAACAAATTTACATGCTTGCCAGACTTTTTTTAAAGGTAAGGTTAAGGAATAAAACAAAACAGGAGATCCACTTTCAAAAGATCAAAAATCTCCGATCGAGATAGAGAGTAACAACAAAATCTGACTTGCAGATCGAAGAAGAAGAAGAAGAAATCAAGAAAGCATGTATTTTAATTCTCTGTACCGGATTTCGAGATCTGGAAAAGCTGCTGCATATGCCGACAGAGAAGAGAAGGATTCGACGGAAAATGCCAGACTCCGAGACGAACAACACAGGGGAGATCCGAGGAGAAAGAAATAGAGAGAAGGGGCGAAGGTGGGCGTTATTAGTGAATGGAGGGAAGTGTACAAGAAGACAACGAAGATTGACTAAATATAGGGAGTGAAAAGCTAGTAGTAGTTCATACTGTGCAGTTGATAATGTATATTTATAGTGAAAGAGAAAGAGAGAAAAAGAAAGAAAAAGAAAAAAAGAGATATAGAGAAATAGAGAGAGAGAGAGAAGGTCAATGGCTCTCAATGGGAAAATTATCACCTCCAGTTTGCTGACCGGCCCAGTCCCCAGTTCCTCTAATAGGGGGATGGTGGACCCCACCTGGGCAGGGTGTTTGGGCATGGGTAGAGAGGTCATTTCAGTCCCCCTTTGTTAGAGAAACTGAGGAACTGGGCCGGTCAGCAAACTGGAGGTGATAAAGATCCCTCTCAATGCCTACTTCCTTGTTATATCCTCTGCTGTCCGTTGCCCGAACAGCAACAACTGACCCCTCACATGGGGTGAAATGACAACTTAATCTTTCTGTCCAAACACACTGTTTGAGGGAGATTAAGTCGTCATTTTGTACCCCATGTGAGGGGTTAGCTCTATGCTGTTCGGGTAGCGAGCGAACAACGGAGGATAAAAATCCCCTCCCTCCATACTTCGTCGCATTTCACAGCTAATATGATATGAGTAGTAATAATTATTGTTAAGGTTGTTAAAATACATTGCACCGGCCTGGATTTCAATAATACATTAGATGTAAAATTAGCATTAAATTTACTTTAAAAAGATTATACAGTCATGGTGATAGTTATTCAGCTACCGTACTCCCCTCCCCCCTCATTGCATTCACATTTGGTTTTCCTTAAGGATGTTAAAAGTTGATCCGAATCAAGATCGGTTTGAATCGAAACTAATATGAGCTTATTGGATCATGTTTTGGATTTGGGGCTTTGCAACACGGAACTGATCTTAGAAACCGAATCCAAACCACTAGCCCGAAATTCATAAAAAAAATATATTGTTAAAATATGAATGAATATACCAAATTCGAATCATTAGTAAAATGATATTAAAAAAAAAAAATGAAACTAGTGCACCCTTATATTTATCATTTTTTTGTAAACAAAATATTATATTTATCATGTCAAGTGTCAACGACACTTGCAACTCTCAGTAGTTCGAAAACATTACACCACAAAACTAACATGAGCTTATTGGATCATGTTTTGGATTAGGGCTTTGCAACACCAAACTGATCTTAGACACCGAACCCAAATCACCAGCCTGAAATTCATAAAAAAAAAAAAAATACATTGTTAAAATACATATGAATATACCAAATTCGAACCATTAGTAAAATGATAAAAAATCGAAACTAGTGCACCCTTATTGGATCATGTTTTGGACTCACCCATTTTCACACCAAAATCAGTCTAAATTGATCGGTTGACAACCCCTAGTTTTAGGTATTGGTATCAAATCGGCTAATCTAGGGCTACACTAGGTTCGGGTTGGGCCGGGCTTTTTAAAACCCTAGTCCAACCTTGAGTCCCCTTAGCTAGGCTCAAGCCCGACTCAGTCCTGACTCAGAGCTAGAAAAATCCAACCCTGACTCACCCTCAAGGTCAGACCGGGCTGACCCTATTTGGCCCTGATTATGGGAGGGAAGGGAGATATGCATGGGCTGGCCAAGCTGGGAAAGGGAGATGCATTGGTTGGCCAAGCTAGGAAGAAGAAGAAGAAGAAGAAGAAAGAAGAGAAAGAGGAAGAAGAACAGAAAAAAAATAAAAAGAAGAAAGAACAAGAACAAGAAGACAAGGTCGGGTTGGGCGGCCAGGCTCAGTCTGAGGCCTCAACTTTGACCCAATCCGGCCCTAACTTAGGATTAAAAATTTCCAACCTTGACTCCCCCTTAGGGTCAAAGTATCTCAATCCAGGCCCTGATCAGATTCAAGGCGGGCTTAGGCCGTCAGGGCTAAACTTGCACCCTTGGGCCAATTCATATCGGATTCGGTTGTGATTGATACCGATATGAATTGATGAATTGGTCAAAAATTCAAAATGTTTTTTAACAAAAAAAAAAAAAAAAAAATCAATTTGACTGATACCAAAAAAAAATCGGCATCGGAACAATCTAACGTATGATAACTTGACAGCAATTTTTGCATCTACGCTCCTAATTGAAAGACTCAAAATCCTTTGTATAGGTGTACACGACTTGTATTTTTTGTTTAGTTTCTCCATCTAATATAAACGACATGAGGTAAGAGAAAGGGACGGTGTTAGATATGTTTAAAAAATTAAAAAAAATAGAGAGAAAAAACTTATATGCACCCCGGACAACTTGCAGAAAACGTCAATAAAACATACCTATCATACTTAAAATGAAAAATTTTAATGCAAAATATTTAAAGAAAGAGCTGTCATAATGACACTTCTATAGGTGTATTCTTTTGATCCCTTGTTTTATTCTTAAATATTCTCTAAATCAAGGGTAACATAATATTTTCAAAATAATTTGAATGTGATTTGTTATTCCATCGTTATCAAAAATTATAATTGTCTTAGAAAGTTGCCTGACACAAGCTCTGTCAGCCCAAAGAGGAGGGTGGCCTTGAGCTGCGTCGGATCTCTGAATCCCCCCCCCCCCACCCCCCAATTGATCCGGTTCTCCACTCTCGCTGGCCAGACAATTTGCTCCACAAGGCACCTTCACCGCCTCCCTGAGGACACTGCCGTCTGGACTCTCACATCATCTGGACGTTTTCGGTTAAATCTGCGTGGAATGCAATCCGTCACCCTTCTCCTGAGGTCAGTTGGCACCATGTCATTTGGGCTTCATCTTCCCATCCTCGGTTCTCCTTTATTGCTTGGTTAGCGGCTAAGGAAGCCCTCACCATTAGAACCAAGATTGCGATGTGGGGTCTTGCGACTGAGCGCTCATGTTACTTTTGTACCCTCAATGATGAGACCTTCAACCACTTACTCTTAGAGTACTGTTCTTACACCAATGCGATTTGGAAAGCAATCCTCTCTATGTGTGGTTATAATTGTGAGTTGGCTGACTCCTGGCAGGGTGAGCTTGATTGGGTTCCCAGGCACTTCAAAGGGGATTCCCTTATGTCCAAAATTAAACAATTTTGTTTCTCGATCAGCTACTATCTATAGAATCTGGGCAGAAAGGAATCGTCGGGCCTTCCAGAATTAGGCTCAACACCACTCTACCATCATCCATTCGGTCATCACTGATACAAGACTGCGCTTCTCAGATAATAAGCAAACAGTGATTGACTCCCCAACCTCCAGGTTGTTCTTTGCTTGGTGGCACCTTCCTATCTCCTTCAACATCCACCGTGAAACTTCCTTTTCTTGGAGGGCTCCACCTCGAGGCTGGACGACTGTCAATTGTGACGGGTTAAGATACCTTGGCCCTGAGAGTAGGTCAGGATAGAAAATTTCCGACCCTAAGTCAGGGCCAAGTTGGGTCAGGGTTGAAGCCTCGGGCTGATCCCGACCCGGCCCAACTCTTCACTCTCTTCTTCTTCCTTTTCTTTATTTATTTATTTATTTTTTGCTTCTTTTTCTTCTTCTTCTTCTTCTTCCCAACCTGACCAACCAATACATCTCCCTTCTCCATCATGATCAGGGCCATTCAGGGTCAGCTCGGCCCGACCCTGAGGGCGGGTTAGGGTTGGATTTTTCTGGCCCTGAGTCCAGGTCGTTCTTTGCTTGGTGGCACCTTCCTATCTCCTTCAGTATCCACCGTGAAACTTTCTTTTCTTGGAGGGCTCCACCTCGAGGCTGGACGACTGTCAACTGTGACGGGTTGAGATACCTTGGCCCTGAGGGTAGATCAGGATTGAAATTTTTTGGCCCTAAGTCAGGGCCATGCTTGGTTAGGGTTGAAGCCTCGGGCTGATCCCGGCCCGGCCCAACTCTTCACTGTCTTCTTCTTCCTTTTCTTTATTTTTTTTTGGGTTCTTCTTCTTCTTCTTCTTCCCAACTTGGCCAACCAATGCATCTCCCTTCTCCCCCCATGATCAGGGCCAATCAGGGTCAGCTCAGCCTGACCCTGAGGGCGTGTTAGGGTTGGATTTTTCTGGCCCGAAGTCAAGGTTAGACCGGGTCTACGCCCAGCAAAGGGGACTCAACGTTAGGCTGGGGTTTTAAAAGGCTGGAGAAGAAAAAAGTGTGGCACACTAAAAGGGTAAAAAAAAGAGTAAAGTTACAAATTATTCAACACCTTGTCAATAAAAAACCTTGTATGGAAGGTTGCATCTTGTTGTCAAAAAAATAGTGAAGTGAGAAGTTTTTTTGATCATGGTTGAAGGTATCGATATCGTATCGCCTATATCAAGCAATACGTAACGGTTTTGCTAGTTATCGATCACGATACTTTGCCGATAACATATCGGTGATATGGTACAGACAAGGGGTAAAACAATCAAAATACTATTTTTTAAGGTAAAGCAGGGGTAAATTTGTTTGATACAGCCGATCCATGTTGATACTTATCATTTTTGCAGGACACCAATACCCGATCTGATACTGTGCACTAAAACCATACTTTTGATTGCTCCTTGTCTTATTTTTAAAAGGCCATTTAATGTAGATTTTGAAAAAAGTTTTCAAAATGATTTGAAAATGACTTGTCATTGTCATTGTTAAAAGCTGCACATTTTTCGGTTAAACATATCAAATAACAGATCTACTTTTATTGGGAAAAAATGTAATATACTAAATGGGCAAAAAAATAAGGTTATGAATTTCCTTTCAAGGAACGGTGGAATTGAGTCATACCACCATTCACTCTCTTTAACATCATAAACGTCCTTATGGTGCAATTGGGTAGGTGTGAATCGACCTCTAAGAGGAAATAGTGAAATTGTGTCCTTGTAAATTTTTTCTCATTTGTGTAACCAATTGATTTTGACAACAACATTTTACCATTTAACCCTTGAGAATTTGACTTTGTCCCAATTGGGAATCATAGATGTTTAGATAAATTGTCTTTAAAATTCTCATTTGAGGTTGTCACACCTCTTACAGTCACTTAGGTTAACCATTTGATATATATCACAATCAACACATCTTCATATTATATGTACCATCGATTAATTAATAGTTTTACAGCACCGGCCCGTCACCGGCCCGTATGTCATTGTGTTGAGAATTGTTTCTTTTACTTTTTGAAATGGGCATTAGAGTATTAATCAAGTCATCCAATGACTAATTTTCACCCTTTGAACCTAATTTCATGCATCTCCCATCATTTAAGTAGAATTTCCAGCAATAATCCTACTCTCCTTTTGATGAAGTGTTGTCACCACATATTTCGTGATCAAATTAAACCTAAACTTTACGTCTTCAAATTTACATTGGGTTTTGATATTAATTGAAAATTTTTTATTCATAACATTTCTTCGGCATTCCTTTTTTCCATTACATTGACATTCAACTTTGAGATTCAAAATTTTTACATCTATCAGAATTTCTAGACAAAAACAATTAACACAAATATCATAAAAATACCAAAAACCTAATAGCTTCAGTATTAAATCTAGGCTTATCTTCTAGATTTTATCTAAAGCCAAACAATTCTTCAAGTAGATATTAACTCATTCTATTCAGTGTTCTTGTTAATACCCCTACAATATGTTAGGGTTGACCTTAGCGCAACAGAGAGGTTGTTCTATTGCAACTTGGTGTTGAGACTTCGAACAAGAAAACAATCTCTCAACGAAAAATAAAATAAAAAAATAGAGTAAGGTTGTATATATATACCCTTCCCTAGACTCTATAGTAAAAGGAGACTCATGCACTGGGTACACCCTTTTTTATGAGAAGCATGCAAACAATAATACCAAATAAATATTTATGTTTTTTAAACAATAATTGATTAAAACGAGACATACAAATATATAAAATTTCCACATTTCTATGACATCTTATATCATAAAAATGTTTATCTTGTAGTTTTTTAATTGAATGTTGACAATTGCTATAATTGTAACAACTTGCATAGTCAACTTAAGAAATTTATATCATAGAATTATATGTATATATTTTTCAATCTCATATGCATGCAAACAATTCTTAATATAATTTGTCGATAACCATATGAATTAACCTTATTATTCAACTAGATACACATTACATAATACAATGTTAATTATTGATTAACCAATAGATTTTGCTGACAAATAAGGGAATTGGCTTTAATCGTCACCAGATCAGACTAGTTCAAGTATAACGGAATCCTATAAAATAAATGCTTAATCACATAAAAAAAAATTAAAATTTAAAATCACTAAACAAATAAATCCTAATATTGTCATTGAAAATTTTTGAAAAAATTATTAATGAACATGATGAAACTTTTGGATATATCAAATAAATTAAATTTCGTTTTCAAATTAAGCTTGGCTATAAATATCTTGTACGTATCATAATATATTATTAAGAAACAAGATCATGTTATAGCATGGTTAATAACATAAAGGGAGAGGGATGGGTACGCTAGAGGTAAATTGTAAGCTGGCACCTCATGTGTCTATCTTTCTCATTCTTCCTTTTGAAATGACTCCCTTACCCTTCAAAGAGAGGATGAGAGAGATAGACACAAAGGGCGCTAACTTACGGTATATTGCCGGCATACCTAGCCTTTTCCCTAACATAAAAACGCAAACACATTTCTATGAGAGAGAGAGAGAGAGAGAGAGAGAGAGAGAAAAGAAAGTTAAATCCTTTGTTTAATTCCTTTGTTTAAGTTAAGATAGTGAACCCCCATCATGCAAGGTGATCTCTTTCAATTGGCCACAATATGTATTTTCTTAGACAAGAAGAAATGTTGTTTACACTAGCATGGGGCTAATGGAAGCATGCACACAACGGCATCAATCAGAGAGATTTTTCATTTTATAAAGGGTGGAATGGTCATTTCAGGGGGCTATGTTTGGACATAGGTTGCACGCAGCCTTCTTTTTCACATTTATTTATTTCAATTATTGTGATGAAAAAATCTTGTTTGACTGCCGCCAGCATATCCCCATCCTTGTGAATATCATAAAAAAAATATTCATGAAAGAAGATTACAGAACTTGGGAACGTTTGTTTGCATCAAAAGTCAAAACTGCATGCAAATTTTTGTATTTTCTGTTTTAATTATAGCATGATGACATCTTATATCAACAAAATTGCATGTTAAAGATTGGATTAGGGGTGCAACCGGACTTGGTTGGCTCAGGTTTTGAAAACCCAGTTCTAGCTCGAACTTCAGGGCTCAACCCAGTCCTGATTGGTTTGAGGTTGGGTTGGGATATCTCAGCCCAGGCTTGACCTTTCTGTGCTACCCCCCCCCCCCCCCCCTTCTTTTTCTTTCACTTTTATGTTATTTTTTACAGAAGTGGTAAAATAATGTTTAATTAAAAAATGTATTTGTTATTTTTTTAAAATTACAAGATATTTATTTTGCCACACAGACATATGATGTATCTATTCCAATCATTGGATAGAGAACACAAAATCTAGATTAGTCATATGTCAAACTATAGTGTCGAATTCAATCAAACACCCTCCCATGTGTTGACATGCAACTCGTGTATGTCTATGCATGTGTACCAATGCTCCAGCCATTATTGTGCACTCCCCAACTTTGAGCAGCAACAGACAGCTTAGATAGGAAAAAACAATTAAAATGAATGATTCCAATTTGTCTTGTGACTTTTGAAAATGTCACAAATTGTTGTGACACCAATAACGTATACTACTTCATCCATAGCCCTTTTTTTTATTTTATGAAAGTGTAATCACACAAACCACACACCAATCCCCAAAGGTTAACCGATTTTAAGGACCGTGGAATGGCGGATATACACAACGCACACCACACTCACACATCCGATGTGGGACTAAACCCACACACATTTTTCTTTTTTTGATGAAAGTGTAATCACACAAACCACACACCAATCCCAAAAGGTTAACCGACTTTTAGGATCATGGAATGGCGGATATACACAAAACACACCATACTCACACACCCGATGTGGGACTAAACCCACACCTTTTCTTTTTTTGATGAAAGTGTAATCACACAAACCACACACCAATCCCAAAAGATTAGCTGACTTCTATGACCGTGGAATGACAAATATACACAACACACACCACACTCATCCATAGCCCTTGTCTCACATACATCTATACTTACATAAGGGAAAATCTTATTGTGAACAAGGTTAGTGGAAAAAAATAACTTTCCCTAAGAATGATAAAACCATCATTTCACATAAATATTGGATTAAATAACTTTCAACTTTTTACCTCTATATTAAATAATTTTTAAGAACAAAATAACTATGGGCAATTAAGAAAAGAAGGTTACAACTTCTTAGCTACTGATTTGGTGACAACAAGTTGCACCCTATATATAATTAGGGAAAAAAAATGCTAACTGATGGAGTATCGTGATGTGTACCTGTGCCCAGGCATAGCCATGTGCAAAATGGTCGGCACACCCCTAATCTTTTTTTCCTTTCCAGGGGTTGTGTCGGTCATTTAGCGTGCCGTTATGCCTGTGCGCAATACACGCTATGCTGCGACATTGGTTAGCATTCTTTCTCCCATATAATTATAGAGTTTTTCTTATTGACTCCCCTCAAGCTGTCAAATAATTTTTAATCTTACTCTTTTGTCCTTTTAGTATTAGTCATAATCTTTTTTTGATGAGGGTAATAATGTCATTTTCAAATGTGTACTCAAAAAATCTCTATGACAATGATGCTGTTTGACAATAACCTTTGGACTAAGTTTTCCTCCACCCATAAAGGACGGTTCACCCACCATCCTAGAGTTCACAAATCCTCCTAGGTTTTATACCCTAGGAATAAGACAAGGGGCAATTAAAAAGAGGTGTCAAATTCCCAATACACCTACAAAGGTGTCATACACTCGCATTATTATATATATACATATAGGACAGGAGTAAACCGGTCAAGTTGGGCTCGAACCAAGCCCCAACTCGGGCTTAGAAATTTGGTCATCTCTAACCCAACTTGTGGGCTGAAAAGCCTAGGGGCTCACGGTTTGTAATCTCGGTATCAAGATCAGATCAGTGTCAGATCAGGAAATAAAGACACATTTATCCTAGTTTTTTCATTAAAAAAATATTTTTATTACTAATTTTACCCTTATCTGTACAAGTGTATTGGATTGATATTGGGATCTGTCTAGACTGATACCAATCTGATCCGGGTGAATTTCCTAATCCAAGACTAAGATTACGAACCTTGTAGGGGCTTGAGTGTTAGGAAAAACACGCGATCTCGCTATCTTAAAGGAGATATTTGCCCCACAAGACAAATTCACCTTCAGGAATCAACAAAGCAACAAAATAAAGCACAAAACTCCCTTTTAGAGATATTGAATTGCAAGAGAGAGATAATACGTTTGAACACAACACTTCTATTTTATAGAAGTGGATCACATCTTCTGAATAGACATATCTATTCATTTTGTATTTAGACCATTAGATCGATTGACATCCGATCTAACGGTCTAGATTAAACCAGAGATGAACCTGTTCACAACAGTCACATCCTATCAAACGTGACCGTAGGATCTTCTAATCCGACGGATATGATCATTTAAAAAAATAAATGTACCAGATCAGATCGCTTGCATCGTGCAAAGTGCTAAGTGCGTGCGTACGCCTCTAATGTTTCTACTGCCCACGCCGCGCATGCGCATGAGCTTGAGCGTGTACGGACGACTACGTCGTCCTCGCATATACACCGTAAAATGTCTCCCTTTTTTGATTTAATTCAAGAGATAAAGAAGGTAATATAATAAATACCATTTATAACTCTTGTAGTTTTCCGATGTAAGATTAAAATACTTTTCTCAAAATAACAAAATATTTATTTAATCTCACATTTTATTACAATCTATCTAACATTGAGATCATTTGGCCAAACTTGCACCCCTAGACCAGATGTCCAAATAGATAAAGTAAACCCCTCAAACACGAGGAGGGGGGGGGGGGTTGGGGAGAGATTCAATCTTGGCTCTCTCCAATCATCATCAGTAGGAGATGTTATTACAATGTTAGGGGGTAGCCCCTCTATCTATGTTGATTCCGTATCAACAAAAGTTTTTGAGAACTTTCTCCCTCCTTCTGTCTTGTCATAAATTGATTTAATTAACTTAACTGACAAATTAAAAATTAATCTAATCTGACAAAAATATGACAATTAGAAGATAAAGACATTAATCTAATGAGAGAGTAGAGACTTTAAAAAATAAAAAATAAAAAATAAAGAAAAGAATTCATTAACTAGTTGACAAGATAGAAAGGGGGAGATTTTTCTTATTAGTAATTGTTACAATGACGAGGACTTCGTTCTTTATCCGCAATTGCGGAGTTATTTAATATTTAATATGAGCGTGAGATTCTTAAACCACATTGAATTGCTTCCCTCATCCCTCATCCTAGGTAAGTACTTGATTAGCTAAAATAATTACAGAATTAAGAATACTTAATGCTCGAGTTATGGACCACTTGTGTTTCTAGAGTTTCGTGCTTAATATTTCTTCGAAGATTCATTCACATTTGGGTTCCGCATGTTCACCCTAACTAGGTTGTTGGGTGTATGCATTTTTTTTTTAAAAGAAGGCTGCTTGGTGGCGTGGAGCTCGTGACATATCTTCTAAGAAATAAAAAAATGTCATCTATATTGATACCCTTGCACATATTTTCATTGGCCCCCGCATTGGTGCAGGCCACACAACAAAGCAGCTATCTCTTACCTTCCTTTTTTGTTTTATTTTTCTAAGAGGAAGAGTTTCACACGATTAATGTGAGGGAAATCTACCATGCCACATTTTTGCCTCTAGAAACCATTGATAGATCCCTCTTGGGCGAAACCTACAAAAAGGATCAGATTAGCAAGGGACAATTGGTCTTCTCTAATAGGGGACTCTCCGATACTTAAATTAGGTCTGTAATAGCTGCAGACAAGTTACTAATATTCAAGATGATTGTTGTGATCTATACCTAAGTATATATAATGTGAGCTATAGGTAGAGGCGGTGATAGAGAGTCTCATACTAGTGAGATTTTTTATCCTTGATAGGAGATCTCGTTGCAGAGTTCTCTAGGAAAGTGATTCCCTATTTGGTATGAGTCCATTAATGTTAGGAGGTTCTATATTGCCACGCAACGAGGGATATGGTTTTCTTGTAGAATTGCAGCGCTAATTGGTTGTGATATATTAGGACTTGGATAGGTGTTGCACTATTACCTTTCATGTGGGGATGATTGTATTTCTTGGTTCGGATTGGTCGAGTACCGTCTAGGTGTAACCCAACGGGTCGAAACCGCTCCATGTAGTTGTGTCCCTACCATGTGTCGCGCTAGTATTGACGAGCTTTATTTAAATATATCACACACCAATAACAGCACAGAAATTGATATAATCCAAATGGGATTTATATGACGAGGGTAGGTAAGAGAGAGAAAACAATAAAGAAAACCCATGTGAAAGTACAGTGGTACATTTTTTTTTTTTAAAAAAAATTCCATAATGTTAGCATTATAAATTGTCTTATAAGCATTGCACGATCGATTTCTATTTATAACTATTTTAAATTGATTCATAGATTCCATACATCCATATTAGATAATAGATACATACATACATAGACAAGGAAAGCATAAACATCTAGCCAAAAAAAAAGAAGGAGATGGAAAGCAAATGCTTTCAAATCTGTTAAGACTGTCACAGAGCCTTACACTAAGTGAGAGAGACCTTTGTGGTTTAAATGTGGCCTTGTGACCTTTCTTCTCCACAGTCCACAGTACCAAATGCTTTTGAAATCTATTATTTCAAAGGCATTATTAAACCTCCCAAAGTCCCACCACCTTCCATGGATCATGACAACCACTCCAACCAACGATCCCAAACACTCAGTCACTAACCAAAGAAATAGACAATTTCTCTAGTGCCTCCTAACTTTTTTTTTCTTGTGGTGTTTAAAAGGATCAGAATGAAAGGTCTAAAACCAAAAAATAGCAATCAAGGAGACTACTACCTAATACACATTATTAGGGATGAGCTTGTAGTACAGTGATGGATCGTTATCTCCTCCAATTCACTGCTTGCTATAATTTCTTCTAATTCCTCATATAAGAGTGGAAATGACCACCCTACCCCCTGCCCAAACACACGCCCAAGGTGGGGTAGGGTGGTCATTTCTGCTTCTATGTGAGGAATTGGAGGAAATTGAAGCGAGACAGCGAATTGGAGGTGATAATTATTCGCACAATGACAGATAGCTAGTCAGTGGGGAGTGGGGTCTAGTGTAAGTACAGGGAAGATCGCGTGTTCGACACTCCTATCTCCCTAACCTATCTAAGTAATAGTAGTAGTAAGTAGTGTCAAATAATTAAGTGGCTTTAGGCCCCTTGTGGGTCTTTGTTTGGCCTCATTGTTGAGTCTTGCAACAAAAGAAAAAGAGAGACAGAGGTAGCCAAGTAGGGATGTCAAACCTAGGCAAGTATGACAAAGACATAGGAACCCGATCATAGAAAATTGAAACCGGATTGAATGTTTATTAAATGGTTCAGTTTTGGTTTTATCATTTTATGTTTTTTTTTAAGGGAAAAAGAACGATAACCAACCTGTCGGATGGTTTTTGTGCCAAGACAAGGCACCCCGTGAAATTTATAGTCAGCCCTCAAATGAACTAAAAAATCTCATTCAGTCAAATATGCTCTTGCACGTACTCTTATTGGCCATCGCGTTAATACAAGCGTTTCACGACTAGATAGCGATCTCTTACCCCCCTTTTTTTTTTTATTAACCCTATTAATTTGATAGACCAACTGATTACAAACTAAATGAAATGACTCGGTCAAAACTTGATTAATTACCAATCAATTAAGGATTGGTTAGGACAAATTACCCTAATATATACATAAAAAGGATCACAAATCGCTCCTTGGTTGTGTAGCTCCCTGAACCAGTGTGGGGATCAATGAAAGCGCATGTACAGGCATCAACATGGATGGATTTTTTTATTTAAAAAAGTGTTGGATGGTAATTTTGTATGATCTTGTCTGGTGACTTTGGTCACATGAGCCACACAACCAAGGAGCATTCTTTTTCCCATATAAAAATGTTAATTGGTTTTGGTCCTCAGATGCAGGTAGGACCCATTTAGGCCTAACTGAAACGGAATGGATCGGTCGGTTTGAAACCTTAAAGTTAAAATGGTCCTCATTTTAATGGACCTTTATCCGTTGTTGTAACTAGAGCGTTGCTGTGCGCATCGTGCGATGTAGCAACGGCCATGTACGCATAGTGGGGCCCGTTCTACATACATAGTCGCTGCTGTGACGTACGATGCACACAACAACGCTCCAGTTACAACAGTGGATAAAAATTTCATTTTAATACTATTTTTATCTTCAAACAACCAGGGGAGGGTTGTTCTGTTATTGGATCAAACACGAGGAGAGGTACATGTAATTTGCTCAATAAAAATTAAAGAGAGAGAAAGAGAGATCAGAGCAATAATTTCTTTGTTTGATTTGCTTTGTTTTGAACTTTAGTACTCAACATTATGGAAGTCGCCATTGAAATGATGAAGCAACATCAATCAATAAAGTTAAGGGAAATGTGAACTTCAATCAATAAAGGCAGCCGGTACTCTCCACCAGCACCGCACACACACACACACATGCGGACACCTATTTCAGCATTCATCCTAACCTTTTCTAAAGTGTTGTTTCAATTAGCAATGGAAGAATCTGGATGATCACTCTAAAGTCCAATAACAAAAGCTAAAATCAAAATGCAACCCACCTACATCTTTAGGACCACGTCATTCTCATGTTTTCCCCGTCCTTCCCCATCTGAAAAATTGTGATGATTAATTTTCTTTAATTAATTTAAGGGAGAGATGATGTGGTTCCATGTAGAAGGCAGAAAAAATAGTCCTACATCGGATATGAATGAGGAATATGATGATTAATAGATATTTGGGCACTCTCTCTTTAACGGCTAGCTATTTGGACACTCTCTCACTGATGATACGTGGTAAAATGGTATCGTATATTTGAAGGTAGTGAGAACATTTCATATGATCAAGAGAGAGACACAGAAATGCTAGTGTACCCTATGGTAGTGGCTCAGAGAACCTCTTCCCTTAATTAGATGAAGGGTCAATGTTCTTTGTGGGAGATCATGACCACTGCATGTACATGAGGGCCAATGAGAGTGCGCACGTTAGCATCATGGGGCTAATATTTCCACTTTCCATGGGGGGGGGGGGGCAGTCATTTTGCCCCCCCCCCCCCTCTGTGTCTGGGCTTGGACGGTACATTCCCCTATAAAGAACTACAAGCAAGCGAAGGGAAGGAAGGAGTGAAGCATAGTTTCCCTCTTTCCCTTAAACGAAAACAAGGCAATCGTTGCTAGGTTGTGTGGCCTCTACACCAACATGGGGTCAATGAGAACATGCCCAAAGACATCTAATAGGAATGAGATTTTTTATTTCATAGAAAATGAAGTGGTCATTTCACCCTTCCTAAGTTTCGCAAGCCTTCTTTTTCACTTAAATCAAACAAGGCACCAGGCAGAACTCCCCCAATTCCTGCAATTTCAATCCTCTCCTCTGCATTATCTCTATCTCTCTTTTTATTAAATCTTTTCTTTTGAAGAAGTTGATCCAAATGGTTGACCACTATACATAATTGCAAAGCAATAAAACTCAGATCCATCCAATGCTCATTTCCTTTCTTTAATGGCAAAATACTTCATTTCTTATGTTGCTTGTTTGAGTGGGAAACCCTCTTAGAAAGCCGACATAACTTAATCAGAAGAGGGGTCCTCTCTTTTGGTGGAGCAAATAAATCAATGGTTGAGGTTGGTTGGAGTATATTTTGGATATTCCATCTAATAGTAAAAAGTATATGGCCATTGATTGCTCTCACCCACATCTTCTCAATGGAGCCCAAAAAACTTTTTTCCCAACTTTATTTATACAGGAAAAAGGGAATCTTACCAGTCACCAAAAATAAAATAGAAATAAAAAGCAAGAAGCACTATAAGACACTTAATAGTTTTTATCTATTTATTTATTTTTTATTAAAAAATTGCATATATGATTGTGTATGACTACGGTCAACACTTGATCATATCGATAAGAAATATTTGATTCTCATGTGCCTAACTCATGGTTGGAAGTGTTGACCTTATTTCGTACAGGTATTAAAACCAAACCCTTTTTATTTTATTTATGAATCAAAATGTATCATTATTTATTATTTTTCTCATGAAGATGATTCAATAATTTTTCGTTTCAATCTGGTAGATGTAACCAGACCGACCACCCAACCAACCATGCAACTAAATTGTATCCAAGCATTTCAAGTGCAATAGAACGATCATTCATACAAACTCTTTTAAGTGTTCACTCAAGTTTTCTTCCCAAGTCTCTCAATGTATGTAGAAAAGAAGCTGGCTTAGAATTACAAGAGTGCTAAGTGCTACTATGGTTGGCTTAGCAAAGATTAAGCCAATGACAACTGCTAGAAAAACAACGCACGGAAAAGCGATTTTGCAGAAAAAATTGCCAAGTGGAAAAGAGAAACACACACATACACACAAGACAAGATTTACATGGTTCACCCCTCAAGAAGGAAGGCTACGTCCATGGCCGGGCGATAGTACAAATCCACTAATAAAGCAAAATACAAATCCTCTCTCTCCCATCTCTAAAAAAGATAACAACATTATATAAGAAAACCCTAACCCTAGAAAGTACAAAACTGTCCCTCCACTTGATAACTACCAGGTTTAGACTTGAACCGAAATAGATCGAAATACATATCAAATCGGCGCTGTTGTATGCACTTTTTGGCCATTCTGGCGCGTTTCAAAGGCGAAAGCCCTCTAAAGAATTACCACAACACTTTCTCCCATCTCTCAAAGAGATAACAAAACAGGTATCAATGCCAACGACGCTGTTGTATGCACTTTTTGGCCATTCTGGCGTGTTTTGAAGGCGAAACGACCCCTGAAGAATCACCGTACCACTTTCTCCCATCTCTCAACAAAACTGTCCCTCCACCTGATTCGGACTTGAACCTAAATAGATCGAAATACATATCAAATCAAAGCTTTCGACGAGCACTACAGATATCAACGCCAACAACGTTGTTGTATGCATTTTTTTGGCTATTCTGGCACGTTTCGAAAGTGAAACAGCCCTCCGAAGAATCACCACAGTATTTTCTGGACTGAGATCAGGCTTCACCAATAACAAACAATGTGGTATCAAAGCTTAGATTAGGAGGAAAACGTGCTTGTGAGATCAAAGCATCGTGTGTAGCTCAGAGATACACGATGTAATGGTGAGCGAGCTAAACCATGGAAGGGAAGCCAATCCCAACACAGGAAACTAAGGAGCAAAAACAAGTTCCTTTTCCATGTGTGACTGCAGTTGCTTCTATGCCTTTCAACCATGCTAATATACTTATGTTCATGTATGTTAACCCATATGCATCCATGTTAGTATTGGTTTAATTAGGATTTATGCTTTGGTAAGATTGTTGATTTGGTGATTCAAATGTCATATACATTTGGTACTTTGTCACATTAATATGTAGTATGCTTATATTGTTTTTCTTTTGGCCTATGTTCTTCTTAGTTTTGCTTATCGAGTTTATCAATGTCATCCAAGTCTTGTAACTTTCTTTAATTAGGTCAGTTATGTCATCTTTGTCATTTTAGAAGGTTATCTAATACTTTAATTCATTCATTTTAGTTTACTTAATTATGTTTGATAGGTCAGTTTTATCCTTTTCTTCATGTTTAGGCTAATGTTTGCGAAAGATTCTTATGTAATATACATGTCATTGTTTTTTGTCTACTTTACTTATTGGGATTTTCTTATTGATGATGTCTTTTAAGATGTGAAATATTTTTTAATATTTTTATTTATCTTTTAAAATAATATTTTGTTTCAATGAGGATAAATTTCGTCGTTTCATATATGTACTCGAAAAAGTATGCATGACAAGATAACTTTTTATAATGACATAAAGGAGGGGGATCACTGTCATGCTGAATGGCCCTTGCACCAATGCGGGGGCCAATGAGAACGCGCGTAGGGGGATCCAACAGGGGTAGGATTTTTCATTTCACAGGGGGTGGGATGGGCGTTTCGCCCTTCCTGTGTCCGGGCACAAACATGACAGTCTTTTTTTTTCCCATGACATAATTATAAGTCACTTCCAAATTAATTTAGAAAACCCCTTTATACCATTAACTTAAATGGTTTGGTTTCAATTTGGGATTTTTAGAAACCGGTAGAAGCCATACCAACCACTGAACCAATCCCAGAAAACCTGATATGAAACTAATTAAAAAAATAAAATTTTCATTAAATAAATGGAAAGCCAAAACTAAGCCGGTCTAAACCGATAAGAACCTGTTAAGAAAAAATGATAGAACCAAAACCGACCTCGACCTTAATTGTTTGGCAGCGGTTTGGCCCGGCCAGCACATACCTAAAACCGATTCAGCCCCTAATCTAGTGTATTTTTGTTTGGATGTTGGGCTCTAGTAGAGGCCAATGAAAGCCCATGCTATGTTGTATTGTAGTGGTGATAATCTAGTTCATCCTTTTAGTTTAAGGGTTGGTCAATTGTGGGCTTAGGTAGTCCATAAGGATCCAAGGCAAGGCCCAAAGGTAATATCCTTCTACGAGCATAACATTTCCTACATTTCAAGCCCATAAGGATCTCCAAGGCCTGGCCCAACTATGTACAGTTTCAGCATTATCTGCACAGAGATAACAAGCAAGAGTTTGTTACGCCAACTCCAAAAGGATAAGTTGTATTGGAATCAAGAAAGTTCCATGGAGTTCATAATTGCATAAAAGGAATCAAATTAGTGGGTGGGATTGGTTCTTGTTTGTGTATCCTTATTCTATATTCCATCGAACTCCCATTTTGTAACTACTTGCACAACTCCTTATTCTATGGAAGCCATAAATGTCTTAATCATATTTACTCTCTAATAAGCATACAATCATCGACTACTTCAAGCAAAAGAATCCCCAAACAAAGGACAAGGATAGAGTGCACCAATACACGGATCAATCGTGTGGTCCTGTTAGGTTGTGTGGTGCATGCATCCAGACACAGTCACACAAACATAGGAAGGGCGAAATGAACATCCTGCCCTGTGAAATGACAAATTCCACCCCAATTGGATGCCGTCACACTCCTGTTGGTCTCCACGCTTGTCTAGGGACCACGCAGCCTCGCAGCGATTCCCTTCCCCTATTTTGGGTAGGGGGTTGTTGTGTAGAATCATCAATATTCGGCCTATTTGATATTGTTAGCCTAACTCACATGTACCCATTCCCATCTTCATGGTGCATATGTTTGGCTAATAAAGGTTTGTATAACAACGTTTAAAGAAACAGTTTTTGTGTTTTTTTTTGTTTTTTTTTTTTTAAATGAAAGAAGTTTAAAAAAAAAAGGGGGAAAAATCTCTATCCGGGAGTGTGGCCTACGCCAGCACTCCCATGAATCTCTCTCTCCTTCCCATGTGAAAAGACACCTCTGCCCCATTGTTTTAAGGAGGAGAGAGATAGAAACATGGGAGTGTTGGCGTAGGCCACACTCCTGGACAGAAAACTGCTTCCCAAAAAAAAAAAACACATTTGTTGGTGATTGGAGAAATAGATTTGAAGTTGTTTATCAAAAAAAGCTTGTGTGCCTAACTAATACTTCCTGGTTCCGTAACCTCGGACCCTTGGAGTCCGAAGGGGGTAATTTTGGCATTCTAAATTTTATAGGTCATGGCCTAATCGGAGGTGATTACTTCCCCTTCATGGGCTCCCTACGGATGAGCATTGGGCCTTTTTTAAAATTTTTCCCAAGTTGCCTACACATAAGTAAGCTATAAATTGTCACGTGGTAATATATTTGGTGCTCCAATTTTAGCCTTAGATGGTTTCGTAGGATACACCAATCAATATCCATGTGTTGGGACCACGCAGCCTCGCAGCGATCCCCCTACCCTTTGTTTGGTACTTTGTAGAACCAATATGTTTGCAATTAATCTTAATTCTCTTTGGGCCATTATTTGTGGATCTTTATCTGCTCCATTTTCTAAGCAGGTTCATTTCCCCCAAGTTTCTCTAATAGAGGGGGCGAAAATGATCACCTTACCCCTTCCTGAATACAGTACCTGGGTGGGGTCTACCCCCTCTAGTAGAGGAACTTGGGGAAATGGAACAAATAAAAATACATTATTTGTCTACTGAGGGTCTATATGGCAACGTTTAAAAGAAATAATTCTGGTGTATTTGTTTTTTTATAATGAACCAAATGAAAAAAAGCATATTTGTTGGTAATTAGAGAAATAAATTTGTTGTTTTACCCCCAAAAATTTGTAGCAAAAACTAGCCCAATTAATTCGATTGACTCTCTCCCTCTACCCACTAGCACCATAGCCACCACCATGTCTTTCACCGCCACGACCATCGGCTCTTCTACAACGATCTCTTCCGCCACCACCACTTCTGTTAATTTGATTTCATAGGTGTCTATGTTCTTTTTTAGTGGCAAAAATATATTTTTTTTTTCAGTTTTATCATACAACATTTTTTTGTACAGAAATTTTCCAAATGAACAAAAATACACACAAAAAATAAGAAGAAAGACTGTTACCTAGGCGTATACGGTGCGCAGCCCCTGCACCCAAACACAGGGGGCACGAAATAACCACTGAGCCCCCATGGAAACACGAATTTCCTAGGGACGTGGCAATCATGTCACATGCCACCGTGTCTGGACACAAGTGCAGCGCATCACACGCGTCCAAATAACGTTCTCTTTCTCAAAAAAATATATATATATTTTGGACTCAAAAATTCCAATTTTGGAATCACACAACCTAAGAGACTTAGTTTTCAAAAGCTCGGGTGCCCTTACCCGAAAAAAAAAAACACAAAAAGGCTTGGGTGCCTGTTGCGTCAAGAAATCGTCGAGCGGTCCTGCGAGTGCCGTCACCTGCAAGTGGACCAAAGGGGTCAACAGAGAGAACCGGTGTGGTCCCGGCCTAGGGCTCTCCGATGCCAAAGTTAGATCTCCTGGCGCAAACAGATGAATAGTGATTATTCAGTATGAGATTCGATCCCCCTTATGGGGTTGCGTACCTTGCCTTTTATAGTAGCATATGGCGGTGTATGGTGGTGTGGAGAGTCCCAGTTTGATGGCGAGTGTGCCGTTGAGTGGATAGAGGCCCTGGGTAACGGGGCTCTATCCTGATTGGCCATCTCCCTGTGGGAGGGAGTGTCCTGGTGGCATCAGGATCCTTGGTGGATAGATACCTGTGGTGACAGCGTCCTTGGTGCTTGAATCCGTCTGGATGACGTGACCTCTAAGCGGCGGTCTAGAGTCCTGGTAGTGACATGAGTCTTGGCGATACGATCGGGTCATAGATGGGTGGCCCCACCTCGGTGCCCACGATCTTGTGCTGGGGTGCAAGCCGCGCCCACTGGGTGTGTAGCCGCGCTAGGTGAGGCCGCGCCCACGTGGTGGCCGCGCTGAGTGAGGCCGCGCCTGGGTGAGGCCGCCCTGGAGAGGAGGCCGCGCCTGGGTGAGGCCGCCCGTGGTGAGGAGGCCGCGCCCTGGTGAGGAGGCCGCGCCTGGGTGAGGCCGCGGGGTGAGGAGGTCGCGTGGCGTGGCGAGGAGGCCGCGGGGTGAGGAGGCCGCGCCTGGGTGAGGCCGCGGGGTGAGGAGGCCGCGTGGTGAGGAGGCCGCGCCTGGGTGTGGCCGCGCCTGGGTGTGGCCGCGCCTTGGTGAGGCTGCGCCTGAGTGGTGGCCGCGCTGGGTGCGGGCGCGCTGGTGCGAGCGCGCTGGAGTGCGGGCCGCGCTGGTGCGGCCGCGCTGGGTGCGAGCCGCGCTGGGTGCGAGGCCGCGCTGGAGTGCGGCCCGCTGGGTGCGGCGCGCTGGTGCGAGCCGCGCTGGTGCGGTCGCGCTGGGTGCGGCCGCGCTGGGTGTAGGCCGCGCTGGTGCGGGCCGCGCCTAGTGCGGGCAGCGCTGGGTGCGGCCGCGCTGGGTGCGAGGCAGCGCTGGGTGTGGCAGCGCTGGGTGAGAGGCCTCTGGTTGTGGCCACGCCTAGGTGAGGCTGCGCCAGTGGAGGCCACGCCTTGTCTTGGCCGCGCCGGTATTGGGACCACTGGTTCGTTTCCCTTGGTTGGAGCGGGTCGCCACGTGACACGTGGCGGCCAGATTGGCCCGATGAATATTGGATGTATCATTTGCCCCCCACTCTCTTGGGATAGGATGTCCAAGAGAGTAGATGCCTTTACATAGTGAGGGGTCCGCTGCAAACAGACTTTCCTTGCAGGGCTTGCCTGTAACTCTAGTAATGAGGTAGGAGAGGTTGGGGGTTCAAACCTTACCTCCTACACTTTTTCTTTTTGTTTTTTGTAGGTATATGTTCCTTCCTCTCCCTTCTTCTTTCACTTCTCATTTCTCTTTCTTACTTCTTGTCTCCCCTTTTGCTCTCCTTTAATTCCCCTTTTTTGTCTTTTGTCTTCTCTTTGGTGCCCACCCTGTGCTTGTTTTTGGGTCACCTCCGCTACTGTCCACTTTGATTGATTTTGGGTCCTTGTGTTTGGGTTGTGTTATCTTGGTGCCTTGGTTTGCTTGGAAGGCTTGAGTGGTGCTTGGCTTGAGTGCCTTGCCTCTTGTGACCTCTATCCCTTGATTGTGCCTCGTGGTGTGGCTAAGTCGTCGCCGTGTGCCTGTCTTTCCGCGCGGTCACCTTTTTGTCTGAGGTAAATCGGTCCCCTTTCTTTCTTTTGCTCTCTTTTTTTCTTTTTTTTTTTTTTTTTTTTTTTTTTATAGGGCGGTGCCTAGGTGAGGCCGCGCCTGCGGGTGTGGCTACGCCTCGGTGAGACCGTGGTGAAGTCGTGCCTCGGTGAGGCCGCGCTAGTGTGGCCACGCCTGGGTGGCCGCGCCTGTGGATGTGGCCGCGCTTATGGGGCTTGAGGCCGCGCCTGCGTGAGGCAGCGTCTGGGTGGCCGCCGCCTGCGGGTGTGAGGCTGAGCCTGGGATGGCTGTGCCTGTGGGTGTGAGGCCGCGCCTATGGTGGCCACGGCGTGGGTGTGATGGACCCTCATGTTTGTCCACTCTCCTTCTTGTCTATGATGGATCTGCTGTTTATACTTTGCAGGTGGTCTTCATTTCATTTTTCTTGTTGGCTTCTTGTCTGGGAGATCGTTGCTCTGACCAAGTAGCTAGTCTGCTTCATTATTTATCCATGTCATCCCCTAATGACCCTGATCCGACTGCGGTCGTGGTTGGATCCCTTGAGGAGTCTTCTTCCCCCGCTGATACTTTTTCTTCTTTGCCTTCCCCTGTTGCTAGTGAAGGGGAGGAGGAGGTTTCTGGAGATTCCCCCCTTAGTAGGGGTCGTAGGGCCTCCAGAGCTTCTATTTCTGTTGGTGACCTTAGGAGTAAGTTGGCTTTCATTCCTAGCGTCTTGACTTCTTCGGACTTGGCGGTTCGCATCCTGGAGAAGACCCGTGATTATGACTTCTCAAGGTTCTCTGAGGTCACTACGCTGCTACCTGAGACTGCTATAGTGGCTCGTGTCTCTCCTGAGGATGATGTTGTGGTGACAGAGGAGGGTGCGGTCTTACCAGAGGAGAGTGTTGCTCATCCGGCTGAGGCTGATATGATGTCTCCTTCTGGATCAGAGGCTGCTCCTCCACTAGATGCCCCCTGATTTTATAGATGTTCTTTCTAGATGTTAACTTTTTGGATGATAACTTTTGGATTGTGATGCTTGCTTTTGTATGTACTTGACTCTTTCTGTAGATGTTGATATGATTTGATCCTTGTCGCTTTGATATTGATTGCATTATCTCCTGGTGATCGTTTGCACGTTGATGCTCTCTGACCCTTGATAGTCATGGGATTTTGGTAGTGGCGTCGTGCCTTGGTGATCCTTGGACCTTGGTGGGTTAACGCCTTAGGCGTAGAGCCTCAGTGTTGGCATGACGCCTTAGGCATACAGCCTCAGTGGTGGCATGACGCCTTAGGCCTGAAGCCTCCGTGGTGGCATGTCGCCTTAGGCATGAAGCCTCAGTGTTGGCATGAAGCCTCAGTGGTGGCATGACGCCTTAGGCATAGAGCCTCAGTGGTGGCATGTTGCCTTAGGCATAAAGCCTCAGTAGTGGCATGAAGCCTCAAGGGTGGCATAACGCCTTAGGCATAGAGCCTTAGTGGTGGCATAAAGCCTTAGGCATGAAGCCTCAGGGGTGGCATAACGCCTTAGGCATGAAGCCTCAGTGGTGGCATAAAGCCTTAGGCATGAAGCCTCAGGGGTGGCATAACGCCTTAGGCATAAAGCCTCAATATTGGCATGTCGCCTTAGGCACGAAGCCTCAGTGTTGGCATATCGCCTTAGGCACGAAGCCTCAGTGTTGGCATACCGCCTTAGGCACGAGGCCTCAATGTTGGCATATCGCCTTAGGCACGAAGCCTCGATGTTGGCATACCGCCTTAGGCACGAAGCCTCGATGTTGGCATACCGCCTTAGGCACGAAGCCTCAGTGTTGGCATACCGCCTTAGGCACGAAGCCTCAGTGTTGGCATACCGCCTTAGGCACGAAGCCTCGATGTTGGCATACCGCCTTAGGCACGAAGCCTCGATGTTGGCATATCGCCTTAGGCACGAAGCCTCAGTGTTGGCATACCGCCTTAGGCACGAGGCCTCGATGTTGGCATATCGCCTTAGGCATGAAGCCTCCGTGTTGGCATACCGCCTTAGGCACGAAGCCTCAGTGTTGGCATACTGCCTTAGGCACGAAGCCTCAATGTTGGCATATCGCCTTAGGCACGAAGCCTCAGTGTTGGCATACCGCCTTAGGCACGAAGCCTCAGTGTTGGCATACCGCCTAGGCACGAAGCCTCAGTGTTGGCATACCGCCTTAGGCACGAAGCCTCAGTTGAGTAGTAGAAGAAGCCGAGCATTCCCGAATTTTTTTCAATTCATCCTTGAAACTGTAATGCCATCTACTGCTACTGTTGGTGGTGTCAAACTCCGCTGTTGTTATTTCTGCTGATAGTACTTCTTCAAGTATAGTGAGTTCTAGGTACGGTCTACCTTCTTGCCCCCTGGAGTCTTCAAGCGGTAGGTCCCTGGGCGTATCTGCTTGGAGACTATGTAGGGTCCTTCCCAGTTGGGTGACAGCTTCCCTACCTTCTGTGGATGTGATGCACTTGCCTTCCGTAGTACTAAATCTCCCTGGTGGAATAGCCTTTCCTTGACCCTGGCATTATAGTACCTGGCAGTACGTTGCTGGTAGGCGACGTTCCTTAGTAGTGTTCTCTCTCGGACCTCATCTATAAAGTCCAGGTTCGCCCGCAGTCTGTCGACATAGGTGCGTTCATTGAAGTGCAGAACCCTATGGGACATGGCGCAGACCTCTATCGGTGCCAATGCTTCAGTGCCATATGCTAGGCGGAATGGGCTCTCTCCGGTGGGCGTCCGTACTGTAGTTCGGTATGCCCACAGGACGTTGGGTAGCTCTTCTACCCACTTGCCTTTGGCTCCTACTGGCCTTTTCTTGACTCCTTCCAGTAGCGTTCTGTTGGTGACCTCCCCCTGACCATTGGCCTGTGGGTATGCTACCGACACAGGCCGATAGTCGATGTTGTAGCTGTGACAGAATGCTTGGAATTTGGGGTTGTTGAATTGTTTTCCATGGTCTGAGACGAGGATCCGTGGTACCCCGAACCGGTAGATGACGTCGTCGCGGACGAACTTCTCCATCTCTGTCTCCGTTATCTTGGCCAAGGGTTTAGCTTCAACCCACTTGGTGAAGTAGTCGATCGTGATGACCAGGTACTTTCTGTTTCCTGGTGCTGCGGTGAAGTTGCCTAAGATGTCGAGTCCCCACATGGCAAAAGGTATGGGGTTGAGGATTGATGTCAGCTTGGTGGCGGGTAGATGGGGTACTGGGGCGAACAACTGACATTGCTCGCACTTCTTGGCATATTGGATGGCCTCCTCTTGCATTCGTGGCCAGTATAGTCCTTGGCGGAGGATTTTGTAGGCTAGGGCTCGTCCCCCCATGTGGCTTCCACATATCCCCTCATGGACTTCGGCTAGGGCGTACTCTGCCCCCTTGGGTCCTAGGCACCGGAGTAGTGGTGTCTTGTTGCCCCGCTTGTACGGTGCCGTCTGGGACGGTGTACTTTGCAGCTCTCATCCTGATCTTCCTTGCCTCGGCCTTGTCTTCTGGTAAGACGTCGTCCTGTAGGTAGTTGAGTATAGGGTCCATCTAGCTAGGCCCTCCTCAATCTCATTAACTTGCTTCTCCCGGCATGTTAGCTCATGTAATATTTCCACGTACACTGCATTGGCCAGGTTTCTGAGTTCATCATTGGCTAGCCTGGACAGTGCATCAACAGTTGCATTCTCGATCCTTAGAACTCGAACCATCTCGAACTTCCTGACCTCGGACCTCGAACCTCGAACCTCGAACCTCGAACCTTGAACTTCTACCATGGTTTGTCGATTGTGGCCCTTGGCCATGGCCAAAGACCCCCTTTTTATTTTTCTTTCTTCTCTCTTTTCTTCTTTGCTTTTGGGCAGCGGCCTTTGACGGATGGCACCCAAAAAATTTTTTTTTTTTTTTTTTTTTTTTTTTTTTTTTTTTTCTCTTGATAGGTGACGACCATAGCCCTTTGGCCGTGGCCTCTTGGTCGTGGTCTTTTGGCCATGGCCTCTTGGCCGTGGCCTCTTGGTCATGGTCTTTTGGTCATGGCCTCTTGGCCGTAGCCACTTGGCCTCTCTCTTTTGATAGGTGACGTTCATTGATGACGACCATAACCCTTTGCCCGTGGCCCCTTGGTCATGGTCTTTTGGCCATGGCCTCTTGGCTGTAGCCACTTGGCCTCTCTCTCTTCTTTTTTTTTTTTTCGCTGTCTCTCGGTAAGGTGCATTCAACGACGAAGTCTGCCAAGGCTTGGCCTTTGATGGCAGTCCTGGGTTGGAACCGATGTCATGCTCACTTAACTCCACCGCCCATGCTATCAATCTCCGGAGACGTCCGGCATGCAAGATATCTTCTTCGGGGGTAGGTCTGCGAGGACTATGATGGTATGGGCTTGGAAGTATGGTCGTAGCTTCCTGGCTGCCATTACCAATGCATAGGCTACCTTCTCGATCCTAGTGTACCTGGTCTCTGCATCGATCGGGACATGGCGACGTAGTAGATGGGCCTCTGGACTTTGTCCTCTTCCTTCAGAAGATCTACGGACGCGACAGGGGTGGCGGCCAGGTAGAGCTTCAACTCTTCGTTAGGTTCCGGTCGCCCAAGCAAGGGTGGGCTCTCTAGGTACTCCTTCAATTCTCCGAACGCCTTTTGGCACTCTTCCGTCCATGTGAAGTCCTTAGGGCTTCGGAGGTTCTTCAATGTTTTGAAGAATGGTAAGCACTTATCACCTGATCGTGACACGAACCTGGAAAGGGCGGCGACCCTTCCATTCAACCTCTGCACCTCTCTGACCGTTCGAGGAGGTGCCATCTCTTGGATGGCCTTGATCTTGGATGGGTTGGCTTCTATTCCACGGACTGAGACCATGAACCCCAGGAATTTTCCTGACGTTACGCCGAAGGCGCACTTTGCAGGGTTTAGCTTCATCTGGTTCCTCCTCAGTACTGTGAATGCTTCCTCTAGGTCAGTCAGGTGTTGGCTGGCGTGGACGCTTTTCACGAGCATGTCATCCACATATACCTCCATGTTGCGCCCGATCTGCTCCTCGAACATCTTGTTGACCATCCTCTGATAGGTGGCCCCTGCATTCTTTAACCCGAATGGCATGACGTGGTAGCAGTAGTTCTCTTTGTCAGTCCGGAATGCGGTGTAAGACTCATCATCCTCACACATGAGGATCTGGTTGTATCCGGAGTAGGCGTCCATGAAACTCAGCATCTCATGGCCGGCGGTGGCGTCGATCAGTAGGTCGATCCTGGGCAGTGGGTATTCATCTTTTGGGCATGCCTTGTTCAGGTCGGTGTAGTCGACACACATCCTCCACTTCCCATTTGGCTTTGGTACCATGACCACGTTGGCGAGCCAGGTTGGGAACTTCTCCTTTCTGATGAACCCTGATCGGCTTAACTTCTCGACCTCCTCCTTGATTGCTGCTTGTCGGTCGAGGGCGAAGTTACGCCGCTTCTGTTGAACGGGCTTCCTGGTTGGGTCGACGTGTAGTCGGTGTTCCGCTATGGAACGTGGTATTCCTGGCATGTCGGAGGTTGACCATGCGAAGACATCTATGTTTGCTTGGAGGAGGTGTCCAAGTTCTTCTTTCTGTTCCTTGCTTAGCAGTGAGCCGACCTGAACGACCTTGGAGGGGTCATCCTGGCTGAGTGGCCATGGGATGAGGTCTCCACTGGCCTTCCCCTTCTCTCTGTCAGCTCATCTCTCTGGTCACTGATCATGCTCTCTAGGCAGAGTGCCACTCCACGGGTGTTGCCATTATTCTTTTTCATGAAGGTGGCGTAGCACTCCCTTGCCTTCTTCTGATCTCCTCGGACTTCGCCTACCCCGTTCTCGGTGGGGAACTTCATCTTCGGTGAAGTGGTGATATGACTCCTCTAAGGGTCCGGTGATGGTCGCCCTAAGAGGCCGTTGAAGGACACCACGGACTTGACTACCATAAAATTTACCATGATGGTTACTTGTCGAGGGTGTACCCCGAAGGTAACGGGTAGCTCTATGGTACCTCTGATGGAGGCGGTGGCACCTGAGAATCCATGGAGATAAGTGGGCTCTGGTTTGAGCTGGTCGTCCCCGAACTCGAACTGTCGATAGGCGTCCAAGGAGAGTACGTCAACAGACGCCCCTGTGTCTATCAGTACCCTGTGTACAAGTCGATTGGCTACCTCCACCTGTACTACCAGGGCATCTTCATGCGGGAAGTTTAGTCCTTCCAGGTCTTCATCCGAGAAGGAGATCACCGCCTCGGTCCTGGCTATCTACTGGGCTTCTCTGCCACTCCCACGAACCTGGCATGAGCTTTAGCTTTTCTGGTGGACTCTTGCCCTGGTCCTCCAAGTATGGTGAGGATAGGAGGTCCCTTGGTGCCACTAGGTTCTGTGGCATCTCTCCGCTCTTCTGGGCGGTCTCTCTCTCGATCTGTTCTTCTTTCTTCTCGTCTCGGCTCCACTCTGTCTCCGTCGCGACCTCTATCTCCTTGGCCTGAGCGGTTGTCACGTCTCCCCTTCACATACTTGTTCAAGCTTCCTGCTTTTACCAGTTGTTCTATCTCTCTCTTCAATTGATAGCACTCCTCTGTGTCGTGCCCATTCTCTTTGTGGAAGAGACAATATTTGTTAGGGTTTCGCTTCTCTGGCGCTGCTAGCATGGGTCGTGGCCAATGGAGTAGGTCACGGTCCTGGATCTGCATGAGTATCTGGGACCTGGTGGTGTTCAGTGGTGTGAACTCAGGGGTGCTTGCCCTCTCACTTCTCTCTGGGCGGCGGTCTGTCCTCCTGGATGGGCGGTCGCTCTGCTCTTGTCGGTGCTCTGTCCTCGACCTCTTACCCTCTTTGCGGTCATCAGGTGCTGGCCTCTTGTTGTCCTGTGGCTTGGCCTCGATTATTTTTGTTCTAGCTTGTAGTACCTCGGCCATATTTGCAAACTCGTTGCACCGCTCCAGGAGCTCTTTCATAGTCCTGGTCTCATGACGTGCCAGGTCCTTGATCAAGTCCAGGTCCCTAATACCTCCTGCTAGGGCTGCATGCTGTGTCTGGTCATCCAAGTCCCGAACCTCCAGGGACTCCTTGGTGAACCTGGTAACGTATTCCCTGAGAGATTCCCCAGGGTTCTGTACCACGTTCAGTAGATTGACGGTGGTCTTCTTCTGCTTGACGCTGCTTTGGAAGCGGGTGACGAACTGTTCGCATAGCTCTGCGAACGAGCCTATAGATCTCGGTCGTAGCCTGGAGAACCATGATGTGGCTGCTCCCTTGAGGGACGCAGGGAATGCCCGACAGGATACCACGTCCGACCCCCCATACAGCGTCATCATGCCATTAAAGTAGTTGATGTGGTCATTAGGGTCAGTGGTACCACTGTAGAGTTCAAAGGTGGGTAGTCGAAACCTGGAAGGTAGTGTCGCTGACATGATCTCTGCCGAGAAGGGGTGTTGTCCCGGTATGGAGTGTGTCTCGCCTTTGGTCTGCTTCTTCAACCCTTCCAGCTTCTCATCTAGGTCGCGGAGTCTTTGATCGAGCTCCTCGTCCCGTGTCTGCCCCCCACGCCTAGCCGGACGTTCGCTGCGACCCCGTTCACGTTCTCTCCTGGATGTCCCCTCCCGCCTTGAGTGTTGGCGGGATGGTGAATGGTCATGCTGGGATGAACCCTGTCGTGAAGGTGAGGGGCTTTCTTCTCTGTGGGTCCGGCTTCGTCGTGGTATGTGACCTTCTTCCAGTCGTCCGTCGAACACAGACCTCCGGATCGATCCCTGCGGGCTAGACACCCTCGCCCTGGGTGTTGGCGTCCTCCCACGTTCTGACCGTGGCGAGAGGTCTCTTGTTCTCCTGGGATGCTGGGAAGGCTCCCCCCGCTGCGGAGTGGGGGTTGCCTGTCGCGCAAGTCTCTCTGATCTCGCGCCCCTGGGAGATGATCTCCTAGGGTTTGGCTCTTGTTGAGGTATGGACTCCACCCTTGCTGAGGGTGAAGTCCTCCGACGGTGAGATGTCGCACGCTGCGTCAGGTATTCTCGCAAGAGTCGTTGTTCATCGAGGATCTGTCGTTGCAGGTCGTTGATCTGACCCACAGTGGCTGGAGCATTGGGGTCAGATGTCACCTCCACCACCACATGGTCGGCCTCGTCATTGTGGGGCTCGGCGGTCACGAACTGGTCATTAAGGGGGATCTCCTCCTCCAGAGGGACATGGTCCTGGTTGTTGGCTCTGCGGCGAGAGCCCTCTGGGGGTGGTGATCCATTCCTTACTCCGTTGTTGGTGGTGGTAGTCTTCTTTCGTGCCATTGAATGAGTATGGAAGCGAGCTAGTAGATGTAATGGCTAGCGTCGTTCCCATAGACGGCGCCAATCTGTTGCGTCAAGAAATCGTCGAGCGGTCCTACGAGTGCCGTCACCTGCAAGTGGACCAAAGGGGTCAACAGAGAGAACCGGTGTGGTCCCGGCCTAGGGCTCTCCGATGCCAAAGTTAGATCTCCTGGCGCAAACAGATGAATAGTGATTATTCAGTATGAGATTCGATCCCCCTTATGGGGTTGCGTACCTTGCCTTTTATAGTAGCATATGGCGGTGTATGGTGGTGTGGAGAGTCCCAGTTTGATGGCGAGTGTGCCGTTGAGTGGATAGAGGCCCTGGGTAACGGGGCTCTATCCTGATTGGCCATCTCCCTGTGGGAGGGAGTGTCCTGGTGGCATCAGGATCCTTGGTGGATAGATACCTGTGGTGACAGCGTCCTTGGTGCTTGAATCCGTCTGGATGACGTGACCTCTAAGCGGCGGTCTAGAGTCCTGGTAGTGACATGAGTCTTGGCGATACGATCGGGTCATAGATGGGTGGCCCCCACCTCAGGTGCCCACGATGCTGTGCCTGGGTGCAAGCCGCGCCCCTGGGTGTGTAGCCGCGCCTAGGTGAGGCCGCGCCCACGTGGTGGCCGCGCCTGAGTGAGGCCGCGCCTGGGTGAGGCCGCCCTGGAGAGGAGGCCGCGCCTGGGTGAGGCCGCGCCGTGGTGAGGAGGCCGCGCCCTGGTGAGGAGGCCGCGCCTGGGTGAGGCCGCGGGGTGAGGAGGTCGCGTGGCGTGGCGAGGAGGCCGCGGGGTGAGGAGGCCGCGTGGTGAGGAGGCCGCGCCTGGGTGTGGCCGCGCCTGGGTGTGGCCGCGCCTTGGTGAGGCTGCGCTGAGTGGTGGCCGCGCTGGGTGCGAGCCGCGCTGGTGCGAGCCGCGCTGGGTGCGAAGCCGCGCTGGAGTGCGAGCCGCGCTGGGTGCGAGCCGCGCACTGGAGTGCGAGCCACGCTGGGTGCGAGCCGGCGCTGGTGCGAGGCCGCGGGTGCAGGTCTGGGTGCAGGTCGCGCCTGGGTGCAGGCCGCGCCTGGGTGTAGGCCGCGCCTGGTGCAGGCCGCGCCTAGTGCAGGCCGCGCCTGGGTGCAGGCCGCGCCTGGGTGTGGCCGCGCCTGGGTGAGAGGCCTCCTGGTTGTGGCCACGCCTAGGTGAGGCTGCGCCCGAGTGGAGGCCACGCCTTGGTGCTGGCCGCGCCCGGGTATTGGGACCCTGGTTCGTTTCCCTTGGTTCTGGAGCGGGTCGCCCTGTGACACGTGGCGGCCACTGATTGGCCCGATGAATATTGGATGTATCAGTGCCCAATACTCCTCGGCACCGTAACCTCTGATCCTTATATCTTAGGGTAGATAGAATTTGGAGTCCAACTTTCATTGGAGTAATTTTGGCATTCTAAATTTTATAGCTCATGGGCCTAATCCTAGGTGATGACTTCATGGGCTCCCTTCGTTCCAAAATTTTCCCAAGTTGCCTACACATAGCTCCTCAAATTTTAGCCACCAACCAATATCCATGTGTTTTAGTACAAATGGACTATCACATGTGGAAAAACTATGATTCGATCAAGATTGGCTTAAAAGTCAACAGAGGAGAGAAAGATCAAAATAGTCATATACTGGCAAAGAAGAAATCGGGGCCAGAAAATCCCAACCCTGATTAGGCCAGGCAGATCTGATTGACCCGAACCATCATGGGGAAGGAGGATGCATGAGCTGGTCAGGCTGAGAAGAAGAAGTAAAAGAAAGAAAGACGAATAGGTAGGATAAGACATGGTCGGGTCAGGCTAGACCAAGTTTAGCTTGAGGCCTCAAACCTGGCCTGGCCCAGCTGATTCAAGGCCAAAAATTCCCAACCCTGACCCAGGCCCTGTTCGGGCTCAGGGCGAGCTCGGACCGTTTGGGTCAAACTTGCACACCTAGTTCCTGAAATGCCCTAAACTCATAACTTTGATCCTAACCAACTCTCCGAACCATGATGGCACGGCCGACCAGCAATCCCCCAAAAATTAATTTCAAAGATCGAAAGAACACAACTTTCTTTGGTTTTTTCCAGGTTGCAATTCTGTTACAACTACTGTTGTGTATCATGCATCCAACCTAATAAAGATATAAAGATGGTGGCTGTGACGCTCTAATCTGTTATGGAAGTTGTGAAAGGGAGAGAGAGAGAGAATAAGGGTCAATATATATTAATTTAGGCAGTTCGGACATGGCTTTCAGGGTGACCAAACCTTTGGGGGGTTATAGAAGGAAGATATGTATTGGTGACGGACGGAATCATCAAGTGGGTACGTATGAGAGTGACTGCTGCAATTGATCGAACAGTTGATAGATAATATCTACTACTGATGATATCCTTTTGTCTGTTTTATTGGAAGTAGTTGTCCCTCTACAGGGATCTTATAAAAGGAGGAGATCCCATTCAATTATAGCTATATATATATATATATATATATATATATATATATATATATATATTTATTGGAAGTTTCTTAATTATATACCCTTCTGCTGAGTTGCCAGTTCTTTCATATCCAAGAAGATAGGGCTTCTTATATATCATCCAAAATAAAGTGTTAAAGAGGCTTAGGTTTACCAAACAAGTTCTTTTTTTTCAAGACAAAAACATAACTAGTTTAGGACCACTAATCATGTTGATTTTGGTTTTTTTTTTTTTTTTTTTTAAATAAGAATTATATTTTATATTTAATAGAAAAAGAACACTACCTGGTACTGCGTCAGGCATTGGAGCGTACAAAGATACCATCCTGCCTCCATGAAATAAAAAATCTCATTTATGTTGATGCCATTACGTGTGTTCTCATTGGCACCAATACTGATGCAAGCGTTATACGACCAAACAACAATCTCTTGCCTTTTATTTAATCTCTGATCTTTTAATCCTTCTGACCCATCCTCATGATGGAGTAGGAGAGTCAACCCCATGATCCTTGCTATCGATCTACTCGCAAGGGTATCACTAACTATGCTAGCAATTGTCATGATGGATTCTGGGTGTTTGAAATTTAGAAGAAAGTTTTTTGTGAGGGAGTGTACCGCCCACACCCAGATAGAGAGTGGGGAATGACCATCTCACCCCCAACCCCCATGAAAGGTAGAAATTTCACCCCTCATAAATGCCAATGTGTACGTTTTCATTGGCCCCCACACGCATGCAAAGGCCATGTTCCCCAGAGAGAGAACACAGCTGACCCTTGAAATTTTATTTCCTCTTCTCATGTATTTTCGATCAATCTCTACATGCTTAACCATCTTGTTCCTTTTTAAAAAATATATAATTTTCGTTTTAGACTTTTGGAGCTTTTGGTTCGCAGTCGAAATAAACAAATCCTCGCAATTTTGCCCATTGAACCTTCTTATCCACAATAAAATAGTTGTTTAAATCTCCGATTAATTTGATTTGAGAATTATTCGACTGAACTGAATAATACAAATGATTCTACCTGAATACAACCAACCAATGACACGACAGATATTAGTGTCATTAGGGGTGTCAATTGGTTGGTCCGGGTTGGTTTCGGTCAGGTTTAATCGGTCCCCTTTACTTTAGGATCCCGCTCCATGATCGGTCTGTTTAAATAATCGGTCCTCTTATACTAGGCATGATTCTATTTGTAAATGGATGGCTGGGTACTAGTCTATAATCAGGCTTGTACTAAACAGACTATAAACAGGTTAAACGTGCCTATATGCGGGGTCATACTAATAGGCTATACAAGTTTGGTTCATATGGCTCTTAATGAGACTCAATTCTTGGTGATAAAACAAGAACTTACTTGAGAGAATGTTCTTTACTGGTCTAATAGACATCTATAAGTAAATTTTAAATTTATTTGGACCTCTATGACCCTTAATCTTAATGGACAAACATATGATGAAATTTCAAACAATATAAATGACCTTAATTATGTGCTCCATTTATTTTTAATTTATCAACTTCATAGTGCAATATTATACAATTATCAATTATATGTTTTTACTCGCCCAATAGTACTTTATTTATAGCTTACGTAATGCAAAATGATAAATTAATGAAGATGATTAAGAAAATGTATATTTGAGATAAAATAGGGAAATTTATGGGGCAATTGAAATAAAACAAATGGTCCATAAACATGCTTAAACGTGTTGGGCTCGGTCGGGCGCCCATCGGTCCATCCCCTTGCACTGTGACCGACATGTTTAGCTAACATGCCGAGCCTTAACTCAATACATTTAGCTAATGTGTCGGGCTAGTTTTGAGCTTTTACCGGTTGAGACAGGTCGATCATATCGGCACGGGCTTAGAATTGACACCCCTTAGTGTCACATATATAGAAAATGCACCATATTATTTTGGGAAAATTACATGTCCCTCTCTATACTCTGACCTAATTACACATTCCTCCCCTAAACTTTCCCCAATTATGCATGTCCACGGTCCAAATCAGAAGCCAATCCTACTGAATCATTTGTGTAATAACAACAATAAGAACAAACAATAATTCAATTAATCTTATCCCAACTAATTAATGGGGTCGATTACCTGCATGGCTTTCTTTTTCTTCATTAATCAGCTCTATATATTTAGACCCATATTTGTTAGTGAATCATTGATGTAATAAAGGAACAATTATTGCTTAATTAATGTTATAATATGTTACCAACTAACCTAAACCCGCCCACCCCCATTGAAGTATGCTTGACAATATTATAATTTATTTATTTAAGTTTGTTTACGTCAAGGGTGGCTAGCCTTAAATATGTTATATATTAGCAGTTCAAATTATTGAAAGGGGAATGATTTCTTGACTAGCCCATCTAGGGATGCCTTTCTGCACAGCCCTACTATCAACCCTCTATTGACCTAGAGAGTTTTCTTCTAGTTGGACCCGCTGTTTGGGGGATCGGAATTGGATCACCGATTTCCAATTTAATGATGCAGAAAAGAATAAAAATCGTAAACAAACAATCACAAAATCGATTGTAAGAGAAAGAACAGAGTTATTAATTAGAGTTACAATCGTTTGCTCTCGCACCTCTCTCAGATTGATTACAGAGAAAGAACCTTCGCTAAAAATATATATTGAAACCCTATACAGATAATTTATTAAAATATCCATATAGCCCTAAAAAAAAAATTCTATGTCAAGTTTTTTATTTATTTACATTCTAGGGTTAGAACAGAATTATTAACTAGAATTAAATTTTCACCCAAATTCCAGAACTTTATAGCTCTAAATAAGAAAATAGATGGAAATTAAGTGAAGGAAAGATTTCTTAAAGGACTTTCTAAAAGACCTTGTGATTCGTACTCAAATTTTTTTCTTCGAATTAGAGGTTACAATGTCCATTTCAATCAAAAGATTAAACCATATATCAAAATTTATGTGGGTTTTCTTTATCTTCTCTCTCTTCTTTGATAATGATGATAAAGAAAAAAAAACCTCTTGTATATATGCATTGCATGTAGCTTGCATGGAAAATGTGGGGCAGCTTCTAGTTCAAGCAATTAAATAAGATCTACTTAGTAAAGCCCATACGTGGACAAGTAGTCACACTCAGCTTCATTCTTTCTTTTCTCTCCTTTTTTTTTTTAAACCCTAAAAATGTGGTCTATCCATGCATTGTACTTTCTTGCTAATCAGATTGAAATTAAACTTGATCTAAACATATTTAATAATTAATAATATGTTAATTTTTGTTAAGAATAATTTAATTTACACTGACCCTTGAGATAAGGTTATGTCAATGGTTCACTATTTGAGGCACGTGGAAGGATGATATGGCAAATTTGACCATTAGATAGATAAGTCTATGTTTAGATTAGCCACATGTTAAGATTTAGAATTTAATTTAATCAAGGGGAATCGTTCTCTGCATGCATGGGAGTGCAGGGATCACTCGCACGCGGCAGCCAATGAGAACACACGCGTTGACACATTGGGGGCAAAAATTCCGCCATTCATGGGGGTGGGGCGGTCATTTTCGCCCACCCAATGTGTCTGGGCGTAGCCTCTCTGTGGTCCCATGCAGGGAACTTTTCTCCTTTAATCAAATACCCTCTCATGTATTAGTATACATAATTATATTTTTCAATCATCTATTCACTCAGTTGCTAAGTTTGTAAAGCTTTATTTTGCCACTTGGCTTCCAAATAGACTACAATTTGAAATATTGGCACGCAACAATATTAAGTCTATCATTCCACACAAGTTTTGCCTCATTCTATCTACCACATGACAGATAATTGCGTAGTTGAAATATGTTTATCTACATAGGTTGTTGAGGAAGGAAAAAATATTCACACGCTGACAGTATAAGGATGTTTTTCCACACCCTTTTACATCTTGTTCATGTTGATCCCACACTGACATTCTCTCTTCTTCATAATCTTGTGGGTCTTCTATTGATAAAATCATTTCTCATGCCGTACATGATTGGTTTGACTTGAGAGATGTATCTACCTGAATGGGAAGCCCTCCTCTCTCTCTCTCTCTCTCTATCTCTCTCTCTCTCCAATAAATAAATAAATAAAACAATTTATTGAATGAATCATTCATGAAAGTTGAAACGTCGCCTCGTGTGGTCAAATGCCACGAGAGCTAAAAAAAAATTGATTCTTTTTTGTAGCACAACAATCAAACGCTACCCAATTTAGATTCTTTGTTTCTTTTCTCATTCATAGTGGCTCCTACTATAAATCCTATTCCTACAAGTAAACCAACTCAAAAAAAAATCAACTTAAATATACATATTTGTCTTCTCTACCTCTCTCTCTCTCTCTCTCCTCTGTTTAATTCTTCAAAGATGATGCCCAAGTTGGGTTATTTGCTTCTGCTTCTTCCTCTTCTGTCTTGGTTTCTGATTTCCATGTCTTCTGCGGATTTGGGTTCAGAAGTTGAATATTTGTTTGGAGAACAACGTATGAAGTTGTCTGAAGATGGACAAGAAATCGAACTCAGCCTTGATCAATATAGTGGTTCAGGTTTCCAATCCAAACGAGCTTTCATCTATGGAAAGTTTGATATTCTAATGAAACTCCCACCTGGAAATTCTGCTGGAACAGTCACCACTTTCTATGTATGCTTCTACCACCATTAATATTAATTCCTTTTTTTTTTTTGGTTGCCTTTTATAATATTGGGTTATGAACTTATGATGATTAATTTCTTGTTTATTGGAACAGCTTAACTCTACAAGAGGTGAATGGCATGATGAGCTTGATTTAGAGTTTTTGGGTCATGTTGATGGCAGCAAATATATTCTTCAGACTAATGTCTTTACAAGAGGAGTAGGTAACAGGGAACAAAGGATTCGATTATGGTTTGATCCAACAATTGAGTTCCACAAATACTCAATTCTATGGAATCCTCAACAAATAATGTAAGTTTTTCTTCAAAATCAACATAAACACACAAGAGTCACAGACACAACACATATATATATAGTAGACTAAGTCCATTGAGTTGATAATACTAGTTGTCGGTATCGCCCTAGAACGATCCCGATTAATGACCGATCCTACCCGGTATTAGTGGATTGCTCCCTGGATTGGTCTACCCAGTTGGATCGCCCGATCCGATCCAATAAGCATGATTTTTTTCGGTTTTTTTGATCGAATATTTTTTTTTTGGGATCAAGGAGTGGGGGTTAACGGATTTTCATCCCCTCAAGTGCGGTGTACTATGCCCAGTGTACCACACTTAAGAATCCAATCGGAAAAACATGGGCAGTGACATCTTTTTATCTTTTCAAGTGTTGAGTGGAGGGTTGGACTCTTAAGTGTGATACCCTTGAGAGGATTAATTTCCGGGATTAACCCTTTTTTGAATTTTTTACTTTTTAATATTTTTTGAATGGCACTGACCAATACCAAAACCCGGTTTTTTGGCACTTTTTACCGATCCCAGGAATACAAACCAGAAAAATGTTTTTGCTACAAGGCTAGCAGCCAAGGAAATGGAATAATTCACTTCCCCTTTGGGTTCATAAATACCCTCCTAAGTTATTGTATTTTCAAAAATACCCTTTAAGATCCCATTTCCTTGGCTGCGAGTCTTGTAGCAGGAACATTCCTTTTGCCTGTGAAGAAGGCAAGCTTGGATATGGTCTTTTACTAGTGAGCCATCCAAATTTGAATAAGTTGAATAGGAAGGGAAGAACTTGCACTTGTTTCTGAGTGAAGTTTGTTGATGTATACATTGACGCTGTCTTTCCCTAATAGTTCGAGCTTTTAAATGAAACATAGTATCAGAGCAAAGAGGTTTAGTGCGTGCAAAAATATAAAAACTAGAAAAGATACTAATTAGAGGGATCAACATTACCAACAAATTAAAGATTTCTTAATTTATATCTTTAGCATATCATGAGTTCTAACAATTTGTTTTTGTTGTTTTTTGTTTTTCAATTTGCAGTTTCTATGTGGATGACATTCCAATTGATTTTTTCAAATCTGGAAGAGAAGGAATTCCATATCCAAACCAACAACCAATGACATTATATGCAACTATATGGGATGGAAGTTCTTGGGCAACAGAATATGGAAAAATAAAGCTTAATATGAGTTATGCTCCTTTCATTGTCTCTTACAGAGATTATGAAGTTGATGGTTGTGTATGGACTGGACATGGTAACAACACACTTTGTTCTAACCATAATAATGCCTTTTGGAAGACACATACAATAACCATGTTTGAGAAAGAGATGTTAGCACATATTCACAGGAATTACATATTTTATGATTACTGCACAAGTGATCCCTCAAAATTTAATCCTACAGAGTGTGCTGCAGGGCTACTCCAATAGAGATAGTAGCTTGCAGAAAAATTAATTTTGGTGGTTTCACATAATTTGAAAACCAGCTCCTGTACTTAGTTTTATTTATTTTATTTTTTTTTTGGATTCTTTAATTTGATTATTGTATGGATTTGTAAATAACTAAAAGGCTGAGGTTTTGTTTGTGTGATATGGTTTTGAGTTGTATAGGGAATATAGGGAGAATTATCCTTTCTTGATTCAAATATGTACTTCCCTTGAAAAGAAAGAAATGAAGAAAAAGTATAACAAGAAGAAACCCATAAATATTTTTTTAGTGATAAGTCCCCAATGGAGTTAACACACTAGGGTATTCTCATTAGAAAACTAGGTTGACTTTGTTGAAGTAGCTATATACTTTTTCTTCACGTCAACAACATGGTCATACTTTTTAATTTTTTTGATAAAAGTTTAAATATATTAAAAAAAAAAAAAAAAAAAAAAAGAAAAATACACTTGCCAAGAAGGCATCAACCATCAAAATTAAAAGAGGGGTAAATAATCTTCTCCAATTCCCTACAAGTGTAGTTTGGGTCTTAGAGCTCAACATGTGGCAGGGGCGACATGCAACAGTGCCAAGCTCGAGAAGAAAGAAAAAAAGAAAAAAAAAAAACGACTCAATCGACTTTGGATTATTGGATGTCATGCCTATCAAGTGTCAACCGTTCAATTCCAAACTGCATCGTACTCGGTGGTCAAGAAATTATTCAAAAGAAAGAGGATATATAAAAAACCAAGGGTAAAACAAGACAAAGTATGATACACCAAAATTAAGGGGGAGGGGAAGAACAAAGAGGAATATCCCAAGCGAAGGCCATATGCCTATTTCTAATAAGGTCAGGACTCAGGACTCAGGACAGACACAGCAATTTGTAAGTGAAAGAGTTATCTGCAAAGTAGAAAAATAGGTGTCCAACAAGTCAAGATTCCAGGTTCGATTCTCGTGGTCAATAACCTCAAACACCCTCTCTAAGGAACAATATTGCAGAGGCCTTTGGTGTTGCACTTTGAAACCTTTTAAAGTTGGAATCCAATTGTCCTCCCAAATTCTTCCTTTCTCCACAGTTTCAATCCGCCACAAGAGATCAGATGGAAGTACTTTTTGTCCTTCGAAAATGCAATGCGATGCCTACGACGGCTGGTTACCTTGTCTTACATGAAAGAAAATCCATATGAGAAAATAATTGATTTTGTGAATTTATCCCATAAGATTCTATATTGGACATTGTTAATTTCCAAGCTACTTTTGTAAGAAGGGCATGGTTATGTAAATGCGAGTCTCTTTGAAATCCCAACTCATCTTTCGTCTCTTTTGATCGACGGAGTTGAAGCCATGAAATCCAACGAATTTTGGACTCTTGGTCTAATTGTCCCCAGTAGAAATTAGATGAAGCTTTAAGGAGCTAGTCATGGGAGTACAATAGGAGCTTAAAGTGGAAGCTTGCACAGTTTGACATTGAGAATGCCACGTAATTCAATATGACTTCTCTTCCAGCACCATGGTTTGAGGTATCCATATCATATCGCCTGTATTGGGCAATACATACCAATTTTACAAGTGACCAATCCCGAAACCATGTCGATACTGTATTGATGACACGGTATGGACTATGGATAAGGAGTAAAATGGTCAAAAAATCCATTTTTAAAAGAGAATCAAGGGTAAATTTGTCCGATACGATCAATCCAATACCATATTGGTTTTCAAGTTGACCAATACCCATTCCAATACCATGCACTAAAACCATGCCCAGCATGGAATAAGAGATGTTTTTTCCAGCCCTGCTGTCTCAGAAGTTTTGTCTCTTAAATCTTGGAACATATGCACTTTAGATACCCCAAATTCAGTCTGCATAAGGGACTTCCAAGATCCAAGACAACCAGCAATTTTTCTTTTAAAATGTGGGCAAGGATTTGAATGTCTGTCTGTCCATAAAGTTTCAGTCCAATCTGATCAATCATGCGGCTGAAATAGGCATCCAACCAAAGCTTAGTTATGTGGCTGAAATAGTAATAGTAATAGGCATCCTATTACTATTATTAATAGTGCCACAGCATTACAATTATTATAAAGAAAAAATTTTCGTTCACCAATGGAGTAGGAAGAATTCCCTCACCATAGAGTCCCATCACATACTTCCACCCTATTGTTTAGGGTCGATAATACCAATCCCCTTGGGCAATGGGGACCAATGGCCATGGTGAACCCGACAACCATTGCCAATAACACAAATTCACCAAAAAGGAGATAATATGATGAGATGATCCAATAGGAAGCGAGTGACAAAATATTATTTCCATTACTTAAGAATTATCCAAGTCAATAAGCCAGAACAGTTTATACTTGCATAAATGACAAGAAATATATTATAATTGTCTCATCAAGAGCTGTAAATTTTTATAGTGCACCAAAACAATAAATTGATTCCACCTTCTTCAAGGTGCTATTTGAGCATTCTACATGGCTCCTGATTTTATAAGGATTCAAATTATTTCTAAAAAGAGATTACATTTTCAGATTTTTCACAGAAGCAGGAAACCCCCAACAGTGACTTGGAAAAAGAATGATATACTCCAAAAATATTAAAAAGGTATCGAGCTTGAAAATGTGTTTGTTGGCAGCCTGGATAGAATTCTATCAATCCAAAACTGCTATGACTGCATCCACTATTTCTTGGGTAGTGCTGTCTCCTCCAAGATCTTTTGCTCGATACTTTCCTTCTGAGATGACACGCTTCACAGCAGTCTCCAATCGATCAGCAAATGAGGGGAACTGGAGATGCCTCAGCATCATTGCAGAAGAAAGAAGCAGGGCCACTGGGTTAGCCTTCTTCTGCTCCAGCAACTTCTCATTCCCCACGTTACCTGCTGAAGCACCTTGCTCAAAGACAGCATGATCAGCCCCAACATTGCCTGCGAAACATCAAAATCCGAAGTAAGGTGAAAGTTTTAAAGCCAGGATAGAAAAGGTATGAAACGGGAAAAAACCATGAACGGAGGGATGCACATGTGCAAAATCTTTTACAGGAAAAAGCTTTAATTTCTCAAGAACAATTAGTTTTTGAAGTAATATCTGTCCACATGCACATTGATGAAAAAAGGCACCCCAAAAAAAAAACAAATTAACATTCTCTTGTAGTACATGAAATTAATGTCCATGATAAATCTGTCAAGCAGTCGAACACAATTGAGTCAAACTTGTTTCACTAGAGCCATAAAGGATAAATCAATTTCTTAAAAAGCCTTCCATTATAGTATTAGAAAAAAAAATTGACATTAATACTCAAGGACAACATAATAAAATCCAAAAGTATCTACCTATTCTCAAGTGATAGCATCTACATTCACAACTTGGAAAGAGGTCAAAAAAGAAAAAGAGGGATAGAGTGCATCAAATTTTTAAAAGACTACCCCCAGGCATGACACCAGTGCCTCCAGCTATACCCGCTGCTGTATTTGCCACAAGGTTACCATAAAGATTGGGTGTTACCTGCAAAAAATAAATAAACATGCATTAATTATATATAAAAATGTTGGAGAGTAATATGACCAACAACAAAAAATAGTGCTATTCAGTTGGAATTAAATAAAACCCTAATTTTGCAAGGCTGCTCAATAACCCAATCAAGTTAGTGAATTGGCATGAAACAATACAAATGAACAAGCATGAATTGCAGATAAAACTGTCTTTACAATAAGAATACTAAAGGAAAGCTAGAAAACAGAAGCTTTAATTTATAAGTGCTCCCTATCATACACCAATTCTAGTTAGTGATTTGGCATGCTCATTCATGATGAAGTAGGAATACATAAAAGTTGCTCGCTGAACAAATCTGCTGTACAATCTATAATATTGACCAAGGTCCATGGAACCTTCACTAGGTGAATGTTAGAAGCCCCCTTCCTATAAGTCAAAAATAGAGATCAGTCCTGAAGAACTTGTAGCCCTCCCAAGGTGCTTTTCTGTATCATATAGATCTAATTCCCTTCTAATTTGCCTTGAGTGTGTAAATGGCTTGCAACACCCTTGGTCTAAGTTTCATTCATCACTGATAAAAGCGGTAAATAAGAAAAATTGACCATTGAAGTCCCCAAAAAACCATTAATAGTTAGAAAAGGCCCACTATCCAACATACACTGACAGCTAAACATAGAACAATTTTCAAATCAGAAAAATAGAGGAAGCAGTCATTCACTTTGTACACTTCATAGAAAGACACAATAATACATATCTTTCACCTTAGAAGCAACTTTGTATGTAGGTCCCAAGGGGGAAGTGAGGATTCTTTTCAAGTGGGGAAACACTAAGCCTATTATATAATTGTATTTGCTGTAGTATTATTATCTCATTAATAACAAATTGCAGAATGAGGCTGTAAACAAAAAAATTGACCATTTTAGTCATTAATGACAAAAAAAAAACCATTAATAATTAGAAAAGGCTCACTATCCAACATATGCTGAGAGCTAAACACAGAACAATTTCCAAATCAGAAAAATAGAGGAAGCAGTCATTTCACTTTGTACACTCCATAGAAAGCCATATAAAAATACATTATCCTAGTGTGGTTGGTTTTCCCAATTCTAGGGCAACTAGGTTTTTTTTTTCTGACATTCCCCTTGCAATTAGGATTCCCTAGAGTCTTCTTCACTATGATGCCAACTTCTTGCTGGTGGTTTAGAGTTCAAAAAAACAGAAAAACGTCTTAAGGTAGGAGGAAGAGAAATAAGTGAAGGGAGTCAATCAGACTTGGCTCTCCCTATTTTATTCATATAGATACCCTTGCAACCACGGTATTAGCGTCCCTCCATTTTCTGTTCTCAAACCAGCCTTATGAAACTGTGGGTCTGGGATATCCACTTGCGAAGAAATACATCGGTCATTCCGTAGAAGTTACTCCATGAAACCAACTTTGGTGCTTTAGCCTTGGGATTAACTGGTTCCTATTTGTAGGTCAATTGGACTATGAGTCCCATTTATGTAAGAGGTTGTGCTTTATCTCATAGAATTACCTTCTTTGGTGTTTCACATGATTTCTTGGACTTATCTACCATCTGCTATAAATACCTTAAGTCTTGAACAACTGGATTTGGAGGTCTCTGTTAGTGGAAAACCAGACCCCAACACGGATGCAAGCAGATCAAGAAGTCTAAACATAATGGGGGGCCAAATCTAGGATAGAACCTAAACTAGGGTTACGGATATTAAATAGTCAACCTAAAAGATTAAATTAGAAAGGAATCCGGAAATAGATGCAAAGATTGAATCTGAAACAACCCAGAGCAGAAATTAATTTAAGAAAAAGGAATCTCAATCTTAAATCGGATTCTTTTTCTTTCTTTTCTTTTCTTTTCTTTTTTTTTTTAAAGGGGGAAAAAGAATCTAATTTAAAATATCTCTTTTTCTTACATTAGATCTGAGATCACTTCAAGAACATAATCAAGTTTCAGGATCTACAAGTAGAAGCAATTAAACAAAAGACAGATTACAGGAAAGAATAGCGGAGTAATTGGCATCAATATCTGAGACCACTTTCTGTCACGGCTCTGATATTTAGGCTGGTCAGGTATAATGAAGAAATCAGGACTCAGATTCAACAAATAACTACATCTCAATAACTCAGCTCAAAGCTTTATAAAACTCTGGTCAATTTATGCTAAACAATAATACCGGGAAAACAAAATTTATGCTAAACCATTAGAGAAATTGATCAAAAACAACTAGGAAGCAAAATAGACTAAATCTAATAATGAAGCTTGTTTAAATAAAAGAAAAGACAAGAAGATTGAGATAAAAGGGCTGTTCACTGTGAACAGAGATAGATTCAACATTAATCCACTTGAAAGAGATTCATAATTTAAATTAAAACCAAGGTCGCCTAGGAATTGGTAAAGCCAAACTTTGGCCCATTTTCCTTCATTACCACTTTACACCCTTTTGCCTCCTCTCCACCTAAATTCCCAAATTTTAAGCTCCCAGGTATAAGAAAAAGACACCGAACCCTAACTTAAACCCTTATTTGAGTTTTCTAACTTTTTCTCTCTCATCCCAAATTCAATAGGTATGTGATCCAATATATTATAAGTATATAGCACAACTAAAAAAAATAAACAAATGAAAAATCAATTTAGACAGAATCTTAAAATTACAACAAGAATTGATACAGTGTAGATAGATAGAACATGAATCAAAACCAACACCAATTGATCAAAACGCATCTCTAACAGATCTAGTCATCTAGTTGTCAAGGCGTCGCCTAGTCATCACCTAGGCGTCCAGGCCTTGGACTCCTTGCTCGCCTAGTTGGTGTCACCTTGCTTTTGGACCCTCTCCGTCGCCTTGGATCGCCTAGCCGCCGTGACAAATATGCTAGTCAATATGGCTTACTAAATTGTATACTAAAGTAAACTACAGCAACTAGAACCCTAGATATGAAATTTAGGGCAACATTTGCCATAATTTATTGGAACTAGTTGGACCGATATGAAACTATAAAGAATAATGGCAAGTTCTATATAAGACAGATATGGAAGTGCAAGAATTCAAATCAGAAACTTTTAAGTAAACAGAAACAGAGTTTAGAAATAGAATTAAAAGCGAAATCAAGGGAAATATAGGGCAGATATTTAAGAAAGAGGAGAAATTGAATATCCCATAAATCAATGGTCATATCAGCCAAAAATCTGGGTCCATTCTACTAAATAAAATAAAAGATTTCACTTGGTGCTACCAGGGGTGAAAGGCTCAGACATAAAGACTAAGAAAACAGCGTAGGGGTCATAGCAATTGATGATAGAAAGGATTTAAATCTGACTTTTTTTTTTTTGTCAGATTCAATGAGAATTGATACCAAGAGGTAGCACTTAAGCTCTTGGTTCAAAAGAAAAAGAAAATAAGAAGTTACGGAAGAATTAGATAGCTCAAAAATAAGGGTAAAAACAGGGTACTGCCAGGAAGAAGGGAAAATAATGGAGAACTAACCTGAACTGGTGAGAAATGAGTATATGACTAGAATGAGAAGAATTGAATCAGAGAAGTTGTGTGTGTGTGTGTGTGTGTGTGAGAGAGAGAGAGAGAGAGAACAAACCAGCAACCAGACAGGCTCTTCAGGAGAAAAAACTTGTTTCGCAAATTCATAACTCTTTTTTTTTTTGGGGGGGGGGGGGGGTGGTGGGGTAGGGGGGTCATTTATGCACTTCAAAATAACAAAACCCAACTTAAACAAGTGACTCTCTACTCCTATTAGCATTCTAATATTGATTATTGAAAACTAGTGTCTACACTCCTTTAATTAGCCTAATCAACTTGTTACCTGGACCCCATTTACTAATTCCCTTATACTAGATTTTGGGCTTATAGATTAGGCTCATTACAATGAAACCCTTAAAATTATAAGCCCAACACACAAATATTGGCTAGCCCAAGGTCTGTTTAGGCCTTCAGAGGGTTTAGGATTCCTAATTGGTCCATCTGATCTAACCAATTGAGGGGTGCTGCATCATTCACGTAGAAAAAATGGAACCTATGTGCATGCATAATGCATATTGGCCATCGCCAGGCAGCCTCCTGGAAGTATTAGCATTAGATCAGGTAGGCTTGCCTGGACCTCCATTCACCACCTGGTCCCCTAGGCATAGGCGCCACCTTAACAACACGGCCGTAAACATATTCCATTCCATACAGTAAAAGCAGTCTGTTAATTTCTCTGTACTAAAGGCCTGACAGACTGAATATCTGTACTATCTGACTTCTATATTGATTCATTGAAGAGATTCACAAAAGAGAGAACTACCTTCCATTAGGAAACCAACTAATAACATAAAATGGACTCCTACTTCTGACAAGAAGTAAAGACTAGTCTAGTATGTATTTATTTATTTATACCTCTTCTATTCAAACACCAAATTGGAATAAACAATGACCCTGAGCCCACAACCTCAACACTTAACCAAATAAAGGAGAATTACAACAAAAACCTAATAACTTATAAACCCCAAGGCATTGGAGGGGCAATTAGGCGACACAAGGCATTGGAGAGGCGCCTAGGCACCCTAGGTCACAGTATATGTAATACATAGTTATCAAGGCGTCGCCATGGCGTCCAGGCTCCTTGGTCGCCATGGCGGGTGCCTTGCCGCCATGGCGGTGTTGCCTTGAATTTTGACCCTCTAAAACGCCATGGTCGCCTTCCCGTCTTGATAACTATGATGTAATATAGCAATGACAACTTTATACAATTATGCTTATATATGACATAGAAGTCATGTCAATGTAATATGATATAATTATGCCAGTAATGACCTAATATGAGAAAACCAACATATAATAAACAAAGCATAGGATATAATACAAGCATATTCATCAAAATAACAAAGCAATAAACATAAATCAACATAAATTGTTGAAGTATCAAAAAACTAATATAATATAAGGTATTCCGTCACAAGGCTACAAAGTGATGCCTAGCCATCCAAGACAGCCGCTTTTCTTGCATTAAAAACAAGGCGTGTTGTTGCCTTGGAACTCAAGAAGGTGCTTGGACGCAGGCAACACCTTGACAACTATGATAGTCACCATTACGAAACACGTTACAGTAACCCTTTTTGACAAATCAAAGCCTGGCAATCTATGCTGGAATGCTCCTGCATCACATATTTTCACTTTGGGGCCCATATTCAGGGTGTAGGGTTATCATTGAGGTTTTTATGGTTAGATCTCAGATTTTATGACGCAGAAGGCGCTGCAACAACTGTAGAAAAGCCCTTATATTCCCAATCCAAACCTTTAGCAAAGTTCGAGGTTTAGTTTTGAGCCAGATTTCGGTCAAGCCCGAAACCGAAATGTTTCAGTTGAAACCAAAATTTCGGCAGAAACTTGTAATTTTTTTCTGGGAATTTCGATGTTTGGTTTCGTAGGCCAAATGGCCAAATTAGGTCATGAAATTTGTAGGGCACCCTATTTTATACCCCCTTTAAACACAGTAGAACCCTTAGATTGTAAATAAAAACACACCCAAAATGATAGTTTGGCTTTGGACCCTAGGAAACCTTATGTTGTACGATGTTGTATACACAAAATTTAGTAGTAGATTCTAGAATACACATAATTCTATTAAAACAACAAAAATATGCTTTAGGAATGAATAAACATATAATTAAAAATCATTTCATGTTTATCAAATGTTATACATGGTTCATTACAAAGATATGGGAGTGATTTGGCCAAAACTTACAAAAATTGAGGTTTTCAAGGAAGTTTCCATTTGTCGAAACTAGCAAAACGATACCGAAACTCAAAACATGGTCGAAATTTCATCAAAACTGCAAATTTTCGATCGAAACCATGCATTTTATGCACAGAGTTTGACTGAAAGAATATCAAAATCCGAAACTGCAAAATTTCGTTTGAAACTTTGACATATATCGCAGTAGGTTTCGTTTCGAGACCTTGCGAAACCGAAACAAACCTCGATGCAAAACCTCGTACATTGAACTATAGTGCCTTTACCGAAAGAACATTATAAACCTGTCCACAAAGGCACATCAACTTCAAACTTCTCAGTTATAAGAATCGAGAATTCCTCCTAAGGAGAAAAAAGAATAAAAGACAATTATTCAGGACAAATTGTCCTTGCACCATTCGTCATTTAATTGCTCCAAAAGAGAACATAACAATATACAACAGAATGCCAACAGAACATGGATCAAAAATATGAAAGGGGAATATTGCATCCCAAAGTCCATCCAAATGTAAGCATCAACTCACCCAAATATAAAAATAACATTTTTCAAAAATTTCACAGGAAAAAGCAATTATGTATTTCAATTCAATCTGAGAGAAATCAAGACACAGAAGTCATAAAAGAATCAAGATGGATAGACAAATATAAATGACTAAATGAGGATAAAAATACTTTGAACCATTAAATAACATACCATGACATCGAATTGCTCTGGCTTTGAGACAAGTTGCATGCAGCAGTTGTCCACAATAATCTCATTATACTTAATTCCTGGATATTTTGTTGCTACCTCACGACAAGATTCTAAGAATAGACCATCTGCAAGCTTCATAATATTGGCTTTGTGCACAGCAGTCACTTTCTTCCGGTTGTTTAAGTATGCATACTCAAAGGCATATTTGGCAATCCGCTCCGAGCAGAACTTTGTAATCACCTAACAAAAGGTCTAGATGAGAACAAGCAATCCCACAGAAACATTTCTACTAAACAATAGATAGGAAATTTGAAGAAGAAACACTATAAAGAAATGAAAATGGAACACGATTAGTTATCACAGATCCCACTAAAAATTTACACCAATAACAAAGGAATGATCAGCAACTTCACAATGCAATCCATTGGGCAGTGGTAGTATCACCAACCAAATAATAAAGCAACTCAACTGGAGGTTAAGGAAACTCTCTCCATGTATCGTATTGAAAATAAAGTTGCATTCCAGAATTTCATGTATCTAGGTATTCAAGTCATGTTATTTAAAAAATAGCGAATAAGATGATCATTGATAACGCTGGGATAGCCCCATAAGCTTTACACACTTAACATATTCCCAGTAATTTTACTTATGGATGCATCAATGCCACCATCCAAAATCTCCAGAGGGTAAGGGAGAAAGAAAAAAAAAAGATCGAAGCCTTCACCTAATTTTTTGATAGACGAAAGATGTCAAACAAGTTCAGGAAGAACTATTGCTGGCTATGTTTCTTGATAAAGTTTATGATATTACAAACTTCTATAACTTACAATAAATCCAAATCTATTACGTTAGAAAAATATGCAGCCTGCTTAAGAATGTATTATGGCTGCACATACTATTTTTTGAAAATAGTAACATTTTAAGTTTAATCATGAAAAGTACCAAATAAACACATATAATTAAAACAATATATAGAATATGAAGAAAGATAATGGGATGTAATCTGTGATTTTCCTTTTCGGACAGCTAAAGAAAACAACAACAACAACAAACAAACGAACAAACGGTACTTGCAGTTGTTCGTCAACCTCTCCCCCACCTTATTGAAGTTGCTTCCATTGTTGATCACCATCTGCACCACCTTTTGGTTGTTCCTCATCCACCACCTCCATCAACAACTTGTATATATTCTTAACATCCTTCTTGCCCTTGGATGCATCCACAAACTTCAAGAACATTGTCCTCCCATCGCAATACACCATGAAGTTAATGATGGACTGTTTAGTGAGTCCAGTCCAACCATCACACATCATGGTGACACTGCAACCTTCCCATATTGGCCAGTTGGCCACAGCTTGTCAATATATTCCACAAGCTCATCCCTTTGATTGTCAAAGTAGACCTTCTTGAACTAATTTGTGGTTGGCCCGTTCACTCATGAGCCAGCTCTCCCTACTATATCAAGCAACTTCTAGTAGTAACGGCCCTCAGTGGCATTGGCTGGTATGTTGTGGTAGAAAAAACACTTATACACGGCTTCACTGACTTTAGTTCTCCAATCTAACTGCAGATGCTTAACTTCTTCCATTTGGCATTATGTTGTTTGAATATAGCAGGATCCATATTAGCGATGCAACTGACATCTTCATCGAGTTGGGATGCCCGCATACTCTGCTCCCACCAAAAAGACAAGATAGTTTTTTTCTGCCTCTTCTTCCCAGTTTTGTCAGTGCAAATGCTGAACCACTACCAGTACCGGCCTCTTGCTGAGTCAGTCTAGAGGAACCAGCTCCTTCCCTTCTCTCCCTGGCTCTTCCTTCTTGCCAATGTGTGAATCCCTTCCCTCTGCATCTGGCTGTAAATCATCAGGCATATGTTCATCTATGTCATCATCATATTGCTCCCCAACACTTTGAGTGTTTCTCCATCACTGCCTCACTGAACTCGTCTCTTACATTTTTCTTTTACACCCTCATATGAATATTACCCTATAAGTGGGCAGCTATAAACTTCTGCACCTCACTAAGGCAGTATGGGCATTACTTCAAATCCTTGAGGCCACCTACCAAATGCTCCTTCAATCTAGTGACTCCATCACCACCCATCCTTTTGCCCCAACAATTACATTGGGTTTTCTATTTATCCCAATTCAAGGGTGTTCCATGTTTCCATGCTATAACCTCGTCCTTATCACCCATGATACAAGTATCCTACACTGTTGAATCAATAAACAAGAACTAGACAAATATTACTTCCATCTAAGATTCAAGAATATAGAGGGTGGGCCTTGGTGCAACGGTAAAAGGTTGCTCCTTTGTGACCAAGTGGTCACGGGTTCGAGTCTGAAAACAGCCTCTTTGCGAAAGCAGGGGTAAAACTACGTACATTATGGCCCTCCCCAGACCCCGCAGTGGCGGGAGCCTCATGCACTGGGTACGCCCTTTTTTATGGTTCAAGAATATATTGAGCTTGAACTTATCTACCCTAAACATCCAAGCATGCATCAATCAACAGTTTTAAACCAACTTAGGAAGCCATTTCTGATTTTTCATGTAAATCCCATATTTTTTTTCCCCCAAAAAATATTTTTTTATGCTTTTTCAGAAATAAATGACCTACTTAACAATAATTAAAATTGGGACAACACATTAATCACACATTCAGTTGAAAAATATAACAGCAATATTTTCAATAATTTTTATGCATTTTCCTCACAAAACAAAATATTTTTCCTTTTTTGAAATTTTTTTAAAAATAAGGCATCTACATGAACTTGAAGATCTCCCTAATGTGTCTTGCATATAAAAATATGAGCCTCAACTAAGACATATTTACCTAAACTTCTTGAAAAACTTGATTCCATGCAAATGGGATGTTAACATCACGATTACGTAGTGTTATTTCTTCAATTCAAGCAACAAACCACAAGAAATTAGCAAGGGTTGGGCATTTGCCTTGAAAAAAAATGCAACTTGGGGTTAAAAAGTGAGCAAAAGAGGCTTCAGTCCATCCCAAATGTCAAAGATTATGCTCCACAATCTCAGTCAAGAGATTCAATCAGCAGAAACTAGCAGCAAATTGAAGATTTATCGCAAAAACTGGGCTTAAGGGTAATTTCTCCCAGTTTCGAGGGTTTCGGCTCTTTCTCTGGTGAATTGGTCGAAATGAGGTATTTACATACCTCTAAAATATCATTGTGGGACTTCGGCAAACTATGGTATTCCTCCTAGTTTTCCTAGCATTGCATTTCAGTACCTGCCGAAACCAAAATATTTCATCCAATTCTGACCATTTCGACAGAAATTTGGGACCAAATTTACAAGTACCTAAGTTAATCTTTTTATCCCGAGTCCTACATCAATGGCAGATTCATTTTCACAAGCAGCTTGAATTAATAGACATACAGAATGCTACTGGTAGTTCAGAATGTCTAACAGTTTAGAAGATTAGGATGCATCAAAAAATTCTCTCAACTATGGGCAACACAATTAAAACAGAGTATAGCGCCCTTCTTTTGACAAGTAACTGGCAATCTAAAGATAAAAGAAAAGAATGTAAGAAAGTCTATGAGATTCTGAAAAGGCTGAAGAAGCCCCAAGGAAACAAAAATCAAGAGAAAGAATTCTGACAAAATGAGTCATCCATGGCCACCTCATGAGGAGAAATATTAAGACCGACCACAATCTTTCTCCTCCATTTTGGGCTTGATTACATATTTCCCTCACAGTTTTGCCAAGTTAAATAAATCAGTATTATAACCTTCCAGTATATAACGAAGCTTTCCCCTTACTGGCTTCTTGTTTGCTTTCATGTAATTAAAATTCATTAGTTCAGAGAGGCAGGGAAGAAACAATAAAAAAAATTAATATAAAGGACTAAAGAAAAAGAAAAAATAAAAAAAAAAACACATTCTTCAGAGGAAACATCCATCTTCAAAGTAAAGAACTAAAGCAACAGAAAACCTGAAGATCAACTGTATTTCCTGCAAATCTATCAGAGTTACCCTCTCAGTGATGAACTCGCAATAATCACATTTACAAGATTTTATTTTATTTTATTTTGTCTGTGTGTGTGTGAATTATGGGGATAACAGAATAATAATTTATTAGAAGAAGAGGCAGAAAATACAGGACGAGGCCCAAAAGGACAAAAAAATAACCAACACAACAAACCCAAGGGCCAAAAGGCCCAAGGATCACCACTTCTTCAAGAACAAAAAAAAAAGCATCACAGTACCCATGAATCACCAAATTCCCTGATCAACAAGGGCAAATCAAGAAACAAAAAGAAACAGAAAATAGCCTAAAAAGAATACCTTAAGGCTCTCAACGACACCAGGAACAACTTCATGCTCAAGCCCTGAATACTCCCCTTCCGTATTCTCCCTAATCACCACAATATCGACATTTTGATGCCTTGTTGGCAGACCAGGCAGATTGAAACAATTCACAAGCGAGGCATAGAGATCAAGCTCCTTTCTTAACTGAACGTTCAACGAGCTGACACCTCCTCCAACTGGAGTGGCCAAACCACCCTTCAAGCAAACTTGGTTCTTCCGTATTGAATCAATCAACTCCTGAGGAACCTTTGTCATGTCACCATGAATTTCATACTTCTCAAAATACACTGGAGCATGCATTGCTTCCATGACCTGCTCAACTGCACCTGTAACTAGAGGACCAATCCCATCACCTGGGATTAAGGTAACAGCTCTTGGAGCACCATCACCAGGCCGGGGCATGTAGGTTACAGATCTATTCATCTGAAGATTCAACCCTAGCCCCCGAGATGGAGGTACAGTTTCAAGGAGTTGCTTAAGAAGCCGCATACTTCTTGCCATGGTAGAAATCTGTTCAAATATTAGATTTAGTACTAGTTTTGAAAAGCCAAAATCAGGGAGGGAGGAAGGGAGAAAAACGAGAGAAAGAATATAACAAAAGTTAGCATAAAATTCCTAAGAGAATATAACATATTTTTACTATTATGCACAAACTTTAACATGCTCAACTCTATCATTGACAGTAGAATAGTAGATATTAGATTTTCCACACTTCCTCTTCAAATATCAACAATATATGATATCCAACCACTCTATTTTTCTTCTGACAAGTCAAGATCAACAGTTGTCTCAAAGTGAGACAAAGTAAATGTTAGAAGTTTCATTACATCTAGCATGAAAGAATAGCATCAGAAAATACTAGTCTTAAACCATGCTATCTGCACATTGAAGGGAATAGCTAGATCCATATCTGTCTCAAGATTTAGGAAATGAATAGCTGATTCCGTTTTGGCCCTTTCCTATAGCAACGTACATATCAGTAGTTCAAAATTCATACCTATATCCTAACTGTTAGAATTTTAGAAACAGTGGATGCATTGATGAGGGATTATATTCTTAAACAAAGACCATTGCAACATGAGTTACGAAATTTCTCTGTCTCAAGAGTCAGGTACAATAAATTATTATGAGCCCATCTCAATACCAATGGTATGCTGATTTCCAACCAACCCTCCCCTCCCCCCTCCCCCCCCCCCCTTTCCTTCTAGTGTGGTTAAAACATTCTACTAAGATTAAAATTTTCTACTGGTAGATCCTTGAACAAAGAGTAAGAATTCAAGAAATCTCTGAGGTACCAACAGGAAAATAATCACCTTTTAGTCGAATATCTGGTTGACAGAGATCAAAGCAAGAGAGCTCAGACAATTTGGAAAATCTGAAGGAGGAAATGTATGGTTCGACTTCTGTTTAAATGAATTCCGCAACTGACATAAGAAGGAAATGTGAAACATATTGGTATAGATCTTTAAGCAGCTATAGTTTGCACAGCCTGTGTATCCTGTATGGTATTGTAAACCACTTTTTCATGTGTTTAAATAATAAATACTCTTTATCAATAAATTTACTCAATATTACCATGGAGCATGATGCGGTTCCGGGTTCCGAAACCCTTAAATTGGATTGCTATGGGCCCACCCAAGTGACAAACAAATTAAACAATATGGTTGATGGCAATTCTGTAATTATCTTGAAGCTCAGAATCAATCAAGTAAAGAGAAATAGACTTAAGGTCATAATTGGAAGCAAACATGTAGGTGGAGGTATTTCTGAAAATCAATACTAAAGGAGGAAAGAAGAAGATTAAAGAATAACAAGGATTAATGGAAGGGAAAGAGGTGAGAGTATGGATAGATGGCACCTAAAACGCACCTAAAACGAGACAAGATCAGGGAAGAAGAAGAAATAGCAGTATTTGTGCACTTACAGCTCTTGGCAGCAACACCAACAAAATTTTCCCTTCTGTAATCTACTCGATTGTAGGTTACATACCAGTATATAAAGAAAATAATGAGGACTCCTAATTGGATTCTAAAACTGAAAATAGACTAGGAACTTGACTCAATCTCCTACTGACTCCTATGACAGCTAACATTATCTAATTGCAATAAAATTACCAAAAAAAAAACACTACATGTGTGTAACTGCATAAGATCAAGATCCAATCGAGCCTCAGAAATCACCATTGTTGCATCCTTGTGTTCTCTGCCACATGGCAATATCAGTAAGCACCCAGACCTTTGTGGACATATCCAATCATCATCTAATTTATATCCAACCCACCATTTGACATATGTAAAATGATGCTTTGGAAATTGTTAAGTCAGCTCTATTTGAAGAGCAGGGACAACTGAAAAGACAAGCGGAAAATCCCCATACATGGTATGACATAATGCAATAGTCCACAAAACTTGACATGAAACCACCCAACAGATTCCCCATCTATCCAGCAATCAGGATGACCGGCACAAACTGGCCAGCAGCAGGACATATTTCCTGCCAAGGCTCAGACAGAAAACTTCTGTTTTAAAAATGAGTGAACTTTTCCAGAATGGGCTGTTCCGATAAACTAATCAGAATGGACCAAATATCTGTCTTGTGGGCCTGTGGCAGATAAGATGAAGCCCAAGTTTTGTGGAAGGGTAGACCCCAAGGTCCCCTGCCTACCTGTCAAGTATCAGCCAAGACAGATTTTGCCAAGTGGCAAAATAAAAATTTGAAAAATGCAGGGACTACGGGAGGGTGCTGGAAATACACACAACGTTGAAAAATACAAGGATGAATGGACATACATAAGATGCACAACTATTCAACAGTCAGTTGGCCAAATTTAACTACCCATGTGGCTCAAAATGGTGGATCATTCTGATAAGCTTATCAGAACATGGCCATGAAACCAAAATTGCTCAAAATGGTGGACCATTCTAATTAGCTTACTAGAACAAAACCTTGAAAACAAAACAAAAATAAATAAATCCCTTCTAAAATATGGAAAGATTTTATTTAAAACTAAACTACAACAAATATAAATTCGCTAAATAATTAAATATAACTAATATGCAACTCTACGAGATTTCTATATTACATCTTTTTTCTTTTGTGAATGGGTTTCCCCACCACACCCTTTTGCCCTTCATTACTAACAATTTTAGTAGAACAAAAAAGAATTATGATGGTCCAGTTTTTCATAGAGGAGAAAGGTCCAAAGATCCCTATGCTACAGCACAAGCTAAAAAAACAAAAAAAGTGAATTTTCTGCATATAGATCATTTTTTATAACTGACAGCTAACCAATTTATTAGAACAAAGAAGTATAGTACTGCAGTCCTCCAAAGAGAATGAACAAAAGATTATGATACTAAAGCAGAAGCTGAAAAATACAGAGTGAAGTTTCTTACCTTTTCAATTTTCCTATCCTTCCAAAATTTCTTCAGAACAAATAACTGTTCCTTCAAAAAAAACATATAAAAGCAGATCTTAGTAGGAGACTTCAAAAAAAAAGTAGTAAATGGATTGTCTAATAGAAACAAACAATATGCCCAATAAACGAAGATCCCTAGGAGGGGGTAAGCAATGTCATAATGTTAACTCACCTTCAAGATTCAAAGCTTTAAAGGGAAAACTGAGAGAAATAAGGTCTCACAGTTTCCCTCTGGCCTCTGTATCAGCTTTCACCTGCAAAAATAAGGGATAAATCACACTATAAGCATGGAAAATTGTTTCAAAAACTAGTCGTGAGGATCCATATGAGACAGGTTTTCTCTGGCTGAAGAACATGGCAACAGGCAAAAATCGAGGCAAAAAACCAATACATGTTCATGATGGATCATACAATTGAGATAGGCTACCAAATTGAACATATGGCCTAAGCAGGGGAATCCCCATCTATCCAATAGTCAGAATATGAGCAAATGATGCTCCAGACCCAGATCAGGACAGATAAACGTGTCTAGACTCCACAGCCAGATACATACAAGATCATGAATTTGGGTCCAGATCCAAATCTGCAGGCCCTGCCAACACATGCCAGCTCAGCCTCCAATAAGTTTAAGTATTCGATGGCTAAAATAAGCCCAGCTCCTGAGTCCTACTTATGGAGAAAAACAACAGCTATGTATGATGCAGGTAAACTAGTCCAATTGAGCTTGGTTAAGCCTTGTTTCAAGCCATTGTTGGGATAGATGGGCTTTCAGTGGATTAATTTTGGGTTATTTGTTGTAGTGGGCCTTAATTATAAGCCTATGATGATTAATTTTGGGTTATTTGTTTTACCGGTTCTTAATGATAACTGATAAGCCTGTATAGTGGGTTTGTGGTTCTACACAGGAATAGTAGTTTACTCAAGTGTCATTTATGTTTCCTAGTAATAGTAGAGTTTAGTTGAGCAGTGAGCAAGTAAGTGAGTTTAAGTCTTGTTAGGGGTATTCTATAGCAAGTAGTTCGTCAGTCTAAGTTGGGTTTTGTTTAGGCAACTTGAAAGGACATTTGTTTAGTTGGGTTAAGAGTCCTAAAGTGAGTCTCTTTAGTCTTTATAAACAGCTGTGCTCCTATACGAATTTACTGAGTTTTTTGAAAGAAAAAATTGAGTATAAGTGCTGATGTGTGCTATGTGAGCGTGTGACTGGGGTTCAGACTGGCCGATTGCCTACTCTTCTTCCTCTCAGTTCTGGTTATCCTCTGCAACCAGGTGATATTTCTCCTTGACCTCTTCATCTTTTTTATCTTACTCATCTTCTTTGTCTATAGATTCTAGGCTATCCTTTCTCTCTCCTTTCAGACCTTATATCCATTTGTTACTTCTGATTATTCCCTTCTGGACTTGAGTTTTATTCTTCAAATCCCAATTATTCAAAATGTGTTTACAACATATATCATCAGTTCTTAGATCTGATCATCAATGCCAACTATATAATTCGATTTTGAGCTTCGATTGAAAATTAAGCAACTAGAATTTTATTTGCTTTCTGTTATATGATCTGCAAGGGGTCAAGGTAGTGAATTCCCAATTGTAGTTGGGTTACATCAAGGATCAGCCTTGAGCCCTTATCTGTTTGCGTTTATCATGGATGAGTTAACCAGAGACATCCAAGGCGAGGTTCCTTGGTACATGCTTTTTGCTGATGACATTGTTTTGGTGGATGAGACAAGAGCTGGAATTAATACCAAACTAGAGCTATGGAGATCAACCTTGGAATCAAAAGGTTTTAAGATAAGTAGAACGAAGACGGAGTACATGGTTTGTAACTTTAGTAACTCCAGGACGGATAATGAGGGAGTAAAAGTTGATGAGATGGAGATTCCGCAAAATGACCATTTCAGGTATCTAGGATCAATCATCAGTAAGGAAGGTGATATAGAAGATAATGTCTGACAGAGGATTAGAGTAGGTTGGATGAAGTGTAGATGTGCATCCGGAGTGTGAAATTGCAAAATTTTACAGGTAATAAGAGTCATACAGAGAAACTCCAAGTTTAGCTGGTTCATGTCAGTATCTTCCCCGATGCCACCCTCCTTGTAAATACTTCCACTCTTGGGTAGGGGTGTCAAACGGTCGGTTCGGCTCGGTTTCGGTCCGGGCTGAATCGGTTTTGGTCTCGGAATGGTGAGACCAAAACCAAACCGTAAAGAAACTTCGGTTTTCGGTTGGTTTCGGTTTCGGTGCGGTGCGGCTTCAGTTTATTTCGGTTTTTCAATATCGGGTTAATACCGGTTTTGATCGGTTTGTTTTCAGGTTTGAGCCACAATGAAATCTCAAATTCATAATTTGTAATGAGGAAAGATTCGATAAAAACACTTCAATTCACCTTCTCAAGTCAAAACAAGTATACAACTAAAAATAAGAAAATTGATTTGACATGTTTATGTTGTAATCCGAACAAAGACGAATAAATTATATGGGGAAGAATGGAAGATAATTAATATTCAAATCAATGGATAAATAGAGTTTGTAGAGAAATCATTGTTACAAATCATATAATTATTTATTATTAACTGTAAGGGGAAGATAACTAAAATTGAAATCAATGAATAGTCACTGAGAATATAATTAATATTGAAATCACAAAATGAACCCTACTATCAAATCATTTATTTGATAACCAACTAATTTTGTATAGTAAACAAGGAGATCAATGGAAGAAGCAAGGTTACAAATCAATTTCCTTTCTTTGACAACCTCATACTCATTGGTTTGTAACAATTCCCCTTACAACTAGAAATTTGCTCACTAATATTGAAATCAATGGATAATCAATTCACCTATTCATAACCTTATACTCAATATTATTTTTTTATCGGTTTCATTCTGTTCGGTTTTTTTGGTTTGTCATCGGTCGGTCCAATGCGGCCCGGTTTTCAGCCGGTCCCGTCATACCCCAGCCCAAAACCAATCCAATAAGGATCGGATCAGTCCGTGTTTTTCGGTCGGTTTCGATCAGTCTTAACGGTTCGGGCTAGGTTTTGAAACCCTTACTCTTGGGTAAAGAGGCTCTGCCACGTCTACGTACCAGGCAACCCAAAAAATTAATGACAGATCCTCAATCTGGTCCCATCATGACTATTTGCATAGATTAGCAATGCAAAAAATTAAGTGAGTTCAAACGGATGATCACCACACCGACCTAAGAGATGAAATAGGGAGTTGATCATCAAACAAGCGATCCTCATCTCCCAATTTTTCTTTTTGTTTTCCAAATTTTGTTCTCGATTATAACGTTATTAGGTTTGTTCAAGTAAAGCATCATAGTAATAATAGCGATGACGAAACGAAACCTCAATTACAAAACAAAATACAAGAAATTAAAAGCATTACTAGATGTCATCAAACCCCAATAACAGATGAAATCGAATATTCATTAAAGGAGGGTGGGAAAACAATACACGAACCCTTTTGATTCAAAAGCAAAAATCTGGTCAATGATAACAATACCAACAAATTCATAATTCTTACAAGTTCGAAGCGGGTAAGAGATAAATGAAGAACAAAGAAGTAGTGCTCAAAGTCGATTAAAATGAAAAAATAATTGATGCAATACCTGAGAAACTAGCGAAGATGTATAGATTCCTGAATAGCAGATTTTAAACGCCGATCGTTGCCGTCTCGATCGCGAGCCCCTTCCTTGTTTGGGTAGAGCTGACCAATGGAGAATAAGAGGGATAATACCCACATACAGGAAAAATGAGAAAGTCGGTACCGTAGACCAGTAACGTGGATAGAAAATTAAGGAAAATGAACGCGGGTGACTTCCCCAACCAGTGCCATGGTTAGAAAAAGAATCTAAGGGGCATATATTAGTGGGGCGGGGTTGAGCACGCCACTAGCTTTCCAGAACTAGTGGCTCAACCAATGGGGGGATGGGGGACTTTTCCATGGGGTGGGCGGCGAGGAGAGAGGCAAACATAGCGTGCCCAGCCTTTACTTGTATTAATGATTAAAAATTGGCAGAGGATTCTTGAACAATTGGCATAGGGAACGCACCAATCATGCGCAAGGAAAAAAGAACAGCGGAGTTATTTCATGTGAGAGAGAGATATAGTGACAAAGGGTACTAGTATGCCCTGCCCCGGCAGCGCAGAGAACCTTCTTCCTTAAAAATGGGAGATCGTGACCAATGAGAGGGGACACAGAGGTATTTTGGGGGGTGGGATTTCTGCCTTTCACAAGGGGCGGTCGCTGGTCATTTCACCCTCCATTGTGTCTGGGCATGGACAGTAGCCAAAACTTTTCTCCCTTAAAAATTTTTTAGCAGAGTCTAGACAACTACTTGTATCATGTGGAAAGGTTATGTGGCACATTTGACCATTGGATAATAGGAAATGGTTTTGATTAGTCATTTTTCTAATTTCATAGTCAAATTCAATCTTCTACCATCCATGAAGAGTTCAGATCAGGTATGCGTATGAGGATTGACCTTGGGACCTGATCCGTGTCCATATGGAATCCATTGCCACCTCCATGAGCCCCCTGGATTCCATATGTGCACAGATCAAGTCCCAAGGTCGGTCCTTGTACGAAGACCTAATCTGTGCTCCTCCATGAATGTCCATGAACCCTCTTGGTAGTCTATGCACAACTTTGTGTAGTCTTGAATTGTTAATACTTATTCTACCACTTGACAAGCTCTGTTTCAAGGACAATTTTAAGATTTAGTCAGTGACAGTGGGTCTACTTGTCCACGTAATTTCAGTCTCATCTAACCAACCATATGGCAATAAATACATGTAGACCAACTAAGTTTGTGAATGGTCTAGGAAACCCAAATTTTTATCCTATCCGGCTCCCTGGCCCGATACAGTTGTCCAATTCCTCTCATAGGGAGGTGAAAATGATGACTTAACCTTACTCAGTCAGTGTGTTCGGGCAAAGGGTTAGGTCGTGATTTCTTGCCCCCTATGAGAGGAAACAAACAACTGTACCGGGCAGGCAACTGAAGAGGATAATGATCCAAGACACCCTACTTGAAAAATGTCAATCTCTTTAAGTAATTGTATGTAACTTATTAACATATAACATGAGGCATAATTGCATGTTGAATTACTTTTTTTGCCCCATTTAGTATACCACATTTTTTTTTTCAAGTCGATCCTAGCATTTCACATGCCTATTCGAAAAAAAAGACAATTTTTAATAATGACATAATGTCAAGTCAGTTACAAATTATTTTGAAAACCTTTTTTTATTCCTACATTAAATAACTTAGGAAATACACAATCAAGAGAATATTACAATTTCTAATTTCACTATTTTATGCTTTTATGTTAAACAGTATCAAACACTAAGGACCAGTCCAGCCAGCCCCGCCCAAACTCGGGATTTCGAGGAGAGGCTGGGCCTGGGCTTAGCTATGGGGAACCAGGTTTGGGCAGGAATTTTAAAAAACGTGGCCCGGTAGCACCCTAGTTCACACTGAATTTGATAAAGCAACTAAGACAATAGATAACCAGCAGACTAGTAGATCAGAAATCAAGTGGAAATGAGAATCATCACAACGTGCATATGGTAGGCCACACAAATAAACGAATATTAAACACAAATAATAATAATGTCTAAAATTTGGAAGGATTTCTGTTATAAGAGATCTGGAACTTTCTATAACAGGTAGTTCAGTTAATTCTACAAGTCAATCTTTAACTAAAACTTTTATCATCTCCCTTCGCTCAACACATAACAACCTCAAATATGGTAGATTCAAATAGAATGATCTCACAAGAAAGAATGGAATGATTTTTCATAAAAGATTAGACCTTTAGATTGAGTGATGAATCTCTACTAGGCTATTCCATATGAAGAACTCCATCTTTCAATAATCTGAGTTCGATATAACTTGTATGGTGTAACTTATAAAATCCGATGCTGAGAAAAATACTCTGTGGACACCATGTAGCTTAAGCTAATTTCATCTTCAAAATGAAAGAAACTCTTCCTCCAGATACCAAACAATAAACTTCTTTTCAACTGCGATGCAACTTCACTGTGTTTTAAGAACAAATCCAATTATTCTGCATTTTTCTTGCTTCTAAAGCTCTCCCTCAACATAGCAAACTTCTTCTTGCACTGAATCACTGTCTTCCCCGGAACTGCAGTTGCAACTCGTTCCCAACGCTGGTTGGCTTCCTTTGGGAAGGTTTTTAAAGCCTGAATTAGTGCCCTTTCTTGAACAGCAGACCACTCATCTTGTTGTTCGGTACTTGAAGAAGTGCCGTTCACCATGACCCCAACATCACTACTCAAAGGCTTCTTAGGATTAACTATCTCAGGAACATTTTTCTCGGGAAGATCTGCTGGGGTAATTGTCTCTGCTGATTCCTGTCTCGTGGTAAGTGGGGATGCAATGGTTGGTGCCGGTTTTCTCTTCTCAAGGAATGAATCAAAAGCTTTGGAAGAGTCGGGCTTCTGAAGAAGAACAGTTTTTGTTGCCTTAAGAATCTCTTCTACTGATCTTCCAGTACCAAGGTATTCTGAAATGACCTCCCACCTACGAGAAGTTCCTTTGGCGTATTTCTGCATTCCTTTCCTCAATAGCTCAATCTCCTCTCTGCCCCAAGGTTTTTCCTTTTTTTCGTAGCCGCTTAAAGGATTCGCATCCTTTACCTGGACACCAGCCACATTTTTATTAACTTCTACTGAACCATTCTGTTGAGCATTCTTTTCAGCTTGTTTTGGCCCCTCAGAATTTCTATTCCCTCCCAATGCATCTTTTATAAGTTGTGCACGCTCAATCCCCTCTTTGTGTTCAATATTATCACATAGACTCCTTAACTGCTCGGTCTCAAATGACATACAAATACTCTCCACATCATCCTCCGTAAGATCAAGCAAACGTTGAGATGAAACAGATCCGGAGAGTGTCCGTAAACGAGTTCGCTCTTTGCGTAAGAGCTTCTTTTCTTTTTCCTTGACTTTCTTTTGATTCAAAGCAGCTTCAGCAGCCATTCTGTCTTCCTCCTCTTTCTTGCGTTTCTCCTCTTCAGCAACCCTAGCAGCTTCTTCCTCTTGCATCTTCCTAGCAAGGAACCTGGCCTCCTTCTTCCTTTGCTTCTCTGCCTTCTCTTCTTCCTTTCTCTTCAGAATTCGAGGGTCCCTTTTATAAGCATTGTCAACAAGCGCACGTATTCGTACATATTCTTCTTTCCTTGCTTTCTCTCTAAGTTTTGAATTCTGCCTCTCCATCCACCTCTTATGGTCACGAGACTCAGCTTGCTCAAGATCAAAATCATCTGATTGTGGGAACTCTCTCCAACTCCTAAAGTTGTACCAAAAATTGTAGAAACGATCAACTTCTTCCACTGGATTATTCTCTTCACCCAACGATGGTACTGGTTGGTTAACGGACCACCGCCCATTTCTCATGAAAGCTGGACCGAACACTTTAAAGAAGTCCCATGGTGCACAGTCTGTGGGAATTTCATCATCACACTCATCAGTGGAGTCATATATCCTTCTCTTCACAGGATCGATGAGGATCTCATAAGCTTCCTGGATGGCTTTGAAATGATTCTCTATCTCTTCTTTCTTTGCTTGCTTTGCAGCTTCAGTTTCCTCCGCAAGAAGAAGAGAAGCTAGCTTGTCAGGATGATGCTTTAAGGCAGCCTCCCTGTAACTTCTTTTAATCTGTTCCTCAGTGGCCAGGAAACGTAGATGCCCCAAACCCAAGAAGGCATAATGGTCTTGTTGCTTGCCTTCGCCAGATTTCTTTTTACCTTTGCTGCTATACGAATCAGGTGATGGAATATAATCTCGTCTCTTGTCAGTCGAATCATTCTGATCAACAGCATCTGTATCTCCTTCTTCGCCAAAACCAAGAAGGTTGAGTACAGCAGAATGGAATGCATGTCCCGCAGGTTCAAAGTTAGCAGCCTTGATAGGAAGGCAATTCGAAGAAACATAGATTGGCTCTCCATCTATAATATCTGATGAGTATGTTATCAGACGACAATTCAGCGTCATAATAAATTTAGAAGGATCCACTAACTCAGTGACTCGGAAACTATGAACTCCTCAGTCTCTTCAAAATTTCAACACCAGACAGAACAACTTTGACACAGTTTCAGATAAGATGACAGTTTTGATACACGGACCTGCATTTTGTCAGAATTGGAATCAGCAAAATTTAATCTTAACCAACAAACCAAAAAGGAAAAGGAGCAATTGTGAACATGGCTAAGCCTTGCCTCACTGTACTACATTACTGTAACTGCTCATCCATCCAAGTGTCCAATTGCTGAAGCACTTGGGTTTGGAATACATATACACTATCCAAACTATCATAACATTGTATTTCCAGATATACTCAAGATGTCAGATCTATCAAATTGACATATTCACAACTACAATGCATTTTATTTTTGATTGATTTAAGGAGCAAATTCTTTTCATCTTAATGACTGCCTAGAATTATAAAGTTATAGCCTCTGGCCGTTTATTGGAAACCACCATATATAACAATGAAAGGCGTAAAGGTCAAGACAAAGCAGAATAACACCCTAGTGACAAATAAATTTCAAGAGCTCAGATGTTTGTTCATTTTATTCGTTGTTACCCAACCAAATCTGCAGGCATTGACTCCAGCTGAGAGATCATGCAAAATGCAAGTGGAGGCTTGCTATTCTTCGTTCCCTCGAGGATTATTTCTGTCAAAAATAAAACTGGGTGGATCTCATGTAAAACTTACTGAAGAAAATGTTTTTAAGAGACTGGGAAAAAAATTAATAGGATTACTAACTCAAAGTACACACCCAGATTCAAAGTCAGAGTTAGAAAGACAAAACTTGTGAATTGACCTAAAAAAGCATCTGAAAAGAAATACTTTTAAGGGCAAATAATATGTAGTCCAATTAGAGAGTGAGAGAGAATTGCTCCGTGAAAATCCAGGACAGGGGGAAGGGAGAACAAAACTTTGAGGAGCGGAAAAAGGACATATTCAAAAGAAATATATACATAAAAAATGCCATAAATAAAGAGGAACTGACACGCTAATTGTAAGTGTGCACATTCATGCTAACAAAAAATGAAAACCTTATTTTTGCTTTCAAAATGAAATCAGAGTAGACAATGGACATGTAGAGAAAGCTAATTGTCTAACAGCAGGGATCGATAGAGACACTCTTCTATTGAGGTGCCATGGTGTTGTCGATAAAATCTAACCCAGGGGCGACTAAGATACTCCCACATCGGTGAGTGAAGGGAAGACCGTGGTCCATATAAGGATTGGAGTCCTCACTCCTTCATGAGGCCTTTTAAAACCATGAGGGTGTCATTAAGCTAGCTTTGACAGGCAGCCCACAGCGGACAATATCATGAGACGTATTCTACCTCATCACATGGTATGCTGTACTAGACAGAAGAGGGTAAAGGAGTCCTAAATTACTAAGCCACGACAAGAAAGCAACAGACCAGCTCCCAAAAAACCAGCTAGAATCAGAAAAATTAGAAGTAGAATTAATATTAGGCATCAGAATCAATAACCAAATAAATCCCACATTAGGGAGTTCCAAGTTTAATATAAAAATACAACTCAAAACAGAAAATATTCAAAGCAATACGGGCGCCAAGGGGGGGAAGGGATAAACTATCCCAATAAGGAAAACGAACCTAAAACACAGAAACCAATCATGATACACAACACAACTAAATTCAAAAGAAAACCTTTCAATTGATTAGGTTCGACCACCGGAACCATGTATTTTCTCAGTACACAGAGAATTGCACTTGCACTAATCAGAGAAGACGAGCAACAAATTCAGTTTTCAGCAAAGCAGGAAAGTAAACGAAACAATCAAAGGGTAAATAGGTGTAATCCCAGAGCATCTAAGAATATCAATCAGGAAAAATTTTAAAAGAAAAAAATAAATAATTTCCCATTCTCCTTCAAATCGTCAACAGATTCACTTAAATAAAACCAAAAACATGCAAAAAATTGGCCATAGAACTCTAAAAAACCAAAAGAGCACCACTTGATCGAGCTCCATTTTAGCAAGAAACAAAAGATGAATAGAAGAAAAATAGATTAACAGAAGGACTTACCTCGTGATCGTAGAAAATCAACACCTGAAGGCGAATCAGGTTAGAAGTGGGGAAGAGAGAACCGAAACTGCGAATCGGGTCGTGCTCTCCTCTTATGCTTCGTTTCCTAGGGTTTTGAAGCAGAGCGGGCAGGGAGAGAGAGAGAGAGAGAAAAAAATGAGGGCGACGGAGGGTTTTAATTGGCTGCTTTCTCCTTTGCGTGGAATAGATATTCGGAATTTGGCATGTGAGGATTTCAAAGCGACGAACCGAAATAAACGGGTGAAGGGCATATCCGTCGTCTCAAACTTTGCCAAATTTTGTAATTTTCCTTTCCTGAGGTTGGCGGTTCACCCAACCCGATAAACCAAGGCCAAATCCGGGTCCATTCTTAACACATGATTATTAATTGGGAAACTTTCTCAACCCCAGAAACATGGCCGGTAAGGATATCTGTTTGGCAACTTTCCTAGTATTTATGCTGTTCTTCTATTCTTTTGGAACCCAAAAAAAGTTGTACTTAACAACATCAATTTGTTTTTTCTGTTTTTTATTAGTAAACCGGATAAAAAATAACACAATTTTTTATTTTAATCAAAAAAAATGGAAAAAGTTCTCTATGGGGGAGTGTACCACCCATGCTAAGGCTGTACCTGGGTCGTTGGGCCAGGCCTTTTAAAACCCCAGTCCAACCCTGAGTCCCCTTAGCTGGGCCCAGGCTCAGTCTAGCTCTTACTCAAGGTCAAAAAAGACCCAACACCGATCCATGGGGGGAAGGGAGATGCATGGGCTGGCCAAACTGAGAAGAAAGAAAGAAATAAGATGAAGAAGGGGGAAAAATAAAGAAAGAAGAAGAATAAGAACAAATAACATGAAGAAGATGATAGGGTCGGGTTGGATTGGGCCTGACTCAGACGTTCAATCCAAGGCCTCAACTCTAACCCGGTCCGGCCTTAACTCAAGACCAAAAATTCTCAATCCTGACCCGCCCTTAGGGTCAAGGTATCTCAACCCAGACCCTGTTCGAACTCAGGTCGTCAGAGCTAAACTTGCACCCCTAGCCCATGCCCAAACACAAAGGGGGGCCTAATGACCACCCCACCCCCATGAAAGGTGGAAATATCGCCCCTCCACGTACTGCCAACACTCGTGCTCTCGTTAGACCCACGCATAAAGTCCACGTTCTCCATAGAGAATGCTAATCCTAAAAAAAAATTAAAAAAAAATTACCCTACATGTCCAACAATTGAAATTGCCACATAACTTGATAGGTGATAAGGGCCTTTATAGGTATGTTGTTGTGGGTACCGCAACCTCTCGGAGTGGGGTTGGTTTTTCCGTCTTGCAAGTGAGTCCGAGAGCTTTTCAGGGTTCCTTGGCGATAGGGGATTGGGGATCATACCATACATATATCAAAATGAGGGTTTTGGAATCATGCCACATATTCATTACAATAAAAGGAGCCGCCATCTAGGATCCGGGCCTAAGAATCAATGGGGATAGCCTCATCCAGGGTGAGTGGAAAGAGATACATGATTCTATATGGTCTGGTTAAAGAGTCTAGGTAAGTGGCCAGGTTACGAATGTGGGAAGGTGTTAGCACCTAATCTTGCCGGTTAAATCAATATTTTCTACTAGATGCTTGATTTCAAACGTTCTCCCATAATGATATGTCATATATCAATATGCAAGGCTAACTTGAAATGCATTGAATATAAGAAAAGAAAAATTAATATGCAATTTTTGTGAGTTAAAAACTATTATCTACAATAAAACGAATTACTTTAATAATTTATATTGTGTCAAAAGTAAAGAAAAATGTAGAGATGCATACATGCCAACATTATCAACAATGTAAAGATAAATGCGATGAATGCGAAATGTGGAATATCTCATGACTCAGGTGGAGATGGACGTCCTACTTTCCTTATTCTTATTGAACAAAGTAACAATTGTAATGAGGACTTTTGTTCCTTGGGTCTCAAACAGAGTAACTGCTGTAATGATGACTTTTACTACTCGGATCTCGGGCAAAATGACAGCGTCTCCGAGGATATCACGAGTCTATTGTTCATTTTTTGGATAGAGTAACGACACTACAGGGACCTAACGAAGAGCATCGAAAAGGGTTTGATGGAACAAAAATGTAGAACGGTGTATAAAATGGATTCAGGCTACTCAGGTTACGGACTGGGTACTAGGGGCTCAAATTTTGAAGCAAAGGAGTGAAAAAATAGTAAGGGCAGGTCACTAATTGACACATATACACTTTAAAGGGTGAAAAAGGGGGCTAATTGGATGCGATTCCCGAGGCATTGGAGTCTACTCGTGACACCGTGTGTACGGAGCTGCATAAACCCCTGCGCGCTAGATCTCTTAAAACAACCATTTTTTGGGTTTTCTGGCTTTTTTTTTTGTTTTTTTATTTTTTTTATGTCAAACTACAAGTGAAGCACCAATGTTTATCCATATCTAATTATCATCATCGCCAAGGGAGGGTGGCAATATTCAGTGTCCATAGCTGTGTGAATGACTTTTATGTAAATTTAATAATTCACATGTAGAAGGTGAATAATTTGTCATGAGAGTATCACGAGCAATAAAATGTTGAGCATCAGGGGAGCCCAAATACCTCATTGGAATTCAGGAGCGCAACATAGGATGGTAATGAAGCTAAGGGACGAGTAAGGAGAGGAAGCATAATGGAGAGAGAAACTAGACCGGGATATGTGAATGCAAAGCTCCAAACCCCAAAAAAGATATCTCAACCATTGCCAAACTTTGAAACCCTAAATGAGGTTCATAAATCAATGTTACTCCCAAAACATGGAATCTTGTTAACAATGAGAGACTGCACACAATATACTTTACATGGCCTATTTTGATGCATTCATTTTCTCTAATGTTCCATTATTGGTGAAGTTGTTTGATCCTTTAAGACGTTGAGCCTACTTTGAACACCTTTTCACCCAATCACAATTCTATAGGCCTAATCCACCACAGTGTCTTGTAAATCATCAACAATTTAGGAATTTTTTTTTTTGGGGTGTAGAAAATCAACAGTTTAGATTCAATCATGATTGATGAAAATTTTCATTTTTCTTGTTATTTTGTTCCTTTTAATGATTTTGAGCATTATTAGTGCCATGGTTAATGATCATGGTTTTTGGTATTTATTTGCAATCATAAGATTAGTACGTAGCAGGTTCAACCCTCCTACCTCCACCCTTTCTTGAAATAGTAGCAGTAGCATAGTAGTCTTAGCAGTAAGGGTGGCCCAATAGGCCCCTTTGCTGGCCCCTTGTGGGTCCTTGACTGGTCTCCAATGTGGGGCTTATAACCAAAAAAAAAAAAAAGAGAGTTGTAAAACACATGTCGTAGAGTCTTTCTCAAATGAAACAAGATTCTAACAGCACTAGTTTTAACATAACATATATGAGCTTGATGGTGGACCATGTGTCTAACCTATTACAACCCAAAAAACTTTTCTTTAGGAGTTAAACCTTCGTTCTTTCACATTTCTGGACAAAGGATCTCATGGCATGTAGGCTACTAATACTTTTCTTCTTGAAGTGAGTTTGCCATCAATTGTAATGGCGTGTCTATTAAAATTTACACATTTTTAATGCATTTACCCGTTTGATGCAAATGGCAAAAATATATTATGATTTTTATAATTATCAATCAAATAGAAAGTTATTCTATATATCAATCATTGTAACTTCCACAATTAAAACAAAAGCAAGCTATGTTTGAATTAAGTTTAGACCATGTGTCTAACTTATAACAATCCAAAAAGTGTTTCTTTAAGTGTTAAACCTCCATTCATCTACATTCGTTAAAAGTTTCCCCTTTTTAATGCATTTGCACGCTTAACGCAAATGACAAAAATATATTGTGTTTTATATAATTATCAATCAAATAAATAGTTATTATATATATCACTCCTTATATCTTCCACAATCCCACAAGAAACGAGCTAAGTTTGACTTAAGTTTGGAGATAGCGGTCTTTTTTTCATTTCTAGCTCGACGATGAAATAAGACCATGGGTCTACCTTATTGATATGTTTCAGAAAAAATCCAATTGAATCCATTTGATTTATTTTCACTGACAAAAAATAAATCAAGTAGATAATGGTGAAACAGATTAAAATTAAAATTCACTTTATTTCAATTATAAAAAATAATTTTTTAATATTAGGGAAAAGGTTGGGCACACTGTTAGTATATCACAAGCTAACTCCTATTGTGTCTATCTCTCTCTTCTCCCTTTTGAAATGACTCCCTTGTACCTCCTGTTTGATGGCCCGTCCTTCCCCTCATTGGGACAAAATTTTGTTGTTACATTTGTGATAGTAATGTTCATGCTACAAGACCCGTTGATAAAGAAATGAGATATTAAAATGTATTTTAGAAAATACTAAAACCTAGGAGGGTATTTATGAACCCAAAAGGGTAGTGAGTTATTCAATTTCCTTGGCTGCTAGCCTTGTAAGAGAAACATTCCTGCTACAAGTGTAACAGTAAAATTTCCTCCCAAAATTGGCGTGACTGCTACCTTTACCGCAGCGGTGCGTTTATCTCTCTTCCTTAATGTTAATGGGTTTTTGACAAATGCCTCTCTAAAAATGCCCCCCTACAATTTTTATAATTGCAAACTTCCCTTACTTTCAAAACTTTGTAGCACTTTGGTCCCTGTCGTTAATTTGGAACGTTAGATGTTAGTTTTAGGATATATAATGACCAAAATGCCTTTCTGATAAAAACCCACCAAAAATAAAAAATAAAATGACCAAAATAACCTCATCTTCTCCAAATGGTTTAGGGTTTGAAATTAAAAATCAAACCCTAAACCATTTGGGAAAGATGAACCCTAAAATCAAACCTCCAAATTAGATATACCAAGATTCTCACTATTTGTTTGCACTTGTTGACTTGATCTCTGCATTTTGGATGAAATCTGTTGCATTGCAGATGGGTAATGTTTGGTTTTGCTGTTGGGCTGCTAACAGAGTACGCAACAGGCCGATTCAGATTTTGTTGATCAAGTAAATTAAGGTCCTTCTCTCCAATTTTGGGATTCTAGATCTGGAATGATTCTGCTGCTTGATCTTCATCACCATTATTTCCTTTTCATTGTTATAACTGTTGTAATCTTGTTCAATCTATGTTTTGTACCCTTTCGGTGATTCACTGTAACTTCACTGGACTTGATTATCTTACAACGTATCTTCACTATTCATTTTAACTGTAAAAATGTATAAGTTCATTATTTTTGCCATTCTTTAGAATCATCCTTTTAATGCTTAATATTTGACGGCTATCCTTTTTTTATTACAATCTCAGTCTTGGACTGATGACATAAAATTGACCACATAATTTACTATGAGTTTAAGGGCTACTGTGTTCTTCACATGTTAACTGCCCCACAAACCACCAATTGGATATACCCGTCATTAAAATTTTATTTTTGGAGGTTTGATTTTATTGTTCATCTTCCCTAAATGGTTTAGGGTTTGATTTTCAGTTTCAAACCCTAAACCATTTGGAGAAGATGAGAGCATTTTGATCATTTTATTTTTAATTTTTGGTGGGTTTTTATCAGAAGGGCATTTTGGTCATTAGATATCCTGAAATTGACATCTAATATTTCAAATTAACAGTAAGGACCAAAGTGCTTCAAAGTTTTGAAAATGAGGGGAAGTTTGCAATTAGAAAAGTTGTAGAGGAGCATTTGGACAAATGGATATTTTCAGGAGGGTATTTATCAAAAAACCCAAGATTTTAATAGAAAAAAAGAGTGCTGCTTGATCGTGTGACTGCTGCACCTAGACACATGAACGTTCAAAATTACCGCCCTAGCCCTCCTGAAATAAAAAACACCCAATTCACAAATTTTATTGTTACACGTTTATGTCGTATGTGACCGCTGGCGTAGGGGCCCCGCGACCAGGCGGCGATCCTCCGAGCTTTTAGATGACAAAATCGCTGTTACCCACTCTAGTGTAAACTCGCTCTATTCGTAGCTCTTTTCACCCATCCTTGATGCCCTTCTCTCTCGTCTCTTCTCTGTAAAGGGGAGGGGTTTCCGTTCCGAGTCTCGGCGACATACCATTACTGGAAGTCGTTCTAGTTGGATTCCCGCACTTCTTTTGTTTGCAGATCGACGCCATCGAAGCGATAATTACCTTCAATCTTGAAAACCCTTTTACAATTTGGTTTGAGTTTTGTTAGGCAATCATGGGCTCCGGTGACGATTCTCCTCTTTATTTTTATTTCCCGCTTTTCTTTAGTTGTTTTTTATTACTTGGTGAACTTGAAGGATGGAGATGCGTTTAATAGTTATTTATAAAATTTTATTTATTTCTTGTATAATTGACTGTTCGCACTGTTTATGAAGATGCAGATTTCAATTGTTTCTGATCTTTAATTCGAGATTAGATAAGTGGTTATGAATTAGGGATTATAAAATATCTGAAGTGTATATGAAGCATGTCCGAATTTTACTGAAATCTAACCAAGCAGCGTCGAAATATTTTTTTCCCTGTTATTTTTTTCCTAGTTTTGATCTAACGCATTCACAATACTCTGTAAAATTGGTTGTAACAACTAGTTTTTGCGAGTTAACTTGCTTTCAGTGAAAACAATTTCTTATCAAGTATTTTTTCTGAAAACGTTCGAAGTTCAATCACACGAGTGTATTTTATGTATGGGAAAATGTTCTTTGTTTGGGGATGCGGGTGGGGGTGGGGCGCAGGCCACGCCCAAGCACAGTGGGAAAGAAATGACCGCCCTGCCACCCATGAAAGGCGGAATTTCCACCCTCACTCTTATTTGCTGCTACGCGCACTCTTATAGGTTGCCACGCCCGTGTGGCTCCTGCACTCCCTCACAGAGAAACTCTTCCTTTATGTGCAATATTTTTTACTTTAATTTCTCGGTGAATTGTTTGATTTTGAATTTTGGTGCTGTTGCATACCCAGATGCTGATATGGAGGATTATGGGTTCGAGTACTCAGAGGAGGAGCCTGAGGAGCAGGATGTTGACATTGAGAATCAATACTACAACTCAAAAGGTAATCTTGGTCTTGCAGGAATTTTCGCAGTCATTGACCATTGTGAAGACCATGCATTTGATTTTCTTTGGGGGACCTAGGTTTGTGGGATGTTTTAGCTGTTCTTTGGTTGCTTCTGCATTAGAAGGCCTTGCTATTTATGTCTTCTAATTTATTATCTTTTATTGTTCATTGCATGTGTAAGGGTTTGCTATATCTGAGGATAAGATTATAAACCAACCCAAATCTGACTAGTTTGTTAATCATGTTGTGAGGCCTACCCAGGCCAATCCATTTTAAAGTCTGTCGACCTAAAACTAACCCACCAATATAGTTGTGCCAAAATAGGTATTCCTTTAAACAATTAGGATTTTTCAGATTACTACTTCTATATTTATTCTAATTTTGAGAGGCCTAGTAAAATTGTTGTCAATGCCATAGTTCAAAAAATATGACTGAAACAGCGGTCAAACTGGTCAGGCCCAGAACTGTCCTGCTCCAAAACCAAAACCAAAACCTAACCGGGCAGTTTTAAAAAAAGTCTGTTTGGTTCCCCCCCATTTTATTATATATTTTCTGAAAATTTCATTTTTATTATTTTTTTGCCCTTGTCAGAGTTGGGGTTTGTTTGATAAAAAAAATCAGTCTGAACTTACTGAACTGGAACCAAGCAGTTTTTAGATTTGCCTCCCGGTTCAGTTTTAAAAACTACGGTCATTGCTATGCCCAGGAGTTGCCTATGTTTTGACTAGGTAAACATTTGGTCCAGTACGTGCAATGTGAGATAATTGCCTTGCTGTGTGCCTCAACAGGCATTTTGGTTAGGTAGTTGCTTTGTCATAAAAGATATATGTATACTCTCTTATTTCTTTTTTCTTTTTGGGGTGTTTGTTATGCTGTGCATCTGTGTATATGATTTGAAGGGAAGAAAAAAAAAAGAATATTGTTTGAAAAAAAATGAAGGGGTCTTTAATTTAGAAGCAATTCACGATCAGTTCATGTTGCTGAAATCAATTTTGATTAGTAGAGGTTCAGATCTTGTATGTAAGCTCAGGATAGCCCTTTAATTAAAGCTGGGGGCAATTGCTTAATTTTTTCTTATTTTTAAAATTAATTTAAGGCAGGTCGTGGGGCTCTTGTTTATTTATTGATTAGAGTTTTTGAAGTTTACAATATCATACCTTATTAGATGTGGGTTGCTTGTTATAAATCAATCTCTGTCACCTCCAACAACTACCAATCTCCTAATTTCTCTCCTCCCTAAGGTCCATCATCACATATTTCTTTCCCCTTTATTTTCTCAATCAATTTTTTTCCTTTGGTGGTTGGATTAGTTCTTCAGCATAAATCTGAAAAATTCCTATTTGAATTTTGTTGATATTTTCCCATAAGTCCGAACCATTAGATCTGAGACCTCTTAGCAGTTAGATCTGATTAGTAGAACTATGCGATACCAGTCCTTGAAACAGAATCTTGGAGGATGGCCCATCACATGCAAATCTGTCTTGATCGATCTGCATCAGTTTGGTATCAGATCCAAACCTAGAGCTCTTCATCATGGAGGTTTATCAACATATCTACTACTTATTCACCCAAAAAAAAGAAAAGAAAAAGATATCCACTACTTACTCCTTTCGATGGAAGATTATACTCATTCAAAGAGGGTATGTGAGACAGAAAGGCTATGGTTATGGAATTTAGAGAGCTCACTAAAGAGAACGACGGACTAGTAAAATTATACTCGAAATTCTACAACAAGGATTGAGGCTGAATTGCTTGAAGACTTGATGTTGCAGATCCTCATAAGGAGACCATGATCGGACTCGACAATACATTATCTCACGATCTGATCGAAGTAGAAAAGCAAATCGGGATCGTTCTGGAATTTGCTCTTTCACAACAGATCTTCAACGTAAAAAATCGAATGCTCATTGATTTTGTTCAAGTTTGTGTGACATGCTAAAACAACATCAAATCGAAGTAAAATGGTGTGGGTACCGATTGGATGGTGAAGGTTATCCCTTAGTCCTCAAGTCTTTTACTACCATGGGGGAATAATGCAGAAACAATCCAAGATCCAGATTATGTGATTGGGATTAATTTTGATTAGTGTAGGTTCAGATCTTGTATGTCAGGGCAGGATAGTCCTTTCATTAAAGTGGGGGGGGGGGGGCGCGATTGTGTAATTGTTATTATTTTTAAATTAGTGTTTTTTTTTTCCTTCTGGTCGTGGGATTCTTGTTTAATTATCGATTAGGATTTCTCTAAGTTTAAAATATCATAATTTTCTTGTTGTAGATTGTTTGTTATAAGTTGTTTTAATAAACCAGTCATTATCTTATCAGAAGAAGTTGGTTAGCAGTCTAGAGGTTGAATAGGGAATTGTTTTTTTTTTTTTTTAAATTTTAAATTTCTATAAATACGTAACAACCCTTCCCAAATCGATGGAAGGATTAGTAATGGAAAAATTGGATTCTTTTGGTTGGTACAATGATTGCCTTTTCTCTCTCTTCTTTCTTCCTCCATTTTGTAAGCTGATTCTCTGTGTATGTGTGTGTTGTTGTTACTTTCTCCTATTTTCTCCTGTTTTATCTCTCTTATTTGGAAAGCTAACTAGATTCTTTCTTTTCTCAATCTGTCCCCCTTTTAATTCTACCAGTTTAGGAAACGCTATATCTTATCTGTCACCTCTGACAGTCACCAATCTCCTAATTTCTCTCCTCTTCAAGGTCCATCGACACCTTTATCTTTCCCTTTTATCTCTCTATCATTTCCTTAAATCTGAACCATTAGATCTGTGATCAGATCTCAGCAATCTTAGCTGTTAGATCTGATTGATAGATTAGTCAATATCATTGCTAGAAACATAATCTTGGAGCAGATCCATCTTGATCGATCTGTATCAGTCTTGCACCTAACATCAAATATCTGTCATGCGGCGGCTCCAATGGGGCCCAAGTTTTGTGAATAGGTTTGACCTCAGACCACATGTCAAGTTTTAGGCTGACCAAGTAGGCCAGGTGGTGAAAATGTGAAATAAACCATTAAAAATTCAGGATTACGAAGATGGTGCACACTGCACAGGAAAATGAGAGAGTGCATGGACATATATAAGGGAATGCCATTACATGGGAGGGTAAATGATTGAATTTGGGCCTGAAATTTGATGTGTCCCATCTGAACCGTCACCTGTTTATCCAATGGTTGGAATTGCCAATGTCATACTGGAAGAGGGGAGTTTGCTGTTAGGTGCAGTTTTAAAAGATCACCCACCTGGATGATCCATAACTTTAAAATATATACACTTAAAGTTAGATGTTCTTTCATGAGTTCTTCTTTCTTGCTAATACAAGTACACAACTATATATATGTTTTCCGCTTTATAAATTATACAATTTGGAGATATTAAAATGAATCAGCAGGGTTTAGGGCATTGCCTTTTTTAGGCCTTTTGACAGCACTGCTTTTAGGAATATTGTATTGTCATAATTACTGGATTTGCAAAATTCAGCATATTAAACTAATAAAAAAGGTTGGGTATATTTTTATTATGAAAAGGGCCTATTTATGAAATTAGCAAATCATGGGTGACCTCTGGTTAACTGAAAAAGTGGGAAGAGCTTCAGCTTAAGAACCTGTTGGGTCTGTATATGGCAACTTAAACCCAGCTCATTTATGAATTGGGTTGAGAAATCCAAACCCTAATCCAGCACTTGAGTAAAATTTACCAACCAGAAACCTGAATCATATATTTATTTCTACTACCTTTGTGATTTTCATGTAACATGTTTATTGTTGGGTGTTCATTTTCTCATTTACAAATCCATTTGTTTTCTTGCCCTTAATTTTTTCTTCTTTTGCAGGTTTGGTTGAAACTGACCCAGAAGGGGCACTTGCTGGTTTTGCTGAGGTTGTCCGTATGGAACCAGAGAAGGCTGAATGGTGAGTAGCACTGACTTTAATTATTTTTTTTCCTTTTTTTTCTTACCAGTAAGAATTTATAAATTTTTGAACGTATAGTTCCTCTTTTGTTTCCAGAAAAACTTATTATTTTTTACCTCACTTTATATTAAACAATTCATGTGCCTGTGGGAATCCATTAATTTATTTGGGACACGGTATTACCAGTGATGTATTTTTCATGTAGTTTTTATGGAGATGCTTACCATACAGAAGTAGCATTGCTTTTTTTATGATTATGAGGAACTTTTGCATCAAACAAAATGCTAAATTCATACTTTTGTGGCATCATTCAACTTTATGTTGTCTGTACACCAATCTGGGTATATGGAATTCATGTGTGCTATGGGTACCGTCCCATGACTCTTTTAGCTTGTACAGATCTCATTTGTCCATGATTCTTTTTTTTTCGGGTAGCTATTAGACATGTAGGGAAATTTCCAATTTGAGTTTTATCGAATTTCTATTTTTGTTAGTCTAAGTTTTAGGAAGTAATTAGTAGTGTTTGTTTTTTGGGTTTTGTAAATAGATGTGTAACCAACGATTGAAATAGTTGATTAGAAAAAGAATGAATTGAGTTGTTTGGTTGTGGCCTGTGTGGCATGCATATGCGAATTTCTTCTCCATTTTATTCTGTGCAATCTCTCTCTCCTTTTTTCACTTGTACATGGTTCTTTTACTCTGAGATTTAATACTGTGGATCTATTTAACTTCCAAGCTTCTTCCCCTTTAAACCTGTGGGCGTTAGATACTCACTTGTATTCAGATCTGAACCAGCAACTTCCATCAGGTTCAGTTGTAGGAAATACAAAAAAAAGAATCGCTTACTTGGTTATCGGGTCCTTGTTGGTTGCAGTTAAGAGGTTTAGATGTTGCTATTCAAAGTCCCTAATTTCCAATTGAATTGGAGTTTCTTTGTCGGGATTGTAGTTCTTCAGCTGCTGGTTCGAGGCCAAATGTTGAAAACGATTCAATTCATTTCCTTCCCTTCCCCGCATGATTTAACTTTCTTATAGTTAGTTGACCCAATTGTCCTCCCTTTCTTTGTTAATTCTGTCTTATCCTTATTTGTTGATTTGTTCCAAGTCTGTCCTAACGCTATAAATAATAATTCCCTTTGTGTCCTTTCTTCTTTGCCTTCCTACTTAAGCCTTTGAAATTCTGGTTATTTACAATTTTGCCATTCCTTTCAATTGTTGAGCTGTGTGATAATTGGGTGGGTCAATAAGCAAACTCAATACCACGGACCTCCCAACCGAGACACACATATTCTGACATGGAGTATCAACTAATCCATGATCAGTTACTCATCGCCTTAGCTAGAGCTGAGAACATGGAGCATATATTGAATAAGATGAGTATTACATGTGAGAGTTACATGGTCTGTAATGCAAGAATTCTAGAGCAATAGCAAAGAATTCTTGAAGATCAGAAGCAAGATCCATTGGTGGATGTGGAAGAAGTCAATGCTCGAAATTGAAGTTGGTTTCATCTGTTGTGTTTGTATATTTTTGTAGTCTCCCTTGAAAGAGATATTTACTTATTCTTCTCAAATTTGGCAGATATTTATGTGTCATCTTACTTACCGTTTGCTGAGAGATTAGATATATGGGTCATAACTCTTCATTTGCCTAACGGATCATCATTGGTCATTTCATCAGGGGATTCAAAGCTTTAAAGCAAACTGTTAAACTCTATTATCGGTTGGGGAGGTATAAAGAGATGATGGAAGCTTATAGGGTCATGTTGACATACATTAAATCAGCTGTAACGCGAAATTACAGTGAAAAATGTATAAACAATATAATGGATTTTGTTTCTGGGTCAGCTAGCCAGAACTTTGGCCTTCTACAAGAGTTCTATCAGACTACTCTTAAAGCCCTTGAGGAGGCTAAGAATGAGGTCAGGAATTTATTTGTGCTTGTACACACACACGCACAGAGAGAGAGAGAGTTTGATTTGCTATTGCCCATTTTTTGTGCAGAGATTGTGGTTTAAAACTAACCTTAAGCTCTGCAAGATTTGGTTTGACATGGGTGAATACGGACGGATGAATAAGGTAATTTTCAGGCTATATTTTGGCAATATTTTATTGCTATATAAGGCTGTAAAAGCATTAGTGTTTTCTAATTATTTCTTCAAAATATTTAGATTTTGAAGGAGCTTCACAAGTCTTGTCGAAGAGAAGATGGTACTGACGATCAAAAGAAAGGAACACAACTTTTGGAGGTGTATGCTATAGAGATTCAAATGTACACAGAGACTAAAAATAACAAAAAACTCAAGGTAAGGGTGGTTAGGACCCTTTTTTAAAATTTTTTTTATGCAGTTGGTTCTTGTTCAAGACGTTAGTACCTGACTACCATTAAATTTAGATGATACTTTGGTAACTCTACCAAGTTGTTTAATTGCATTCTCAATAGCTAAGAAATATATTTTTTTACGAACAATAACTTTTTTTAGTAGTAATATGAATGACTTTCCTATGTGCATCTTAATGGGAAAATTTGGTAGATTTTGAGCTTTCTAATCAAATTATCCGGGTCTTGTGAGTAGAGGCTGACTTCTCTAGTGCTGAGCTAGTATTACTTTGGACTTAGGAATTTCATATCCAGAGGTTTCAGAAAAATCATAATGGTACACATTGCTGTATGAATGACTTTCCTATGACTTCTCTAGTGCTGAGCTAGTATTATTTTGGACTTATGAATTACATATCCAGAGGTTTCAGAAAAATCATAATGGAACACATTGCTGTATGTATCAAAAAGGTTTTTAATTGGTTAGCAAATGGTGCAGTGAGTATTCAGTGTACCGACTTCAGCTTCAGGAGTCATCACTTACAAAAACTAAGATGCTAGCACTTTGTCAGTAAGTAGCCTATGACCTTTTTTAATTTGGAAAGAAATTTTTTTAACCTTTGATTGTTGATCCAATATCCTGGAGAGTGGAGAGTTATGGCAGGTGAGTGAGGGAGTGCGCCTGGAAATTCCTTGGTGAGGGGGAGAGCACCATTTTCTTTTTTTGGGGGGGGGGGGGGGACGGGGAGGGGGGTTGTACTAGGAATTAGGAAGTGCCTAAGTGAAACGAGTGGAATGAGGACATGTGGGAAGGTGTGCCAGGGCAATAGCTTGATGTCTGCCATTAGCACCAAGACATGAAGGAATTTCTATACAGTGTCTATCTTGCTGTCTTTACCACTGGCTGGCCTAGACCCCAATTGTAACTTTAAATGCATTACAGATCCCATAGGTTGAAGCAGTTGCCTACCAAAGCTTTGATGACATTAGGTTGAATCTATCTTTCTGGAATGGTAAAGTTCATTATTTTTCTCTCATTTTCTTTTGGATGACTAAATCTTGAGGTTTTCTCTTGTGGTGCTTTTTGTTTCAGATGAAATCCCTTTTAAGAATTGATTCTGGTGTTTCTTTATTTTCATTATTTGTTTCTCTATGTTCTGCTGGATGAGTCTTTCTGATAGTCGGATGATTGCAGCAACTGTACCAAAAAGCACTCTCGATCAAATCAGCAATACCCCATCCACGAATTATGGGAATTATTCATGAATGTGGTGGGAAAATGCATATGGCAGAGCGCCAATGGGCAGAGGCAGCAACAGATTTTTTTGAAGCTTTTAAGAACTACGATGAAGCTGGGAATCAGCGGCGTATTCAATGTCTAAAGTATGATCATGAGCACTTCCATTTTACTTTTTAAATTTGTCCCTTGCCCTCCTCTGGCACTTGCGCACGTGCTTGGGCACACACACATGAAAAATTTTCAGGACCAATAGTTTGGACCTCTTTCTTTTCCTCTGCTCATACAGGATCTTCTAAACATGGCCACTTGTTAAGCCAGTCTATATAAAGCTAGAAACAAACCATATCATGTGGTTACCTTTTTTCTGTCATTTGTGTGCAACGGGGCCTTGAATGCTCAATTGAATGGGTAGATTTCTGTCGCTGGGAATACTGTTGTCTATTGTTGGATCACATGGAATTATGGTTAATGCTTTATACTAGTGAAATCTAACGATGTTAAATAGTCAGATGAGGCTATAGATGGATCTTTAGTTTCTCTTTTAAGCTTGTCCCATTTCTGTTGTCTATGATTGTTGGTGTGCCTTTTAGAAGTGTCTGTGATTTGGATCTGGGTAGCCTGCGAACCCCAGAATTCTGTTCAGGTACAATTCTTAGAAATCCTCTGATGGGTTTCTAGAAGTCTAAGGTTACTAGGTTCAGAAATCCAATGAAACCAGAATAGCGGTGACAGGTTTGGAAACCATATTTCAAGATAAATTTGATAATTATGAATCAGAAACTCTGATGGGCTTAAAATTCCAGTCGAAGGTAAAAAAGTAGGACTAAGAATAACTCCTCAAAAGATGAGTTTGATTCAATGGTCTAATCTGGAGTTATAAGTGTAATCTACTAGGAATACGATTCTTTTAAACATAATTTCAGAATTGATAGTTCAAAAACTCATTGAGATCTTGACCTGGTCGAGACAAAAGTACAAAACTACCTATGAAATATCAAACCTGCATTGTTTCGATCGAGTTTTCGGAGATCTCGACTAGGGTGTCTATGACATAGTATTGTTCACTCTACATGGGTTGGGTGTCTATTTAATATGCATTGTTCACTCTACTTTGTAGTTTCTACTTTAAGTCTTTAACTTTTTCGTAAATAATTATTCAATATTATGTGTATTCATACATTATTGCATAATTTACTTGTTTTACTTTCCAATTATGTCTCATAACACTCAAACAATTTGTAGAATAGGCAATATTACATAAGGGTTCAACATTTACTGCCAACCAAGGATGCAAATCCAGACCACCGAATTAGGTGCTTTGTTTTTTTAAAAAACAATTTGAAGATTTAAATATGTTTATTAAGCCTAAAACAAGCTTCCCCCAAAGTTTTGGAACCAACTAAGTTCGTTTGCCCACTGAAACAAAAAAAAATGCACTGTCTCGCCGAGATTTCGGTTGTTTCGTTCTGGTCAAGACACCGAAACGAGACGAGTTTTGAACTATGCTACTGATAGCATATCTTAATGGGCTCAAAACAAAATCAAAAGTTCATCAAAACACCAACAGATTTAGCAATAATATAAGATACTAATCTGAAATAGAAAATCAAATCTGATCTTAAAATAGACTAGAAACTAGGAATCCAATTTTTTTTAGTAGTAAAAGAAGACGTACCATTAACAAGCCAGAGAAAGTACATTGGTTATGGTTCCACAGACATGAACAGGAACCTTAGAGTTACAAGCTATGAATGCTAAAAGATTAGAAAGAGAACAAAGTTTGCCATCCACATCTTTACAAAAAGAGAGCTTCTGCACAATGGAAACAGTTTGAGATAAAATGTGAGTGGTGTTAAAAAACGAATCCAGACACGATGCAGAAAAGAATAGAAATCGCAAACAACAACCACACAATGAACACAAGGATTTATGTGGTTCGGCAAGATTGCTTACGTCCACGGTGAGATGAGATTTGTTTCACTATCAATGGAGAATAGGGTTACAGCCGTTTGTCCTCACACCACTCTTAGGTCTCGTTACAGAGAAAGAACCATCGCTACATATTTATTGTGATACCCTATACAGGAATTTAACGGCCCTTCGGAATCAACCCACAAACCAAGCGTCGCAATACAAGACATCGTACCCCCAACAAGTGGAGTTCCAGGGCCACGGATGAGATACTGGCTCCAGGAGCATATCCTGTAAGGTTTATGAAACATTCCAAATATTAAAATTAGTCCATCCTAAATCAAAGGCTTTCTTTAGGCCCTTAAGGGTACCTCTAGCTTCAGGCTCAAAAGAATTGTTTGTCAAAACGCTATCTGTTTCTATCAAAATAAAAGAGCTTTGCAAAAATAATCCAAAAGCCCATCTAGAACTATTTTAGAAGCTATTAAATTGTCCTGCACAAACTAAAATGGGTTGTGTTAATGAAATGACATCAAAATTAGTAAAGGAGTTAGAAATACCATTTTGAGTGATATAAGAGGAGCAATTCACTTTGGGAAGGGGGGAGAGTCTCAAATCAAAAAGCCATTTGTTGGCAATGTCCAAGATCCTTTTCGGATTAGGAGAAAAGTTTGAGATAACAATCTGTTTCCTGTGCAACAAGACCAAATTTTGAAACCATGGTGTGTTTAGAATATTCTGCGATTGTCAAATATGAAGTTTGATTTCAAAACTCAGATGGAAACGATGGAGAAATTGAAATTCCAGCAAGTAGGATATGCACAAGATATAGGAACCAGAAAACCGCTTACCTGATTTGATGATGGATAGATTGAAGAAGGATAGAGAAGTAGATGGATATGCAATCATCCCACCTGGAATTAGGCTGACATTTTATCATCCATCCTTGGCCTCTCACCAAGGGTTGTTGCATCCTACAACAGTTTCTGAATCTCACAGAAATAAGAGGCAAAAGCCAATTTTCTATACATCAAATTTGCGGGGAATCAATGGGAGGACAACTTAGAATTCCGGACTTTGAGAAAGCCAGACTTTGTATTCCCTTTAGTCAACTCTCACCTTGAATCTGAGTCAGATAATCAATGAGAGGACAATTTGGAACTTTGGAGTACTACTCAATGAAAAAGGAGGGCACTGGGCAGTCTGCTGCTGTAACCAATATAGTTGTCACGGCGTCTAGGAAATCCAAGGCGTTGGCGTGGGTCTGGAACAAGCGAAACCAACAAGGTAACCAATACGTCCAAGGTGCCCACCTTGACAACTATGCTAACCAACCCCCCTTTCTGCTGCTATCCACTACTGCAATCCCCATCCATCGGCAATTAGTGAATGGCGATTTGATAGCCATACGAAATGTAGAAAATGGGTCTCTATGGGGCTTGCTATTGTTCTTTGTGTGGCAACTAAACAAAATGAACCACAATTTTCCAAATATGAGATGTCTTTGGGTGGAGGAACAATGCCTTGACAACTATGCTAACCAATCCCCCCTATATGCTGTGATCCGCTACTGCAACCCCCATCTATCGGCGATTAGTTAATGACGATTTGATAGCCATACAAAATGTTGAAAGCGTCCTGATACGATGAAGTTTTTTTTTTTTGTTGTTGAAGTGGGCCCACCCATTGACTTGAAATTACTTTTTTGGTTTTTTCTATGGACAATCAAGTCTTTGTCAATGTGGGTATTTCAAGCAATTGAAAATAGGATACAAAGCTTTTATAACCTACCTAGGTGAGGTGACAACCAGCTTTTCCCTTAAAACTTATGTTCTATTCTTCCTCTCCCAAAATGTTGCAGTATTTGTTACATCATGTAATGGTGAATCCTGAGTTTTTCCTTGTCCTTTGGATGTGGACTTCTGTACTATTTGGCCTAATCTTTATAATCCAAAATGAGGGGTAGGGAAAATACCAATATTTGTCAGTGCTGTACGATCCTAGATTTGTCCTCCAACTTGGCACTCTGGAGTTTCCTATAGCGAGTGGACAATGAATGCCTAATTGGATTGATCTTTTTTAGATGACTCTGTGTCTAGTGTGTGCTTTTTGTGTGACAAACATCCCCAGAGCTTATTGTCATTATCAATATAGATTCTAGGGATACAGAACTAGCTTTCATTTTTTGCCTTGCCAATCAAAGTACAGACGAATGAGGGTGGAAGCATCAGGTTCACAGCAGGCACTCAGAAACCCTTAACCTTTTAGCACCATAGTTCGAAAACTCGTTTCATTTCTGTGTTTCGGGCTGACCGAAATATCCAAAATTTTGGATATTTCGGTCGAAATTTTGCATTTTTCTGTTATGTTTCGGTAGGTCATTTCGGTGGGTTTTAGGCCAAGTTAAGGACTGAAACTTCATGGAAACCCTATTTTAGGCTATATAAACTCATTTAAATGTTCGAATTGCAAAAATAGTCACCCAAAGTGGTGTTTTGGATTTGCACCATTGATTGGCAATGTACGGTCGAATCCTAATGTATAACTTAGTTAATCATACATACACATTGTTTAAGACTTTAAGTACTAGAGGACATAATAAATTAATGATTAATAAGCAATTTAAACAAGTAAATTGACTTGGAAGTTGGAAACATAAAGTGAATGACTCATAAGTCATAACTTAAGTCATAATATTAAGTACAATAAGTAAATAACAAGTTAAGAAGATGATATCAATTTGACAATATCCCCAGTAGTCCAATACAAGTTAAGTAGTCATATAGTGACTCAAATGTTTACAAATATTCTAATAATAATTACTCCGATGTCTAGGACCGACCCCACTCATAGTCCGATGGAGCCGACGTGCATTGTTCTCCGACTGTAGGACAAATAAATGCCACGTCATAGTATGGGAGAAGAAACGACCGAGACTAACGAGGAGAAAAAACCCAAAAAAACCAGAGCTTGTTAAGTCTCGGTCGAAATTTCGACCGAGACTAACGAGTTTTGGTATTTATAAAGCTACTTTTGAAGTCTCGAGATATCGCGAGATGGTCGAAATTTCCACCGAGTTTTTGCATTTTTTTGATTCGAGCTTGTGTTTTGTTTCGGTAAGGTCGAGATACTCGAAATATTCAAGATCTCGACCGAGATTTCGCGAGATTTAGTACTATGTTTAGCACGGATCTTGAAGATTTCCTACTGCTGGGTTGAGATTTAGTTGGGTTGGATTGTATATTGTAACAAATCTAAACCTTGATAATCAGGACCTGCAAAGAAAAAGAGAGCTGAGAGAAAGACATGATTAAGGAAGAAGAAGACTTGTGCGATAGAATTGAATAATCCATCACTACAAGTACAACCAAGGTTCCTTTATATAATAGACCTGGACAGATTAGATACTCAAAATAGAACTCTATTACATACTTAGAATAGAACTCTACTAATTAAGCCTAAACAGAATAGGAAACTAGGAGAACGTAGCCTAAACTACTAACCCAAGATAAAACCCCATGGTATGAAGAGGGTTGTGGCTCTTACAAACTTATTTAAAGGATAAAAACCAGTCTCATTCAAAAAAGGAAAGGCCTAAGCCAATGCTAAATTGATAATGTATTACATGTAACTTGGTCACATAAACTGACTAGGAAGCTAACCCAAATAAGGAACCTAATTAAATTAATAAAGTAATTCTCGTGTGCCAACTGTCTACCCATATTTTAGGCCCATTAAAGTGGCCCATTATAATGAATACCCATTGGACCAAAGGCCCAACACATATATAACCCAGCTCAAGGCGTCTTTCCACTAAAATAGGCCCAATTTTTTGTTTATCTACGTCATCCTCTTAAAAGTGTACAGATACATTCCCTATATGCCAAGGTGATTCATCATCCTCCTGTAAATAGATTTTATCTTGGAGTATGGAGATCGAATTATGTAGACACATGCAATAATTCTTGTTCACACTCTGCTATGTTTGCTGCTTCAACGAACAGATATTTGGTTCTGGCAAACATGCTGATGGAATCTGAAGTTAACCCATTTGATGGGCAGGAGGCAAAGCCGTAAGTTCTTTATGAATTCACCTTTCATGTTTGAGGGATTCTTGTTGCATATGGCCTCTTTTCCTTTATTTTTCTTGTCTTTTTTGTCACTTCGTCTAACAACTAGTGTTTATGTTTTGCAGATACAAGAATGACCCCGAGATATTGGCCATGACGAATCTGATAGCAGCATACCAACGGAATGAAATATTGGAGTTCGAGAAAATTCTTAAGGTAATATGTTCCTTTTATAATTATCATACCCTGATGTCTTATGGTGGATGATTTTTCAGTTCCTCTTTGTACCCTGTTTCTCTCATGGGATTCACTGTTGTTATTTTTTATCTCCAGAGTAATAGGAGGACTATAATGGATGATCCATTCATTAGAAATTACATCGAGGATCTTTTGAAAAATATTAGAACCCAAGTTTTGCTTAAGCTCATCAAGCCTTACACAAGAATTCGAATTCCATTCATATCAAAGGTAATGTATACAAGTTGCCAAATTTGTCTCTTTGTTCGTTTGATCTCTGTTATGTTCTTTTTCTTTCCATGACTTCTTTTGTCCATGTGTTTTTTCCTTGACCAAGTATTTGGAAAGAGCAGACTTGTTATTTATCGTAACAAACTCAAAATTTGGTGGGTCTGTGATGAGACTACTATTTGAAATAGGGCTGGAATAGTAGTACTGGTGGAACCCACCTCTTGTTCCAACCTGATCTTTATTAAGATGTATCGCACAAGACTGCTTTCCTGGAATCGGTTTTCTTTATCTTGTCGTTGTGATACCGATATTGTTATATTAGAACATCTGTTAGATTTTCAAAATCAGATGTCATTTAGTACTTTAGTTTGCCGGCCAAGACTTACTATTCTTCAGAACAATTTTTTTATGCCAGAATGATGTGGCAGTTCTGACTATTCGATAGGTAGGTCTAGGTTTGTTTAGCCATGTGTCAATTTTCAGGACCTAACAACAACAGCAACAACATAGGCTTATCCCAACTAAATGGGGTCGGCCACATGAATCTTCGATCTCCAATCAGTTCTATTCGATGTCATATCTGGTATAAGGCCTAAGTTAAGCATTTCTTTCCTCACCCCTTCTCCAATGGTTAATTTAGGCATGCCCTTGGCTGTTTTAGTACCTTTTTTTTTTGCTAAACTCTTTTAGTACCTTCAATCTGAATCAGATCACTACTTCAAACTGGAGCATCCCAAGCTCTTTGTTGAACATGGCCATGCCACCTCAAACGACTTTCACGAAGTTTATCATGAATCAGGGCTACTCCCAACTCAGCTCTAATATGGTCATTCTTTATTTTATCCTTCCTAGTATTGCCACACATTAGTGGGGGTGCGGTAGGAAAGAAGAGGAAACCTGAGATAGATTTCAGAGTTGCTTGGGGGAAAGGGGAAGCATTCATGCAAGCACACACTCTCATAGAGTAAAACTCAACAATTTCTATCAATTCACTATTCAATCTGTTCTCACATTGGTTAAAATGCAAGTATTTAAAGGGAAAAATAACAAAACTCCTATTCTAACTACAAAAACTGAAAATAACAACTTGCGATTCGAACTCAAACTCCTTCGTAGTCAACCCAAACAAATAAAAGACTGAAACAAATAAACTAATAAATAAATTAATATTCTACTTCCAACCCTTGTTGGACCAAAAACCATTGGACCGGTTCTGTTTGGGTTTGGGTCTCCCAAGCCTTCCATACCGGTCCAACCAGCCAAGTGATACTGCATTACACATCCATCTAACATCCTCATCTCTTCACTTGGTTGATCTATATGCCGCTTCTTAATTCCCCAACATTCCGCACCATACATCATAGCCGGTCGAATGATAGTCCTATAAAATTTTCCTTTAAGCTTTAAAGGGATAAGCTGATCACACAGCACTCCGGACGCACCTCTCTGCTTCATCCATCCTATTTTAATCTCTAGGCAACATCTCCTCTATATCCCCTTCTTTACTTAAAATTGAGTGCATGTATCTAAAATAGTTACTTTGTGGAATCTCCCTCTCTTCCAAATTAACCATTCATTTACTGTCCTAGTGTGGCTAAAGTTACACACCGTATATTCTGTCTCTATTTTACTTTATTGAAGACCTTTTGATTCCAATGTTGATCTTCATAACTCCAACTTGGCGTTAATCCCTGCATTTGTCTCATCTACCAAAACAATATCATCAGTAAAAAGCATACACCAAGGAACCTCATCTTGTATACCTTTGGTTAAATCATCCATGATTAGCACAAATGGGTAAGGGCTTAAGGCTGAACCTTGATGTAACCCCCAAATTGGTGGAGGGCCGGTGGAGGAGAGAAGAAAAGGGAAGAAATCGCACAAGGAGGGGGGAGGGAAGAAAACTTGCACACAGCTCGCAGGCTACTCAAACCATAAAATCAATTCATTCTTCAAATCTGCTTCAATCGTGGGATTCGTGGTTACACATCTATTTATAAAACCCAAAAAATAAAGACTCCTAATTACTTCCTAGAACTTAGACCAACTAAAATAGAAACTCAATAAAATTAAAAAAGGAAATTTCCCTACATGTCTAATAGCTACCCAAAATAAAATTACATATCTTTCCCAAGTAAAATAAATCCTAAATATCCTACTAAACCAGTACATGGTTGGGGTCCGGCAAAGTTCAAAATCTCGCTGATTTCCGATATTTCGGCGAGGCCGATACGAGATGCTATGCCGAAAAGAAAAAATGCAATATTTTGGAAATTTCGGTCTAAAAAAATGCACTGTTTCGTCTAAATTTCAGTTATTTAGGCATTTTACACCCCAAAATGGCCAAGCAAAACTCATTGAAAAAATATAATATTTTCGGCGAAATTCTGTTGAAATTTCGGTATCTTAGAAATTTAGATTTGAGCGAAATGGCCTTCCGAGACGAGATTTAATACCACAGAGTGCGGTTCATCTTGGTTTGGATATCCAACTGGGTTTGGGTCGGTCCAAGGTAGTGTATCTGCATCACATTGTAATTGGGAATTCGCTACCTTGTCACCCCACAGTACTTATGCTAATCACTGCACCATCATACATATCTTTAATTATGTCCACATAGTTACATGACACCCTTTTCTTCTCTAGTATATGTCAGATTTACTCTCTAGGGACTCTATCGTAAGCTTTTTCTAGATCAATAAAGTCCATAGGAGATCCTTCTTGCCCCTCTCTCTATCTCTTTCCTTGAGTATCCTAAGTAAGAAACTAGCATCCATTGTGGATCTGCCTGGCATAAAACCAAATTGGTTCTCTAAAATAGTATTTTCATTTTTCAGGTGAGTTTCAATAACCCTCTCCCATAACTTCATCGTGTGGCTCTTTAGTTTTATGTCTCTATAGTTATTGTTGCACTGAGGCTGTGTTTGGCATGCAGTCTTAGAATGCATTCTACGTCGATTTCACATTCTCGGATGATAAATATAGTTGTTTTTATCATCCGAGAATGCGTTCCAAGAATGCTTACCAAACACGACCTGAGTATTACTCTTATTTTGTTAATCGACACCACAATGCTTCTCCTCCATTAATTTGATATTTTCTTTGTGTTCATAAGCTTGTTAAACAACTTGGTTAGCTAAGATAAACCACAAATTCCTAAGCTCTTCCATACTGTAAAGAAGCCCGTCTGGGCCAGGGGTCTTGCTTAATTTCATTTTTTCTTAATGCTTCTTTTACTTCATACACCCTAATTTTGTATATATATTTACCCCATGTGGTGTCAAGATGAGTTAGTGCAGCCTTCTGGTGTCCTATTACTCGAAGGATCTTCATTAAATAGGTTGTAGAAATACTTTTTTCATCTTTCCTTATGTCCTCATCCCTTATTAGTTCTTTACGATCATTGTCTTTGATAGTTGATACATCTGACATGGTCCAAATCTCTACTCATCCTTTCTCTCATTTTAGCTGTCTTATAGATAGCCTTTTCCCTGTCCTTTGTGTTCAGATTATAAAGATCCTCACATTTCTTTGCCCTTGCTTTCCCCACAATCTTTTTGGCTTCGTTGTTGGCAAATTTATACCTCTTTATTCATTTGTCAAGTCTTAAAATTAACTTTCTTAGTCTTAGGGTCTGTATGGTAACCTTCCAAAAAATCGTTTCTGGGGGCAGAAATGGAACAGATCCTGTATTTGTTGCCCGATCCATTTTGGTGTTTTTTTTGAAACAAACTAGGCAATAGAAATGGTTTTGGCATGGTTATGAGAAACACAAAAAAGAAGCTCCAAACAAACAGAAACACAAACTGAAAACAAAAATGTGCACGATATGGACTCAATATTCATGAATCACCACCACCACCTCCACCGTCTCTGCCACTACCTCCACCTCCATCACCGCCGCCTCCACCGTCGCCACTACCACCTCCACCACCAACTCCACCACATCTCTACCGTTACCACCAACACCACCACCGCTGCCACCACCACTGCTGCCACCCCCACCACCTCCTCCACCACACTACCACCGCCACCACCACCACCACAAAATAGAAGAAATTCTTCTCTTAATATGCGATCCATACATGCTTCTTTTTTTTCTAATGGCAGAAACAATTTTTTTCCAATTTTACCATACGACATTTGTTGATACAGAATTATTCCAAAATCACAGAAACACAAAACTGTTTTAACTTAGAAAATATATTTTGGAACAGAAACGTTGCCATACAGACCCTTATGGCTGCCTAACCTCATCATCCCACCACCATGTCTCCCTTGGGGCATAATGTTTATTTTTTGATTCCCCTAGTACCTCTTTAACACCTTTATTAATACAAGCCATCATCGCATTCCACATCGTATTAGTCCCACTTTCCTTGTTTGACCACTTTATAGATAAAGGAGTTCAAGGAATCTCCTTCTAACCTTCACCATCTTATCTTAAGGAAAATAAGCTCCCCTATCTTGTGATACTGTGTGGTGAGGCAAATATCTAGGGCCACCAATCTTTGTTGAGTGGTTAGGCTCTCCCCAAGTATAACCTTGCAATCCTTATAGAACAATTTGTTGGACCTTCTTGTTAAGAAGAAATCTATTTGGCTAATAATGAGGTGGTAAATATATGTTGTGTAACTTTAGCAACACTGGGACGAATAATATGAGGTGAATATTGATGAGAGGGAATACCGCAAATTGATTACTTTATATATCTAGGATCAATTGTAAATAAGGAGGGTGACATAGAAGACGACGTTGCCCAGAGGATTAAAATTGGGTGGATGAAGTGGAGAGGTACGTTCGGAGTTCTGTGTGATCGGCGTATCCCTTCAAAGCTTAAAGCAAAATTTATATGTCTATCATTAGAGCATTTATGATGTACGAATTGGAATGCTGGGCTGTGAAGAAGTGTCATATAAATAAACTTGGCGAGTTGGCGTTGCAAATGAGGATGTTGAGATGGATGTGTGGGAAAACTAGGAATGATAAAGGAATGACCATATTAGAATTGGGTTGGGAGTAGCTCCGATCTATGATAAACTTAGAGAGAGTCGTTTGAGGTGGCATGACCATGTTCAACGGAGGCCTTCGGATGCCCCAGTTCGAAGGAGTGATCTTATTCAGATTGGGGGAACCAAAAGAGCTAGGGTCAGGCCTAAGATAACCATAGGAGAAGTGGTGAAGAAAGACATGCTTATCGTAGGCCTTGCTCCTTGCATGACTTCAAATAGAGCTGATTGGAGAGCAACGATCCATGTGGTCGACCCCATTTAGTTGGGCTATGATGCTGTGATGTTGTTGTTGTAATACACTCCAATCTCGAGGACTGGAGCGGAATGTTGAGCAGTTAAGAAGCGATTCATAGCTAAGATGGGTTGATGCCCTAGAGTTTGTGTTGATGTTGTTTGCTACTTCCCTTTACTTTTATATTTTTAATATTCTGTCTCTACTGTGATCCATGTAGCCGACCCCATTTAGTTGGGATAAGGCTGATTTATTGTTGATGCCCACTTTTGTAGGTAACTAAATTCTCTTCACTCTTTTCAAAAAAAATGTTCACGTTGGATAAGTCATAGGCTACTGCAAAGTCTATAACTAAGATCCCCTCCCCATTCCTCTCTCCAAGACCATAGCCTCCATGTGCTTCATATCCTCTACAATCTCTCCCAACATGACCATTCAGATCACCCCAATAATAATCTTTTCTTTGACTAAAACCTTGCATTAGTCCATCCATGTGTTCCCAAATTTTTAACTTATTATTTTCATCCAATCCTACTTGGGGTGTGTAGGCACTAATTACATTGACAACCTCTTTTTCCAACTCAAGTTTGATGGATATAATCCTATTTCCAAATCTTTTAACATCCACCACATCATTTTTTAGGTCTTTTTCCACTACTATGCCCAATCCGCTTCTATTACTTTGATCTCCCGTATTCCAAAGTTTAAAGTTGTCCAACCTAAGTTTTTTTACCCTTTCATCTAGTCTCTTGAATACAAGCAATATTAATCTTTCTTCTCCTCATAACATCTATCAACTCTAGACTGTTATCTGTTAAGGTTTCAATATTCTAAGATGCTAATCTAATGCTGTGCTTTTGGCCTTGCTACTTAACTCGCACTTGTCCACTGTACGAGAGCCCTTGCAAACTTCTCACCGCATCCGGGCGTCGACGAGGCGCATCGCTCACAGGGGACACCCTAACAAAAGATCTGTAAGACATGGTACGAAGAACATAAATGTAATCAAAAAATGGGATCGATGTAAAAGAGGAATTGCTGAAATATATTAAGGTGCCGGCCGTGCATGCCTGACACACCAATAGAAATGCCCCTGCACCGTCTGGTAGTCCCTAGATTTGCAAAAGTTTATTTTTCCTCGTCATTGTCCATTTGGGCTGAAACTTGACATGTAGGCAAACCTGTCCACTAAATTCTGTCGTGGTTTATTACTCTTTGGCAGTTAGGCTCAACTATATATATATATATTTTCTTTTTCTTTTTTGTGGTTGTACTTTATTACTGTCATATTGCCATATGTTATGGGTTTTTTCTTGGTTACTAATATTCATTTGTTGCACAGGAGCTTAATGTGCCAGAGAAAGATGTCGAACAATTGCTGGTCTCGCTAATTTTGGATAACCGTATCCAGGGGCATATTGATCAAGTTAATCGGCTGTTAGAGCGTGGGGACAGGTTAACTTTTTTTAACTCTTGACATTTTTATTTGAACTTCTCTTTCCCTTCCTGATGATTCAGTATTCTATGTTTCTTATTTTGTTTCATTAAAAGCATCAATATGCAAGCTCTGAATGTAATGTTAATTTCTTCTTGCCTTATTGATGAAATGTATCATACAGGTCTAAAGGGATGAAAAAATATGCTGCGATAGATAAATGGAACACACAGCTCAGGTCGCTCTACCAAACTATCAGCAATCGAGTAGGATAATATTTGTCAAGTAATGTATCGACATTCTGCTAGGAAGAGCTCCCAGTTTTGGTATACTGTGGTGTTAAGTTGGGGGAGGGGGGACTTTTCATTGATTCAAATATCCCCATTCATACCATAGAGTTAGGCAACCTGTGAATACCAAGAGGGGTTTTTATTTTGGTATTATTTGTTATAGACTAAACTTGTGTAATGTGTACATTCGAAGTTCGTTTCTTTCATGTCAATCTGGTTCCTGACAGGTGTTATGTGGAAAGGGAGATAGGTTGAGACATTTATTTGTTTAATTTCAAGTACATCGTTGATTTCATAATTTAGTTTCTGGAAAAAGTGATAGGTGATTCAATTTACTTGGACTGAAAAATTGGATTGTGTGAAAAATTGTCTTAATCCTCTGATCAGTAAACAGTATTTTGGGAGAAGATGAATTCATACATGTAGCATGTTAAGTGCTGTGCAAAGATTGTGATTTAATTAAAGAGTTGTAATCGTAGTCTGTGATTGAGTAGGTGATTCTTCTTTTAGTCCCTTTGTGCAATCTTGTACATTCTTAAAATGGGATACTCTCAAGACATAAAGGGTAAAGACTCCCCCCCACCCCATCACAGCTGGCAAGGGTAATATGTGGCAAAGTTAGCCATTGGATGAGCATTTCTGTGCAAAAAATCTTTGGACTGTAATATCATAGAGGAAATAGACTGATGTGATAGAAAATTGGATTCTTATTCAAGGGCTTCAACCAGCCAGAGTCTAGTTTGTCACCCCCTCTGGATATGGAGGAAGTTTGTCACCCCCTCCTCTGGATATGGAGGAAATCTATCTCACCAACTTAAAGGAAACATTTATACAATCGAAGGAAGGGTAAAAAAAGGAGAGCATTCGTCAGAGTCCAAAACTCAATTGGAGAGATGTTTTCTAACAACATGCTCATCTATCAGTTCTTTGGATTAGTTATGAATGGTGAATAACTCATAATTTTTATCACAGAAGGTATAACATGACCGGGTAGCCGTGATCTGTACTTGGATATATTTTCTGTCAAAGATTATTTGTTTTGTAGATAGGTACCTAGTTCTATGGCAGAGGAAAGGAAGATGTGAACCAGGAGGTTTGAAACCAAGACTCTTTGTAGGGGGGGCTTTTTCGTTCCACACTGTTATCAACTGCCTATAGCAGTTGTTCTTGGTTATTATCATAGATTTGCACAAAAACAAAAAAATGTTATTATCAAAGATTGATTGGCCCTAATGTAGGGATTTCACTGCGTAATTACTTGTAGAAATCCTTTGATATCAATTGTGGATTTAATAAACCCATTGAAACTCCGGAGTTGAACTATTTTCGACTTTTTAGATGGGCTGTGATAGTGATCTCTTTCCCACTCCCTCGCCTCTTCCCTGCCTTCTTTCTCCCCCTTACCTCGTCTGCATCCACCTCCACATACCTACCTCTTTGCATCCCCTCCCCGCCTCTTTTTCTCTCTCCTCTCCTCTACGACCCTCCCGTCCTATATCTCTGCATCTTCCTCCGGCCCTTACATCTCAAACTTGTACCACCTTACCCTATCCCGGCATGCCACCACTCCAATCCTTGTCCTCTCCCTGCCTCTGCATACCGCTCCTACCATAGCTCTCTCTTCAGAGCCCTCCTGGATCCGGTTCCTCTCCAATGAGGAGCGTCCCCAATGAGCATTTCAACTGTTGGGCTGATTGGGCGCACGCCGGGATGTGTGCTTACATGTATCTCAATGCCTACACAGCCAGCCCGGCCATTGGATGCCTCATTGGGCGATCTCCTCATTGGAGAGGAGCCCGACTCAACCCCTCTAAATTCCCCTCCTCGCCCCCCGCTTATGCATTTCTCTCAACGCTCAAACAAGACAAGTTGCAACCAAATCCCGTAAAGGAATCATCCCTCTACATCTATTTTTTTCTTTCTTTGGTAACCATAAACGGTTTGGAATCGTTGATTGAGTGGAAATTCAATGGAGAGTTTAGATTAATTTAATGCCCTATCTTCTATTACAATAAAAACACATGAGAATAAACTGTTGGCAGCACTTACGACCTACCATCACCCAACCCTTACATATTTTACTTAAATCTAGGTAAAATCAGTTTTCGTCAGCATTTATCACATGGTAGACATGAATGGATGTGGGTCCATGTTATAAAAGATTCCACCCATTTTAAAGGGTTTTCTTTCTTGTCGTTATGCCTGGTGAAGTACATGTGTTAGTCCAGTGATTGAGGATCAAACAAGTATTTCATTGGTACAATTTCAATTTAAAATGAGTAGAAGAAGTGACTAATATTACAAAAGATGTCAATTTGTATTTTATATTTATTTCCGTTTGATGGCATTTTAATAATTTTACTAAAATTTTCAATCACATTTTAACCAACTTTCTTTTTATTTTTGATAAAATTTGATCATTTAGATGTATGGGTTCTCTACCACATGGATTAACTATCCATTTAATGTTTAATGTCAAAATCAAATGACAAATGATGAAGAGTTATATTTCACTAGGCATAGTGACGCCTAGTAATTTGACTAACATGCGACTCAAATCCGTGACCGTCCGGAGATTCTTTTATTTGTAACAAACGTTGACGCACGAGAAATAAGCGGCCGTTTAAATGTCCAACTAATGTCGGTTTTCTCGCACGGGTTTTACGACGCGTCATCATGATTTGAGATTTTTAGAGTTTGAGAGTGAGACTTGATTAATATAGTCCATATTTTAGAAGCTTACTTATCTCACTGAAAAAAGCTTTACTCTTGGAGGGAACTTTCTTCTTCTCGTTCAGTCTCCCTCTCTCTGTTCATCAGCAGAGACCACAGTCACCAGACCGACAGCCCATACGGAGCACTTGGTCTTCGTTTGGAGCTTTCAATGGTGTTTCTGTGACTAGGGTTTTGAAGAAAGAGTAGAGTGGTTGGTGGGAAGGAAGCAAGAAGCGCATTCGAAAGTCAAACTGGTTAGTTATAGCTTTTGATTGGGGTGCTTTACACTGAGTTAGGTACCTGATTGATTTTCTTACTGAATGTAGTTTTTATTTCTCTGAGCTGTTTTCTTGGTACCCCTCTCCCCGAAGCACTTTCTGCATGCTTCAAATAGTTTTGGTGTTTTTTTTTTTATGTTGAAATTTTCTGGTGATAAGGAGAGGAAATTGTTTGAAGGGGCAATGGCGGGAGAGTTGACAACGATGAGGGTTGTAAGAAAAAAAAAATTGACAGGGAATCTAATATGTATTTTCTTTTGAGATGTGAGGGAAAGAATATGAAACTTATGCACTCACCATGTGCAATGCAAGTTTGTTGCAATAGGTTCTTTGTTATGGAAAATGTGGGTTTAGTTTTCAGGGAGAAAAGGTGTGAGGGTTCATAGACAATATAGACCAAGTTAAGATCATGACTGATTTTAGCCTAATAAGAGGTTAATTTATCTAAACTGAAGAAATTAAGGAAGGGATCCAACATTTATTGGCTGAAATAATTCTAGAGCAATCAGAGTAGTTTCAGAGTGAATTTAGAATAGATATGCAAAATATGGTTATTGGAATGATTGGTCATGAGCTGTGGGATCAAATGGCTTGACTAATTATGCCAAAAGGAGAAGGGAGGGGTGGGGGAGGCTTGACTCGAAACTTTGTTACCAAAGAGAAATTAATCAGTCTGATATCTCTCTCTTTCTTTCTCTCACTCTATCTAAGAATTTGTCCTTTCATCTGAGATGTAGAATGGAATTAGAAGTTTTTGATCGATAAGCTTGGGTTTGATAATCCACCTCAAAATCTTCTTCTTTTTGTTGTAAATGAAAACGAAGTTTGTCAAATGATCTTGAAGTGTAGAGGGCTTTGGTTAACAGACCTTAACCTATTTATTATTGTATGCACTTCAATCCTCAGAAATGATGCTGGATAGTTTCTATGGAGAGAATCATGTGGATAAAAAACTAAATCATTACAATTTTAAAGCGAAAAATGAAGTTAGATGTTCTGTTTCTTTGTTAATATTCCTCCAAAACATTTGAGAAATGTTTGATCAACAAAAGAAAGGGCTTCTTTGCAGTATTGCACATACACTTTCCAATGGATGATCCCTCTTGGGATTCTTTAGAGCAATGAAAATTTCTCCGCCCCCCCCCCCCCCCTCCCCCAAATTTATCTTTATTCTCTCTCTCTCATGGACACAAACACACTCACTCACTCATTCTAGATGGTTCACTACATTTTTTTGCTACAATAACTCTCTAATCGAACCACGTGGAGGGATGGAGGAACAATGTTGGCAATATAGACCATTTGTGAGGCTGGTGATCCTCCGGATTGTCCTCATGTCCAATTTCTTAATCCATCTCAAGTATATGGCCCGACATTGGTTAAACTTTTCCCTCTTTAATCTACTTGAAAATTTAAATTTTCTATTTTATAGATAGCTTGAAAAGGGGGAATCACTGTCCCATGTAGCATAGCGCTTTCCAGATGGAAATTTGTTATGTCAGTGCAGCATGGCGTGGCCAATATTTTGGGACCTTTTGGGCAGCCAACTGAGCTGCAACATGGAAATTCATGGTCATAGGTATAATTCTTTGCTGGTTGACTCACCTTGCTATGTGCTAGGGGCTAGGATGTTTCTGCTTACTATGTTCCCCTGTCCTGTGTAGCTTGTGCAATGTCAAGTTAGCTGTGCTCTGTCCTACATCATTATAGAGACCTTGACCCCTCCTCCATCTTTCTTTGAAGACATGTAGAAGATGAAAATATTTGGAATTTGGAAACTTCAAATTGTTATTATTTATGTTGTTTTGCTTCTGAAGTCTTCAAGATTTTGAAATTGGAAAGTTCTATGACCTATAAATGCAGGATTGTTTCAATATGTCCTGTCTTGTACGCAGTGGTCTAATTGAGTATTTCAACCATAACCTTCTTTCCCAATAACTCTCTCTTGTAATTAGGGTTTGGAGAAAAGGATGTGAAGGAGAAAAATTGAGTTTTTTGTTGCAATCATAGTATTAAATCTCGTTTCGGAAGGCTATTTTGGCCAGACCGAAATTTTGCCAAAATATTGTATTTTTTCTCTGAGTTTTGCTTGGCCATTTCTGGGTGTAAAATGCCGAAACGACCGAAATGAATTAACCAAAATTTCGATGAAACGGTGCATTTTTAGACCGAAATGACCCCACAATAATAGACATTTTTTTAATAATGAAAGAAGGTTGCGAAGAGTCATAAACAATTCTTCTCCTTGTCCCAGCTGATTGAGCAGTCACTCACATGCATTGCTTCGGGCTTCTCCATTTGAATGTTTGTGATCACTGTGAGATCTCCAGAGCTGGATTCAATCCCAGTGGCTTGGGAACCACCAGAGAATGTATAGTTACTGCTATGCTTATGTTATGTAATTATTTCTGAAATGTAAATCAGACAGATTTAGAAAAATTTGACTTGGAATCTTTAGAATTGTACTACATGGAAAAGGGATTCTTTCCCTTTTTTTTTTTCAAGGAGAGATTCTTCTGGCTGCAACAAACTGGAGATCCTAGTTTCTCCTGCATTACCAATGCAAAAGCATGGAGAAGTTACCTTACCTTATCTCAGGAGAGAGGAAGACCTTATCTCAGGGGGGAGAGAGAAATATGCATAACAATAGATGTCTTGTTTTATCTATTTTGTTATTCTTGTAAACCAAAACAATTGGGAGGAAGTAGGTGGTTGAGGGATTTACTGTTGTTGGAAATGTGTCCATCAAATCCATATATATATATATATATATATAAATTTGCATGATTTAATAACGGGCCTTGGTAGTCCTTAGGTTTTAACCTAAAATTTTTCACAACTAGGGACAGGATTGGGTACCCCGTGCATATGGTCGTCGCACTGTGTGTACCTAGGAATGGATATTCCAGGACACAAGTGCAAGTGTACATATGGTGTGTACATTGAAGCAGATCATATGAGAATTTCACACGTGTGTTACTGTCAATTGAATTGGAACAAAATTTTTATCAGTAATGTACGGTCAGTCCCTTGACCTGAGGGGTCCTTATCAATGCAGTTACACATTGCGGGTTTTGGTGGACCAACGGTTGATGTCTCGTTGACTATATATTGGTGTACTAGATTCGTAGTGTTTGGCCATATTCGAAAGATATGCCCAACATCCATGCCACTACTCTTATTGGGAGAATATTGAGGAGGGAGATTGTCTGTAATTGATTGGACACAAAGTTGGATCTAGTGGTATTTTGGTAAATTGTTTGAAGAGTTTTCAAAATTAATATTTATTTTCATAAACAATTTTGGGAAATGTTTTTCATGGTCCAATCGGAATTACAAAATATTTGGAAAAGAGTTTTTCTATAGACTGAGGTTATGACAATACACACATGCCCTATAGTCTATAATGCGATATTGCGTTCTAGGGGATTGGTGCATAATATTCCACTTAAATTGGAAAATTTTGGTTACATCTGCTTGGCTGTGTACCTGTTGTTTAATACCACATTGGAGAATGCGGCATTAACCTTACACTTGGCAAGCTGGTTGGAATCCCAATGGGATCCTACCCCTTCAATATTGGTTCATACCATTTATGTTTATTACTCAACTTGAGCTAGCCTTATCAAAATTTTGGTTACACCTGCTTGGCTGTGTACTTGTTGGTTAATACCACATTGGAGAATGAGGCATTGACCTTACACGTGGCATGCTGGGTGGAATCCCAATGGGATCCTACCCCTTCCCTATTGGTTCAAACCATTTATGTTTATTACTCAACTTGAGCTAGCCTTATCCCAATTAAATGGGGTCGGTCTTGGCCACATCAAATCCTGTTCCGCCATTCAACCCTAAATCATGCAAAGGGTACGGCTCTGAACTCAGGAAATGGAAAAGATTTTCATTAAATATCGGAGCTTGCACTAGAGCCTAAGAAGACTATAAGAGTTATCTTTCTCTTTCTCTTTGTTTTTCTCGGAATAGAATCCGCTGTTAGCAGAAAATCCCGAAATCTTTTCTTTTTCACAAAAGAATGTTCTTTTAATTGAAAGAAAACTGGCATTATTGAATGAGACTGGAAGCATACCCAAAGAAAGTTGTCTGAACTATCGAAATGGAATGAAACTGGTTCGCGGTGGTGGAGGAACCGGATCGGAAAAAAGAGGGATTCTAGTTGTAAGATGGCTAATGAAACCGTAGCTGGAATTGAGATCTCATTCAAAGAGAAAGATATCAAATATCTGGAATTTCTTTTTGTATCCTATACGGATGATCCTCAAATTGACCAGGGAAAGTTGCTTCCTGAGGGCTGTTTTCTCTTCTTTCTTTAGGAAGTTTCCTTGAGAAAGGTGCCAAGAGTGAGCCCAAAAGGGGATATCCTTCATCGATCCATTTAGTGGTCGCGTTCAGTTCGAGCTGGGCGATGAAAAGTTTGATAAACAATAGCACGAACTCTCGTTCTTTTACCTTCTTTCATGCGAAAGTTGACCAACTTCTTGATCAATTGTTTGCGCATTTTGATGGAAGCTGAACTTGAAGAAGCAAAATGGGTGAGAGCACGATATGACCAGCTTAATCTGATCAAGGAAAAGCGCCTAAACACGATTTGCCATGGCCGGTGAGTTGAATGGCAAACCAGGATTTGTGTAGTGACCTTGTTTAGATTGGATGAGGTTTGGTTGAGTTGAGAATTGTATTGTAAGTTCATTTCTGCAAACAAAGAAGGATAATAGAGGCTTGTAATTTCTCTTAGGATGGAGCCAGAAGTTCTTTTGGGGTGGGGGTGGCGAATCAAACAATGGTGATCCCTTAATAACATGTTGATGACAAAATCAGTAGTGTAGCATCTAATGCTATTAATACCCTAGGTTTACTCATTGAACCAAATATTTTCTCTCTTCTTGATAGTCCCTAGATGCAAAATTTTCCAGATTGCTTAGCTGGATTGCCAGCAAATGCCAGATTCCAACCCATCTGCATGTACCCATGCTGCACTAATTTATATTCATTGTTCTGAGCTGCTTGTTTATTTACCTGCTCTATAGCCTTTTCAGTTTTCATTGTGAAATGGCTTACTACAACAAAAACTCAGCCTTATCCCAACTGAATGGGGTTGGGTACATGGATCCTTCTGAAGGTGAGACCGCGAGATATAAAAATTAAAAGTAAAGAAAATGAACACAACAACATCAACTACAGATCAGTTTTATACAAACTAATTGGGGTCAGCCACACGGATCCTTGCCCTCCAGTCAGCTCTATTAGACATCATACTTGAAACAAGACCTAACTTATGGGATAAGGCTGAGTTGTTGTGAAATGGTTTACTCATAAGACAAATTGGAGATATCTTTAAGTTTTATTTTCACACTGTTTCCTACTTTGACTTGGTAATGTTGTGTTATGCTTTTTGTCTATGGGATTCTTCAAGCATACTCTCCTTTTGGCTTTCAGGAAAATATATTCATTAACAGAATGCAAGATTATGGACAAACTCCCATTCAGCTTCAGATGTTAATAATGAAATCTGTGAAGGAAATTGCAGCAATTATTGGTGTGGTTATAGAGCAAACGACAGATTATTGGATGGGAGAATGCTCCATCCTTGTGTCCTTTTAAATGTGGAACATGATCATGGAGAAGGAGGTAAGCCCCATATCATTTTCTTTTGTTCCCATTAACAATTGACTGACTTTTGTTGTTCCCATGTGCAGAATATATTTTCTTTCAAGACACCTAAAAGATCACCATTTCTGCTGCGTCTGGTGCTTTTTTTCTTTGTCATGGCTTTTGGACTGTACATTTGCTCTGTTTGTCTAAAGCAGATAACTGTACAGGTAAATCCAAAGAATATATTTCCCGTTACAGGGTTGACCGAGACAAGTTGTGATATAAATGGAACGTCACGTGAAGAAACCCGCTTTGTCCATTTTCCGCGGCCTAATTCATATAGCAGGTTATCAAAGCATTCTACTAGAGTACTGCATCCAGTTCAGTTTCCAAGTTCTAACTCATGGAGTTTTTTTTCACAGGGGGGAATGTGCATGTACTCCAGTCAGGTTCTTTGTTATTTTATCCATGCAGAGATCTGGAAGTGGGTGGTTTGAAACTTTGCTGAACAGTCATCCTAATATTAGTTCCAATGGTGAAATCTTCTCTGTAAAACAAAGGAGAAGCAATATTTCAGCTATTTTGAAGACATTAGATAGTGTATATAGGTTAGACTGGATGAGTAGTGCTGCAAAAAATGATTGTGTCGCTGCAGTTGGTTTCAAGTGGATGCTGAACCAGGTTTAATTATTTCCTTTTCCCTGCTCACCTTTGTTTTCTTTGTTCATTAAAGTCCAAAATGTCGGCTTTTAAATTACATAGCTATATCTTGTTTTGGATGCTTAAAACTATATATTTGTCATTCTTTCGTGTCTTACTTCAAGCTCAATCATCATACTGGGTTTTCTTTGAAGAGCAAAACTTATGTCTAGGAATCATTAGTTTGTAATTGTACTAATTGTACTTTCTGGGCTGTGCCTTATTCCTCTTACTTTCATCTTTCATTTTTCTTTTTATTTCCCAACCTTTATTTGTCATTTTCAATTTTCCATTTTTCATTTCTCATCTCATTGCCCATCTCTTCATTCCCCTTTTTAGACCTCAGTTTTCCTTATCTTGTTTTGTTTGGATCCATGTAGCTGACCCCATTAAGTTGGGATAAGGCTGAGTTTTTTTTTTTTGTACTAGTATGGTTATTTTTCCCCATTGTTTTGGTCATCCAAAAATAGCATGAGATTTGGATTTAATGGAAATAAAATTGATAACTGTTGGACAATGGCTGTCATTGAGGGGCCGGGGGGGGGGGGGTTGTGAATCAGTGATTTAAAACCTTTTCTCTTTTTCAACCTAGCTGACCTAACTGTTCTGCCCAGCTCACACTGAATTGCTTTGGTCTGTTACTTGATGGCTTAACCTTATTTTCATTCACAATCACACACACCATCCTGCAAGCACACAGCCACAGCTTGCAAACACTTGGTTACTAGACCAGTGACCAGCCCCTACAAGGTGACACAATAATATAAATGTACGTGTGCCCTAGAAATGTAAGTGCAGATGAAAATAAGCAACACACATTCACCACAGAGCACACCCACAACACCAAATATTACGTGGTTTGGCACATGCCTACATCCACGGAGCAATGCCTCACATGGGCTTCGTATATGCTCAACACTTCTCTTTTGATCGCTACAATGATCCAAGAGCTACAACCCCTGCTTTACCCAACACAACCAAGAGGGCACTATAACGCCAAGGTTTAGGTAGCTACAACTACCTGGGAGCTACAACCCTCGTGTTCATCATTCACTGGACAGCACAATACAAAATTAATGGCCTTATTTGTCTGATTGCCGTACAATGTAGCACTAGCTAGTCTAGGTATTCAACAAAATCAACCTAGGCCTAGCACATAAGGAGTACAAGAATACAAATGAAACAAGCCATTAGGTAGAAACCCTTAGTCCCTTACACCCTTGCTTTGATTTGGTTCCTGCTACCCGGAGGAGTTTTGAGTCACCAACCTCAGCTTTAGTGATCACTGGAATCTTCAACTAACCCTTTTGTAGGAGAAACTTGAATCTTCAAGTGGATGCTTGCTTGTGGGACCCCTTTTTTCTTCTCTTCCTTTGCAAAACCCTCTCTAGGTTCTCATAAAAGCTCAACTACCTTTCTCTAAGCCTTCAATGTGATAATAGATCACTCAAGAATGGTGGGTGGAGTGAGTTAATGCAAGAGCTCTCTTCTCCCTCTTCTTTCTCTTCCTTTTCTTCTCTATTAGAGCTTTTTCTCCTCTCTTTTGAATTTGCCCTTTTGGGCCCTTTAAATAGGCTGCAATGACTTAAAGCGAAAAGTCATTCGTACCATTAGGGTTGACATCGAAAGCCCTCAAGTTAACATCGGCACACTGTCGATATTTTTCCTTCGACGAGGACCTATTCCTTGAAAGTGTCAAACAAAATTGTTTGGCTGTCAAGACTCTCAGTCGATTGACTCGACATTTTCCCTTCCTCCTTTGACATCGATCCATTCCTCAAAAGTGTCAAACAGAATCTTCTGAATGTAGACCTTATCACAAACCTCAGTTGACATTTTGCCTTCACCACTTGACATCAACATAGTGCCGATTTTGATGACTCGACATTGAGCCTTCTCTTGTCAATCTCGATTCTGGGTAATTTCTGCATTCCTTCAAGTTTTGCGGAATCTTGGTCTTCTACTCCTCAAAATACCACAATGGTACTCCAGCTGGAAGGCTATCACCGACTTAGTTTAACCACATGCGGCCACACCTGCCACAACATTGTCACTGCACAGAACACAACTTTAACTAATAGTGCTGACAGCAGTGACAACCATAGCTCAACAATCTCCCCCTTTGGAATTGTTGGCAACACTAAACACTTCAACACTCAACATTGAGAGCTTTTCTCCTCTACAGCCACTTCACTGCACTGATCTTCAAGCTGCAAACTCCCCCTGTCTGCAATACTTTTGGGTTGGGACTTCTCTGCCCAGACTTCTCTCTCCCCCCATATTGTGATGAGGACATTCTCTCTCCCCCTTTGACAAGTCCAAAGGGTGCTGCTCAAGACCCCCCTGAGTCCAATACGGGAGCAAATGATTTACAATCAGCAAGCTCCCCCTGCCTCTTTGTGTGCCTTGTGCACCTCAATGCTTGGGAAGGATGACCACCCCCAACATTTGTCTGAGATACTGAAACTGCTCCTTAGGTAATGGTTTGGTGAAGATGTCTGCTGCCTGCTCTGCTGTGGGGATAAATTCCAACTGATCCTCTCCTTCAACAACTTTCTCCCTCAAGAAGTGATACTGGATGACTATATGCTTGGTCCGAGAGTGGATCCCTGGATTCTTGGAAATGTTGATGGCACTAGTGTTGTCACAATACACTGACGCTGGCTTGCTCAACTCAATGTCTAAGTCTTTCAACATCTGTTTCATCCACAGAACTTGAGTACAACATGAGTTTGTTGCTATATAGTCTGCTTCTGCTATAGATAGGGAGACAATCTGATCCTTTTTTTGCTGTGCAATGCTACCAACCTGTTACCTAGATAGAACGCACCTGCACTTGTGCTCTTCCTATCATCCACGCACCCTTCCCAATCAGCAATTGAGTATGAAGATAGAGTGAAATCCTTGCTCCTAGGATAGCACAAACCATACTGCATGGTTCCCTTCAGACATTTGAAGATCATCTTCACAGCTGTCACATGAGATTCCTTTGGGCTGGCTACACACTGACTGCAAAATGTCTGGTCTGCTAGCTGTCAAAACAACAAACTTCCAATCATTGACCTATACATTGTGTGGTCAACTGATGGAGAGTCATCGTCCTTGCTCAACTTACACAGTTACACCCAGTCATCATAGGTGTACTGGCAGGCTAGGCGACGCCTTGGCGTCCAGGCGCTTTGAATTCTGGTGTCGCCTTGGTCGCCTAGGCGACGCCTTGTCGCCTTGTTGGTGTTGTCTTGATATTTAACCCCCTCAATCGCCTTGGTTCGCCTGGGCCCCTTAACAACTATGACAGGCTTACAATCCTCCCATAGTGAACTTTGTTAACATTTCCTTCACATACTTGACCCGAGATATTAATATGCCTTTATCTTTCTAACTAATCTGCAGACCCAAGAAATAGGAAAGTTTACCAATCATGGACATCTCAAACTCCTTCTACATTCTCTCATCAAGGTCTCTGCACAGCTCATCTCTGTGGCCCCCAAAGATGATGCCATCAACATACACCACAAGTATAAGCTGATTGCTGTCTTCAGTCTTGTTGTACAGATTGTTGTCTACTAGACCTTTCTTGAACCCTAGTTTGCACAAATAAGTATCTAATCTTGAAAACCATGCTATAGGTGCTTGCTTCAACCCATACAAAGCCTTATTCAATCTGCAAATGCTACTTGGGTCATTTTCCAACTGGAATCCATCTGGCTGCTCAATGTAAACCTCTTCCTCTAGAGTCTCATTTAAAAAAGATGAATTCACATCCATCTGAAACACACTGAAATTTTTGTAGACTGCCAATGCAAGAAACATCCGCATTGCCTCCCATCTAGCCATTGGACCAAAATTCTCCTCGAAGTCAATGCCTTCTACTTGAGCATACCATACCCTTCGCAAACAAGTCTTGACTTGTTTCTAATAATCTGACCATCTTCATTTAGCTTGTTTCTGAAGACCCATTTGGTTCCAATCACATTCTTGTATGCTGTCCTAGGAACCAACTCCCAAGTCTGGTTTCAATCAATTTGGTCCAGCTCTTCTTCCATAGTTTTCACCTAACTTTTATCTTTACTTGCCTCAATCACATATTTGGGCTCAATGTGGGACAAAAGGGAGTAGGTGTTAGTTTTCATTTTCCTAGTCTGCACTCCTGCACTGAGATCACCAATAATCTGCTCCTCTGGATGACTTCTTTTCTATTTTCCCTTTCTCTGCGTCTGATTCTGTCCCTTCCTTGTCTGACTCATATGCCCTTCTGTCAGTCTCATCTTTGTCATTCTCTTCAGTGAAGTTCTCATAGGTAAGAGAATCATTTCTTTCACTTCTTGGGTAGTCTCTTTTTTCATCAACCCTCACATCTGCACTTTCTACTATTCTCCTCAGCCTTTTGTTGTAGCACTTATAGTCTTTGCTATGTGTAGAGTATCCTAGAAGGATGCCTTCATCTGCTTTATCCTCAAACTTTCCTGGATTCTGCTCAGTCTTCTTGATGTAGTATTTGCTTCCGCAAACTATAGAGGTATCATTCAGGCAGTCTCAATCTCAATATATAATTAGTACATCTAATTTGTGTGATATTTTCCTATTTGTTTATTATTGTGAGTTGTCTCAATGTAAATATATGCATTATATCATTATGAATTTGAGAAATCAGTTGGATACTATCGAATTCAAATACCATATAGGTTCCTGAAATGTATTTGAACTGTTGTCTATTATGTCATGCTGTACCACCTCATTTTCATTGTTTTTGATTTCTGGAAGGTACCATGGAAGTTGGGCATATCTGTAAACTGTAACATGCAAATTGTAAGTGCTTATAAGTTATAACATCAGAAACTGGACCAGACTGTTCTTTGTAGGTTTAGTCACATAATGAATATCTTGTTTTCTTTAATTTTCATATATTCAGTACATAAATGCACTCATTGTTATTGTTATGCCATACTACCCTGTATTGGTTTCTTCTGTTTTTACTGAAATTTCTGATGCCTCTTTTCAGGCTGTCATGGTTAATCATCAGCAGATCGTTAATTATTTTAACGGGAAGGGTGTTTCTGTTTTATTTCTATTTCGAAGAAATCTATTGAGAAGGCTTATTTCTTTAATGGCAAATGATTATGATAGAGAAGCAAAGCTGCTCAATGGCACCCATAAGTCTCATGTGCATACGAAGGAAGAGGTCGCTCTCTCTCTCTCTCTCTCTCTCTGTTGATTTGTGTGTTTCACTTATTAATTTCCATTATCTAAGTTCATGCACTGGAGTGTCCAATTGATTTTTCCATGTGAATCTTGTTCAGCTTTATTTATCACCCAAAAAGAAGGCTTATAGGATAGTTTCAATACAGCTACTCATTTTGTGCTGCAGCTTCAAAGAGTTTCTCATTATTGGGGAACTCCCATCTTTGGCAAACTATCTAATTGTTCTCTATGTCCAGTATTTTCTTCTCTCTTTTTGGGCACAGGCAAGTTGATCATTTGTTGGGTGAAGACTGATTTTGAGGGTCTTTGTTATGAGTCTCCACAGACTTTAGCAACAAAACATGCTAGCCTTGAGAGCTTTTCATTTTATAAAGAGTAAACTCCCGCTTATCTGTGAGAGGATTCTAGCATTGAGAGCTTTCCATTTTATAAATAGAAAACTCCAGCTTATCTGTGAGAGGATTTTGGATTCTTCAGTTGCTTCTCAACCTTTTACATGGCTTTAGTTGAAAAGACCAACTGCTCAGAATTTGCTTCAAGAGTAATTTGGTAGGAAATATTTGCTTCTAGCTTCAATCATTATTTACTAATTACTATTGATGCTTTAATTTTTTAACAGTGTCTTCTTCTTTATCTTCTTCATTAAGTAAATTTTCTCTGGGTTTTCCATTGTTTTGACATAATTGTCTTGGCTTAATAATACAAGATGCCTCTAGGATGTGACCCTTGAAATCTCTTAACAGTTTTACAAATCTTTTCTCCTTTAGTCTCTTCTTGAGTCTTGGTGCACATGCTTATGCACTTATTCAGGTAGCTTGTTGCAGGCTGAAATACTGGCACAATTCAAGCCTACACTCAATATCAGTGACTTGATACCAGGCCTTAAGAATTTTGAGCACATCATGGAAGATTCATTACAAAAATTCAATAGCACTCGCCATATAAATTTGTATTATGAAGATCTTGTCAACAACCAAAAGGTGATACTGCAGACATTTGAAATTTCTTATATCTTATTTTTCTGTTCTATGGCTGATACATGTAGTCACACTACGATATTAGGTATTATCTGATGTTCAAGAGTTTCTTAGAGTTCCAATTAAGAAACTGCAAAGCCACCAAGTGAAGATTCACACCAGACCTCTTTTGGAGCAAGTAGAAAACTGGGAGGACGTCTACAGAACACTCAAAGGAACGCAGTATGAGCATTTCCTCTTCCATACTGATTACATTATCTAGTCTTGTATCAATTGCTTCCTTGTTTCTCAGTAGTGCTTATATCATGATTTTAACTATGCACTATAACATTATCTGTATACGTGGCTTTCATTCACATTTATTTATCTCAATGGATGATAGTCATAACTGAGATTTTGAGAAATTCAGTAGAAAGAAGAGGTCTTTCTTGCATGAGTAATTTCCCATTGCCATTTCCTCCATCCTTATGTTGTAAAATTATCTACAGTTGGTTCCTTTTTTTTTTTTTTTTTTTTAAGCGGGGGTGGGGGGGTGGGTGGTAATATAATTTTGTATTTAAAAGCAAGGTGGGTGTACCTCTTTAAATATTCTTGATTCCGCCTAAAATATTTATTTTTTTTCCTTGAAGAAATAATGGACTTCGAAATTTTGACAGTCAAGTATTTATTCTGCTTCCTGCTACAGCCTTTCTCCAGAGCCGTTCCTTGTCACCCTGAGATTTATATGGAAGTAGCTTAGACAGTTGTTTAATATAATTTCAGATCATGGAATTCTCTTGTAGAATATTTTATCGATATTTTGAGGTCTGATTTACTTTTAACGTGAATCCTCAGTTACCACCATACATATTGTTCACCTCTCTAAAAGATATCATCTCAAACCTGTGGAAGATGAGAGCAGAACACAGTGAAATTCCATTGTTAAAATTCACCTTAGACAACTCACAAGTTCAGATCTTGTGCCAAACCCTCAAATGGAATAGGTTAACTTGTGCACATGTTTGCTGTCTACTGTAAGACAATGCTACTTAGTTGCGGTGAAAACAGATTTTATTAATCCATTCCCATTCGGTTTTTAGCTCCACCCAATTTCTTAGCAAACTTTGCATTCTCCTCCTGCCAGAGGAACAGGGTATCAAGGATTTATATCACTGGACAATTCGTGCTCAGCTTTGAGCATAGTTGTCATAGCGTCGCCATGGCGTCCTGGCACTGGGGGAAAGGGCATATCGAGGTCCGCCATGATATATGTATAAATATCGAGCTATATGGCTTCCATGGCGTCGCCATGGAAGCCATACCACGATATATGGGTATGTCGATCGATATTTGAACATTTAATGTATAAAAGTCAGGCTTATATATATATATTTTTTAAAAACCATTTAATAACTTAGATGCTTTTTCGTTAATGTGTATTGGAGGTGTAACTTGAAAAGTTACACCTGCAATACACATTATATTCAAGTTACACCTGCAATACACATTATCATAAAAATAAAAAATATTAAACATAATAACATCAGTCATATACCCTAATGGGGGGAAATAGAAATCGCAAAAGGGAAAATCGAGAGGAGTTCGTGAGACACTGAGACAGAGGAATAGTTCGTGAGAGTTGAGACAGAGGATCGTGACTCCGGCAACGGTAACTTGTGTTCCTCGCTTCCTGCAACTCTCGGCAGCCTTCGAAGTTCGAACTTCTCCGGCAACCTCTAGGACTCCAAGTAAGTACATTTTTTTAATTTGGTTCTTCTTCCTCCTCCCAGTCCTCCGGCAACTCGTTCAATTCAGTACTTCAGTTCTTCTCCTCCCAGGCAGACCTCTTCTTCTTCTTGACTTCTTCTTCTTCAGTTCTTCTCCTCCCAGCCTCCGGTAGTGATTACAGCCAGTAGTATTGTTTTTTTTTTTAATTTTTTCTCTTGCCTTGCACAGCCACAGTTACACACACAGAGACAGGGAGAGAGTCGAGAGACAGAGGGGGGGGATTTATTTTAGTTAGTAGTCCTCGACTCCTCTCGGTTTTTTTGTTTTTTTTTTCTTTTTTCTTTTTTGCTTGTACAGTCACAGAGACAGGGACATAGTCGAGAGACAAAGGGGGGAGGGATTTATTCCAGTCAGTAGTTACAGCCATAGTCCTCTTGGTTTTTTTTTTTTTTTTTTTCTTTTTTCTTCTTCTTGCCTTGCAACTAGCTTGCTTACAGTCGCAGACCTTGGGACTTCTTGCCTCGCAGTTGCAGGCTTCCACATAGACAGAGAATGTATTTTTTTTCTTCTTCTTGTTGCCCTGCACAGTGTCACACACAGAGACAGGGAGAGAGTCGAGAGACAGAAGGGGGGGATATTACACTTTCATGAATTAAACCATAGTATATTAGTAGTACACTTTCATGTTGATTTTTGATGTTATAGGACATATATTATATCATACTAAATAACATTAAAAATAGAGAAAATAAAAAATAAAACATGGTCGACATGCTCGCCATGTTGATATATCGACGTGACACCCCTCCACTGACTTGGATCGCCGTGACGCCGTTGCCATGGCGGGCGACATGTCGATATATCGACGTGACACCCCTCCACCGACTTGGATCGCTGTGACGCCGTGACAACTATGGCTTTGAGCCTTCTAATGTTCTAGTATATCTTTCCAATGATTTGCTAACTCAAGTATCTTTGACGTCAGTCCACAAAGGTAAGTAGTTCACTTCATTATTCATCTTCCATCTTCTCTTAGGCTGCAGAACTTTTGTGTTGTTGTTTTTGTTTTTGTTGTTGTTTTTAATTTGTTTTTGATAAGAAACAGTTGAAAATGTTACTGAATAGAAGTGGAAAAAAATAGTACAAGACTACAAGGTCACATATAATGCCAGACCATAATTATTTTCAAAACACAAAGATGATAAGCCTGAACAAGCTAGAGCCCAATATACAATTTCCTGAGATCCATTGTGACATACTGGCACCTTCCTTGGCCAGCTCATCTTCCATAAAATTAGCATGTCTTGGCTTTCAAAAGAAGGACAAATTCACTTGGGCAGCCGATAAATGAATGTGTCTAATAACATAGCTGAATCTCCATGATCCTTCAGTTTGCACCTGTAGAATGGTGTAGCAGCTCTGGAGAACACATATAGAAGAGAGAAAGAAGGAATGAGAGTTACGGTAGAAAGTTGAGAGAGGTTGTGCGATTATCTCTCCCTATATTCACTTGGCCTTAGTATAAAAGAGAAAAATTACATAAATACCCCCTTACAACATAACATGCACATATCTTATCCGCAAGAGACTTTAGCTTTGGAAAGACAAGCTCCTTTCATATGTGGGCTGCCTGGAACTAATCAGATCAGTGCTGCAATCTTCCTATATTATTGGTCCGGAGTTTCTGGGTTACCTCATTCTTCTATCAAGGCAATGGAATCTCTCATGTGTGCTTTTCTTTGGAAAGGTGTTGAATCTGCTAGATTTCTTCATCCAACAAGCTGGGCTTCTGTTTGCCTCCCTAAAAATGAGGTTGGGGGGGGGGATCTTGGCTTAAGAAGGATAAAAGAGGTAAATACTGCTGGCATTCTCAAGTTGATTTGGAAAATTGTAGGGAAGAAAAGGGGGATCTTGGCTTAAGAAGGATAAAAGAGGTAAATACTGCTGGCATTCTCAAGTTGATTTGGAAAATTGTAGGGAAGAAAAATAGCATTGGGTTGATTGGGTCTACTATTACCTTCGTAAAAACTCTCATTGGACGGTTGCCCCTTCCTCAGTTGCCTCTTGGACTTGCCTCAAAATTCTGAAAGTCCGACCTATTGTTTTTGGTGCCATCTCCTCCAAGATTGATGATGGCCTCTATATCGCTTTGACTTGACAACTAACATCCATTGGGTGTCCTTTCCTCAGTTGTGGGTGCAAGAACTATCTACTCCTCAGGCATTTGCAGTGATGCCCTTGTTGCTTCCATTATCTCCAACGGTAATTGGGCCCTCCCCCCTCGCCCTCCTTCTCCCTTTGATGGCCATTTGGAATGCCTAACCTACCCTCCCTGCTGGTCCGAGTGTTAAGGGTGACAATGTTAGTTGGCTCCCATCTTCCACATGTATCTTCAACTCATTTTCAGCTTGGAATTTTGTTAGACCTGGTGGTCTGTTGGTTCCTTGGTGCAAGCTTGTCTGGTTCAAAGGCCATATCCCCTGCCACAGCTTCACCATCTGGCATTCTCTCTCAAACTGCCTCTCGATGCAGTCCTTCCTCATCCACCACCACATTCAGGTCTCTCCATCATGTTGCCTTTGCTGGAATGGTACTGAAGATGCTGATCACCTATTCTTCTCATGCACCTTCTCCTCAACTGTCTAGAAGAGAGTCCTAAGTTACTGTTGGCCAAACAATAGAAGAATCCTCCCCCTTGAGAAAGAATGGATTTAAATGGATATGACCTTTGCAAGGAAGACCATTTGTGACATTATTGCTAAACTTGCCTTTGGTGCGACCATCAACCACATTTGGATGGAACGTAATTGTTGGCAGAATTGTGGGTTAGAAAGAGAGGAGAGAAAATAATAGCTTAGAATGTTATTTTTATCATTGATAGGTAAGCCCCGGGGAAATTTACAAGGGACTGTAATAGGCGATGTGGGACTAAAACCCACATAGCCGACTGTACCTAATAACATAATAATTAAACTAACCCCAAAAGGACCAGAATACCCCCACGGTATTCTGGATTACATATTCCAACACTCTCCCTCAAGCTGGATTGTACAAAGAAGTAAAGAAAGAAAATCCAGCTTGAACTAAAAAGAAAAAAATAACTCCATAATAATGCTAACACTCCCCCTCAAGTTGGCGCATACAAGGTACTAATGCCCAACTTGAACAAAATGGGAAAAAACTAAGTTGTAGCAGAATTCAGCTTCAAGACGAATGCAACTTCCAAATAAACCTTTAAGAACTTGAAAAATAGATCTTCAAAACCTGGGCAGACTTGATCAGCAAACCGGGACTGGAATTTCTTCCTAAAAAGGCAGCTTTCACTAATCTTCTACAGTTGTCCTGTGATGAATCTCTGAATGATAATCTTGAAGATAAGTAACAAGGGCAGCAAGCAGCGGAAATAAATGAATCAGGCAGCGGAAATGATAAATGATCAACCCAACTGTAGAACCTCATATAGGCAGGCAATAACCAAACATCGTCAATATTTTAATACTTCAATCTCCCCCTTACGGCAAACTCAAACCCAATAACAAAGGAGATACCCAATGGCAATGGTGGAAACTCTGATCTTCTATATTTTGCACTAAGTGTTCCTACAAGTTTTGCTTCTACAATGTATGTAGGTGTACTGTATATAATCTCCCCCTCACGTGTAGTACACGTGGACATAACAAAGATGATGTAAGAGATAGGGCAAAAACATAATATTCTAGAATTTTCCAAGAGGTGCTAAGGGTAATGGAAAAGGAAGAAAGGGCAAATTAGAGAATACCATTATCGTCCAAAGTGGTTATGGGTATATGCCAAAGGTATGTTTTGGGAGGTGGTGAAGTGAAAAGAGCAGCGGGATAATGAACCATGGGCAAAAACAATGCAATAAAGTAATCTTTTACCTTATTCAATCAATCAAACTAATTCCAAAACACCAATCTCCAATGATTAGATCTGAATTATAAAAAAAACATGTCTAATTTTTAGAAGGAGAAGGCACTATTCTTCAAAAACTTGATTGATCTTTACACAAGGAAGAACAAGTGTGCAAAACTCCAATTTATAAACTCCCACATGCTAAATAGAACTGATGAAAATATTTGGACAGCAATGGATGTAAGAAGCTTCAACAAAAAACTTGGATCAGATCTGAATTTGTGAACAATGCTAGGATCAAGCTCTCAAAGTAAGTCGGATATGAACCAGAAAAGCTTCACATAACTGAATAGGTTCGTAGTTGCAACTAATAACTTTGGAACACACTATTGTAATCCCAAATAAGCTGATCTCTAGGGTAGTAGATTCGAGTCTGTAATAATGAAAGAAATTTGATCTCCAATAGTAGGATACTCAGTCTCAATTACAGGGCAGCAGTAGTCCTCATAAAGGCAGCAGTAACTTGTCAACCAGTCATGCTTACAGAAGCCAATCAATAAAACCAGCAATATATGTAGTAAATCTCAATAGAACCAACAAATATAGATTAAATAATCCAACAGATCCATAGGTAGTTGAAGCAGCTAGCCACATAGGAACAAGTAAAAAAAAGGTTGATAATTGGAGAAACCGAGCCATAAGAATGAACCTGAATTTTTTTCAAAAAATAACTAATGAATGATGCTGAAATATGAGTTGAATACTCCTCTGATGGTTATAAAACTCTCCTCAAATAATCAGTAAGAGAGGACTCCCCTAACCCTTAGATCGATTATAGGCAGGGTTTTGTAAAAAACCTTGAAAGTGAAGATCAATTGTAGGGAAGGGGGCTTCAACAAAAGTGATGATGACTTGTCAAAGGTGATGTCTTCTGGTAATAGATGCTGACCTCAACTGCGAGAATGGATCTTCAGTTTGAATAACCAATCTCCTTAGTGATTGAGACTTGATCTTCAAGTGGGAGAAACAACAAAAAGTGCAGAAAAAATAGGGCAGCAGCTATCTTGTGTAAAATAACTTCTTCAAGCCATGGATAATTGACGTAAATTTCCTCTCTTGATAGTAAAAACACCTCCAAAAAACTCCAGCAGCCGCAAGCAACTCTAACCCTAAAATCGATATGTGTCAGGGTTTTGTCAAACCTTGAAAAGGAGGATCGATTGGGATTAGGGGTCTTCAAACACTTGGAAAGAGGCTAATACTGAGGTCGAGTGGTCCTTGTAGTTGGAGTAATCAGCTCTTAAAAAATTAGCAAAAACTGAAACCTGAAAGTCAGGGTTTTTAGCAGGTTAAGGAAATTTTGTTGTAGAAACAAATCCAGCCATCAGAAAGGGTCCAAACTTAGGTCGAGTAGAGCTTGTAGTAGTAGGGAATCACCCCCAAAAAATCAGCTGCATTTGAAAAGGGAAACCCTAAAATTGATATGTGTTAGGGTTTTGAAAAACCTTGACAAGTTGAGATCGATTTGGGTATAGGGGTTGGAAAAGTTAATAAAAGATGGAGAGAGAGTAAAAAAGGGAAGGAAGACAATGGAATAGGGTAGAAGGGTGCTGGAAAAGGGTGCACAGGAGGCTCCAACAATGGAGGATCAGTCTTCATCGGGTAGAAATCAGATCTCTAAAACATTATGGAAAGCTCCAATATCGCAGGTATGGCTCCAGCAGATTTCGAACAGAATTTTTTTAATAAAAAAGGTAGAAAGGGAGGGGGGCAACTACTAAATCATTGATAGGCTGTGTTTACCTCATTAGTGTTGCCCCTTTACAAGGTTGAGAAGAAGAAAAACAGAAGGAGGAGAAGCCGAGAAAGGGAGAAGAAGGGAGAAGTCGATTGAAGAGATGGAGTAGGGTTTTTTTTTTCTTTCTTTTTTTAACCTAGATCAGACTATCTCTGATACCATGTTGGCAGAATCATGGGTTAGAAAGAGAGGAGGAGAGAAAATAATAGCTTAGAATGTTATTTTCATCATTGATAGGTAAGCCCCTCTATTTATACTAGAGGGGAAAATTACAAGGGACTGTAATAGGCGATGTGGGACTAAAACCCACATAGCCGACTGTACCTATTAACATAATAAATAAACTAACCCCAAAAGGACCAGAATACCCCCACGGTATTCTAGATTACATATTCCAACAGTAATCTTCGCAGATGAACCACCAACTCCCGATCATTTGATAAGATTTAGAATTCCATCTACTTTGATCTTAGTTCTAAGATCTTTAGTCTCCCCCATCTTAATGTAAGAGACTCCCCAAGGAATAGGCTCATTGTTGTCTCTTGGGGCCTCCTCGTCTCTATTTTGCAGCCCGATGCCTCCCCCCTTGAAGGGTGGATGCATCTAGCCGCCACATATTGCTTCTTATTTCTCCAGTTGTAGACCTTCTATTTGTAACTGAGCTTGCCCAATCGGCATCCGTGTACCCCTCAATTTTCATATGGTCATGTCTAGAGAACAACAATCCTTTTCTTGGACTGGACTTAAAGTACTTGAGAATACGATACACAACTTCCAAATGCCCACTTTTAGGCGGATGCATGAACTGACTCAGTAAGAGAAGATTGGTAGCAAAATTTGGGACATGAGACATACCGGTCATGTGATCGGTAGAACTGGAGTCAATGACCCAAGAGTAGATGGAGGCATGAAGAAGAGTAGAGGCCGAAGTGCTTGATTGAGGGAGGGAAGGCGTAGCTGTGGAAGAAGAGCTGCCCAACTGTGTCATAATCTGTCGGAAGGCTGCAATATCTAGCTGTCCCCCTGAGGTCCAGAAGTGGGCCCCATGTACTTAGTGGCAGCCATCACAGTGTGAGCCCTGGCTCCCCTCTACCATCTTAGAAACCATCACATGTCGCTATAGGGGGATGCCCATGTAAATCCCAACAAGTCTTTTTAGTGTGCTGGGATTTACCAAAATATTCACACTTGAGTCTGGCCCTGTCAACCACACGGCTTAGACCTTGGCCTCATCCTCCACCACTCCAACTCTTGAGGCAGATCTCTCAAGAGATGGTGTTGGTTCCATAGCCACTCATCTCGTGTCTTCACTTCGCAAATAACCATACACTTCATCCTGGGATGGGAGGGAGATTTATCTAAAATTTGTACCTGGTTGGTTCATATTATGAGTTTAGCCCTCCAAGGAGGATCAAGACATGCTCCTGTAAAGTGTTATAAACCTTGGCCTCATCTTCAGGATTGGACAGATGGAGATCTTTGTAGTGGTCATACTCTTCCCGCAGGCCAATAATAGAATTGTAGTTCTCAGAAATAGACATATCCCCCTGATTCATTGTGAATTTTTTATAGGAGTTGATAAACCTTAGCGGAATTGCCAACATGGTCAAATGTTTCAACCATGCTGTCCCAAATATCTTTGATGGTATCCTTTCGCATAAATCTCCTACCAATTTCAGGTTTCATAGAGAAGATCAACCAGGTTATAATCGTTGAGTTCTCTGTCTCCCGTTTTTGGTATGCTGAATCACTGGGAATTGGATCTCGGATGGCACCGCTGATGTAACCCAACTTCCCATGGCTTTGTAGGGAGAGCTTAATGGAGTGAGAACAGTCCAGATAGTTTGTGTTATCCAACTTGACAATGGATTTCTGAGTATTGGTGTTCTCCATAATGACGGGGCTGTGAGTAATAGCACTTGGTCCACCTGTTGAGGAATCCGTTGGTCCACTAATCTTAGACATGGTTCATAAACACTCACGGGAAGCTGGTTGGACACCCTAACCAGGTGGGGAGTCCTCTCTCTCTACTCAATCTTCTTCCAACAACACAATGCTTAATTTCAGCTACCAAAACAGACCACAAACATGGGGACTTTCCACCCAAGTAAGCATATCTAGGTATAAATAAAAAAACCACTACAGCTCTCATGCTTCTCATGTCATGTTTCAGCATCACACATTGACCAGGATAAGGTGTTGAAATCAACAAAATAGCTGGCTAACTACCAGTTTGAACAGTTCACAGAAATTTGAGTTGCAGAGAGGAAAGAGTAGATATCACCACTGAGGGCAAAAGCATTTGACAATGAATCCTTGGGTGACTCAAATGAAGCTGGTATGATCTCCAACTGAGTTCAGATGAGAGAGAAAGAGTGACTGGTTCCTTGGACTGGCGGTAATGGTGTTCTGCAAGATTTGATCTCAGCACTCACTAACACTCCTGCTCTTTGAGGCTTGATTTGAATCCTCACATCCTGATCTCTTGAAGTCTTCACATGATGGTCTCTTCCCTGGAACCCTCTATCACTGTAGGGTTCCAAAGTAAGAGAGCAGGCTAGGATGAGTTTCTGAGCTCGACTCTCAAAATTTTTCTCTGCTCTTTACCAAGTTCGCACCCGTAGAATGGTGCTACAGCTATGGAGAACAAGTAGAAAGTTGAGAGAGGTTGTGCGATTACTTCTTCCCTATATTCACTAGGCATTGGAATACAACAACAACAACAACAACAATAACATAACCTTATCCAAACTAAATGGGGTCAGCAGTCAGCTACATGGATCTTTGCTCTCCAATCAACTCTATTCGAAGTCATACGAGATACAAGTCTTAAGCTAAGCATGTCTTTCCTCACCACTTCTCCTATGGTTATTTTAGGGCTGCCCTTGGCTCTTTTAGCTCCTTCAATCTCATTCAAATCACTCCTTTGTACTGGAGCATCACAAGGCCCCTATTGCACATGGCCATGCCACCTCAAACGACTTTCTTGTAGCTTATCATGTATTGGAGCTACTCCCAAATCAGCTCTAATATGGTCATTCCTTGTTTTATCCTTCCTATTTTTGCCACGCATCCATCTCAACATCCTCATCTCTGCTGCACTTAGTTTAGCTATTTGACGCTTCTTAATTCCTAACATTCCGTACCTTACATCATAGCCGATCATATGATAGTCCGATAAAAATTTCCTTTAAGCTTTAAAGGAATACGCCGATCACACAATACTCTGGATGCATCTCTCCACTTCAACAATTCTTTTTTAATTCTATGAGCAACATCATCCCTCTTGTCACCTTCTTTTATTTATTATTGAGCCTTGATACCTAAAATACTCACTTTGTGGAATCTCCCTCTCATTAATTTTCACACCTCATTAACCGTCCTAGTGTAACTAAAGTTAGACACCATATACTCTGTCTTTGTTCTACTTATCTTCAAACCATCTGATTCCAACTTGGCGTTAATCCCTGCTTTTGTCTCGTCCACCAAAACAATATCATCAGTAAAAATGTACACTAAGGAACCTCATCTTGAATGTCTTTGGTTAAATCATCCATGATTAGCGCAAACTATTAAAGGCTCAAGGCTGATCCTTGATGTAACCCAATTGTAATTGGGAATTCACTACGTTGACCCCCCACAGTCCTTATGCTAGTCACCACACCATTATACATATCTTTAATTATGTCCGCGTATTTACTTGAAACCCTTCTCTTGTCTAGTATATGCCAGATTAACTCTCTAGGGACTCATATGCTTTTTCTATGTCAATAAAAACTATACAAAGATCCTCCTTGCCCTCTCTAAATCTTTCCATGAACCTCCTGAGTAAGAAAATAGTTTCCATCGTGGATCTTCCTGGCATAAATCAAAATTTGTTCTCCGAAATAGTAGTTTCTTTTCTTTGGTGGTTTTCAATAACCCTCTCCCATAACTTCATAGTATGATTCATTAGTTTTATGCTTCCATAGTTATTGCAGCTTTGAATATCACCTTTATTTTGTAAATCGGGACCACTATGCTTCTCCTCTATTCATCTGGCATTTTCTTTGAGTTCATAATCTTATTAAACAGTTTGGTTAGCCAAGATAAACTACGGATTCCTAAGCTCTTCCATACTTTTATTGGGACCATCTGTGCTTATTCTCCATTGAAATAAAAGAGAAACAAATACCCCCTTATAACATAACATGCACATATGTGCTTATTCCCATTCTATTAACTATTCTACCCTTACAGTATATACTTCTAACACCTTCCAGTTAACACTTTGCCCAAAACTATAATGGTTGCTGAATCACCATCAACTATGATGTCATTAAAGCCCTCTCTTATCACTACCTACAGCCCCAACTTAAGAGATAGCATTTCAGCTCTAATGGAATTTACTTCTCCAATAGGCCTGAAATATGTTTTCAGTACTTCCCCTGTGGAAGATTTGACCATCCCTCCAACACCGGATGGACTTGGGTTGCCCAAAGAGGAGCCAAAGTTCAGTCTTACGTATCCAATCAGTGGGTGATCCCAAACAATGTTCTTCTTGCTCGAATTGTTGTATTAAATGAATTTACAAAGGAAAAATGAAGTTTCAAAATACTTCTTTTGGTTTTCCTTGGTTTTGTATCCAACAAGGTTTGAACCATTGACTTCCCTGATGTTGCTCTTTAGAAAGCAAAGTAGTGGAAATTGTTTAGTCCCACATTGCTTATGGAAGAAAGTAGAGTGTGGTTCATATAGTATTGCAGGAACTACAAGGGTAGGGTTCTTTGGAAGAAAGACTCCCTATGGTTTCTTGTCTCCGGGGGGTTTGGGGTTTATTTTCACATGTGTGTGCACCGAGCCGGCTCGAGGCATGACATGGTGAGGCGAGGCCTTGGTATGTGTATGGTTTCTTTTTTGCTCTGGTTTTGACTTTACTTCGATTTTCCTTTTACTGACTTCGAATGAGGATTTTCCAACGTTGGATTCTTTTTTTCTTGATGACGGCTATTGTGTGTTGAACATCAGCCAAAATGTGTTTGAAGTCGGGGTTTGTTAGGAACCTTATTGACATGCACTACATTCTGTTCTACATTGAACAACGTTTTCCCGGTGTCGGATGAGTGCCGTCTGACGCATTGTTGGCATCGATGATATTTCATTGCGCGCTGTCCAATAATCTTTGGATTCTGGTAACGTCTAGTTTTTTGTGTCTTCTCTTTATAAGGGACACATCTTTTGGGCTCCTTTAAATAGGTGTGTACTAGGGGCATCTGACGTCATGGACACTTGAGATATTCATTCTAAGTGATCTATTACCTCTCTCATACTCTTTTCTTTCTCTCTCTGATTTCGGCTTATTGCTTACTGTTATGAGAGTTCTCTTTGTTTCATTCTTTTGGTTGATTGAGTACAACTTGAGTATTTTTGGACGTGGCCCAATAAGTGTGTGCAACAACTACTGAAAGGCCTAAGGGGCTGTTTTATCTTGGAGGTCGATTTGTAAGAACTAGGGCTGCAACAAGGTTGGGTTGGGCCGGGCTTTTTAAAACTCCAGCCCAACCCTGAGTCTCCTTAGATGGCCCCAGGCCCAGCCTGACCCTGACTCGGGGCCTGAGAAGTCCAACCTTGACCCCCCCTCAGTATCGGGCTGGGCTGACCCTGATTGGCCCTAATCATGGGGAAGGGGAAGGGAGATGCATGGGCTGGGTTGGGCCGGGGAGGAAATATTAGTTTTAAGTAAATTAAGATTGTAATAAAATATATTATATCCTTATTATTTTTATAAATAATATATTATACTACAAGAGATGTGTGACATTTAAAGTTTATAATATATATTATAGTATAACTTAACACAGGGTCGGGTTGGGCCGGGCTCACCACAAGGCCTCAAACTTGGCACGGCCCGACCCTGACTCAGGGCTTAACATTTCCAGCCCTGACCCACCATTATGGCTAAGGTATCTCAGCCCAGGCCCTGTTTGGGCTCAAGGCGGGTTCAGGCCGGCACGACCAAACTTGCACCCCTAGTAAGAACCCATATTGCACCATAGAGTGTGACAATGATCTAAGGAAGGTGAACTCTACCCACAGATGTGAGTCATACATCCAACTCAGCGTGTGTAAAAGCGAGTATTGGTCTTTTGATGGCCTCACCTAATGTGACATCGATTGAGTGACCGGTGGTACGACTCAGCCCCATCAGTGTTCATGTTTCAAGCTCTCTTAATGTACATGGTTGTTTCATTCAAGGGCATAGTTATCAAGGCGGCGCCATGGCGTCCAGACTCCTTGGTCGCCTTGGGCGCCATGGCGGGTGCCTTGCCACCATGGCGGTGTCGCCTTGTTTTTTTACCCTCTAAAACGCCATGGTTGCCTTCCCGCCTTGATAACTATGTTCAAGGGTAAAGAAGTAGAGATAAGTTCTATATTCTCAATTTATTTCCAACAATTCTTAAGATCAAAGTGTTGAGATTATTGATCTATGGCTTCTCAAAGTTCTCCAAGTGCGATGGTTGTTCCGGCCATGCAAAATCCGCGAATAGTCTCGGATTTTGACAAGATAGAGCCATTCAATGGTTCAAATTTTAAGAGGTGGAAGCAAATGATTAAATTTGCTTTTAAGTCAATATTGTGGTCTCATTTGTCTTGATTGATCTCTACCAGGAGAGAGTGATGATCCCATTTTCAAGGCTAAAAGAGAGATTTGGTTGCAACCGGACGACTAGTGCAAGAATCAGATTTTGAATTCGTTGTTAAACGAATTGTACAATGTATATGCTCCTTTTGAATACACATATACTATTGTTGTAATATGAGTTTTAGTCCCACATTGCTTAGATGTATTCTCTTCATATGATTTCAGTATTATAAATAAAGCTGGGCTATGATCACTTTGATCAAGCCAGTATTCATGGAATTCCACATGGCATCAGAGCCAACAATATTCCGGGGATATGGGAATTAATTTTTTTTTCCTTTTTTTCTTTTTTCTCTCTCTCCTCTCCTTCGTGTTTCTGCCCTAAGGCCAGCCACCACCGCCAGCCCTCTGTCACCTCCGCCGGCCCCTCCTTTTTCCCGCCAGGCCTTCCCACCCCTTCCGCCACCACCGCCAACCTTCCCCAGGCCACCCCCCTTCTTCCGCCTCCACCGCCAGCCCCCCCCCTCTCGCCTTCCTTTCTTTTTAGCGAGAGGGTCTCCCTCACCTTGCCGTTATTTTTTTTCCACCCTTGGTGGTGAGTTGACTCCCGCCAAGGGTCCTTTTTTTTTTTTCCCTCCGTATGATTTAATTATTTTTGGAGGCCTTGTTTCTTGAGTTCTACGATTTTTCCCAGCCACCATGCCTGACGCTTCGGAGATCACCTCTGCTTCTTCTGGATTTGATGGTTCGTCGCAACGTGATTTTATTCCGTTTCCTGTGAACACCATCAAGTTAAATGGAAGCAATTATCTTATGTGGTCTCACTCCTGTTTATTTGCGATTGGTTCGCGTGGCTTGTCTGGCTACATCACGGGCGCCACGGTCAGGCCTACAGCGGCTGGTTTTGCACAGGATCGCTAGATGAATTTTAATTTCTTGGTCATGTCATATTTGGTTAATTCCATGGACCAAGATATTGCTGGGCGGTACCTTCTTCTTGACTCGGCTGCGAAAATATGGAAGACAACCCAAGATACTTATTCTCAAGTTGGGAATGTTGCCCAATGCTATGAACTCCGTAAAAAATTCATTCTACCAAACAGATGGAGTTGACACTTTCTCAGTATTACAATACCATGTGTACGATGTGGCAACAATTGGATTTTCTGGGCACCTTCACTGCCACCACTGATGTTGATGCCACGGCCTATCGTAAGTGGGAAGATGGTTTACGCGTCTTTGATTTCTTGGCAGGGCTGAATATTGAGTTTGATCATATCCGGTCAAATATTTTGAATCGAGAACCTCTCCCCACTCTTGAACAGGCCTATGCGATCCTTTCGGCTGAAGACAGTCGACGAACAGCCATGGTTCACCCAGTTACTCAGGAGAGATCAGCTCTTATTTCTAGGTCACAGTCTGCTCGTAGGGGGGCTCTTCCCGTTCTACTAGCACTGATCGGTCATCTAGTGATCGACCTCCTATTAAATGCGATTACTGTGGGAAGGAATGGCATACGAAGGACCGCTATTGGAACTTCATGGTCGCCCTACAGACACTCGCGGCCGTGGTAGGGGTGGTTCCAATCGGTCCATTAATTCCCGTGCTGATCAGGCAACTACTGAGGATCAGCCTGATCATTCTCTGTCACAGGTTATAGAGGATTTGCAAAATTTGCGTGATATGGTGACTCGTTTGGACTCATCTTCTTCGACATCTGTATCTCATTCCATGGCTGCCTCGGCTCTATCTCTGCCTACTAATCCCACTACGCCTTCTTCCACAGGTATTTCATTTGGTGGGAATTGCACCTCGGTATGCCCGATTCTTGGGTAATTGACTCAGGGGCAACTGACCATATGACCGGTTCTTCCTCCTGTTATTCCACTTATTTTCCTTTATCTGGTCATAATAAGGTTCGAGTTGCTGATGGGTCTCTTTCTCCTATCTCGGGAAAGGGATCCGTACAGTGTTCTTCATCTCTTACCCTTTCCTCTGTGTTACATGTTCCGAAGTTTACTACTAATTTGCTTTCCATTAGTAGCATAACTAAGGATTTAAACTGCAAAGTAATTTTTTTTCCAGTCCATTGTTTATTTCAGGACTTGGAAACGGATAGTACGATTGCATGTGGTAAGGTGGTTGGTGGTCTGTACGTGCTTGACACTTCCCGGGCAGCTTTGACATCTCAGCCTGCATCTTCTGATTTTGATTCTGCACTCTTTGAATTGAATAACTGGCATCGTCGTTTGGGCCATCCACCATTTAGTGTTTTGTCCACTTTGTTTCCTAGTTTGGTGAAGAGATGTAATAAACATAATTTTTCTTGTGATGCTTGCACTTTGGCAACGCAAACTCGCAACATTTTTCCCATTTCTGACAATAGAAGCTTGCATCCTTTTGGATTGATACATTCTGATGTATGGGACCCTGCCCGTTGTGTGTCTAGCTTTGGATTTCGGTGGTTTGTGACTTTCATTGATTGTTTCAGTCGGACGACTTGGGTATATTTGATGCATAGTAAGAGTGATGTCTTTACCTGTTTCACTTTATTTCATAAGATGGTCGAGACACAGTTCGATGCCAAGGTCAAGATTCTCAGGTCCGATAATGGAAAGGAGTACATGGACGGTGCCTTTCGGTCTTATTTGGACAGCCATGGGATCATTCACCAAACCTCTTGCGTTGACACTCCCGCTCAAAATGGGGTGGCTGAACGCAAGAATCGCCATCTTCTGGAGGTTGCTCGTTCTCTTATGTTCACTATGGCTGTTCCTCCTCGCTTTTGGGGTGATGCTGTTCTTACAGCCACATATCTTATCAATCGACTTCCCTCCCTTGTTTTGGATGGTCGCTGCCCCTTGGATGTGCTCTGTGGGAAATCAACCTTTGTTGTGTCTCCCAAAGTCTTTGGTTGTGTCGTGTTTGCCAGGAATCATCATGTACATTGCAAATTTGATCCTAAGGGACTGCGATGCATATTTCTTGGTTATTCTGCTACCCAGAAAGGGTATAAATGCTATCATCCTCCTACCAGGAAAGTGTTTGTCACTATGGATGTAGCATTCCGGGAGTCTGAAGCTTACTTTAAACAGTCGGAACCTCTGCAGGGGGATATTATAAGCGGTGAAGAGGTCCCGCTGATTGCTCCGCTAGACATTGAAATACCTACTATAGAGGATACCTCTATTGAATTCGAAGAAGGGGTTACTAGTCAAGAACAGGAAGTGGGACAGCTACAACAAGGAAAAATTGTGTACACTCGGGGAATTGATTTTCCTCTGGATGGCCCTCCATACAAAGAGACCACCACCACTGATCCTACTCAATCGGCATCTGCTCCTACTCCAAGTCTTGCTCCTAGTCAGATTTCTGGTAAGCCCCCTATTGATCACAGTCTTGATTTACCCATTGCAGTTCGGAAATCAAAGAGAAGTTGTACATTGCACCCTATTTCCAACTTTGTGTCATAGAACTCACTAACTCCTGCTTTCCATACCTTCATAGCTTCTTTATCCTCTGTTTCCGTCCCTAACAACTAGCAGGAGGCTCTAGCCGAACAGAAATGGAAGGATGTGATGAATGAAGAGATGCATGCCCTTGAAAAAAATCAGACCTGGGATTTGGTGAGTCCTCCACCTGGAAAAAGACCTGTTGGTTGCAAATGGGTCTTGTTAGTGAAGCACAAGGCTGATGGCTCAGTGGAGAGATACAAGGCGAGGCTTGTTGCCAAAGGGTTTACTCAAACCCAAGGTATTGACTACAAAGAGACCTTTGCTCCTGTAGCAAAGATGAATACTGTACGGGTTATTATCTCTTGTGCTGCGAATCGAGGATGGGAACTCCAGCAACTTGATGTAAAGAATGCCTTCTTGCATGGAGATCTAGAAGAAGATGTCTACATGGAGATACCTCCTGGTTTTAGTTCTTCAAAAACTCAGGGAAAGGTATGTAAACTGAAGAAGGCTCTATATGGTCTAAAACAGTCACCTAGGGTTTGGTTTGGCCGGTTCCATAAGGCTATGATTGCTTATGGGTACAAGCAGAGCAATGCTGATCATACGTTGTTTGTGAAGAAGGTAGGACAGCAAGTGACGATGCTGATTGTTTATGTTGATGATATAGTGGTCACAGGCAGTGATGCATAAGAAATACAGAAGTTAAAGGCTTATTTGAACACCGAGTTTGAAGTCAAGGAATTGGGTAGATTAAGGTATTTCTTAGGGATTGAGGTTGCCTATTCAGCTAAAGGCATGTCTCTCTCTCAAAGGAAATATACCTTAGATTTGTTACAAGAGACAGGGATGCTTGGGTGTAAACCAGCAGATACCCCCCTTGAGCCCAACACACATTTGAAGAGTAAGGACGATGACTCGGTGGACAAGGGCAGTTATCAGAGGTTAGTTGGCCGATTGATCTACCTCTCACATACTCGGCCAGATATCACATTTGCTGTAAGTCTTGTCAGTCAATACATGCATGATCCTCACTCTTCTCACTTGGAAGCAGCCTATAGAATTCTCCGTTACCTCAAGTCATCTCCTGGAAAAGGAATCTTGTTCTCTCCTCATAGCCACCTCCGGATAGAAGCATACACTGATGCAGATTGGGCTGGCAGTCCTGATGATAGGAATTCCACATCCGGGTATTGCACATTTGTTGGAGGAAACCTAACTACTTGGTGAAGCAAAAAACAAGCTGTTGTAGCTCGATCTAGTGTTGAAGCTGAGTTCCGAGCTATAGCCTAGGGTATTTGTGAACTTCTTTGGCTCAAGGGGCTGCTTCAAGATTTGCGGATGGTTACTGATCTTCCTATGCGACTCTACTGTGATAGCAAGTCCGCAATCAGCATTGCACACAATCCGGTTCAACATGATCATACCAAACATGTTGAGATTGACCAGCATTTTATCAAAGAAAAGTTGGAACAAGGGATAATCTGTATCCCATTTATTCAGTCTAGTGATCAGTTGGTTGATATCCTCACCAAGGGAATCAGTCCTAAGTTATTTTTTCCTATAATTAGCAAATTGGGTATGTTTGATATGTATGCACCAACTTGAGGGGGAGTATTGTAATATGGGTTTTAGTCCCACATTGCTTAGATGTATTCTCTTCATATGATTTCAGTATTATAATAAAGCTGGGCTGTGATCACTTTGATCAAGCCAGTATTCACGGAATTCCACAACTATATAGAATGTATTGGAGAAGAAATATGCTTTAGAAGATGCCGGTAGTAAGAAGTCTGTAGCGGCTAATTTTCTTGAATTTATTATGAAAGATGATATGAATATTTCTACTCAAATTGACAAGTTTCAAGTCTTGGTTGCCAAGTTGGCAAAGGAAGGCATGGTCCTACCGGATAATTTGGTGGCTAGCTCTCTCTTGGAAAAGTTGCCAGTCACTTGGAATGACTTCAAACTCAATATGAATATTTCTACTCAATTTGACAAGTTTCAAGTCTTGGTTGCCAAGTTGGCAAAGGGAGGCGTGGTCCTACCAGATAATTTGGTGGCTAGCTCTCTCTTAGAAAAGTTGCCAGTCACTTGGAATGACTTCAAACTCAATATGAAGCATAAGGGGAAGGATTGGTCACTTGACCAAATATCATCCGACTGAAGATCTTGGAGAAGACCAGGAAAAGGACGAGGGGGAGAAGGCCAAGGATACCTAATTCTCATATTGTGTGCAGTTAACAGTTGCAGTATGACCAATCCTTGATCTTATCTGGATTCAAATTTGTTGGATCAGTCAAATGATAAACTTCTTTTCAACTCTCTCAGGAATCAGGATCAATTGGTTACTGAGTTTTTGTTGGATATGGCCAAGTTGAAACCATTTGTTGAGTTCATATTGTACCCTCTTACACATTAACCTGCGATCCTTGTAAAACCTTTGCTTTTACATTGATCTTTTATATTATGAGGGTGGTGTTGTCCCTCTGTGAAGGGTTTATTTAGGTGGAAGGGCTTGGAGGAGGCTTGTTGATTGGGTGTTGCCTCTTGCTTGCTGCCTGGCCATCTGGAAGGGAGAGGCATTCTGGTCTACTTGGGCTTTCTGGCTCTGTTTTTTCATCTGGAAGGGAGAGGTATATATATATACCTTTCTTCCTCTTTTTCTGAATAAAATTTCTGTTTGACTAAGTAAATATAAAAAAAATTGCAGAAGTGAATTATTAGGAAACTGCAGCACTACAACAATTTTTTACGATTAGTAGCTAATTTTTTTCATGGTCCTAAATACTAGCTAAGTCTAGGAATTTAAATCTTGTCTTGAATCTTCCAATTTCAGAAGTTTTTGCTGGTTCAACCCACTTCGTTTAAATTCAAATTGTTAGTTAACCAACCTATTTCCAAATGAGCATCAAGTTAACTAACTTCCCCCCGACCCCTCTTGATGTATATGGGTAATCTTTCACTTCACTATGTACAGTGAAATAGTTCCCTTTTCTATGACTCTTTTACCCTTACTAATACTTCTGTTGAATTTAGAGTGGAGGGATAATCCCTATAAAATCATCTTTAAAATATTACTGTATCAAATCTCTTCCCCTTTCTCTCCAACACCAACTTGATTCTCTCTCCACGCACCTGCACCTGCACAGCTGCACCCACCATCCCCCCGTCCTGTCTCTGCATCTCCTTCTCCTCTCCCACTTTCCCTCTCCAGTCACCCTTGTAGCTCCTCCTCTCTCTCTCTCTCTCTCTCTCTCTCTCTCTCGTATATTGCGAATCCCACAGCACCCCCCCATCTGCTCCTCCTCGCACCTCTCCACCACAACCACAACCTCATGCCACCACCCCTGCAATTGCTGTCTCCTCCACTCCCCACAGCAACCCCCTCCCTTGCTTTGTCTACGCTACCTAGGAACTTGGGTAAATCGTAAAGGACTTTGGTGGAGGGCGGTCGCCTTTTCATTTATATTAATCAATTTTTTTACCTCTCCCCTGTTTCCCACTGGGCGCGGATTCAGCATGGAGTATCCCTCATCTTCCCAACTGCTCTTCCTGGAGCTCATCCTCTCGTAGCCACCGCCCCAACCTTTGCCCTCTGTCAACCCCTTGATCTTCTCTCTCCTCCATCCCAAACCCGATAACCACCTCCCTGCTCCCACCTCTCACTACTGGTCGTACCCTGCATCTACTCACCCTCGCTGCCTCTGCCATACAAACCCCCTCGCTCACGCTTTCCAGGGTCAAGCCCGACATCATTGTGTGTGTGCTCTGTTGGCGGATCCATCCTCTCTTGGAAAAATGGCATCATTGGTGTTGGTTTTTGAAGCTTTGATGATGAAATAAGTAGGGAAATGGCACTGCAGGAATTGCAATGGGGGAAGGGGGGAGTGGAGTCCCTAAGAAAGGGGTGTGGGAGGGAGCAGAGTGGGGTTAGAGATGAGATAGTGAGGGAGGGGGTGCTACGGGAGTTTCTGGCTTGCAGTGGAGGGAGGGGGAGAGGGAGCCAGAGTCTGGCCGTTATGCTGCTGTTGTTGCCTAAAGTGAAAGGAGGAGAGCTCTCCTACAAGATTTTTAAGGGTGAATTTACAATTTCAACCCTTTCATCTCAGCTCACTAAATTGATTCAAGAGGGTAAATAAAAATATAGTGAAATGAACTACTTCACTCTTCATTGTGACATATAGGAGGACCCATATATATATATATGTATATATATATCACTTTCCTCCCTTTTGCTGAATAAAATATCTGTTTGCCTATAAAAAATATAAACCATATTTGCAGAAGTAAAAGAGAGTTTTTAGGGTTCAACTTGTTTGAGGCATTTCAAACTAAATCTAGTTTGACCTTGAACTACTCCCACAGGCTTTTTAAACTAAATCTGGATTGACCTTGAACAACCCCCCAGACTTCTAACATTAATCAGCCTCAGAATCTAAGAAGAACCTGATGTATTTTTTCCACCCTCAAAAGAATCTTAATTTTTTTCCTCAATTTTGTTTGCGGTTGGATATTTGCCTGGGAAGTAGATTGTATGCATACATAATCTCCTAGGAAATGGATTCTAAACTGTGGCTTGGGCTTCATTCTTTGCTCATACATGAATCTTTACTACACAATTGCATTGGGTCATCTACCTGGATGTTTCAGCGCATCTAGCTGTTGATTCAGCTAATGTGGATTTTGTTTTTCTGTCTCACCTCATGATTTTGAGCTGTGAAAAAAGGGAGAAAGGGGGGTGGGGTTGTTGGTTAAGTTGTTTCAGGGAAGTTGATATGGACAGAAACTTGTTCCTGAGGGACTCAGCCTAATATTGATTAAACTATGACATCAAACATTATTAGCCTCAGCTCAAGTAGAGTGGCAAGCTTGAACCCTCTATTAGCAAGATGGTTGAGACTTCATTATCTATGCAAATCTGGACAATCCTATTGTTTTGAGCATTGAACCTTTAACTGGAGACTGTTTATAGGGATCTTCACAGCTGCATAGATTAACTATGCAACTATAGAACTTTTTTATTGGTGTTACACAACCTATAAATTAGTGAATTTCAGCTGTTTATTTCTCCAACCATGCAATCAACCTGGTTATTTTGGAGAATGGAATTGGCATCATAGTAAACTACTGCATCCGGCCTGATTGCCCTAAGAATGTTTGCATTTCCTGAATTCCATGGTATTCTTCATGAAACATTTGACCTTAGACACTATAGCTCAACTAAACTCAACTCCGTTTTATCTCAACTAAATGGGTTGGTTACATGGATCCTTCCCCTCCAATCAGCTCTATTCAAAGTCATACTTGTAACAATTCCTAAGCTAATTATGTATTTCCTCACCACTTCTCCTAGAGTCATTTTAGGTCTATCCTTAACTCTTTTAATTCCTTCAATCTGAATAAAATCACTCCTCCGAATTGGAGCATCTAAACTCATCCGTTGCACATGTCTATGTCATCTCAAACGACTTTCTCACTACTTCTCATATATCAACCTTGACACTATGAAACCATAAAATTCCAACATACTCCAGGAGGAACTCAACCTTAAATTTGTAAAATCATGACCTAAAATGTGTCAGCATGAACTCCAAAGTAAACATGGTTGCTGGAGTAACCGCTAGAAGAAGAAATGTCAAACATCAGAGTTCACTGCTAGAGTTATAGGTTACCAGAGTTGCAGCTTGCTAGAATCAGATTGCCAGAGTTTCCGGCCATACCTTGATTCGAGTTGGGAAACAGCCTCTCCGTGAAGCAGGGGTTAAGGCTGCATACATTATGACCCACTCCAGACATCTCAGTGGTGGGTGCCTCGTGCACTGTGTACGCCCTTTTTTTTATACAGTTTATTAAGTGATTTAGAGCAAATGAGGATGGGATTGGTTGGTTAAAACTTAGTCAAGTAGGTTGGATTATAAATTTTTTTTTTTTAAAAAAATTTACATCAATTTTACATTCAACCAGATCAGTCAGCTCTACTAACTTAATTTCACTTTACTTCCCTTTCGACCAGATAACTCAAAAGGACAAAACATTCCCCCTCACTTCTCTTGTAACCAAACAGAGCCTACTATCTTCGTATGTTCTGAGCCAGGTGGTTTGAATAGTGTTTGGATTGTAACTTTTTGGGTTCAATGAGTATCTTACTTAGCCATAAGAACTGTCCAATTCCAATGATCCAACCGTGTTATACTGAGTTTTGAACTCATCTCTTTTGTTTTCACACTAAAAACGTTTATATGGTTGTTCACTGTGTTTTGGATTCTTCAGTGCAAACAATTGGAGTTCCTCAACTCGGTTCTAATGGTCCTACTTTTGAGTCATTCCTCAAGACATTGCATGAGAAATGAGTAATAAACGCACTTGGAATCATTAAAAATTCATTGTGTTTAATTGGATGCTTATCAAACTTTTCGTAATTTGCCCAAATTAATATGATCTTAATCTGATTTTATATTTGGTTTTCAGTTTTCATCAACAAACCATGGTCAAATTTCTGATTACCAAGGTTTTCTTTGCAATCACATAACCTGGAATCATTAAGAACACCCAAATTCGGTATTTTTAAGGATAAGTTTCGATTATCCAATAGAAGAGGAAGAACAGGTAGGGATTATTTGTGGTGGCCTTGAAATAATTAGGTTTCAGCAGTTATCCTTAAAGCTCCAATTATATGTTAACCACTCATTCTTCGGCTTTTAACCCAAACAATTCTACTTGTTCTGTTATGAAATAATGTCATCCATTCATAGAATAAAATAGTCCAATTATATGTGTTCATGAGCTATTTTTATTGGCTAATCAGTAATCACAATCATTAATTATTATATGGGACTTAGTTGCTTAGCAGAAGGACTGTTCTTTTTTAGGGGAGAAATTGAAACAATGTGACTCTGAGTTCCACTTTGATGTTAATTAAATCATAATCACAATCCTTTTATAAAGGAAGTAAAATCTTTGAAGCAAGTATAGAATGCGAATGACGAAGGAGATCGATGTATATATATATATATCGGTGACACATAAAGAGGGAATGTTCCTAATCCAACTTGTAAATTGAATCAGATAATATTAAGTTTTAGCTCTTACACACTTTGAGAAAATAGATACAAAGCTGAAAGGAAGGCCAAGCACCTAACTTGACTTTACTATTGCTTAATGAGTTGGATAGATATTTGTCTAAAAAGATAAAAATAAAAAACGACAAAAGAGTAAGTATTTTATATACGATTTTAAATATCTACCACGTGACAACTTAAATTTGAATTCAATGTTTATGGATTACTCAACATTACCATCCACGAAGTTTCAACCCCAGTACATTTTGTCACATGGTGATATAATGCTTTAAAATATAGTTGATGATTTAAGTGGTTTGGTTCAATGGGTGAAATTGAAAATAAAAGTTAAATATTTTGAAATTTTCTTCCAAGTGGGAGAAATATGACAATATTTTCACTGACCATTGAATTTAATCATTATGAAGTTCTTCTAATCAAAACATTGAACAAAAACAATTTTAAAAACTAGGTTAAAAACAATGGAGATACAATCTGGGGAAAGTGAACAAAGCCAAAAGATTGATTTTTAATAAAAGTTGAGTTAGGAAACAAATCTAAAAGCCGCATCTCTTCAGATGCACGAATGGGTTGGAAATTGGTTATAATTTATAAGTGGAGGATGAACATTAATCTTAAGATTTTTCAGTTTAGTATAAATTGAACTTTCAGTTTCTCTTTTCATTAGAAAAAGATAGCTAATCAATTTGGATCCACTCCATACATGGCTTCTTCTGATAAAGCATTTTCATATGAAAGATATAGCCAAACACCGCCTGAATTGATATGAAAAACAATATTTAGTAAATAAAAATAATGGCACTTTAATTGCACCATAGTTGCTAGTCTAGCTACCTATGTCATCACATAGTAATGGGTTAAGTCCTATATTAATCTAACTTTTCCTTTTGTCATTATAATGCTTGAAGAATTGTTTGAAAATGTGAGACTACACAACATGAACGATTGAAAAAAAATAAGAGGGAAAACCCATTGATGTTGAGTCATATGATTGAGATGGACCATGAATTAAAATTTGGGAGAAAGAATGGTATCTAGTCGTGTGGCTCCTGCACTCAGACACAGAAGTGCGTAAAAGTACCATCCTGCCCCCCCCCTCTTAAAATAAAAAATTGCATCTATGTTGATGCACCTGTGTGTGCTCTCATTAGCCCCCGTGTTGGTGCAAGCGCTATTCGACCAGACAACAATCTCTTGCCTCCAAATGCCAAATCATTTTCTCTACATCCATCTAAACAAAATCCTCGCTAGAAATGAAAGCAAAATGCTATTCCTAGGTAGAGACTAAGAAGGGGGCCTGAATCTGTGTACCCAAAAATTCTTCCCATTGCCTGCAATCTCAAACTCATTGCACACATTGTACTAACTTTGATTGAAATGTATCTCAAAAATACCTATCAAACCACCTGGAGCTATCCAATTTTATCGGTTAAAGATTGCATGCATTCCCCGTCTTCAACCAATAGAGGCCAGATCTAGAAGTTGCATGCCCATCTTGCAAATCAGAGATCACTTGTATGCTTAACCACACACCACAAAACACAATATACATGATTCAACAAGTGTGTCTACATTCACGAGATAATGCCCAACCCTGGGCTTCATATATTACTCAATAAATTTCAACTGCTCCTAGGACTTCTTCCTTACTACCCACAGCTGCAACTATAGGTGTCTAGCACCCACTAGACTAATAATCAAACACCATGTGAGCACCCACTCCAAGGTCCAATACAATGCAACAACAAAATCAAAATTTGAATTCACAATCCCCACATTGATCCAATGGGCATTTACATCAACAAACAACACAACCTAGGATCTAGAAAGGGAAATGAAAAGAAATCACCTAAGTTGACTAGGCACTTGAGGAAAGCAGCCCAATGCACTCTCCACCAACTCCACTAAGCTCTTGGAAGTCCAAAAAATGTAACCATTGCAATTCATCATAGTCTAGAATCCCAAAGTGTATTAAGCATCAAAGATCACCAAAAAATTGACTTTTAAGCACCTTTCAGCTTCTACATTCAATCTCAATGAATTCCTCTCATTTTTATATATATATTTTTTTTGTTTTTGAAAATTTTGCAATTTGAATCTCTAAAATTGAAGTTAAAATGGTCAAGATATGGCCTTCCAGAGTTCTAGGGTCAATTTTGTCCATTTACCCTTTTCTGTGACATGGGGAACCGCACAAGGGGCTACGTGACAACTTCCAACTATAACAAGATCGAATGGCTCATTTTTGAGCCGTTGGATCTGCTTGAATCCGTCGGCGCTAAAACGACACCTATTGGCCAACGAATTGAAATCTGGCAGGCCGTTAACTGTGCACTGCCACTACACACAAACTCCAAGATTAGCGGGCGCCTTCACTCAATACGGCGCCACATAAGATAGGATTCCTGCATGGCTAATGACAATGACCGAGAAAGAATCTGTGTGACTTTTGACCAGGCACCATTGCATCCTACACCGCACCATCCAAAAATTGCGCGACGGAATAATTTCCGTCTTCGATCTCGTCGCCCCGCACGCTTCAATGAATCCCGTCACGTGGACGATTTCGGAGACGTCTATCTGACATCTCTCATATCTTTGCGTATTCACACAGAGCCCCTCCACCAATTTGAGTGAGCTTTTAAGACCTCCCGATTAAAAAAGTTATCATCTGAAACTCCCTGACAAACTCGACGCTTCCAGAGAGTTTCGATTATTATTATTTGAAAATCTAATTTTGGCATTACTTCGAACACCTCCCCCCGGAAAATCCTTTCAGGTTCTCTGTTCGTCCCTAATGCCTCTAATAAGAGGGGGGTGGACTTCACCCGAACAAGGGGTAAAGTGATCATTTCCACCCCTATTAGAGGAATCGGACAAACTGTATCGAGCAGGGAGCCTGAGAGGAAAAAGATCCCTCCCACCCCCTTTATTTTTTGCCAAAGTTGCTCTTGAGCCATGCATGCTTGGCCTCTTGGCCCTGGCCATGTGTGGCCTAGTGGCATGGCCTTGTGCGGCCATAGGCTTGCTGGTACATGTCACTGGCCTATGTGGCTGCCACCTCAACTTCTGCTACCACGTCACGAGCTTCTCCATCCATCATAATGATCTTTTGCATATATGCATGCCATATAGTCATCTCACATTCATCCACCATCCTATATCATTAATGAATCTCATCATATATACATACATACATACATATTATGCATCTACGTCATGTTACCACATGTACATCTCCAACATGTCGCCAACATCCCGCCAACATACAACACACATGTAAGCCACATCTCAAACATGTCTGTCACATCACTGATGACTATACACATGTCACGCACGTACACTGAATCATACCAGACATAACTAGAATCATACCAGACATACCCTAGTTATGTCTGGTATGATTAGACACATCAACCATAGGCCTGAAACACTGTCAAACACTATCAAATCAGATTAAACATTACACTATTGCCAACAATGACGACACAGCTAATAAAATGATCCAGTTGCCCAACACAAAAGAAGCAACCTCATGAGCTAACTAAAAGAAACCCCCCCCCCCCCCATCAAAAAAATTAAATTTATTGTTGGGAAAAACGATTTCCTTGTAACAATCTTTGGAGGTCTATTTCCTCATAAAGATTTATTCATACAATTTATATGTTTCTTCGCAATCGCATTAGGGTACAAGTGTTCTATCAGATTGAGCTAGTGTCCATTTCTAAGGTTTCTAGTTGGTCAAAAAGTAAGTAAAAGTGGGGGGAAAAAACAAAAGAGTACAAAAGTGGAATCTGTTTGGATAGAATTGGTATTACAATAAAACATAGGGAACCCGGCCAGTTGTCTTCTTCTTTGAATATGATTTTGTACCTGCCCATCACAAAAGCCGTATCCAATGGTCCTGGAGCACCATAGCATTCCCATCCCTAGGCCTCAAGGTCTCAGGGTTTTTGGCCCTTAAGATCTCTTAACGGCCCTTCAGAATGAGTCCATTAATGTAAACGATAAAATATAAGACATCATACCCCCAACAATTTATAATCAATAGTCGTCCATTTGCTTTCACAGTTAATACTATACGATACGTACTTTAGTGTCTGTATTGTAAAAGAACCATGTCTCCTATTTTCTATATATTATCATTTATGAACAATCTATATTAATTTATTTCAATATGTAAGTAGTCCATTGCCTATTGACCAAAGAGACCAAGTTATGTTGTCCATACATGGTAGCTTTTGTCTTCTAATGGTTTAGGCACTGAAACACTACTACTATACAAAGCAACATTATTAACTTTTTAGTTCAAAGAAAGAAGTGACCTCTCAATGCATCTCTAACCATTTAAGATACTGGTCAAACCTCTAAAATGTAGTCTTTCTTGGATTTTAATAACACTTCATGCCATTAAAAAGAGTTTCAAGGCTCCCGCTACTACAGGGTCCGGGAGGGGCAAATGTATGTAATCTTACCCATGTTTCGTGGAGAAGCTGTTTTTATGTTTTGAGCCCGCAACTTAATGATTGCAATAATGCAACTTACGTGTTCGATGATCATTGATATTCAACGAAGAACTTCATATTCAAAGTTTTAAAAGAAGTGAGGTCTCTCCCTATCGCAAACTAAGCTTTCCAAGGAAAGCAAAGTTTATTCTCTTTACATTCAATTGACATAAGGTGATTAATTCTTTGCAGTTGATTAGCTAACAATCACACCAAAAAAAAAAAAAAAAAGCCTGTAAAGCAAAGCCTTTGGATGGCTAAGTGATTGAACATAAAGAGATTCATATACGTTATGGGGGTTTTAGAAAACAATTGAATCTTTTTTGACCAGAGAACTAACTTTTGAATGAGATCATGACTCACTCTTGGTTCAATTATGGAGCCTTTTATCAAAGAATTGAAATGGGAAGTGATAGAGGGTGTTTTAATGGCATTACGTAGGGATTATAAAGCTAAATTAGTGATACCTTAATGTATAAGGGCTGTCCTCCTTTGTTCCTCAGGGCCGACACCTTAATGCAATTTATAATTAACTTAATTATTTAAGAGATCCCAAGAAGTTGGATTAGGTGGAGATCAAGTATGTCATATATATATATATATATATATATATGTGGGTGGAAAAGGAGGAACTTTTATTTTTTGGATGTTTAGAACAAAACAAACCTGTGTATAGCAGAATGTGATATTAATTATATATAATTTAGACTAGTTTGGGTCTTGGTTTTATGGAATTGTAAAGGTTGCCCTAATTAAAGAATTAACTAATCAAGATTACTTAAAAAGATGTCCCAAATTAATTGCGATATTTTATGCGTAATAATGATGGTTGCAAATTAATAGTGAAATAATCTAAAATAAACACTATTTGAACAATTCCATGCAAGTATAAAAAATGATTTACCCAACGCATGAGGCTCCTGCCACTACAGGGTCTAAGGAAGGTCATAATGTAGGCAGTCTTATTCTAGCTTCACGAAAAGGTTGTTTCTCAACTTGATCTTACAATCACTAAGTGGCAATGAAGCAACCTTACAGTTGCACTAAGGTCATTAAGCAACATTCAAATAGATGGAGCCTAATTTCTTTTTCTTTTTCCTTGTTTTTTGTGTCACAGAAATATGTAAAGAAAAAGCTTTGGGTGCACGAGTGCATATGGGCCTCCAAAAGAAAAAGCATTTGCTTTTACTATTGTGTGTATGTATTGAACTTGAACCCATAGGCTATTTACCAGGCAGAAGAGAGAGAGAGTAGCGGTGTCAATCAGGCGGTTTGGTTTCGGTGTGAGTTTCAGGGAAATTGAAACCGAATCAATAAGGACTTTTTAGTTTTGACTCGATTTGAACTCGGGTTCGGTTTGGATTGTGCTATTGGTTTCAATTGGGTTTGAAAACCAGGTACAAATTGGTTTTCGGTAGGGATTAGGTATGGTTTTTAGTGTTCAGTTCGGGTTCGATCCTATCGGTGGCCCATCAATTTAGTCTGAACTGAGCCGAAACCGAATGATGCTCATCATCTAATCCGTAAACCAAAATTGAACCGAGAAGACCTCGATTCGGTCTGTATTGGGCTCAATTGGACCAGGCTGGTTGGTCGACTCGGTTATTACGAAGTGCTTACTTATCTCAGGTGCCATGGTCGCTAAGGACAATAAAGTTTTCAATATAGTTTCTGACTCGATAGATTATACTCCAAAGTTAATTTGTTTTGGTCCACTTGTTTGACGTATTGTTTTTGCAGACTTTTTCCTTTTGAATGGGAAGGCACGGATCTTTATTTCATCAATCCTATAAGGTTGGATTCTGTGTCTTCTCTTAGGCACTTGGAATCTCATGCCCTGTTAGGGTTATGGGAATCTTTCTGGTTATCAGAGAGAGAGAGAGAGAAAGAGAGATTCCATAGTTCATAGAGCTTTTATAGAGTGATGATCTCCAAGTCCGTAAATGGGACCTAGATGATGAGAAAGGAGGAAGAATCAAAAAAATTGATTGGGGCCACTGATGAAAAAACAGATAAATGAGGAGCTAAGTTCTCTTATTTAAAAACAATCTGATATATATAGAATCTAATCTCTAATGGCATAAGGACACGTGTAACAGGGTCAAACAATAGAGTGGTTCTAGACATAAGAATCTATAGTTGGGTTGGACCCTCAATTATAGCCTCACGTCAGAATCATGTGTAAGAAACTTTACACGTGGCCTGCCAAGAATACAATCACAGACAACACTGATAAATTCGATTAATGGTTCCCACTCAGATCTTCCACGTAACTTGAGAAATATGCAACCTTACGGAGGGGGAAGACATTTGAGACAACGTCATATAAATAGGAAGAGAGGAGGGAAGCAAGGTAAGACTCTAAAGATCGTTCCAATGGGTTGGGAGTCTAAAGCTCTAAAACCAAGTTTTCCTTCTTCGGCCCCGATAACTATTGTTTTGCTCTGAGATTTAATAAGCATCAGACCGTCCCCCCCCCCCCCCCAGAACCTATTCCAGGGCACTCACCCTCTGTTACGAAAAGAAGATCTCAACAGCAACACAATCCACCCATCATCACCACCTTCCTTTGCTACATTCATCAAGTGCTAAAATCCCAACATGAATCTCATAAACCCTAGTGATTGAAAAAACAAAATAAAAAGGAAAAAAAAAAAAGTTCATCAAAAGAGAAGATCGACGAGAGAGCAAAACATCACCCCTTCTTTCTTTCCTCAGTCTTGGAGCTGCCTCACAAGTTCCAGCACGTATGCCCACCATTTAATTAATTAGGACCCCATTATAATACCTACCACCACAAACTCTTCTATAGTACTCCCACATCATTTCACGTTGTAGGGTACCCATTACATCTTTAGTTTTTCTTAATTGTAACCAACTCACCATGTTGGTGGCCTCTTTCCTTTGTTTCTGTAATTGTACTGACATAACTTCCATCCCCTCCCATCATGATTTCCCCATAAAATTTAAATGAAAAGGCCTTTCCTTTGTTCCTTATACTTTGTGGGAGATTTGCCGGGGGTCCTATGTGGCAAAATCTGACGTGGTCTAGATATGATTGGAGGTGATTAGACTCCCATTTTGTTTGTTGGTGCTCCACTTGACCTCTTTCCCAATTATATATGGAACATCGTAGTCAAGGGTATTTTTGTTATTTCACTAAAAATCCATCGTCAGCGGATTTTGAAAAAGTTAAAATGTTTTCAGAATGTGGAGCCCCTTCCACCACATGTCCCTTGTGGCTTAGAACATGCAATGGTGCCTCCTCATGTCTCAAGTCCTTTATTTGATCCCTATTTACCCACTTACTTAAATTTTTATTTTTATTTTTATTTTTTTTGGGTTGCCGACTTAATTGAGTAAGTATTACAACTTTTGGGCAAGAAAGAAAAAAGCATGGAAGGCCCCACAAAATGGATTATTAGCAAAAAGGCCCTTCACAGTGTATTTTGATGATGGTTGCCCTAGATTTCAATTTTTATCAGAGATGGGGTCCCCATTTTTTCTACTTTGTAACAAAATAGAACACTCTAGCTAGGAAGGTGCTTGTTGGAAGAGGGTTGTTTAATCTATATTAGCAACTTTATCCTTTACAAATGCCCTTAATTTTTTCTTTTTTGAATAAGACACTAAACTTTATAAGGAGAAAAAAAATATATATATATATATATATATATATATACTCAATTGACCTTAGCATGCAAATGGAGCCATCATATACGTTATGATATTTCCAAGTAGAAAATAAAATGAAGACTATATAGAAGAGACGAAAGATGAGAACTTTTTTTATATTTATTTTTAGAGAGAGGGTTTTCCACGATGTTAGTGTGGGGAGAAATCTACATGCCATTCTAATGACAATGCAAATAATATAATTGAAAACTCTACACACTATACCAATGGTGGTGCGGATAATGGAATCATTCACACAATCCTACATGGTCAAAGTAGGTAAATGGGGACAAATATATATATTACTCAATTGACCTTATCATGCAAATGGAGCCATATACGTTATGATATTTTTCAAGTAGAAAAAAGAGAATGAAGACTATATGGAAGAGAGGAAAGACAATAATGATTTTTTTTTTAGAGAGAGGGTTCTCCACGATATTAGTGTGGGGAGAAATCTACATGCCACACTAATGATAACGCAAATAATAGAATCAAAAATCTACACGCAACACCGACGGTGGTGTCGATAATGGAATCACCCACCTGATCCACTTGGCCAGATTCAATAAGGGGGAAAAATCCAATGAGAATGGAAATAATACTCTGATGTCATGGGAAATGTATTCTCTTTTATTTTCTTTTAGGGGTTGGGGATGGGAAGAAAAACCCAACAAGTGGAGTTATCGATTGAAACCTTATCTCAGAACCTAAGAGATCTGAGGAAATTAAGGGAAGAATTTGATGATGACAATAACCAACACCTCTATAGTGATTCCTGATACAGGAGAAAAAATAGGGACAAGGTCTACTTGGCATGGATTAAGTGTTAATGAAACCTTTCATAGGAATCTTTCACAAAAATTTCAATTAATCAAAAAGATTGAAACCTACATAGTCAAAATAATATGTCACATAAATGGTGGAGGACTACTTTGAGAATAAGATTTTTAGTGAGTCCTTTTCTATTAAAGCAAAATCTATCTAATTACCAGAATAAATACAAAATACTCCCAAAATCATACAACCCCTAGGTTAGGGCACCTCCTACATATGCCATGCTGCCATGACCTAAAAAGTTCAGACACCAGATGCTCTATTCAGTCAAATCACATTCATGCTTTAGGACAACCACAATATTCATGTGTTACCTTCCATATATGAAAGAATTTGTAAGACAGATTATAGTGAAAAAAATTTACCAAAAAAAAAAATATATATATATATTATAGTGGAAATTCAAATCAGTTAAAAATTTAGGGTTATGTCCCATCTAGATCTTATCATTTGGATTTGATTCCTCGAAATGGTTGTTTGCATATGCATGGTGTTGTTACTGGTAAAGTGATTAATTGTTTCGAGCTGCAATTATGTTCATTGGTTGGATCCAAGCACTACGTACTATACTATGGCGGATTTGGATTCTCTACGGTGCAGCTGCCCGTCCTATCTGTACTGTGTTGCACAGACACAGGGTTCGTGTAAAGACCACTTTACCATTGCCCGAGCACCTTGCCCGAGTGGGGGTAAGCGGTCTTTGCACGAAGGACTTTCGTTTAGATGTGAGAGTCTTCCATTCGACTTCTCCTCCAAAGGGCCCTATGTCCCTTAGAAACTTATTCTTGTCCCGTTCTTGGGGTATGTATCCCTCCTGGATCATGGCGAATTAGCCTTGGGTGGGTGGCAGACACCTTCTTTTTTTTTTTTCCCTCTTTATTGTTTATATTGTGAGGGCTAGCTCTTCATGCCTTGTTGGTGGCCTAGTGGAGAAGTTGTATTTTGTGTTGGGTTTTGGGTCCTGTTTGTTGGCTTTGGGTGATGCTCTTTGATCTCTAGCAATTCCCCTTGCTTTGTATATAGTTTTCTCTTTTCTTTCTAAAATAAATTTGATTATATCAATTAAAAAAATAAAATAAGTAATTACGGTAATTATGGTTCATTATTGAAAATAATTACTTTGTGAAAGTTGGGGTAAGGCTGCGTACATTATGACTTTTCCCAGATCCTGCAGTGACAGGAGTCTTATGCACTGAGTACGATCCTTTTTTATGGTTCATTATTTTATTGAAGTTGGTAACTGTTAATAATTTCCAATTAAAGGTTAATCATTTCCTAATATTATAATATATGTGAGTAGTATTGCTAGGGTTCCTATGTGTATTTAATTAAACTAACACATTTACTTTAGATTATTATGATAATGATAATGTGAAATCAGTTTAAGCCTTTTTCTCTTTTGGTTCCTAGTAGATATATAGAATCTATTGAATGCAAATTAAATACATAATTAAGGACTCAAATCTGTGATCTCCATTAACAAATATATGACTTGAGAAATCTTAAATCTTAAGAGTGAAGTTTAGCAAAAGATTTTTCTTCAAGATGGTGGGGATTATTTTATAAGTTTATTTAGCTTTTAGGCCATGAGAGGAATTCATAACTAGAGAACCCAATTATATTGTTTCAGAAAAAGAAGCATTTCTTTGAGAAGTATAAATAGAGAGATGAGGTAGGAAAAGATGTTAATGATATCCACAAAGCATATTAGTCCAATTTGTTATGACACAAGCATATCTAACTGACTAATAAAGCCAAAAAAAAAACAAAAAAGTGAAATATGTATTGGAAAGCTGCCGGTGTAAAAAGGATCAAGGCCTAAACGGATCCGAATATAGTATCTATGAGTTGCCATCAAATGATATGTGGAATTTTTGAAAGCTTTGTTCTTTGCTTTTTATATATTTTTTGGTTTTAGGGCAAGAGTTCTCTACTTGGTTGCATGGTCTATACACAAGCGTCTAAGCCTAGGGGTAGAGGCATCATCTCACGGTGCTCTGTGAGAGGGCGTAGGAAACACCACCAAGTAGATATCTTTTTTCCTAAAGTTCTTTAATATCTTCAATAAATTTAACTGAAAATTAACTAAGATAGAAAGTCAAGTTTTTGAGAAAGTCATGACCTGATCATGACGATACTGATGATCAGTGAACATCAATCATCAGTGGAATCATTGAAATCTCTTCATCATATATATGTAAATTGCAGTGGATACGTTGGAATTAGGCGTGTTGAGTGCACGAAGCTCCTGCCACTTTGGGGTCTAGGAGGGTCATAATGTATTTAGCCTTACCCCTGCTTTTGTAGAAAAGTTGTTTTCAGTCTCGAACCCGTGGCCACTTGATCACAATCGAACAACTTTACTGTTGCACCGTTGAAATGAGATTTTAATTTCACTGAGGGTTGAAAGGTAAATTCACATGATCCTGTGTTTCGGTGGAAGAACCACAACGTTCTTTTTCTGTATTAAATTTATAAATATATACATTAACTATATATGATTCAAACTCAATTAAGTAAGCCTCCAAATATTGCATATATTTAGATTTAGCTTGTTCGCTTGGCCATTCAACTTTATTCTCATAAACATTTACACAAAAATATTAAATCATATACTTATGTGTATGATCAGAAACATATGTTCATACCACACACATGTGGAAGCCAATGAGAGCGTGTGCTAGCATCTCGGGGGCAGAATTTCCACCTTTTATGGGAGGTGGGGCGGTCATTTTGCCCCCCCATGTGTCTGAATGTGGCCTCTACCTCTCCATGGGAAAGGAACACCGTACCCCTCTCTTCCATCCTAATCCCCTCCCATTGAGCAAGGCCACCCGTTTACTTGGAACGGACGGCATGCCCAACCCTCTCACATATATCCTTAATTATTGTTTGTCACTCTATCCTCTAAATAATTTTTTTTTTGGTAAAAATTCTCTAAATAAAATTAGAACAAAATTAGTATCCAACTTATTTAAGTGATGAATGTACTCCCACAGGCCACAAATCACAATTATTACCTATAGAAGTTTTTTTACATAAATCTGGATAAGAAAACCACAACAACATCAATGGATTAATTTGTTCCATTTACACCCCCCCCCCCCCCCCCACCCCAAAAAAAAAAAAGGATTTGCTCCAAGCCTCCAATCGTCTTCCTGCATGCCTTATCTGGATTCAAGTATTCCTTGAAATTAATTATATTTGTTTCCAATATTGAATGAGTACTTCTGATCTAATCAACTAGTTGCCACTCCCAATCAGTTTCTATAAATTAATCCGTTAATTACGTCAATTAGTTAGAACTTTCTAATTATAGTTTAAAGTTATACTTGTGGACTTATGGTGCCATAAGGGCCCCTGATGATGCAGAAGGTAACAAACTAACTACATGCAAATTAAAACAATAAACAGTTAACCATTTATTAATTATGATCCATCACATTAATCTTCCAATGAAGTACTATAGTGATCAACACAGTAGAACAACGGAATTTACCATGGAATGCATATAAATGTTGTGACCTTCTTACTTAATATGACGCGTTTTAAAGCTATGAGATACATTATTAAAGCGAACAATATCATACCATCTGTGAGACTGAATACGTGGCACTTCAATGAACGTCGATCTACTTGTGGTATGTCGCCTCGCCACATAGAGAGAACGAGGAGTCGGCGTCAGCAGAGTCAGAAAGGATCGATGGTTCCATACGTATAAAACACTAACACAAAGGCTCGATCTATGGCATCAGCAAGCGCACCTAACTTAAATCTCTTTAGTTACCCTCTCAAATCGCTCACCACTATGACAAACTCGTGGATCCCACACTACCACTTAAATCCCTTCTTATTGATGCCACGTGTAACCCACACACTCTCCCTCTCTCTCTCTCTCTCTCTCTCTCTCTCTCTTTCTCTTATATTATATGAACTAGCTAGCCAAGCATACAAGCCCTTAATATGGATAAATTGGTAAATCTCTGAATATTCAAAAGACCCTTGTGCACGAGTGTGATTAAGAACTTTCACACGCTCAAAAAAAAAAAAGGCACTCTCCCCCTTGGTCTGATGTAATTAATAAATTTATTTGGATAGGGGGAAAAGTGGGGTTGGGGTAACACTCCACTCCCACCAAGCTCTTCCTATAAATATGTGGGGATAGCATCTTTTTCCTTAGGAGAAACACAAGAGCTACCAAATCATTTCAAGTGTTCTTCCTCATCTCTCTCTTAATTAGCTCTTTCATTCATTCTCTCCTCTCTACTACCTTTACCTTTGCTTTCAATTACTAGTGCTTCATCATCTCCTAGCTACCTCCTTTGGTCTCTCCTCTGTTTTTGTCTGTTTTTTTCAATCTTTTACCAAAACAGAGAAGGAAAAAAAAAAAAAAAAAAAAAAATGGCAGAAATCCAAGGATGCTTTAGCAACTTCATAGATAGATGCAAGCCTTACATAGCTATGATTTCTCTTCAATTTGGTTATGCTGGAATGAATATCATCACTAAAGTTTCCCTCAATAGAGGTATGAGTCATTATGTTCTTGTTGTCTATCGACATGCCTTTGCAACTGCTGTCATAGCTCCATTTGCTATCATTCTTGAGAGGAAAATTCGTCCAAAGATGACATTCAAAATTTTCATTCAACTTTTTGTTCTGGGTCTTCTTGGGTAAGTATTAATCTTCAATTAATGTAACATTTAGTAATTAATTAGCTGATTATATGATGAATTAATTATTGGGTTTTCGCGCTCAGACCGGTGATTGATCAAAACTTCTACTATGCTGGGTTGAAATACACATCCCCTACCTTCTCTTGTGCAATGAGTAACATGTTACCTGCTATGACATTTGTTATGGCAGTTCTCTTCAGGTATATGTTAATTAATTTCATCTTTTTTATTCTTTTTTTTTTTAAGTATTATTGTTAATTAGTGTTTTAATTTTGGAATGTTTTGGCTAATTATATGTTGTAATTAATTAAAAGGATGGAGAAATTAGATTTGAAGAAAGTGAGGTGCCAAGCTAAGTTGGTGGGAACTGTAGTAACAGTAATGGGAGCAATGTTGATGACCTTGTACAAAGGACCTATTTTGGAGATGGTTTGGACACATAGTGCTCACAAATCAAATGCACCAGATACAACTGGAAACTCTGACAAGGATTGGGTTAAGGGCTCTATTTTCCTTATCATTGCTACCTTTGCTTGGGCTTCTCTATTCATTCTTCAGGTACTGAATTACTGATCACTGAAAGAAACCCAAAAAGAAAAAAGAGGATAAAAACAAACCCATTACCTGCTTTTTTATCTTTCTTTTCCTCTTTTTCTTTTTTTTTTTAATATCTTTATAGTACTTCCACTTTGCTTATTTATTAATTGTGATTTTTTTGGGTCTCATTTTTTGTAGGCAATTACAATGAGGGCATACTCAGCTCAGCTTTCTCTCACAGCTATGGTTGTCTTTTTGGGTACCCTTCAATCTATTGCAGTTACCTTTGTAATGGAACACTCAACCTCTGTTTGGTCCATTGGCTGGGACATGAACCTCCTTGCTGCTGCCTATGCTGTAAGTCTCTTTCTCTCTCTTCTCTCTCTCTCTCTCTCTCTCTCTCTCTCTCTCTCTCTCTCTCTCTCTTTCTAGATACCTTATCTAATAATATTGTTTTGTTTTTTTTTTTATCATGAATAGGGAATTGTTTCTTCAAGCATTGCTTACTATGTACAAGGACTAGTGATGCAAAAGAGAGGACCTGTCTTTGTGACTGCTTTCAGCCCTCTGATGATGATCATTGTGGCCATCATGGGTTCTTTCATTCTTGCTGAAAAGATCTACTTGGGAGGGTACTTCCTCTCTCTCTCTCTCTCTCTCTCTCTCTCTCTCTCTTCTCACTTAAATTTTTATTATTTTTTTTTTCTTAATTTGAAGAAAGAATAAAAACAAGTTTCCACTTTATATTGTTCTTATTCACAACTGAATCTATCATGAAATATCACTATCAGAACATCACCAAGTAAGCAAAGCAAAAGAGAGAGAGAGATAATGGGGTCAAGTAGAAAAGAAGAAAAAGTAAAATCTTTTAACATTTATTTTCACCACTAAGGCAATACTAACTAGGGTTTTCACTTGTGGGGTTGCAGTGTTCTTGGTGCTATCTTGATTGTTGCTGGTCTCTACTCAGTTCTGTGGGGGAAGTACAAAGAATATAAGGAGAAGGATGCTGCAGAGGCAATACCAGAACCCATTAAAGGTGTTGTTGATGAGAATGGTGGGACCTTAACTATGATTGAAGACATTGATGATCAGAATGATATTGAGATGCAGAAAGCTGCAGCTAAGCTTAAGGGAAATGTCAACATCTCCACCTCAGAACCAACTATGATCAGAGCTAACCAAGCTCCAAAGCCCTAAATATTTCAGCCAGAGATGAGAGAAGCTTATAAACCTACTTACACAGAGAGATAGAGAAAGAGAGAAGCTGATAGGTGGTGAAGAGAAGGAAAGACTTTTTTTGTCTTCTCCCCCCTTGCATCACCCCCCTCCCCTTTTTTTTTAACCTTTTATTTTCTTTCCTATTAAGAAATTTACACTTCTTGTTCTGGGTTATGTTTTACTTCACTTCCATGTAATATTTTGGAAATTGGACTAGGAATTAATTAAGAGAATATCAGAATCTACTTTCTGATTTTTTTTTGGTGCAATTAAGAGAATCTCTTATCTGATTTTTTTATTTTTTATTTTTTTTTAAATATTAAAAGAAGAAAACCTAAACCCATGAAACAAACCATGGGACCTTGTGCTGGTGGACCCAAAGGGGTGAAAAAGATATGAAATTAATCAGTGCTTGTTGTTAAAGCTAGAATGGTCCCTTGGAGGTTCTTTCATGTATATAGTAACCTCTCAACTGAATGGATTCTTTAAGACCTTTCCTTAAAACTCATGGCATATATAATTGAATGCTGACATCTGATGCAGATCCCACTAAGAGGGAGGGAGAGCTAGTGGTTGACATTTGTTGTCTGAATCTTAGTTGTAGTAGTACTCATCATTTTGCATCTGATACTGTCAGCCTTTTTCTTCCTTCCTCCCTTCAAAAAACTAAAAAACAAAAAAAAATTATCTAATAGTCTTACCTGTAATTCTAACTGTCACCATAACAAATTTCAGCAAAATTTGTGATCATGCAAGAATATATTCTTATTGTCATCCCTCAAGGTGTTAAATAAGTAGTACCATTATTTTTTGGCTTTTTTTTTTTTTTTTAATAAGGGTGATAACATCATTTCCTATGTGTATTCATAAGAATGACATCTTTGAATTATTTTTTAAAACTCTTTTATACCCTCATCTTAAAGAACTTTGACGAATAAGATAAAGAATAATTAAAAATTATTGTCAAACTATAGAGATCTCATCCAAACACTAATCTGATAATGCATGGTAATAGGGCATAAAATGAAGCTGATACCCTTATCTTAATGTTTGGTTGTGGATCAGAAGTTTTATTATGAGTTTTCCAATGGAAAACACCCAAAAAGTTTAACTCCACTATCAGATTTTCATTAGAGTTCACTGTACATATTGGAGAATGATTTTTGTACAACTAGAGAATTTTTGCAAATGGATGGATGGTGGCATTAGGAAAGCTACTGTTACAAGGTGGGGAACAAAATTAATGTTGTGTTTGGTATGCAATCTTTGATGATAAAAATAGTTGTTTTTATTGTCCGAGAATGCGAAATCCTCCTAGAATGCATTCCAAGAATACATACCAAATACTGCCTAAATCTTCTAAGGATATGTAAAATTAAACTGTAGGATTCAATCAACCATTTACGTACTATCAGAGGCTTTTCCTTGCATCAACCATTTCCCATTGCAATGTATAACCCAAATGGCAAAATGAGGAATATAAGGTACATTTAACAAGTAGCTATCCAATATGTAGTCAAGGAAGACTACATAGGAGTGGTTAGAGTCCTGTAAACATGCATGGACAGGCATGGTATGCATGCCAATATAGAGGTATTTAATTGAATTAGGTTATGAAATTTGACACACGGCTTATCTAAACCATACCCTCTTTATCCAATGATCTGTATAGCTACATCATCTGTCCACATGGCACAATGAAGGTGGGCCACTCTGATTAAAAGGGGTAATTTGAAAAATACTAAAACCTAAGGGGGTATTTGAAGGAAATTTTTTTCAAAACCCCCTCCCCCCATTGTACGTGGTAGAAACTACTCTTCCTGTTGTGGCTTAAAAGATTTTTCTTTTTACCATGGGTGAAGGGAAATAAGGTGATCCGTTTTTATTTGGAAAATGAAGCATGAATGGTTCAATCCCAGACTTGGCTTGAAGCACTATTTTGTGAGTTGGGATATCCCTTACATGGTCTCCCTGTTCTATGGTGTGACAACATTGAGGCCACATACTTATCGGTCAATCTTGTGTTCCACGCCCGCACAAAGCACATTAAGATTGACTTTCATTTTGTTTGCGAGCGGGTCATGAATCGTCAATTCGATCACAGTCCAATTTATTACTATACTATAGATCAACTAACCGATGCATTGACCAAGGCTCTTCCTACAGTATGGTTCCAATTTATGCGCGACAAGTTGAAGGTCCGACCACCTGGCCCTTCATCTTGAAGAGGTGTATTGTCCAATATAAGATCGAGATGTCCTCATAATGGAAACTCTTTATTGGGTATCCCTGATTAGTTTCCCATTCCTTATAGACTAGCTTGTATCTGCTATTAGTGGCATGTGATATTATCACTCATATATATCTTTCTATTTTGTAATTATCTCGGCTAGTTTTGTAATCCTCTCTTGGAGACTAATCTTAATCAAGGAATTCCATTCTCCAACAAGTCAGAATCCCATTTAAGCTAGAATCTATTTTTAGGCCTGGTTCCTGCACAAATGGCACTCTAGCTGATGATCGATGAGTACTGGCTTATAAAGCATAACCCTAATTGTTGATACAGAGAACCATGCATCTCTCTCTCTCTCTCTCTCAGATACACACTGAGACACTGAGAGACAAATCAGATAATAGAAGTAATGAGTTGGGAATATTATAGGAACTTTGGCCACTCATAACTGATAGAAACTAATGCAAACTGAATTAGATACCAAAGTTAAAATCCCTTACAATCCGCATCAAAAGATTTGCTTTTTAGAATCTAACATATATATATATATCTTTATCAGATCAAATTAGCTAGTAGCAAAAAAGGAAAAATGGGAAATTAATAGTTTCATTTCCAACACCACTTTTAAAGTTGCCCGCCCAAGTTGTTCTGTTAAGTTGTTAGGGAGAATACCACCTTTGGATCCCCCAATATTAATTACTTTTCCAATCTTACGTATTCATATTCCTATCCATTGCACAATTGATTGATTAATTAATTCTCTTCTTGATTCCCGGCCATCTCCAAGTTTCGAATCTTCTTTGATAGATAGATATATTGGAGATTAGAAGAATAGTTAAGATAATTACATTAAAAAGAATAAATAATTAATAACTGGTTTAGTGACTCACTCACCCACTATATATATATTAGCTAGCTACCTAGAATTATTTAAACCTATAACATGTTTACACCTTAATTAATGTTATTGAGTACGTAATCAAGAATTAAAAGAAGAAATAATAGTTTGCTATTTGCACATCTCAAAGCTTTTACCAGTTAAAATAGGGGAAAATTTCCTACATCTACTAGATTAAAAAAAGAATTACAAAATAAGTATATTTTTAATTTGTTTTACATCCATTAATTTATATTTTGAAAAGATTTACCCAATCCCCAAATCAGTTAGTTACCGTCCCGCCCAAACTATAAACCTCTTAATATACCCTTTGACTTAATTTTTTTTCCTTAAAAAAACACTAAAGATAATGCTTTAACCGTTTGCATTACTCCCCCCCCCCCCCAAAAAAAAAAAAATAGTGTAACTGTTTGCACTTTGCACAACTCATTGAGTTCTCTCTTATTTCTATTTGGCGGGAAACTTGCAGAAACTAGCAAAAGTAGTGCTCGCTAAGTGCAGAAAAAAATATATATATATACAACAGGGACAAAGAAAGTGAGAGAGAGCCAATACTCACTAGGACTAGTGAAGATGATTAACGAGTGGAAGAGGGATAACGAGATAGAGATAATTAAGTGATGATGATTAACGAGTGAAAGAGGGATAACGAGATAGAGATAAAGGGAAGCACCTAACCGACTTCGGTTAATCTTACAAGTTTCGGTTAATCTTACAAGTTTCTCTATAGAAAAGGGAATTCAATAAGTTGCGCAAACGGTGGTTTTTGTTTTTTTTTTTTTTTTTTTGAAGTTCAAACGGTTACACTGTTTTTTTTTTTTTTTTTTTGGTAATGCAAACAGTTAAAGCATTATCTGTAGTGTTTTTTTTTAAGGAAAAAAATTGAGTCAAAGGGTATATTAGGAAGTTTATAGTTTGGGCGGGGCGATAACTAACTGATTTGGGGATTGAGTAAATCTTTTTAAAATATAGCTTTATAGATGTAAAACAAATTTAAAATATACTTATTTTGTAATTCTTTTTTTAATCTAGTAGATCTAAGAAATTTTCCCTTAAAATAGTGGTTTATATTATTTAATTCCATAGGTTAGGCCTAAGAAAATTCTTTAGCTATATAGCATTGCTTGATCCACAGTACATAATTAAGAACATCAGACACTTATGACAACCTTTAGCAACTTAATGATAATGATAGAAAGTCAGCATCTTATTACATGCCCAGATCTTGGTGGAGAGAAAATAGAAATTTGGATTTACGGACGAAGTCAGGTGTCCTGGCACAATTGGAAGGCCATCAATCCTCTCTCAAGATAAACTCAAGAATTAAATTAAGATTTTTTTCGTTCTCTTTCTAGTTCTTCATTCATCAATAAATACACGGATTATCCTAAATATCCACTTTTCCATTCTTACAATTTCAACCTACAACTCCCACTTTTAACAACTAACGACAATAACCCGCATGTAACACATCCCTTGCCTTTGCACTATTTATTTTACTTCTTTCCTCAATGAAATTATGGGGTGTTTCTCCAACAGAAAAATCTTTTATACCATAAAAAAGAACAATTAGAGAAATGGTTTAAAGAAAATTCCAAATGTGGAAAAATTTTCTTAAAATTATTGGATTATGACTTTTTTCTTTTCTTTTGTCATCTAGGAAACCAGTTAAATAAATGATGTGGAGGGACAAAATGGGTGACAAGATCATGCACTAATGGTATGAAAGAGACCAGTTACACTATATGTAGGGGATCATGAGTACATGACAGTAACATTATTGTTCCTCTACTGATTATTCTCCATTTCTATTGGTATAATCACTATTTAATACAAGATGCCTACCCATCATACATGAAGTCTAATTATTTTAATCCTTTATTATCATATGAAAAATGTTTGAAACCCTTTTCATACACTAAATTTGATAAAATTACACATTTTAACACCATGGCATTGTCATTTGGATCTAAATTAAGCTATTATAATCCATGGTCCACCACTTAATACATTTAAGTACTTAACTTAAGTTGTGGATATGCCTCCTTTTGATTATCTTTCAAAACTAGATACATCCTTCAACCCCCCCAAAAAAGACTAAATACATATTTCAAGTACCCTTATCTTTTCAAATGATGAAAATTTTTTTGTTTTTTTATTTTTTTTTGGGGGGGGGGGGAATTATAAACCCTAGCACACAAATATAATTTCTATGACCCAATTGGAGTTAAACCTCTTTTGATATTAACCAAAATGTTCAATTAATTAATGAAGATTTATTTGTTAATTGAACATTTTGGCCAACATCAAGAGAAGTTAAAATTTTCCCATTGGGTCATAAAATTTTTATTTTTGTGCAATGGATATATAGGGCTTATTTAGGGTTTATTATTCCATAAAAAGAAAAAAAAGAAAGAAATAACCTTGTTGTATATGATCCTATTTCAGATTGATTCAAAGAATGTTTACCCAAAAAAAAAAAAAAAAAAAGATTGATTCAAAGAATAGAAAGAAAAGAAAAAAACATTAATATGGATGATCAAGAGGGACAAGTGGGAAACAGAAATAGATAGATAGTGGTGGTCACACTCAAGAAAGAAATAAGTAAATGATGGCATATTTGAAACCCCCAAATAGCACAACAATTTGGATAATGACTACAGCCTATATACATGCCACTCACTAATTAGAAGAAGGTTAATCTGCATGGAATTCACTAAGGAAGCCAATTCAACATTGGATATGACTATGCAACATCGATTCTCCACATATCTTTTCTTTAAGATTATTTCTCTCTTTGTTTTTTTCCCAAAAAAAAACCTATTCTAGAGCCTTTAATTTGTCCGGGACACATTCAACAAATGTTAGCTAGTGTCATCCCACTACACCAATTTTCTATTTATAATGATTCTAATGTCCATTTTAATTAAGACTTATTAGTACTTGATTAGATTGGTATTCTTCCTCCATTATATTTGACTAATCTATACTACTAAGTTAAGTAGAATATTCCTTATTACTAATCAGATCCCTTTTCTTAAAATAACAGGATTTGGAGAAAATACTCTCTCTCTCTCTCTCTCTCTCTCTCTCTCTCTTGTCCTTTTTTTGTGGTGGAAAAAACTCCAAATTGGTAGAGAAGAGAAGAAGTTAGTAATCTATTATCCACAATTTAAAGTATGATTTGGTTCACCAAGACAAAAAAGAAGTACCTGTGATGTCACCTATAAAAAGGACTTTTCACCCACCAAACCATATCTAACATTATTCTTATTTGAAGTTTCATGATCATCAGTTGTGCAGTTCAAGTGTCATCATATATAAACACAATATCCATTTTATTTCATCTTTTCTTCTTTCTTTTCTTTACCTTAAAATAAATTAGAATGAGATCAAGTCCTATCTATCTATGTATGGAGGACAACAAAAGTGTTAATGGGGGATTTGTTCTGGATGCTAAGTGTGTTGGATTAGCATTAACCACCCCTAATTAAAACCCCAAATAAAATTTCAACTACCCAATGGTTCATAGAAATCATGGGTATGACCAAGCACACTAACTAACAGAACTCTTATACATTGCATTTGCAGTTCTTCATTGATAACACATAAGAACAAGAGGAGGAATAAAAGATTGAAAGACAAAAGATGTGTAAAGGTGATGATCCTTTTTTGAGATTTCAATACTTTAAGGAAAAAAAAGTCTAAAAAACCACCAAATTAACTCAATTTGATCCATTTGAGATGTAACCCAAAACCTCTTTTTGCTCTGAAGTTCATCATTGCACATCATCCACTATTGCTTACATTTACTCCCTTATGAAATAAATGATTGAAAACCCAACTATATATATGGGTGAGAAGGTGATTATCCTTTTGAGGTGTCAGTATCAAAACCACCAAACTTAGCTTAAAGCCTCTCTATTTGCATTTTTCTTGTGCCTTTTTTGCATTTCAATGACAATTATTTACATTCCATCATCAGATGTACAATTTGATTCCTTCTCTTTTTACATGTGTTTGATGTGCATAAATAGTATTGAGCTCTTAAAGATCCTTTTTGTTGAATTTTAAAGCTGAAACAGCATAAATTGATGTGTAAAGGGCAAATTGATTGTGTAAGAAAAAAGAAAATCGACCAACACACTTGTACATTGCTCTCACAATAGTCCAACAATGTTAGATTGATGTGAGGGCTGAGGCATGCCACTTGTCACTCTTCTTAAGATCGTAGTTGCTCAATCCCTAATTTTGGTACCAATCGGGTTTTTACAAATCAACCTCCAAGATACAATAGCCCAAGAAGACCTTACCAGTAACTGTTGTACTCAACTATTGGGCCACGTTGAGACACAAAGTGTAGTGCTCAATAGAAGAAAAAGAAGACTTTCAAAGGAAACACTTCATTAAAGGAAGAGAGAGCAAGAGTACATTTCAAAAGATGTCTCTAACAGCCAAATCTGTTCTCTATTTAGAGGGAAGGCATCCCTTGGGCATACTTCACTTTGCAGCTTCATAGCATGGTATATATTGCGGGCCCAGTTGATGTTATTCAACAGGCTCAGCGAATCCATGGGAGCCTCTCGCAAGAGGTTTTATAAAACATTAATTGTGATGCATCCGTAGTATCTCATAGAACTAAAGGAGGACTTGGGATCATTTTCCATGATTGTAATGGTAGACCGCTCCATGCAACCTCCAAACCATCGATTTCTTAAGCATTTTGATAGGCGAGGCAATGGTGATTCGTATGGGTATACTTCAAGCTATATTGAAGATAGTATAAACCATCTAATTGTCGAATTTGATAACAAAGTATTGATCTCTATCATCATCGACAAACAGACTAATCCACTAGTGTAAGTGATCAAACATAAGAGCTTAAGCTATTAGGTGGAGATCGAGGCTCACTTAATATATGAAGTCATCCATGATCCCAAAGTTACACTAAGTACCAATATAGATTCTCCCTTAAATTTCTGATGGACTCTTAATGAAGTAGGTCATGCCAAAGCCCATATTCCCTTCATGGGCCAAAACACCAAGAGCCTAGGGGTTGAGATCCAATAGCTAACCAGTAATTAATGCCCACTAGGGCTTAAGCTTTTGATGCTTTAGAAACTTAAACTCTAACACTAATCATTGGAACCCGGTTCACTTTGGCCATACCTTTATTTGAGCTTCATTTGTGATTAAGACTACTAAGTATATATAACTAAAATTAGTTAATCTCAATAATACCAAACCAAAAAGCCAAAATTATATTTACCAAATTTTTGAAAACCTGATCAAAGATGTGGATTTTAATAAAGAGTTGTGTTTCCTTTTTTTTTGCATCAGATTAACTATCATAAAAAAGGTGTCAATATCTTTTAATTAATTAGAAGAGAAATCCTTGGGCAGATGGATCCAAATTAAATCCAAACTCATCATCAAGAGCTGTGTGGAGTCACAGTCTGAACTTTTTTAAGAAAACGTTTTGTCACTAAAAATTTTTTACTGTTTGATCCATATATATCCAAGTTGAACCTGCCAGTGGACAAATTTGCTTTGCCAATAATGAAGTGGGGGAACTAGAAAAGACTTCTCCACTATACCCTTTTCCCTTAACCCCTCTAGGTGGAATCAACTTGGAAGTATATCTTCTTTTCCTAACTTTAATATCCCCTCCATGCTACCCAATGCCACTTGAAATTTTGTTCCTATATATGCACGTGGATAAATACTGGCCCTGCATAGCTTCTATTCAAAAAGAAAAAAACAAGAGAATGCTAACTGGTTGTGTAGTGTCTGCACCAGCGCGGGGCTAACAAGATCGTGCACAGGAACATTTAAGTGAATGGGATTTTTAAGTTTACTGGGGGTTGAGCGGTAATTTCTCAAATTCTTATGTCTAGGACAAGAACCACACGACCGGTTAGCATTCTTTTTCCAATTTCCAAAAAAAAAAAAATACTAGTCTCCATAGCCTCTACTAGTTGATGCAAACCAGCTTGCATTTGTGTATATACACATTTTAATACACTATGATATGTTTCATAGCATACCTTTCATTTTATTTATTAGTCACAATGTCAACTTTAACACTAATGCACAATATTTCATAATGCTATATTGTATTTGGGGACATTTGTTATTGTACCTTCTATTATGTATTTCAACTATTATTAATTTCATCAATAAAATATGGGATTGAGTTCTCTACCCGGGAGCATAGTGTACTCAACAAGGGGTAGATATGTCATTTCATAGGGGGAGGAGAGAAAGACACAGAGAAACACTAGCATACAATGCTCTCGGACAGAGAACATTATCCCATAAAACATATAAGTGAGGGAGACAATGAGTATTGGCGCATGCTCGAGCTTCTTCTACAAACACTTAACCCATTTTTCTCACCCTCGAGCTGTATCCCTAAAATAAAATAAATCATTTTCTTTTGAAATCAAGCCTAACACTTTGAAACATAGGTTTCCCTCAATTTCTTTATGTATCATCAATAAGTTTCCCTGACACTTTTAGGAAATAGACATTTGGCACAAGTTGGGACATCCCTCTTGCTCTTTTGCTTTAATATATTTTCTATTCAACTGAAAACAAAATACTCAACCTGATCTTGTTGATATTTGTTGGCCCAAACCAAATGGAAGAAATGAGTTGGATTTGATCTGTTCTTAACAAAAATTTCCAAGGTAAACCTAGATCTGGCCAAAAGAGTCTACTTCACAGTAATTGTACTATGTTTAACTATCAAGAAAAGTAGAAGTGTTTGAATGGGTCAAACAATTAAAAATCCTACATAAATTAAATGACAAAAAAGCTTGCAGTGGGGGAATCAACTTAGATCAGAGTAGAAAAGTAACTTTTCCTTCTCCCTAAATTAATAAAGTTAAAAAGGCCTCACAGATTCTGACAGTCATTTAAAGGTACTTTTGGTCTGCAAGATAACAAAAACCACTTAATTGATCAGTTTCTATTGATAAATTTCATTGAAGGTTGCTTTCCTATTAATTAGTGTTAGTAGTTGGTCTAATCAGGTCAGATTTGATTCTTGGATTGACAATTTTCCACATAACCATGACTGATTCATTCTTAATCAAGTTGATACAGGACAAACCAAACTGAAAGAGATACAGGTGGCCATCAAGGGTTGGGTTCATGAGACATCACTTTTTTGTTTTTGATAAACTCATGAGACATCACTTGAGTGGGGAAGACCAAAGTTGGTCTAAAGCCAAAAAGGACTTATTAGATGGACCCAACCTGAACCATATGATCAGGATAAATAATATTCCATTAGGCATTGAATGATTGGTATATTTCTTGCAGTGGGGATTTGGGTAGAACTCATCCTTAAAAGTTAGTCGTTCAAGAGTAGATTCTTAAGTATATATAAGTCTCCGCATCGAGTTACTCACGTATGATATTATAAAATTATTACTTCTGCTTCACACGTGGATGGCCATGGATCAAATGTTCTTAATCAGGTTGCTGTAGCCAGTCAAGTCAAAAAGGGGTCATTCATCCTAACCCAAAACAACCATTATCAATCGAGGAATAAAGGGTTGGAATTGAAGAAGTGTAATACGCAAGAAAATTGTATGATTGCTGAGAATCTTGTGTTGAGGATAGGAACCAACACAAATGTACTCTTAACTATAAGCTTTTTATCAAAAGATGAAGCTAAAAAGCTCTTGGAAAATGTAACCCATTCAATTCTTTTTGGGGAACTTTAGCTATATAATGTAACAAAAGTTCTAAGATGATATAGCTTTCATACTTGGATGGTAGCAGATAGAAAAGATAAGAGTAGCTATTTCTTTTGGCAAAGCTAGCAAACAACTAAGTAAAATAGCTAGCTAGCTTTGAATCTTGACTGATAAATGAGATTAAAAAAAAAAACAATCTCTCTTTCAATGGAATGCATTAGCTAGCATTTGATGAAAAGGCAAATGTAGGTAGTGGAGCACCCACAAGAAAACAAAAAACCTTTGCAAAAGGACTTGATAGAAGAAATTCATAGATGAGTAGTGGAAGACATCTTTTGAATTGGGTCAGTCACACTCACACACATGAGCATGAGACAATGCTAGACATGTTTCTAAGGTAAGGTTATTAAGGGTAGGATATCTCATAGATAGTGCCCTTACCTTACAACCACAAAAATCAAAACAAGCTAATAAGCCTATAAGGATGAAACCTAACTAAATGTGATCCCGCAATCATGCTTTGGTTAGTGCATTGTGCTTTCCATGTTATTATTGTTCGAATCTTTCGGGTATATACCAATTATATTGTAAGATTCATTGTAGTTTTGGCATTACATATGGAACTACAACTAGATATAATTAACCACTCATGTGGTTAACAAGAATGGACAAAAATGTCCTTTAAATTTCTCAATTTTGAAGAGAAATGGTCTCTCTAGGGAGTGTACCCCCTGCGGTAAGACACATGAGGTGAAATGATCACCATATCCCCCAATGAAAGGTAGTAATGACCGTCATGTTGATGCTGTCGTACACGCTCCCATTGGCCCGTGTGCGTAGGGGCCACGCTTGCCCTAATAAGTATATGACATTTTGGATTGTTTGAGAAAAAAATTATTCCAAGAAGATTTGTTGTTATCAATTCTGACTTTAATAGTTGTTTTGAAATGTCAACAAATAATTGAAAGATACTCCAAGAGATGAGGTTGTAGGGATTTTATCCCATTATGTATGGGCCCACATGACCATATTTGACTCACTAGTGGGCGCACTTGGTAGCTAGTGGTGCGTAAAGGCCCATTGCTACCAGGAGGTCTTGAGTTCAAGCCTCCTGGTTCACATCCTACATCCGCCCCCTACCTATCAAAAAATATATATATATATTTGACTCACCAGTTATTCCAATATTTGATTTCATTTTATTTCCTAACTTGGATTATAACTAAGTAATACCCATTACATAATAGTTAGGTTAATAGGGGAAATGGAGTCTTAAATTTATTAATCTCCCTAATTTGAGGATTGCATTCAATGGTAATAAATATTGGATTCTATGTCCTCTTTTTCTATCTCATGTTTGTATGATCTTGATAACTCCATTGTTGAGATACACTACAGGAGAGGAAGAGAGAGGCACCTTGAAGTTTCATAGTTTGTACAGTCAAACATATGAATTCGATTCGCATCAGTATCCATAGGGCCATCCGCATTCGTCAAAGAATATCCGGATCCAAATTCGATTAATTTGAAACAAAATCCATCCTAGTAGATATCAACTAATAATAAAAACTTAAATATCTAATGATATAAAGTTCTTGAAGGTTCGACAGGTTCTAGAGATGAGTAAAATAGCTAAGAACAACTGAGAGACATGGATTATGAGCAAATCATATCCGTCGGGGGAGGAAGGTATGGCTGCCATTAACTGGGCAGCAAGGCCACGCTGAATAGCCAAGGCCTGCTGCCGCATAAACCTCCTCATTCATGATGTTAAATCCATTAATGATCAATAGATCTGACTTTTAAATCAGGTTCGAGGCCCCATGAATGAAGCATTGCACGGGGTGGGGGGAGGCTTCGTGTAACCAAGGTTTTCCCTTGGGCCTGAGCCGTAAACCCAGGCAGGTTCAAGGGTTTCCTCGTTAGCAAAAAAAAAATCAATAGGTTTGAAGAATAATAAAAAGAAGAAAAAAAGGGGGCAGCATCGGTTTGAAAAAGATAGAGGGTTTTAGTCATTGGACATTGTTTAAAATGAAATTATGTTAGTTTTTTTTTTCTATTGGACCTGGATTTAGGGTTTATTAATTGATGTGGACTTGGGTTTCATTATTTAACAAGATCCATTTGGTTTCTCCTTAAGCCCAATTGTTTAATATTTTATTGGGCCCGAGCTTGGGTTTTGGTATTTAAATAAAATGTGTTTTATACATTGCAGCCCATGAATAGTTTTAGCCAGAAGGCCCAAATTCTGGCTTTATGTTTAAAGGCCAAATTTTGGTTTTGTTTAAGGGTCCAATTTCTGTCCTATGTTTAAGGCTTAATTTATGTTATTTGTTTATGATTTTATTTTTTTTTTTTGGCTACAAATTTGTTTATGAATTCATTATCATGTATTGTGATTAGTGATGACAATGTGTTTAAAATACTTCTTGATCAGAACATTCAGAAGGAGCTAAAAGAACCTAAAACTTCAAAACATGATAATGAGTTCATAAACAGAATAGGGAATCAAATCAGTTAGTTCCGAGTCCGATCCGAATCGGCTGGAAAAAGAGTAGATCAGTGGGAATTGGATGGATCAGTTACGGCCGACCGAACCGATTCCTGATTCTTAAAACCGTGTGCATCACATGACTTGTAATCTGAATTAATGTACCATACTCAAGAGCATTCAAGGGTACAAAACCATTACCCATTAGAGGAAGAGGAGCAAAGAAGTTCAATATTATCAACTATATTGCCTCCAATTCATCCCAAAAAAAAAACACTATATTGCCTCCATATATGTGCATAAAACTACAATTAAAACAATTGTGAACAGCAGAAAATTCAAGGAGACACAACAGCTGAAGCATTGCGTGATACTGAATCATCCTTGGAAAGAGCAACATAGTTCACAGGAATTGCAGCACCAATCTTGCCATTGTCTTTTCGTTCCTTGCCGGCTGAGATCACATGATGCCCTGAAGAAGTTGCCATTCGGCGACCTGTTGGAGTTCCAACCATTGTATTCGAGTTGGTGTTCTGACCCAATGGCTTTCTCAATGTAGGCGGCCTCATTGGACTTGGTTTTGACCCAAAGAGTGCCTCCTGTTCTGCAGCGAGCTGCTCCTGTAGCCGCTTCTGTTCCTGTGAAAGAATAATTAGAACTGAAATGCATCATGGCTTTCTATTTTGTCCATGTCTTTGAAATTATTTTACTTTCAAACTGTATCAGTAACAATGGCTACAAGTACAATTATGAGTTCATCCTCGAGAAACTACGCACTCAATCACATAGTTTATAGAACACCCACTTTGGATTCCGTGATCTGAAGTGAATCCTAAGTACTGCCTACCTAAGAGGACATGAGCATTACTATATATATTATGAGCAATCAATGCATCCGACTGGATTACATCAAAAACCATCAATAAAATAACTACATCAATTAAATGAACATAAGCAGAATTTGGACCCAATACCAAATAAATCCAATCGGTGATCATAACGATTGGTCATAAGCCAGTATTTATGCACTTCCTCTAGAATCTTTTGCATAGACTTTTGGCTGTCAAAAAAACCTACGATATTTTTAGAAAAAAGGAACGGCTAGGGTCACAAAAAATGCAAGCAACATAAGTAATCTCAGCAGTGACCAGAGCAAGAGCTTTGGAGCATATAATTCTCAGACACAAACACACACACGCATGTGCAGAATCTGTAAAAAGAGTTTTCATATAGCAGGTAAAAGTAACAAGTTTGTCTTTAAAAAAGGAACTTAAAGGGAGAGGAAGAGAGGCATGCGGGTGTTTCATTTGCAGAAGAAATAGTGCCACCACTACATTAGAAAAGGTGGTGGCACCACCACATGTGTGTGTAGGAGAACACACACACACACACAACCACATCTGCTGATAATGAATAATTAAAATGGGATAGCATAAACCAGCTTTACCAAAGGTAATAGAATGGGGTAGAATTGTAGATCACATAGATGAACATGATAGTCATAAAGGGAGAGGAGAGACTATCAAAGACAATGAAAACATACCCGATATCTACGTTTATCCTCTTCTCTCTCCTGGCGCAGTACTCTATATTCCTCTAAGTTCTGTAGCAATGGAACCTAAAATTTGAAATGAAAGCCAGATTTCTAAGGTTACAAACATAGATTTTACAAATTAATTACTACCAAATACTAACTTGGTCCACACCTTGTCATACATGAATGGGATTCCTTTCTCCTCTTCCCATGCTTTAACTTTGGTTGTCAAATTCTCAACGAGAGCTGCATATGATTGGTTTTGAGAGCTAAAATGATTGAAAAAAAATTGTAGCAACTTGGACAAATGTTAATAGCACAGAAACAGTCTCACATGGTATTTTGCCAACCAATATCCGTGCTTTCTCTGCCCGTTTCAAATTTTTATGTGCTCCTCTGCCAGCACTATACCGATTTTGATCCTACAAAATCAAAACAAAGCGATTGTTCAATTGTGTATGAAATCCAATACATCAATTCATGACTATTTCAAAAGATGGCCTAAAAACTTTCAAAATAATGAAGCAATGGCTTTAAACTTCCAAAAAAGAATGCTTCTACATACTTTTATTGGAGAAAATTAGTGTCGATATACAAGTGAAGGAAGCAGAAAGACGGAGTTCTACTAATGGTTTAAAATATATCCATTTAAGAGAAGAAAAGAAATAAAATTATGACAAGCAGTAAGGAGTTCCCTATGTCCAACTAATGTTCATAGCCTTTCAACTCATGTAGAACATACTGCATGAGCCATGAAATTCAATTGGGTGGAGGATGATGCCTCAGTCTACAATAACGTTACTTTTATTAGTTTGGTTAGATTGATTTGGGGTTTATTTTGTGCGATGAAGATGAGGTAGAATAGTGGGCCAGTTAAATTCTGAATTTTTTTTCCTTTTCTTTAGATCTCCCAACTTCTGTAGCTATCGTTCTTCTCTAGCCATTGGTTGTAGCTGTGGTGCCTCCTCACTCTTCTCTTATATCTCTTCAATAATTTCTCTCATTCCTGTATGAGAGTAGTTGGTCAATTCATCTCAATTCTTCATAGCAGATCATCAGTTTTGAACTATATGACATAGCTGTGGAAAAGATATTCTTGTTACTTGAGTAGATGGATGGAAGATACTGGAGATACTACAGCTGCTAATTACTTAGGAATCAAGTCTCAATTATTTCATTGTAGGAGACTTTCTAGATACTTTCTATTTTTGTAATCCATGCATCAATATAAATAAAGAGAAGAGGCTGGACAGAAGGCCACGATTTTGAGATTAGAGAAACAAGTTTGTTGCAAATTTTGGCTGTGAGGTGCGAGAATTATCGGAGGATGAGAGGCCCAGGGAAGTGTGAGAAGCTCAACCCATTCTATCCCCCTTCTTCATTTTCCCCTCCTAATCGATACATCTTTCTACTTTGTTCAGGATTTATTTTCTGGGCATAGCTGAAATCATTCGAGCCTATTGGAACCATACAAGCCTGAGATTTTCCAAATTTGGAAGATCTTCTCAATCCTTTGCTGCTGCTATATCTCTGCAACCGAGGGCCAACTGCTGCTGATTCTGGGGTTATCACTTCAAGGAGGCTCACTCGACCTTACTTTGGTGCCTTCCTGCTGGCTAGATTTGATTATCCCCACTAAGTTTCTAATTTGAAAACTTAGTTTCCAATTTCATAACCCTACCATATCTTAGACCCTAGCCTTCAGTTTGGGCTGATTTTTTGGAACACCAATCCACACCATCAATCCCTCCACTAGACCTGAGTTTGGGGTTGTTTGTCAACCTGCTGTGGCTGCTACCAGAGTTCTCCTATTGTGTGCTAATTAGGAAAGTTTTGAAGGTACAGATTCAGCCATCAACTGAAGCTGATTTTTGGAGGTCTTGATCACACCAATATTCTTCCATTCGATGGTAACAATCCCCCTATTCCTTGATTGTTTGCTGTGCTATTTAGTAACAAGTTCAGTTCTGAATTATAAGTGTTGAGATGGGCTACTTTACCCGATAGGGGTAATTTAGTCCTTATTGTTTTAGTTATTTTATGTTTTACTTTTTACTTCTTTTCTGTTTTTTCCCTTCTATCCGATCTCTATTTGGGATTCCTAATTGTAGTGGGAATTCCTAATAGGAATAGGACTAGAGGGGAATTCATACTTTGATTGTAATTTGAGATTATTACAAATAAGGGGCTGGATGATCGATTTAGGTCATTCAAGCATTCAATTCCTAAGGCTGTTAACATGGTATCAGAGCCAACTCTGATCTAAGAGCAGCCTTTCTCAGTTTTTTCTGGTTTTCTGTTTCTTCCCCCTCTCGGTTTCTGTTTTTTCTTCTCCACCACTCTCGGCTTCTTTCTCTCCATCAGGGCAGCAACTATGAGGTGATCTAATGCAGATTTAGCTGCTGCCCTCAATGTCACCTCATTGAAGATCGAAGAACAGTTGGTGTGACCTAAATCTGCCGGCAGGTTTCCTCCATCCTTGGAGATCGAGCTATCCCTTCAACTGAAGTTTGATTTATGCTTTTGTGGAGATTGGTTCCTAATCTTAATGGTCTACACCCTTCCCTGTTTGAAGACTACAGCTCTAGATCAAAACCAATTCTGATTCAACCCTGCGATTTCTCTGCAATCAGGTTTTTTCCTAAATTTTGACAAATTTAGGGCTTTTTATTGGCTCATCAGAAGGAGCTAATTTTTGGAGGATATCTTCCCTACTATTAGAGGGAAACTCGACCTAAGTTTCAGCCCATTCTGACGGTTGAAAATTCTGCAATCTCAAAACCCATCCTTCACACTCGATTCAGTTTTTTTTTAAGATCTGATTTTTTTCTGCCCTGGCTGAATTATGGGTGACTCAGAGATGACTACTGCTACTTCTAGAGGAGATGGTCGTACTAGGAATGACTTTCTTCCCTATGCTGCTGCCATTAAACTTGATGGTACGAATTATTTTATTTGGGCCACATCATTATCCTTGACCGTGGCTGGTAAGGGACTCACTAACCATCTTACTGGCACCACCAAACAGCCTACTGAAGATGGTGCTGCCCGTACTAAATGGGCTGCCAATGATGTTATGGTGATGTCATTTGTTTTGAATTCTATGACCACTGATCTTTCCGGTCAATATCTCCTCCTTGACACTGCTACTCAGATATGGACTGCTGTCAAGGAAACTTATGGTCGATCAAGAAGTAGTGCTCAGGTTTATGAAATCAGGAAGACACTCCAAAATACTACTCAGAAGGAGATGTCTGTCACTAAATACTATGCTGCCCTCAAGTGTTTATGGCAGCAATTGGATCATTATGCTCGGTTTCAACCTACTACCACTACTGACATTACTGCCTATCATTCTTATGCTGATCAGTTTCGGGTCTATGATTTCCTGGCTGGCCTCAATGATGATTATGACCCTATTCGGGTGCAAGTCCTTAGTCGGGTTCCTTTCCCCACTTTAGAGGAGACTTTTTCTTATGTTCACAGTGAAGAGACACGAAGGGCTACCATGATGATTACTCCCAAAGTTGAGAGATCAGCCTTACAGACTGCTGGCCCCACTCCTGTTACTTCTTCTGACAGTGTTGCTGCTACTACTACTACCAAAGAGCCTGTGAAGTGTGAGCATTGTCACAAACCATATCACACTAAGGCTCAGTGTTGAAAATTACATGGGAAGCCTGCTGATTTTGAGGCCAAACGTGGTCATGCTAAGTCTAAAAACAAAGCCAATCACACTGAAAGTGTAGCTCTAACTCCCACTACTGACATCGGTTTCTCCCAGGAAGAACTCCAGGCTCTACGTCGTATGTTGAACACATCCGCTGCCTCTACTATGTCTGCTGCCAATTCAGGTTCCTTCTTTGCCCGTACAAGTATTTCCTTTGCTGGTCATTGTGCATCAGTAGTTTCCACTCCATGGATCATAGACTCCGGTGCTACTAATCACATGACAGGTTCTTCCAGCCTTTTTAATACATATTCTCCCGCTTCTGGTAAGGATAAAGTCAAAATTGCTTATGGGTCCCTCTCCTCCATCTCAGGGAAAGGATCCATTGGTTGTTCTCCTTCCCTTACACTGTCATCTATGTTGCATATTCCAAAATTTACAACTAACCTTCTTTCCATTAGCAGTATCACCAAATCCCTGAATTGTAAAGAGACTTTTTTTCCCACTCACTATGTTTTTCAGGAACTAGACTCGGGGAAGACGATTGGATCGGGTAAAATGCATGGCGGATTGTGCCTGCTTGATGGAGATCCTACACCTACCCAGGCTTTACCTTCTGCATCTTTCTCTTCTAAATTACACAAATGGCACTCTAGGCTAGGCCATCCCCCTTTAGGTACTTTATCAACTTTATTTCTAGCATTAGTTAAAGACTGTACTAAGGAAGATTTTTTTTGTGAGCCTTGTGTCTTGGCTAAACAGACACGTTCAAATTATCCTATTTCTAATAATAGATCCTCTTCCTTATTTCATATTGTTCATATTGATGTGTGGGGTCCTAGTAGGAAAGCTTCCCTTTCTGGACATCGGTGGTATGTCACTTTTATTGACTGCTATTCTAGGTTCACTTGGGTCTACATTATGCACACAAAAAATGAAGTTTTTTCATGTTTTCAGCACTTTCATCAGTTGGTTAAGACCCAATTTAATGCCACTCTTCAAATTTTGAGGAGTGACAATGGGATAGAATATATGGAAGGTCAGTTCCAAAAATACCTTGTTGCCCATGGAATCCTCCATCAGACCAGCTGTGTCGACACTCCAGCCCAAAATGGTGTGGCTGAGAGAAAAAACCGCCACCTCTTGGAGGTGGCTAGAGCTCTTCTGTTTGCTCGCAATGTCCCTCCCCTTTATTGGGGGGGATGCTGTCCTTACTGCAGCCTATTTAATTAATAGGCTGCCCAGTCGGGTTCTTAATTCTAAAGCCCCTATTGAGCTATTACTTGGCTCTTCTTCCTTTATAGGCCCACCTAAGGTATTTAGCTGCGTTTGTTATGCCAGTGATACAAGGTCCCCTGATAAACTTGAACCCCGTAGTCTCCGTTGCATTTTCTTGGGTTACTCTGCTACACAGAAGGGGTACAAATGTTATTACCCTCCATCCCGCCGGACTTTTGTCAGCATGGATGTTGTCTTTCATGAAAGTGTTCCATATTATGTGTCCCCACCTCTTCAGGGGGAGAGTGTTAGTGAAGATGTGCTGACTATTGACTCTCCACCTCCACTTCAGTCTGCTTACCACGAGTCTGAACCAGTTCGGCCTGCCCCTAGTACTCCCCCTGAGTCAGGGGGAGAGGTTCCTATACAAGGGGAGACTATCTCTATTCAGGGGGAGCAATCTACCCCGGTCCAGACTCCTATCCAGAGGACTATTAGTGAATTTCAGCGGAGGATTGATTACAGTACTGTGAAGATTTATGCAAGGAAACATAAGCACGTTCAATCAACTGTTGCTCCAATACCCATCCAATTGCCAAACCCGGATCCATAACCTGCCTCTCTATCTGGTAATGTTCCTTCTCCTGAATTACCTATTACTCTTCGCAAAGGTGTTAGGACTTGCACTCAGCATCCTATATCTCATGTTATTTCTTATGACTCTCTCTCCCCATCCTTTCGTGCGTTTGTTTCCTCTCTTTCTTCTGGTTGTATTCCTAACAATTGGCAGGAAGCTCTATTAGATGGAAAGTGGAAGGCAGCTATGATGGAAGAAATGGAAGTCTTGAAGAAAAATAACACATGGGAGACTGTGGTTCTTCCACCTGGGAAGAAAACCGTTGGATGTAAATGGGTGTTTGTGGTGAAACAAAAGGTGGATGGCACTGTGGATAGGTATAAGGCACAACTCGTGGTCAAGGGGTTCACTCAGACATACGGCATTGATTACCAGGAAACTTTTGCACCTGTTGCAAAGTTAAATACTGTTCATGTGTTATTATCTTGTGCAGTCAACCTTGGATGGGATTTGCAGCAGCTAGATGTAAAAAATGCCTTCCTAAATGGAGCACTAGATGAGGAGGTGTATATGGACATTCCACCAGGGTTCTCTCGCAACAGAAACCAAGGAAAAGTGTGTAGGCTGAAGCGTGCACTATATGGCCTGAAGCAGTCACCGCGAGCATGGTTTGGCCGGTTCCACAAGGCCATAATTTCTGTGGGCTATAAGCAGAGTAATGCTGATCACACACTCTTTATAAAGAGGGCTGGTGAAAAACTCACTGTTCTTATAGTCTACGTTGATGACATAGTGGTTATTGGCAATGATGGTGATGAGATCAGACGGTTGAAGACCTTCTTTGGACAAGAATTTGCGATTAAAGATCTAGGGAAACTACGATACTTTCTTGGGATTGAAGTGGCCAGATCTGCTAAAGGCATTTTTCTCTCCCAAAGGAAGTATGTCCTAGACTTATTGGCTGAAACCGGATTGTTAGGCTGCCGTCCTTCAGATACTCCTATGGATCCTACTATTCGACTCAAGGAAAAAGAGGGTGAGCTTGTTAATAAAGGCCGGTACCAAAGATGGTAAGGAAGCTGATTTATCTCTCACACACTCGTCCTGACATTGCTGTCGCCGTGAGTACTGTGAGCCAGTTTATGCATGATCCCTACTCTTCTCATATGGAGGTTGTACTACGTATCTTGCACTATTTGAAGTCAGCTCCTGGAAAAGGAATTCTTCTGTCTTCACATGGTCACCTACGGATAGAAGCATACACTAATGCTGATTGGGCTGGTTCTGCGGATCGCAAGTCTATTTCTGGGTATTGCTCCTTTGTAGGTGGAAATCTTGTCACATGGCATATCAAGAAGCAAAATGTAGTTGCTCGTTCTAATGCAAAGCTGAGTTTCGAGCTATGGCACAAGGTATTTGTGAGTTACTCTGGCTTAAAGGTTTGCTATAAGATCTTGGTGTTCCTATTCGTCTTCCTATGATGTTGTACTGCGACAATAAGGCTGCGATCAACATATCACACAACCCAGTACAGCATGATCGTACCAAGCATGTTGAGGTGGATAGGCATTTCATCAAAGAAATGTTAGAAGATGGGCTGATTTGTATTCCCTTTGTGACATCTGCTGATCAACTTGTTGATATCTTCACCAAGGGATTATCTGGGAAATTGTTTCATCCCAATCTAGTCAAGTTGGGCATGATCGACATCTTTGCTCCAACTTGAGGGGGAGTGTTGAGATGGGCTACTTTACCCGATAGGGGTAATTTAGTCCTCATTGTTTTAGTTATTTTATGTTTTGCTTTTTACTTCTTTTCTGTTTTTTCCCTTCTATCCAATCTCTATTTGGGATTCCTAATTGTAGTGGGAATTCCTAATAGGAATAGGACTAGGGGGGAATTCATACTTCGATTGTAATTTAAGATTATTATAAATAAGGGGCTGGATGATAGATTTAGGTCATTCAAGCATTCAATTCCTAAGGCTGTTAACAATAAGTTCTGTTTTGAGTCTGCGGTTGGGAATAAAGGCTGCTGCCTTGTGGTTCTACTATTGGGTTAGTTCACTTTGTGTGTCAAGCATTGTGGGAAAGTATAGAGGTCTATTATAACTGTATTATTTGCTTATTGAGTCGGGTCATATGTACTATTAATAGTTCTGAAATCAGTACCTATTGGAAGTTATTTTGGGATCCTATCTTAGGTTAGGGATGTTCCATACCTAGCCTTACATTACCAACAGGATTTAGATAAAAATTACCTTAAAACACAATGCCTATATGAAATTTTAGACAATACAGCATGGGGTTTCAACAAAAATAAGGCAAGAGATGCTGTAGCAGTTAACATTGGCTTAAATAATACAGAAGTTTGAAGCATATATGGAAGAATCTATTATTTCTTAATAGAGCACAAACATACACACAGATATATAAAAACCTTATTTAATTAAAATGAAAATAAAGATTAAATTAATAAAGCAAAAATAAACTATATGGCTGCAAATAGTAGATAATATGCAGAGATCCTCAAATCTTCTATAGCATGAATTCACTAAATCTTGTTGGAGGCTATGAGCTCACAATTTACTAGAATTACCATGATTGATGAAGAGAATTACATAAGTAAGAATAAGTAAGAAAACATCTATGATTTCAGTTACCCTTTCATAGTCATCAAGCCAGCTTTCCTCCTCGCAAGTAAATGTCCATTTCTCGACCTTGTCCAAAATATCCTTTCTAGTTAGAGCTTGCTCTTTAGCTTTTGCAATTCGACTATCCATACTTGTTAGCAAATCAGATAGATCAACATTCCCTGTGAAAACCATTGATAAAAGAAAAAGGCTTACTATTTTCCATACTAATTATACTCAATAGAATATCGTAAGTAGTTGACTAAAATAACCCCTAGAGACCATTTTAGATGAAAACTTCAGGACAAAAATGTGGCAGCACAAACACATTTCCAAAGCTTAACACATCAAATTGATTTTAGCCACATGACTAATGATGCCGCAATTTCCAGCCATATGGATATGTAGGGTCTCTCATAGATTATACAATTATACACATGTAAAATTTTGTGGCGAAATTCAGTCATCAAATGATCAACTTGTATGCAATTATTCCCAAAGCCTTATCCCAACTAAATGGGATAAAGGAGGAAGGTTGGGGTGCCAAGTCGGCAACCGGCACCGAAAAAAAACCCAGCCAAACCTTTTTATATATGCTATTATTCCCATGTATTTTAATATATTCATAATTTGGGTTCATATTTTTGGATTTTTTTTTATATTTTGATCTGTATTTTCTCCATGTATAATACTTGAATTAGGTTGAAATTTTACAGATATATAGGAGATGGTGGTGCCTATTTCTGCAATAAATTTAAGAGCAAGATGGAATGCCACATGGCACATATTAAGTGGGACCTGTCAAGGTTGGCAACACGTTTGTGCTGCTACCACATTTCCCAAACTTCTGCTCTTGATCTTTCCCCTTTCTGAAACATCAAGTATATAGAGTCCAACACAGGCATGCAAAACTATTGTATTCAAAATCCATGAAGATAAGTATCCCCAGTAGAAACATTTTACTTTAAATTTTTCACAAAAGAATATTTAATTTCTAACCTAGTAAATGATATTAGCCAAAAGAAAATGAACAAGTTGAATAAAAAATCGCAAATGTAGACTCCTAGATTCATAATAAGTTGCAAAACTAGAACAGAACAGAAAGAGAGTAATTGAAGGACAATAAAACTAAAAGAAGCTCCACTTATCCTCTTGTGAAGAAATGAATAGGAACCAAAAACAGAATCATGAATTATATAAGTTAGTTTAAAAAATGGTTATGATAAAGAAAAATTCCAAATTTTAACAAGATTAAAAATTAAGACTAATTAATGTATTGTGATTATTTCCAACCAGAATCAATAAGGCTCATGAGAATCTGCCGAGCTGAATCACTATCTACATCCAAATGAACCCCCCTGCAGGTTTCTTCAAGCTCATTCTGCTTCTTCAAGATCAGTTCCTTCATCTTGCTAGTTTTCAGAACATTCAATCTCTCAACTTCAACCTCCGTCTGACAATAAAAAACAGAACAACAATAATAAAGGGCATCAATATTACATATTACAGAAACAAATTTCTAATAAATTTCAAGGAAGGACTAAGAAAATTCACCTCCTCAATGAGATCAAGGGCAAGACTTCCTTGCCTTGGGACATCATTGACACAGGCAGAAATCAAAGAGGTAACATGATCAAATCTTTTTTGCTCATCAACAGGAGTGTCCATGAGATTCCACAATTCCATGAGTGTGCTCCCCAAATCTTGAAGCTACATTAAAAACAAATGACATGAATACTGCCAAATTTATGACATATTTCTTCACAGAAGTACACAGAAGAATCCAAAATTCAGCAGCTTTTCGCATCTCAGTTTACCCATAGACATAAGAAATAACCATGTACATATATGCGCCTTAAATTGCACCTGAGGTAGTTCTTCAGAAAGGAAAATATGTAAACCAATTGAAATTAGGAAGCATACACAAGGTAACTCCAATGAAGCTAATATCATAACTACATCGAGTATAAACATGTATCAAAAAGTTCTAACTCAAATATGTGTGTGTGTGTGTGTGCACGTGTGCGGGAGAAACCGATTAAGGGATACAAGATAATTACTAGAAGATCATAATTGCAAAGATATTAAAAGTAATGAATGCCTTGCTAGTTTAAGATATGCATAAACAGAGAGAAGATTGAGCATCATCAAATCCAACTTAAAACGTCGGTTTAGTTAGTTTGTAGCCTTAACAAAGCAAGAAGAAGAGAGAGAGAGAGAGAGATCGGGTGGACTATCAAGCATTCCCAACTGTCAGCTGACTGAACCCTTGTCCTCACTAAGGGTCCACAAATACATTTGGAGTCAATCTTCTCCTTTATAAAGTGTCGATCAACTTCAATGTGCTTTGTGCAATCATGTTGAAGGGGGTTGTGAACAATACTGATGGCAGCCTTATTGTCACAATATAATCTCATGGAACAATTAATTTCAAATCCCAACTCTTAACTTCTTCAACCATAGAAGCTCACAGACACCATAAGCCATGGCTCTAAATTCTGCTTCTGTACTTGATCTTGCGACAACAAATTGTTTCTTGCTTCTCCAAGTGACCAAGTTTCCACAGACAAAGGTATTGTATCCTAATGTAGACCTCCTATCAGTAATAGAACCAACCCAATCAGCATCAGTGAAGCCTTCAATCTTCCAGTAATTATGTTTGGTGTATAACAGTCACTTTCCTGGTCTGGATTTACGATATGCAGCCTCCATATGACTTGTCCTAGGAGCATGCATGAATAGACTAACCATCCCAACTGCATATGCAATTTTAGAAGAGTAAAAAAAAAGGGCGTACCTAGTGCACGAGGCTCCCGCCACTGCAGGGTCTGGGGAGGGTCATAATGTACGCAACCTTGCCCCTGCTTTCGCAAAGAGGCTGTTTCCATACTCAAACCCGTGACCACTTGGTCACAATGGAGCAACCTTACCGTTGCTTTAAGGCCCGCCCTCCAATTTTAGACGAGTCAATGAGAGATACATTAACTTTCCCACTAACTTCTAGTATGGCTGCTATCAGGCCCGAAAAGCAGCAAGCCCATTATAGTAAAGTTACAGTCCATTATGTCCAAAGAGTTAATGGCTTTTGAGTTGTTTCGGAAAGTCTTTTCAGTATTCTACAATCCGTTGGAGTTGAGATCCCTCCTCCTTCAGGCTGTAACTGAGATTCCAGACTCGGTTGACTGTTAGTCCCAGGCCAATCTATCCTTTGTTGGTGCCCAGGACAGCAACAACCCCATAGAATTTAGGTATATGCATTGACATACCTTTTTCCTGCATTAAGGAACCACATGACAACCCTTATTTTATGCGTCAGATCTACAAGTAATCAATATTTATATAAATAAGAAGTCATAGGTAGCAGTGAGCGGGGACCAGTAGCAGTGAGCGGGGACCAGGAATGCTATTTAGATACAGAATACTGATCAGGAAATAATAGCTGGTATTTTGGCCAATGATTATAGAAGAGCATTTGGTTACACAATTGAATCTGAGCACCATGGAGAAAAGCCTAATTATATGATCTATTACCTTCTAGTCTGGATATATGTCCCAATCAGCACTATAGAGAACAAGTGCATGACACAATGAAGATGACAGGAAAGGGAAATACAATACTATGAAACTTATGTCTTCAAAAATTACAAGAAGACTACTTAAAATAAATATAAATATAAATATATATAATATATAATATATATCATTTTAACTTAATGTGTTTTTTTAAATCTCAAATATGTTAACCATAAATTACATTTACTGAAATCAAACAACAGGAACTAAACCCCCCCCCCCCAAAAAAAAAAAAACAGTGAGACATAGAGTCACTCTTCTGGAAAGTTAATAATTATAATATACTCTAAAATTAAAGAAGTGGGATTTTGAAAAGATCGTGCAAGACTTTCTTTTATGTTATGGCCTATTTTGACTTTCTTTGGAACTGGTTTGAGAACCTACAAAGTACAAAATCCAAATATTACCCCGTACTAAATCAGATGCTGAAGTGCTGACTTACAAAAGAGGGGTTTTCACTGTTAAGAGCTTGTTCTTCAATATCAAATGCATGAGAATGAAGGATTATTTGGAGCTGCTACTGGGGTCTATTTATTGCAGATTTTTTCCTCATGAGATACTCAGATGTTATAACCAAGTAGATCAAGTGGAAGTGCAAAGTAGGAAGTGTTCAGACTAAGTTAAACTTTCATCAACACGATTAAATGTTGGGCAGCATAGGTAGGTTAAAAAAAAACTGAAAGCAAGCAAGCAAAAACCAAAAATGTGATTACCTTTTGCAGCCTTTTCTTTTTCTCTTCTTGTAGCGAATGAACTACTCCAGCCAATCTAGAAAGGGTGTCGTTGCTTATATTCTTTGATAGACTATTTGAAGAATCAACCAAGCTTGGATGAACCTCATTTATTATTTTAAGAAAATCAATTGTCATTACGGCTGTCATCTCATGGATAGAGTTAACATGACCACTAACCTTCTGTAACCTTAGACTCTGAAAACAAAAATGGTAAAAGTAGCATCTTTAATATTAGTTCAATCTCCCTTATTTTTGTAAGAAAACAATTGAGTTCCAAATCAAAATTAACGAGGAAACCTTCTCTGTCTGGAGTTCCTGAAGGTGAGACTTCAAGTTTCCCAATTTATTAACAGTCAAGTCCCGCTCATCCACTTGGGAATTTGCCCAATTCTCAAGCTGGACAGTACCAGTCATTTCTGCACAAACTTGAACAATCTGCGACTGAACCTCGATAAACTCCTTCACCCTTTCCCCTTTCTTCCGTCTCAAATCCTCCAAGACAGGATTTATGGCACTTATCTGCTCTTTAAGAGTACCCTTTGCATTCTCAGACTACACAGAGAGTTAAAAATCTCAATAAACCATCACAAAAATAACTTAATCTCAGGTAATAATAAAATCAGGATTCAAGACCCAAAAAAACACTGACTAGAGAGAAGGAAGCTCGTTCTCCAAGTGCAGAGATGAGGCTCGCAGCCTCAGCCTCCGCCTCGGCCAATTCTTGATGTAGATAAGCCTTATACTTGCTAGTCTGCTCAACCCTCCTTCTGTAAACATCAAGACAATCTTGTTCAAGCTGCAGAAGCATCTTGTCCCTCTCGCTGTCACTCTCTCCAATTTCATCCCAAATCCTCTGGTAACCAAATGAACGATTAAATCTTAGGAAGAGGAGAAAAATCCGTAAAATGAAATTTAAAGACGAAAAATCATACAATAAACGATTTTTTTTAAATAAAAAAAGTCTACAAGACACTCTGAACATCATGAAGAAATAAAAAACAAACAAAAACCATACAAACGAACAGAATCCATGAAACGGATCACACATGAACAGAAAACCAAAAAGAATCCATGAAATCGTCGCCATTACTGAGACAGTAAGAATAGAAGAAGTAGGAGAAGTTCTTGAAAAACCTGTAATTCTTGGAGAAGAGTGCCGCATGTGGTCTCTGATACAGAAGGGATCATCGTCCTCTGTGGAAGAACAGACATCCAAAGAAGCTAAACTAAATGCAAAACAACAAACACGAAACCCTAGAAAAAAATTCTATTCTTTTCTTCTCATTCCGTTTTGGGATTTGCAGACTATGAGACTGGACTAAAAGTTGAAAATTCTTCCACAAAAGCGAAGCCAAGAGAAAGAAGTCCGACGAGAAACTTGTGTCACCTACGGGTGAGTCACCAATCGTTTTAATAAGCAGAAATGCATCTTTACGTATTGACATAAATATCCAGATGCCTTATGCTGTGCCATCTGTTTCTATTGGTTGAGATGCATATGTAACGGCACGGGTGACCCAATCAATGTACGTTACGGAGAGGGTAATATTAAATCTTGGGTTGGGTTTTGGCGCGGAAACCGACGATTTTGATTTGCAAAATTTATGATAAGGAACAACAGGCTGTATGTGCAGATGTTTCAGTACACCGTTGGATTAGAATGTATGTGCTTTTCGGTGTATATATTATTCTACTAGAAGGGTTGTAAGATGCGAGCTCACGAGAGACCATCGTAGAGAGCGAAGCACACATGAATTTGAAAAACCGTTTCTTTCGATTTCAAAATTGATTTTTGTACCGCAAGCATACATATGGTAAACGTGGCACGCTAGCGTCAGTCACGCCTGCAGAAATGAAAAGTATAGGAATCGAACTCATCTACGTCACAGGGGTGTGCCGGACATCTTCTGACATAGCATCAGAGCTCGACACGTAGACGAGCTTCCATTTGGACGGTGTGGATTGATGAAGCTCAGCTAAGCATGGTGCACGTGCGATGAACAGGAGGATTTCTTAATTTTGAAATCCGGATTTCCAGTTAGATCCGCGCTGTTCAAATGGGAGCTCATCCATATGGTGAGCTTTGGTTAGGGGTGTCAATACCCAACCCGAATCGATGAAACCAGTCCAAACAAGCCCGGACCACACTGGACCGAACTCTTAATGGTTCGGGTTCGGTTTGTGGATCCAAAGAGGCAAACGGTTTGATTTGGTTTGGGCTAGCCCGACAGTGCACTGGTAGCCCGAACCCAAATCAAACCGACCTAACCCGATAAATAAGTAAATCAATAAATGCCTAATGCCCCATTGCCCCCTAAATGTGTTGTGATAGTTTCTCACTTTATCTCATATCTTTTGTTAGTGATTACCCAACCAATTGTATCCATAGGCCTTGGGACATAGGATACAAAGATACATTGTATTTGAAATATTTTATGTACTTAAAAGAGAAAGAGAAGAAAAATTAGCACTAATCGGGCTTTACTAGTTATATAAAACCGGTACCAAACCGAATCCAAACCGATATCAACCCGTTATCATAAACCGAAAACCGACACAAAATCAAACCGCACCGAAACCGAACATTTCTTAATGGTTTGGTTTCGGTTTCTATAAAAGTCACACCGAAACCGAAAAGCCCGAACCGGCCCATTGACACCCCTAGCTTTGGTGCCACACCAGAAGATGTCTGATGCACCGCTCTGGTCCGTAAAGAATGAAGACTGAAGAGTATTTAAAGTGGGTCTTTTTTTAAAAAAAATTTACACGTCACCCCCTGATTTTCAAACGAAACTCAAATCACCCCCTCTACAGTAACGATGTTAGTCTACTGTTAGTTATTGGTGTAAAATGACTATTTTACCCACGTACTAAAACATTAGAATTAAATTTACAATACTACCCTTCCTTCATCTTCAACATTGGTCAAGGGTAGTTTAGGGATTTAAATTTATTTAACTGAGTGACACCATCACTTAACAGCATAAAATTAACGATAGGGACTAATTTGTCATATTGGGGTCAAAACCAGGGGGTGATCTGAGTTTCGTTTGAAACCAAGGGGTGATATGTAATTTATCCAATTTTTTGTAAAGTCGAAGGGCCACGAATAATATAACAAAGCCTTGGTATTGTACCAGATGATGGATCAAATTGGGCTAAAATTTCATGGACTAGTAGAGACCAAAGTCCCCGACTACAAAAAAAAAATTAAAAAGACCAAAGTGCTCTTATCATATTACAAGTTTGCTAAATTAAGTTCCTCATATAGCAAATCAAAGTATTAAAAGTCATAAGAGGTCAAATAGTGAGCAAGCGGTCTATGAGGCTACGGTCTCTGAGGCTCTTCCCCTAGTCTGGAATCTCCTCTTCCTGATGGAGATATATATCCCCATTCATAGACAATCTTTTCCTCTTTCGCTTATAGCATCCAATTGGTCTACAAAATGTCTTAGATGAGGGGCCCTGGACTATCTCAGGGATTTTGATAGTACTGGAACAATGGAGGGACGAAGAAAAATGGGCTTTCAGCCATTCAAAGTTATGGGTACAACTCCACCATCTACCATCTGATATTTTATCTCCCAGACATGTGTTCCAGATGGCCTTGAAGCCGGGAATTCCGTCTAAGGCAATGTTAATTAAAGGTAAGCAGTTCGGCCAGAAAGTTCAATTCTACAGGTGTTGGGTCTGTATCGATCAAAGTAAAGCCCTACACTTATCTCTCTCTGTAAGACGCCGATCTGGAGCTAAGGTTGAGATTATGCTGGAGTTTGAGAGACTTCCTCTCTTCTGTTACATATGCGGAAGGATTGGTCATGAAGAGTCCAAATGTGAAAGTTTCTTTGAGGCTAGATAGACGCAACTCTCGACTAGTAATACTGTTACATTAGCCAATCTCGGTAATTTCAATGCAGAATTAAGAGCTTCTCCTCCTAAATTGATTGAACATGCAACTACTTTTCTCTTTGAGGAATCAGATTTGTTCAGACGGAGACAAGCCTCAGGGGGAAACCTGGAGGCATTGGTTACTCACCAGCGTAGCTCAACCCCAGCCGGAGAAGGAGAAGATAACCGACCAACCACTAAGTACTGACTTGTCGATAATTCTTCTGTCATGTGCTTTGTCACACCTCCATCAGTCTCTCTCCATGTCCCACCATCCCCCTGGGTACCCTGCCACCCACTTGTCTACTTTGTTAGGATATAACCGTCCTTCTATCTATCAAATTAACCCAACCCAAATCCCCATCTGTGAAGCATTGGAGGAAAGCCTTAGAAACCTTGAATCCCAATCATTGACGATTGATTCCTCCACTCACCTTGCATCCATTCTATTCCAGCAAATTGAACCACGTAACTTGGTCACGCAACCTTTACATACCCCCCCAAACTGACCTCTCTAACCTTCTGTACACTTTACTCCCCCCACCTTTCTAATGTTTCTCTTAATGGTTCTACCCTTTATTCCACATAATACTCCTTTGACCCAACCACACCTTGCCATGGCCCATAGCCCGCCCATTCAGCAAACCTAATTAAAAAATATAGCCAAGCCAGCCCTCCTAAGACCCAATACAACTGCTACCCACCACCCCATACTTGGTTCCTCAATACCCCATCCCATATGCCACTTTAGAGTGGACCCCCTTAGCTATTCCACAAACCCTATTTGTTACTACCGATCCCAACACCGTCCTTGAGGTTCAGAGACACACACACAACGACTATGATGGGTGGCCAGGATGCGCAAACTAATGGTCTAGAAATGGCATTTGAAAATATGAAAGGGGTTTTAGTGGCACAACCTAACCCCTTTCGATCCATTGCAATGACGAAACCTTCAAAGCAATGATTAGCAAGCACATCACTATAGGCAAAGGCACGTTCGTATAAATAGAAGAGCATTGAGGAATTTCGTCAGCCTGCGAGCATTGACAATGAACGTTGATCATTTTTTAACGATCAACCCAAAGACTACGGAGGAGCAATTCCACAAGTAGAAATGAGGATCGTAAGTTGGAACTGTAGGGGAATTGGGAGGCCCAGTGACAGTTAGGGCCCTTATGAACCTCTCAAAATGTGAGAAGCCGAATATTGTGTTCCTAATAGAAACAAAGAGTAGGAATAACCAATTGAAACGCATACAAATGAAATTACAGATGATGGATATGTTTTTGGTTCCACCGACTGGAAGTTCGGGTGGCTTCTCTATTTCTTCCGTCTAAACAATGTGTGTGCTTCAACTATCTTTCCTGACTTGCAGAGACCATCTATTAACGTGTTGAATGTCTTCAAACTTACCATTCCAACGCTCAACACTCTTGTAGCTTCATTCTAATTGCCCAAATTATAAAACATCTTAACAAAAATGTCATATGTAAAAACGGTTGGGCTTATTTGTCTCTTAATCATCACACAAAATAACTTCATGGCCTCTTTTACCTTTTATTCTGGGCAAAGGTTGCTTAGGATTGTGTTGAAAATCAAAACATCTGGTTTGCACAAGCCTTTCATTTTCATTTTCCTAAAGAATAAAAAGTCCTTCCAAGACTCTCCAATCATGCAAAGGCCATTGAACAACATAGGCCACCAATCAAAGATGTAAAAGTCAGAATACCAGCTTCTAATCCTTTTTCAAGCATCAATTTTAACACCTTGATAGTTTCAGAAGTCATTCCATGGCGGGATAGTCCATCTATCATAACGGTGTACATCACAGCATCAGGAGGGACTCCCATTTCTTCCATTTTTTCTAATCATCCCAAAGGCTTCTACTAATTTGCCAAACTTGGACAGTCCATGAACTAAGGAAGTGAATGTGTCAATTCAGGCTTGATCCTCAGTGTTTAAGATGTGGTGCGGAGGTTGAATCGATTGACCATGTTTTAATTCATTGCCCATTCACTCTGGTTGTGTGGTTTGGTCCCCCTTTTGTTGAAGCCAACACATTCTGCTTCTTTCACGTTCTCAGATTGGATCTCACAGTGGAAAAGCATTTATTTGGCCAGTAAGAGGCATGGGAAGGATCTAGAATGTTATGCGAGCTTCATTGTCTGGTACCTATAAAGGGCAAGAAATGATATGGCATTTGGGAGAAGGACCTGGTCACCTACTAAAGTTATTGAAACAGCTACACTGGCTCATTATGAGTTTCTGAGTATCGGAGTGCTTTCTAAGTGACCAAGGGGACCTCTCACTGAGAAACCTGATATATATATATCTACAAGAGATGGGTTATTCCTCAAAGACATAAATATTAACTGTGATGCGTCAAAGGATCCAAAGAGTGGCAAATGTGGTTTGGGTTTCATTTTAAGAGATTGAGAAGGTAACCCGAGGTTGGCCAAATCTTCAACGATGTCTTTTCTTTATGTCAAGGTATGTGAAGCGCTGACTATCCGAGATGGTCTTCTGGAAGGTATAGCGTTCGCAGCTGGTCACCTTATTTTGGAGTTTGATAGCAAAGACGTTATCTCCTTTCTCCTTAGTCCCAATAGACCTATGCCTCTTAATCTATCTATGGTGATAACGGATATCAAGCATCTCACATCATTTCTTTTATCTTGTAAGTTTGTCTATATTCCTAGAGAAACCAATGTTGTGGCAGATACTCTAGCCCGTAAGGCCTTATCCATGCAGTGTATGACACTATGGTCGAACTTCACTCCATGGCTGAAGGAAGCCTGTACCCCTTTAGCTATGTGTTCTTCACTTTTTTTTATTTATGAAAGTGTAATCACACAAACCACACACCAATCCCAAAAGGTTAACCGACTTTTAGGACGGTGGAATGGCGGATATACACAACACACACCATACTCACACACCCGATGTAGGACTAAACCCACACACCCTTTCATTTTTTTGATGAAAGTGTAATCACACAAACCACACACCAATCTCATAAGGTTAACCGACTTTTAGGACCGTGGAATGGCGGATATGTGTTCTTCACTTGAGTTTGAATAGATTTCCTTTTAACAAAGAAATAAAAAAATAACAAAAGGAAAGAAAAAAAAAGAAAGAGATCAAATAGTGAACATGAAGTACCAAAGGTGTGCAAAATATAAATGAGAATGCATGCCAATGCATATAGCATGCATAGGGGATACATGATTGATTTAAAGGTAAAAATTTGACATGTGGTTTATACAAACTATCTCCTAGGCAACCAATGGTTGGATTTTCTATTTGACTCTTCATGTGACATAATAAGGTCACCAAACCAGAGACACCATTAGTTGGTGTGCCTGTGAAAACATTTGCCTTTCTTTTCTAGGAGGCACTTGTGTAGTGGGGGTAAAATAACAACAATAACTCAGTCTCATCCCTACTAAATGGGGTCAGCTACATGGATCCTTACCATCTAGTCAGCTATATTCAAGGTCATATTTAATACAAGCCTAAGCCATGCATGTCTTTTTTCAACACTTCTCCTAGGTCATTTCAGGTTTGCCTCTGACTCTTTTAGTTCCTTCAATCTAAATCAAATCATATATCCATACTGGAGCATCTAAAAGCCTCTGTTGATAATGATCACGCCACCTCAAATGACTTCCTCATAGATTTTCATGTATTAGAGCTATTCCCAAATCAGCACTAATATAATATTTTCTTACTTTATTTTTCCTAGTTTTACCACAATCCATTTCAATATCCGCATATCCGCTACAGTGAGTTTATCTACATGATGCTTTTTAATTGCCCAACATTTCACATCATATATCATAGCCAAATGTATGATTATCCTATAAAATTTTAAATCAAGTTTTAAAACATTACGTCGATCACACCGCTTCGAGAGCATCTCTCCACTTCATCCATCATATTTTAAGTATATGTTAATATCATCATATGTCACCTTTTTTTATTTATGATTGAGCCCAAATACCTAAAAATAATAATGTTTTGAAATCTCCCCTTTATCAATGTTTCCACCTAGTTTATTATACATCCTAGTGTAATTAAAGTTACACAACATATACTCGTCTTCATTCTACTTATTTTAATATATATATATTTTTAATTCCAAAGTTGATCTCCATAATTCAAATTTGACATTAATCTTTACTTTTGTCTCATCCACAAAAAAATATCTTAGCCAAAAAAATACGCCAAGTAATAAAAAATTTGAATGCTTTTAGTGAAATCATTTATGATAAAAGCAAACAAATAGGGTTTAATGTTGATCCTTGATGTAATCTGATTGGAAATATATATATATATATCACATAGGCATGGGAACACAAGACGAGTTGAGGAGACCGGAAGAGAACTACTAAACGTGAGAATGTATAGGGTTTGAAAAAATTGAGGTTATCTTCATTATCGTTTCCCAAAATTGGCACTACAAACTACATAAAAACTGGATAACTCAAACCAAATAAAAACCGGTATAAATGGACTGAATGCAAAATGATTATGATTTTGGTTGATTCCTATCTGGTTCATGACTTCATGTTGTCAAAATGTAAACTACATCAAAATTGAACTGAATAATCAAAACCGGTCCAATCGAGAGAAGAGTTCCAGACAAGGTTTTAGGAATTGATATTGAATTGGCCCGTATTGGTATTGGGATGATACCGACACCGATACCTGGTCAATACCGGATTATTGATACTTGATACAATACGGGCATACAGTAACATGGTAAATGACCAGGCAGAACCGTCCAATACAACTGATATTAGCCGATATATATCAAATCTGATATCGGTTTCGGAGAACTTAGCTGGCTATCTTCCGTGGACTTGGTAATCCCACTCCTATAAAAAAATAGAATATTATTAGTGGGAGGATGCTTCAATTATTATACGTTGAAGAAAAATTTCAATTATAAAACAATAAAAGCAATTGACCACGTGGTTCGTTTCGTTCTGATTGGTTGATTAGAAGCTCCAAATCCCCATACTCACGGGCGTATCTAATTTTCTGCCGTCGATATGGCCTCTTCGTCTTCGTGGAAACCACAAAAAAAATAAAAAATAATTATTCTAACCAATCAAATACATGCATACAGCATCAAAGTTTTTTTTTTTAAAAAAAAAAAAATATGTAAATTTAACATTACCAGATTGGTACGTTTCTTCCACCTGGTATCGCCTGCACCGCCATGAAGATAATCTGAACCTCAAATTTCAAAACTGTCGTTTTCAGTGTAAAGTGAATCACACACTTCCCATTCATTAACGAAAATTGAGCTGTTCTCAACCCCACTGTGAGAGAGAGAGAGAGAGAGAGAGTGAGTTAACAGGTTAACATCATCTTCTATATTCCTAAACTGGTACTTCAAGAAGACAACTAGGGTTTCCATTTATGATGTGTGAACAATTGCACTTGGAGATCTTGTTATGCTTGTTGGATGGTGACAAAAATGGAACCCTGTGAAGCTCCCCACACTCTTCTTGGTTTTTTGTTGCACAAAGATCAACCAGGATCCAGGATTTGCAGGGCTGAAGAGGATTTTCACTTTTTCAGAGACTATGCTATTAGAGAAATCAATGTTTTGTTATGGGTATCTCTCATCTTGATCACTGGTCTTCTTCTCAGAAAAGTTGCCAGGTTATTGAGGTTATGGGCGAAAGGGAGGAAGATCCCTGGTCCCCCTTGTTCATCATTTTATGGTCACGTCAAGCTGATCTCTGGAGGCAAATCGGGAGAAACACTTACAGGTGAGTTGGAAAAGCGAGAGTTTTGGTTGGTAGAAGGGTTTTTGCTGCTGAATTTTAATTTCTTCTGCTGGGTTCCCTTATGGGTTGTGGAAATTTGGTTATTTTTTGTATTATATATTTTTTATTGAATTTTTCGCAGATTGAGTTCGGATTAGTGTTTGAGAAGAGCTATTCTCTTGTTCTGTTCTTTGTATTTGAAATGCTATTTAGATAGAATGTTGTGTCGTATCTTCTCATTAAACTTCCGGGGATCATATTCCCCCACGTAACTGTACATACCTGTTGAAACTAGTGTAATCTGTTTTTGGTCATCGTTTTCTTAATCATGCTTCTAGTAAATACTATACACTTTAGGCGTTGATAGATTGGATTAATTTTTTTTTTTCCTTTTTTGGGATTGGGGAGGGGGGAGGGGGGGGGGAGAGACTCTTTAAGGGCAGTTTTAGAGATGGAAAGACATCCTCTCCAGCGTGTATCCAATGACTGGAGGAACTCAGGGTGCGTGCCCGGATGCCTCCAGCAGCTGGATGCATGCTGGAGGGGCTGGGGTGCTGGAGAGGATCTGGGTTCTTTAGAAATACCCACTTTTCCTTTTGTTTTGGTTATAATTTCTTTAAAGTTGCCTGTATTCTTGGAGATCATTTGGAATTTGTTGAGTGAGATGGGCTATCGAGGAAGAATTGGTCGGATTTAAGAACTGAATAAATCACTTAATTCATTATTTATTTATTCGTTTCATTTTTTGACTTTCAGAATTTCTGTCAAAGTCACATGAGCAATATGGATCAATTGTCAAGCTGTGGTTGGGTCCTACCCAACTTCTCGTGTCCATAAAAGATCTATCGATTATCAAGGAAATGCTGGTGAAGGCTGAAGATAGATTGCCATTAACAGGAAGGGTATTCCGTCTGGCTTTTGGCTATTCGAGCCTCTTTGTTCCTTCATTTGAGAAGGTGTCTTCTTGCTTTTCTTACTTTCATTGTTTCACTTTGACTACTTGTACGTCCCTGTTCTCTTTCACTTGGCATATGTATGAAGTGGTTTCTTGTGGGGAAACTTCTACAATCAGTCTTTTCTCATCTTTGATAGATCTTGTAAACAGATTAAGCAGCACAGAGCTGTAGTAATTTTTTCTTGTAATTTTTCTAGATTGTTACTCATGGTAGGTGCTGTTATAATTTATATTCCAATACTAGATCTAGAGTTAAACAATTTCACATAAAATCATATTTCCAATATGTTAAATATATGCTTAGATGTACATATTAAAAAATAAACAATGTTTATGATAGAACGAGTATTGCAATTTTTAAATCCATATTTTTTAAATGTATAAAATGTATCTGTACATATCTTTAAAAATTTGTGTTTTCTTTCTTACTTTTTGAATGTTGACTGGTCCATACTATTTTTGAAAAATACATGCAGTTTGAAACTTTAAAATTGATATTAACATTGTTAAGTAGGTTACAATCTAGCAGACCAGTTTAATCCATATAATGAAAATGTAAAGTATACTCAAACAAGAGAGAACTGTTATCATTCTATAACTGTAGCAAGTAGGTAGAAGTATCTCCCGTGAACTGACTATTTAATGGAGATTCACTGCCCTGGCTGGACAAACAAGAGCCTGTTTGGGAGCCCAGACCAAGGAGAACCAGGCCTAAATTTGGCCTTCAGTTTTGGTAGGGATGGTTAAGGTATTTTTGTAAACAGAAACTAATTACGATGGGGGTCTTTAGTGGCTGTTGATAAATATTGGAGTTTAAACTTCGTTTTAGTTTTAGATTGTGATTAGGAGTTTTTGTGTTAGTCGGTCTTTGAGTTAGTTTAAGAGTGAGTAGGAATCCTATTTTGAGGTATAGTTTGTCTTTTGCAAAGCTATTTATATGCATGTAACCCCATTGAATAGAACATAACTGAATTTTTTTAAGTTGCTGCTGTTGTATGACTGCTAGTCAATTGATCTCCTCCTCTTCTTCTTCATTCTCTGTCTATTCAGATCTGATTCTTTGTTCTCAGGTGTGTTCTTCCCAACTTCTCTTAATGCAAACTCGATCTCAAGCCAATGAAAGAACTAGTGGGAGATCAATTGTTATAGGATCGATGATATAGGGATGAACAAAATCAATAACAAAATGTTTTTTTTTCCCCTTCCTTCCTTTCGTTCTTTTTTTTTTTTTGGTGAACATATGAAAGCAGAAAATAAAGCGGATATGACTTGGGCATCCCACCTAAGCCTTGATCCCACTGATTGTAGTAGCAAGGCATCTCACCTGGCAACATTGCTTCCCACAGTGATCTCTGCAACCCATCTAGCTTCACTACCAAACTGACATCTCAAACTTTATTTCTTCATCCTATCTGCTCTATGGCCTTACACTTTATTTATAGTGCTGTAACATACTATAATAGGAAATAAAAGATTAGAAGCTAATCAGGAAACTTCCTCCATGCAAGTTAGGTGCTGGCTAATGATTTAGTTTCATAAAAGATAGAAAACCATCAACTGCACTTCACAAAAACTTGTTAAGAATGGGACCGACCAGAAGATCTTCATGTTGGCATTGAATTTGAATATATAACTTCCTAAAATTGCTCCCACGCTAGTGGCAGATCCTAAAAAATAGTATCTGTATACTGGCATGGCATATTATGCATCTGGTAGTTAACTGTTGATATAATCTACCAGTAACTGAATGTAATTGAAACCTGAATTAGTTGGATCATTCACTACTCACAAGACTGTTGTCAAGTGACAGAGAATGTTCTGAACTCTCTATTGAGATAGAGACCAAGGAAGATATTTGGTGTATAAAGAAAAGGTGCATTTTTTGGATCTCTTTTCCTTTTAGTAGCAAAAAGGAGCAAAGATAATAATAATATAATAGTAAGAACTCTTTGTTTGCGGATTGGAATTTGATTTATTTTATTCTCTCTGCTAGTTGTTTTGTTGCGTAAGTTCAACAACGGTCTGTAGTTCAAATGCTAGATTTGTTTTCCCTCCTATAGGCTGTGATATGTAACTATTTTTTTTTACCTAAAGTCAATATACCTCAAAATACATGTTGCAACTGTGTTATATAATCTTTTTGCATTATTTTTAGATCTGCATTTATGATGTCACTCTTTATGATACTGATACTCTGATCATAAGATCTGACCAAATTGGATACTATCATGTGGAAACATGTCCTTGGAGCTCTACATTGCTGTGACATTTGGAAGCTTGAACATCTCACCGTAAAAGTATAACACCAATAGAATTTGTTTAATCTTTTAGCCCCATCCTAGTTCTAAAGTCATGACTCCCCTTCCCATTTTCAGGTAAGAAAGAGAAGGGAGTCGTTGGCAATACAGTTGAATGGGAGACTGATTGAGAGAGCAAATGCAATTCCCTCCAAGGTTGTGGATTATGTCATGGAAAGAATTCATTCTTTAATGTCCAAAGGAGTTCATGACTGTAGATCTGTTTCCCAACATATGGCTTTTTCCATCCTTGGAGCCACACTCCTTGGAGATGGATTCTTGAGTTGGTCTAATGCTACTGTTTATGAAGAGCTTCTTATGATGATTGCTAAAGATGCTTCCCTCTGGGCATCATATAAAGTTACCCCACTCTGGAAAAGAGGATTTTGGAGATACCAGGTTTTGTGCAAAAGGTTGAAATGCTTAACACAAGATTTTATTCGACAGTGCAGACAAAATTGTAAGTTGTTCAGTCAAATGGATGAGAATACCCACAGTGAAACTACAACTGTCGGGAGGGACACTGCATGTGGAGTTTTTTGTGCTGGTTTTGATATGGAAGATGACTTGCTCTTAGATGAGTTCAATGGCCATCATGATGCAAGAGAAGAACCATGTGGGAATATTATGGGTGTGATGTTCCATGGATGCTTGACAACTGCAGGCTTGATTGGTGACATTTTGACCAGGCTTGTGATGCATCCAGAAATACAGGAAAAGGTGCATTATCTGTCTGAAAGTTTTTATTTTACTATGACATGGTTGTGCATCTATTATTGATTTTGTTTCATTAATGCTTTTTGTTAAAGATTGTACCGTAGGGGTACATCTTGTCTGGGTAACCAACCATGATAGAGGGAGTGTCCCTATCGTGGTATACTTTGTTTCCTTCTGTGTGTTTTCTATGTTAAGTAGTTAGATTAGGTTTGTTATCTTAGCCTCTTAGGTAACTAGATTTATAATCTAAATAGGAAACCTATTCTGATTCTGTTTTGGGATAACAGAAAGTATATAAATATAGTTTGACAGGACCACGATAGATATATTCAATCTATTGTGGCTCATCTTCTTCTTCCCTTCTTCTCTTCTTCAATCTCTTTCCGCTATTCTGATCATATAAATAAAAATTTGATAGAGATGCAGTAGGGGATCATTTAAAAATTTTATTGTTTGGACTACACAAGAATGCCAATATTTCCAATTGAATCCTCTTGTTCGTGAATGCTCCATTGGAAGAAATTGCTATTCCATTCCTCCACAAAGAAAGGTAAGGTTTATTTTGGGTCACAACATAAGAGTCACCTATTTTTCAATACCTTTCTTTGACTTTGATTCCAATTCCAGAAAAAGATAAGCTTAGATATTATCTATATATAATATATGGTTTATATATGTCAGATCTTGGCTTGGCTTCATGTATCAAACTATTTCCATATTGATGCTTCAATATTTTTTTGTTCTGACAATGTGATGGAGAAGGGATGTGAGACAGCACAAGAGATTTAAGGAGAAAAGAAGGGAAGAAGAAGAGGAGCCATGATAGTTTGAATATGATGCCCACTGACAGGGACATACTGGATTGTCCTTTGTGGACAGCTTCTTCTCCCACCCATCCCACCAGTCATACATGCTGCCAACACCATCAAGTCACAGTGGCTCAGTGGCTGGTTCTTCATATTATGGTGACCTATACCTTAGGATAGGTTACCCCCAATATGTAGATGAGGCTATTTACAGGGTAGCTGTGGAGGACTACACACGTTTATTCTCGTTCACTATGATGTGGCATGCATTTGTCATGCAGTTGGAGGAAAATGCACTTTGGCTCCATCGGATCATGAGTGGACTCGTTCCAGCACGTCACAGTTCGTATTAGCAGACAATATTTTAGGGAAAATTACACTGCCACCCCTTGAGGTTTGTATTAAATACAGTGCAACCCCCTGTGTTTTTAAATTATACAGTCACACCCCCTGAGTTCCCACTTTGTTAGTTAAGTGTTACGGTGTTAGTTAAGTTTACCCTCAAATGGCTAATATACCCCTTTCAATGTGTGAGCTTACCATTTTTCCCTAACTTCACACCCCCCCTTCTCCTGTTACTCTAATCAGAAAGAGGGTTGAGGGTTCAAAGGAAGAGAATCGTTGCAGAGGAATTTCAAGCTCCAAAGCGGTAGCAATGTCTTGGGCAAAGATGAAAGGAACCGACGGAGCACTGCAAAGTGCAGAGTGATATTGTCAGCTTGCACCGTACGACGATCGAACTTCTGCTGGTTGCTGAGGATTGATTATTAAAAGGTCGGATTTAGCTTGCTAGCAAGCTGGAATCTCGGATGGTTCCAGCAAACCCAACCCTTAAATTAATCAGCTTCTTCCAGTACTCTCAAATATCTATTTCCAAAGGCTTCTCTCTGCCCCCACCCCACCCCTCTGGTAGCCTGGAGTCGATGAGAGAATTGTTGATTGGGAATCATAGGAAGGATCCAATCAGAGAACCTGAGATTTATATGAACCAATTTGCTCTCTTTTCCTGAAACGGAGAAACAACTTCTGTGGTGCCACCAACTTTCTTTCCTTTCTATCTTTTAAAAACTTGGAAGGGCTAGATGTAAGAAAATGGAAAAAAAAAAAAAAAAAAAATAGAAGAAGAGAAAGAAAAGGAGTAATCATGATGATTGTGGTGATGGTGGTCGTGGAGGAGGAGATGCAAAGGCAATTAAATGCTTGGACTCAGCTTTCCAACATCGCTCGATGTCTTGGGCTATCCTTCTGGCATCCATTGAAGCACCCATTAATCCATGTTTTGTGAACCCCACTGTGTATATGCCACACTCCCCTTTCCAGTCGATAATGGCGTCGAAATCTTCAATCTCCCCATCAACGAACTCCACTACGTGACATATTAATCGCTTTATGGATCTGCAAACCTTGATTTCGCCGGATTTGATCTTTGAGAGAGTGCCTACGTCCAACATTGGTGTCGAATCGTGAAGTATGGCCGAGCAAAAGGTGAGGGACAAGTAGCAAGAATCGATCGACGAGGCGTACTGGGAACCACTTGATCAACCACATCGATAGCCCAAAAGTTGATTTCTCCCATTTTCTACCACAGACGGTGAAATTGAAACTTCCACCGGTAATCTCAGTCAGAAGAAATGCAAAAACCCTAGAAAAATAAAGAGAAAAAACAAAGGAGCCATGAAGAATCTCTTCTTCTACAACGATTCTCTTCCTAACCCTAAACCCTCTTTCTGATTGGGAAAGGGGATGTGAAGTTAAGGACAAATGGTAAGCCCACACCCAGCAAGGGGTATATTAGTCATTTAAAGGTAAACTTAACCAACACCATAACACCTAACTAACGGAGTGGGAACTTAGGGGGGGTGACTGTATAATTTAGAAACATAGGGGTTGCTCTGTATTTAGTACAAACCTCAAGGGGTGGCAGTGTAATTTTCCCAATATTTTGTTGTTAGGAGACTTGGGACTTGGGTGTCTGTTAGTTGTACTTTGTAGTTTGTACTATTTCATAAATAATTATTCAATATTATCTTTCCTCATTCATGCTGCATAATTTACTTGTTTTATTTGCCTATTCTGTCTTCTCAGTAAGGACCGCGCCAGCACACTTGGAAAACGCGCTTAACAGGGGAAGGTATAGGATCACTTATTAGCACAGAGTGCTATCCTCGCTGAGCGATGTGGGACTTTAGGCTCTTGTTATGCACGAGACAGTACCATCACACCCCCCAACGAGCGCTGATACCATATTTAGAGTTTTCTATTAATTGCGGAACTTGATTTACAAACTGAGCAGACGGGCTGCTTAAATAGAAAAACAAAACAAATACAAACAAACTAAACCAAGGGGAGAACCAAGGTTATTGTTACAAACTATGGTTACTTTTAGAAAAGTAACTCAACTAAGACAAACCTAACCATAGTAACCTAACCTAACCATAGTAACTTTTTGACAAACTATGGTGACTTAACCAAACTATAGTTACTTTTTGACATTGACTGTTAACCATAGTTACTTTTTGACATTGGTTACAATAGGACAAATAATACTGAAAAGATGATAATGACTACATTACAATGACATGCACTAATCTGTGTCGAAGTCGGTGTCACTGGTGTAAGGGATGAACATGTCCAGTGCGTGGTCCACTTCGAACTCCAGGTGTTCGCTCATGATTCGCTGGATGACTGGGTGCTATAGCTCGTTGTTGACGTCCCAAGCAGTACGGGTGCTGCGGAGAAGGCATGCCGGAAGTGTTGCAGGGTCAACATGGTTGTAGGAGCACATGGTTGTCATGAAGGTGTACCATCGTTCCTGGTGAGCTTTTGAATCATCACGATGAACAAAGAGATCTTCGGTACTGGTGCCATGGAGGGAGAAGGTCGGATCATAGGTAATGAGATTATGATCCAAGATGAGGGGTGAGACCAGGTGATGATGGATGAAATCAGGTGGTCGATGGTGAAAGGAGTAAGGAAAGGGAAATCTGGGTGACAGACTACCCAATCATATTGAAGGTCATTATGATGGACCATGGAGATAAGAACGGACTGATAGGTAGAGATACTATTGGTCCTGAGGGTACGAAGGAAAATATTATTGAAGAGGGATGCTGGGAGAGCCGGTAAGAGGTCAAGGAGTGGATCAGGTTGTGGTGGAGCTGAAGAAGATGAGGAGGAAGCTCCAGGAGTAAGGGGCATGCAAGGGGTAGGGATGGAAGAAGATAATGGTAAATTCTTCGTGGTCCTAGAGAGGAAATCTGCGAGGACATTATCTTTGCCTTTGATGTGACGAACCTTGAAAGACCATTGTGAGAACCACTGTGCCCATCGTAGTAGCTGAGATTCAGGGAGCTGCTTCTGCTTGAACTGTAACATCTTTGGGAAAGCTGTCATATCCATCTCGATCTGGAATGTGTGGCCAATAAGAAAGAACTGAAATTTCTCAATTCCACGACGGACTGCAAGAATCTCTTTGAATGTGGAATGGTAGTGTTGTTCGGATGATTTGAACATGCCACTACGGTATCCGCATATACGTTGTATCTTGTCTGGGGATTCTTCAAGTAGAAGGACCGCGCCAGCACACCTGGAAAACGCGCTTAACAGGGGAAGGTATAGGATCACTTATTAGCACAGAGTGCTATCCTCGCTGAGCGATGTGGGACTTTAGGCTCTCGTTACGCACGAGACAGTACCATCACACCAGTAAGGACCGCGCCAGCACACCTGGAAAACGCGCTTAATAGGGGAAGGTATAGGATCACTTATTAGCACAGAGTGCTATCCTCACTGAGCGATGTGGGACTTTAGGCTCTTGTTACGCACGAGACAGTACCATCACACCCCCCAACGAGCGCTGGCTCTGATACCAAGTAAGGACCGCGCCAGCACACCTGGAAAACGCGCTTAACAGGGGAAGGTATAGGATCACTTATTAGCACAGAGTGCTATCCTCGCTGAGCGATGTGGGACTTTAGGCTCTCGTTATGCACGAGACAGTACCATCACATTCTAGCTCCAGCCACATATTAGTCGCTCCCTCGAATTCTCAGATGGCACCTTCACTCGGCAAGAGTTGCAGCAATTCCTCGGCATTATTAATTACATGACCAAGTTCTTACCACACCAGGTCCGATTCACAAATCATCTTCACCGACTCCTCAGAAAGGATGCACCTCCCTGGTCCTCTGTTCATACCCAGGCGGTCAAAGATCTGAAAGCCCTGGCCCAATCCTTGCCAACTCTACAGATCCCATCTATAGGACTTCGTATTCTACAATCCGATGCCAGTGATACCCAATGGGGTGCGGTTCTACTTGAAGAATCCCCAGACAAGATACGACGTATATGCGGATACCGTAGTGGCATGTTCAAATCATCCGAACAACACTACCATTCCACATTCAAAGAGATTCTTGCAGTCCGTCGTGGAATTGAGAAATTTCAGCTTCTTTCTTATCGCCACACAATCCAGATCGAGATGGATATGACAACTTTCCCAAAGATGTTACGATTCAAGCAGCCTCGAATCTCGCCTACTACGATGGGCACAAAGTGGTTCTCACAATGGTCTTTCAGGTTCGTCACATCAAAGGCAAAGATAATGTCCTCGCAGATTTCCTCTCTAGGACCACGAAGAATTTACCATTATCTTCTTCCATCCCTGCCCTTTGCATGCCCCTTACTCCTGGAGCTTCCTCCTCATCTTCTTCAGCTCCACCACAACCTGATCCACTCCTTGACCTCTTACCGGCTCTCCCAGGATCCCTCTTCGGTAATATTTCCCTTCGTACCCTCAGGACCAATAGTATCTCTACCTATCAGTCCGTTCTTATCTCCATGGTCCATCATAATGGCCTTCAGTATGATTGGGTAGTCTGTCACCCAGATTTCCCTTTCCTTACTCCTTTCACCATCAACCCGGCCCTCTTTGATAAAGAATGTGTCGTTTTCTTCTGGCACCTTCGTACTGATCACACAGTTGCTCTCACCTTCAACCGTCATACTCTCTATCACTATCTCAGTACAGTCTCCACCATCTTCTCTAATCCTATTGGCACTGTTTACTTTCGTCTCCAAAGACCTCAGTGTCTAGCCCGTTTTCTCCGACTTTTTGCTCTCATACCTCAATGGCTTCAGTCCCTCTTTGCTCTTGATGACGACCCCTTCGTCACCTATATTTTCCATTGACCACCTGATTTCATCCATCATCACCTAGTCTCACCCCCCATCTTGGATCATAATCTCATTGCCTATGATCCGACCTTCTCCCTCCATGGCACCAGTACCGAAGATCTCTTTGTTCATCGTGATGATTCAGAAGCTCACCAGGAACGATGGTACACTTTCATGACAACCATGTGCTCCTACAACCATGTTGACCCTGCAACACTTTCGGCATGCCTTCTCCGCAGCACCCGTACAGCTTGGGACGTCAACAACGAGCTACAGCACCCAGTCATCCAGCGAATCATGAGCGAACACCTGGAGTTCAAAGTGGACCACGCATTGGACATGTTCATCCCTTACACCAGTGACACCGACTTCGACACAGATTAGTGCATGTCATTGTAATGTAGTCATTATCATCTTTTCAGTATTATTTGTCCTATTGTAACCAATGTCAAAAAGTAACTATGGTTAACAGTCAATGTCAAAAAGTAACTATAGTTTGGTTAAGTCACCATAGTTTGTCAAAAAGTTACTATGGTTAGGTTAAGTTACTATGGTTAGGTTTGTCTTAGTTGAGTTACTTTTCTAAAAGTAACCATAGTTTGTAACAGTAACCTTGGTTCTCCCCTTGGTTTAGTTTGTTTGTATTTGTTCTGTTTTTCTATTTAAGCAGCCCGTCTGCTCAGTTTGTAAATCAAGTTCCGCAATTAATAGAAAACTCTGAATATGGTATCAGAGCCTTGTGAGTAAAACCTTTTTGCCTTCTGTTCGACGGAGCTCTGTTCCCTGGCCTCTTGTCTGAGATGATGATGTTTTATATTTTGCAGCCTAAGTATGCTCTGCAGTTGCCGTCTTCGACGGATCTTCTGCATCAGAAATAGGTGTGTGTGGTGTACTGTTGTCTTCTTCTCCGGCCAGATTGGTAACGTCCCTTGAGTAAGGTGTGGGTCTGCAGGCAGAGACCGCTCTAAATCCCGGCACACTCGGGTTACCTCCGATCTGGTCAGGGAAAGACATTGTTCATCATCCACTATGTTTACTGTTTCCATCTCATGACAGATAAAAGGTCCGGTGCATCTCTGAAGGACGGAAGACCTCTCTCCTTCTATCATGAGTTTACAACCTCCCACTACTACTCCCGTGACCCTTAAAACATCTCATGTCCCTCGACAGATCGACAGAGCAGCCCTGCTCAAACTCATTCCTGAGTCATGGATCACGGCTTACGAGTCTACTCATAACATCCCAGCTGCTACTCCGCCTCTGACGGCTACAAACCCTGTCTATAAGTCTCTTGAAGATGGCCGCACACTTGTCACATATCCAAAGCCAGCTGATATGTGTACCATGATTCCTTCGGCATCCCCTGCATGGTTGGACGACGTCGACGATCTTGAAGAAGATCCTCAACCTCCTCCACCTCCGACGCCAAAGAAGAAAAAGCGTCAGCCAGATCCTCTATGGCTCCGCTAGCAGGCCGGCTGTCCAAACGTCGGACCCCTTGGAGAAGACCGTGGCAGATATCAGTTTACTGTGGATTATGGCAATAGCAAACCTTGTTCTTTAGGTTGCTGTTCTCCGCCACCAGCTCCATCTCCTCCACCGGTCACGCCTTACTGCAAACCAGATTTATCTCCGGCTCCGCCTTCCCCTCCAACGGCTCCCCCGTTGATGTTGTGGCAGACACAGATCCAGCAGCCCATTCCTTGTTTTATGGCTTCTAGTTCGGAAGGGATCGGCAGGAATTTCCCTCCCATTGCTGACTATGAAGATGCTGATCGACGCCGCCACAAGTGGAAAGTCACTCCTCCTAATGTCCTCGACAACATAGGACAAATGGCTACCAACTCTTCAGCTGAATCGAATCGGCAAGCAAAACGCTATAGTCCAACCGATGATCTCGAACAAGCTTCTTTCCTATCAAGAGCACCATATACTTGCTCTCCGGCAGATTGAATCTGACATCCGTTACCTCAAAACACGGATTGAATCCCTCCATCAAGAGCTAATGACTATAGCTATGACGGTGAAAGATTCCTCATATGCCTCCTTTCTAATCTCTAGCCGAGAAAAGGAAAAGAAACTGTTAGAAGAACAGCTCAGAATGGCTCAGACTCAACCTTTTCCGTCAAGCCCTACTTTCTTCCCTGACTCCTTCTCAACCCCTATGTACCATGAGCAGTCAGCCCCACATAGCTTCCCAACGGCTATGTTCAAGGAGTTACAGGACCAACAGAGACATCTAGCTACCCTCAAAGCCAAATCTTCAAAACCGAAGCAATCCCATACATCTTACCCTGTCTCTTCACAACCTGTTTTTCAACCTACTCCTATTTCCCTGCAAAAACCCATGGTTCAACCTACTTTCCAACCTTTACCTGACCAGCAGACGAGATCCTCTAGTTTTGTTCCCTGGGTTCCTCCCAGATCAAACGCTGATACCCCTGATTCAGCGTGTCCCATTATCCCTTTCCCGGAAAATACTAATACTCTTAGTACTTTCCTCACTCAGCTGACCCTGACTCAACCTAGATCTATACCTGTCAAGGTTCGAGAACTCGCCGAGATCTCGCCGAGTTTCTCGGTTTTTCAAAATCTCGAGTCGAGATCACATACGCATTCTAAAAGTGCATTTTCTCGGGGAGATCTCGGCGAGATCTCACCGAGATCTCCGAGTTTCTCGGTTTGACATAGGAAAATGCCCATCTAGGTCCTTTACATGAGTGCCAGATCTCGAGATCTTGCTGGAAATTCTTGGTATATAGACACCTATCTATGCCCGGAACCAAGACATACACTTATTTATGCGTAATATCATTTAAGTAAATGCTTTTGTATTTCATTTACTTAAGATATTATTCATAAATAAGAAAATACCCCCCATTTGAATCCAATAAAAATAGTTAAAAAATCAAATTCCAAAAGGAAAAAAAGTCAACCCCCCAGTTCAAGAACAAAAACTAGATTTTCAGTGGTAGGTGCAATTTTCAACTTTCTAATGCTGGGGTTTTTCTCAAATCTAAAAATTCCATAAATCTTATTATGGTAAAACATTGCTAAAAACCAAAAGTGCGGTAAAATATTCATTTGTTTTGATGTCCAAAAAATTATTTCCATTCAGAGCGATTTTGACATCGCGTACACCGAATTAAGTTTGACCGATGCATAACTCTTTCAATATAAATCAGATTTTAGCAATCTTGGACTTGTTGGAAAGCTTTCAAAACAAAGCTTTCCAACAAGTCCAAGATTGCTAAAATCGATTTATATTGAAAGAGTTATGTTCCGGTCAAACTTAATTCGTGTGCATGCAATCTTGTCAAAATCCATTCGTTAGAAAGTTTGAAAATTGCACCTACCGCTGAAAATCCAGTTTTTGTTCTTGAACTGGAGGGTTGACTTTTTTTTCTTTTGGAATTTGATTTTTTAACTATTTTTATTGGATTCAAATAGGGGGGTATTTGCTTATTTATGAATAATATCTTAAGTAAATGCAATATCAGCCATAAATAAGTGTGTTTGTCCTGTGTTTGTCCTGGTTTCTAGCATAAGTAAGTGTCTGTCCTGCTTTCCTACTAACTGAAACTCTTATTTGGACTTAGTTTTTGCAAAATCTGATAGTGCCATTGTGTTTAAATGGCCTAAAATAGGCTGAATACCAAGTTTCAGACCCAAACTAGGTCTAAAACCCACCGAGATGAGGCTTCGAGTCGAGAAAAAAAAAAGTGCAACAACTCGGCGAGATCTCGACTCGACTCGGTTTTTCAAGGGTCCGAGTTGGCACCGAGACCCGAGTTCTCGAACCTTGATACCTGTTTTGTCCATGTCCAAAGTTGCCTCTGTTACCTCCTTCTCGGACTCCGACTCTTACAGTCCCCAGAGTCCTTTACCTGCATACCAAACCCATCCCCCGGCGCCAGATGCCTCCCAGGCTCCAACTGAACCTATTGTCCATAGCAGCGACAGTGAGGTTGATACTGCCCCACAGCAGCAGCGACAACCCAGAGCAGCCCCTGCACCTCCTCATATTCCCCCTCAGGCATCTAATCCCAGTCCTTTTACCAACCAGGACCCTAAACAGCTATTCACTTTTGATGGCCTCCCATTTCATAAATGGCCTGAGCGGATTTCGGAGTTTCATGCCTGGCTTACTGCAGAAATGTTAGTTGCTGGAGCCACTGACGGCACTGTCATTACTAAGTTTTTGGCCCGTACCCATGGAACCCTCAGAGAATGGTTCATGGCCCTTGGTGGTTATCGGCAACTCCAGTGGACTCAGATTCCGATTGATGTCTTCATCGCACAATTGTACAATGAGATGATTGGACCCATTGAGAACAACAGAATCAAGGCCCGAGAGGAGTACTTCCAGATGAAGTGTTGCTCCTTTCAGAAGGCTGATCTTGCTAAGCACTATACACGGATGTTAGACCGATTTTACATCCTTGGTGGATTGGATGACCCAAATATGAAACAAGTGTTCCTCAATTCTTTCCCAGAACTTTTGGGAAAAGAGGCCGTAAAATCCTTGCAACATTTTGGCCTCCGAATTGATCAAGCTCCTATCGGTCGTCTCTACCAAGAGATCCTTGGTGCTCTGCAGAAGTTATGTGATCAGCAATTATTCTTCAAGCAATGGGAAAAGACCACTCATAAGCTCACAGATGCTTGTGACACATCCCATCTTAAGATCAAGTGCAAAGACAAAGACTGTTCTTGTCCCTCTAAGAAGAAATCCCACTTCTCCAAGATCAGTTCCCGTCCAGAGAAGAATCACAAGAAAAATGGTAATCACAGATTTCATCGGTTCAACCGTAAGCATCCACATAGGTCTCAGCAGCAGCCCTATAAGTTCTTCAAACGAAAGAAATTTCGGCAGAAGACCTCTACTAAATGCTATGCGTGTGGAAAAATCGGCCATTTTGCTCGCAATTACCTTGACAAGGCCAAGCAAGCTAAATTGATGCATATGCTCGCCCCCTTTTCCATCACTGATGATCCAGATGCAGATGTTGAATCCCTTTACTCTGTTGATGATGATTTCTCCCCGGACTTACTGTTTGTCCTTGAAAATTGGGACGAAGAAGACTTGGATACCTCTTCACCCGAATCTGAGTCCGATGGATTTGACCCCATCTACCCGATGGCCTCTCCTTTGTCCTCTCCTAACCCTCCTAAGTCACCAGCTTTTGCTATCACCAAGACCCCACTTCCTCAAGCTCATCTCTCCATCTCTCCTACCACATGGGACCGCCCTATCAGAATCATTGGCTACTTTGACACAGGTTGCTCCACAACCATATTAGCTCCCCATGTCCTTCCTTCTGACTGTTGGAAAGCTCACAAGCAATTCTTCACTGCCGCCGATGGTCAAACCTTCTCGATCAACCACATCTCCAAGAACCCTGTCCGTTTCCAATTATTCCCCTCTCTTACCTTGTGTCATACAGTTCTAGGATCCTCTCTTCCCGGTCGTGATGCCCTTATTGGTTTTGACATCCTTTGCCAGTTACCCCACCTCAGATGGAGTATACATGGCCTCAGCTACAAAAAGCAATTCATCCCTTGGACAACTGTTCCTAATTTGCTACTAATCACTCCTATTGCAGATATTAAAGACCAATTGCTCCTCCGTTGCAGTGCTGAAAATCATGCAGACTTTCTCACCAAGTGTGATCATCACCTCTGGCAGAACCCGAAGTTCTTCATCCGTCTCCCTTTCAAGAAGAATGAGGATGCAAATCCCACTAAAGCCAGCCACTCTGGCATGAAGCCTGAACACCTTACCAGTGCACGCCAAGAAGTTGCCCTCTTGGAAGCTCAAGGCCTCATAGAGAAGACATCTTCCCCTTGGGCTTGTGAAGCCTTCTATGTGAACAAAAGAGCTGAACAGAAGCGTGGAAAACTCAGACTTGTAATCAACTATTAGCCCCTCAATGCATTTTTGGCTGATGACAAATTCCCATTACCTACTAGGCCTGCCCTTCTACTCCAACTTTCCAAGGCGAAGATATTCAGCAAGTTTGATCTCAAAGCAGGATTTTGGCAGCTAGGAATTCATCCAGACGACAGGTCCAAAACCGGATTCTGCATTCCCGGTGGACACTTCCAGTGGACAGTTCTCCCCTTTGGTCTCAAAGTGGCTCCTTCCCTTTTTCAACAAGCTATGCTACAGGTCTATGCTCCCATACAAGAACATGCTTTGATCTATATAGACGACATACTCCTCTTCTCCGATACAGAGGAAGATCATGCTCTTCTACTACAGCAGTTCTTGGACATCACCATAGCCCATGGTATAATGCTCTCACCTATAAAGATGGAAGTTGCAGTCGACACTATTGACTTTCTCAGTGTTACTATATCCAAAGGACAATTCTAGCTCCAGCCACATATTGGTCGCTCCCTCCTCGAATAGTAAGGACCGCACCAGCACACCTGGAAAACGCGCTTAACAGGGGAAGGTATAGGATCACTTATTAGCACAGAGTGCTATCCTCGCTGAGCGATGTGGGACTTTAGGCTCTCGTTACGCACGAGACAGTACCATCACACCCCCGGGTACTGTTTCGTGCGTAACGAGAGCCTAAAGTCCCACATCGCCAATGAGGATAGCACTCGTGCTAATAAGTGATCCTATACCTTCCCCGTTGCTGCCTTCCGTGTGGCCGCGCGGTCCTTACTTGGTATCGAGCCGCGCCGTTGGGGGTGTGATGGTACTGTCTCGTGTGTAACGAGCCTAAAGTCCCACATCGCTCAGCGAGGATAACACTCTGTGCTAATAAGTGATCCTATACCTTCCCCTGTTAAGCGCGTTTTCCAGGTGTGCTGGCGCGGTCCTTACTTTACAATGTGTAGAATTGGCACTATTACATATGGTATACAATAGGGTTCGACGTTTCTTGCCAATTTAGGGTGCAAATCCAGAACACTGCTTTGTGTGACTTTTCTTGCAATATGAAGGCTTACATATGTTTATATAGGCTAAAACAAGTTTTTTCTGAAGTATCGGAGCTTAATATGGCTGTTTGCCCACCAAAATGGCCAACCGAAATAGTTTGCCAAAAAATACACTGTTTTGGCAAAATTTTGGTATTTCGCTCATTTCGGTCAGACTGAAATGGCCTACCGAAACGAGTTTTCACACTATGATTTGGAGGACTTCTGCCGATCAGTAGATTCTTTTGGAACTTGAGGCACTTGGGAGTGTTGGCGAGCATAAGCAGTATCTGTCCAATTTCTTAGTTACTCTCGGTCATTGGTAGAGGTTTTGCATTCTCTACAGAAATCGGAATACATGAGGAATAGAAAAGAGTTGCTTGGGTATGTCTTGGTGTGAGGTTGTTGGGTCAAGCCAAAGCTTTAAAGATTGGCATCATAGTTTGGATTGTTTTTGGGCGATACCAATCCAGATCGGTCGTCCAAGACCACTGGATCAGATGATGCAGACAAGATGTCAAAATAATAATGGAATCAGGAGTGCCTGATTGGGCTTAAGAGTCCAGATTTTGGGCTATGTATAAGTTCTATAGGCCTTGAGACACTTGTTTATAGGTTATTTATTGTATTGGGACTTAATTTAAAGCCCATTAAGTGGGGTGTATTTAGTACACGAGATAAGTCATTAAAGTTAGGTGTTTTAGTTAGATTAGGATACTTATTAGCTAGATAGAGTGCTGTTTTGAGTCTATTAAGTCAATTCAGTATAAGAGAACTAGAAATCCTTTTATGAGTCTGTCTTTATGAAAATTAAAAGGTTATATATATGTAAACAACCCCCCATCAGTTGGTCATGTTTTGAGTAATATAATGTTGAAATTTTGAAGTGCTGCTGTGCTACTGTTCGTACGGGACTGGAGTGTTCCAGATCTGCTCAACTGATATCCTTGTGTTCTTTCTACAACCAGGTGATATCTCTCTATTTCTGTTCATCATACTCTTCTTATTCTTCATTTCTTTCTTCCTTATTCTCTTGTTTCTTCTCTCCTCTCTTTTACTCTGCACTTCAGACTCCAAATTCTGCTTGGTTATTTCTTCTGTTCACAAGTGAAATTCTGAATTCTGTTTGAATCAGCTTTAATGAGTTTTTGATTTTTTATTCTCTGAGGTTCTGCTATTGCTTCTCAATAATGATATTGGTGTTCTAGTTTTGCTAATAGTTTCCCTAGTAGCACTAGGACTTCTCCATAACTCCTTGATCTGTTATCAGAATTCCACCAACTTTTGGAGGACAGTTTTGTTACTAGAGTAGACTTCTTGACCAGATTTCTAGCTTGTTCTGATATCTCAGTCCTGAGTTATAATTTTTCTCCAATTTATGTTAGTTTCCCTTGGAGCACTAGGACTTCTCCGTAACACCTTGATCTGTTATCAGAATTCCACCAAGTTTTGGAGGATGGTTTTGTTACTAGAATTGATTTCTTGACCCGATTTCTAGCTTGTTCTGATATCTCAGTCCTGAGTTATAATTTTCTCCTATTTCTGGTTTATATTCTTTGTTTCTGCGATCCTCTGTACTAGTCTCTTCCTGGTTTTTTTTTTCTGGTTCAGGATTCACCTTCATTACATTCCCATCCGAGATCGGATCTTTTTGGAATGATACCAATCCAGATTCAGCAATCCAGGCGATCCGATACCGGTCTTCGAAACCTTAGGTCAAGCATGTAGAGTAAAAATTGGAAAGTGTAAAGGAGTATTTTGGAGCATGCAAATTAAGTCTAACGGGATCACTTGGCGTACTAAATTGGATTATTGATGTGGCCCCTAGTACATTTGGTCGGTCAACTTGGTTATTGCTATGGCAATGGCTGGGTTTGGATATTGATACGACTTCACTGAGGACAATGGCTGGGTTTGGATATTGATATGACTTCACTGAGGAACTAATCCAATGATTTCTGGATCTAGCAAGCCTAGGATTATGAGGCATTGTGATTAAGAAGAGGCTTTTTTTGCATTCATAAAGTTACATTTTCAGAGAAATCATCAACGGGGGCCATGTAATTTCTGAAAGGAATCACTGAAACATGCAGCCATGCATCAGTTCTGTTGGCATTATCCATGAGCTATTATTTGCTTGACTGCTTATATGCTGATAGTAGCAATGGGACTCAAGGTTCTTACCTGTTTGATAAGTTCTCTTTGGACTTTAGCTGTTAATGTGTTCACAATGTTCTCTGAGGGTGGCAAATATTTGGGTGTTCTTCAAAGTTCATATGGCTCAAGGCTTATGACCATGTTTGTTAGATGTTTCTGGACTTTGTAGTGTCAAGAATGCATTTCATTGTCTGCTGGAGGTAATGGATGAAGATCTGCTGTTTTACTGACTCTTTTCAATTATGATATATGGGTTTCTGACCGACTATTTGTCCTGGTAGGAGGGTTTATACTACAGAGATCTTTGTCTCCTCCCCTATTCAATGTCTGTGTCTAAGTGTGGAACCACTAGTTGAACTTTTCTTGAGTGCTGAAGATCTTGGGATGGATTTTTTCTCTGTTTCTTTTTTTATTTTTTATCTTTTTTGGTGGGGGGGGGGACTGAGAACTGAGAAGGGGTTTCATGATCCGAATCCTAATTTGTCAGTGTCACATCTGCAATTTTGTAGACAATACCCTGGTGTTTTATAAAGCTAATGTACTAAACTCCAGAAACTAAGAAATCTAGGATCAATCTATTGTTGGATATATGTTATTAATGGAAGGGGTTTTAGGATTTTTACATCAAAGGGGTTCTTATTATTGAGAATTGTTCTTGATTGAATTATAAATAAAATTGTTTTAATGTTGGTCAACTTTTGTTAAAATCCTAAAGCCTAGGTGGAGCCATCTGTCCTTATCCCTCTTTTCTTGACCAGCTTCTTTCTTCTTTTTCCTTAGTTGTTCTCATAGACCTCTGTAATCCCCCTTTAGTAGTTTCTCTCTTCTACTGTCAGGATTAACTGTACATTATTCTTTTTCTTCTTTTGGAACTTCTGTTTTGAGCAATCCCTATTTCTTGTTTCCAATCAATGAGTCATGTTTGCTCGATCAAAATAGCCATGGTAAAGTAGTCAGATCTAGGATTCTCTCGTGTGTTAGGTTTCTTTTTGTGACTAAGCATATCTGCAAAATTGTTTTGGTAAAAGCACTCCCCTTATTGTACGTCAGGTTCTTACCTTTTCTATCATTGAAGATTTGTTTGATTTAATGAGTGTCATGATTTGTCCTAAAGTTGCTTTTGCTGTCCCCTCTTGTACAATAGGATTTGTCTCATTCATGATGCGCAGATCTGAAAGAATGGACAAGTTTAAGAGCACCTTAATCATATATATGGTTGTTTGTGTGTTTACTTTGAGCTTATTGCCACAGATTTACTCGGAGATTGTTAAGGTGTGGAAAAGATCGTCTAAGTTGGAGCTAGAGGATATTTATAAGATGCAATTTTTGTTGGCAACTGTCTATGAATCTGCTCGTCTTCTACCAGGGCCTTTGCTTCAACGGTGTTCTCTGAAGCATGGTACTAAATTGCTTATCTATTAATAAAGCATTACTTTTCAGTATGATGGATTGCAATTTTTATGTCATTGAGTTGCAGTTTCTTACTCTCTTTTTTCCTCTATTATTATGCTGTTGTCCATGGGAATTCCCTTTTAAATGAAAATTTAAGGACTTGGCATCCCATATATTTGGTGCTACTTCCACATTCTGTTTGTACCATGACTGGTATGCTGGTTCTTAACCCCCTCTCCCCTCCCCCGCCCCCCACCCAAAAAAAAAAAAAAAAAAAAAGAAGAAAAAGAAAAGGGTATGATTGAATTCCCAGTTACCTATTTACCAATATTCCCTTTGGCCCATTACCCACAAAGATTGGATCTTAAAACCAAGCAATAATTTGTGGATTGAATAATTTAATAAGAAACTGTAGATTTATTAGGAAATTGTGTAATGAAATTAACTAATATTTTTTTATATCCCTTTTATTTTATCTGATTACGTAATATGTGATGAATGTTAATGCAGATAGTTTCAGGTCTAAAAGTGAGAAACCACGGTCTAGGATAGTTAGTGTAGGAAAAAGACTGTGGCTTGGCGTTTAGAGGCAAAAATTTGATGTTCATGGCGGGGTTGTGGAGAAAACAGTAAGGGTTTGAACTTTGAACTGTTTGCAGGTTGGGGTGTGGGAATAAAATCTGGTTGGCAGACGGAATAGGTGTATGTAGGAGAAAGGTGCTTCTAGCAATAGTAGAAAATAAATGAAGAAGAAGAAGAATTAACCAATCACAAACAAGTTTCTGGGCAATCACAACTAGAAATGGAAGTGACAGGAAGAATGTTGCTGAGCAATCGGACTCAGGCTTCTGGGCAATGATATGTGGTATTCATCTATCACTTGGCTGCTCAAGTAGAACCTAAACATGAGAAACAAATATACCAACCTTTGTGTACATAGCTCCATTCCAAACATAAATTGTGAAATTTAACATCGAAATTTTGGTGCCTTGGAAAGCAATGAAAATACAAGAATAAAAGCCTAATATATGGTTGGTCATATGATTGAGATGGGCAATGAAATTTTCCATTTGATCAATCCAAAAGGTACCCTCTCTATCTCTAATCGTTTAATTTAGCATATCAAACCTCTATATGCCTCAAATTAAGCTACTATTATACTAAATCTAACAAGATCAATCTTATCGAATATTATCCTTTCATATGCTAAAATTATATGAGAAAAAAATAAATAAAAAGAATTCTGGACTTTGTCTTCATTACAATGTGATGCTCCATTGTCACTTGGCGGATGGACAAAGGTGGATACATATGATAGGGAAGTCAGGAGTGACTGTGTACCAATTTCACTAGTCAAGTTTCTAAAAGAAGCACAGGAAGTGGTTAAAAAATGGGTTTAAATTTTTGTGAAATTATAAAATATTATTCAAGTGTAATGGAATCTAGTTGCATTTTTGAAATTTAGTAATTTGAACTAACGTTCAAGGCATTTCCTCTACGAGTTTTAAGCTAATTCTCAACCAATGGGATTGGTGTGGGGTCTTCAATAATATGGACCCATCCATGTTTATAATGTGGCAAATTGTGATGCAAGAGAATACTCATAGAACCCTTGTGACACTTAACTCCCTCTAATTTTTTTTTTTATGATGCTTAAATTATAATTCTTTTATTTTTTTATGCTAAAATATATGAAATGTAAGGTTACCAGGGCCCCATAGACATAAAAATTGAAAAACTTAAGGGTGGAGGGCATGTAGCCCCCTTTACCACACATCCATTTAAAGCACAACCCTTAATGAGGTTTTTGAAAGTTTGGGTCTGCTCTTGGACCTTTGGAAAATTTTCTTCATTAAAGCTTTAGTATTTATTATAGATATAAAATTTTTTATATTTGGTTTTAAGTTTTTCACGACTTTGAGAATTTGTTTCACTATTGAAGTGAATGCAGAAAATATTTGTTTGAAATATCTATCTGTATTGCTTTTTGTCTAGTTGATTTGTTTGATGGGTCCCATCTACTGGTGGATCTAGTCCTCTTAAATGTTTGCGAGTTAAGATTTCTTTTTTGTAATGTAACTCAGTGCATGTTGTGGTGGACTGGTGGTATGTCCCATAGTTTTCATGGTGTCTAGGCGATCCAACTTCCAAGGCACTGGCGGAGGCCTGGAAGCAAGGCAAAATCAACAAGGTCACCAAAATGTCCGAGGCAACCAAGGCGCCTGGATACCTAGGGGTTGCCTTTACAACTATTACTATGTCCCACCTTAAAGTCCGATATCTTATCCGTCATGCTCATTTGATTTTCTTGTGGTGATCCTTTGGTGGTGTTGCAAATTCTTTCTCCTTAGTAAATTCACCAATTCATATCTGCCCCCTCCCCACCTTGAAGAGGGAAAAAAAAGAAAGATCATAATCATCATATTAAGGTGGATGCGAGGTTAGCCAACTACATTGGAGATAGAATTGGCAAAAATTGTACTATGCAAGGTTACCTAGTATATCTCTAGAGCATAGTTGTCGAGGTGTCTAGGCGACCCAAGGCGTTAGAGAGGGTAAAAAATCAAGGCGACCAATGCGCCCAAGGCGCCTGGACACTGACGCCTTGACAACTATGCTCTAGAGTTACTTGCATAATTTTGTTACTTTGTTATTGGTGGCCGTTAATTGTCGGTGTTTCCCTTCTGAGGCTCTGGTCTACTTTCTGTTATGTTCTTTTAGTCAGCTATAGAGCTAAAATGGGCAGTTAGGGTTTAGGTTTGGGTATGAAATCTGGAACTGAAGTTGACCAATGGAAATGAACTTGTAGAATGAGATAAGACAGAAACAAGGAAATTGAATTGACAGAAATAGGGCTCGGTTGGGAGAAAAATATCTTTTTATCTGGGGCGTGGATTGGGTTGAAATTCAGCTGAGTGGCAGTCTTAGATGGGTAGGAACTTATTGTGATGCGATCCCCCTCTTTGTTTTTTCATTTATGCTACAATCGCTGAATTCCTCTATATCGAAAAGGTGTCTCTTCCTATTTAATTTCTCGCCTATCTTCTTTCATCTCTATCGGAGGGATATTATTGGTCCAATCAGAAATAATTCTATTATTGATCTATCTTCAATTCAATATAGATAGATATATACTATATAAAATATCCAAGCCTTTCTTCGTCCCATTTTTCTGAGCTGTTTGGAATATTTGAAAGATCAAAGGGCGTACCCAGTGCAAGAGGCTCCCACCACTGCAGGGTCTGGGGAGGTGTCATAGTGTACGCAGCCTTACCCCCACTTCGCTGAGAGGCTGTTTCTGACTTGAACCCACGACCATTAGGTCACAATGGAGCAACCTTACTGTTGCGTCGAGGCCTGCCCTCTTTGGAATGCTCAAACGATCAATTATATTTTTTCTACATTTCTGAATAAAATCGAAGGAGCCTCATTATGATTTGGATTGCATCCTTATCCTTAATTTTGATTACTTATCTTATATTCTTATCCGTTCCTTAGGGTTGATCTGCTGTTGCTATAAATATGTGATTGCTATAAATCTGTGATTTCTCCTGTTTCCATTTTTTTGTTAGAACTCAGATTTCCCTACTTTGTTTTGTTTGGATCCATGCTGTCCATATTACTTAAATACTCTTTAACTGTCACCTGCTGATACGTGCTTGAAACTATTGCAAAGGGGGAGGGCAGAGGGATAGCTCAGTTTCATGGTGACTGGGCTATTCTTCTGCCCTCCCCCCACTCAGTTTCAAGCATATATTCTAATTTCTATAATTTTTATAATATAAATTACTCTATATAATAAATAAATTTAAAATTAGAAAAAAAATCTGTTATGGCTTACGGCCCTAACTAGGGAAGGGCAAAAGATGGATTTGAAGTTAGGGTTGGAGCTAGGGTTTAATGGCTGGGTTTATGAGGAACAGGTGAACAAGGATGAAGGGTGAGGTTAGAGGGAAAACAGAGTTGAATGTCTGAAGATATGGCCCGTTGCAATTTGCCGGAAAGTGGTACAAAAACAGGGTATCCACAGGGTGTGACTGATTGATGGGGTTCTGAGTGACTGATTCTCAGGAACTAAGATTGAGTAGCAGTGTTTTAACCAGCAGCAATTGTGGAGACCAAAATCCCCCTGAATAACCAGGGGAATATACCCTCAGACTTGAAGAGTATCCACTCAAATCCGCACTGTGAATCCACAGAGATTCGCAGCTAATCAGTATTTTTATTGATGAAACTATGCATTACAACAGGCATTTGATCTCTATTTATAGAGCAGTGATCAGCCCAGTTGCTTGAGTCCCAACCATAAAACTTTCCAAAACTGACTAATGAAGCGAAAGTTAGAAACTTAGAATTTATTCTAATAGATCTGCGATCGAACTTGTAGAACCTTATAATAGAAATAGAGACAACTACAAATCCAAAAATAGGAAATCTAGGTTGCCTTTACCGGAACTCTTCTAGAAGATTGCTAGCTGCTGGAAAGAGGCTAAGACAGGGGTTGAAATTTGGGATTTCCCCTTCCTCTTCCTACTGGCTGCATAATTTTTTCAACAAAATTCAATGTTCTTTAAAATGTCACATCTCCAAATATTCAAATAAGTTAACTAATTAGATAACAACTCTTCCTTTCTTTGCTCATGTTAATGTGTGGTTTCAAACTACAGTATAAAGGGAGTCAGTCTATAAAAGCCAACTGCCAGTAATTTTACAAATGAGCGGTGCTGATGGCTTATTCCAATTCATCCTAGGGAAGGATAAAATGAACTTCCTAGTGACACTTAAATTTTTAAAGATAGGATTTAGTGATGTACATGCTGTGTCTAGATCTGAACAAGACCCCTCTCATTTTTTTTCTTCCAAATAGTATTATCTTGAACATTTTATCAATGTTTTTTGTCTAATCTAATAACTCTAGTTGGTTATTGCCATAGTTTGTTTAATATTTATTTTTGTGATAACTGTGAATTTCTTTTTCTTTTGGCTCGGGATGGGGGAAATCGGCAGTGGATGGGTCAGTATGTAATTTTACCTTATTTTTGTGCCTTGTATGGTTATTGATTCTCTGATTGCTATTCTGAAGACTTGAATCTTCAAGAAGGCATTACTGTACCAGCTGGAGCAATTATGGTGGTCCCCGTACAGTTGGTGCAGATGGATGGATCCCATTGGGGGAGTGATGCAAACCAGTTCAATCCATATCGGTTCTTATCAAAGGCTGAACAGGGATCTGATTCAGTGCCTCTTTCTCCTCTTTCTCCATTTGCAGGTCGACCCTTGTTTTATCACCAATGTTGTCTGTTCTACTCGTCATAAATGTAGCTTTTAATGTGTTAATACACTTGAATTTTGTTCAACTTCAGGTTTTCATGGTTATCCTTCCTGTCCATATTACTTAAATACTCTTCAACTGTCACCTGCTTATACATGCTTGAAACTATTGCTTATTCAGTTATTCTGTGGTTGATTGCTTAAAGGGCACATGTAAACCTATTTCCTTACCTGTCTATTAATGATTACCAAATGATCACTGAAGATACTTCTTGTCCATATTACTTATATACTCTTCACTCACCTGGCTTGTTGTAGGAACTTTTATTTAAAGTACCTTTATGATCACTGAAAAATTGCCTTTTCATTGTTCAATATGGTTGGCAAATAGTTGTCTCAGTTGTGTTTTTTACTAATTTCTGTTTACTAAACTACCTATTTCCTTACCTGTCTATTAATGATTATCAAATGATCACTGAAGATACTTCTTGTCCATATTACTTAAATACTCTTCACTCACCTGGCTTCTTGTTGGAACTTTTATTTAAAGTACCTTTATGATCACTGAAAAATTGCCTTTTCATTGTTCAATATGGTTGGAAAATAGTTGTCTCAGTTGTGTTTTTTACTAATTTTTGTTTACTCCCTATAATGGGGAATAAGGAAGCCCCATCATGTCCTCGCACCATTTTGAGGGTTTGTCTGGTCTTTGCATCAATCTTAAAAAATCCCACTTATTCTTAGCTGGGGTTTCTGATGCTGATAAGGCTACCTTCCTTTAGATGACGGGTTTCTCTCTTGGCTGCCTTCCAGTCAAATATATGGGGCTTCTTTGATTCCAGCTAGGTTAACTGCTCATCACTGCACTCTAATGCTTGATCCTATCTGTAAAAGGTTTCAATTGTGGGAAGGTAAACTCCTGTCATATGCAGGGCGGCTTGAGTTGATCCGACCAATTCTCCAATCCTCCTACATATATTGGAGTGGTGTCTTCGGGTTGCCGCAATCTATACTATCAAGGCAATGGAATCTCTAATGTGTGCATTTCTTTGGAAAGGAGCTGAAACATTCAGTTTTCTCCATCCTATTAGCTTGGTTGCTTCTTGTCTCCCTATGGAAGAGAGAGGTTTTGGTTTATGAAGGATCAAAGAGGCTAATACTGCAGGCATTCTCAAATTTATATGGAAAATTCTGTCTAAGGACAATATGAGTCAACAAGCTTGTTTTGTCTTCAAAATGACTCACTTTGGATAGTTTCCCCTTCCTCTGATTCTTCCTGGGTCTGGCATAAGATTCTGCAGTTCAGGCCTATTGCTCTTGGGGCTATCTCTTCTAAGATTGTTGATGGGGTCTTTATGTCTCTCTGGCTATATAATAATTGGCATCCTATGGGAGTTCTTTTTTCAGTTGTGGGTGGTAGAGCCATCTACTCCTCGGGTGTCTGCAAGCAAACCTTGATGGTAACTATCATTTCCATGGTAACTGGGCTATCCCTCTCCCTCCCCCCTTGCATTATTGGCTATCTAGAATGCCTTGCCCCCCCTCCCCTTGGGGTCGAGATCTTCGGGTGATACAGTTGTTTGGATCCCTTATTCTTTTGGCCTCTTTAGCTCCTTCTCATCTTGGGACTACTTTGAGAGTTCGTGGCCCTATTGCTCCTTGCTGTAAGATTGTGTGGTTTAAAGGTCACATCCCCCGCCATAGTTTCACTGTATGGAGAGCCTTTTCTAATTGTCTTCCGACACATCTTTTATCTTCGTCTGTTGCTTGTCTCCCCTTCTTGTGCCTTATGTTGGAATGGTGTGGAAGATGTCGACCACCTATTCTCTTGCCCTTTCGCCTCCACTGTTTGGCAGAGGGTTTTGAGCTATTGTTGGCCATGTAACAGGAGAATTTTCGGCCCCTTGCAAGGGAGTGGATTTGGGTGGATATGAATTTTGCCGGGAAATGTTTCTGTTATGTTATCGGCAAGCTCGCCTTTGGTGCTACTTTATCTCATATTTTGATGGAGCACAATCTTCACAGATGGACCTTCAACTCTTGTTCCTTTGACAAGATTTGGAAAGCCATCTACTTTGATGTTGGCTCTAAGCTCCATATGTTCTCCCATCTTAATGTTTCTGACTCCCCAAGGAACATGCTTATTATCGTCTCTTGGGGTTTGTCCTTGTCCTTGCTGCAGCCCTCCGTCTCTCTCTCTTGATGGTTGGGCGTGGCTTCGTCTTTTTTTTTTTTTCTTCTCTCTTCTCTTGTATTTCTTCTTCTCCTCTTTGCGGGGTATTTGGTAATGAATTTTTGTTCACCCAAAAATAAAAGGGAATTCCTCGCATCTTTTTCTATTTGTGCAGTTGTTATCATTATTACTATAATGACCTAGATTGAGTGTTTTTGAATTGAAGAATTTGTAGGTTGTTAATTTGAGAACCTAGCATTGATTTTATTTGAGGGTAGAAAAGTATCCTATTAAATTTGAGTAGAAACACATTTTTAAAGGGTAACATATTGATCAAAATCAGATATGTACTCTTTTTTTAAATATAATAAAGCATAGGAGGCAGCTGAGAACAAAGATGAAATACAAGACTGAATAGATCAAATTGATTGGCCTAAATCAGCTAGTTTGGATAATTTTAGACAGTAGTGGCCATTAGAACTCAGTTCATAGACGGGGAGAGAGTCTGGGGTGTATGCTAAGCCAAATCATGGTCTGATATGTCTTCCATAAGATATGTTTTAATCTTAATTGTATTTTAATTTTAGGCCCAGTTTTATTCATTTTTGAAATTATTGTTTTGCCACTAATTCATAGGAGTTTTTGTTCAAGTTGATTAGTAGGGTTTTAGGCCTTACCGTGGACTATGTAAAGTTGTAGAAAACTGTATATGACATTCTTCATTTTAATATATTAGCCACCGATTTGCTTTTCTACCCTACAATTCTCTAGAGTCTGAGTTTTTGGTTACTATTTTGTTTGATTCAATTCTTTAGATAGTAGTTCTACTTGTTTTTTCTGTTATTCTCGCATAGTGACTACATCAATGATCCCTGCATAAACATTCTTGGTATTTTCTATTCCCAGGTGTTGGAGAGAAACTTAATGCAGCAGATGTGCCATTTGTATTAAATGACCCAAATGCAAATGCAGCATTTCTTCCTTTTGGTTCTGGGACACGAGCCTGTGTTGGACAGAAAATTGCAATACTAGGAATTACGACATTATTCGCATCTTTGCTTAAACAGTATGAGGTTTGTCCTACACACTTGTTTGTTCTTATTCTGTTCATTACCTGAATTGCCTTATTGTCTATGGTGAGCTACAAAACTGTTGTATTTTCACCACAATTGCATCCCATAGTCTCTCTGTGGCAAACATGCATCTGGAGACCATGCATACACGTAGACATATTGTCTAATGGCCAATATAATGTGATCATAGTTGACAAGGTGTGCTAGTGGTTTTCCCCCTTATCCCTTATATCTAGTATAGACACATCATAAACATCATAACTCATAAGTATATTAACAGCCAATTGAAGAAACCAGCAGTTACATAGAAATTACCTTCTATTGTAAAATTGACCGATTGTTCACAACAAACTAGGAGTAAAAACCAGAAGTTAAATATAAATTGAACAAAGAAGATATTTCAATAATTCAGTTCAATTATATTTGATATGTTAGATTGGATCAAAATTGATTCAAGTAGATAATTAGCAATAAACTATAACGGTATAGCCAGATACAACAGTATCGCAGGCGTTATAATCTTGTACACTGCCAAAATAAAAAGGTTAGGAAAACAATTTATATGATACAACAAAAACAAAAGCGCCCGCCCTGCCACCTAGATGGACCAAGGCGTCCAAGGTGATGCCCAGGTGGCGAAGGCGGTCACCTTACCTACATCCAGTAAGGCGAGGCATCGCCTTGACACCCTGAAGGCACCTGGACACCTAGATGACGCCTTGACAACAATGAATGTGATATGGGCTTGACACTGAATCCCAGTTTGTGAATTTTGAAGCTGAAATTGGGTGATATGGATAGTGTATGACTGCTATACAAGTAATAGATTAATATTTGAAGACAATATGATAAGTTTTATGTAAGTACAGAATTGTTAAGTTGTTAATAGATTGTTGACAGCCAAATTTTTATGTAGCATCCTTTCTCTTTTGCTGGTGTCTGTCATGTTGATTTATAGATAAATCATGTGACATAGGACAGCCAATGATAACCCAAATACAAGGACTCATGCTGGCCATCTTTGTTCTGGTTTCCTGTTTATGTGTATTTACACATAAGCCCTTGTAATAAGACAAACATGACACAAACACTCCTTGCAATTCTACTTCTCTTGAGGATTTAGTTTTTAACACTCCCCTCAAGCTATAGCATAAATATCACCCGTGCTCAGTTTGGAACAACCTTGAGGAAAGGTATTCCAAAACAAAGCTTTAGTAACCATATCACCAAGTTGATTAGCAGAATTAACAAGAGTGGAAATCTGTTTCTGCATCACAACATCTGGAACAAAATGACAATCAACCTCTACATGCTTGGTCTACTCGTGGAAAATAGGATTACTAGCAATATAAATAGCAACCTTTTTTTGGGTGAATAAATAATCTATTACCAAAGCCTGAGGGGGCAGGAGGGAAAGAGGGGGGGGGGAATATACAAAGGAGAGAGAGAGAGAGAGAGAGAGAGAGAGAGAGAGAGGGGGAAGAAACAGACCCCAGACCCAACTAGGGGGGTATGGGGTCGTAAAAGAGCACTATCTAAACCCCAGGATACAACAATATGCCTGTTCCTTGGGGAATCCAAAAAAGTCTTATGAGGCAAAAAACTAAGCTTAATGGAGACATCCAAAAAGATGGCTTTCCTAATCAAGTCAAAGGAACGAGAGTTGGAGGTCCATCTCCTAAGGTTCCTCTCCATCCAAATGTGGTAAAGAGCTGCACCAAACACAAGCTTTCCAATAGTGTCGCAGATAGAGCAGCCAGGGTAAGTCATGACCAGCCAGAGCCACTCTCGAGCGAAAGTTAGGGGTCTCATGCTGCAACTTGATTGTCACAGGACATATCAATAGGTTTGTTGACTGGAAATCCAAGCTCCTGAACAAGAGATTTCAGCCATGTTGCAGTATGTGTTATGGCTCTATAGTCTATACTCAGCTTCTGCACTAGACATAGCGATTGTAGTTTGTTTCTTACTCCTCCAAGTGTCCAGATTACCACCAATAAAGGTATAATAAGCAGTTGGAGACCTATCACATTATCTCCAGCCCAGTCAGCATTAAAATAACCAACAATATCCATGTAATTATAACGTTTATAAATAAGACTTTTTTTGGAGCACCTTTGAGATATCTCAAGATACGACACACTGGTTCCAGTGAATTTTCTTAGGACTTTCCATGAATTGATTAATAACACAACTATAAAAGATATGTCAAGTTGAGTGATAGTAAGGTAAATGAGTTTACCAACCAACCTTCTGTATTGGTGTTTGTCCACAAAATCCTTACTTACCACTGGACCCGAGTTTCAGATGAGGATCCATGGGGATGGGGGTATCAAAAAGCTTAGAGCTTAACATAGTGGTCTCAGCAAGAAGGTCTAGCACATATTTTCTTTGAGATAGACGAATACCCTTCCTGCTTCAAACAACTTCAATACCTAGAAAGTACCTAAGAGCTCCCAAATCTTTTGTTTAAAACTGCTGCTTCGAATAATCCTTGATCTGTTCAATGCCTGCTAGATCTTTACCAAAGATGATAATGTCATCAACATAAACAATTAACACAATCACCTTGGAACCATGGTGACGAACAAAAATTGAATGGTCAGAGTAGCACTGTGTAAAATCATTACCAACAACAACCTTGCTGAACTTGTCAAACCAGGCTTTGGGGGATTGCTTAAGACCATAAACAACCTTGTGAAGTTTACACACTTTCTGTGCACTCTCCTCAGCAACATACCCAGGAGGGTTTCTCAATATAAACTTCCTCATTTAAATCACAATTTCAGCATAGAAAAAGACATTTTAATGTCAAACTAATATAAGGGCTAGTCAAGGTTGATGGCCAAAGAAATAAGAGCATGCACAGAGTTAAGAATGACTACAGGAGAAAATGTCTCAAAATAATTAACACTATGTCTGAAATGTAGCCTTTGGCAACTAGGCTTAGCTTTAAGACGCTTAATGGTGTGCACCTAACAACACTTCACAAGTTCCTTACCTGGAGGCAAATCAATAAGATCTCATGTCTGACGACTAAGAAGAGCATCCATCTCGACATCCATAGCCATTTTCCACCCAAAATAAGAAAGAGTCTCTTGAATTCTATTTTGGTTCTTTTCTTCTTTGTGCTTCGATCTACCTCAGGTAACACATAGTAAGAATAGCATACCCCCAAAATGTCTTAGGAACATTCATGTGAAATAATAATGATCTAGCAATTTCTAATGAATGACGAATTTTCCTTTTTGCAATCCCATTCTGTTGAGGGGAATATGAACTTGTTTGATGAATAATACCATGCTCGGAACAAAGTAAAGAAATGTGATTTCGAGTATATTCAAAAGCATTATCAGAATGAAAGACTTTTAAACATATACCAAATTGAGTTGTTATTTCATTATATGATTGTTTAAAGACTGAAAAAAAATCACAAATACAACAAAGTCAAGCGAGAATGATCATCCACAAAAGTAATAAAATAATAACAATCATACCAATATTGAACTCTACAAGAACCCCAAATATCTGAATGAACTGAAGATAATATGGACAGACTCCTAGAAAAACCACGAGGAAAAGAAGAACGATGATATGTGCCTAGTTCATAAGTTTCACATTCAGTATGTGAAACAAACTTGCAACTGGGAACCATTTGCTGAAGCTTGGAGAGAGACAAGTGATCCAACCGAAAATACCATTGAAGAGGGGAAGAACTATTGGAAGCAATAGATGCAAGTATGCAACTATAGAAATGGAAGCCCCATCAATATAGTATAAACCATTTTCATTGCACACTCCAATTATCCTCCTTCCCTGGAGATCCTGAAAAACACAATGAGAGGGTTAAAAGATAACAAAACAGTTTAGTTATTTGGTTTATTGACTAATAGAGAGAAGATTCAATGGTAATTGTGGTACATGAAGTATAGGAAAAAAAGATAGAGAAGAATTGGGAGAGACTACACCATGACATAAACTTGAGTAGGAGAGCCATCAACAAGAATGATTTTAGATGGATGACAAGACTTCTGAAAAAAAGTGAACATATCTGGCTTACCAATCATATGAGAAGATGCACCTGAATCAATAACCCAAGCAAAAAGAGACGAAGAGGCTAGGATCCAGCTTTACATGTATGGGCTATAATAGTAGTGGATGAGGATGTGAAAGATCGAGTCTCAAGTTGCTGGACTCGTTTCAACAGCTTGTGATAATAATCATGAGACATGGTAACTGATTTACTTGAACCAGATGCAGAAACAGGATTAGTATCGGTAGACGTCTCCATTTCAGAATTACCATCATCCATGGATGTATTGGCCCATTGCATCGCCTATTGAGGCTTACTGTACTAAACCAATTCTTGACAACTGTATGATTATTTGTATCACAGTGGATACACTGACAAAATTTGATTCGATTGCTGGCCCCCATGACCACCACCAGTACCACGTCCTCGATCTCCCCCCTGAACCACAACCCCTTCCAAGAAATCCAGAACCATGGCCTTGACCACTACTTCCAGCCACCAAAGCAGTACTTTCCTTTAAAAAAATGTGTGATTCATATTTTGTGAGGGAGGGAGACACAATACGCTGAATGCGATAAAATACCTTCATTCATATAAGAACCTTTTCTCCAGCAAGAATTTGACTTTTTATAGGCTGCAAGTCAAATTTTAAACCAGTTAAAAACTTAATCCATTTGAAATTCATCCCGTTGAATGTTTAGCAGTTCCAAATCAGTAGTGATATGATAAACATTCAGTTCCTCCCACAAGCCTTCGAGTGCACTGTAGTAATCACCCACAGACTTGTCACCTATAAAACTAAAAATCTTCTCATACAAATCATATACTCATGACATGTTTTTGTCATGAAAAAAGCTTTTCTTAATATCATCCCAAACTTCTTTCTCTGTAATATAAAATGTAACATTAGCAGCAATAGAGGATTCCACACTGTTCCATGACCAAACTACTAGTGTATCATTTTCACACATCTAATCATCATAATGTTCAGTATCTATAGGTGGGGGTAATGAACTTAATTACTTCAGTTTCCCTTTGCATTAATGTAAACTTTCACAGCTTGTTCCCATAGTAAGTAATTATAGGCACCACTCAGTTTTATAGCTGTGATTTGAACATTAATGTCATGCATCAATTATGTTACACAGAAGCCCTTATTATAAGACAAACAGGACACGAACACCCCTTGCAGTTCTACTTCTCTTGATGATTTAATTTTGAACTTGTTATATGACAAACAAGACACGAACACCCTTGCTGTTCTACTTCTCTTGAGGATTTTATTCTTGACAAGTGCTATTGAGATTGTTGCACATTAGGCTCATTAGCCACCTAGCAACTGAGGTGCAAGGTGGGACGTGGACTAGATGCAATTTCTTTGAGGTGTATATAACGTATGGACATATGATACACTTAAACATGATATGATCATAACTTTGCATTATTATACCAAATTACTAGCAGTCAGAAACAGGATACAAACAATGGGTCAGAGAATAAAGTTTAGGTTCTATAACATATGGCTAATGTGCAATTCCCAGAGTAGTCTCTATTTACCAACCAGAGCAAACTCCTAGGGATTCAATGGTCAAACAAAGAGATAGAACTATAGAGGCACACAAATACGTCTTAGTGGAGTAGTGCAGAGGTGCAACGGATGCACCTCATGTTCATGCCACAAGGCAATGCCTTAGGCGTGCCTGTTAGTAACAGTAACTTGCAGAAACAATGATTAGAGTATGGAGTTGAGAGAAAAAAGCCTGTTATAAGTGCAACTTGTGAAAACAGTTGAATAGGAGTAGGGATCTATAAAGAAGAAGGCCTGCAATTTGTTATTATTATTATTTTTTGGTGTGATGAAGGCCTGTCAACAACAGTAACTGTCTAAAACAATTGACTAAAAATTGGGCATAGGGAACAGAAAAAAATCGAAGTACAATCACATAGGTTTCATGAGCAATCACACAAATGGAGAAGCATTCTCCAAAGAAATGGGAAAACATTCCATTCATCATTGTGAGTTGAAGTACATTGATTACATATATACTCCTACTAATAAAGACTTAAAACAAAATATCATCGTAGAATTTCTCTAATCAACTTGTTATTCTGTTATTGGTATTGTTGGGAAAGAAAATAACCATTTCAAATGACACCCAAATCATGAAAATTGAAGTATTTTGATCCTCACAATTGGTCTAAAAAGTGAGTAGTAATAGCCCGATAATCGATAGAGGCTTAAAAAATTTAACAAATAAATAATACAGATTATAAAAATTAATAAAATGTGGAAAAGCAGAATAAACCCAAGATAATATTAGCTTATTAGATTCAAATCTATTCCTATTATTAAGCCCAGGAAATGAATAACACCCCTATGCCCAGATTTAGTAGAAAACTGGTAACCCATACAAACTTTTGACTCTCTAGGAGTGTTATGTGGGTCCTGGAAGAAATCATACCTTCTTTGCAGTTTCTTTTTTGAATCAGCATGACTTTTCTTCCCGCTTACAGAGATGCTGATAGTACTTTGTTAACTTCCTTTTTATTTGTGATGATTAAATAATTTATGATGGCAAGTTATATTGAATGATGGGAAGAAAACTATGCTTATTGTAGAAATTTGATACTGCATGTGTAGCTAGTTCACCTACTACTGTAACAAAAAATTCTTCTCTAATTGTTGTATCCACATCCGAATTGCAGATAAAACTTCATCCAGGTTCAGAGAATGATCCAAAGCCAACGATGAAAAACTGTGTTCTTCAGCCTCTTCCAAGTCCTAAGATTATCTTTGTAAGAAGGAATGACTGAAAAGTGAAGACCAAGGACTTGTATGGATACAGAGTTATTACTTGGATTTTGGTTTTTTACTGGTTATAGTGCCAGGATATGGATCGGAGAGGTATTTCCTTCTCTTTCGTTTTAGTGCCCAAAGAGTGAGGATCTCTTATCTCTGTGTTTAATAATTGTGTTTTTCCTTCCTGTTTTTATTGGCTCCTGTGTGGTTTACTATTAGAATTGCAATACTTTTGACACATTTGGGAGCTGTTATTACAGAGGAGCTGTCTTTATGGGTTTTTTCCCCCTTCTTTCTTTTTGGAAGGTATGTTGTTTGTGTTGTATTTTGTATGTTTTTTTCTCCTTTGGGAGTTTATGTAATTTTGTGATTTCATATAAATAATGAAAACACAAGTATTTTACATTAACAAAATACTTTCTGTTGCTTCAATAGTAGAAATTATGTTCCAATTCTATTTCCTAGGTTGAATTTTGTTTACGCGCGGAACGACTGTCCAGGACAAACCCTGAGCTGATTGACCAAAATGGCTTAATGATATCATAAGCCTCTTTTTTTATGTGTGTGTTTGTGTGACTCAGCAACTGTCCAGGACAAACCTTAGCTGAATTGCTGCTTGTATTGGCAAAAAGTAAAGTGCAATGCATATTGGTGTGCACAAGTGACTAGAATTGACACATGACAATCCAAAGAGCATGCTATCGATCCAATGGTAGCTTTTAAATTTGTCGATCTGAATCAGTTTGATTTACGCCATATTTAATTTGTGTGAGATTAACTAGGAGAGACATTTGAGAGTTGTTGAGGTTCACTAGGCTTCATAACTCCATTATCCAACTAATGCAGGTGATTAAGAAATTTTTATAGGCAAGTGATGTGTATTATTAATACATTCACATTACCTAATTTTAGGTTCTAACATAACATTTAAGGATTAATACTTGCTTACTTTTAGGACATTATCTCAACCCCAAAATTTATGTATGAGGACTACATGATTGAGAAGGATGAATGTAAGGTACAAGTCAAGCATGTGATTTATTCATTTCTTGTCATTTATTTTGATTTCTCCTGCAATATTTTTCCAATGGTTGACTTGGTGCATTTAAGTGCTTTAATTTGTAGCTTTCAATGTATGAGAAAGCTAAGTAGTATGTGATTTGAAATTACCAAATTGCCCTATTTCGAGCCTTATAGGTCTTATTTTACACCCAAGTGTTAGAATAATCCAACAGTTTTAGTAGCAATAGGCGGCAAAGTCGCTTTGTTACCTATTCCATTAGGAACTACAGATTTTTTGGTACATCATATTCATGCATTTACGATCAATGTGATAGTATTAATATTACTGAAAGGTTTTCTATTAGCTCATAGCTCTCGTTTGGTTGTAAATCAGGGGTGGTCTTAGACCAGCAACAAGAAAATGTTGGTAGTAGATCACTAACGTGGAACGGTGGTCTACGATCAATAGTGATGTTAAAAAAAAAAAGTTTGAAAATTACCAAATTCCCCCTTCATTTTAAGACAATTTTACGTGAACGTATGCAATCCCACTGAACAAGTGTTTTTAAGATACCCGGATTTATTCTCAATTTTTTTAAATAACAATTGATTCTTTCCAATTCGTTCGACATTAGAGAGATGATGTGGTAATTCTAATTGTTGGATAGAGAGTTTATTGTTCAGTTGCATGTGTGACATTTCGGATCCTAATTCAATCAAATACCCTCTGGGTATGTGTTCCCATGTATATCCATGCATGTTTTCATTAACTTGCACTGGTCTGTATTGGTTGAACTTGTGCCACCTGATCTGATAGATACTCGAAACCGAAAGTATGAACCAATTGAAGTATGCCTTTTTCTAATTTATGAGAAAGAAGACAAGCACTAATAGAAAAGAAAATTAGGTACATAATCAGTCTAAAAGAGATTGTTTCCTACTACATTGAGCCTCTACCACTAATTTATGTGCTATAGGAATATATAATCTATCCTGTTTCTTCAAAATATATGTTACTAAGGCCCTGTTTGTTTGACGAGGAGAATGGGATGAGAATGTTGTGGGAGTGAGTTCCACAGTGTAGTGGGTTAGGAAATAGAGATAGCATAGGGGTGGGATTTCAAGTGTCATGTCAACAGACAACATTTAATGGTGTTGCCTGATCTTTTGTAATTTCTCACACCCCAAGTTAAACAAACAAGGTTGGAGTGGAATTTTGAAGTGCCATATGAAATAACAAGTAATTGAGAAGATTGCAAAAAAAGAAAGATCAATTCTAGATATGTGAGGAGGATGAAAAAAACAATTTTAAATTTGGGTGAACCTTGGAGGTACCCCATCCTCATTCCAAAAGATCTACTGCCCAAATTCGTTTTGAAAAAGGACAAGCAAAAATAAGATTCCATTAGGTTTCTCTTTCAAGACCACAAAAATTACATACATCATTGATGGGGGGAGGAAGACCCTGAGTTTAGTAGTTTACTATTAGTGTGAAGGCCATCATTGAAAAGGTTCCAAAGGAGGAGAACCTTAAATTGAGGGTGTATTGTAAGTTAAAAGTATACCTTTTTAAAATAAGTATCTATCTCTCTTTCATTATGTCTATCTATTCCATTAATTTTCACACATTTTATTAAATTGAGATATTTTCCTACTGACATCCATAAGGTAAGACAAGGAGAATAAGATAAAGAACAATTAAAAGAAAGTATCAAGTTTCAAAAACACTTATAGAGGTGTTATTCAGACACTCTCTTTACCGAATTATCCAAGAAATAACAAGAAGAATCTATTTATTTATTTAAGAAGGTTTGGGTGGGTTAGAGAGCTCAATCCGTACCAGACCTGGATAATTGCCAACCGGGCCAAGTTGGGTATTGGTTGGTAAGCTTGTCGTCACCCCCACAAGAAATAATGAGAATAAATCATAAGTTCTCGTGGAGTGGTAAGAGTTAGGTCTTTCTTTTTTCGTTTTTATTTATTGCTTCTTTTCATCGTCAAAGTGGTTGGAAGGGACACCTATCTTTATCTCACCAACCTCACCAACCCCATGTGGGCCCATCTCTCCATTTTCTCCATATCCTTTTTTTGGTTTGGTAGAATTCATATTCTTATCCCCACCTCAGCATCTTCCCATCACTACATCAAGAAAAGGGGAAAAGTTATACCAAAAAAATGGAAAAGACAAAAATACCCACTAGGTCAAATACTTATTAGACTTCCTTGTTTAGACTATCAATTGAGGAATGTGAGGGTAGAAACGAATTTTTTCTGATGGACGTGAGCCCCTCATGGATGACAGATTACATTCATCTAAAATCCACCGATCGAAAATAGGCCAAACTATCCTATACGTCATAGACAAAACCCTCGTTGTCAGGAAATCAGATGGACCCCAATTTGAGATACATTATTTTGGGTTGGCCATAGCTCACTCATTATTAAACCAAACATGCACATAGTGAGGAAAAATCAGTGGGCTTTGAAACAAATATGACCCATCCATGGTTTTAGGTGTTTGATTCGCATTTACTGTATTGATCGATCCAAATCGAATGATCGATATTTGCACTCATTGATCCCTGTTCCATCGATGATACGATATTGTTCATTTTAACTAGATGGCCTCACTGCTTTAAAATGTGTCATATCAAATAAGGAAATCATAACATATATGCGCATTCCATGATACATCCATAGACGATGTGAGACTTTCCATGGTTTTACAATATACGGATCCAAATCGATATCGGCTTTTAAAACCATGGGCCCACCAGGACCTCCAACGTATGAGATTCCTCGATCATAATTAAAAGTCTCATCTTTCAAACAAGTGTCAATAAGAGTTACTATTGACCCTTCACCAACCGTAGAAGAACCAAAAACCCCCCAACCCGAAATACAGATTATATAAAACCGTTTTAAGTTTTGTTGAGACGTAAATAAAAGGCACCCAAAATAAATCAGTAATTCCAAGCCTCTCACCAACTCCTACCCTATTCTTCTTCTTCTTATATCCACCATTTCTCCACTTCTTTCGATCAAAACCTTCCTACCTTCAATACCCTCCACCCATGGCTTTAACCCAGATATCTCCTCTTATCCCTATAGCCATTATTTTCTTCTTCCTCTCTTACAAGCTCTATCAACGTTTAAGATTTAAGGCTCCACCAGGGCCAAGACCATGGCCGATCGTCGGAAACCTTTACGACATAAAACCGGTGCGATTCCGGTGTTTCGCCGATTGGGCAGAGGTTTATGGACCAATCATATCGGTTTGGTTTGGTTCGACTTTAAATGTGATAGTATCGAATACAGAATTGGCTAAAGAAGTTTTGAAGGAGAAAGATCAACAATTAGCAGATCGACACAGGAGTAGATCTGCAGCTAAGTTTAGCAGAGATGGACAAGATCTTATTTGGGCTGATTATGGACCCCACTATGTTAAAGTCAGGAAGGTTTGTACTCTTGAGCTTTTTACTCCTAAGAGACTTGAAGCTCTTAGACCCATTAGAGAAGATGAAGTTACTGCCATGGTTGAATCCATCTTCAAAGACTGCACCTCTCCTGGTATTTAATTATCTCTCTTCTTCTTCTTCTGGTTTCATTCATTCATAATTTCATGTTTTTTTTTTGGGTGTTTTTTAATTTTAAGTAAGGAATATATTCCATATCTTTTTTTTTGGTAGAATAATATATTCCATATCTTGAACCATTCAATTTTGGTAGCTAGATTTGAAATCTCTTGGATATGTTAACGGACTCAGAATCTGTTTTCTTCCGTTTTTGACTATTCTTCATATGGTATTTATAAAAATAAAAGGGAGAAGGAACGTTAACCGGTGATCCGCTAGCGTGGGTTTCATACCTAATTACAAAAAGCACCCTGTGACTTAAAAAATGACCATCATGCCCTGATGGGCTTTCTGCCTCTTTCTTGGGGGTAAGGCGGTCATTTGTAGTGGACAAAACGACTTCTCTATCTAGGCGTGGGAGCCACACAAGGTGTGCGATCAGTCTTAATTACACTGTGACCAAAGGAAGTTGGAATTTCCATCCTCCCATGTAAATTAAGAATACATGGATGGGATTATAGGGGCTGTCAATGGGTCGGTTTGGACCACGAGCAAGTCCAAATCATGATCCAATATGGGTACACCGTATCAGTTTCTTAGCAGTTTATTATTGGTTTGGTTTCAGTTTGTCATGTAAATATATTAATAAGGGGAAAAATATGCTTTTTATATGAATTTTAGGTTGCTATATGTTTTTTATCGGGTTATTTCGGTTTTGATCCGATTTTTTACATTTCGGTTCGAAACCTGTGTGGAATAGATTAATACTTCTTACTGGTAAAGTGAATCACATGGATTTCATGCCGGTTCATAAGTAATGAGTAAGCCACCCACCCATGTCTTCACGTTAAAATCGCATAAATCAAAGCTTTCAATTTTAAACTATAGAAAAAAAGTATAATTAAATTCCCGTGATTTTAAGAATCGGAATCGTATCAGCCTCGATCCGTTTTATACGGTATTCTGTGTTTTTGGCATTTTAAAATATGGTAAATTATATGGGAGAAATATTGCTACATATCCTTGTAAAAATTCCTTTATATCCTTACATAATAAACAGTGAGATTCATATTAACATTTTTCTTTTCTATTCTGACCATGGGGGTCCCATATGGATGGTATTATTTTTTAACCCTTCATTGGTTGTAGCGTGTAGGTTCCTTCTTACACTATCCTTCTAGGAACCTTTTTCCCAAATTATATATTTATGGGTCAAAAGACAATAAAATTATATATTTACTGTGTTTTCTTCTTTTCAATTTATGGACTACCCTTTACTCTTGAAAAACCAACTAAATGTTTCTTATCCCCATATATAATATTAAAGGAAGAGTTTTCTATCCGGAAGCGTGGCCTATGCCAATGCTCCCTGGGTGGGTGTAGCTCTCTCCTCCTCCAATGGGGGTAGAGATGTTATTTAATAAGGAGAGGAGAGAGATAGACACATGCGAGCACTGGCATTGGCCATGCTTTTAGACAAAAAAATATTTTTCCATAATATTATAATGATTATCATGTAGTAACCCCACAATCTAAGATCAAATGAGTAGTAACAATTTTTATTTTTTTGGTCTTTTTGGTAAAATATGAGTGGTAAACCCTCTGAAGTCTAGCTCGGGTGGTAAAGGATGTAGTGCAATGTCATAAGGTCCTCAGAACGAGCCTCCGCTATCTCCTGTTACATGAGTCTATGGGGGTGAGTCCGTGTAACCAGGGTTTACCCCTGGTCTGAACTGTAAAATCGAACAGGTTAGGGGGTTCCACGTTACTAAAAAAAAAAAAAAAATAGTGGTAACCATTGTCCCAAATCCCGATGTTAGACATGCCTCCAACCAATGATTTCAGGGCACATTAAAATACTTGACATGTGAGTAGAGACGTATAAGACGTATTCATAAAATTTGGACCCCAAATGATCTGCCATATAATATAGTAAATGTTGGATTTGTAAATGTATGTAATATAAGATTTGACAATGCAGATAACATTGGGAAGAGTTTGCTTGTGAAGAAGTACTTAAGTGCAGTAGCATTTAACAACATAACAAGGCTTGCTTTTGGAAAGCGTTTTGTGAATTCAGAAGGTATTATGGATGAGCAAGGTTTAGAGTTCAAGGCAGTAGTAGCCAATGGATTGAAGCTTGGAGCATCACTTGCCATGGCAGAACACATCCCATGGCTCCGATTTCTTTTCCCACTAGAAGAAGGAGCATTTGCTAAGCATGGAGCTCGAAGAGATCGACTTACTAGAGCTATCATGGAAGAGCACACGGCTGCCCGTAATAAGAGCGGCGACGAGAAGCAACATTTTGTTGATGCACTCCTCACTCTTCAAGACAAATATGATCTCAGTGAAGACACCATCATCGGTCTTCTTTGGGTATGTTATGTAGAACCAACCACCTTTCCATTTTAATAGCTCAGTGAGAAAGTTCAGTTTCAGGCTTTCAGCTAATCTAGTTAAGTTGGCCCAAAATACCAGTCAAGCCTTGATATGGGCTTGGGCAAGTAAAATGTTTGTTTGGGCTAGGCCTTGGCCTTGTTCTTGTTCTGGGCCTAAAAATCCAGTCCAACTATGTCAAAGTTACCCTTAAAATTTTTTGTATCTTCTTGCTATGTCTGTAGGATATGATAACTGCAGGAATGGACACCACTGCAATCTCAGTTGAATGGGCTATGGCAGAGCTGATAAAGAACCCAAGAGTCCAAGAGAAGGCCCAAGAGGAGCTTGATCGGGTTATCGGGATCGAGACGGTGTTGACGGAGGCCGACTTCTCTAGCCTCCCTTACCTCCAATGTGTGGCTAAGGAGGCTCTAAGAATGCATCCTCCAACTCCACTAATGCTTCCCCACAAAGCCAATGCCAATGTGAAGCTTGGTGGCTATGATATCCCTAAGGGAACAAACATTCATGTTAATGTTTGGGCTGTTGCTAGAGACCCGGCCGTATGGAAGGAACCATCGCAGTTCCGGCCGGAGCGATTCCTTGAAGAGGATATCGACATGAAGGGTCATGATTTTCGGCTACTACCATTTGGGGCAGGTCGACGGGTATGTCCCGGTGCACAATTGGGTATCAACCTAGTGACATCTATGTTGGGTCACTTGTTGCACCATTTCTATTGGGCTCCTCCTGACGGGGTTAAGCCAGATGATGTTGACATGTCGGAGAACCCGGGTTTGGTCACCTACATGAGGACCCCCTTACAAGCTGTCCCTATGCCAAGGTTGCCAACACAACTGTACAAACGTGTGGCTGCGGATATGTAATCTTGTAAAATTTTGGTTTTTGAAATCTAAAACTCTATTAGGCCTTGACTCTTCTCGTAGGAATTTTGAGCTCTTCTTCAAAAAGAGTCCAACAATGTATGTGTTTAGAGCATGGGGAGAAGAGCAAAGAACTAAATAAATTTGTCAAAGTGATAATGCTTTTAGATGATTTTTTTTAAGGGAAATTATCAACGCCACCCCATGACGTTTGCCTATATTTTAAAGTACACCCACTAATTACTATAATATTAGTGCCACCCCCTGCTTTACCAAACTAACTCCACACAGGCCCCCTGCCGTTAGTTAAGAGTTGTTAAGTGGTGATGTCAGCAATTTAAAAGATAATTCTACCCTTGTTAATGGTGAAATACCTAATCTACCCTTTCAATTAGAACACCCACAAACCCTTCTTCTTCCTCACACTCAGCCGACAACCATGGAGAACATCCACTACAACCTACCATCTTCTGAAAAGAGACCTACTCCGGTGACCAAATCTGCCCTTCTTTGCTTATTGCTTGTTTCACCACTGAAATGGGTTTTCTGTTTTTCTTTTTCAACAATGTTCTGTGTTTCAAGTTAGTAAAGGAACCGAAACCCTTCTGCTTCTACTTCTTCTTCTTTCTGCAACACCATCCGTCTCTCCTTCCTCCTCCTCTTGCAATAACAGAGGTGATAGATAGGTCGTACGTCACCCATGACACCATGGAGAACATCCACTACAACCTACCATCTTCTGAAAAGAGACATACTCCGGTGACCAAATCTGCCCTTCTTTGCTTATTGCTTGTTTCACCACCGAAATGGGTTTTCTGTTTTTCTTTTCCAACGATGTTCTGTGTTTCAGGTTAGTAAAGGAACCGAAACCCTTCTGTTTCTACTTCTTCTTTCTGCAACACCATCCGTCTCTTCTTCCTCCTCCTCTTGCAATAACAAAGGTGATAGATAGGTTGTACGTCACCCATGATCATTGTCTCATTTCTATTTCCTCCAATTAATGATGAAACGGGAGAAAAGTTAAATTTCCCCCACCGCCCAAAAATCAAATTTAAAATTATTCATATTCATTGCAATTATTCATTAAATTATAAGAAAGTAATGGTTGAAAGTTGAAGTCTCAAACTACCAAAATCTAAGAATCCATAAAGAATTTCAAACATACTATCTATTCTACTGGCAGAGATATTTTCCCTTTTGTTCTTTTGCAGGTTCCGAAGTCTTCAATGGGCCATGGCGGCATTGGCTACGGTGGTGGGTGATTTGAGGTTGAGCACGCCAACGGCATTGATGAGGTATGGGGTTGGATGTGGAAGGTCTGCTCTGTATGGTCGAAGAGGGCTGTGAGAGAGAGAGAGAAGGATCAGATTTCGGATAACGGTTAGAATCTCCCCAGGTTCCATAGCCCATCTCAGCAATCATCCATTGCAGTATTGCACCCCTTCCCAGACACAGATTTTTTCCTTCTCTTATTCTAATTTTTCGATATCGATCTTAAACAAACCCTTCAGTTTTCTTTGTGGGAAATGGTTTGATGAGCTTTGCTGCAATGTTTGTGTTTATGGTGATGTCCACTAACATGCGCCCTAGGTAACTTGTGGATGTTGCATTTTTTTAATCAATTTTAATTTAAAAATTGGGAGAATTTTGGTCGTTGGAACAATCTGATTGAGTAATATTTCTCTCTCAGTCATTGGATCAATCTAGGTTTTTTATGTTTTAATGTAAAGGGTATTTTGGTCAAAAGAATTTCAGAGATTAACACAGTTAAAAAATGGATAATGGTTGATATTATGATAGTTAGTGGGTGTGCATTAAAATATAGGCAAACATCAGGGGGTGGCACTGATAATTTCCCTTTTTTTAATTGAGCTTCCTCATTGGATGAGTGTTGTATGTCCAAGAAAGAGATTAAGGCTGTGTTTGGTATGCATTCTAGGTTGATTTCACATTCTTGAACAATAAAAACAACTATTTTTATCATTCAAGAATGCAGAATCGACCTGAAATGCAGAATCAACTATTCTTTCCCCATATACGATTGATGTCAAATGAGAATCGAGACAATGCAAAGTAAGATAGGTTAGGTTCTCAAACAGATTCCAATTGAGCGATTAACAAGATCCCCTCATACCTGAGGATATTGTTGTTGTGTCCAACCCAAAGAATGTGATTCAATAAGGTGGGACCTCATATGAGGATGTGTTAAAGTGGATTTCCCAATTAGAATGGATTTTTTTGGGAGATCAAATTTTGATTCGATTCACCAATTGCATCTATGGTGAGTTGTGTTAAGGGTTAGATTTGTAGCAATTTTGGTTTGCCTTAAGTGGATAATCTGTTAATCATGGCAAATATTTGGGATTCCCATCAATTTTGGTAGGACCAAAAAAAAAAAACTATTTCCATTAATGTGGAACGAATTCATAATAAACTCTTGGGGTGGAAGGGTAGCTTGGTCTCCCCAGTTGGGGAGGAAGTATTTGTGGATAAAGTACTTGATTTTAACAAATGAGATTTATTTCATATAATTTTTTCATATTTCCATTTGTAATGATTTTAGTAAGTTTTAGTGGAAAGACAACTCTAATAAAGGAGTTTCATGGGCTAAAATGGGAACATTTATGCATTAATGAGAGGGGTGGAGGCTTAGGATTTTAAGATTTTAAGTGTTTAATTATCTCTCTTGGCTAATGTTGGAGGATTTTGGGTAACCCAAATGCATTGTGGGTTGTCTTTAAGGGAAAATACTTTTAGGGCTCCAAATGGATAATCGAAAATTTGAATTCAATTCGCATCCGTATCAATATAGGGACATCCATATTCGTTTAGAGATATTCGGAAAAAAATCCGAATACTCCGATAAAAATCTGAATACTTAATAATAAAAAATTAAGTAAATAATGATCTTGAGGGTTTTTGAAGATTCAACAGGTTCTAGAATATGAGGAAAAGAGAATCATGATCTAAGAGATATGGATTGGGAGTGAATTGTATCCACTAGGGGGAGGAAGGTCCAGGTTACACAAGACAGAGATGTAAACGGATGGTCAAAAATCTGAATTCGATCCGCATCCGAATTCATCCAAATCTGTTTAGAGGTATCCGTATTCAGCCAGGGAATATCTGGATTCGATCACACCCGATTCGTAGACGTATACGAGCCGAATCCGATTCGTTTATAGGCCTAAATACTTTCCCAATTTAAAATTTTCTTGAATACCCCTTCCTAAAAGTTTTGCTCCTAGGATTGGCATAGCATTCTTTTAAGGGTAGAGACCTCATTCTTAAGGGCGTCCGTTGAGGTTGGGAAAGGGAGAGACAATTCATATCTATGCGTATTATTGCCGTTGTTTTCTGTCCGAGCTGAGGTGGATGACCTGCAAGACAAAAGGAGAATATTCGGATTGGCTTGGGGTTAATCCGAGGTAACTCCGATGATTAAGTTAGAACTGGGCAACTATCAATATGAGTGAGGAACGGTAAAAAGTAATAAATGTGAATACCTACCTTTGTCATACACTATTCCTTATATAGTTCGGGTCGGTTTGTATCCGGCTGGGTGGATAGTTAGCTGTCATAGCCGACTTGTATAAGGTCGGTCATTCTGAGTTGTCTTGAGAAGGGATTGGATGATGTAATATCATGGATGCATTAATGAAGAGTGGCACACATGTTCGTGTATTGTCAGAAGAGCCTTACAGATATGTTGACACCTGTATAAGTGTATTTTCGTATGTTTCAGATGCCCCCCACTCCCTAGACTTATTAAATAAGGGTAAGGGAGTATGGAGTAAAAAGATATAAGAGATGACAGAAGGGAGAATAAATTATTTAAGTAAAGATGAAGGGATTTAAAATATATATATATATATATATATATATATTGTAAATGGGGTAGACAGTCGAGCGTTTGGGTGCGCGGTAGGTAATGCTCGGCTTTGAGGCCGTAGCATTACCAAGCAAAGTCTCCCGAGCATTTGGGTGCCCGGCAGGTAATGCTCGGCTTCGAAGCCGTGGCATTATTGAGGGAAATATGTCGAGCGTTTGATTATCCGACAGGTAATGCTCGGCTTCGATGCCGTGGCATTACCGAGGAAAATATGCCGAGCATTTGAATGCCCGACAGGTAATGCTCGGCTTCGATGTCGTGGCATTACCGAGCGAAATGTGCCAAGCGTTTGAATGCCCTGTAGGTAATGCTCGGCTTCAATGCCATGGTATTACCGAGCGAAATGTGTCGAACGTTTAAGTGCCCGACAGGTAATGCTCGGCTTCGATGCCATGGTATTACCAAGCAAAATGTGTCGAACATTTAAGTGCTCGGCAGGTAATGCTCGGCTTCGGTGCCGTGGCATTACCGAGCGAAATGTACCGAGCGTTTGAGTGCCCGGTAGGTAATGCTCAGCTTCGATGTCGTGGCATTACTGAGCGAAATGTGGCAAGCGTTTGAGTGCCTAACAGGTAATGCTCGGCTTCGATGACATGGCATTACCGAGGGAAATATGCCAAACGGTTGAGGGCCTTACAGGTAATGCTTGGCTTCGATGATGTGGCATTACCAAGGGAAATATGCCGAACGATTGAGTGCCTGGTAGGTAATGCTCGGCTTTGATGCCGTAGCGTGGGGTGGATTGGAGATCAACGGTCATGATTCGTTAGTGACAGTAATGTCAACGTAGCAATGATATCGCCTTGATTTGAAATTTCAAAATTTTGAATTTTGCATTTTGAATTTGGTAATGAAGTGAGCCTTGGGGGTTATTGTTTGTTGGTCCAGGTGAAAAGGGAACCAGACAGTTGAATGATTTCCAGGGAGAACTCATTGATGATTGAGTTGAGTGTTGGGGTGAAAGATGGGGGGGGGGGTGTTTGAAAGGTTGTCCTACCAGTTTATCATGTTGGGAGAGTAGTTCATTAAAGTCTCCTATAAGAACAAAATTAGGGGGGATGGTTGAAAGGTAGGTTTGTAACTCAGTCCAAAAAATCCTTCTTTCAAAAACATGTGGAGGAGCATACACACAAATTGCTGTCCATATTAACCCAGTAGTTTCAGAAATGTTTAGAGAAATGAAGGAGTTATGCTTATACAACACTGAAACTTGAATATTAGGAGCAGAAAGGATCCAAAGTCCTCCTTGAAGACCTTTCAATCCTTTACTGTTTTGGGCTACAACAGAGATGTAGTTATCTTTCTCCTCTCAGATTTGGGGATTTTTAGAAACCTAAACGATTTGGTAGAAAGGTTTGGTTGGCGTCTCCTTTTAGACTAAATATCCAAGGTTTGTAATGTAATGTAAAGAAATCTTTTTTTCCATGCGAAATAATTTCATTGGATGTGTGCTTTTGAACCAAGGGTTAAATGATAAATTGCAATCAAGTCTCCCCAATTATAATCACCCTTAACTAAATTGTCACTTTGTTGAAGTTCATTAAAATTTCCTTTTTCTAATTTCTAGAGTTAATTTCAAAGATTAATACTATTAGTAGTCAATTACAATTTTCATATGACAATATATAAACCTTTAACATCACAATGTTGTGTGTTAGAACCCAAAAAAAAAAAAAAAAAAAACCATGTTAATAGAGTGAGACTCGAATTTTATTTTTTGTTTGTTCGAAAACCAATTTATTTTGATGGGCGTGAGTCCCTCATGGATGTCAGATATTACACTCATCTAAAATTCACGGATTGAAAATATGCCAAACTATCCTACACGTCATAGATAGAAAGGTTTGGTTTGAGTGTCGATGGGTTTGGTTTGCATGAGTTTGGATCGATAGGTTGATTTGTTTTTGTGTCTAAGGTGATTCAAACAGGATGTCATTAGGGTTTCAAAAAAAAATTGAATTTTTTTAATCTCAGCCGTTGAATGGTTGTTAGAACATGTGATGCAGTGAGAGATCATGGTAATACAGGCTTTGGAAGTAGAGGATCCGGACATCTTTAAAATGTGTCACTAATTCCAAGCCTCTCACACCCTTAGTTAGTAAGTACGCGTATAATACGCGTATTATACGCGTACCCGAATTTTTGAACGAATAATACTCCCGTCCCCGCACTTTCCCGTATTTTTATAAAAAAACGCGTTTTTTAACCGATCGCGTATTATACTCATATAATTCGGGTATTATATGTTTTATACTTTTTAAGTTTTACTCTAATGTTTTAAAAAAAAAAAAAAAAAAAAAAAAAAAAACCCCCAAAGATTAGAATTTTTTCACGATTTCACTTTCCCTTCTTTTGTGATTTGCGTTTTCACTCCAAAGTCCAACCCTAGAAGGCAAGACTCAAGAGCAGGCAGCCCCTCCATCTCCGTTCAACACCGCTATTGTCAAAGCTTCGACGGCAAGCGCATAGCGGCACGCGGCAGCGGCGGCGGCGGAGCGGCGGCGGCGGCGGCAGCGGCAGCGGCAGAGGCGAGCGGCGCGGCGGCGCAGGGCGCAGCGCAGCGGCGGCGTTTCTCCTTGTTTATTTCTTCTTCCACTTGTTGTTCTTCGGAAGAACTTCTTCCACTGTGGTTAGTATCCCTTTCTCTATTTCGTATGAAAGAATGGAAGATGATGCAGATTGGCTTCATAGAGAACTTGGGATTGGAGAATATGCACGAGACAGTGATAGTATTCAAACTCCAACATATGGTGGCACTCTAAGTCAGCTGCGCAATCTCTCACAGACTCCTTTCACACATGGTTCAACTTCTGAGACACAAGAACCATTAGATATCAATGATTGATGGTTTCCTTCTTTATGACATGAAGGATTTGTTATTGTTAGAGACTATTTTATGGGACTTGTTCCTATTAGAGACTATTTTATGGGGTTTTCATGGTTCCAGAATACATTATGTCTTACTTTTTTTTATGTTTGATGAGATGTAATAGACTATTATATTGATATTTTATCGTTTAGAGACTACTTTATTGATATTTTGATATTTTAAGTGCTAATCTTAGAGATGTAATATAAGATATTATATTATTGTGTTTATTTTAGTTTATAAAATCATGATATTATTTTGTTTATTAGGTGGTGAATGCATGTTATATAATGAATATATGCCCGTTTTTTTAAAAGTATTATTGCCGTCTATGCCGTATTATACACGTATTAAACGCGTATCGTATTATTACCGTATGCGTTTTATGAAGCCGAATTTTTAAAAAGTATTATTACCGTCTAGTCCGTTTAATTGCCGTACGTATCCGTTCCCGTTCAATTGCCGTTCCCGAACTTACTAACTAAGCTCACACCTCACTAACTCCCATCGTCATCTTATTATATCCACCATATCTCTTTCTGTCTCTCTCTATCCACTTCCATCGATCAAAACCTTCCTACCTTCAATCCCCTCCACCCATGGCTTTAACCCAGATCTCTCCTCTTATCCCTATAGCCATTATTTTCTTCTTCCTCTCTTACAAGCTCTATCAACGTTTAAGATTTAAGGTTCCACCAGGGCCAAGACCATGGCCAATCGTCGGAAACCTTTACGACATAAAACCGGTGAGATTCCGATGTTTCGCCGATTGGGCAGAGATTTATGGACCAATCATATCGGTTTGGTTTGGTTCGACCTTAAATGTGATAGTATCCAATACAGAATTGGCTAAAGAAGTTCTGAAGGAGAAAGATCAACAATTAGCAGATCGACACAGGAGTAGATCTGCAGCTAAGTTTAGCAGAGATGGACAAGATCTTATTTGGGCTGATTATGGACCCCACTATGTTAAAGTCAGGAAGGTTTGTACTCTTGAGCTTTTTACTCCTAAGAGACTTGAAGCTCTTAGACCCATTAGAGAAGATGAAGTTACTGCCATGGTTGAATCCATCTTCAAAGACTGCACCTCTCCTGGTATTTAATTATATCTCTCTTCTTCTTCTTCTTCTGGTTTCTTTCATTCATTCATTTTCATAATATAAATTTTGGCAATGCAGATAAGATTGGGAAGGGTTTGGTTGTGAAGAAGTACTTGGGAGCAGTAGCATTTAACAACATAACAAGGCTTGCTTTTGGAAAGCGTTTTGTGAATAGAGAAGGTATAATGGATGAGCAAGGTTTAGAGTTCAAGGGAATAGTAGCTAACGGAGTGAAGAATGGAGCATCACTTGCCATGGCAGAACACATCCCATGGCTCCGATTTCTTTTCCCACTAGAAGAAGAAGCATTTGCTAAGCATGCGGCTCGAAGAGATCGACTTACTAGAGCTATCATGGAAGAGCACACGGCTGCCCATAATAAGAGTGGCCACGCGAGGGAACATTTTGTTGATGCACTCCTCACTCTTCAACACAAATATGATCTCAGTGAAGACACCATCATTGGTCTTCTTTGGGTATGTAGAACCAGTCAAGCCTTGATATGGGCTTGGGCAAGTAAAATGTTTGTTTGTGTTCTGGGCCTAAAAATCTAGTCCAACTATGTCAAAGTTACCCTTAATTTTTTTTTGGTATCTTCTTGCAATGTATGTATGTAGGATATGATAACTGCAGGAATGGACACAACTGCAATCTCAGTTGAATGGGCTATGGCAGAGCTGATAAAGAACCCAAGGGTCCAAGAGAAGGCCCAAGAGGAACTTGATTGGGTTATCGGAATCAAAAGGGTGTTGACGGAGGCCGACTTCTCCAGCCTCCCTTACCTCCAATGTGTGGCTAAGGAGGCTCTAAGATTGCATCCTCCAACTCCACTAATGCTTCCCCATAAAGCCAATGCCAATGTCAAGCTTGGTGGCTATGATATTCCTAAGGGAACCAACATTCATGTTAATGTTTGGGTTGTTGCTCGAGACCCGGCCGTATGGAAGGAACCATCGCAATTCTGGCCAGAGCGATTCCTTGAGGAGGATGTCGACATGAAGGGTCATGATTTCCGGCTACTACCATTTGGGGCAGGTCGACGGGTATGTCCCGCGGCACAATTGGGCATCAACCTAGTGACATCTATGTTGGGTCACTTGTTGCACCATTTCTATTGGGCTCCTCTCGATGGGGTTAAGCCAGATGATATCGATATGTCGGAGAACCCGGGTATAGTCACCTACATGAGGGCCCCCTTACAAGCTGTCCCTATGCCAAGGTTGCCAACACAACTGTACAAACGTGTGGCTGCGGATATGTAATCTGGTAAAATTTTGGTTTTTGAAATCTAAATCTCTATTATATTAGGCCTTGACTCTCTAGCTTCTTGTAATAATTTTGAGCTCTTCTTCAAAAAGAGTCCAACAATGTGTGTGTTTTGTTAAGGATATCACCTAGTGTGAGTCCCTGTTTGTTTAATTATTGCCAGCTGGCATAACTGTTCTTATGTAAGCACATGGGTGCACATGGGCTATTGCCTCCTGTAACCTCTTGCAACCGTTCAATAGTTTATTATAAATAAATCATGAATCCCAAGACGAAGGTTAAGGGGAGAAGATCTTTTCAACTCTAACATGGTATCTCAGAGCAAGTCGGTCCTCTGACCTTCTTTTTTCTTTCACGCTTTTTCCTCTGCTTTTTCTTGAGTTCTTGATTTTTCATTCATGGCGTCTTCGTCTTCAACCTCCAATCTTGTCTCTCCTCCCACTGTAACGTCACTTTCTTTCTCAAATATCCACCATTTTTTGTCGATTAAGCTCTCCCATCCAATTATGTTGTTTGGGGCTCTCAATTTCTGCCTCTCCTTCCCTGTTCAGGGTTGCTTGGGTTTATTGATGTACCCTCCCTTGTCCGTCAGAGTTTGTGGTTTCTTCCACATCTTCCTCTCTAGTTCTTAATCCAGCCTTTGTTTCTTGGCAAAAGTAAGATCAACTTTTATTAAGCTGGATACTGTCATCTTTATTAAGCTAGATACTACTCTTGCATCGACTTATGCCTCTCACTCGCAGGCTCGAGTAATGCAGTTGCGCATGAATTTACACAATATTAAGAAGGGATCTGACTCCATGGCTGAGTATCTCTTGCGGATCAAACGCATTGCCGATGAGCTTGCACTTGTTTCCAAGCCAGTTTTTTATGAGGATCTGGTGTTATTCACTCTTGGTGGTATCGGTTCTGATTTCGCTTCTTTTGTCACTTCTATGATGACTCGTGAATCGCTGGTGAAGATGAAGGATCTTCATGGCTTGCTTCTTAGTGAAGAAATTCAGAGTATTTCTATTCTTCAAGATTTGACGAATTCCTCTGCTCATGTTGCTACCACTTCCGCTGGCGCTGATATCTCTGCTCAAACACCTATTGTGGCCAAAGATCGATCTCCAGCGTCGAGGCATGGTGATTCTTCTTCTGGTCAATATGGTCGTGGCTATCGCGGTGGTGGTTCTCGTGATCATGGTCGCGGCTATCATGGTGGTGGTGGTGGTCGATTCGATAAGGGAGCTCACGATAATTCCACTTATTCTGGTCGTGCTCCTTCTATCTGTCAGATTTGCAATCGGATTGGCCATTCTGCCAAGTTTTGTTATTAACGTTTCACCACTGATCCTCCGCAGGCCTACTTTACTGGTTTTCCGGCTAACAATCAGTCATAGTTTCCAAACACAAGGGCCACCCACCACATCACTCCAGACATGAGCGCAGTTCAGTCTTCTTCTGATTATACTGGCAGTGACACTGTTCATATCGGTAATGGCACAGGTCTGCCTATCAAACATCTTGGCCACTCTATTTTTTCTTCTGGTGCTACGACTTTACATCTTAAAAATATTCTACATGTTCCTTCCATGAAGCACAATCTCCTTTCTGTGCAATAGTCTATTCAGGGTAATTGTTGCTATTTTGAATTTAGCCCAAATTATTTTTGCATCAAGGATCGCTGCTCGGGGAGTACCCTGTTGGCCGGACCTCTTAGAGATGGCCTGTATCAGCTGGATCTATCTGTGCCGTCTACGCCTACTTCTCGTTGCTTTGCTAATAGTTCATCTCCAGCCGGTTACTCTATTGTTTGGTCCTCTGAAGCTCTTTGGCACATTCGGCTTGGGCATGCCTTCAGTAAAATTGTGCCTCGGGTTCTTTCAGATCACAAACTACCTTCTGTAGCTTCTCGGCAGTCCTCTGTTTGCAGCTTGTGCCAACTTGGTAAAGCCCACAAACTTCCATTTACACTTTCTGCTTGAACCACTACTGGCCCTTTACAGTTGGTTCATTCTGATCTATGGGGACCAGCCCCTGTGTTGTCTATGGAAGGCCATAGATATTATGTGGTGTTTGTGGATGACTTTACTCATTTTTCATGGTTGTATCTGCTAGCAACTAAATCTAATGCACTCTCTGCTTTTCAAACTTTTAAGGCCTTGGTTGAGAATCAATTTAGTTGTTCCATTAAATCATTTCAATCAGACTGGGTGGAGAATATCGTAGTTTCTCCCAGTTTTTAACCAAGTGTGGTATTGCACATCGTCTGTCTTGTCCACACACATCTGAATAGAATGGCACAGTGGAGAGGAATCATAGACATATAGTTGACATGGGTTTATCTCTTTTAGCACATTATGGATTACCCTTTCAATTTTGGGGCCATGTTTTTAGTACTGCCATGTACCTCATTAATCGCCTCCCTACTGTGGTTCTTGGATTTTGTTCGCCATTATATAGGGTGTTTGGCTATCATCCCGACTATACCTTTCTTAAGGCTTTTGGCTGTACTTGTTATCCTTTGCTTTGGCCTTATAACCGCCACAAGATGGAGTATAGATCTGCTAAGTGTTTGTTTCTTGGTTACAGTCCCAATAAAAAAGGTTATAAGTGTCTTCATCTTCGCACAAACAAGAAAATCATTTCGCGTCATGTTGTATTTGATGAGTGCGAGTTCCCATCCTATTCATGCTCTCCATCTGTTGCCCCATCTCTACCTTCTTGGCCTGCGTTTCCTCCCCACATTGTTCAATCTCCTATTGCTCCTTCGGGTCCTTCTCTCCCTTCTCTCCCTTCTGGATCTTCTCCTTCTGTTTCTCTTCACCTTGTTAATCCATCATAGGCCAGTCCACGGTCAACCTCACAGGCTCATTCTATGAATAGTTCTTCACAGGCCCAATCTCCAGCCTCTGATTCATTACATCAAGTCCGTTCTCCAACCTCTTCCCTACAAGCCCACTCCACTTTTGATTCCTCACATCAGGCCCAATCTCCAACTGATTCTTCTCCATAGGTCCCTTCACCATCTAGGCCTTCACATGCCCCTTTGCCTTCTTTATTGGCTTCTCCAGGCCCACTGCACCCTGCCTCGGGTTCTACTGTTTTACCTATGGTTTCTAGTCGAACGCACTCTATGATCACTCGCTCTCAAGATGGAACTCGGATTCCTAAGGTTCCACAGAGTTTTTTTGCCACTAGGCACCCGCTACCCTTGGCTTTGTTATCCTCTGTTTTGACCATTTCGGAGTCGACCAGCTATACTCCGGCCTTTAAGTCTGTCGAGTGGAGACAGGCGATGGACACCGAGTTTAATGCCTTAATCTCTAATGGTACATGGACTCTTGCACCGGCCCCACCCCATCGTTGCATCATTGGTTGCAAATGGATCTTTCGGATAAAATATAAGTCTGATGGTACTCTCGAGCGTTATAAAGCCCGATTAGTGGCTAAGGATTACACCCAAGAGCATGGTCTAGATTACTAGGAGACGTTTAGTTCGGTGGTAAAAACCACGACCATCCGCATTGTTTTGGCTTTGGTTGTCTCCTACAATTGGCCTGTGCGTCAGCTTGATGTCACCAATGCATTTCTTCACGGGCATTCGACGAAGGACATTTATATGGACCAACCCCCTGGCTACAAGGATTCACGCTTTCCTGACTATGTGTGTAAGCTACGACGCTCCTTATATGGTATTAAACAGGCCCCATGGGCCTGGTTTCAGCGATTGAGTTCGTATCTGTTACGGATGGGCTTTATTGGGTCCAAAACTGATACCTCATTGTTTATTCAACATTCTGCTATGGGCCCAATCTATATTCTCATCTATGTCGACGATATAATAGTAACTGGGCTGTCGAGTGCTGACATTCAAAGTCTCTTAACCGATTTGGCATCGGAGTTTGCCATCAAGGATCTTGGCACAACCCGTTATTGCTTGGGTATCGAACTGATTCCCAATGCTGATGGGCTATTGCTTTCCCAGCAAAAATATATTTTTGGTCTTCTTCAAGACTTCAACGGGCCAATATGCTTGGTGCCAAGCCCATCTCTTCTCCAATGGTGTCCTCTAGTTTGCTTTCCAGGGGCTCTGGGACTCTCCTATCGGATCCTACAGAATATCGTAGCATCGTAGGTGCCCTACAATATGCAACATTGACCAGGCCGGACATTTCCTTCCCGGTGAATAAGCTATGTCAATTTCTAGCCACCCCAACTGAGGACCATTGGTTGGCTGCTAAACGGGTTTTACGCTATTTTAAAGGGACTATTCTTCATGGGCTGTAGCTCTTTCGCTCCCCTTCTTTGGCACTTACGGCCTATACAGATGCTGATTGGGCCAGTGGTCTTGATGACAGGAAGTCCACTGGGGGTTACTTAGTTTATCTTGGGCCCAATCTTATATCTTGGTAGTCTCAGAAACAAACTACCGTGGCTCGGTCTGGCACGGAGAGTGAATATCGGGCTTTGGCCCTTGCCACTACTGAACTCACTTGGATTCAATCTTTGCTTGGTGAACTCCAAGTCTCTTTGTCCTCTGCGCCGGTTCTCTGGTGCAACAATGTGGGGGCTACTTTCTTCACCGCCAACCCAGTATTCCATGCTCGCACGAAACACATTGAGATTGATTTTCATTATGTCTGTGATTTGGTAGCAAAGGGGCTCTACGGGTTCGTTACGTATCTACGACTGATCAGTTGGCGGATATTTTGACAAAAGGTCTGTCCTCTGCCCGATTTGCACAGCTGCGCTCCAAACTCAATCTTCGTTCCGGAATCTTAACTTTGCGGGGGGATGTTAAGGATATCACCTAGTGTGAGTCCCTGTTTGTTTAATTATTTTCAGCTGGCATAACTGTTTGCCTCATGTAACCTCTTGTAACCATTCAACAATTATTATAAATAAATCATGAATCCCAAGATGAAGGTTAAGGGGGAGAAAATTTTTTCGACTCTAACATGTTTAGAGCATGAGAGGAAGAGCAAAGAATTAAATAAATTTGTCAAAGTGATAATGCTTTAGATGATTATTATTATTATTATTTTTTTAAATTAAGCTTCCTCATTGGATGGGTTTGTTTGTCCAAGAAAGAGATTAGAGTAGTACTTGTTTCCCCATATAAGATTGGTGTCAAATGAGAATCGAGACAATGCAAAGTAAGATAGGTTGTCAAATAGATTCCAATTGAACGATTAAAAGGCAGACCTCTTGCCTGAAAAATAATGTTAATGTGTCCAACCCAAAGAATGTGATTCAATAAGGTGGGACCTCATATGAGAATGTGTGAAGGTTGATTTCCCAATTAGAATGGGTTCTTGTGGGGATCAAATTTTGATTGGATTCACCATTTGCATCTATGGTGAGTTTTGTTAAGGATTAGGTTTGTAGCAATTTTGGTGAAGTCTTAGGTGGTTAATTATGGTATTTTGGTAGGACAAAAAGAATACTATTTTCCAGTATTGTAGAGCGAGTTCATAATAAACTTTTGGGGTGGAAGGGTAGCTTATTTTTGGGGTGGAGGCTTGGGATTTTGAGATTTTAAACGTTTTAATCTCTCTCTTGGTTGTGCAATGTTGGAGGAGTTTAGGTAACCCGGATGCATTGTGGGTTAAAGTCTTTAAAGGGAAATGCCTTCTCAATTCAAATTTTTTTTGAAGCCCCCCTACTAAAAAGATTTGCTCCCGAGATTGGCATACCATTCTTAAGGGTAAAGACCCCATTCTTAACGGCGTTCATAAGAGGGTGGGAGAGAGAGAGTGAGAATTGAAATTTATGCAGATGCTTGGATTGACTCTTCCAACCGGTAGGGTATCAACTCCTTGAGTGGGGATGAGTGTATCTAAAGTTTCTTATTTAATTAAGGGAAAATATTCTCTGCACAGGGGGTGCAGGATGCGCCAGACACATGGGGGTGGGCAAAATGACCACCCTGTCCTGCCACATATGTCTGGGCACAGCCTGTGCCCCCGTTAACTCCCGGGCAGAGAACATCGCTCCTTTAATTAATCATGAATCTCACCGATGGAATGTGCTCCTACCTGCTAGCTTTTCTTGTATGGATGCCTAAGCAATTTTTTGCATCTCTTAGCACTTCATGCCATCTTGGCTCTTGGATCTCTCTAAAGATGGAATTTTCTCTGTCAAAACTGTTTATTATTTCGCGATGTCAAAATCTCATAACCAGCCTCCTAGAAGCTATGTATATTCTGAAGATCCTTTTTGGCACAATCTTTGGAAATTGCCTTTGTTGCCAAAACTTCAGCACTTGTGTGGACATGGTGCAAGGGTGCTTTAGCAGTTGAGCTCCTGCTAGTTAAAAGGCATATATCACAAAAAGACAAGAGACTCAACTTGATAATCTAATTGAGTGAATGATGTATGCATAGAAATTAAAAAAAATTACAGATTAATAGAAACTGAGACAGAGGGTTCACAAATTATGAAACAATGAACAGACGTCATTATAGAAATTAATTTCACGTTGAATTTCAGTAGCAACAACTACAATGACTGCAACTCAAGTCAGAACACTCATTTAAGCTTCAAATTCAAATAAAGCAAATTTAGACTTCATTTTCTATTCAAATTGGCAATGTAAACTACATATCAGCATCATATTTGCACACTGAAATCCTAGATCTGCAAATGTACTATTAAAGCTTTACATACCAATCAATTCCTATCAACAGCATATAAACAGATCAACAAAATGAGGTAAATGGGGGAAGGGGGGATGCAGAAAGTTACATGTAAGGTTACATTACAATAAAAAACAAAGCATTTTGGCAGTTGTCCCTCTTCATATGCAAAGTGCAAACTCGAAAAATCAACGTGCAAAGAGAAAAAGACCGATGTAAACATTGACCTCATTGAAGTCATAGCCATTTCATAACAATTTGTAAAGCACAAAAGCGGTGTGCTCTCAAGCATTAAGAGCTTAGTCTAAATCACACTCAGAATGAAATAGCTCAAAGAACACAAATAGTAGGTAGCCATAATGAGACTGCTTTACACATAATGACAAAAAATTAAAAACAAAAAAATCACCAAATTAAACTGAATAACAAAAAGAGAATCTCACGAATTTTCTCATTTAAAAATTGCTATGTTCAGTTAGCTCTCAAAAATGAGCTGAACCAGTAGAAAGAAAAACAAAGTACAATTTCAGTCCTAGAATTAGAACACATACTTCAAGCCGCCTTCTTTTTGGACTTCAGCATCACAAGCCCAATAAAGACACATAAGAAACACAAAAGTGTCACACCAGCAAAAACGGGTATCAGTATAGCAAACTCCTGAGGGAGGAAGTACTTGTGGATAAAGTGATCTGTGTCCACAAATGGCTGCAAAAGAATGGAAATATAACTCAGAAAAAAGTTTATGAAATTCAAAGGTGAGTAATATAAATGTGGAATCAAAGGAAATCAAAAGTGAAAGGAAACTAACCAGGATGACAACCCAAAATGTATAATAAGTGAATATTGATAAACTGGTTAATGATAATAGAAGCCCCACTGCCCTGTCTGCCAGTTCCATTGCAATACTTACAGCATTCCTTGCCTAAATACAAAATTAAGTAAATTGTCATGATGTTATTTTCAGTCAAAGTTGAAAAATAAAAATACTATTGGACACATAAAACATGAGAGATTGAGATCACTAACACCAAGTATTTTCAAAGCTCAAGTACACATGGCTACTGGTATGATAAAGAAAAAATTCCCTTGGATGAGGTCATTTATTAATGAAGGCCAATGCCTAAAAAGAATGAAAATCAAACACACAGAGTAACGTAGGCTACAATAACTTTCTATGCACAATTCCAACCCAAAGCCTTGCTTTTCAAAATTGCATGGAATACCTTATCAGGAAAAGGGCCACAAGGATCTTCTAGGTGCAAGTTTGGGTAAGCTTCTAGGGCTTCTATTTCTGAAAACCCAGAAGCCAACTATTGAGATTTACAAGTTTGGAATTTTTACAGCCTGAAGCGCAATCAGCCTAGTTGTCAGAGAGGCGTAGCCTTAGTTAGTAAGTTCGGGAACGGCAATTGAACTGGAACGGATACGTACGGCAATTAAACGGATTAGATGGCAATAATAATTTTCAAAAATCTGGCATAATAAAATGCATACGGAAATAATACGATACGTGTTTAATACGGCCATTCTATAAGCAAAAATAGGGGCATATATTCACTATGTAATAGATATTCACCACCTAATAAACAAAATAATAGCATATACACAATGAATTTATTTTTGAGGGCCCAAAAGAAATACATTTATTTTTATCATTTGGGCAAGTAAAGAAGAAATACATTTATTTCTTTTAGTTGGGTAGTGATATGCTATTTTCTGTTATGCTATTGTTCCTTTCTTTTTAAAATATTTTACAATTCGTTTCATATTTTTCCATTGAACCAGGTGGAGAAAAAAGGATTTCAGCAGAAGAAGAGGAGAAATAGAGACGAAATAATGTTATAGAATATGGCCATCAAGAGAAAAATAAAGGGGAAAGGATGGCTGGGGTTTGGAACAGAGCAAAAACAAATCAAAGAATTGCTTAGCTGTGTTAATGTCAGAAACAGAGCTTTTCTATTTTCCAGACTAAATTCTATTAGGCTATAATTGACTAATTAAAAGAATAATTGACTCTATGGAAGCAGGCAAAGTTACTCTCTGTTCTTGAATGATCAAACCCTGAAACCACCCATTTCAGAAAGAGGGGCAGAAGCTCAGATCAATTCAGAATATTCGTTCCTTCATATCAACAATCAATAAATGCAACACAAAACCCAGATTGGTTATCAGAAGTAATACAGATAAATAGAGCGCAATGCCCAAGAAAGGAAGGGAAACAGGGGAAAAAAAATAAATATTTTCTCTCTTCTCCGTCTGGTAGTAATTCAAAATTGTCAATTAATCAGGACAGAACCCACCAAAATCTGACTAAACGGAGAGAAAGAGAGAGTAAAAACCAAATGATGAAACAAGATAAGAACAGAAAACCTAAATCTTTGTAGATTACCAGAACATGTCTTCTGGGTAGTCAGCTTATAAATCAAAACCATGATTCCCAGTGCATGGATCTTCATGCTCAAGATTAGTTTTACCAAATCTGATAATTAAGATAACAATCATAACATAAAGGTTGAGATTTGAGACCTGCAAACGCCGCTGCAACCGAACGGAGACGGAGAAGAAGAGGAAGAACACAGCCGTCGGCCTTGAAGATTGAGAAGAGAAGCCGTCGCCATCACCGTTGAGGATTTGAGCCTTGTAGGAGGATTCTCCAGTGGCTGTTAAACGGAGATGGAGAAGATGATTGGAGATTGGGGGCAACAACTGCTAGGGTTCGAAGAGAATGGGAAACGAAGAGAATGCATTTTTTCACTTTTGCGTTTTTTCTTGCTTTAGACTTTAGTTTTGGTTTTTTTATTAGGTTTAAAAAGTATTAAATCCATTTAATTCGTATTTATAGTTTTATACGCGATTAATACTCTAGTACATAAAAAACGTGTTTTTTAGTAAAAATACGGAAATATATGTTATAATACGTTTTTTTGATTTAAATGTTCGGATACGCATTTAATACATGTATAATACACGAACTTCTTAGGCTTCTAGAGTAAAGATTCCAAGTGAAATAATTTCATTGGATGTGTGCTTTTGAACTCATAATGCCCAGGAGCTAGAAGTCGCTCCCAAAAGCTTACCCAAACATTAACCGAGTCCTCAAAGAAAAACAAGTTATGTACAACAATGGAAAAAGATTTAGAAATTGAAGTGAATTCTCCATTCAAGTTCAGAGTCCAAACCCTCTAGTCTTGTTGGTCCAGACACAATAACACATCCTCCATACAATCTAAAAGGTTTTGAGCACTTTGAATTTCACCTTCTCTAAAGTCTAAACCCCCTTCTAAAACCTAAATTCTCACTCACCCCAAACTCAAAAACCGCAAACTAACTTACCACTCTATCCAACATATCTGACATGGGGCACATCCTAAGAAAGACATCTTTCGAAGGGGGACTGCTAGTCTCCCACTACCATAGATCTTCCCAAGACCTCACACTTTCCCCATTGTCTGCATCAAATCTCATCCAAGGACTCATCAATGGCAACATTTTTGAGAGAAGGTAAGGGGTCATCAATGACAACACCCTTCTAAGGTTTTTCCATGGTGCCCTAATAGTTGGTTTCTGCATCATTTATATCCCAATCCCATCTTTGCTCAACACACCGTAGATAGAAGCAATCACCTCATGCCATAGAAATCCCTGAACATATGGTATCATTTGGTGGCCCATCTGAATCATATGATGTTATGTTATGGCTTTTATTCCCTTGTGTTTTCAACAGTCCCCATTCATCAAACAATTCAAAAAGAAATTACTTTATTTTAAAAAAATTTTGAAGCACTATATTAACATATGGAGAAGTTAGATTAATCTGAAAACTATTGCATGTTAGATGATGATGCAGGTAACATGTCAAGTTGTCAACACCAAGTGGGCATCAAGAAATACTGCTACATGGCAGATAAGCTACCTGTGTATGAAAGGCTTGCTAGACCAACTGTGTAGAAAACCCACCTCCATTTTAAGCAAACAGGCAGAAATTGGAGGATGCCAATGACGGAAGTATATCGGTTAACAAGTTGGAATTGTGGAAATTAATCAAAGAAATTTAGAAAATCTAAAAAACAAGCAAATTTGAGCCAAATCAAAGATGTATGAAAAAACTAGCTCCCTTGATGATAGTCATAACCTATAAGAACGTTTGCACAAAGGATTTAACCAAGTTTGCACTCAATTTCTTTCCCTCAATTGATTTGCACGGTCTGAAAGAGATGATGAACCTCCACTTTTCAGAACGCCTGATATAAACCTTGTCCAATTGAAATTCAACCAGGAATTCGAGTATAAAGCAGAACAACAATAGATCAACCCTAGAAAACAGGTTTAACAGAAACCCAACTATGTTGCAAGTGCAAAGCAATCAATACAATAATAGAATTAGCATGAATGTGAAGCAATCAACCCCAAAATTGTACAAGGACCCCAAGCTGAAAAAGACAACCTTTTTCTTTTGGTCTAGGACCTTCTGCTTCTAAAACCAGTTTTCAATTCACCTTTATCTCTAAGACCTTCTAGTTCTAAACCAGTTTCTGATTCTCTGGTCTTCTAAGTTGAATAACATAACTTAGGTAACACAACATTTTTACTGGATATTTTTTCTTCCAACATAAGGATCTCCAGTCTGCAATCTCAAACAATGCAGGAATCTTGTCTTTGATGCTGTAAACTTTCTGAGTCTCTAGTCTTCGAAATTGGTCATTAACCTAACTCAGGTCTTCAACAAAAATGAATTTTAAGTCCCCCGACTTGGATCTCTAGTTCGGTCTCATACAAGTCAGGGGTTACTTCCCTCCAATTGCTTCTGTAAAGTTTACATCCTTTATTTTTTAATAATTGTCAAGTTTATACTCTTTGGATCCATAGTTGGAACATAAGGATCCAAAGAAAATAAGAATAAATACTTACCAGTCCCGCTGCAACCAACGCTCCCAGTCCCGCCGCAACCGCCACCGCCCCCCCGCCACCGACACCGCTTTGTAGGAGGATCCCGCTGCAGCCACCGGACACCGCTTCTCTGCCTTCCTGTTTTGAAGAGGAATAACTACCGTAAATGGGTTAATGGATTAATTTAAAACATATTTTTTTGGGAGAAAGATCGCTACTGGGCGCGTGCTGTGCCATGCCCCTGCGCCCAAGACACAGGGTATGTAAAATGACCGCCTCATCCAATGGAAAGGCCGAATTTTCTAGGGCGCAATAGTCATTTCGAATTAAAATTTGATCCCACACAAACAAAATACCTAACAATTTTCATTTAGAGTAAATTACTCCCCCCTCCACATGATTATGCTCTAATGTCAAACCCCTCCCCTGGGTATTGAGTAATAACTCTCCCCTCCCCTGCATTAACAAGATTCTATCAATCATACCTATTCCGTTAAAAATGGCTGTTAAGTGATGACATCACCTTAAATATATTCATTTAAACCCCAAACTGCCCTTGTATTTGTGATATTACAATAATACCCCTGAGCGAGAGGACAGGCTCACAACACCATCATCTTCCCCATTTCTTGATTCTTCTTCCATTGTCTTCTTCGTTCAGTTTTCTTCCAAAAAACACAGAGAGAGGGAGGGAGAGAAAGAAAGAGAGATGGATACAAAGGGGTTTGAGATCGGTTTCTCTGATTTTCAAAAGCAAGAAAGGTTTTCAGACTTTGCCCAAAAAACAAAAAGGGTTTTCAGACAACAGGTTTCTACTTCGTTTGAAGAAGAAAGAAAACGAAACAGTGAGAACATAAGAGATCCAAAAACTCAGAGGATTTGGGATTTGCGATTCAAGATTTCTCCCATATCCTCATTGTACCCTTCTCAAAACTACAATCAATGTTGGAGGAAGAGATGAATGGGTTATGAACCCTTCTCAGAACCACAATCACTGCTCATTCCTCCTATTTTTTTTGTAATTTCTTCCCTTCTTAGGGTTTCAAACCCAATTCGGTGAAGAGGAATTTGGATTCAATAACCTCTTGCATGTTTTGACTTGGGATTCCTCTGTTGATAGAGGTTAAAGCCATGATTCCCTCCTTTTGAATCTCAAAAAATTGTAATTTTTTTTGTCATTTCTCCCTCTGGTTCCTTCATCTCCGCTGGGATCTGAGTTGCTGCTGTGCAATTGGACAGATGGGATTTTGAGTCTAATTGAGATTGTCTCAAAACCCATCTGTCTAGTGGACTGCCAGGTTTGGGTGCTCTTCTTCATGTTTTCAACAGCCAAACTGGGTCAGTACTCTGTGTTTATGAATGTGGTTTCATTTTTTGGTTAATGTCTCTGCTTCCGTTATAAGAGTTTTTCCTTTACATTCTGGACACTTTGCCTCTATCTGATGAAAACCTTCTTGGGTTTTCAGCTATTGTGGACGATTTCAACAATGGGGTTTGATTCGTTTGAAGTAGCTTATGGTGCGCAAATGCTTGAAGTTGAGTGGGATTGTTCTTCTTTGAATCCATCAAAGAACATGGAAATAGCCTCACAACACAAGTTCTCTAAGAGGTAGCTGATTCCATCAGAATTTGTTCACTTTATCTCTTCTTCTTTTATTTAATTTTGGAAGTATTTCATTTTGGGTTTGCAGGTTTTGGGGAAGGTGACGTCTAGCTCTGTTGGTTGCTTCGGTTGTGATCTTTATTGGGGTTGGTGGGTTTATGATATTTAAGATTTGGAGGAGGAAGGAGGAAGGGCATGGGATATTCAAGAAGAAGGAACAGGGGCTGTTTCAACTCCTCATCTTCACTCGCTCTTGTCTAAAGGTTGGAGACAATAGAGTAAGGAGAGAGAAGTTAGAATATTTTCAGACAAACTATAAAAGGGTAATATAGTCTTTTCCCATCACTTAACAACCATTTTTAACGGAATGGGTACGATTGATAGAATCTTGTTAATGCAGGGGAAGGGAGAGTTATATTCAATACCCAGGGGAGGGGTTTGTCATTAGAGCATAATCGAGGGGAGGGGGGAGTAATTTACTCTTTCATTTATTATAAAGAGAAAGAGCACTAACCAGTGTTGCAACGCGGTGTGTACCTACTCCAAGCATAGCAGTGCGCTAAATAACCAATGCGCCTCCTAAAAAGTTGAACAGGACTAGGGGTGTCAATCATTTAGCATGCAGCTGGTACAAATACACGCAGGCACGCAGAGCTGCAAAACTGGTTAGTGTTCCTTTTCCTTATGTTATATTATTATGGAAAAAATATCTTTACTTGGTGGTGTTTCCTACACAGCTACGCCCTCTCACTAGGCACCATGAGATGATGCCTTTGGCAGTAGATACCCAGACATGCTCATCCATTGGCGTAGACGTTTGTGTAGAGAGTATGCGATCAAGTAGAGATCTCTTACCCTATTATTATATAACAATAAAATGTATATTAATTAGCAATGAAAACCAAACAAATGAATAAAAAGTCAAAAGACTCAGAGCCTCAGCCCTCAACCCCATTCTTCAGTCGCTGCTACATTATGTATGTTCTACCTCGAATCTTCACCTGAAACTCTCTCTCTCTCTCTCTCAATTCCTCATATGTTTTCTCAGCCTCCCTCCTGTTTTGATTCTAAAAACCCTTAAAAGCGAAACCTCAAGAAACCACAAAAGCCATACTGATTTTTATTAATAATTTAGAAGAAAAAAATGTTTTCTGTGGGGGAGTGTAAAGCCCACACCTAGACATAGAGGGGCGTACTCTTTCCCATGAAAGGTAGAAATGACTGCTCGTCTGATGCTTTAGCACACGCTTCCATTGGTCCTCACGTGCATGTAGGGGCCACGTTCTCCAAAGAACTCTTTCCTAATAATTTAATAGAATATATAATTCTAAATGGAAATGACAACTCGAAATTGTATGGGTTAATATGGTTGAGCTTGGTTGAAAAAAATATGATAATGATATGGCATATGGTTTGCTAGCTAGATGACCAGGGAAGCTATGGAGATGTTGGCATCATCATGAATTGAGACTTGAGAGGGTGTTGTCGAAGGTGAAGGATGGTTTGTTGCAAAGGAGAGGCCTCTGTGAAGAAAAACACAAGATACATGGAAAACGAGAAATTTTGAAGAATGCAAGTTTTGTGTTGTGCCAATAATTTCACAAATTTTTTGATTTGTCCTTCATTTGAAATTCGTGGAAGCTCAAAACTTGGGAAAGGTAGATCCTGAGTTAGCTTTTTGATCATTCATAAATAAGATCAATCTGATATTGTGGTTGGAATTGAAGTTATGATTTGCTTATGAAACATGGCATGTGTGTTTCAAGAGAGCTGTTTTTGCAAGCAGAATAGGATACGTAGGAGAGGGGCGTGATGGTTCGTATACAAGGATGGAGAGGAGAGAGATTGTCAGGAGGAGAAAGATAAATATCGAGAACATTGGTGCATCTTATGTCGCTTGCTTAGAGAACCCTTTCTCATAATTAAAGGAAGGGGTGTCAAATGTTAGTGGTCTATGATCGGTTAAAGCCCGACATCGATTAGTAAACGGCTTGGTGCTAGGCCTCACCCAATTATGGATCAGTTCGAACCGTGTTTGATTGTAACTACATGGTTTATTTTATAAATTAAAAAAGTTAGTGGAGGCGTGGGGATATATGGGCATGCTTGCAGTTCAGCAGTCTTTATCGTGCACCCAGGTCAAGTTTCAATCAAATTTGAATATGTCAAGTTGTCTAAAAAATAAATTGCAGACTACCAAATTGGTGCATGAACATCTGTGGGAGTATTAGGAATATTGAATTTATGCCTTAAATTTTAACACATGGAGACTCTACATTTCGATAAATAACTAATGGTTAGAAGTAACACATCACTCTCATGGAAGATATTAGGTCTGCTTTTGAGAATTGGATCAAGACATAATTTATTTTTCTAAAAACAAAAAAATAACCAAAAAAAAGTTTTTTGGAGTTAAAAAATGATTTTTTTTTCTTATGGGAAAAAGTTTCCCATAATGTCAGGATATTATTTCTTTCACCTAAGATTTTTTTATTATTTTTAAAAAAAGGCGTACCTAGTGCACAAAGCTCCCGCTATTGTGGGGTCTGGGGAGGGTCATAATGTATGCAGTCTTTTCACTGCTTTTGCAGAGTTGTTTCTTTTATTACTAGTAAAGGTGCACGTGCAAATGCACGTGTGACCATACGTGGATTCTAAGTAGATATATTAGTGAGTCTAACTTACAAAATCGTACACACATGGGCGGTGTCCAGCCGCACGATGCACACTTGACCGCGTCAAGTACTTGACGTGATAATTTTCCTACAGAATCATGATATACTTTTCTTTACACTACCGTTGATTTTTAAATGAAAATATAATTGTGTTGTTGATGTAGTGGTTGTTGTATCCTGTTTTATTTTGTAGTAATTTGTATAATGTCACGTTTTATTATAGTTTAGTTAATTAATATTCATATTTAAATTCTAGATGTTGTTTTCAAAGAAAAATGCTTAAAATGAAATAGAAAAATAATAAAACTCTTGATCTTTTGTTATTGTGATTCTATTGTTAGCTTTATTTTGAAGTTAAAATCATTCCCTTAAAAAAGAAATTGAAGTAAAATTTAAGATTAATAAATTTAAAACGCTACTATCGTTAATATTTATATTGTTCAGTATCATCAATCCTTAAATAACTTCTAAATACATTCTTTGTAGCTATGCCTTTTAGTTTTTCAAATCTATTCATTCTCAGTTTTTATCTTCTTTTTTTTTTTTTATCTTCATTGTCTTCTAATTCAATGACTTCCTTCTTTTTCGCATTTCTTTTCTTGAGTGTATCTGTAACGATTCTTTTGGATGTTCTACTTGAATTGTTCCTGTTATCAATTTTCAAATAGAAACAGTATATTTGGGATACGCAAGACTTTAAAAACTTTTTGTGCTACAAAATAGAAAATAAACATTAAATATATATTTAAGTGTAGTAATTTATTTATTTACTTCAGTAAATTTATTTTAAAAAATTAATATAATTTGTTTACGTTTTCTGTTGATTTTGCATATTCAACTGCTGATAATCCAATAATTGTTTCAATATCATTAAATATTGTCACAATTATTGTTTCTGTGTCATCTAAGATCTTGAATTTTACCAAATACCTGTGAATGTGAAATAATTGTTAATTTAAAATACTATTAAAATAAATATTTGTTGTCTTGATTTATTGGTAAATTAGAATCTTTTTTTTGTATATACTCTGTATCATCATTTGCACATTTTTCGCATGTTACTTTTGCTCTTTTGAGGTGTACCTTTTTGTTATATTTGTGCACGCGTTATACCATGGTTCTTCAGTTTCAACTTTTGAGATTATTCATTTCATATAATTAAACTTATTCTGCAAATTAATATATGTTAGAATCCTTAAAGCAAAATTGAAAACAGTTGTTATATTTTATATTTTACTAATCTAAGTTATAATATATTAATTTAGTGAAACAAATCGTTCCGGACCGGTATCGGTGGAGATAGAGATCGATATCGATTCCTAGCCGATCCTGTATCGGTGGATCGGTACGGACAAGGGTAAAAATGTAATTTTTTTGAAAAAGAAAACAGTGGTAAACCTAACCGATCCCGACCGGCATGGATTGATATCTACTGAGATCGATACCGATTGCTGGTCGATCACATATCGATGGATTAGTATGGACAAGGGTAAAAATATTTTAAAAATAATAATTTTTTGGGAAGAAAATAGGGTAATTTAACCGATGCAGACCGATCTGTGTTGGTCGGGATCAGTTTGGTTTACTCCTGTTTTCTTTTTAAAAAAATTAGGTTTTTTTTCTACATTTTTTTCATTGTCCGTATCGATCCACCGATACGGGATCGGCCAGGAATCGGTATCGATCTCCATCTCCATCGATACCGATCGAAGACCATATTTATTGGACTGCATCAGTTAGGTTACCCTATTTTCTTCCAAAAATTTAGTTTTTTTTTAAATATATTTTTTACCTTTGTCTATACTGACTCATCGATACAAGATCGACCAGGAATCGGTATTGATCTCAGTCGATACCAATCTAAATCGATCTAATAAAAATATACAAAAAAAATCTAATTTTTGAACAAAAAAATGTATACCTAACCGACAAATCGATTTGGATCGATATCGACTGAGACCAATACCAATTCCTAACCGATTTCGTATCGGTGGGTTAGTACAAATAAGGGTATAAATATATTTAAAAAAATATTTTTTTTTAAGGAAAATAGGGTAACCTAACCAATGCAATCCGATACATATCGTTCCAGACCGGTATCGGTGGAGATGGAGATCGGTATCGATTCCTGGCCGATCCTGTATCGGTAGATCGGTACGAACAAGGGTAAAAATGTAATTTAAAAAAAAAAAAGAAAACTGGGATAAACCTAACCGATCCCGACTGGCACGGATCGGTATCTACTGAGACCGATACCGATTCCTGGCCAATCCCATATTGATGGATTAGTACGGACAAGGGTAAAAATATTAAAAAAATAATAATTTTTTTGGAAAGAAAGTAGGGTAATCTAACCGATGCAGACCGATCCGTGTTGGTCGGGATTGGTTAGGTTTACCCCTGTTTTCTTTAAAAAATATATATATACATTTTTTTCATTGTCCGTATCGATCCACCGATACGGGATCGACCAGGAGTTGGTATCGATCTCCATCTCCACCGATACCGATTGGGAATCGTATTTATTGGACTACATCGGTTAGGTTACCCTATTTTCTTCTAAAAAATTAGTTTTTTTTTTAAATATATTTTTACCTTTGTCTATATTGACCCACCGATACAAGATCGACTAGGAATCGGTATTGGTCCTAAATCGATCTATCAGTTAGGTTTACCCTTTTTTTTTGTTCAAAAATTAGATTTTTTTTTTACATTTTTACCCTTGTCAGTACTAGCCCACTGATACGGGATCGGTCAGGAATCGATGTCGGTATTTGCTAAGGAATTGAAGAGAGAGAGAGAGCGAGATCATTGAGAATAAAAAAAGATATTAAAAAAAAAAAAACAGCAAGAAACATTTTGAGATTTTGTGTATTCAAATAGAGAGAGAGAGGGGAGATATCGTTGAGAATAAAGAAGTATTTTTTAAAAGAAAAAAAAACAGCAAGCAAAAGAGATAGAGAGAAAATGAATATCTACCTTATTTAATCAAAGGGTTTTTTTTTATTGCCTTAATTTTAGGAGAGAGAATTGGAGAGATTTTCTCTCCATAATTGTTAACTGAATTACTTTTGGTAAATCTAATTTTGTAGAGAGAATTGGAGAGATTTGCTTTAAATAATAATAAATATAATTAATTTTAATTACAAACAGTAATTAATACTATGGGTATCTAAGATTAAGAATTTATAAAAAAGAATGACATAAAGATTAAGATTTGAAGAATGAAATTTTAGACAAGACTGAAGGGTATAATAGGTAAATGAAAGATTTGCCACTATTAAAAACAATAATAATTAATACTAAGGGTACCTATGATTATGAAATTATAAGAAAGCATGACATAAAGATTAAGAATTGAAGAATGAAATTTTAGATAAGAATAAAGGGTAGAATAGGTAACTGAAAGATTTGCCACAACGTGCTTTTATATAATAGTATGATAGTATGATATGATTTTCCCTCTTACTCTAATCATGTGGGTCTCATGTGGATGATCTCACATTGAGAGATGCCTGTATCTCACCTACCACGAGTTTCTCATGAGTTAATCAATAGATTCATATTTACCAAAAAAAATATAGATGATATCTTTCTTTGCACGCATCACTATTAGTGTGACATGTAGATTTCTCTCAACACTAGCATTATGGGGAATCCACTTCCAAAAATTTAATGTTGATTCTTAAAAAATAATTTAATATTGGGAAAGGGTTTGTTGCCAGGTTGTGTTGCCCCTATGCCACTGTGGGGGCCAATAGGAGCATGCGCAAGGGCATTGAAGGGGAGGGCCGGGGTGATCATTTTCACTACCCCATGTGAGAGGGTATAGAGGCACTATTGGACAACATTCTTTTTCCTAATATATTATGGGAAAGAGAACGCTACCTGGTCACTTGAGGTGCGTGACTCTTGCGCCTAGACATAGGGTTGTACAAAATGATCGCCACGCCTTGGGGGATTTTCGCCTTTCCATGGGGGTGTGATGGTCATGTTGCATGGCTCTGTGTCTAGGCACAGGAGTCATGTGCCACATGCGACTAGGTAGCGTTCTTTCTCCTATTATTTGAATTTTTAACCATTTTAAATACATCATGTCAACCAAAAACTACTTTTTTATTATTATTTTTTTTTTTGGGGGGGGGGGGGAGGGAATAGGTTCTCTAAACCGTTGGGACAAAGGACAAGATATGTTAGTACTTTTGTCTATCTTTCTTAAAGAAAATGACCTTGATGCCTTTTTATGTACAATTTTGTCACACTTCATTGGTGTGTGTCCTCACAAGTGCACCGGTGCTTGCCATTAGGGGTGTAAATTTGGCCCTGTCAGTCCGAACAGGGCCTGGGCTGGATTTTTCAACCCTGAGGGCAGGTTCGGGTTGAATGAAAATATTTACAATTTGAAGATTGGACTATGTTTTTTACTCAAATATAAGTCTAATAGTCACTTGAGTAAAAAACAAACTAATACCCAATCACATGTGTGTCATTTTTTTAATGCATATAAGATGACGTAAATGGCAAAAAAGCAAGGCAAGTCAAGGCCAACCAAGTCCTAGCAAAAATCAAGGTCAATCAGAGCCAACCCGACCCACCCCGGCCTAATCAGGGTCAACCAGGGTCGGGCTGGGTTGGGCCTGGGTTGAGATATCTCAACCCGACATAGGGATGGATTGAGCTAAGAGGACTCAGGGTTGGGCTAGAGTTTTAAAAAATGTGGCCCAACTCGGCCCTGTTTCACCCCTACTTGCCATGCACCACTATCTAGCTACCCTGACCCCTTGAGCCCACTAGGCGCCCACTCCCTCTCTGGGCCACCATAGTGGTGACCCCACTTGGCACCAAAAGAAAAACCGTGACTACTTGGTCACATGGAACAACCTTACGGTCGCACCAAGATCCACCCTCTAGTCCAATAATTCTCACTCTTTTTTTTAAGGATTTTTTTCATTTACCCCCCTGAGGTTTGATGTAATTATGGAAAAATCCTTTAGTTTTGAAAAATTCTACGTGCCCCCCCTGAGGTTCTTAACAGTTAACAAATACTCCCATTTCGTTAGTCTAGGTCTAACAGTGTTAAAATCAAGGGGTGAACTGACAAAATTGCCCTTACAAGAAAAAAAAAAACTGGGGAAGATGAGTTGCAGGTATGAACACCATTGGGTTCTTGAGGTTTTGGGCCTGGATTCCAACAATTTTGCAAGAAAAAAGAGGCTCTTCCATTCTTCAATTTTGGAAGATCACCGGCAAGCGTATTATACTTCGACACCGACGACTTAGACCAGCATCTCGACTTAGGTCTAATGAAATCGGCCTAGTAATTCCTCGCAGCAGAGGCGAAATCTACTTCTGACTTCTAACTGGGGAATAAGAAACGTGACCTTCCACAGCACTCATGGAATAGCCAACAATTTCCTACCCTAACTCTGGCGGATGAAGTAAGGCTTTGAGCCAGATAACCGGAGTAGGTGACAGTCATTCTAATCGCCATATCTGCAAACTTGAGTAACCTAAGAAAGATTAGGTACAAAGTGGTTTTGGTGATAAAAAATCTAACAACGGACGCCAGGAATTAAAGAGTGGCCATTAAGACGGGAAAAATCAGTGAATCAGAGATGGAACGGTTGAATTAAGTTGTGAAAGGCTAGCTAATTAGAAGGTCGAGAATCAATGATCAACAAAAATAATCGATAGTTAGGGTTTTCAAAATTGAAGAATCAAGAAATCAAGATACCAGGAAATCGGGAAATTGAGAATTAAGAATGAAACCTAAGGCTATAAGGCTAGGTTCTAAGGAAGGAAGGCAGGAAGGAATGAATGAATGAATGAGAAGTCCAAAACAAAAGAAAGAGCGATGAAGCCAAAGGAGGTGTTGGTTTTGTAGTGAAGCACGCCTCAATCTTCCCCCTGCGCCAGAAGTTGCTTAATACCGGATTTTGAGAGCAGCGCCGGATCAGATCAGGCTTTTATTACAAAATTGGGTTTTTTTTCTTGCAAAATTGTTGAAATCCAGGCTCAAAACCTCAAGAACCCAATGGTGTTTATACTTGCAACTCATCATCCCAAATCGTTTAGGGAAGATGAGTTGCAGGTTTTTTATTATTTTTCTTATAAGGGTATTTTTGTCAGTTCACCCTTTGATTTTAACATTGTTAGACCTAGACTAACATAATAGATGTATCTGTTAATTGTTAAGAACCTCAGGGGGTATGCAGAATTTTTCAAAATTAAAGAATTTTTTTCATAATTACGTCAAACCTCAGGGGTACATGAAAAAAACCCTTTTTTCAAAGCTCAAGTCCTTTAACTAAAGATTGGCCCTTGGAATTTTTCTTCTACGATAAAATACCGGACCCAGGGCAGCAGGGCATGTGGCCCTAAATTCTTAGGACTTCCAAGTAGGCTTTTATAAGAGGTAGGGCTTAACTCTGGCCAAGTAGATCTAAACCAAACCAGTTCTAAGTAGGGCTTTAGTGATCAAAGTTACCGACCACCTTGATTTAAGGGAAACTCCAATTCCTCCACCACATGGCAAGAAGGTTATGACCATGTGTCATCACCACAGTCCATCTCCAATTGTCCACTTGACACCATTCCTTCCTTCGTCCTAACTTCTCCCAATGCCGGTGGGTCAAACGGATACTTAATCACGAAGCTAAGACATTATCCACAACTCTCAAGATTTCAACACGTGTCACACATATATGGCGAATCCTTTAACTTATCTTCCTCTGAGAAAAAATCAACGACGTAGGGAGAGAGAAGAAAAAAAAGGTTAAGAAATCCAATCGAAACCCGTAAGAAAGCAGAGCTGCAAATTCGGAGTAAGTAAGAGAGAGAGAAAGAAAGATAAGCAATAAAAGCGCTACAAATGAAACTCAATCGCTTCAATTATCGTTCTTCGTCCGTTCTTCTTCTGCTATCTATTGTGGTTTTCTTCTTTGCGTTTTGTGAATTAGGGTCTTGCAGTGACGATAATCTGATCAAAATGACGACCTTGGGTGGGGTTCGTGAAGTTGAGGGGTTTCAGAACAGTTTGGAGATCGATGAACTCGGCCGTTTCGCTGTTGATGAACACAACAAGAAAGAAGTATTTTCATTTTCCCTCAAAAATCTTTTCATGCTCTCTCATTCTTTGATCATTTGGATTTTCTGGATTGTTGTTAATTTTGTTCTTGATTTCTGGGTTTGTTTACTCATGTAGAAAATCCTCATCTTTTTAGCCCTAATTCAGCCCGTTCCTGTTTTCGTTTGATTCTTCTCTTGTCTTGGATTCATAACATTTTCCGGTTAAATTTCTTATAAATAAATTACCCTCTTTGTTAATTCCTTTGAACTCGGATCTCCCCATTTACTCATTTTTGGTTCTTCTTAAATACCCCAATTTTTATTTATTCCTCCTGTTTTGGTTTTGGACTTGGTATTTTTTTTTTTTTGTTTTTGAGGTATTTGTCTAGGGTTAAAAGTTGAATTCATCCTTGATTTTTGATCTTCTGCGCAGAATAAGATTCTTGAGTTTTCTGGGGTGGTGAAGGCGAAGGAACAGGTGGTTGCTGGTACTCTCCACTATCTCACTCTGGAGGTGGTTGAGGCTGGTAAGAAAGTGATCTATGAAGCCAAAGTCTGGGTAAAACCATGGATGAACTTCAAGGAGTTGCAGGACTTCAAGCCCGCTAGTGCTTCGGCTTCGTTAACTTCATCCGATCTTGGTGCTAAGCAAGGTGACTCTATTCTATAAATTGAAACGCTAATTCTGTCAGTTTATGTTAAACAGTCTCAAGAATTTGGTAGTGATACGTTATAGACGACAATAATTTAAGGTCCTGTTTATTAACTATTTGTAACAATGCATCTCATGCCAAAGGAGTTATAGTAGTTAAAGAATGTTTTTGATTCACTATCTGATACAATAAGACGGTGACAATGATCCTAAATGATGTCGGATCATAGTTCTTGTGGATGGAACTTGATGGCTGGTCTTCTGGACCAGAACATAGCATCAACATGCCGGTGACCTTCCAATTGTTGTGAAACAGAAATGCACTATTTGCTGTTTGATTCGATTGTGAGACCTGACTTCTGTTATATGTGAGCAATTTAAGTGTTTTGGTTTAGGTAGGCACATCAATCGGTATTTCAGGGGAATAGCTCTGTTGCTGATTAAGTTTGAGTCTCTCAAGGCTGTATTAATGTAGAAGATAGCATCGATGATTTGTTGTAGATAACTTGTTCTACATTGAGCCCTCAGTTCTACCCTATGTTATGATGTTCCTTATTGCTTTTCTCTATTTCATAAATCTTCCTTTCTCTTTTGAAGAAGATTTTGGTGTTAGTAGATTTTGCTAAATTCAGTCAAATACCTCTGGATGTTAATGCTTTCTTTGTACCTCATTTAGAAGCAAAAGAAGTCATCTGTTTTATGGAGTTTAGAGACACTGTCTATTGGATTACACATGATATTTCATACTCTGGTCGATGCTAGAGCATCTGGTGTACTGTTCCTTGGAAAACCCCCATGGCACGGTTGAGTCTGGTTAATGTAAATCCTGTATGAGATCATTAGAAGAGTAATGGGTCATTGGAAAACCCCCATGGCACGGTTGAGTCTATACTGTAGCTAGGGCCAAACAACAAATGGTCATAATAATGTTGTGTTCTTTTTACATAAGCTGATTACAGAATTACAGATTGGTTGACTGAATGTGCACTGCATAGGAATGTGGTAAGCTTATGAAGTTATTGAGATGCTGGTTTTGCATGATTTCCTTCACTCTTATGACGGGAATTGATTCCTGCTATTTATAAGTGCATGTAGTATGAATATGATGTTGCTAGTACTTCTGTCTAATGGAAGGAAAAAAGATACGGACATATCAGTTCACATATATGCCTTTAAATATGAACTTCTATCATTTTTCATGCATACAAAACATACTTCTGAAAGATGAAGAGGGCATCCATATGCTTCTAGCGACTTTGTTTGATTGGACTCAGATTTATAAATGTGGCAGTATAGTACTTTTGCGAGTCTAAAGCCCTTGATAAACAGTTTTAATGCCCATGCATATATATATATAACGTACATAAGATTTGGCCATATTTCACCATGTTTGAGGGACTATCCTAGTAATTATTATTAGCCGGTCGTGTCAATCAGGCCACGAGCCAGGAATGCGAGCAGTTCCTGCACATGATCCAATAGTCCAAGATGCAGCAAATCATGCTGTGAAGACCATCCAGCAGAGGTCCAACTCTCTGGCCCCTTATGAACTGCTCGAGGTTCTCGTTGCAAAGGCTGAGGTTCATCTTCTGCTCTGTTGTTTTATTTATCTATATCATGTGACACCTCTTTTCTAATCATTTGCATAGATAGAGTGCTCGTTTTCTTAGCATCAATATAGAAATAACAATATATAGGGCTATAAACAGGCTGTTTATGTAGTTCTAATTGATGATGGATATTGAAGTTATGCCATGTGGGTTCTGTGCAGGTGATTGATGAAGTCGCCAAACTCAATTTGCTTCTCAAGGTGAAGAGGGGGAGCAAGGAAGAGAAGTACAATGTTGAAGTACATAAGACTGTTGAGGGTAGCTTCCATTTGAATAGCATGGAACAAGATTCCTCCTGAATTAATGCTAAAAGCAGTGTGGACTCATTAAATACTGTTTGTCTAATTTCCGACTCTTGAAAACCTTTCAGAATCTTGTGTTGAAATAATCTTCGAGAGCTATAAATACTTGTGTTGATCGTGTGCCTTCTCTACTATGTTGAAATATCCATGTGTTGTTAAAACAGAAATTCATAGACGTTATATATATATATATATAGGTAAAGGTAAGGGTTCTCTGGTTTGGCAGACCATTTAATTCTTCCTTGGTCTGCTTTCATTTCTTGCAATGTGGCAGGTTTTAGTAATCTGACGGAATTGTCGGTTTTTATAACCTTTTAGTCGTATCAGTGGATATTGGTAACGAATCGGCCAAGAATCAGGATTGGTCTCGTCCAATACTGATCCGATATGGGTGGTTCTGCTGATCAAATACCAATTCCTTGAACCATGCTTGCAAACATTCCTTTACTTGATCTGTTTGATTCTTGAAGTTAAGATCCACAATATAACCTGTGCTTGATCAGTTTGGTTCTTGAAAGGTTCTCTTTCCATTTAGGCCTATTTTTTCAAATCAGTGAGTTCTAAGATTGGAAGATGGTTGGCCAAAATTTGGTTCTACATTTGAGAATCAATGATTATTTATTATCTATGCAGTTAAGATCCCCTAGCTACAGTGTAGAAATGAAATTTTACTTCCAGATCAGCCATCGAACTAGGATTCTAGGAGTTGGTATTGAAATATTTATATATTGGGTAATCTGAAACTCATTTCCTACTCACCAAGCTATCCAGGTATTGACTTTATTCTGTGTTATCTGCCCTCCATTTTAGGCAAGTAAGAGCAAAAGATTAAACTGTTCAGTAAGATCTTAAAAGGATAGTGTAACAAAATAAGAATGTCTTCCACATAGTGATCATAAATCTCCTTAAAGTATACCTAGAATCCGAATATCTTTTATAAAAAATTATTTGCCAAACGTATTTCTGCTTCAAATTTTTACAAGGTGTCGAAAATGAGCCAGATATCACATGGAAAGGAGTAGGAAAACTAAAGGTTGTGTCCCATGAAATCTTAACAACCTCTTCAAGTGAAGGATTACTTTTCTATCACGCTGCCCCTGTGGATGGTAATTTTCATGCGAAGCAAATGGAAACACAACTGTCAGTTTCCCCATGATTCTATTATCAGAGCTTTCCTTTGTTTGGGAAGTTATAACTATAGAAGAGGGGTTGCATACGCAACGGGTTTCATTGTAGACCCCCAACCTCAAACGAATCTCTGGTGTAATTGAAGATTAGATTGCTATATTGAACTATATAATGTGATTTGTAGTGATTCTTTGCCTAGGTTGGAAGATTTTTTGGGGGAAGGGAAGATTCTTATTCAAACGTCAAGTCATGATGTATATTTCTATTATAGAACGAGAACATCCTGGTTTTATCTTTCCTTTCTACCTCTCCCAACCTATTGAAATAACAAACCTTTATGTGGACTTTTAACAAGTTTTGATTAATCATAATAATAATAATAATAAGGGAGAACATTCTTTGTGGGGGAGCGCAGGGACCACATGCACACATCTCGGGAGCAAAATTTCCACCTTTCATGGGGATAGGGGGCGGTTAGTCATTTCATCCTCTCAAAACATTTTTCCTAATAATAATTAGGGATAGACAACATTACCTAGGTCTGGGTGCATGCAGTGCGCTGCGTTGCTCCTGCGCCCAGACACAGGACCGACAAAATGATCGTCGCACCTATGGGAAAGGCAAAATTTGTTGGGGGCACGATGGTCATTTTGCTTATCCTATGTCTGGTTGCAGGGGCAGCTCACTGCACGCACCCAAATAATGTTCTTTCTCCTTAATAATGATTAGGGAAAAGATTGTTCATGTTGCCACGGTGTACAACCCTCTCACAATCTCTCTCTACCCCTCCCCTACCTCATTATCTCCCTGTTCTCCCCACCACCTATTTGAGGAACCATTTAATGCGCTCTTAGTTGGTGGGGGGTATGTAGGCAGTATGTCTTAGGGCAAGGGTTCTATGAACCAACATCATATATATACTCTGTCCCTAAGAGACATTGATTTATTCATTTTTAAGGAGAGAAAAAAATGAGAAATTTTTTATGCATCGACTCTCTCTCGAGACCTAGACTACATTGGTGTGCCTTCTCACATCCTGACCATTAGGAGTCACATTGATACTCTCTTTCTCTCTCCTCCCTCACCATGTAAACCAGCTTGTTAATAAAACCATTTTCTTAATCATGATTTTTGTGGTATAGGAGATTCCTCCCACACTGATGGAGTGGAAAACCCTCCTAATTGAATAGTTGAAAAAGGTACCACTCTTGGATTACACGTGAGACTGTGGCTGGATGGCCAACAATCCATGAGTTTTGCAATGTCATCCAACCAATTTATAAGAAAGAGAATTTCTTATTGACAACCCGTGTTTAAAAGACTTAGTCCCATATGTAATAACACCCGTCTCAGCCCTAATCCTGATCTTCCCCTAATCTTTTCCTCTCTTTCCAAGCAATTTAAGACCCAAATAAGAAGACAAAAAAATGGAGGAAATCAACTCGACCCTATCAAACTGATAGGTAGAGCAAACTATACCCATCAAACAGAGTAAATATAGAATAAGTTGTACATTTAAAATAAGTTTGATTCAAATCATAAAAATCGAATTTCTGATAATCTCTTGTGCCTCTTCAAGTTTGAACATCCATTGCAACGATTTGATAAATGGTTCATTCGGATATTCCCCCTAGAACCATATAGGAGATTTTTTTCTTGTACGTTTAGTGTTAAATAGATCCATAAAATCGTCAAATCATTTCAATCATGATTTAAATCTTTTTATTAATTCTTCATTTTTCCTTCACTTAAAAAGAAAAGAAAAATCATTCGTACTCATAATTAATGTTGGATGATATGATACTCAAAGAGTTTGAAGACGATAGTTGGATCTCTAGAATTTAACTCCACCCAACTCTTTTTCCCATGTGCGCCATATGTTCTTTAACAACTATGGTGGTGAGAAAAACAATACAACTTAGGACTTGGCTGTGTCGGTGGTGTTTGATAGGACTTGGCTGTAATTATGGATTTGTGGCCAGTCGATAAAAGAGGGTTTTTAGCTTCGGCTTCACCCAGTTTTATTGAGTTTTTTCTACCAGCTTTCTTACTTATTGCCTTAATCTTCTTTTTTACTCCAGCTCAACTATCGGAAAATTATTGCCTTTAGTACTGGGGGTGTTGCTGTGCGCATCATGCGGCGCAGCAGCGGCCATGTGTGCACAACGGGTCCCACCGTGCGCACATGGCCGCCGATGCGCACAACAGCACCCCCAGTACTAGGGGCGATAAAGATCCTCCACCATATGCAGGTACGGATTCAACATTGATGTCAAGGAGGTGGGCGTGGATTGTCTTTGGCTCTTTGACGGTGAGTCTTTTATTGGTTTTAAATCATATTAAATCAGCTAGCAAGTGCAAACAACCCATACAAACTACTAATAAACACAAATAATGATCATCATCACATTGCATTCTTGTCCTTTCGGGTCAAATGCACATGTCTTTATCGTACTGCAAATATCGCGAGATAACACAATTTTTGAAAATTTCCCTCTACCCTTGGGTGATAAGAAAACTCCTAGGTTATGCACCTCAAATAATAATTTTATCGCACTGCAAATACCGCGAGATGTCGATGACTTTCAGGAATTTTTGCTCCACCTTTGGGTGATAAGAAAACCCCAACGCCACGCATCCCAAATACTTTGATTATATTATCTTTAGATGGACATACTACATTTTTATGAAAAGATCAGTAATTTTTTGAAATCCCAGCACCTTTGGGCATCTGGAACTCTTAGACTACTATCCTTTCTAATCTATATGCATATCACATCGTCAATCTTTGACAACACTGCCTTTGGATTAATGTTATCTATTCCACTGTTTTGACAAAACCATAAAAGAATTCACTAGGCCACTTTGGTGGATCATCATTTTATCCCCTCATAATTCTTCAACTTGATTTGCAGCAATATAAGTGAAAATAAACACATTAAAAGGTCCATAATGTGTTGTGACATATACAATCATCGTCAAAAGTGGTAGTGGTCAACCCAAAATAGTCCAAATATCTTCAAAGTTGCATAATCGTTCAAAACGGGTTCCATAATCATCAAAATTATTCAAATAGGATACCCCAAAATATAGATTTTGAAAATATGAACAAAACGGGCCATCCCAGGACAGAATCTGATAAAAGAAAAAAAGATATTCCAGAACAGAATCCGAATAAAAACCAGCATTCCAGAACAAGAAAAACAAGCTGGAACAAGAAAAGTGTTCCAGAACTATTTTGGGAACAAGAACACAGCCCCAAAATAGTTCTAAACAAATGATTTAGGTTTGAGGCAATGTGGTTGAAACATGCAGACTGCAAAAATGTGGCCAATAGAGGCTGGTCGATTTCTCCTGCAGGTTCGGCAGTTCAAAAGCATCTAAGGAAGATTCAGAATTGTCGCAGGATTTTTCAAAAGTGGAATCGGGAGACCTTTGGGAATATCTATCTCAATATTAATAATCTTAAGGCTGAATTGGCTCATATTCAAGGCTTGCCTTCCTCTCTTTTCTCACAAGAGAAGGAAACAGAAGTTCAACGGCTACTAGAGGAGGAATTGCAGAAAGAAGAGGAACATTGGCGCCAAAAATCCAGAATAGAATGGCTTCAAAGCGGGGATCAAAATACAGCCTTCTTCCACCTTACCACTCTGCAGAGGCGTAGCCAGAATAAGATCCTTAAATTAAAGTTCTCAACAGAATTTTTTAGCACTGGTATAATACCTGCCGAGCTGAACCAGACCCTAGTATGTTTAATTCCAAAGGTCAAGGTACCAGAAACGACTGATCAATTCCGCCCAATTAGTCTGTGTACTGTTGTCTTCAAAGTCATTACAAAACTAATGGCGGATAGACTACACGGTGCTCTCCATCAACTCATATCTCCAACACAATTGGCATTTATCCCTTCTCGGCTTATTTCAGACAATATACTTGTAGCACATGAGATGTTCCACTACATAAAAAAGCAAAAGAAGGGAAAGAGTATGTTTCTTGCCTTAAAGTTGGATATGCGCAAAGCCTACGACAGATTGGAGTGGGATTTTATTGAGGCTATGCTTAGGAGAATGGGTTTCAATGATTTTTGGGTGGTTAGGGTAATGGCTTGTATACGTACAGTTTCGTACAATCTTCTGGTCAATGGGGCAGTAAAAGGCTCGATTCAACCAACAAGGGGAATCAGGCAAGGTGACCCAATTTCTCCAGCTATTTTCATTCTATGTTCACAAGCCTTATCTGCAGTGATTCAAAAAGCGGAGGAGCAAGGGGAGTTCAAGGGGATCAAGGTAAGACATAGAGGTCAGCCTGTGACACACCTTCTATTCGCTGATGACTGCCTTCTCTTTTCTCAGGTAAATTGCAGCAGATTACCTCTCTTAAATCTTGCTTAGATCTTTACTGAAAGGCATCAGGGCAAGCAATCAATCTCCACAAGTCTACACTTACATTCAGCCCTAATACGCATAAAAACTTTAAGAGACGGTTCTCAAGGGTGCTAAAAGTATCATACGGCGAGGGCCCATCAAAATATTTAGGCCTCCCAACGGAATTTGGCTCTTCTAAGAAGCTCTTATTCTAAGAAGTGCAGGACAAAACTTTAAGCAAATTGAAGGGGTGGAAAAGTAAATTTCTCTCACATGCTGGCAAGGAGGTTCTCCTCAAATCTGCCATCTCTCCTATGTCAAATTATGCAGGAACACATTTCAAACTCCCCATCTCACACCATGAGAACATTAGGAAAGCAGCTGCAGTTTTCTTTTGGGGGGATTCAGAAAAAGGAAGAAAATTGCATTGGATCTCCTGGTCCAGGCTCTGCCGGCCCAAATGCCGTGGTGGTTTGGGTTCTAAAGATTCCAGAATTCAAAATCAAGCTCTATTGGCAAAAGCTACGTGGAGGATTTGGTCTTCCCCTGAAACACATTGGGCAAGATTCATCAAGTCAATCTACTTTCCCAATGGAGATTTTCTTAATGCCAGATTGGGCAATAAACCGTCCTGGGGGTGGCATAGCCTGCTGGAAGGCAGGAACACTCTTCTTGAAGGTTTAATTTGGCGCATTGGGGACGGTACTCAGGTGGATATTTGGAGTGATAAGTGGATTCCATCCACACCAAATGGGAAAACCCAGCATCCAAGGCCGAATAGGTGCTCACTAACATGGGTAGCAGATCTCATCAACCCAATTTCAAGAACTTGGAAAATGGATGTGCTACGACAACACTTCCAACATGCAGATATACAAGCTATCATCAAAATCCCACTCAGCCTCTTCCCCTCTCCAGATTCACGTGTTTGGGGGGCATCAAAAGATGGCCGATTCAGTGTAAAATCTGCATATTGCTTACTTTCAAAATTGAGAGAAGAGAGAGAGGCAACAGCTTCATCAAGTTCACATGTTCATGAGTGGGATCTTATTCCAGAAGGAGTTTGGAATCAAGTTTGGGCTATTAGAACTCTCCCAAAAATTACAACCTTCATCTGGCGAGCATGTAACCAAGCAGTGGCGACTGGGGAAGGACTCTCTTCAAGACAAATTCAAACTGACCCCTCTTGCGTGAGATGTGGAGCTGCAAGTGAATCGGTGGATCATCTCCTCTTTGACTGCCCGTTTGCTAGGGCAGTATGGTTTGGCAGCTCACTCTCTTACTTGCCGCCAGTAGATAGGGAGTCAAGAGTTGCGGATTGGTTAAGTAGTTGGGACATCCTTCACAGACAAGATAAGAAGACGGCAAGACAGTCACTCTCCCAAGCCTCCTTCATCTACTGGTACCTCTGGAGAGCTAGAAACGATGGGGTTTTTCAAAAGAAGCAATGGACTGTGCATGAAGTTATTCAAGTTGCGGAGAAAGCTTACAGAGAATTTGCAGCAGTACAGATGGTTGAGCCAACCAACCGGGAACCAACTGTAGCACAACCACCAGTGACGGTGTGGAAGCCACCCCCTGCAAGATATTGGACGGCGAACTGTGATGCAGCAGCACCACACGATAATAGCAAGGGTGGATTGGGAGTGATCTTCAGAGACTCGCTAGGCAGAGCGAATAAGGCCATCTCACTCCCCCAACCTTTCTTCTCGATACGCCAAGGGGAAGGCCTTGCCATCAGGTTGGCTCTCTCCACTACTCTACAAGCAGGCATCACAGACCTTCAAGTTGAGTCGGAATGTCTGGAGATTATCAACTTGTTATCAAAGCCTGCGAGGATTCCACACCTGGAGGTCACAATGATCTTGGAAGATATTCTCATTTTAGCTAGATCTTTCATGTTGGTTTCCTTTCTTTATGTTCCAAGGATTGTCAACCATGTTGCAGACACCTTGGCCTGGAAGGCCCTGTCATGTGTGTGTTTGACAGAGTGGCCACTATCCACCTCGTGGCTTCAGGACTCGTTAAGGCCTGATGCCACTGCTTGTTCACACAGTTTATCTCAATAAATCCTCTATTTACCAAAAAAATAAATAAACATCCTTAGAAAACACTTAAAACGTTTTTTTTTTAAAGTAAATATTGACAATACAACTATCCAACCCATAAAGGAAACTACTCTCTTTAAAGTTAAAGAATTCCCACTTTCCTAAATCTTGATTTTTAAACTAACACTTTTTCTAAAACTCTTAAACATCCTTACGAAAACACTTCAAACGTTTTTTTTTTTTTTTTGTAAATATTGACAATACAACTGTCCAACCCATAAAAGAAACTATTGTCTTTAAAGTTAAAGAATTCCCACTTTCCTAAATCTTGAAAACCGAATCAGATTTTAGTTAAAGACGATGCAAATATTATTACTTCTTCTTCACTGTGTGAGGTGAGAATATCATATTGAGTAGTGATGGAACACAGTGTATCAGGGTTTTAGGATAGGTATTGGCTTGCCTATCTGTATTGGTAATATTGATATTGGATCGATGGTACAATATAGACTTGTGTAAAATGGTTAATAAAATAATAAATCCATCTGTATTGGTAATATCGATATTGGATTGAGATGTTCTAAGTCCAAGCGCTAACACCAAACCCCCGGGGGATATATATATATATATTGGCTCTTGAAGGGAGTGTTCATATGTTGGGGGACCGTTCTCTTCATGGGAGCGCAGGAACCACATGTGTGTGGCAGCCAATGAAAACGTGCGCTGTGACACATTGGGGGTTGAATTTTTGTAATTCATGGGGGGTTGGCGATCATTCCCACATTTCCCCCACCCCCCAACTATGTCGGGGCGTGGGTAGGGAAATTTTCTCTTTGTATGTTTTACCCATATTATTGTAACAAGAAGTAAAAGTGAGATTTGGAACTAGAATTTTTGAGCTAAAGTTATTGTGGCGTTTTAGGTGTTCTTGGGTGAATCATCTTCAGCTTCGCCCGTAGACATAACACATGTACATTGGTGTGTGAACCACGTTAAATTCGTGTGTCATCTTTATTTGCTCTATTTTCATTTCTATTCGTATTTTGTGGCGTTTGTTTTAACGACCATTACTAATTTATTTTAAGGGGCGATGCTTTGTGCACTGCAACATATTGGGACACAAGATGCGTCCAGACACATGAGATGGGGTGGCATAAGAGCGGGGCAGGATAGGGCAGTCATTTCGCCCACCCCCAATGTCTTTGGGGACATCCTGCGCCCCAATGCATAATACATTTTCTCTTATTTTAAATTAATTCCTACTATATTTTCCTACATCGAGGGAGGTAGGTATAAGACCCAAGAGGACTTGGAGGGAAGGTATCTGACTTTTGGGGTGTACTTAATTTATTGATTGAAAATAAACCATGGCCGCCAATGTCTCATGTCTGGTTGCTCTTGCTGCCTCAATTTCTGAATAATGCCTCGGATCAGACGTTTGAGCCTGGATAGTTGAAAGTCAAAGTGTCAAAAGACGTAACCTTCTCGATCCGGTAGAACGAAGCCAATCCGAGATAGAATAGTAAGTCTATTGGGGTCCATTAGGAGCCATGTAAGTCTCACTTGCAGCGGGTTCCTATCATCACCAGTCCCCACTCAACATTGAGTCAATTTAAGACTGCGACAAATAACCGCTAGCTTGGTTGGTTGGAGGAATTGCAAGTTGGTGCATGCCCCCCAAGAGGTCAATTTCTGAGAAGATCAGAGGAAATAATGCCTCGGATTAGACGTTTGAGCCTGGATAGTTGAAAGTCAAAGTGTCAAAAGACGTAACCTTCTCGATCTGGTAGAACGAAGCCAATCCGAGATAGAATAGTAAGTCTATTGGGGTCCATTAGGAGCCATGTAAGTCTCACTTGCAGCGGGTTCCTATCATCACCAGTCACCACTCACCAGTGAGTCAATTTAAGACTGCGACAAACAACCGCTAGCTCGGTTGGCTGGAGGAATTGCAAGTTGGTGCATGCCCCCCCAAGAGGTCAATTTCTGAGAAGATCAGAGGAAATAATGCCTCGGATCAGACGTTTGAGCCTGGATAGTTGAAAGTCAAAGTGTCAAAAGACGTAACCTTCTCGATCTGGTAGAACGAAGCCAATCCGAGATAGAATAGTAAGTCTATTGGGGTCCATTAGGAGCCATGTAAGTCTCACTTGCAGCGGGTTCCTATCATCACCAGTCCCCACTCAACATTGAGTCAATTTAAGACTGCGACAAATAACCGCTAGCTCGGTTGGTTGGAGGAATTGCAAGTTGGTGCATGCCCCCCAAGAGGTCAATTTCTGAGAAGATCAGAGGAAATAATGCCTCGGATTAGACGTTTGAGCCTGGATAGTTGAAAGTCAAAGTGTCAAAAGACGTAACCTTCTCGATCCGGTAGAACGAAGCCAATCCGAGATAGAATAGTAAGTCTATTGGGGTCCATTAGGAGCCATGTAAGTCTCACTTGCAGCGGGTTCCTATCATCACATCACCACTCACCAGAGTCAATTTAAGATCTGCGACAAACAACCGCTAGCTCGGTTGGCTGGAGGAATTGCAAGTTGGTGCATGCCCCCAAGAGGTCAATTTCGAGAAGATCGGAGGAAATAATGCCTCGGATCGGGCGTTTGAGCCTGGATAGTTGAAAGTCAAAGTGTCAAAAGACGTAACCTTCTCGATCCGGTAGAACGAAGCCAATCCGAGATAGAATAGTAAGTCTATTGGGGTCCATTAGGAGCCATGTAAGTCTCACTTGCAGGGTTCCTATCATCACCAGATCCCCACTCAACATTGAGTCAATTTAAGATGCGACAAATAACCGCTAGCTTGGTTGGTTGGAGGAATTGCAAGTTGGTGCATGCCCCCAAGAGGTCAATTTCTCGAGAAGATCGGAGGAAATAATGCCTCGGATTAGACGTTTGAGCCTGGATAGTTGAAAGTCAAAGTGTCAAAAGACGTAACCTTCTCGATCTGGTAGAACGAAGCCAATCCGAGATAGAATAGTAAGTCTATTGGGGTCCATTAGGAGCCATGTAAGTCTCACTTGCAGCGGGTTCCTATCATCACCAGTCACCACTCACCAGTGAGTCAATTTAAGACTGCGACAAACAACCGCTAGCTCGGTTGGCTGGAGGAATTGCAAGTTGGTGCATGCCCCCCAAGAGGTCAATTTCTGAGAAGATCAGAGGAAATAATGCCTCGGATCAGACGTTTGAGCCTGGATAGTTGAAAGTCAAAGTGTCAAAAGACGTAACCTTCTCGATCTGGTAGAACGAAGCCAATCCGAGATAGAATAGTAAGTCTATTGGGGTCCATTAGGAGCCATGTAAGTCTCACTTGCAGCGGGTTCCTATCATCACCAGTCCCCACTCAACATTGAGTCAATTTAAGACTGCGACAAATAACCGCTAGCTCGGTTGGTTGGAGGAATTGCAAGTTGGTGCATGCCCCCCAAGAGGTCAATTTCTGAGAAGATCAGAGGAAATAATGCCTCGGATTAGACGTTTGAGCCTGGATAGTTGAAAGTCAAAGTGTCAAAAGACGTAACCTTCTCGATCTGGTAGAACGAAGCCAATCCGAGATAGAATAGTAAGTCTATTGGGGTCCATTAGGAGCCATGTAAGTCTCACTTGCAGCGGGTTCCTATCATCACCAGTCACCACTCACCACTCACCAGTGAGTCAATTTAAGACTGCGACAAACAACCGCTAGCTCGGTTGGCTGGAGGAATTGCAAGTTGGTGCATGCCCCCCAAGAGGTCAATTTCTGAGAAGATCAGAGGAAATAATGCCTCGGATCAGACGTTTGAGCCTGGATAGTTGAAAGTCAAAGTGTCAAAAGACGTAACCTTCTCGATCTGGTAGAACGAAGCCAATCCGAGATAGAATAGTAAGTCTATTGGGGTCCATTAGGAGCCATGTAAGTCTCACTTGCAGCGGGTTCCTATCATCACCAGTCACCACTCACCAGTGAGTCAATTTAAGACTGCGGCAAACAACTGCTAGCTCGGTTGGCTGGAGGAATTGCAAGTTGGTGCATGCCCCCCAAGAGGTCAAGGGTTTGACTCTCCTGGATTGCATATGGTGCCAAAAAAAAAAGGCACCTTTCTCCCCCTCCCCGCCTCCCCCCTTAGTTGTAGATTGTGGGCTTGTCTTAGTCTTCCCCTTAGCTTGTAGTTGGCTTTTGGGCCCTTGAGTAGGATAGACCAAAAAAAAAACAAATTTTAAGACTACGGGGGAGGATCAGGTCCAACCGTTGGATGTTCATTAGACACGTGTCTCATTGAAGACAATCTAGATCTAGCTTTTTTTTATGGGGTAATTACTATCACTATCCTACACTTAACCTATATGTACTAAAATTACCTTACCTTTTAACTTTTTTTTTGAAACTACCCTCTTTAAACTTTTACATCTTCTTCTATCCTCATGTTTTTAAATACCCAGATTGCCCTTCCTTTTCACCTAGTAACCTCCGCTAATCTATTTAACCTACCATTCTTCTCCTGTTTTTTACTATTTTTTGTCAGTAAAATAGTAAAAAATGAAAGCATCCACCCGCTTCTCTCTCCCGTTTTTTACACCATTCGTTTTTTTTTTCTTCAATTTTTTTATTCAACATTTCATTCTCATCATTCTTCTTCAAACAGATCATGGTTCTAGGTATTGATTTTGCTAGTCATCGATACTGTGTCAATACCATATCGGTAGCATGGTACAGACAAGGCGTAAAGTGGTCGAAAAACTCATTTTTTAAGGAGACTCAAGAGTATTTTTGTCTAATACAACCGATCCAGGCCGATATCATATCGGTATCCTATCGGTTTTGCAGGTTACTGATACCCGTTTCGATACCGTGAACTAAAACCATGGAACAGATCGAGTCTCTTCAAAGCACCCCACTTCTTCTCTCCCTTCCTCTTTTTATTCAACTTGCCTTTTCGTATTTTTTATTTTTTATTAACCTACAACGTGATTCTCTAGTCGTCACTCTTCATATTCGCATAAGCAGAAGGCAACCCTCCCTCTCCATTACAATTGATCTCTACACAACCATCTTCATCTCTCCTCAACATCGCAGCCATGGGATAGAACGGCACAAGATTAATCATCGGATTTTCTCTGCCCTCTTGGCAATTTCAGTTGAGAATCCATGAAAGATGGATTGGTTTCAGAGAAGGAAACACACCTATAACGGAGACGAAGGAGAAGAACTAGATCACAGTGAGGATCAAGTCGATCTGTTCGAAGAAGAACGATGAGGATGAAATGTTGAATAAAAAATTTTGAAGAAAAAAAATTGAATGGAGTAAAAAATAGGAAAGAGAAGAAGTGGGTGGGAGCTCTCATTTTTTACTATTTTAATGACAAAAATAGTAAAAAATAGAAGAAGAAAGGTAGGTTAAATAGATTAGCAAGTTACTAGGTGAAAAGGAAGGGCAATCTGGGTATTTAAAAACATGAGGGTAGAAAGAGATGTAAAAGTTTCAAAGCAGGGTAGTTTCAGAAAAGAAGTTTAAGGTAAGGTAATTTTAGTAAATATAAGTTAAGTGTAGGGTAGTGATAATAATTGCCCCTTTTTTTCTTGGTGAAAGAGAGGTTGTGAGTTGGATTTTTATCTTCTCAAGTGTGGTACATTGCCCAGTACACCACACTTAAGAATCCAACCGTCCATCCAACACCTTGAGATAATCGAGATCCTCTATTTTTGCCCTACACGTACTGCCGTGTACACCCCAGACACAACAGGGTGATGAAAAGACTGCCTTGCTGTGTGTGAGGCAAACGGTAGTACTGGGCAGGCAGAAGTAGAGGATCCGGACTCACCCTGGAGAAGATAAAAAGACTCACTACCCAATCCCTGTGAGTCAGTCATCATACAAAACCACTCCTCATGAACATTCCCCCTATACTATACACTCTTGATTTCTTGGTCTCTCTCTCTCTAAAATCTAAAATGGGAACATGCATCCTTGCCTTGGATCTTCTTGGTTTTCCTATTACTATTATCAGTACTGGAAACAGCTCTATGCGCAGACTGGAGATTTGAAGCTTGTAGTAGAAGTGTCAGTTGCGGTGAAGGACCCAACATTAGTTACCCTTTTTGGATTGATGGTAAACAAGAATTCATCTGTGGCATCCCGGGCTTTCAGCTGACCTGCAAGAAACGGCAGCCCACCATCAATTTATCTACTTCTGACTATGTCATCCGTGATATCTCCTACCAAAACCAAACACTTCGACTCATTGATGCCAAGATTCAAACAGAAGGCGGGTGTTCATCTCAAATTCAAAACCTCACCCTGGATAGCACACGCTTCCGTTGTGGTCCAAACCACGCAGATCTCTTCCTCTTCCTCAATTGCAACCAATCCCTCCCTTCTGAATATTCAGTTCACGGGATCAATTGTAGTTCCGTCTCTTCTATGGCGTTACTCGAAGACGATCCCTTGTTGGATAAAGCGAAGGCTTTGGGGTACTGTAATCCAACGGTAGTCGCACCAGTTGACAGGAACAGTACCGGAGTCGCTGATGTGAATGGGGGGGAAATCATCATATTACACGACAGAGCTGTTGAAGGAGGGGTTTGATTTGATATGGAGTGCTACTGACTGCAGCAAATGCAAAGGAAGCGGTGGGCACTGTGGGTTTAATTGGACCACTTACAACTTCGTCTGTCTATGCCCCGATCGCCCACACTTAGTCAGATGCGGTACTTGTAAGTTCAAAATCTCTGTTTTCTTTTCTCTTAATTTCTTCTCTCAAAGAATTGTTCCTCTTCGATCTATTTTCTATAAAGTTCTCTGATCGATTATCATCATTATCATCAAACAAGCAGTCTCAAGAATTGTTCCTCTTCGATCTATTTTCCATAAAGTTCTCTGATCGATTATCATCATTATCATCAAACAAGCAGTCTCATGGTCCAGAATCAAATTTCTGATTATTGTCGCATGTTTCAAAATTCCATGTGTGACCCTCCTTTCTCTTTCTCAGATACAGAAAAGGTTTTTTTTTTTTTTTTAAATTTTATTTTTAATGAGAAAATAAAATATATTACAACTAGACAAAAGATGATAAAGAACAAGGTATTGAACCCTGAACATAGACAATCTGATTCGAGGTTTTAAAAAACAGAATCGGGAATTGAATCGGTCACGGCTGCACAACCGATTCTAATCCAAATCAGTCGATTAACCGCTCTAATTCCAAATTTTTGAAACTGTGATCTGAGTGCAATCTGGCCCATTCAAGCAGGTCTTTGATCTTAAACTTATGGGATAGGTTACATGTAAAGGTATAATTAAGAGGGTTAAAATGGTCCCTTTATTTTTAAGTTTTAAGTTAACACCGTTACTTCCAGAGGGTGCGGTTGTAGTTTTTTCAAATCATGGGATGACATAACATTCGCACATGTACTAATGTTACAAGAATTTTTTCCTAAAATTTATTGAATAGGCTGTTCTCAATTTTTTTTTTTAACTTTTTTTTCTTTTGTTTTTTGACCACTAATGAGATTGAAATTGTTGGAGAGAAGATTGCATTCAGAGTTAAATTGCTACAATATTTACTATTTGAATTAACAAGCTATTGCTTCTCATGATTTTGAAGCAGTGAACAATCTAAAGTTGGGAATGAAGGTTGCAATAGGTAATACTTGTTCTATATTTTCTATTTTTGAATTTAACAGTTGAATTTGTTATTTGTATTTACAAAAGAAAAATGGATTATTCCAAACAATAAAGTATACTTGGATACACTATATGATAAAACTTATTTTCCATGATATTTTTCAACATAGATTGAAAACTTATAGGATGCCCTAATAAACTATTGTGATGTATATATTATCATCATTCCTACTGTTTATGACTTTGATTCTCTCTCTCTCTCTCTCTCTCTCTCTCTCTCTCTCTCTCTCTCTCTCTCTTCTTTTCTTTTTCTTCTTTTTGGACTTACAGGATCACTCTCTATCGTTGCAACTATATTAATGGCAATTCTTGCATATTACTTGAGAACGAACTTATCATCAAATAGGTTGATATCATTTTGGAAGAAAAGAACAAGAAACAATCAGAATGTTGAAGCATTTCTAAGGAATTATGGATCACAGGCACCCAAAAGATATAGTTATTCAGACATCAAGAAAATGACGAATTCCTTTAAAGAAAAATTGGGCCAAGGTGGCTACGGTGGTGTATTCAAAGGGAAGCTACCCGATGGTCGTTTGGTTGCAGTGAAAGTCTTAAATGCCTCTAAAGGTAATGGAGCAGAGTTTATAAATGAAGTTGCAAGCATTAGTAGTACTTCTCATGTTCATATTGTCACTTTCCTGGGTTTCTGTTTTAATGACTCCAAAAGAGCACTTATTTATGAGTTCATGTCCAACGGATCTCTTGAGAAGTTCATCTATAACAAGAAATCAGTGAAAGCATGCCCTGATCATCACCTCTGTTGGGCTAAACTACATCAAATTGCAGTTGGCATTGCCAAGGGATTAGAATATTTACATGTTGGTTGTAATACTCGCATTCTACACTTGGACATAAAACCTCATAATATTCTTTTAGACGAAGATTTTTGTCCAAAGATATCTGATTTTGGTCTTGCTAAACTATGTCCTACAAAAGATAGTATCATATCAATGGCAGATACTAGAGGGATCATAGGATATATTGCACCTGAAGTGTTCTCTCGAAACTTTGGAGGAGTTTCACACAAATCAGACGTTTATAGCTATGGAATGATGGTACTAGAAATGGTTGGAGGACGAAAGATCTTTGATAATGGAGTTGATCACAGTAGTGAAATTTATTTTCCGGATTGGACCTATGAGCATATTGGACAAAGTGAGCATTTACAATTAGACATGGTTATGACAGAAGAGGAAGAAGAAAGAGTCAAAAAGATGATTTTAGTTGGTTTATGGTGTATACAAATGGATCCATTAAATCGACCATCAATCAGCAAAGTGGTGGGTATGCTAGAAAGAAACCTTGAATCGTTGCCAATTCCTCCCAAGCCTTTCTTCTCTTCTCCTTCAAGACATCTAACTAGTGTTTTTACGGGATCAACATCTTAATTGCTTATATATATTTCTTGTATATGACATACATTCCTAGTTTTCCCAAAAGAATATGTATTTTTCATTGGGGAAATTCTTTCTATTTCTCTAAATGGGAAAGACAACTTGCACTCCCTCTCTTTTACTGATTGGAAATCAACATCAAGGTACTACCCAAGCAAGGTGTTAAACTTTTCACATGATTAAAAATTAATCTAGAAGTAATCAAACTTGAAGTGTTAATGAAATGATAATGATGACAACCCATGCTCCACATCCAACCAATACGACACTGAAGTGGCAAAGGTTTTGAGTCTTTTCCATCTTTTTATCTCCTTAAAAGTTTTAATAAGCTAAAGTCAAGATATCAATGGCATGAGAAGTGAATACTTCCTTCATCAATTGTGTCCTTGAATCTCTACTCAGTTGCAAGCTTTGATGTTCAGGATATGAACAATGATCATTTCCTGATTTATTTTTAAAATAAATTCTACATACATCTTGTTATAAAAATTACACTGAACTCCCCTTACCTTTTTGACAATTATACGAATCTTGCCTTTGTATCCGAGGTTTTCAATAACCACCTTGTATCTTCTCCGATGGTGGATTTGTTTTGTTTTCTTCTCCGACTGAAAACCCTAACGAAACTGTTGGCCGAAAACCCTGAGGTTAATATATATGCTTTGGACTAATAAATTTTTTTGTTTAAGATTTCATGAAAATAGAGATTTCACGAAATCGGATTGGGTTTCAAAACCTGTCTGTATTTATTCTTTTTCTTCGTGAGTTTTCTTTCTATTTGATGAGCTGTTTTTTGGGGGGTCTTGAATATGTTAATGTGGTTGGGGTTGTCTTAATTCCCATTTGAATTTTGGAAATACATAAAATTTGTTTCCAAATTATTATACAATGGATGGGTTTGTAATGCAAAGAGGGCTCAAAGAATCTATCAGTTAATGACCCATTTGTCCAAATACTTGGTTTTATCTTCCATTAGATTATCAATCTGCCCCCCTTCATCAAATCTGCTTACCAATTGATAACCCATATGTCCAAGTGCTCAAAAACTCCCAAAAACAAATAGAGGATTCATCTTTCACGTGGTTGCCAATCGGCTTCTGATGCAGATCCAAGTACTCGAAAGAAGAAGAAGAGCAGCCTTGATTAGGCTGATTTTCATTGGAGCCTTTTAGTTCCTTTTTTGTTTTAATTAGGAAGGTTAAAACAGTCTTTTATTCATTTTATTCTTAAGTTCTCTCTCCACGATTTTAGAGGGATAGGTGTTTATTTATTTTATTTGTTTAAACTTATACTCCTAGTTAGAGTATAAGTCTATGATGTGTTATGTTGGTAATTAGGATTCAGATTAGGAATTCCCACCCCTAATCTGATTAGGATTGCTTCTAATTTGTTTTAGGTTAAGGCTTTTGGCCACCCCCCCCCCCCCTTTTATTATAAATAGACAGATCGTGGGCAAGCTCCCCCACTTCTTATTGCATTAAAAAACACTGATTTTCAGATCTGAGATTGCTGCCATTGAGCTGTTGCCTCTGCTCCTCTGTGAGCTTGCATCCTTGTGGACTCAAGGTGGTGAAACGTGGGTTCTCTTGCGACTCCTTGCACTGTGAAGGTCAGGAGGTCTTCTTCAATCTTCAAGCTGTTGCTGTTGCTGCTCCTGCACATTAACCCTGCAACTTATCCATTCAACCCTCAACCCCATTAAACCTGCAACTCCTACTTCAACTAGGACTCCCTTATAATTCCAGATCTAGCCATCACCTTCAAACCCTAGTCTCAGCCCACCTTCCCTACATCATTCCCCACACTCGACCTCAGCCCTAGCCTATAATTCCCACTCTAACCCCTTCATCTCTTCACCCCATTAAACCCTAAAGTCTGTGACCTGATTCTACCCAAACTTGCAGAATTTCAAAACTCCTTCAAACCCTAATATCTTTATACCACTAGAGCCTCTTAAACCTGCCTTTTAAAACCCTATAAACCCCATAGTCATTACTTAGCCCTAACCCTCAATTTTGCCCTAATAACCCTAATCTGCCCATTCGGCCAGCCCTTGGACAGAACCTGGTCCTAAGTGGAAGTTATTTCACCTAGGCTACATCAAATTGGTATCAGAGCTATGGAAGGACAAAGCAACCCTGTTGTTGATCCAACAGGCCACCCCCACCTGATCCAATGGCTGGAATTCTAGATATGCTCCATAAGATCAATGATCAGTTACAGATTGTTGAGCAAAGGCAAGTTGTGCCTATTGTAAACAACCCTCTATACGCAGAGGAAGATCGATTACAAGTACATTCTGAAGTTCATGGAACTCTGGGAAGGGATGAAAATCACAGAGATCATCCTAGACGTCACAGGGACCACAGAGATCAGTCTAGACATGACCGAGGCTATAGGGATCGAAGAAGATATGACAAGGATGACTACAAAGAAGATAGGGACAGAACTACTAAAGTACCTCAAAGACCTAATTTTGAGGAGTATTTGAGATCCTACTTCATTGGAGATGAAGCCCAGAACAGAAGATTTGATACACAGAAGGTCAAGCTAGAACTGAAAGAGTATGATGGGACTGGTGATCCACAGAAATTCTATAACTGGCTTGCTGCCCTAGATGACTACTTTGACTAGTATGATTTGCCTGAAGATCGAAAGATGAGATTGGCACACACTAAATTAATTGGTGCTGCTCGAGACTGGCGGCGCAAGACAGAGAGGGATATGGAACGTGAAGGTAAAGCACCTACCAACTGGGAGGATATGAAGTATGATTTGAAAGAGAAGTATTTACCAAGACACTATACAGCTCAGATGCAAGACCAATTCAACTCCCTTCGTCAAGGAAACATGACTGTATCCGAGTACATGCAGAAGTTTGATTCTCTCTCATCTCGCACCGACACAATAGAAAGTGCTACTCAAATGTTGTCCCGATTCCGATTGGGATTGAGATCTGACATCCTCAGAGCTATTGGCATTGTGGATGTTCTGGACGTCAAGGATTGCTTTGAGAAGGCATTGAAGGTAGAAGACCTATTGAACACTACTAGAAGGCTTGGTTCCACTGCTGTCGACACCAGAAAATCTTTTCCAGCATCCAAACCAACTAATGGTTACAATAGAGGTAATAACACCACTGCTGGTTCGACACGGACAACCCCTTACACTGGCAGCTCTTCACGTGTGGACAAGGGTAAAGCCCCAATGACTACCAGTGAGCCCAACACTTGTTATCGCTGCAATGAAAAGGGACACTATGCTAAGGACTGCCCACAACGACAGCGGCAGATTCATGTAGCTGAAAAGGAAGAAGAAAGCCCTGATGAATTTGAAGATACCCGAGGAATTTGAAGATACCCGAGGCGTACACGTAGTAGCACGTATATTGAGTGCTGAAGCTAAAGGTGAAGATTGGCGACGTAGTTGCATCTTCTATACCCGCTTGCGAGCAGGTGAGCGCACTGCTCAGATAATTGTTGATAGTGGTAGCTGTGTTAATGTTGTGTCTGAAGATCTTGTGAAGAAGGCGAATCTTAAATTTGAGAAGCACCCGATGCCCTACAAAGTTTCCTTATTGAATGGGCATAAGCTTGATGTGAACAAGCGATGCTATGTTCCCTTACAAGCCCAAAAATATTTAGAGAAAATTTGGTGTGATATCATTCCAATTAGAATGACTGATGTTCTACTAGGGAGACCATGGCTTCATGACAATGATGTTGCCCTCTTAGGAAGAAAAAATATGTGTGTATTTCAACATAAGGGAGAGGAGATCAAGTGATACCCCCTTAATTTGCTGGCAGAAATAAGAAAACGTCGTGTCATGCGTACCACTCAAAAGGGGACAGAATCTGAAAATAGATTGCTCGTTGTTCCACAAAGGGAATTTTAACAAACCAGCCATGATACAGGTCTTGTTCTTGCCTTGGTGACTCAAGAAGGTGCTGCCCCAACCGAACAGAACTTTGCACAGCCCATCAAGGATCTATTGCAGGATTTTTCAGATGTAGTACCCGAAGAACTGCCCAATGAGTTGCCACCACTCAAAGATATTCAATATGCCATCGATCTGGTACCTGGTGCTATATTACCAAATCTGCCCGCCTACAGGATGAGCCCCTCTGAGCATGAAGAGTTGAATAAGCAAGTTGGAGAGCTTCTCAAGAAGGGATTTATTGAAGAAATCATAAGCCCTTGTGGTGTTCTAGCCTTGTTGACACCAAAGAAAGATGGTTTGTGGCGCATGTGTGTGAACAGCCGCGCTATCAACAAGATCACCATAAAGTATAGGTTCCCAATCCCTAGACTTGATGACATGTTAGACATGCTGTCCGGCTCTAAGATCTTCTCCAAAATTGATCTTCGCAGTGGATACCATCAAATCCGTATCCGGCCTGGAGATGAATGGAAGACAGCCTTCAAGACCAAAGATAGATTGTACGAGTGGAAGGTCATGCCCTTTGGCCTGACAAATGCACCTAGCACCTTCATGAGAGTCATGACCCAGGTACTTCGTCCCTTCATCGGTAAATTTCTTCTTGTTTATTTTGATGATATTTTGGTGTATAGCAAAGACCCAGATGAGCACATCGACCACCTGAAACAAGTTCTCAGAGTACTCCGGCAAGAGAAGCTGTTTATCAATTTACAGAAGTGTTCCTTCATGCTGCCCAAGGTTATTTTCCTTGGTTTTATAATCTCATCCAAAGGTGTTGAAGTTGATCCGGAAAAGGTTCGAAGTGTTGTAGAATGGCTTGTTCCGATGACATTCACTGAAGCACGGAGTTTCCATGGTTTGGCCTCCTTCTACAGGTGATTCATTCGCAATTTCAGTGCCATCATAGCACCCATCACTGAATGCACCAAGCAGAACAAGGGTAAGTTCGAATGGACAGCAGCTGCTCACAAAGCCTTCCAACTGATCAAAAAGAAGATGACCGAAGCTCCAGTACTACGCCTACCCAACTTTGACCATATATTCGAAGTTCCTACAGATGCTTCCCATATTGGTTTAGGCGGAGTTCTTATGCAAAACGGACATCCTATTGCATTCTACAACGAGAAACTCAATGATGCCAAGACTCGGTACTCCACTTATGATATAGAGCTTTATGCTGTTGTTCAGGTTTTGCGACATTGGAGACACTACCTAATTGGCAAAGAATTCGTCCTGTACACTGATCATGAGGCATTCAAGCACCTCCATTCCCAGAAGTCCATTAGCACCCGACATGCTAAATGGGTTGCATACTTGCAAGGTTTCAACTTTGCCCTCAAATACAAGTCAGGAAAGGAAAATACAGTGGCCGATGCCCTGAGTAGAAAAGTCCTGACCTTGAACACCTTCTCAGCCCATGCACTAAGCATCGAGCAGATCAGAGACGAGTATGCTAGTGACAAGGACTTCCAAGTCCTATATATTTATTACATGATGGTTATTTGTTCTTAGGAACTCGTCTATGCATTCCCAACTCGTCCTTATGACACCACATTATCAGGGAGTTACATGGAGGAGGTTTAGGGGGACACTTCGGGAAGGATAAAACCATCTTATAGGTGACTGATCGGTACTACTGGCCTCACTTGGCCAAGGATGTAGAGCATGTTATCAAGCAGTGCCGAGTTTGCCAGCTAGCTAAAGGTACCAAGCAAAACACAGGTCTCTATTCACCATTACCAATTCCTCACCAGCCATGGGTTGATCTCAGTATGGATTTCGTACTTGGTCTACCCCCTACCAGAGAGCGATTTGACTCCATCATGGTGGTTGTTGACAGATTCACCAAGATGGCACATTTCATTCCTTGTCGAAGAAACCTTGATGCTTCCCACATTGCTAAGCTATTCTTCAAGGAGATTGTTCGCATTCATGGGTTACCCAGTACCATTGTATCCGATCGTGATGTGAAGTTTATGAGTTATTTCTGGAAGACTCTATAGCTGAAGACAAACACCAAGCTCTTGTTCTCTACTGCACTCCATCCCCAGACTGATGGACCGACGGATTGACAGAGGTAGTCAACAGAAGCCTTGGTAATTTGCTGCAATGTTTGGTCCGCGATTATGAGAAGACATGGCCCTCTATCCTTGACATTGTTGAGTTTGCATACAACAGTTCCGTGAATAGGACCACCGGTTGTACTCCCTTCGAGATTCTTCTTGGGATACAACCCCGCCGCCCGATTGATCTCATTCCCTTACCCCCTCAAGTTTGGGTAAGTGTTGAAGCCGATGAGTTCCTCCGCCATATCACCGAAGTGCATGCAAATGTTCGACGCAAGATTGCACTCAGTTATGATCACTACAAATCCACTGCCGACAAGCATCGCTAGTTCGTTGAGTTCAAGCCAGGCGACATGGTCATGGTACGAGTGAATCCAGAGAGACACCAACCGGGTGTCAACAGTAAGCTCCATCCGAAGAAGATGGGTCCATACAAGGTGCTGAAACGTATTGGACCTAATGCTTATGTTCTAGAGTTGCCTGATGATCTGGGCATAAGCAATGTTTTCAATGTGGCTGATTTATACTTGTACACGGGGCATCATTCAGATGATGGCGATTCAGAGCACATGTTGCGACTGCCCCAACTGAAACCACCTCCGGAAGATGTGATTGAAGAAGTTCTAGATGATATGCACAGGACAACTCGTCAAGGTGCCGGTTACGACTCTTTCCTTGTCAAGTGGAAAGGTCACCCACGTGAGGACAGCACGTCGATACATACTGATGATTTCAGCAGGCTCGATCCGGAGTTATATGATCGCTACATGGCCTTCACCCATTCATCGAAGACGAATGTTTTCTAAGCCGAGGAGAGCTGATGCAGATCCAAATACTCAAAAGAAGAAGAGCAGCCTTGATTAAGCTGATTTTCGTTGGAGCCTTTTAGTTCCTTTTTTGTTTTAATTAGGAAGGTTAAAACAATCTTTTATTCATTTTATTCTTAAGGTCTCCCTCCACGATTTTAGAGGGATAGGTGTTTATTTATTTTATTTGTTTAAACTTATACTCCTACTCCTAGTTAGAGTATAAGTCTATGATGTGTTATGTTGGTAATTAGGATTCAAATTAGGATTTCCCACTCCTAATCTGACTAGGATTGCTTCTAATTTGTTTTATTGTAAGGCCTTTGCCCCCCACCCTTATTATAAATAGACAGATCGTGGGCAGGCCCCCCCACTTCTTATTGCATTAAAAAACATTGATTTTCAGATCTGAGATTGCTGCCATCGAGCTGCTACCTCTGCTCCTCTGCGAGCTTGCATCCTTATGGACTCAAGGTGGTGAAAGGTGGGTTCTCCTGTGACTCCTTGCACTGTGAATGTCAGGAGGTCTTCTTCAATCTCTGTTGCTGCTCCTGCACATTAACCCTATAACTTATCCATTCAACCCTCAACCCTCAACCCTCAACCCCATTAAACCTACAACTCCTACAACTTATCCATTCAACCCTCAACCCCATTAAACCTACAACTCCTACTTCACAACTAGGACGCCCTTATAATTCCAGATCTAGCCATCACCTTCAAACCCTAGTCTCAACCCACCTTCCCTACATCACTATAATTCCCACTCTAACCCCTTCATCTCTTCACCCCATTAAACCCTAAAGTTTGTGACCCGATTCTGCCCAAACTTGCAGAATTTCAAAACTCCTTCAAACCCTAATATCTTTATATCACTAGAGCCTCTTAAACCTGCCTTTTAAAACCCTATAAACCCCATTGTCATTACTTAGTCCTAACCCTCAATTTTGCCTTAATAACCCTAATCTGCCCATTCGGCCAGCCCTTGGACAGAACCTAGTCCTAAGTGGAAGTTATTTCACCTAGGCTACATCAGCTTCTTAATCAAATTAGGATTTAGGACTTCATTTTGAAGCCTTCTTGTTCTATAAAGAAGGCAAAAGCTTAATATAGTTGCAGAAAAAGAAAAAAAACATCAATTATACAACCCCTTAATTATATATATATATATATATATATATATCATATCATTCATATTATATAAGACCAGATAAGACATACACAAAAATTTAAAAAAAACCCATATGTAGTAGACTCTTTAGAGTTCAGACAATAACACCAATATTAGAACAAGCAAACATACTTAAAAAAACCTTGAGGAAACCAGATGTACTTATGAAGAAAACATCAGAAGACGACTTCTTTATTCAAATAGCAAACATCCATCACCATCCATCAAACACCTCGTACGAATTGAATTCAGAACCCACCACGGAGACGAAGCACAAGGTGGAGAGTAGACTCCTTCTGGATGTTATAATCAGCAAGTGTGCGGCCATCCTCAAGCTGCTTACCAGCGAAGATGAGTCTCTGCTGGTCAGGAGGGATACCCTCCTTATCCTGGATCTTCGCCTTCACATTATCAATAGTGTCGGAGCTCTCCACTTCAAGGGTAATCGTTTTCCCAGTCAAGGTCTTCACAAAAATCTGCATACCACCCCTCAGACGCAGCACAAGGTGTAGGGTCGACTCCTTCTGGATATTGTAATCCGCCAGAGTCCTCCCATCTTCAAGCTGTTTACCAGCGAAGATCAACCTCTGCTGGTCAGGAGGAATGCCCTCCTTGTCTTGAATCTTAGCCTTCACGTTGTCAATCGTGTCGGAGCTCTCCACCTCCAAGGTGATGGTTTTCCCTGTCAAGGTCTTCACGAAGATCTGCATACCACCCCTAAGACGCAGCACCAAGTGAAGGGTTGATTCCTTCTGGATGTTGTAATCAGCTAAAGTGCGGCCATCCTCGAGCTGCTTACCAGCGAAGATGAGTCTCTGCTGGTCTGGGGGAATACCCTCCTTATCTTGAATCTTGGCCTTGACGTTGTCAATGGTGTCTGAGCTTTCGACTTCAAGGGTAATGGTTTTACCAGTGAGAGTCTTGACAAAGATCTGCATGCCTCCCCTCAATCGAAGAACCAAGTGAAGGGTGGATTCCTTCTGGATGTTGTAGTCTGCGAGGGTTCGGCCGTCCTCGAGCTGCTTTCCGGCGAAGATGAGCCTCTGCTGGTCTGGGGGGATACCCTCCTTGTCCTGGATCTTGGCCTTGACGTTGTCAATGGTGTCTGAACTCTCAACCTCAAGAGTAATGGTTTTGCCCGTCAAGGTTTTAACGAAGATCTGCATGCCTCCCCTGAGACGGAGCACAAGGTGAAGGGTGGATTCCTTCTGGATGTTGTAGTCGGCGAGGGTTCGGCCGTCCTCGAGCTGCTTTCCGGCGAAAATCAGCCTCTGCTGGTCTGGGGGAATACCTTCCTTGTCCTGGATCTTGGCCTTGACGTTGTCAATGGTGTCTGAACTCTCAACCTCAAGGGTGATGGTTTTGCCCGTCAAGGTTTTGACGAAGATCTGCATGCCTCCCCTGAGACGGAGAACAAGGTGAAGGGTGGATTCCTTCTGGATGTTGTAGTCAGCTAGGGTTCTGCCGTCCTCGAGTTGCTTCCCAGCGAAGATCAGACGTTGCTGGTCCGGGGGGATTCCTTCCTTGTCTTGGATCTTAGCCTTAACGTTGTCGATGGTGTCTGAGCTTTCCACCTCAAGGGTGATAGTCTTTCCGGTGAGGGTCTTCACAAAGATCTGCATCTGCAAAGCGAAGAACCAAACCAAGAAAGTTTCAAAGAGATGAACACCGTGGATGAAAGTCCATCAAAAAACTATTACCACGCGAGAAATCCAAACCGCATATACAAAGAATCAAAACAAGCATAATACAGGGCTAAACACAGCAAGAACAAAATCATGAAAATTGTTTCCACAATCAAAAATGTAAAATCAAATACATTATCCGTAAAAAAAATTATAAAACGAGATTTTTTTCTTTCACATAATCGAAGAGAAAAACATCAGCATATGTTCCCCACAAAAATTTACAGAAGGAGCTCACATGAATCGGAACTTAGAAGAAGCAGATCCAAAGAACCACAACCTAAAACCCCTATCTACGAAACAGTAACAAGATCGGTAGCCAAAACAGGAGGAAAACTCTAAAAACAATTACGGAAATAAATTAGCAAATAAAATAGGAGATCTGAACTTTAAACGAGGTGGAAAACACGTAACCATTAAACCTAAAGTATCAAAACAAGAGAAAAGCTTAAAGATCTATAACCGCCTTCGAGTTAACAAAAAAATCCCACCAAAAGATTAAAATACAGACGACATCAGAAATTAGATCTATTAGTAGACATCAACAGAGAGAACATCAGATCAAACAAAACAATCAAATGCTCAGAAATCGAAGATCTACAACTTCAAACGTCGTCATAACTTGAAAAAAACACAAAAAAATAGAAGAGAAAAGACATCACACCTTGGAGGATTTGAAGAGCTTGAATAACAAAGGAGAGAAGAAATTTTTTGTGAATAGAATGAGAAAACACAATAAGAGAAGGTCGTATTTATAGATAAGAGAAAGGAAGAGTAATTGAAGACCGCCAATAGAGAAACCCAATTAGAGATGGAAACGTGTGCGGCATGACCTGGCTTGCTTTTTCACAACACGCCAAGAAGGGAAGAACGGAATTTCTTTTGGAGAGGAGTCGTTGGCTGTGGGTAAAGATTTGACCCGTGAGCGGTGGTCAGTTCACCGATTAAATAGCGGTTAAGGTTTGGTGTCTAACTAACGGAGTTATCCTCGTGAACGGAGGAGGGTAGGGCCCCATCTACGATTCTTAATTAACGGTTGATTTTAGTCCCTTCGTTGAGACTATTATCCTCATCCAATGGTTTGATACGCCTATTATATATCATGCACGGTCATTTTCACAAAACCTTTTATTCTTATTTTTAATTTCTCTCGAGAAGAAAGTTCTCAGTTCCCACACGGAAACTGTGGAGTGCTTTCGCCCCTTTCGCAGTTTTTCTAGATGGATGTAAGATTATAAGAGATTCCTTCCCCATTTTGCGTGGGAAACTCTCACTGGTTCTTTTCTGAAATCATAATAGGAAAAGGAGAGGTCTCCGAGTTTACCATCTCTCTCCTCTCTCTCACATGGAGTGGATTCCATCTGAACGACTGTCAATTATGCTCATGTCAATCGTTATTTGATGTAATTTATATTTTGATAAGATAAAATCTAAATCGAATCAGACAATAATCAATCAAAATCGTTTTATATACAATTTACAATCGATTTATTTGCGGTTAATAGAGTCGATTTTGGAAAAATTGTAATAAAAGACAACTTTAGTTTTTCAAACTCTATATATTTTTGTATTTCTCCATTCTCTTTCAATATCCCTCCCTCATCTTATTTCCCATGTTTATTTGATATTAAAAGATAAAAAAAATCATATCTTTACCCGTCATTTCCTTTCTTTCTTTTGTTCTTAGTTTTTCCATTTTTTTCTTCTCAACTCTCACTTGATTGAAAAAAATATATATTTTTTCTTCCTTTAACATTTAGGGTTTTATTAATTTCTTTTAACATGAATCATCATTTTAATCTATACTTGAACATATATATTCTATAGTTAATCCAAAGATATTTTATTGATTTTATGTTTCAAATATGATGGAGTAATTCTATCTCAAAAAAACAAACATCATGCAACAATTATTGTTTATTAAATAATCATCAATTTAATATTTAACTTAATTGATACATGGGCTAGTGTTCGAGTGAGAGTTATTGGTTTTTATTCTGTTTCTTTAGTTTCTATTCAGTTTAGAACCGACGATTTTGCGGTGCAAATCAAAACCAAACCAGGAAGAAAACCTATGAAATCAAAATCGAATCATTTTTCAACGGTGTGATGTGGTTTGATCGTAAACGGTCAGTTTTGATTTCATTTTGACACCCTTATGTTAACGTACATTATACAGTCTGACAGAGAATTAAATCCCTTTTTGTATTTTTAAGGGAGAGGGTTATTGAGTAGGCGGCAGACAGAGAATTAAATCCCTTTTTGTATTTTTAAGGGAGAGGTTCTTGAGTAGGCGGCAGAGAGGAGTTCCAAGGGAACGTACATAAGGTTCTCTTTGGAACGTATAGCCAACGTGTGATTTGAGAAACTAGTAAAACGAAAAGATACTATTAAACAATAAAGAATTCAATGATGAGATGGTAGTACTCCACTTGTAATGCACTTGATCTTAAATACCAACTTGATACTTGTAGGTGTAAAGGAAAATATGATCATGAATATCCTACCTAGACCACGGTCTAGAAAAAAAAAGGGAAATGTTTTCTTAGAACGCATCACTTAGATAAGGGTGTAAAACCCAAAACTATTCTCCCTTTTTGGGGAGAGAATAAACTTCAATGGATAAGGCTTCAGACAATTCAAATCTCTACGTATGTTCATGATTACGGATTGGAAAGTTATTAGGCACCCAATCAGTCCGATCAAAGGCTAGTCTCCTTCTATTTAAAACATTCCTAAGCTTAAGTTATGTATACTAGCATATATAGTAAAAGCAATGAAAATAAATTTCTCCTAGGGACGCCCCAGTAAGGAGGAGTGATATGATTCCAATTGAAGGAGCTAAAAGAGCTAAGGGTAAACCTAAAATGACTATAGGATAAGTGGTGAAGAAGGACATGTATAGTCTAGGTCTAGTCTTAAGTACGACCTCAGACAGAACCTACTGGAGGGCAATGATCCATATCGCAGGCCCCATTTAGCTGATATTATCCTAATGTGTTGGGTTGTACCTCTTTCCTCTTATTATATATTTTTCATCTTTTTATTTATTTCTCATCGTCCATTTGTGTTTTTCCTTTTGTCATTTCTCATCTCTTTGCCCATCCCAATTCTCCCATCTTTTCTTCATTCTTTTTTTTTTCAGTGCAACTTTGTTTTTCTATTTTGTTTTGTCTGAATCCATGTAGTCGATTCCATTAAGTTGGGATAAAATTGAATTTAAACTAACCCAACTCTAGGTAGCTAGGTAGAGAAGTAGTAAAATTGTAAAAGCATATGATAAAGCACAAAAAGAATGCTAAACATGATACATATTAATCATCATGCTAAAGCCAAAAAGCATGTAAATTAACTGAATAAATGAAAATAAAGAAATCTTATATAAGTGGACCGAACTTGAACAGAACTTAATCAGGCTGCTTGCATGCCCTCAATAAGGATCAAGTCAAAAATAGTATAGGACAAAAAGATGATTTGGTGGTCTTGAATATTTATTCTTGGCAAACGAAGTGCATGATTTTGTGCGGGCGTACGAGGGTCGTCATAGATTAAGGCTTCTCAGTCCAAAAATTTATATGCTCTTGAATACCGAGAGGAACGTTGGGGCATCAAGCAAGGGGACCTAGCCAGCTCGGACCTTGGCGAGCTTGACGACACTTGGCTTGATTTTCAAGTATTGATTCCGGCTAAAAATTTGAAACACTAAAGTAGGTTGTGGGTGGAGATAAAAGCCATAAATCATACAAACGAAATGAGACAATAACGCAAGGAAAGCAAATAAAAGCAAGTGAGATCATAATCATTCCTTCATGGGCACTACCCGATTCACTTCAAAACTATTGGAAGCAAATGGAAAATAAACATCGAGTGGATCAAATAAGCTAGTGAACTGACTGATCACTAAATGGATACAAAGAAGTGCAAATTTTGGCATCACCACAACCTACTTGTCTTCTTGCTCGCGGAGCAGCATACCAGGAAAAAAAAGAGATTCAAATCTGGTAGAGTGTGAATTCGACGAGTTGGGTTCAAGGTCGATGTGGAAGTGAGGTCTTCTTCTGAAAAAGAATCATCAAACTCACACGTGGAACTGTTGATGACTGGAAAAAGAGGTTTTTTTTTATCCAGTTGCAGGGAGTATAAAATTGAGAATCTTAACCACAAATTGTACCCTCTTGAAATTCTACTAATTCATCTGCCATTACTTCATCAAGAACATGAATACAAGCAATATCATCGCCTACTCGAAGCGGTGCCGGTATTCACAATCTTCACTTCACTATTATATTGCTCAATACATTCATAAATAAGAATAAATTAGCTTAAGGGGGGGAGGGGGGGGAAATGGCATCGATTCCGATTATCGATCTTATAAACAAGATTTCTAGTAGTTAGACTATGCGAACTTTCCAATCTTCTGAAGATAGAAAATACATAAAATAAGATAAGAATGGAATACAAGACTATTTAACAGTCTCAATTTCCCTTACTCTTTTTGGCCTAAATGGCCTATCAATCATTGATTGATGGACCTTCCCTTGAACCGGTCACGGAGCTCTCCACTGAGTTGTTTAGGTTTCGGTTCTAAGGTTCAAAAATGTTGTGCGGGTTCATCTCTCTCGACCAGTACAGGTTCAAGGGAAGGGTGATCGAGGGGACCAACACCTCCATCGCCATCTCTTTGCCCGCCTTTTTCTCGATTTGAAAAGGTAGTCCACAAAGGCTTCGAAAATTCTCCTTCGTTCCTGTGGCGAAGCCTCTTTGCTTTGAACCTGTCACGCGTCCACTTCTGCTCCCTTTAGTAACGAGCAAATTCAAACATCTTCTTGTGGCATTGACACTGATTGGGTGGCAATTGGATTCCCACGGAAAAAGATTTTGTTTCGAGAGTCCAAAATGGCCGACGGAATCAACCGAGAATTGGGAGAAAAAGGTCAAAACTACCTATTTAGGGCATGGAGACTCCAATGACACTAACTATGTGTCAATTAGACTCTCATAGAAAAGGATTCCATTTTGAAGGTCAACGATTGGTCGATGAGAAAAACCTATGATTATTTTGTATATTTATCAAAAATTCATTTTGATGACATAACTACGTAAAAGAGAATATTTTAATATTATTTACAAAACACTATTGTCAAGTTAGAAGCTGGAAGGAAAGATAGAAAACGATTGGTTCAACGACTTGTTTTTGGTCTTTTTTTTAAATCTAAAATATGTATATTTTTTAGGGAAAATTACACATCATCTCCTGGTTTTCAAACGAAACTCAGATCACCCCTTGGTTTTTGAAAAAACTCAAATCACCCCCTCTACAATAACAGTGTTAATCTACTGTTAGTTATTGGTGTGAATGGACTATTTTACCCTTGTACTAAAACATTAAATTAAATGTACAATACTACCCTTCCTTCATCTTCAACATTGATCAAGGGTAGTTTAGGGATTTAAATTTATCTAACTGGCTGATATCATCACATAATAGCATAAAACTAACAGTAGGGACTAATTTGTCATTATTGGGGTCAAAAATACGGGGTGATTTGACTTTCGTTTGAAAACCAGGAGTGATGTGTAATTTATCCTTTTTTTAATAATGAAATTGTCATTCATTACGACTGCCAACATTGCTAGAAGGTTGATGCGGTAAGGATGTTAAATAGTTCAGTGTTGGTGTAAATAGTTCGGTTCAATCCAATGCAAGTTTTTTTAGGTAAAACTCAAACGAAACTATTTAATAAACGGTTACACATGTAAACGGATTTGTAAGGGTTTTTTTTAATTCAAACGCCTACTTCCATTACATGTCTTTTAATTTTTTGGGAAAATGTTCTCTGCATTGGGGTCATAGGAGGGCGCCTAGACACATGGGGGTGGGCAAAATGACCAGCCCGCCCATGAATGACAAAAATGACACGCTCATCCCACCTCATGTGTCGAGGCCCAGCAGAGAATATCGCTCCTAATTTTTTATTGAAATCGATGCATTAATTAAATTTATATATACAATTTTTCTTTAAATAATTATTTATTTGTACCATTGCATATTTACTAATTATTTATTGTTACAACTAATGGTTAATTATTGTCATTGCATAGTACTAATATTTTTCTTTTGTTTAAATGTTTTACCATCGATTTAAGCTAGTTATCTTAATTTTAAAACCAAAACTGAATCATATAATAAATGGTTTCAAGGTTTCAATGTAAACGACTTTTGGTTTAATTTGACAACCTTAGTTGAGGGTCTATGCTCATGTGGCATAGAGGAGGCATAGAGGAAAGATACATGTAATTTTTTAAGGGGGAGCAATTCTGCATGGGGGAGCGCAGGAACCACGTGCATTGGCATTTTAGGAGAAGGATTTTCGTCTTTCATGGGGGGGCAAGATGGTCATTTTGCCCCCACTATGTTTGGGCGTGGCATGCATCCCCCAAGAGCATTTTCCCTTTTTCAAATGGGAAAAGGTTCTTTGAGTAGCCACTGCATTTTCCGTTTTTTAAGTGGGAAAGGTTCTTTGAGTAGTCAGGGAGGGTATGGTAGCATGATGAACTATTACGTCATACCTTATCTCATTGGTGCACTCCCCTATGCCGAGGACCCTCTTCAAATTGTTTCTTTCCCACCCTTCATTCCCTATGTCTTAGCCTTCATTCCCCATTTCTTATCAGATTAGAAGACTTAGCTTGTATGAATCATCGCTATATTGGTTTGATGAGTCATTCCAAGCATTCCAGAAAGTCGTGCTTGACGCATTGGTCAAATGCTCATTTGCTAAACGCTTAGTCACGAATTCAAGTCCTGGAAACAACCTCTCTAAAAACAAGGGTAAGACTATATACATTTGACCTTCCCCAAACCCTACTAAACACGGGAGCCTTGTGCACTGGGTACGGCCTTCTTTCTTTAGTACCTTTCAAGGATATAGATAACATCTGGATAATCGTGTGTGCCCAATTTGAATGAGACCGAGAAATCTCATTTGCATTTTCATTTTATTGCAGTTTTACGAAACATATGAATTGGCAATTGTAATATTACCCACCAATTGTTTCTAAGCATAACAGTAACAGAGCAGGAATGGTTGTTACAAGTAGTAGAGGCTATAACAATGGAGAGTCCTAATTCAGATACACAGACGGGCCCATACAACTTTTTCCTGGTACACTTGAGCTAAATGTCCCAAACCCAAACTGTATTCCTTCTAGTAACGGGTGGTGTACATCTCAAAGTGAAAACACTTTTGAGTCCTTAAATTCAATTGTTTGAATGCACCATTCCTGTTAAAAGAGTTTCAGATTTGAACAATTCTAAACCTAAAAAACTCTTCAATTTTAAATTAATTGAAGCTTTAAACCTCATGCTGTCATGCATATGCACGTTCACTAAAGCTGCTAGATTATATTTATATTTAATTTTAACATAGCTTCCACACTGCTCTCACTTTTGCTCTGCATTTTGGAAACTTAGCAATACACCCAACTGGCAATGCTGAAGAACAAACATTCCAACTGGATTGAGCCTGATGGTAGTAGACCAACTTAGTGACTGAATCAGAATGTGAGGAACATGATCACATAGCTACTAAAGGTAAAAAGGCAGTAAAAGTAGCCTTGGATTCCTTCTTAGAAGAAATTACAAACCTTTTTTGGCGTTTTCATCATATGATTGTTCTGTGTGCCTCTTGACCCAAAAACACTCCTCTTTGGCCAGACAGACCATGCATGAGCTATATATAATGGTGAATCACTAGGTGATTGCATTCCAATTGAGATAATTGGTAGAATCCTGAAGACAAGTAGCCCTTACATTTACTATCGATATATACATATTCAGCATCCACGAAGGCTTCAGAGAATCACAGTTAAGAAAGTGCGAAGCGAAATCCTGGTGCAGATGTTGACTATCCTTGTCCTTGACATGTGCATTGCTGGAGATGGGCGACGCAACTCAGCAATGCACTGAGAGCATATACATGCAATGCATCACATATGTCATAAGCAAAAAACTCTACATTATGCCTTTGACCCAAAACACATGTGACAATTGACTAACCCAAGACCCTTTTTTTTTGGCAAAATATAACCCAAGACCCATTGGCACAATGCAGAATAGAACCAGACCCAAAATACAGATCAAACGATAACATATTACAATTCCATGATAATGTGGTAGCCTCAACAGGAGTGGCATATAATAACATGGGATCAAACAATACTAATGCCATCCATGAAATCCCCCTTTGTTGCACATCAATTTGGAACCCATTCCCATCCCCCTTTGGCCCAAAAATATTCTTTTCCATCTGTAATAATTTAACTTCCAAGAAATATCTGTAGGAGTGTTAATGAATGCAAAAAAAAAAAAAAAAAAAACATAGCAAAAACACAATCCACTAATCAAAGGGAGGAAATGACTAATGAGGCAAATTAATGCATCACAGCTCCCACCAAATGCTGTCTCAAGCATGATCATTTCACCAAGCAATAGCATATATCTAAATACGAACAAAATGGTATGGAAAAAAAAAGTTCACCTTTAACAATGAACTCGTAATTCTTGAGGGGCATGATAATATTTTCCCGAGAAGTCCATTGATGATCATAGCACACAATCTGTGGATTCTAAAAACTCAAGGAAATCAATGTCTGAAAACTGTTCTCGTTAGTGGATGATATAGCAACATATAATACAAATCCTAGAGGCCGAAAACAACTTTTGGCCTTTTCTACAGTGGGCACATTTCATCCCCAGAGGATGGATGATGCAAATGTGTCTTCTTTGTTTCGCTAAGCTCCTAACAATCTATCTTAAAAAGAGTATATTACCATTTTTCTATATATCAGACTGGGTTACTGCTAACCTCTGAGATGGCATATCCACAGGAAGAGGATTCACCACTAGTCATTCTTCTTCATCATAATCTTCTTCATCCTCATCTAACCTTCTGTTGAGTTGAGCCAACTGAAGAGGGTCAATGGCCATCTTGTCCATTTCTGATAAGGACCAGCCTGGATATTCCTCATGCTTCACCTCCTCAGGAGGCTCTCTTGATGAGGCAGGGGCTGCAGCTGTCATAGCTGCCGTGTCCCCATTCTCAGCCAAGTCTACATTAAGATCAAAGTTTCGTACCACTGAATCGGCACTACAACCAATCATGACAGTATCCTTTGATTCCTTAACCTCAGTCCCATTTTCTGGTAGTTCAAGGTTAACATTCTGCTTGTCATTGTGTTGCGGAGAAATATCAGGATCATCTTCACACTTATCCAAATGAGCGCTCTCCCTCTCTACTGCCACCCTGCCTCGACCACGGCCTCTTCCACGACCCCGTCCTCTCCCTCTGCCACTGCTGCTATGACCCATTTCATGCTGCAATAGACATTCCATCTTTTTAAGATCTTTAATATGAAGCAACTTTTTACTAAACGGCACTTAAGTTGAAATTATGGATACAAAAGCTTACTATCCTGCTCCTCTTTGACTCTACATCACTGTCATTATCATCATCCACAGCTTTCCTGGAAGGAGGGGGACAAAAAAAGGAATGTGAAAAATTTTAATCAAGGCTCTTACCTTAACCTCTACCCTGAGAACTGTAACAAGAACCAAAATTCACTAACCTTCTCTTGGGAACAGATCTATCCTCACCACCAGCTTCAGATCCACCCAAATCTGGAACCTTGCCGACAATTTCCCTTAGGAAATCAAATACAGTAAAGCTTTGCACACACTGTTTTCTGAAAAAAGGGTGGAAAACCAAGTTAGTTAGAACTCAATTTTTAAAATTAAAAAGTGGCATAAAGTTCATTAGAGAATCCAACTTCCAAATCCAAAGCAATACGAAAAGGGAGAGTTCCATGTCACATAAAAGTAAATTCCCTAAGAAGCCTTCCTACAACTCCTTCCCCCCCCCCCCCCCCAATAACAAAAAAAAACAACCAAAATACAAAAAAGTGGAACAAAAAGGTCTTCTAAATCTAAGAATCTTAGACAACTAGGCTAACTAAACTAACAAGGACTCTAAAATATTAAACTAATTAGAACAGTTGAAGCTTAAATCTTCTAGATAACTTCCAAATAACTTGGACCCCACTCAACTACCCAAACGATGACTCTTTGATGACTAAATAGAGCCAATTACACTACCTAATGGACCCCATTATTATTTAAAAATGAATTCTGTACACCCCTTAGACCCCATTTTTGGGCCTTATAATTCAGTCCATTACAAATAAAACTGAAAGAACTACAAGTCCATTCCAAATATATATCAAAATACGACCAATTTTTGGACCAGAACTACATTATTCCACACGAGTTCAAAAAACTCATCCTCAAGTTTTGTAGAAAAGAAGGAACAGGCACACTTGGATGGGTGTATGCAGGTCCTTATCTTCAAATCGAACAAAATCCAGAATATGAAGTTTCAATGTTGCATCTTTGTCTAGAAACTTGTGAATGATAATGAACTCACGATGTGAAATGATGGCTTTCACTTCAGTAGTGTCGGTCGTTACTTGAACCACAAGCCTGCTTTTGGCTTGAAGGGGTTGGCCTTCTACAATAGGCACTGAAGCTTCAATGGAACTAGCACCATCCTCTACATCTTTCTTGATTTTCTTCCTCGGTAAAGCTTGGGCATTTCGTTCTGGACAGCCAGCTCTTCTGTAAAGACTGTTTCTTATGGGTTCTTCCTCAACCAAACCTTGAAAAACTTACGTTTATTGTATATGAAAAGGCTTTAATGGTACACAAATTTCAAATGTGGTCTGTGGTCAACCACACCATTTTGCACTTCCAACTAGTATCGATCAACTATAATGATGAGTTTGAACGAATGAAACATCTCAAAACAAGCAATATCAAAGTATTGAGAGATTAAAAAATCAATGAAGATATCACTTTCAGATTCAATGACGATTTCACTTGTCTTAGACAACATCTCCACCACTGACGTAAGACAAAATTCTCACTTCACCCTTTTATAAACAGTAGTTTTTCTATTGGGCAAGCAAACGAGAGTAATGAAAAAATCAATATACATGGTCAGATATGGCTATGATATTGAGTTGATGCAGCCAGCCAACTTAGATCTCAAACAAGAAATCAAGGAATTGATTGGCCAAGAACACACCTAAGTTCAAGGAGGTTTTCATCCAAATCAAGGGGTGAAAAGGCATGGTGGTTTTCTGACATCAGCAGCCTGCAATGGGAAGAAAGTATGGGGTGACAGTAGGAAAGGAGATAGAAATGGATGGAGAAGAATGGGTGGTCAATGGAGAGAAAAGAGGGAAGTGTTACAGCCGATGGGGAGAGACCGAAAAAGAGAGAAAAATGGCCACCAAGGCAATTGTCAAATCGAACAACTTTAATTTATTCTATTTCATTGTTGGGAGGATTGGTACATATTTATAGAAAAATAAAAGAAAGTCTTCTAAATCTAAAACTCTTAGGATGCTAGACTAACTTAACTACCAAAGTACCAAGGACTCCGATACTCAAGTGATTAAACTTGTTGAAGCCTATATCTTCTAGATAACTTGGGCCCCACACAACTAACCAAAAGATGAATCTTTAACGACTAAACTAAAGCCAACTACTACCTAATGGATATCATCACTAATTAAATATGAACTTCATACACCCCTCTAGACCCTCAGTTATCGGGATTTTATAATCCAGCCCATTACAAATAAAACCAAAAGAATTAAAAGCCTGTACTCAATAGATATCAAAATAGGACCACCAATTTTTGGGCAGGCCTGCATTAGGGAAAAAATGTAATTCTCTAATTTCAAAGGAAAACCATTCACCATAGCATCCAATTTCATCCACAACAAAGCAAAAGTAACACCCTTTCTCTACAAGAAAATCAACTTTCAGAAGCCCTGTTATTAAATTTAAAAAAAAATCCAAAACAATAAAATTATGTGCGAGGGAGGAAGGAACAAATAAATAAATAAGAAAAAAATATGCAGGATAAATTAGAGAAAGAGTTCCTGCAAGCTCTTTGATTTGGCCACATGGCAGTTTGGGGTGGGAGGCCCAAATTTTATGGATAACTTGTCCGCATCATCATTTATATATATTTAAGATTTCAGAGCTATCTGAAACCCCCATATGTCATTACATAGGGGATTCATGGGAGGACATACCATTTCATGGGAAGCTATGTGATTAACTTTAAATGGTAAGCAATATGGTTAAGATAGGCCACCACATCTTACAGGTAGCTCTATCAGATAGTGATGCAGTATCAAGACACCAGTAGCAATATCAGGAGAAGAATAGCTTGTGGTTACTAGTCTCACTGGGAATCCTATTCCTAGTCTACTATGGAGTTCTATTTAAGTAGAGTTTTGTTTTTAGGTTCTTTCGTATTTTGACTATGTTTATTTGTCCTAGTTCAGGTTGGATTAGGATTCTACAAGTTGAGTCTAATTTGGATTGAGGTTTTCTTTATTAAGTCGAGTGCTAGAATTATTAGATATAGTCGAGTCTAATTTGGGTTGAGGTTTTCTTTATTAAGTCGAGTGCTAGAATTATTAGATATTTGAGTCCATATTACATTCTAAGTACATAGCGCCTGATGGTCAATTGAGTGACCCACTTCTGCGACTTGTTGGTTATGCAGTTAATGGATCGCTGTAGGATCTCTGTAGGGTGTTTTTGAATCAGTTTTGGAGTAGTTTTAAATCTTTTATTGGTCAATTACATAGGTAGTTTAATTTCTAGTATGTGTGTGTATATATATAAAAAATATGTAACCAGGCATTAAGGCGCACGAATTTGATGAATAAAAGTTGTCCTTTTGCTTTCATTGTTCTGTGAGAGATTCAGAATACCTTCCTGTTAGATTCAGTGAGAACTGAGAACGCTTGGTGAAATACTAAGGCAATTTGATGGATTTCAATTCAAGTCCAGGTGAGAATGTTGGTCCATATCCTTCTTCTGTTCTTCTTCCTCCCTATTCGTTCAGGTTAGTACAGCAGTTTCTGATCTTCATATGTTTGCTTTATTCCTTGATTCTGTTTGTTAAAATCTGAGACCCATTAATTATCTTTTATATCAAGTTTCTGCCTGCATTCCTTTTACTGTTTTGATCTTAAGTTCCAATCTCTTGTGCTGTTTCTGAGAATCCTACAGAAAATAGAATATCTGATTTTCTGATCAATAGAATATGGGATTTAAAATCTGTTTTCAGAATTGACAACCAGATCAGACCATTGTTCCATTCCAATAATCAAAATATGATCCTGCTACTGTTTTCTAGAATTGTACTAGAAGTCTAGAATCCTACTTCAGGTTGGATTTTAGCTCCGTCTTATTTTGAAGATCAAATTCTGTTTAATGTTTCAGGTTGATATTCTCTTCTTAATACTGATCTGATTGTTATTATGATCTTTGAATGACTACTGGATTGGACCTTTTAAGTTATGATTTCACTGTTGTGCTGGAACCCTAATTCAAGAATCCAACTGTCAATAGGATAATCCTATAAATCCAGATCTGACCATCAGATTTCAGTCAGATTTTGAGGAGTTATTCATGCCTATTAAAGTAATATTACACCAAAATTTTAGGATCCTCTGTTTTGCTGCTTGTTAGTTATTAAATTTCTATTAAATCTGGACCTTTAATTTCATTGAAGCTCTGGATAATTCTGGATTTCTGAAACCTAATAACCATACGCTTCCGGAAACCCCATTGGTTAGCCTGCCAAATTATCTGTCCACGTGACTAAAAAGTGGCAGGGCAAGAAAGCATTCCTAGTCCAAGCATGCAAGAAACATTTTGCCCTATGGGTTACAATAAAGACAGGCATCAAAATAAAAATTGAAGAATTGTCTCTTCAAAGTTTTTGCCTATTTTGTTAAAAAAGGTAATAGAACATATTACTCGAAAAAGTGAGAATTACTGAACACTGAGAACTTCAGACAAAATCTTCTATTTTCCACAGGATAAGGGTATATATACAAAGCCAAGAGGTTCAGTCTTTTGCCTCAACAAAGTACAATAATAAAAAAACATTAAGAAGCTTTACTTACAAATGCAAAGCACTCATGGTCTTTGCTCCCCTTTGAAGTGTAATGTCATATGTCCGATCACAGAGATCTTGCAGAAAGAGTTCCAATGCTTTAGCTGCAACATATCCAAGGAGAGGATTAGACTTAATAAATCAACAGTACATCACTTGAAGTTATTTAAATTATTTTATTCTTTAGGGTGGACAAAGTGAGCACAAACATATGACCTTATGGCTTGGATGCAGGACATGTTGCATCACATAAATTGGGCTTGAACCTGAGTGCAAGTCTCAGGTACAGAAAAGAAGGAAAAAGACATTCTAATAAAATAAAAAAAAGGAGGGAGGGAATAGAATCTATGCAACAAAAATATGATAAATTTGAACAAATATCTCCAAAAGGAAGGACTTCCAACATATTCTATAGAGAGAGGATTCTGAGTGCGTAGTATATGATACTCACAAACTAAAAGGGGCACAGCCATTGCAATCTTTCCCACATCTTCATCTGCTTGCATTATCTTTTTAATCCGAGACTAACAAAAATAACACACTTATTAGATAACATGGCTAAATTTTAGAATATTCTACATCATTTCATCAGTGGAGTGCTAAAAATCTCAAAATGAACTGCACAGAACAGAAATGATTAATAATTTCTGACCCCCCTTATTGCATCACACAAAAACAATCTAGTATGAAAACAGAGAAAGAGGAGGAGAGTGGAAGGTAATGACAAAGAAAAAAGTGGAACAAGAGTTGAACAACACCATTGCCTGAGAAAAATAGGAGGCAACCACCCAGCAGAGCCTGCCACATTTCCTAGGACAACTAGGCAGATCAAACATAGTCAACATTTTCAAACTACCCAACTGTCATTAGAAACATACTACATGGAGGTTTAGTTCCATTTCAGATGGTTCCCTAATAGTTAGAATTCAAATTAGAAAGCAAGAAGCTCATATTTCCTCGTTCAGTACTTAGTTTACAATATTAAGCTGCAAAGGAGTTCAAAGATAGCCCTTCATTTAACTCATGAAGCAAATTGAACATACAAGCCATCCCAAACTGATATCCATGCCAAATTGATTTACACAGTAGCTACTACTAAGACATACAACATAAGAAATGAATAGTCTCTATTCATGGTAAAGCATGCAATATAAAGTATAAAACTAATAAAACTATCTAGAAACATTTAACATTCTATGTCTTTACATGTCCTCAACTTAGTGAAGTACACCAATGGTTGGGAGGATTCAGAAAGTAAGAAGCGAAGGAAGACGGTTAAAGAAAAAAGTGATGAGAAAGCTATATGGTAGGTTAATCAAAATATGAATCCTTCAACCACAACAGAAGTAATGCTGCTACAGCACACAAAAAGGGAAAATTCTGAGTCAAACTTCATGTAGGTTGAGAAGAGAATGTAGAATAAACACAATGCAAGGTGATTTATATGTTGTAAGATGGTGTGAAATTTGAAGTTAAAACTAAAACAAAAATTGAACTAGTAAGTGTGTAAACAACTAGAATACTTGATATAAAGTAACTAAATTTTTCATCAAGATTGCTAGGAATTGAAGTAACTAAAATTTTCGACAAGATTACCAAGCGGCTGTTCAATAACTTTTTTTCCTGTTTCCACTGAAAAAACAGAAAACTGTTTCCGGTTGTTTTTGTTTTTCTGTTTGTTGTTAATCAAAATATTTGATAACCATTTAAATTGTCCATTAATTCTTTGAAAATTCAGCTCAGCCAAACATAAGGATTATTCAACCTCAGTTCAAGACTCTATGATGGTGCAACCTAAGGCTTTATTCTCAAAGCACAACCTTGACCATCCGGGCTTAACACAGGCCCAGGCTGGCCCAAATCCTAAGATATATATATATATATATGAGAGAGAGAGAGAGAGTAGGGGAGATGCAGGTGGAAAGAAAGGGGTTTCGCATGAAAGAATTGGCGACAGAGGGAGATCTGAAGTTGGATTATTTTAAATAATAAAGTACGATGGTATAACTATATTTCTATTTTTCCATGTGCACAATTGCATCACTTAAAGCTTTAGCGCAACCTATTTTTTTATGTTCTAAAAATAGAATCCCTTGTTTACAGAAACAAAAATTTCCGAACAGTTTTTTCAAAACAGAGGCATTATCTTTTGTGACAAAAACCTTTTCCCGTTTTTAAAACAGGAAAACAGTTATCAAACAGAGCCTAAGATTTTCATGGAAAAATATTAAAAAGGAAATCTTATGCTCATGAACTTTTATAAATTTTTTTCCTTTTTGAAAAAACAAAATCTACCAGTTTCTTTCCTTTTTTTTTACAGGTTTTCTTTTTAACTTTCACAACATTTTATATCCAACCAGACAGAGCAATAGAGAAACAAAGAATACGAAAATTTCAATTATAGATAAGATTTTACACATAAATGATAATACTTGGCCCACAAAAAAAAATAGAAACAGAACATTTAATGCATTCAACAATGGGCCACGAAGACAGATTGAGGACATACAGATGGCACTATTGAAGGTATCAAGCAAACAATGTCCAACACAGAAGCACACTACATGAGAATTCCCCCAACAGATGAGATCACCAAGTAAGAGCGAAAAGAGAGATTCGATAAAGATCTACTATTAAATTCATTCTGCAAGAACAAGATGCCAAACAGCTTTAAGATTAAATATGTTTCATAAGGCACCAGAATTCTTCTTTCGAGAAAACGCTGGATATCTCCCCATACTAAAGAAATAGAGGATCAAATTTTCTTCTTTTGAGAGACAATGGACAATCTATATGAATACCAAGTTTGAAAAAACTTGAAAGAAAAACTCCAATTTTGGCAGAGAAAAAGTAAGCATGTAACTATGCATTGCAGTTATGGACAATGATGAATGCTAAGATAGACCAGCTTTAAGACTAAATCTGTTTCATAAGGCACCAGAATTCTTCTTTCGAGAAAACATTGGATATCTCCCCATACTGAAGAAATTGAGGATCAACTTTTCTTCTTTTGAGAGACAATGGACAATCCATATGAATACCAAGTTTGAAAAAACTTGAAAGAAAAACCCCAGTTTTGGCAGAGACAAAGTAAGCATGTAACTATGCATTGCAGTTATGGACAATGATGAATGCTAAGATAGACCAACTTTAAGACTAAATCTGTTTCATAAGGCACCAGAATTCTTTTTTCGAGAAAACGCTGGATATCTCCCCATACTGAAGAAATTGAGGATCAAATTTTCTTCTTTTGAGAGACAATGGACAATCTATATGAATACCAAGTTTGAAAAACTTGAAAGAAAAACTCCAATTTTGGCAGAGACAAATTAAGCATGTAATTATGCATTGTAGTTATGGACAATGATGAATGCTAAGATAGACCAGCTTTAAGACTAAATCTGTTTCATAAGCCACCAGAATTCTTCTTTCAAGAAAACGCTGGATATCTTCCAATACTGAAGAAATTGAGGATCAAATTTTCTTCTTTTGAAAGACAATGGACAATCTATGTGAATATCAAATTTGGAAAACTTGAACGAAAAACACCTATTTTGGCAGAGACAAATTAAGCATGTAACTGTGCGTTGCAGTTATGGACAATGATGAATTCTAAGATAGACCATGGGCCTATACAATGACATTATTGTAGCTGGTTTGATAAGGCATGCCACCATACATAAAGACATGATAGTCCAGATCTATAAATTGGCTCCAGGGCAATGGGCTACAAATAATATGTATTTCATTACAATCAAGGATAAAGATTTCGGTACCGACCCAGGTTTCGACCAGCTAGAAACCAAAATTTGGTAAAAACCTGGTATTTTTTGGGTAAAATTCAACATGTAATAGGCTGTTCAAAACTGGTCAAAACTACCGACACTGGGTTGGTTGAAATTGGTTAAAATTGGTCGAAACTTGGTATTTTTTGGTCAAAATTTCCGAAATATTGTCAAAACCTGGTATGTATTAAACTCCCTAGACAAGATCCTCCTGCGAAACCAAGAAATCTCGGTCGAAACTTCAAGTTCCAACCAAGATTTGTTTTAGATGCAGAATTTAACAGAATTAGCTATAGTTGCACTACAACTACATGGATGGCATCCAGTACTACATTCAACAGCATTTTTCTTAAAAAACCGTTATCAGCCGAGCCCAAGATGTTAGCCGAAACCAAGCCTAGTTCCTTAATGCCCATGCTGCCAACTGCTTATAGCCTATGCACACTGCTAGAAGTTAAGAAACCACCTATTCATAGCTAACCTATGCTAGTTTTGCGGCTTTTGCCTAATCAACCTCTGGCCGCCTGGTCACACAAACTAGGTACAGGACCAAACAAGTGATTGATATGTGAAGAAATGTAATATCTGCAGTTATCAATATAATTAGATATGAGGAGGATTCATCTCCAACATTTTTAAAGCTCAAGTTGAGGGAGCTCATGAGGAAACGCTAGACATGCTTGTGGGGGAGTGATTATAAGACTTTAGGAAGTGAAGACACCAGAATCCCTTAAGGTTCTCTTAGATAAACCTTTCATCATGTCACTAGAAGTATTACGATTTGGCCAAACCATTTGTAAAGAAAGAGAATATTGGACTTCCATACAAAGATCCTCCCAGTAGCTTGATATTGCTTCCTTCATGAAACTAAATTACTAATTGAATAACATGCTATGCTGGGTGTTGGACAGTGCCATGAACCTCACACAATCTAAAACAGTTTTTGCCAGCCAATTTGCAACTTGAAAAAGAACAAAAAAGCAAAGGTGAAAATCTCTTCTTGTTGTTCATAGGGTATTAGATAACCTTCTGGACCATTACAGAAAGGCCACCATGTGCTTGTGAAACTAATGAGATATTGCAAATTAACTCTTTCCCCCCCCCCCATCCCTATCAGCAACAACAAAATGTGAATGTACATTTCTTAATAAAAGCGTATGTACTTTCTCAGTTACCAATGCACTGTACATACAATGCAGGTATATCCACGTATCGGGTAACTCTGATTTTGACCAAGCACAAAACAAAAACATATTTTTCCAATTACCAATACTGGGCACTTGTGGAAAAGCTCAAAAAAAAAAAAACAGACTGACTCAACAATAGCATCAATATTTTACAGATGCAAAATAAAGATGACAATTGATAACCGCAATACAAAAATGACAGCGTAAAACCAATGAAAAGATGAACCACATAAATACAGAGAAATGGAATTCTAAGCGAAAAAATACTGTGGCATCAACGAAGCATTCAAAAGATACACCAGAACCATTACCATCAGCAACAAAAAAAAATCAGACACTGAAATAACCAATTTTAAGAACAGAAACACATCTTTTCCATGTGATAATACTTTTCTTAACACATTTAGAAGTATCTAGTACTGTTGAAAATATCAATGTTTGATACCACTTAAATCTCCTTTATTAAGCCATTTTGGGTCCAGCAAAGTACAGACCAACAGAAAACATTAAGAAACATCACGTCATACAAAATCAAGCCTCATATATAGAACTAAAACACAAACATAAAAAAAGGACAGGACTTCAATTATCCTGTCAAAACAAAGCAACAACTCCCACTCTACAACGTGTCCACCTAAGCAAATATTGATGAAGAAGAAAATCCTTGAAAACTATTAACTAGTTACTAAGAAAATTATAGATTTAAATTAAATACCATGTCTCCCTTCACTATTCTCAAAAATAACTACTTTAGAACTTTCACAGTGACAGTAATAATAGTGCAGGAATATCAAATACAGATGTCCATCCCTAAAAGTAAGCCAACAAAATTGGATTTCAACCCAAAGTACCCAAATTTCTCAGCAGCTAACCAGACCACTGAAAACCCTAAAAAATCTAGCCAGACAGAGAAAAATCAATTATTGAACCATTCAACAAGTTAGGACCCAACTGCAAATACCCAAATCAACATCAGGAATTAAACTACAAGGAGTTACAATGAAGCAACCAACCTTTCCTTTTACCCCGACAAAAAAAAAAACGCAAACCCTACTCCAAATTATCAAACGAAATCAACAAAAAATAAAAAACCTAAACAGAACAAAACCCAGAACCCAAATCCACACAGAAATCAACAGAATCACCCCATAATAGCCACACACAAAAAAAGCATACACCCACAAATAAACAGGAAAAATAAAATTAAATGGAGATGAACCAAACAAAAAAAATAGAGAAACATAATGATAACTTACAGCAGGGAAACGGGTATCAAGCTTCTTCCTCATGGCTTCAGATTTCGGCCATAGAACAACCAAAAACAAAACCCCGAAAGGATAAACCTCCTAAGCTCACAATCAATCCACTCCTTTACTCTCCTTATAACCTAGAAACCCTATTCAGATCCGAATATATTTACTGATAAGATCGATTCTAAACTGAAAATCGGAAAGCTCCAATCCTTCCGTTCGAGTTTACCAGAGAGAGAAAAAGGGGGAAATTAAAAAAACAAAAAGAAATGAGGAAAAAAAAAATTTTCCTGGCTTCGTCCTCTCAAGCCGCTATTTTCGGGACCCAAAAAGGTAAAACGAGAAGAGTCAGAAGAGCTTCTCGGTTCCAATATTTCTCCTCCTCTAATTTGGCGGAGATTCTCGCTCCGCCAAGACCCAACTTAACTGTAGTTTATAGCAATTCGGTTAATTTGTTGTTTGACCGATTTGCTCTAAGAGAGGAAGAAGTCAGGCTCGTCTACGTAGGTGCCATTGTGGCAATAATGTCAATTGTGGACCGGAACCCAAAACAATCAAACCCTAGCCGGTCTTGTAGTCCCTGCACTATTGCGTTAGCCAATGAAAGTGGGCATAAAAGCATTCATTTGGCTCGATTTCACTAGAGACTGAATAGTCTTTTCGTACACAAAGGCATTGGATTGTGTCTAGGCACAGGAACAATGCTAAACACACGATTGGTTAGTGTTCTTTTTCACAAGTACTAGCGCGGGACCAATAAGAACGCATACAAAAGTCTTTAGCAAACTTCTTAGCTCGAGGTGCCTCTAACCTCAAACTCTCCAAGGTTTTTATCTCCTACAATTCTAACACCCTCCAATTCTCCTACAATCCCTCACATGGGAGCTGAAATGACCACTTACCCACTGCCTGTACACACTTCCCAAGGCAATGGATAAGTGGTCATTTCACTCCCATGTGAGGGATTGTAGGGAATTGGAGGGTGTCAGAATTGTAGGTGATAATGATCCCTTCAAGCCCCCCCCCCTTCATTGTAAATCCATCTTTGGTCTCTGCCTGGAGTTTCTCCCAAGTACTTTCATAAATAAATTTTTGTCGTTTGTCCAAAAAAAAAAGAATCTTTGGATTGAATGAGATTGTTTTAGTTCAGTGGGGGTTGTACGGTAATTTTGCATGGCCCGGTGTCTAGGCGCAAAAACCACATGACTGGTTAGCTTTTTTTTTCCAAAAATTTATGGGTGGAAGATCGCTGCCACGATGTGTAATCCTACACATGAGAGCACGCATGGGCATCAATGGGGTGGAATTTTTTCATTTCACTGGGGCATGGCGGTCATTTTGTGCAGTCCTATGCTTGGGCGCAACTTGACAAGATCTTTTTCCCAAATTTTATGGGTGCTTTGTATGAGAGTGTCTTTGTGGGCTCATTGGCTCATCATGTGAGAAGAGATGTTAATTATAGTCGTACCCTTCTCAATTCATAATATGGCATTTTCTAAAGCCACAAGTCATGCTTCCATGGTAAATCCTAAATCATAAGCTTGATTACCCAATTTCCATGAAATTATCCCACTATATAATTTGCTATTGGAATTTCAACCAAGTCATCCCTTGGAATTCTTAAATTCATCGATCCATCAAAATTTAGTATTATGAATTCTACTTGAATCAAGGAAAAAAACTGTCTATCTGATCATTATTTCACAAAGCTAATCTAAGGGAAATTTTGTACAACGAACTATTGTTTAAACATTAGTGAGACTGCTTGCATCACTTGCGTCCTAATCTTATTAAGTGTTGCTGATGTTTTTCAACAGCTGTTTTATCTGGAGCTTCATGCTTTAAGTCCCTCTTTGCCCGTCGCTCAGTTGAATCCCTTGCAACCTCTTCATTCTTTGGATCTAAAGGATTGACAGAATAGTGACTATAGGGACTTAAAGTCATCGATCCATCAAAGTTTAGGAAAGTGAATTCTACTTGAATCAGGGAAATAAACTATCTACATGGTCTTTATTTCACAAAGCTAGTCTAAAAGAAATCTTGTACAACGAATTATTGATTAAACATTAGTGAGATTACTTGCATCAGTTGCATCCCAACCTTATTATGTTGCTGACGTTTTTCAACAGCTGCTTTATATGCAGCTTCACGCTTTAAAGCCCTCTTTGCCTGTCGCCCTTATTCTTTGGATTAAAGAATAGACATAACAGTAACTACAAAGACTTCAATTCATCGATCCATCAAACTATAGAGACTTAAACATTAGTGAGATTGCTTGCATCACTTGCGTCCCAACCTTATTAAGTGTTACTGATATTTTTCAGCAGCTGCTTTATCTGCAATTTCATGCTTTAAGCTCTCTTTGTCCGTCGCCCAATTGAATCCCTTGCAACCTCTTTATTATTTGGATCAAAGGATTATAAATAGAACAGTAACTACAGGGACTTAAATTCATTGATCCATCAAAGTGGATTCTACTTGAATCAAGTAAACAAACTATCTATTTGGTTATTATTTCACAAAACTAATGTAAGGGAAATTTTGTACAACGGACTATTGTTTAAACATTGGTGAGAATGCTTGCATCACTTGCGTTCAAACCTTATGAAGTGTTGCTGATGTTTTTCAGCAACTGCTTTATCTGTAGTTTCACGCTTTAAGGCCCTCTTTACCCGTCGCCTAGTTGAATCCCTTGGAACCTCTTTATTCTTTGGATCAAAGGATTATACATAGAACAATAACTACAGAGACTTAAATTTATTGATCCATCAAAGTTTAGAAAAGTGGATTCTACTTGAATCAAGGAAACAAACTATCTATTTGGTCATTATTTCACAAAACTAATGTAAGGGAAATCTTGTACAATGAACTATTATTTAAACATTAGTGAGAATGTTTGCATCACTTGCGTCTAAACCTTATTAAGTGTTGCTGATGTTTTTCAACAACTGCTTTATCTGCAACTTCACGCTTTAAGGCCCTCTTTACCCGTCGCCTAGTTGAATCCCTTACAACCTCTTTATTCTTTGGATCAAAGGATAGAGGCCGGAACGTGTCCTTGTACAACCATTGTCCAATGCCCTCTAGGGTCAGCCATATGGAATCCACTGTGGGACCCACATGAGAAGTGGACTCCTTGTGACTAGCCCTGGAGGGCATTGGACGGTACTTGTATAAGCACATGATCCGTGCTCCAAAGGATAGACAGAATAGTAATTACAGGGACTTAAATTCATCGATCCATGAAAGTTTAGGAAAGTGGATTCTACTTGAATCAAGGAAACAAACTATCTATCTGGTCATTATTTCACAAAACTAAACTAAGATAAATCCTATCCAATGAAGTCGGTCAATGGAGTTGTGGGAGTTGCCGCCGATCGTGGATTGGAGTTGCAGGAATGAGAGGGATTTGAAGATCAAGCAGAAGGGTTTCACGAGTGGGGTGGAGTTGGTTGCAAAGGGTGTGGGACAAGAGTCCTACTCTATGTGTTTCAGATTTGGAAAAGATTATGAGTGATAGTGGAATTTCTTCACCTCCACTAAAAATTGTTTACACATAATTACTTTCTCAAACGATTTCTCATTCTATTATCTTATATGTCTAATAGTTATAAACAATATTCATTTTTTTATAAAAACCTTTTTATTAATGATTTTTTTTTAAATATATCATAAACAAAATGAATAAATGATATAAAAAAGACCCTAAGTTATGGACTAAGGATATAACATGATGTTCTTGTTTTTAAAATTTTTATTTTTTTTGGTAGAAGCAAATCTATTGAAAGGAACGGATTACACTCCTAGTCTCTGAAATATAATCAATAGAGACACAGGGATCAGAGTTGAGCCAAACTATTATATCCGTTAGGATAGGGCCCTCCTAGCAAGGGAATTTGCAACAATGTTGGCATCCCTTAAAATAAAACGAAAAGAAACATCGTCAAGATAGGAGACCAAGTGTTTAATATCAGTGATTATTGCTCGAATAATCAGCGGCACTTCCTTCGAGGCTTCACATAAGCAGTTGATAACTTCCTGGTTGTCGCTTTCCACTACAATGGAATAGGTGCCTTCAGATATTGCTTCAAGCAGTCCTTCTCTTATAGCCATGGCCTCCCCTATAATGATATTCGTGAACTCGAGCGGGTTAGACACCGCAAAGTGAGTGGCACCCAAATGGTTGCGAATAACAAATCCCACACCACTACGTCTCTTCCTGGAGTCCAATGAGGCATCACAGTTGAGTTTAAATGAGCCCGGCCTCGGAGGAGTCCAAATCGAAGAAGTAGGAGAGACAACAGGATCTTTCTGGGGATGTTTAGGAATTGTAGTTGCAGAAAAATACTCAACATGAGAGCAATGTGCTACCGCTATAACTTCCATAGGCAAACTTCTCTTCTCTGCGAATAATAACTCATTTCGAGTACACCATAAATGCCAACATACAAAAGAACATAAGGATATAGCGTCTCTTCCCCTTGCCTTGCCCAAGGATAGAAATGACGACCATCCTACAATTCATTGGGAGAGATGCAAATTGGCAGGAGTGCGTTGAGGGAGGTTGCAGCTGAACCACACAACACGAGCGAATGAACAATGGAGAAGAATATGTAAGATTTCCATAAGGTGGGCTGGCATAGTCCCACTTTTGCTTTTAATAAAATCGGTTTAATTGTGTTGATGAGAGCTGCCTTAATGGTATGAGTCCAGTTACTATGTGTGGACCTAAAGTGTTGTTTCCTTAATGGGAAGGAAACCCTAGTTTCTATGCAAGGTTGGTCCCTGCCCTCACCACTATAAATAGTTGTCACTGACCCATTAAGTGACCACTAATGAGAAAACCTAAAATTGTGTGGAAGAGGGCAGACCAGACCAACACAGTTCGTGTGCGATAGGGATCGTCAAGAGTTCGGCTTCCACAACCATGGATCCAGGTACACCAAGAATACCTCTGGATTTATGTTGTATGCTCATTGATCTCCATGAATGTTCTGCATGAATTTATTCTTTCAATGGTATCAGAGCTTGATCGTGGTTGATCAATAGCGCTGTAATTTTAATTGATTTAGTATTATGAATGAATCGATCGAGCCGATGAATTAAAAAAAAAAAAATTGCATCGGCCATGGCCGCAGCTTTGCCCGCTCCTGTCATTGTTTTAGCAATCGGCTGTGTTTCTTTTGTTTTTGGATCCAGCCGAAAGAAGAAGAAGAAAAAAAAAAAAGAGGAGGTAGAGTAGGTTTGCCTTGCCGGAATACCCTACCTGCAGAGGGGGTTTTTTGTAGAGGCAGTTTTTTTTTTGGGTGGCTGTTGGTGGTTTTACCGGACACTGTTGTTGGGGTTTTGGTCGCTGGTGAAAGGAGTCCCTTCGTTGGGAATTTTAATGCCGTTCACCCAAGGTTTGGCCGCTGCAACACGCGGTAAATTGAAATTTTTGTTATTAAAAACCCTATTTTTCCTTCGCAAAATCTCCGTCGCCATTGGTTTTTTTCAGGCATTAATGCCTAGGTTATGGTCGTCGGGGTGGAGGGCTTGTTCGTCGATGACATCTTGGCAGCCGACTCCCTGGTTTAGCCGCTGTTAATGGCGGTGGTGAGTGCTTTTTTTTAAAAAAAAACCCTAAAGGTTTTTTACGTTCTCTGGTTGCGATTTTGGGGAAGAAGATAGAGAATATTCCCTATCTGATTCCCCACCCCATTTAAACTATTTAAAAAAAATAAAATTCAAAAGTCAAAGGTCAAAAAGCAAAAAGAGGAAAATAAAAAGGAAGGTAATGGGTTTTGCTATCGTGCGTCGGAAGGGTTCGCTAACGTGCACCTGGGTCGGGTCGACCCGGTAACCCGAATGGGTGACCCAGATTTTGACCCGTTGACCCTACCCGGTTGGGTGTTGACCAGTCAAAGGGTTGATCGTTGACCAGGATTGGTTCGGCCTGCTTTTGGCCTGGTTCATGGTTTACCCGATTCATTTCCATTTATCCGACTTGATTTCAATTCATTTGGTTCGGTTCTAGTTCATTACAACTGAATCATAAAAAATAAAAAAATAAAAAAGGAAAAACAAGTGGAACAGAAACAGAAAAAACAGGTAAAATAGAAACAGAAAACAGGTGAAACAGAAACAGAAAAAAATAAATTTGGAAACAGAAACAAAAAAAAAAAACAAAAAACAAAAAACAAAATCTGGTTTACCCTTTTGTTTTTGTTTATATTCTGTGCTATTCTGAAATGTCACAATAGAGAACATATAACTTCTAAAACTTAGAAATTTTTTATATGTTTTCAATTTTCATACAATGTGATTTTGTGAAGCCATTATGATAGAAAATTATTTACTTGTTGGATCTAGTAATGGCATGATGGAACACATTATATAGATATTAATTGTTTCATACTCTTATGTTCCATAATACAGTACGAATCATTAATGATATACATTGTAATAATAGGACATATGTGATGTATATCTCTTGACTCATTGTTATTGTCACCATGAGGCAATGCTTGTACATTGTGGTATTCCAATAGAAACACGTTTATGTGTTTGATTTGTAGCGCGTTATGTTTCAAATTGGCACGATAGAGAACTAGTATGTATGGTAACACTTGGAATTTTGTTTATATTGTATTTGTTACATGCTTAAAGAGAACTTCCAGTATAAATAAAATGAGCCCATTCAGTTTTTTTTTTTAGGCTTATTATTTGAAAGTCCATTAAATTGAAAATGTGTAACATGGATACAAGTTTGTATTATCAAGGGTTTATTGCTATTTTTGCCATGTTCAGAACATTGTCATATTGACTGGTTGAACCGGTGGGATGATGGAATTATGTATTCCGAGTCAGTTATATGGTTCAACCAGTGAGACAATGTAATTATGAATTTTGTTCAATTTTTGGCTAAGTTTGTCTGTTTTGGTACAATTCAGACTATGGATTATTTGTAGAAAATGATTTGGTTCATTCTATTTACAGAAGTAATTTTTTGTTGAGATAATTCATGGAAACGTTTTAGAGAAATATTTTTGGTTTAGAATACCATTATGCACTTCTATTTCAGGGAACAATTCCATTTTGAAAACAGTTTTGGTAAAAGTGATTTTCTAAATTATTTTAAGATTTTTTTTTTTAAAAGCCATATTTGGACCGTTCTGATCTTGAATTTAAAGAATACCTTGAACCGGTGGGAGTATAAAATTTAAGTCAAGGGTAATTTAATGTTCCATACAGTATCAGGAACGTGTTAAAGTATACTCTCAATTTGAGAGACATTAGATTAAACTCCCATATAAGGGTCTGTTTGGTTGCATTCTGTATCCCTTAACTTTTTAAGGTGTTGTGTGGATACATAAAGTAAAACTTTGGTGCATATTAGTTGTTTTAATTGGTTAATCATTTATGCATTGTTTTCCTTCATGCTATGTCACATACATGTACATTTTTTTGCAACATTACATTTTTTGACTATTCTATGTGTGGATTCAGTGCCATTAAGGTTGTAACATCTAAGTAAATCACAAGGCGATAAGTAAAATCACATGTGTATTATAATACATAAGAAATTCATGACATTTTGTATTATCATGAGGTATTATAATCAGTGATGTACGCTTTTGGTTATTTGTGACATTTAGGAAAATACAATCTTTAATGTCTAGTATTTACAAGTTTGCCATTCAGGGCATATTGTTGTCACATGTTCTATCGTTTCATATCCCATAAAGTTATCTTATAAATATATGAAGGCATTAAAGTTTTATTTTTGTTGAAACTTGCGTACAAGATAGACATGATGATGCTCACATATAATTGATGTTTTGGATCATTAAAGTAATAAGCTTGGGCTTATAAAGTTACGGATTAAATACTTCCATCATGATTTTAATGAAACCTACTTAAAAAGTCTTTTAAATGGATTGACCATAAACTATTTATGGGAGTAAATAAAAAATCATACGATTTAAGTTTGATCTATTGAAATAATTTATGAATTTCATATATGATCTTATGATCATTATGTTTAGCTTCATTTCAAGAAATCGCTTCTGTTGATTGGTTCTATATATCATTTCTGATCTTGAAAATTACTTATCAGTAAACATTTGTGAATTATTTTCTGTACTGACACTCATTATTTTGGAACCTCTACGATGTCATAATTATGAATCTATTGACTTGTTAAACCTACTATTGTGCATTCGTTTTTTTTATTTTTTATCATTGTATTCCGTTTGGTTGGGTCAACTCAATAATCTGGCCTGTCGATTTATTTTTGGGCTAGTAGACTCGTTGTCAGTATGGTCTTTTGATTTTGACTGATTTTGATCTTTTGGTTTAAGACAGAGATTCAAACAAGGTTGATTAATTCAAAAGTGAACAAGTTTTAGACCTTATATGAAGCCTTCTTATGGTGTCACCATGGGAAGATAGAATTCTATCCTACTATGAGTGATGGATGCATCACACATTGATTTATATGCATTACATTGGCTTTTCATGAATTTTTTAGCCAATTTAATGTATTTTGACTTACTCATCGGTGTTATACAGTCTGTGACATTCGATTTTCGTCACATGGAATTGTATGTAGCCTATTCATGATGTTGGCATCCTGTGATCATTTTGAATGTCATGAAAATGTTAATTAAGTGACATTTCTGTAAATATATTGACTATGTGTATTTTATGATAAAAATAATATTAATGAAAATTATTGAAATAAAATGGGCATTCAGTTGCAATCCAAATCTATGGGATTCATGATTTAAATGATTACGCTTCCGCTCAATGGGCTAGTTACTTAGATTGTGAGATCATCATTGACTATTCGGATGGATTGCAGTCAAGAAAATCATATGGCGAATGATGTGCTCTTGCCACCACAAGTGAGTCATCATTTGGTCAGTTTCGCTTGATGGTGTGAGGGTGATATTTTGGGCTTCGCTACTTTGGAGGTTCTTGTATTGCTACCACAGGTGACGGAATCCCTAGAGTGGTGTTGTTGCAAGCGTCTTGCCTTACATGTGATAGATTTCACTGCGTGTTGGGCGATCTTGCCACCACAAGTGTAACCCCAATGATGCCGGATATTTTTCTAGTTTATGTTTTTCTACAGTTACTGAAAATAAAATTGGGATAAATCTGATTAATATGCCCTAATTAATCAGTTTCACTCATATTATTGGGATATTGATATGCCTTCAGTTATTGCATATTGTATGTTTTGGTAAAATTTTGTATGATCATGTTTACCAGTTTTAACTTCTCAATTATCTTTCATCAAAATCTTGAATGGTTCCAATTTAGGGAATATAACGAATTCTTTAATGTTTTCTATGGCTATAGTGATAATGGATTTTACCATTTTAAAGTTGACAAACCTCCTCAGCCTTTGGCTAACAGTTCCATTGAAGATAAATGTCTTTATGAATAGTGAGAGGAGTCAAATCAATTATGTCTGATAGTCATGATATACATTATGGACATGACCATCAAGAAAAGTATTACTTTGACTGAGAGTGCTAAGGAACAGAGACTCATTAATACCTATAAACAGAAGATTCATTGTTTATGATGAGCTTTAAAGAACACTTACATGGGTTTTGTGTTGCTTACACCCAGTTCTTATAATAGTGTGAGTGTGTTATGTGAATAGATATTATAAATCATGTCATACAAGTCGAGTTAAATAGAAATAAGATATTTTATAGGTTTTCTTGTATGGTATATTATTAAGTTATTCTTGTCTTAGCTTGACAACATTTATCTGAGGATCAGTGTGAGTTAGATAATCTTTTTTTGTATTTTATAATGATGATATTCTTTGTTGTAAGTAATAATGTTACCCTTCTACTTGAGAGAGAACAGTAATAACCATTTTGATAAGAAAATCTTAGTGAAGCCTCTTATGTTTAAGCATTAAGATTCATCGTAATAGAATTATGTGTATGTTTTGTTTGTCTCAAAAGACTTCTTATGAAAGAAAACAAATTTACCAACACTCAGTGAACTCAGATGAATAATACTCTTTGTGCATCTAATGTTGGTAGTTTAATGTAAACTCAAGAATACATATGGATTGATATTGCTTATTTTATTATCTTGGAGTAGCACATTAGGTAACTGCAAAGATGACCTAAAAGACCATATGTGGATATCTGTTTGGGATGACAGATGGTGCTATATGTTAAGAGGGTGTTTTACGGACACCGACTGTTTTTCTCTATGCAAGCAGGGTTTTGTGACTTATATGATGTCACTGTTTAGACCTTATGGCTGAGGAATCATGTAACTCAGGGAATTTGATACTTATGCTTCCTTGTTAGAGAGAGAAAGTATGTGAGTTACAAAACTCAGTAGGGTACATTATTACATATAGTATGATTGTTGATCTTCTCACTAAGGACTTGACTCCAAAAGTTTTTTTTTTGGAATGTGTCAGTAATATGGAACTTGTTAGTTCTTTTGATGCATTTTATTAGTGAGAGTTTTGCTTGTGTATACAGTTGCAACTGATTTCAGATTCTTGTCCTTTGTGATATTTTATTCTCGAGAATATACATGCATCTTTGTTATGGACATTTGTTTATGTGTATACACTTGATTAATTGCCTCATAGAAAATTAATTGAGATCATATGTGGTGTATTTACCTCATTCGGTATACGAGGTTTCAGTCAATACATGCACATCCAGTTGTTAAGTAAATGCATGCAGATTCTATTGTGCATACTTGATTATTTGGCTCCTTCAGTTATTTGAGGCTATGCGGTGTATTTGTCTCCTATGGTTTTTTGAGAACTCTAGTAAATACACGCACATTTTGTTCACTGGAAGAGCCTCATTCTGTTTTGAGGACGTGTACTAGTATGTTGAGACATTTGGACCCAGTCTCAACGAACTTCATTATGTGAAGTGTTTGTGTTTGGGCGATGCTTATGGTAAATGAGACCTTCAGCTTTTGTCTCATGTGGCTCATTCGATTTCCAAGCCTGGAGCAATTTGAAAATTGGCATGTTGATCATTGTATCATATATTTTTCATACCACACTCTCATATTGTACAGCCCAAGTCGGTGAGGCCATAAGCACTTTGATGTGTTAGGTCCCATGTTTCTTTAGATGTGACGATCTGCACTGTTGGGTATTTGTAGTTTCATTCGGACCAAGGCATCAGATTTAAGGGGTACTCCAGTCAACACTATTTTTTTTGTGGCCACAATCAGTTTATCTAAATCGGAGAGTCATTTTAAAATATTTTCAAAATCAAAACTTGTGACATAGGCAGCCCAAGTGGGAGATTGTAAGATTTTCATAAGGTGGGATGGCATAGTCCCACTTTTGCTTTTAATAAAACCAGTTTAATTGTGTTGATGAGAGCTGCCTTAATGGTATGAGTCCAGTTACTATGTGTGGACCTAAAGTGTTGTTTCCTTAATGGGAAGGAAACCCTAGTTTCTATGCAGGGTTGGTCCCTGCCCTCACCACTATAAATAGTTGTCACTGACCCATTAAGTGACCACTAATGAGAAAACCTAAAGTTGAGTGGAAGAGGGCATACCAGACCAACACAGTCCTTGTGCGATAGGGCTCGTCAAGAGTTCGGCTTCCACAACCAGGGATCCATGTACACCAAGAACACCTCTGGATTTATTTTGTATGCTCATTGATCTCCATGAATGTTCCGCATGAATTTATTCTTTCAGAATATGCTCATTTGTCTCCTCCCCTTCACCACATTTCAGACATTGCTTATTAACTGGAATCTTCCTGTGGTGCAATGCTGAAGCGGAAGCAATGCCATCACCGTATGCCTTCCATAGAAAGTGCTTTATCTTTGGTAGTGTGGTGCTGTTTCAAATTGATTTCCATACTATGGTAGGAACTTCCCTCCATCGAGGCAAACTGGTAGATGATGATTGGTTGTGTTCTTTCTCCACCCATTGATTACATAAAATGTGATAAACGCTTTTGACAGAGAAAATACTTGTTCTCGATGCTCCCCATAGTTGATGATCATCTGAAGAAAAAAAAGCCCAAGTTGATTTGTAGGATTGCATCCTTATTTGCCGGATGGAAGTGCAAATCAAGTAGGTCACATTTCCAACTTTTGTTTTCTTCATCAATGAGATCAGCAACCGTGACAAGTTGGCAATTGTTAATAGGGCGTGTTGAAGCTTAAAGTCGGGTAGGGATGGGACCATCTATCGGACCATACGTTCGCCCTCTCTCCATTACCAATGTGCCATAGAAGACCTGCCTCGAGAACTTTGCGTCCTTACATAATGCTCATCCAAGCCCAGGATGGGTTAGAACCCATGTTGGTTGTGTTCTCTCTACTATTAAAACGTTAATAGTAGAGAGCTTTTTAACCACATTCTTGATATATAATAGAAAAAGGAAAATTTCTCATGCCTATTTTCCAAGATGGTTGATCCGTGCCGATATCATATTGGTTTCCGAGTTTACCTATACCGGTTCCAATACTATGCATTAAAACCATGGATGCAAGAATCAAGACGGTAATTACCAAAAAAAAAAATCAAAACGGTAGGGAGAGTTGATTACACGGAAGCATTTTATAACTTGCTTCTTCTTCTCCGCCTCCCTCCTTGGGGCTACCCGCTTGAGAGGAAACTCCCTGGTGAACATGGGGGGCCCAGTAGCTCACAGTTCGTGGTGTTGCGGGGTCATACACAAGCCCCCTGGGGGATTTAGTTAGGGATGTAAACATATCGGATTCGGCTCAGATAGTGCTATATTCGCATCCACATCCGATTAGCTTTCGAATGGAATCGGATAGTGCTAAACGGATACGGATCAGATATTTTATCCGTTTACATGTAAATATAGCTTTTCGAATAGCTATAGTCTATCCGCATCTGTTTAGCTTTCGGACAGATTTAAATAGTGCTAAACGGATACAGACACAGATATGAAAACGAATTTCAGCTATTCATTTATATCCATAGATTTAGTCGTTCAGATACTTCTTGTTCTTTAAAAAAAAAAAAGAAAGAAAAAGAAAGAAAAAGAAAAAAAAAGCTTGCCCCGTCTACCCCCCCAAAAAAAAAAAAAAAAAAATTTATAACTTGCCTCCACAAACACGGAAGCATTTTATAGCTTTTTACAAGGGAAAAGGAAAACAAAGAAAAAGAAAAGAAAACGCAAGTAGCAGTGGCGGAATCCATCACTCAATCACAGTGCCTCAAGCCCTAACTTCTTTCATCCGGTATCGTCCCTTGTACCAACTACCAACGATTAGTTTCAACGGGGCTACCTCATCGTCTGACGAGTTTCCTAGATTCTCGACTGGTAATCGTCCTTTCTCTCTCTCTCGCTCTTGTTTTCAGTATACAAGGAAATCTATATTCAAGAACTGGGTTTTTAATACCAAAGTCAAAGCTGAAAAGGGTTATATTGAGTTTGACAGGAGCCATGAGTTTATAGATTTGATGTGAAAAACATGATTACCCATGGGAAACAATCTTAGGTTCTCTTGTTCTGAAAATTCACGGATGCAAAGCGCATAAGCAAAGATTTCCTTCAATCCCATTATCTCTTTTTAGAGGAAAACATGAGAGAGCATCTACGAGAGCTATCTAGACCGGAGTCACGGAGATGGAAGACTTAAGTAGAGAACTAAGAACTTGATCTAGACAGCTTTGGTGGAACCTTTTGTACAAAGATTTTTCGTATTCCCCAAGTAAACAGAGAATACATGACTTAGTCATGTCAGAATTCCTATAATTTGTTTCATTTCTTCAATAGCTCAACCCTTCTCTTCCGATCTATTGCAAACTGTTAAGTAAAAAAAAGAGAGTGTAATTTGATGTTTTGATTATTATTATTATTATTATTTTTTTTTGTAATTTTCTTTATTGGCTTCGTCATTTAAATTTTTGTTTTTAATTTATATGTAGTCTACAACTAGTGCATTTTATTCTCATTGTGGATATTCTAGTGGTATAGCACGTCCACCCAATCTCGATTTCTTTTTTGTTCTTCTCAGGTTGGTCAACTGATGAGGATATGAACCTAAGAGTTTGAACACTTTCTTTGTGGAAACCACCAACTAGAACAAAACTTTTCACTCTCATACTACTTTTACAAAACAAATAATGGATTTTCGTCTCTAAATTCCATTCATTTGAAGAAACTACGGGCTTTGATGATTAAGTTTTGTTCACTAGGTTCCTCGTTGCTTGCGGTTGGGACCATCTCAGCCTTTTCCTTGTTGAACTCAGCTTCCTCAAACAATCCAAACCAGGACAATGATAACAGCAAAAAAGGACATCCATAACATCGTCGGGAATAGCAGACAGTTGAATCAGATCTTTGGAAGGTGTTGAGTGATCCAAATTGAATGAGAATGTGATCAGCTCTAGATATCGCTAATCCTCCTTTCTTAAAATGAAGGCCTATCATCCTACCATTCTCTATATTGAGTAGTTAGGGTTCATTTCTAATGCTATTGGCCTCCATATGTGGGTTAATGACGGTCTTTTCTCTTACTTCTTGGGTTGCTTTGGTGGGCTTTGTGACATGATGGAGATGCATTGTTGTAGGAGTAGGACAGCCTAGTGTATCAAAATCTAGGGCTGAACTACAATAGAATGGTATTGGGAAAAAGGTAGGATGAATTAGGATTTCAAGGAATAGATAAGAAAGAGTGAAAGTGTAAGGGAAAGCTCCTTTTTCATGGCTGTGAGCAGTACCTGTGAACGGTACCTGTGAACAGTAATCGAGCGTAACAGTTGAGAAGAAAAAGAGATAGAAAAAGTGTATAAGATATAGAAGAAGAGATCTGAGAACAGAAGAGGATAGTAGTAGAAATCAGAAAAGAAGAAAGACCCATTTACCAGAAGCTGTAAGTGCTGTAAACTTGACAAACCAGTGGCATGCGATGATAGAAGAGAGGAAAAATTGGAGAAGGAGAGAAGTAACCAATGGGAAGAAGAAATAGAGAGAAACCAGGAGCAAAAGTAAGGGGAGGGAGGAGAGAGAGAACTCTTCACACACTTTTTCGAAAAAAGAAAATGTTTTATTCAAACTGAACAGTTGATGGGGGGTTACATCTCTTTTATGAAACCAGAAAATAAGGATTCTACTTGACTTAAAACTCTTAAACCTGTCTGAAACTAATTATTTAAATAAACAACCTAACAAGAATAAACTATTAAATAAACTACTAGACTAGAACTACTTCAACCCCATGACTAAGAGGGCTCACCACGCTAGAATACTAAATTAAAAGACTAACCAAATTCCTGTACCCCCTATGGACCTAAAATTTGGGTCTTATAATTGGGCCCATTACAAATAAAATACTTGTAACAAAATCCATAACCAAGAAGTATAAAAATAAGAACAATTTTAGGACCGGGCTTGCATCTGCACATTCTTCTATGGTTTTCCCTCTTTGACACCAACCCTCAGCTCAGAGGATTTGGGCTACATTGGTGTTTCAAAGGGATTATGGATCAACTGGTCTAATTTTGTGACTTGGGGGTTTGTGGAAGCAATAGCAATTTTCTCATCAGGAGTTTAGACTTTGTTTCGTTTACTCACCGGATGACCCTCATATGTGTGCTGCTAGTGCAGATTCTGTTCTGGCTTTGCTTTCTTTTTTTAAGAGAATTTCAATAATAGCAGGGAGTGGCTAAGCTAGCAAGGGATTTAAGATCAAGGAGAGGTAATCTGGTAATGGAAGTAGAATATCAGACACAACTTGATATAGAATTGGTGAGAAGAAAATTAGGGCATATCTATTTTAGCAAGTGGAACTTTTTCTGTTATAGAAGTTAATACTAATAAATATTACTATTAGTAATAATAGATACTGAATGAATTTTGAGATTTTTGTTAAGACATTTTCATCTCACAAATTGAACCAAAGGAATTAGTGGCTTTAGCTAAAATATTAACAATTTCAGTTAGTAATGGATATTTTGTATGGTTTAATGTATTAATTTAAGTCCTGGGATTTTAGATGGCAGAAGTAAGAATGACATAAATACAGAAGTTATATATGCATACCACCATTTGTTCTGTTTGAATCCATGTAGCCGACCCCATTAAGTTGGGATAAGGCTGAGTTTGTTGTTGTTGTTGTTGTATATGCATACCACCATTTCTTTTTTCCTTTTCTGAAAATGAATTTAGAGTCTGACCTTATTGTTGCATAGCCTCCCTACATTGGTCTTGCAGTTTATTTTAATGTGTTATTTATTATTTTTTTTTTTGTGTGAATTTGTCCAGATAGTCGCATTCTTTAACTTCAAAAGATGGAAGCAGAAGACGCTCGTCGCAAGGCTGCAATTGCTGAACACCTTAAAAAGCTTTTACAGCACAAGGAGCTTGATTCCAGAGTTAGAGGACGTCTGTGCAAGCTTGAAACAGAAAGACTTCATCTTTTTTTCCTCCCTATTTTTTCCATGCCGTATTGATTTTGACTTTCCATATGCTATTCATGTCTTTCAGCACTGTTTGAGAATTGGGTTTCATAATGTGTACGCAGTAGAATTCCTTATCATTTTGTTTAATGGTGTAACCGTTTTATTTTTGACATTGGAGTAAATGATCTTTAATTTAACTTGACTAGTCGAATCGAAGATAGAGTCAGTAATTGTACCCTCCTTTTCTGGTGTCAAGTAATGATCTCAACTATGACTATATCCAGTGGTTCATATTAATGTAGTCGAGTTTTGCGGCCACCCAAGCCCCCTCCCCCACCCCCCCTGCAATATTTTTGTTTTTGTTTTTGTTTATTAGCTTGTTTCAATATTGATGTTTGGAGACTCAGAGTACCATGGGCACTTAAGTTTTGTTTTTCTCATATGTTTTTTTTTTAATTAAATTTGTTATATTTTATTTCGTTAGGTTAAGTATGTTTTGATATGTTTCTCAGTTTCTCTGTTGAACTACAGGGATTTTAAGTTGAATAAAAGGGAAAATTTAAGCATCCTGAAGTAATTTTAATGTTGTAAAGGAAAAGGATTTTCTGCATGAGGTGTGATGATAGGAGGAAAACCACCTCTAGCTTTAGAATAATAGGGGCATATAAAGGGGAAACAAAATGCTCAGTTATCTTGAAATTGCAATGTATTTATATTCAGTCTTGCAAGATTGGATTGGAAAAATGATAATTGGGGAAAACTGATAGAATTTGAGATAGCCAACTGAGTTCTTATGGGCTATGAGCAACATTTGTTTGCATTAATGTTCTTTCATAGTGAAGATTGTTTTCGTTAAGATCACCAAAGGAAGGGGGAAAAAAAAACGCTAGCATTAACCTATTTTTTCCCTTATATGACTTACATGAACATTGTCTGAATGTTGCCTTAATCTACCTACAATAATAATTGTCAAGGTGTCACTTTGGCAACAAGACACTCCTTGATGCTAGAGGCATTTGGCACCTAGACCTAGAAAATAAATACTATAAATTGTTTCATGAATGCTGTGCTGTCAATATTCGTATTCTTTTTCTCCTTCTCCTGCTGTAATTTCCCAATAAATGTTTTATGATGCTATAAACATTTAAATGGATTAAATGGTAGATGTGTACTTTATGCACCATCTCTTTGCTTTCTTATATACATTCTCAGAAATGTAAGATGTATTGAAACTGAAAATATGCAGTGAGGGAGAATCTACGAAATGCAAAGAAGGAGTTTGCTAAAACTGAAGATGATCTGAAGTCTCTTCAAAGTGTCGGACAGATAATAGGGGAAGTTCTGAGGCCTCTTGACAATGAGCGCTGTAAGTACTTATTGTTGTTAGTACCTGGAGGGAATTGAGTAATTTTGAAACTCAAATCTGCATTTTGTTTTCCGCTTTCTTTTAAGTTCTTAATTTTCTTTGAGCAAGTTTTTCTGAAGCCTATGTCAGGCTCATTTGAAAATTTAGAATTATTGCAGATTCAGTGGTGCAGGTGTCAATTTTACCTGTTAGTCCGTTTCACTTTCTTTTTCTTTAGTTTTTTAAAGAACCAACTGGTAAAAAAAGAATACTTAGAAACGGCAATTAATATCTCTTGTGCAGTTCTATGTCATGGGTTTTTGCATCTCCTCTGTTACTTGAGATGCTGCTGCCAATGTTTTCTAAAATGCGTATGCAACTCTGGCGGTTACCTGGTGAACTGCCAAGGGCAGACTCCCTGTTAGTTCATAATAGTTTGATCTGGATGGAAAATATATGGAACAGGGGTAAGGTTGCATAAATTATGACCCTCCCCAGACCCCGCAGTGGCGGGAGCCTCATGCACTGGTACGCCCTATGGACGGAAAAAATGTGGAACAGGACACACATAATAACAAACTGATGTAAGCACAAATAACTCTCGGTGCTTGAGCTAGAAGATTCATCTCTAGGCAGAACTTGAAGATTGATCATTGATATCATGGTAGTGTAGAGCCAGGCCATTAGAAATCTAACACACAATAGGATCACAGACACTGACGTAGGCTTTAATACCAGTTCCAGCAACAGAAAATAGAAAGATATCCAAACAGTGGTCCAATGTTAAGGTCTAATGGGACTTAAAACACTCAGGCTGATAACACAACCCAAGGATGGAACCCAATCACAGGAACCACAAACATTGCAGGTTTCTGGTCTATCAGCAGGACAGGGAATACGAAATTAACCAGAAAACAAAGTGGTTCCAACATTAGTAACTAGACACCTCTGATGGGGAAAACTCCCAGTTGAGGGTAGCACACCTGGTGGGATGAACACTTCAAAATCTCAGCCAAAATTACTGGCTAGATCATGAGATAAACAAGAAACTCAAAGTTTGGAAGTAACTTTGAGATTTAGTAACTATATACCACAGGGAAAACCACCATTGGATGACCTCAAAATTAGAACCGAAGGTGGTTTATGACCAGGAGATTAAGGTACAAAAACCTGGAAGTACTCTACTGGTTGGATGTTAGGGGAACCCCCATGGAAATTACTGCATAAAATACCATGACAGGAAGAGGTGCCACAGGGTATAATATGCATTCATGGTTAATGTAACAGCAAGCAAACATCATCTCAGAAGCTTTGATGCAGCTCAATATCACCTAGTTGCAGAGAATACATAAATAGAAAGATAAACTGATGGAAGAAGAAAAGGGGGGGGGGGGATATGACCAAGGCCTCCCCACCTATGGCCTTGGTCAGTCTTTCACTGACCTTGGTCTCTCATCATGGCTGAATCGCACAACAACAAAGCAAAAGTTTTTTGTCTTTTTCCAAAACTTAAATCGTAGCCTTCTTCAGCCCCTTCTCTTTATTAAATAATAAATCAACAATACAAGGATAGAAACTGCTAAAATATAAACTATTATGAAGGGAAAATAAAACACTAACTTCCTATGCAAGTCTCAACTTAATAAAGCTCTTAATGGGCCAAGAACTGGTCCATTAAATGGGCCAAACATAAAATATAAGCAGGCTTTTAAAAACTGGACTTGATGGGCCTTTTAATGCTGGTCTTCATGGCTAAAACTGGGCTGAAGGCTGGGGTTATGTGGCTAAGAACTGGTTGTATCGATGGGGTTTAAGGGCTGGCTGCTGAACAATGCTGCTGGTCCTTCTTCTCTTCCGGACTTCCACCTCCTTCGATCTACATTACATGGCATTTTTGTAACACTTTTTAACTCTTGATCTTAGAACTTGAGGCTTGAGCATGAAAGAAAATTGAAGGGAAAACGAAAGATAAGGATAAAAATAGAGCCCCTTATCACACAGCACACACGCATATACAGAGCTCAAATTCTGTGCACAGGTATCAAGTTTTAGCATAGTCAAGTTGGCCACAAGGCAAAATAAAGCTTTGAAAATCCACCAAAACTTAAAACCTTGGAAGGATGGTTGGATACAAATGGATGGCTGAAATTACTAAAAAGGCCTACACATAAGGGGATAGTATATGATTCAATTTGGCTCTGATATTTGACAGGTGGCTAGTCCCAATTCCCAACTGTACCCTATCATCCAATGGTAAAGTCCACAGCCGGTTTCCATGTGGCACAACCAGGTAGACTGTCATGCAAAGACTTTCCGATTAGACCGTGCGAAGGACCTTTTGCCTATATATTGATGTGTGATTTTGTCATGCAGTGATGCTGTTCTTACCACATGGAAAATTTCCATGGTTTTTGAGTGAGTCCACGTGATAGAGTACCCCATGCCCCTACCTGTGTCAGTGGTGAAATTTCAGTCGAAAACAAGCATGGGAGGTGGTATAGAAGTGAGTTTGAACTTTAATGAATTACAAGAACGCCATTTCATTGTAATGGAATGTAATGGCATTTTTGTGTTTCTATCACTTTGACCCCTCACTTCAGAACCTCTATTTGTTTTTCAAAGGAAATTTGATTGGTGTGGTGTGTGGCCTCCTCTCACACATGGACCCCCCATAGTTGCTGTGGCATGTTGTTGTGGATGCAGAAAGATCTCAAACAGTTGCAAAATGACCACTTGGCAGTATTGACAGAAAGAATTTCTTTAACTATTTGGAAGAATAACAGAAGCCTTGTTCAATAGATAAAAACAAAGCTTCCACTTGCCTCTCCTTCCATCTAGGTAGTGATGAAAACATCAATTTTATATAATCCTTGCCCTTAGAGTTCCAGTTTCTCTTATTTGTTTAAGGTGCATAGCTTGGAAGTCATGGTTGTTACTTAATATAATGTGCAAATCACATGGACTGTTATTGTAGCCATAAACCAGTAGTATTCAAAACCATTTCTTTGGCAAAACAATTCTAAGGCTCGTTGTATGTAAATGTATGTATCAGCATCAAGATCTATCAGAAAGGGCATCATAGTTGGTACAAAATATATGTTTGCTACATATTGGTGTTTCTCCAAGTGACCAAATTGCATGGCTAGAGCCCTTGGTGACTACGTTATCGTGGCTTTGCTTAGATTGGTGTTTTGTATAACACTCTTAAGCTCCCTGCACACCTAGGCTGAGCCCTTATAATGTTCGCTGAAATTTTGAGGAGCTGGTTACATTTTAACACATTGATTGTGTTCCTTTCTTGTCCAGTGATAGTTAAAGCAAGTAGTGGTCCAAGATATGTTGTCGGGTGTCGCAGTAAAGTAGATAAGGAGAAGCTGACTGCTGGGACCAGAGTAGTTCTTGATATGACAACACTCACAATCATGCGGGCCCTTCCTCGTGAAGTAAGTGATGATATGACATTTGAACATCATTAGAAATTGAGAAGTGATGGTTGATGCTGAGGGTGTTAACTTGTCAATTAATCTGTTCTATGTAGTGATGGCAATGAGGGTGGGTTTGGGGTGGCTTTTACCTATGCAAGCCTTACCCTATTAATTATCAGTGAACCTGTGTCCACAGGTTCTGGTGTGGGGATGAGGTACTGGTATGTCTCAAAGAGTTTGTGGAGATCAGCTACAGGTATGTCTTAGAGAGTTAGAGCCACCTGACCACCAACATGTAGAATACATGATATATGTCCAAAAATGGGTATGGGCATGGGGACTTGTCCAAAATGTACAAAGAGTTACTGTGTCATATAAAAGTAGTTTATGTGTTAAAAAAAGGGGGAAGGGTTGGTTAATCTTCTTCTTCACAGACATGGCCATGTGTCAGACATCTAGGTATTTGTTGAACACAAATATCACAAATATCATGCCAGTACCCTTGGTGTGTTGCATGGACATAGGTATTCCATGAGTAGATGAAGTGTCTAGGTTATTAGGGTTTTACTCCATCCACTGATTTTACAGTATGGATTTTGGCTCACCAGGCTAACTCTATTCTGACTGGTGTCATATCAAATCCTAGCCATTATGGATGGGGCAAAGCAGATATTGCATTTGACCTGCTCTGATGTATCCTTGGTTTTAACTGTTGTTTAAAGGGATGAGGGGAAAATGGTTTCTGGGGCTCTCTGATTCGCTGATGCTAATGTTTGTTGCAGGTTGATCCAGTTGTTTATAACATGCTTCATGAAGATCCTGGTAATATTAGTTACTCTGCTGTGGGTGGATTGTCTGATCAGATCCGGGAACTCAGGGAGTCTATTGAGCTCCCTCTTATGAATCCTGAACTCTTCCTTAGAGTAGGGATCAAACCCCCCAAGGTAATTTCGGCATTGATGATAATTTTTATAGCATCTCTCTCCCTGTTGAATTTTCTGTGGCATCATCTGTTGCAAATTTTTCATTTCCCTTTTTTTAATTTGTAGCTATAAAGATTCAATTGTTATTCCTTGTGAAATTCACTGGTTTCAGGGTGTTCTTCTCTATGGACCTCCTGGAACAGGCAAGACACTGTTAGCCAGAGCCATTGCCAGTAATATAGATGCCAATTTCCTTAAGGTGGGGTTATTTATTTATTTATTAGAGAGCTCATCTAAATATTGAATGAACAACTTGATCTGCTCATAAATATTGAAAATTTGAAATTATTGAACAATCCGATCTGTCTGCTCATAGGTTGTGTCAAGTGCTATAATTGATAAATACATAGGCGAGAGTGCAAGATTGATAAGGGAGATGTTTGGCTATGCACGTGATCACCAAGTAAGAGTTCAAGTCCTGTGGTTTGTTGTCAATCTATGTTATGGAAATTATTTGGACCTCCTTTCATATGGTGTTTACTACGAATTGTCCTACATGTTCACCCCCTTTTGTTTTTTGTTTATTTTTGTATAGCCTTGCATCATCTTTATGGATGAAATTGATGCCATTGGTGGCCGTCGATTTAGTGAAGGTACAAGTGCAGATCGTGAGATACAAAGGACACTGATGGAGCTTCTCAATCAGCTTGATGGGTTTGATCAGCTTGGGAAGGTATACTTAGTGTCTCGTTACCATGTTGACATGGGACTTTAGTATTAGAGACAGTTGCAGTATGTTTGCAGTTCCACTGATCAGCAGCCACCCTGTAACAACCCGTCACTGAGGAAAAAATGAGGATTGTCCAAATTTCCAGAACCTGATTGAGAGTAAATAACACCTCCACAACCAGACACCATTCTGTTATAGGTTCGTGGTGCCACTTGACAACCTAGATCCTAATTAGGAATCAAAGATTAGATCGGTTGCCTCATAGGCCCAGATCTGAAATATTTTCTTGATAAACGAGGGTTGAAAAGGCTTGCTGGTTGATTTCAGCAGCCTGCGATGGGGACAGAAAGAATAAAGAAGAGGAGAAGAGAAGAGCTCACAGTTTACACACTTTCACAAGTAAAACTCTATTCTATTGTGTAAACTAAAATTTTTATGGTGGGAGGCGTTACATCCTTAGATAAAAAACTCAAAAGTAGTGTTTGAGTAACTTCAAACAAATTCTGATAGAACTTCCTGATAGGTTTGAGATGAATCTTCTGATGTAGGATAAAAAACCCTTGTAGCTGTTTGAGTTCCCGGAGGTTAGTTGGTGGTTTCATTTCAAGTATGGCTTTAGTTTTGGCTGGGTCAACTGTGATGATAGAAGGACTCGGTGAACGTCTTTCAATGCTTTATTTCTTAGCTTAGTTCTCCCTGCTTTATTAGATCCAACCACTAAGCAACTTAATGGAATTAAACACTAATTGATTAGACTTACATTAATGAGACTCAAAACAGAACTCTATCTAGCTAATAAGTATCCTAATCTAACTCAAACACTTAAGACGCTATTACACTAATCTCATATACCCCCTATGAACCTAAAAATTGGGCCTTATAATTGACCCCATTACCAATAAAAACACTTTTAAGACAAAATCCCATAACCAAGTATTAGCAAAATAAGACAAATTTTGGACCGGGCTTGTATTAGTTTAACAATTGGATGCACATATTATTTAGACATTAGAGCCGTCTTAATACATATCAAGCAAAACCATCTTCCGTATTCACCAATCAATGCAGAATTGCATGTAGGTCTTCAAAATCTCCTTGTAGACATTCGCCTTGTACGATTACTCGAGTTTCCTTTTGTCTTCGGTAAACTCTCTTTATACTATTGCTTGAGTTGCCTTTTGTTTTTAGTAAACTGCCTCTAATTTATCGTGTGTCACTCTTTTTATCTACCTTTCAAACAACAAATGTGTTCTACGGCTGTGTGGTGCTCTGATAATAATTAGAAATTAGAATGCCTTTTATAGGACTGTATCATTAGGTGAATAATTATGTGCACGTTTTGCTGAAAGTTTCTTACAGATATTTTATGAACTTGTTTCTATTACTTCTTTATATATATTTAAGAGTACCAAAGCAATTGCAAAATTTCACCATCGCATAAATGGTGACAGGTTAAAATGATTATGGCAACAAACAGACCTGATGTCCTGGATCCTGCACTTCTCCGCCCAGGACGTCTAGACAGGAAAATTGAGATTCCATTACCTAATGAACAATCAAGAATGGAAATTTTAAAAATCCATGCTGCTGGAATTGCGAAACATGGTGAGATCGACTATGAGGCTGTAGTAAAGCTTGCAGAGGTAAGTCATGCTCTTCCAACTTCTGTGAAGTCCATGGGCATGATTCTGCATACATCACATTTTCTTTCTTTTAAAGTTAATGCCTCTGCATCAACTGTGCAGGGTTTCAATGGGGCAGATCTTCGGAATGTCTGCACCGAAGCAGGGATGTCTGCAATTCGTGCTGAACGCGATTACGTTATCCATGAAGATTTTATGAAGGTATGTTCTCTCTTTAAAAGTTACTTGCACTTTGATGGGACTTAGAGCAGTAGAGCACATTCTTGGAAAATTGGACACTTGGCTATGTGACACCTTGCTACTTTCCCAATGGTTTTATTTTTCATTACCTGATAGACATCTTAACATAGATGAGCAGACCTAACCAAGTAACCATCCAGGTTCTGTAGTACTTCTGGGCTTCTTTACTTGGTTCTATCCATAAAGTACTAGTATCGGGCAATGTATTAGAAAGCTGGTTTTAAGAGATGCCTCGGAAGCGAATTGGAGAGATGTTAAGAGACTAGATACGCTAAAGATATGCATGGATATGTTATGATACTTGCAAAACAGGTGTTTTTAATTATTGTGCACCATAAATAAGAAGTAAACAATGATATCCAATCAATGTCAGGTTATTTCTGTCTTAACGGTAGCCATGTGATTCAAATCTTTATTGGCAAGTGCAATATCAAACCCACTAATAAGTAATAAGAAACAAAGAAGAAAGAAGATTTGGAAAAGAAAATTCTATTAAGGTTCTAGCTTTAAGTAACCCCTAAAGGTCCAAACTAAGCAAGCAATATGTGGGTATGAATATAATTCTAAGTATAACTAATATACACATTAACCATAGTACTACACTACTAGCAAAATATTTAACAAACCTGAAGTAGTATGTAACTATTGTATTTAGTAACAAACATAATTATTACACATTATAGATCACAAATCATTCAAGATAATCCAAATCTAGGTTAGTTTTCCAGTTTAGATGTGATACTGGGAAAAAACAAGCAAGAAAAAGCAAGAGTCGAGCAAAAAAAGAAAAAGTGATTCAACCCAGAGCTTTGATGTTTGATATCTATTTTGATGAGTTTTAATGCAAATATTTTTTGCTTTTTTAAATAATTTCTCCTAGGTTGTTTTGGAGTGTAGATGTGAATGTGACCCACTTAGGTTTCCCCTCCCCCCACCCCCCACAAAAAAAAAAAAAAAAAAAAAAACCAGAGTTAGAAGAAGGCTTCTTTCAAAAACTAGGATTTTTGAGTTTTGGTTGTGTCAAGTGTATCGGTCCGCATGATTACTGTATCAGTCGGTATCAATACAACACCGGCCCCATTTCGGTACTATATTTGGCCATATGAGTTTTATACATGATTTTTTTTATGTATTAACTGTATATCATATCGGCAAGGCAAATCTTGATATGTACTGATACAGCCGATACATATCAATACTTGACACCATGATTGTGAAGTTTTTTTGGTTGGTATGGTGTGCTTGCGCCACGGCTTATCAAGGAAGCTCTTTGTTGTTTAACATCTAAGATAGGGAGGTCGATCCATTTGATTGTGTGCGGATATGCAAGGTTTCATACTTCTATTTATTGGGATAGTTCTAAAAGGATGAAGACTCTGTCTTTGGAATGACCATACGTGAAAGACTTCTACTTGGTTATATATATATTTCTAAGCTTAAGCTAGCTGACCACCATGCACTATGACCACTAGGGGTGTACACTCCTTTTCGTTTGGATAGTTCTAAAAGGGTGACGATAATTTGTTTTTGGAAATGGTGAATTATTAAAGCATACATTGAAGACTTCCATGTAGTTGGCCATATTGCATGCCTTCCTGTTTACCTTATGCTAGTTCAAATTGCAGTATTACCATCGGGGATTTCTTATTTCCTCCCTCCCTCCCTCCCTCCCTGCCTGTCTTCTAATTAGTTAAAATATGCATAGTTCGAGGTACTCTGGGTCTGGGATGGTTCTGGAAAGATGAATGTCTCTTTGAAAATTTGAAAATGCTAAAGCACGCATAGCAAAACCTCTAATCAGTTGGCCACATTTTTCCTACCTTATTCATGCAATGTGACAGTTGGGTATGACTCTTAATTTGTTGCTTCCATGAATCTCTGCCCTGCTCCTTTCCAGCCACTTGCCCCCTAATTGGCCCAAAATGCTTGGTTCTTCCTTTATTTCTGATTTTCCTTTTAAAGGTTTGGCCCATTCAGCTCTAAGCTCCAATGGTCTCTACTTGTGCTGCTTTAATGACTTTGTGCTTTGTCTGAATTTAACCGTCTCTCTGCCACCGTCCCTTGTATTAAATTACTTCTTTTATTCTCCCTACGAGTTGCTTCAGATTTTTTCCAAACAACCCCTCCCCCCCCCCCCCAAAAAAAAAAGAAGAAGTTTAATTGCATGTATTTATTATCCTTGAATGCATTTTCTGATTGTTTACTGATTAACCTCTTTGCCATTGTCAGGCTGTGAGGAAGCTGAATGAAGCAAAGAAGCTCGAATCAAGTTCTCACTACAATGCAGACTTTGGGAAGGATTAAGTGGAACCTGCATGCTTTCAGTTGGTAAAAGCCAGGGATGCTGGGGGCATTGTACTCTCTTCTACCGCCTTCAAAAACCCCTCAACTCTTCTTTTGGGCTTTAGTGTCATCACTTGATTTATTTCTTGCCATCAATAGATTCAATTGTTTGTGTGATGTTTTTGAAAATACTTGTAAGAATGTCAAGAGGTAGAAAAGAAGGATAAGTGGATATTCATTCCATCAGAAATTTCTTTACCTTCTCCATAATTAGAAACGTTGCCTATTCCACCATGCCCATGATTGCTGCTTAGTGACATGGATGGGTTGCAAATTTGGTGGACATTTCCACAATACTCCACATCATATTCTGTCTATGGAGAAACTTGCAAACCAATTTGAAATCTCATTATGTAATGCTTAAAATGAGTTTGAAAAATCTAATGAGTGGAAAAACTTAATGAGAACTATTGAAAAATCGAATGATAAAATATATTCATGGAGACCATATAGCTGAGGTAGGTTATCAGAATTTGTTATAAGATGGTGGAAGATATTATTGAGATATGTCACAAAATTTGATAGGTTATTAGGGCCTCTCTAGTAGTCTATCAAATAGTTAGCTTATTTACATTAAAAAGTTATGTTGCCAAATTATTAATTTACGCGGTCATGAATGTGAGAATGATGGAAATGAAATGACAATCGACATGATTGAAGTAATGGATATGATTGGAATACGTCTCTATGCAAAGTAGGGGTTAAGCCTGTGTACATTTGCCTCTTTCAGTAGTGGGAGCTTTGTGCATTGGGACACTTTTTTGAGGGGAATGAAAACAGAAAATGTTTTGATTTAACACAGAATAGGATATTTTTATCATGACTTTAACAGTACTAAACTAAGCACAAGTAATCGAAGATGGGTAAAGATAAATATTCGTTCATCAATGGTTGATTGCGAAAATGATAGTTTAGTCATTATTTCACACAGTTCAAACCCATATTTTCATTATCATGGTTAGTTTAGTCATATTTTACAAGTTATCATGCTTAATAAACAGGACTTTAAACTAAGCATGCAAGTAATCAGACCAGATGGTTAAAGATATAATATCCGTTCAAGCCAAAAAGTCAATGGTTGATCATTAAGTCCAAGAAAATAAAATATAATTGATACAATTAGAAAAAATGTTCAAATAAATCGACAAATATCAAACCCATAACATCTTGCTAGCTAGGTTACAATGCCATTCTTAATAATGTTCATCTCACTCCCTCTATGATGTTAACTAGTCTTTAGCTAAAAAAGAAAAAAAAACTAGTATTTTTTTGGAACTGGAGGTGTCCGGCCTTTGGATGCATTGCATGTGATTGGTCCTCTTGTTTCGAATCAAAATCATCCACAATGAGATCATCTCTTCTGAATTTTGCAAACTTCTGGTCTGATTGCTGTTGGTCATAGATATAGTTGTGACTTGCACAACAATCCATCATAATATCTCTTCGATATTTGGGTGAAAAGGCATATCCATTTCACTAATGGAATCAATTGTTCAATCACGTCCCGTAAAGAAGGATGCTTTTTTTTCTCGGGGGTGGGCGGGGGGGGGGGGGAAGTAAGCTTATTTATTAAAGTGTGTTCAGCCACGGAGTGGAAGGTAGCCAAATTGTCTCACGCACGCAACAAAGACAAGGCTTTCTTAGCAAGAATCAGCCACGGTGTTAAATATTGTTTCTATTTCTTAAAAAAAATAAATAATCAAATAATACATGTGAGGGGCTGAATTATTTTTTTGGTAAAGAGGGATTGATTGAGCTCCTCTCCAGGGAGTCCAATACGCCCGCAGAGCATCCTGCCGTTGAACTGTGCCGCACACATCCCTAAGCATGCACCGAATCCTGTGAGGGGCCAGGGCCAGATAACTTTTTCCAAAAAATAAAAATAAAAATCCATTAGTCTGAACTGTGAACTCTGAATGAGAAACTTTCCATATCGGCCATTCCATTGGAACACAACCATAATTAAATGCTATTTCGATCTGTGTTTGGTAGGAAGAAGGAAGAAGACCTGTTTATTGCGCATGATTAGGAACTTGGGAAAATAATGGTTTTCCCCATGGATTCATAATTGAAGTTGAACTCATGACCTCTTAACTACGTAATATTGATTCTTACCTACTGCCATGGGCTGATTCATCATTCTTTCTCCTCTAAACTACATAGCAGACCACTGTTCCAGCCATTTTCAGGTCAGAAATAACAGGTTTTACAGGTCCGTTTCTCCTTCTTAATCCATATTCTCCCTCTTATAATACATCTTCTGCTTCCTTCTTCTTCTTTACTGATCTATTTTTATTTTCATTTGTCGTAACTGCAATCAGAATTTAAATTAAATTATATGTTATTTGTCCGTTATCATACTTATTCAGTTGTGAATATCAGATACTCTTCTTTTCTTCTTTACCTTCGAATTTAAGCTTCTTGGTTACTGTTCACAGTCCCTAACATGTATCCGACTTCTTACTTTCCTCTAATTTCTTATACTGTCTAAAATCCCTAGAGTTTGAAACTCTATGGCTAGCAAAATTGGGAACGGATGATTTCTTAACGGCTGCGGTTGTGGTTTGGGGTTTTGTAAACTACAATTTTGTTGATGACATTTTGTACTATTGTGTATGTCAATTTTGTTTATGATTATTATTTGGATTAAATGCCATGTATATCTTTTGTTCTACCATTTTCCCAATTAATATTGTCTTGTTCTTGCTTGTTCTTCCTTGACTGGGATCACTTTCCAGTGATTCACTTTGTGCTAGGGATGTCGTTGAAGCTTGTTCTGAAACCCTGATGGTCTTTTTGTGTTCTCTGTTTGTTGGCTTGAAATTGAAAACATTGTAGAGACGAAAATCTCTTTGGGCTTTAATGACTTCGTCTGAGATATATTGTCTTTGCAGGGTCCATCAATATGAAGATTCTCATTGGTAGACTATAGTCAGTTTGTTAAAACTTTTCCGCTATAGAAGAATCATTTGAGTCCGATGAGGGGTCTGGATCAGAGATTTCAATTGGGTGATTTGGATTGGATGATATTGGCATGAATGATCTCAGATGGTCCGGTGTTAACCTTACTTGACACAACAAAGGATTGTTTTTGATAGAATTGCTTGCAAACTCAATGGAGTTTTAGTTAATGAAGCTTGGTTTGCCTCTTTACCAACTTCCCATGCCTCCTTTGACCACCCTGACATTTCCGACCACAGTCCCATTTCCCTTCTTGTCCAGCCTTACATTCCCTTTGGTCCCAAACCCTTCAAATACTTTGATATGTGTTCTCATCACTAGGTCTTCCTTCCCATTGTTAAAGCTGCCTGAGAGAATCCTATTAACTCCTTCTCTTCCCCCCCTTATTACCTTTGCCACTAAGCTTCGCAATGTCAAATGTGCCCTCAAAAGTTTGAATTCTTCTACCTTTGGGAACATTACCACTCGTGTCACTATTTGTAGAGATAAGTTGGCTGCCATCTAGTCTAGGCTCCAAATGGATATTCACAACAATCACTAAGCTAAAGAAGAAAAAGTGACTTCTCAATATCTCATCTCTTTGATTACCCAAGAAGAGAGCTTCCTATGACAAAAATCCAGAATCAAATGGTTGGAGCTTGGGACTCTAATGCTGCATACTTCCACAGTCAATGAAGGCTAGGTCCAATGCCAATTCCACCTCCATGTTTATTACTAGAGATGGCTCTCCTCTCCACAGTGTTGAAGCCATTAAGTTTGAAGTTGTTGCCTACTCCATCGAGATTTTCCAGCCCCACACCTCTCCAGACTTGGATCTCATCCCTAACCACTTTATTGGTTCTCTCCAAGCCATTCCAACTGATGATGAGATGGCTATGGTCCTCTCCCACAAGGTTAACAGAGCCCCCAGCCGTGATGGCTTTAGTATGGGTTTCTTGCTGGGACATCATAAGGGTTGATCTCATTAAGCCCATTAAAAGGTTCTTCTTTAACCCTAGTCAGATTAAAGGGGTCAATCATGCCTTTCTTTGTCTCATTCCCAAGAAAGAAGGAGCTTCTTTGATGTCTGACTTTAGGCCCATATCTCTGTGCAACCTCCTGTACAAGTTCATTGCCAAAGTCCTTGCCAACCGTCTTTAGCTGGTTGTTAACTCTTTTGGTTAGTGCCAACCAATTTGCTTTCATTGTTGGTAAAAGTATTGCGATAACATCCTCCTTTGTAATGAGATTGTCAGAGGTTTCGACATGAAATCCCATTCTCTTGCTGCCTTATGAAGATTGACATCCACAAAACCTTTGACTCCCTCAAGTGGGACTTCATTTCCAAAGTCTTGCTCAAGATGTCCTTCCCCCCTGTTTTCGCCGACTAGATTCATTCCGGTATCTCTCCCCTTGCTTCTTTGTGTTTGTCAATGGCAGCTTGGCCTTCTATTTTGCCTCCTCTGTGGGTATTCGCCAAGGCTGTACATTCTCCCCTTCATTTTCTCTTTGGCCCTTAAAGTCCTCTCTAGGAGTATCCAATCCAACACGACCAACACCTCATCTCCTCCATCCCCAAATGCAAGGCCCTCATGTTAACCCACTTAGCCTTTGCAGATGATCTCATGATTTTCTCAAAATCTGACCCTCTCTCCATTGAGTCCATTATGTCTTCCTTGCGTCTCTTTGAAGCTTTGTCGGGTCTCCACATCAACCTCCTCAAGTCCCACCTTTTCTTGACAGGGATCCTTAATGAAAGCAAAGCCCATCTTCTTGATTCGATTGGTTTCTTTCTTGGCCGCCTCCCAGTTAATTATCTGGGGCTGCTTTGATCACTGCTAGATTGACTGGTCACCATTGCACTTCGATGTTGGATCTTATTTGCAAAAGGCTTCACAATTTTGGAAAATCAAGCTCCTATCTTATGTGGGTCATTTGGAACTAATCAGATTAGTGCTCCAATCATCTTACATTTATTGGTCCAGTGTATTTAGGTTGCCTCATTCTACTATCAAGGCAATGGAATCTGTCATGTGTACTTTTCTTTTGAAAGGGGCTGAATCAGTTAGATTTCTTCATCCAACTAGCTGGACTATTGTTAGTCTCCCTAAGAATGAGAAGGGGTGGGGGGGGAGGGGGCTTGGCTTGAGAAGGATCAAAGAGGCTTGAGAAGGATCAAAGAAGCAAATATTGTTGGCATCCTCAAGCTGATTTGGAAAATTATGGCAACGAAAGACAGTATTTGGGGTGATTGGGTCTAATCTACTCTTCTTTGGAAGGACTCTCTTTGGACAGTTGCCCCCTCCTTTGATGCCCCTTGGATATGTAGAATACTTACTAATATCAGGTTAATCTTTCGAGAACTTATTCCTCCATAGTTGTCAAGGCAGCAAGGCGACCCAAAGTGGTGGAGGGGTGCCTAAGCGCTTAGGCGACAAGGCAGCCGCCTAAGCGTCACCTAGGTGACCAAGGTGCCCAAGTTTTATTTTCTTATTTCCCCCCTTATCTAACATATTTAGTATGCTGCAATATATACCTTATATCATCAAAAATCAACATTAAGCCACATCAAGTCATCAAAAATCAATATTAAGCCACATCAAGTCATCAAAAATCAACATAGAACTAGAAGATAGCAGAACTGAAAAAACAAGCTATTGGAAGTTTGAAACAATCAAATCATACATTTAGTTTATACTATTCTTGGAATTGGTCGAGGGCGGGCCTTGGTGCAACGGTTAAGGTTGCTCCATTGTGACCAAGTGGTCATGGGTTTGAGCCTGAAAACAGTCTCTTTGCGAAAGCAGGGGTAAAGTTGCGTACGTTATGACCCTCCCCAGACCCCGCAGTGGCGGAAGCTTCGTGCACTGGGTACGCCCTTGTGTTCTTGGACTTGGTCATTGTCCTGGTATGTCTAGTCTCACATTTGGTTTATACTGTTCTTAGAAAATATGATCTTATCTATAAATAATTAAATTGCTTTCGATTTAGAGAAATGTTGTTGTTCTCCAAGAAGTTTGACTGGTCAAATGATTTTATTTTTACATGAGACTTTTTGTATTAGGTAGAGTACAAAACCAGCTTTCCAACGAATCCAAGATTGCTTAAATCTGATTTATATTGAAGGAGTTATGTTCCGATCAAACCTTATTTGGTTCGCTCTGAATGAAAAAAAAATTTTAGATATCAAAACAAATGAATATTTTACCGCTCTTTTCGTTTTTAGCAATGTTTTACCATATTAAGATTTATAGAATTTATACATTTGAGAAAAACTCTAGCATTTGAAAGTTGAAAATTTCACCTACCGTCGAACATCCAATTTTTGTTCTTGAACTGAGGGGTTGACTTTTTATCCTTTTGGAAATTTTATTTTTTAACTATTTTTATTGGATTCAAATAGGGGGTATTTGCTTATTTATGAATATTATCCTAAGTAAATGAAACAACAAATATTAAAACATTGACAACCAAGTTTAATACCAATAGAACCAGTGCAAGGTGCCTTGTACTAAGGCGACAGTCGGCTGACCCCAACAAAACCACCTGGATGCCAAGGCGGCGCCTTGACAACTATGTATTCCTCTCTCCCTCTCAATCATGTATGTGCACACGCTTGCACACAATTTTCGGAAAGGCTACTACTAGTGTCATTTCTACAAGTGCGGACAGCCTATTTGAAATATTTCATGCATTTCTTATAAGGTGGAGTAGCACTGTCTTTGGAGATTAGGATGAAGATGTGTACTCAAAGTAAGGTTGTAGACATTAGTCTCACGTGGATTTGATTTGATTTGATATTATAGTATTTATATTTGATTCTTTGTTGTGTACTATTACAGCATGCATGCATTTGATACTTTCAATTCTGATTTACGATACCCTGTAAATCTGTAGCCCTGTAATATGCAATCTGGTTTGATATCATGCATTTTTAAAAGATCAGATGCTAAGCATATTTTTGGTAGCATGATAATAAGAGCTTCATTTCGTGATGGTTCATCAGTTCATGAACTCTGACCTTTGACTTTAAGCCATCAAGTTACCGAGCGTCACTCTGTCCTTAGGGCTAGGAACTGACGGAATTTAAGTGGGATCATTCTTTATTGGGAAATTTACGAAACACCCCCTGAAAATGGGTCGAAACTCGGATCACCCCCCAAAATTTGAAAATACTCAGATCACCCCCTGGAATAGAGCCCAATACTCAGATTCAACCGTACCGTCAGACAACTAATGAAGTCAGCTGGTTAAAATTTTTGAAAACCCTAAACTACCCTTAGAAGAGTATAATTTCTATTTTACCCTTAGATCTAAAAACCCAATATGTACTTCTTTTTTTTTTCTTAATTAAAATAAGGAATCGGAGAGGGAATATCCCCTCTTCTTCTTCCCCAAATGGCTAAACCGAATGGAGTTAGGGTTTGTACCCCGTTCCTACACCTTCCACTCAGACCACTCCACCTCTCTCTCCTCCGGCACCGGCACTGGCACTGGCACTGGCACCGGCCTATGAATCTTCCCCACTCTCCCCTTGATCTCCTGTTTCGCTTGATAATTTAGCCTTTATTTTATCCCCTTGACCTCCACCTCTCTCCTCCATTTCAATCTGATCTTCATCCAAGTAGCACACTAACCAGAAATCAGAATGCCCCCAAAAGCAGGTCGAGTGGAGGCCCTAGGTAGGGCTTTATGCTCCAAAAGTTTCACAGCAAACAGATCAGAGGGCTGGGTTTAGTTGAAGGTTTATTATGCTGAAAAAAAAAACAGAAAACAGAGTATACAATGAAGCCTTAAATCTGGAATTAAACCGATCAGATGCTTCCTGTTATTAGAGATTGATTGAGAGATAAAAGGACCGCCCAACACTTCTCTATTGATTATGCTGCGAATCATGGAACCGGTGGTGAATTGGGATGAAAGGGATGAAGAACAGGGGTTGGGAGTGGAGGTGGGACGATGGATTGCACCATCATCATACCAATACGGCAGTTCCCCCTCATCAATTTCTCCCCTTTCAACTCTCATGGCCAACGACGAAGATCTCCACTCTCATTTCACTCATTTTCACTCAAGTGAGAGAAGAGAAAACGTGGAGAGGTGGAACTGGCACATGAGCACATCGGAGATTTGGAACAAATTTAAAAACAAAAAGGAAAAAATTAATGGGAAAGTAATTTTAAAACTACAAGTGAGGCTTTTATTTTAGAACAGGGAAGAAGAGGTAAGGGAGAGAGAGAGAGAGGTGTGGAGAAGAGGCGTAAGGATTGGAGAGAAGAGAGAGGTATGGATCAATAAAAGCCGACAAAGAAAAAGATGAACAATCTCTTATTAGACTTTCTTTCAATTGTGTCTTCCCAGGTGTCGTTTTCCAGAGGAATAAACGAAAGGGATATCTGTACTTTGTAGATCTGTAGAGTATTGTTGACGTTGAGGAAGTTGCAGGCCGGTCAGAAATGACATGCCGAGAATTCCATTCACTTTTCCCCTTAATCTATACCCTTCCCTACTCCCATTCTCCATTTCCACTAACCGAAAACCCAAACAAAGCTCACCGAACCACCTTCATTTCTGTTATTCCCATAACCCAAAACCCATTAGATTTGGTTTTAGTGTTGCAGGTTATGTGAGAAAGAGGGTTGGGGTATTTTAGGTTGAAGATGAAGGAAAGGGTAGTATTGTAAATTTGATTCTAATGATTTAGTACAAGGGTAAAATAGTCTTTTTACACCAATAACTAACAGCAGACTAACACCGTTAGTGTAGAGGGGGTGATCTGAGTATTTTCAAATTTCAGGGGATGATCCAAGTTTCGACCCATTTTCAGGGGGTGTTTCATAAATTTCCCTTCTTTATTTATTCATTTTTGGTGAATCATTCTTTATCTCATGATGTTAATTATTGCAAGTTATGGACGTCGCAGACTCGCAAGTAGTATATACATCACTTGATGAGGCCAACCTATGAGTTTTGTTGTTGAAGACAAATATTATCAGATGATCACAACCTCCCAATCAGAATTTTTGCAACCTTTCTATTTTCTGGAACCATTTGCTCATTTAGGAATTTTCCAAAGTAATGTTTAAAATGGGCTTGGGTGATTTATCAGATGGTTACAAACAACGTGCCCCTTATGATACACCAGATCCGGCTCGGTTATTGAAAGAGTGAATAGATCTGCCATTTCTTGAAATCTCTCTTTTGATTCAAAGTCGTGGTGTAACGTATATCCCCCCCTGTTCCGGTCTTTAAGTAGTAAGTAGGGGAGCTAGTATTGACTCAACCATTGTTGCTTCTCGAGAATGGCCGGGTTGAGGTGTGAAGTTGCTCAGCGCCCCAAAGAGTAGTGGGTCCGCCATGTAGCGCCGGCTGAGGTGAGAACCTCAGTTTTGATGCAAGTGATTTGTGTCCATAGTTATCAAGGCGGCAAGGCAACCAAGGTGTTGGAGAGGGGCCAAAATCAAGGTGTCACCAACAAGGCGGACCAAGGCGCCCAAGGAGCTTGGACGCCTTGATAACTATGAATTGTGTCAATTTGTATAATGGCTAGCTCATGTGTACCATATTTGCATGTATGCCTTCTATCAACGATATAGATTTAATTACCAATTTATTTCGATACAGTATTCAATTTGTTTCACAGCCTTCAAATTTCTGTTCAAAATATTGGCTGATGCTCTTTTTTTGTTTATGTCAGAGTAGCCAATTCATCAATGGAGTTTGAAATTGAACTAAATAAGGGGAATGGGGTCCTTGCATCTTCGGAAAATATTCTACGGTGGAGCCAATGGCAGCTGCTTGATTCCATTCTCCCAACAGGTGGCTTTGCTCATTCTTTTGGTCTTGAGGCTGCTATTCAAGCTCGTGTTATTTCAGGGCAGAAAGATCTCGAAACCTATGTTATCCATGTATTGGAGAACACTGGGAGCCTACTTCTTCCTTTTGTGTATACTGCAACGATGTTGCCTAACATGGAGACCTATTCAAAACTTGATAAGGTCTTGAATGCAACACTAACAAATGAAGTGAGTAGAAAGGCATCTATTTCACAAGGATCTGCTCTACTGAGAATAGCAGCAGCTGTATTTTCTGAGGTTCCTTCTCTCAAAAGAATGCGAGATACATTATTGGGTACTGGAACCATTTCTTTCCACCATGCTCCTGTTTTTGGGCTTATATGTGGAGCTCTTGGTATTGACAGTGGGACTTCTCAAAGAGCTTACATTTTTATAACAATGAGAGATATTATTTCTGCAGCCACTAGGCTGAATCTGGTTGGGCCATTGGGTGCTGCTGTTTTGCAGCATCAGATTGCTCATGTTGCTGAAAATATTGTGAAGAAATGGATGGATCGTCCTGTTGAGGATGCATGTCAAACATCTCCATTGCTTGATACTGTGCAGGGATGTCACAGTTACTTGTTTTCTAGGCTTTTCTGCTCTTAGAAAACTGAATATGCATACTTTCATATGCCTCTTTCTTCTCAACTGAACCTGGAGGCTTTTCTCTTTCAGAGGTTCTGTTATCTGGAAATTACTAATTATCAGTCAGGTCACTGGTAAAATGAAAGCAAATTTTGGTGTTGGATAATTGAGTTTGGATACAAGGATCTTGAATTCTTGGTTTTAAGCATGGGCTGGATAGTTCGCTGCTTCCTCCTCTTTGTCCAGGTAAGGATATTTGCTTTTATCTATGGCAAGTGTGTCATGGAAATGGGAATATTGATGGTTGAAAGCCGCTCATGTAGTATCATCCTTTTGTGGTATATCGTAGATATTCCTTGTTCACTTACCATAGACATATCCGAACAGGCATCTACGTACTGAGATAATTATATCATTGTTCAAGGAATGGCTGATGCTATATGCAGAGAAATATTAATAATTAGTATGTTCTTATGATACTGGTCAATTCTGCCGTCTCTGGATTTTTCAAACCTTTACTCCTCATGAAGGTCTTGCCTTCAGTAGTTTCACTTTTCCCCTTCAATGATGATCGATTACTTTCAGAGTGTGAATGGTTGCTGACCTTGCAGTTCAGAAACACATTTTCCTCCGACAAAAATGCATCTTATTTCAAATTTATTGACCGAGATTAGTTGGATTTGAGTTATAATTGCATAATTTTATGAGAATTGGATTTATCTTCTTCGTGCTGGATCATGCATTTGAATGCTCCTGAGCATCTACTTTCAAAATTAACCTCTTGGGATTTTTCCCTCTATTATGGAGGTAATTGTCTTAGCCCTTTGCTACTTGTTGTGCTTCTCATTTTCTTTTTCAATCTTTTACTGTAGGCTGTTTCTCGTAAGTATTTTATAGAGAATGGGGTAATCTTGCAATATTTTTGCTGTTGGTCAAAATAGCAAACATTTTAATATTAATTTTTCAAATGATTTTTAATATTCTAGCATTGATCTCTTAGTTTATCATAGCTATAAGTAGATGGAAGTTTGAGCATTAAGTGAATGTAATGTTTTGACCTTTAAAAAAGATAATGTTTCTTTTCCATTGATGGCATCTACTGGTAGGTCTTAATTTAGTGCTGTCATATTTGACCAATTGATCCCAAAGAAATGTTACAATTCAAGTGCAGCATTGCTCATATAACTATATTTATTTCTGTATGCTCTACTGAACCAAGCATGCCAAGTTTAGTATAAGTTGAAATAGTACAATATGACAAGGAGTTGATCATGGATATCAAGTCCTCTCAGTGATATAAGACGTGTGGCCCCACATTGTCAACCAGGGTGTTTTGAGGGTTATATTTGTTTCTTAGATATGTAGGACTGATATGGAGGGTTCACTCATGATCCAACAGGATATATTAATGTTTCAAATTTTGGAATTAAGAAACTAGGGTCATAGGTAATGGAATTTGAAAGAATAATTTGAAAGGTTAGTGATGGAGTGTGGTGGAGAGAAATATGATTTATTGGTTCGTCGGTTATTAACTGATGAGACCCTTATTGGAATATTTTAGTAATTGATAGTCTTTTGTGTAAATAATAAAGTTAGGTTGTGTAATGGTGAACTATGATTTCTCTTCTTCTCCTTCTCCTTCTTCCCTTTCTTTTTTCTAGCATAGGTAGGAGGTTGCATGGCATCAAAGCCAGGTCTCAAACTGTTTCAAAACCTGCATATCATATTACTCCCATGCGTATTGACCCTCTTCCTTGTATCATGTATCTTCTCACTGTACAAGGCCATTGACTTGCCTTCTTGAGATTAAAAAAGGAAAAGCTCCACATCATATTTCTCAATTTCTAGAAGGTTTGAAATGTAAAATTATAATCATTATATTGATTTCAAACTGTAGAATACTTTTTTCTATCTGCACTATTAAAACAAGGGAAGGCCTTTGATTGTTGATCAACAAGTTATAGATTTCAACCTGGAGTTTTTAGGATATATGGTGAAGTAGAGGGCCCAGTGGGGTGTGTATTGTTCTCTACAGTAGGTGTGTGATGAGAGCTTTCTTCATTCCAAGTTTAGTGCATATTGAGCCATGAAGTTGGTTTTCATGCCCCATTTCACTATGGAATGTGGCTCAAAATTCTGAATTTAATTATTTATAACTTAGACGAGGATATCATATTTCATATATCTCATTGAACACCATAGATATGTCATGGCCAGTTTGTCTTCTCCCGTTGATTTAGTCCGGTCCTTATGCATCTGAGAGAAGTAGTACCTAATTTGTGTTCTCTCTTCATCCATAGTGGTGGGCATCTCTTATAGAGAGGGTCTCCACTGTCCCTGCATCAAGGTTCAAAAACTCAGATTTCGGTCTCGTTTCGGCATGACCAAAATCTATCGAAATGAGCGAATTTTTGCTGAAACAGTACATTTTTTGCCAGTATCTTTTAGTTGGCCATTTGGGGTGGGGGGGGGGGGGAAACAGCCATATTAAGTTTCAATACTTCAGGGAAACATTATTTTAGCCTATATAAACATATGTAAACCTTTATATTGCGAGGAAACCTCACACAAAGTGGTGAGTTTGGATTTGCATCCTTGGTTGGCAGTATATGCTGAACTTCATTGTATACCTGGTGTAATATTGCCTATTCTACGCATTGTTTTTGTACTAGAAGACAGAAGGAAAGTAAAACGAGTAAATCAGCATACACCATGAATGAAGAAACATAATATTGATTAAGTATGAAATAATACAAAGTACATGTAAAATAGACTCATAGAGACCCAAGAATACTCCTTTGTACGGTGATACATGTGTACAAAGTGGACCCCCTTAGGCAATCCTAATGGCTAATAACATGAACTATGACGTGGAGGATCGAGCCCAGTCTTGGACCAATGGTGTCTACACCAATTTTCCTCCAACTATATGACAAATGCAAACCAAGTCATAGTGTGCCGGAAGAAATGCCCGAAGTCCTCCTTTCAAGCATGCAAACACAATCAATATAAGCATACAAGCAAATTTTTTTTCCTCCCAAAATAAGCATATGAGCATCTCATTTTGCATATCCACCTTAGAGAGCTATTTGATAAGTACACACTAGATGCTCATATGCTTATTTTAGGGAGTTATATGAGCATCTAGTGTGCTGACTAGGGTGATAAACAAATTCAAGCACAAATCAAATACCTCGCTAAGGTGGATATGCAAAATGAATGCACAAACATTTTACCTCTTGAAGGTGGATTTTCCATTGAAGCTCACATGGCTTGGTTCTTTTCCTCAAGTTCCTTTGCATGATTTCTTCAAGATAGGTTCATGGGTGTCTTGAGATCCTCCAAGTTTGACCCTCATTTGTGTTTCAAAATATCACCCAAGGGGTGTTCCAATAAGTGCCCAAAGATTTGGGAAAAACTTCTCTAAATCTCCCCTATTTATAGAAGAAAGAAGGGCCAAAAGCTGTGCACAAAAAGGTGTCCAACGGTCAATTTTTTGCCAAACCGGCTCATCCAACCGACTGATCAATCAACCGCTTGCTTGTTAGACCGTTGAAAGATAGTCATTTTAAGACCATTGCCACAGTATTGGCCTGTCACCGGCGAGTTGGTTGTATTAAACAGTTGTTTGATCTCTACAATCATCACTTTTAAAACATCTAACATGGTTGAAATCTCTACTCTTCTTTTTTCTCAGTTTAGGTATCTTATATATTGTTTTTCTCCCTTCCTCTATGTTCAGATTATTATAATGATCTTCATAATACAAGTCGTCATTTAGTTCCACATCTTGTTAGTATCTCCCTCAAAGACACACTTTCCTTGTTTGACCACTTTATCAGTAAATGAATCTCCTTTTAAGCTCCACCACCTTATCTTAGGATAAATAGGCACTCTTATCTTACAATTCTGCATACTGAGGTACATATCCAAGAGCACCAATACATGATTGAGTGGTTAGGCTATCCTTAGGTATAACCATACAGTTCTTACACAACAATCTGTCAGATTTTCTTGTTAGGAAGAAATCTATTTAATTAATATGATGCTCACTTTTGTGGGTAACTAAATGATCCTCTCTCTTTTCAAATGAAGTGTTCACAATGGATATATCATAAGCTATCGCAAAGTCTAAAATTGAGATGTCCTCCTCATTCCTCTCTCCAAATCCATAGCTTCCATGTATGCCTTTACAACCTCTACGATCTCTCCGAACATGTCCATTCGGATCACACCTTATAATAATCTTTGGTCCTTGACTATAACCTTGCATTAATCCATTCATGCGTTCCCAAAATTGTAAGTTACTACTTTATCCAATCCTACTTGGGGAGCATAAGCATTAATTATATTGATAACCTCCTCCTCATACACAAGGTTGATAGATATAATCTTATCTCCAAATCTTTTAACATCCACCACATCATTCTTTAGATCTATGTCCACTATGATGCCCACTCCACTTCTATTACTTTGATCTCCTATATATCACAGATTAAAGTTGTCCAACACCTTAGTTTTTTTACCCTTCCATCTAGTCTCTTGAATACATGCAATATTAATCCTTCTTCTCCTCATAACATCTATCAACTCTAGACTTTTACCTGTTAAGGATCCAATATTCCAAGATGTTAATCTAAGCCTACGCTTTTGGACTAGTTTCTTTACTTGCACTTGTCTATAGTACAAGAATCCTTGCCTACTTGTCACCGCAACACGTCGCTTACGGGGGACACCTAGCAAAAGGTCGATAGGACATGATACTAAAAAGAACAGAAAATAGAAACTAAAAAAAAACCAGAAAATAGCAAGGAGAGTACAATGATGCTCAAGTTTGGGTCGAATGGAGTGGAAGGGGAGGGGAACATCATATCCAAAATCTTGCCTAAGTTGATGGTTAAGAGAATCACAGACTAAACTTCAGACTCAGATGTTGTCAAATAACCCCATCACAGACATGAAACAACATATAAAAATAATAGAAAATAATAGGAACTTATGGAGAGCAACCGTAGAGGAGTAGTTAAAACACAAAAGAAGTTTAGAAATCACAAAAGAGGAGGTCACGGTAGAGGGAGAATAGTTGCTGGAAATCCTGCATAATAGTAAGGAAGAAGAAAAGAAAAAGGAAAGAAGGGGAAATGACCATAGGCTTCACTACCTATGGCCTGTGGGAAAGGCTTCACCACCAGTCCCAAACCAAGGATTCACCACCTTGGGTTGCCGCTTGCTTCACAAGGGTTGTGACTGATTCACCACAGTGCTACACACACTTACATAGAGCTTGATCTGTAGGCTAGTGTGCCCTTACTTCTTTATTTATAAGTTGTGATGATTACAACCAAATAGGGAACTCTCTAATATAGTGAGAGATCCTTTACTACTAAGCAACAATGAAAATTTTTAGTAACTCCCTAAAATAAAAAGTCCTAAATAACTAAGAAACAATAGAGTCTAGGAACTCTCCACAAAATAGAAAGACCCAAAATAACAACTACTAAGTAGCATACTTCGCTTACTAACAAAGGTGAAATACACAACTACTAAACAAAATAGAAACTTGCTATTTTAGACTCCACATAATATAGTGGCAAACAAAGATCTTTGAACAAGATCCTCCACTAAAGTTGTCCATTTAGGGGCCCACACTACTTGTGAGCAGTGTGCCACATGAACAGTACCACCACCAAACCTTCTTCTTCCTTGGACAACCCTTCTGTGGGAATCCTCTGATTCAAATTGTTGTAAGATATTCATGTAAGAGAGTGTTCAATGAAAATGAATTTTGGCTTGTATCTCCTATGAAACTGTTGAAACTGAGATCCAAGGACTCCAAGCCATTCATATGTGATATGCCAATACTACTTGGGACTCACCTCTCTAGAATTGAACCATTGAAGTAGTTGAATTTTAGCATGAGGTCAGGGAAATTGGAAAAAGGGCCCCCAAACTGATTGCTGTCTAGCTGTAGAATCAATTTTAGTCATTTCAAGTTCATTTGGGAATTTTCTGGAGAGGCTATTTCCACCAAGGTTGAGAGAAATGAGTGATTTACAATTTTTTCTAAACTGGGATGGAACTGTGACATATAGAATGTTGTTAGAAAGAAAGGTTAAGAGTCATCAACTGAACATTACCTGCAGGCAGAAAGAATACAATATTGTACCTGTGATTTGTTTCTTGAGAATGACATGTAATTTTAGAACCATTCCTTTTGATAGAAAAAAAAAGAAGAAGTTTCCAATAGTCTCTGAAAATAGAGGAATAGGCCCTTCAAGGCGGTTGCCTGATAAAATCAATGTGTTGGATAGGTAAAAGGAAGGAAGCTTAACAGAAGGTTGGAGGACTCCTAGTCTCTGTAGGGGTGATCCTGGATTGGCGGCCCTTGGTGAAATGGTAAAGGTTGCTCCATTGTGACCAAGTGGTCATGGGTTTGAGTCTGGAAACAAACAGCCTCTCTGTTAAAGCAGGGTGTAAGGCTGCGTACATTATGACCCTCCCCAGACTCCACAGTGGCGGCAGCCTTGTGCACTGGGTATGCCTTTTTGCAGTTTTCTTTCAGTGATTAATGAATTTCATCTCTACAAAAAATGAAAAAAAAGCGAAGTCCACACTTAGATCTGATTTCAACGTCTCTTGAGCATTACAATTGGATGGTGCAAAGTTGATTAAAAAACTTACAGGTTCCACCTGAGTCATTTACCCCTATATCTTCCAAGTATGTGTTACATCTTCCATTCTCACCTTGCTCCAGGGGCATCTCCTCACTCATCTCCTGTACCTGAATGCGTAGAGAATCATTTTCCATTTTCATTACACTACGCGCAAAAAAAGTGCAAGACATCTGAGATGGATCAGGCTGGCCAACCTACTACCTCTACATCATCTTCCTTGTCTCCAGATCCTATCTCTCCTGAGGCCCTATGGAGTAAGTGGAACTCTACTACTCCGGGAGAGGGATAAGCGGAAGCAGAAGCACGGCGTCAAGAAGAAAGGGAGTATAGGCGACAACGGGGAAATCAGAGAAGGGAATGATTTAGTTTCCTTTTAGGTTAAGGGAAAAAGAAAAGAACAGCAAGAAGAAGGGCACCAGGAAGGAAAAATAATGAAGAAAAATAAAATGAAACAAGAAAGCTTGAGGATGATACACATAAGTTATCTTTATTCAACTAGGGCTAGAACTCTCACAAGAACTAACAGGTTCTTCCAAGTCATTTCCCCCTATATCTTCCATTCCCACCTCACTCCCTTTGCTTGTCTTGTTTAAGAACTTCCTTCTCATGGAGTGTCTCCTTTTAAGTGTTATCACTGGTGAACACCCTTCATTGCAGCTGTACTTGATCTCTCGGAGTGAATCAACAACCTTTTCAACGGGGAAATTGAGAACAGCTAGTGATCCACGCATTGACAATGCTGCTTGATCATAAGCTAAGGCAGCATCTTCAGCATTCTCAAAAGTTCCCAACCAAACTCTTGTACCATTTCTAGTTGAATCCCTTATCTCAGCTGCAAACTTTCCCCATGGCCGCCTTCGGACACCGATGTAGGCCTTTTTCTCCTTTTGCTTTGGTTTTTCCTTCTCCTTAGAACTACTACTGGTATCTTTATGGATAGATCTGGTGGAGAGATCAGAACCCAAAGACTCTTCTTGATCAGCAGCTTTATTGAGAACATCCAAGAGGAGCATCTCTTGTGAGTCATGTTCATTGAAGGGAAGGGATGTACTCTCCAAAACAAGCTTTTCCCATGCAAGACATTCAGAGGAGAATTCAAAGGAAGAAGAATCCATAGAGGAATTACAAAGTATGAGTTTTATTCACTTCTTTTTATCACTTTCTTCATATAGGGGAGATTTTTTGAAGCCAGATCTCCCAGTTGAATACACAAATGGTAAAGACAGAGAAGACTGTTTTAGGGCATCTTTATGGCAAGAAGAAGCAATTGGGAGAGCAGACAACTAATTTTGAATTTAGTAAGTAAAACTTAGTATGTTACATTGGTTTGCTAATTTTTTTTTTAATCATATATTCACCTAATTGGTTGTAGTTAAGGTGTGTCTGTGTTAGTTAATGATATTTAATTTACCAAAGAGAAAGAAGCAACTGACCGAGAAGTGTGCATGTTATAGGACTTTTAATTATTTACTAAGCTACTTAATTATTTAATTTCATAGGTATTAGACCTAATTAAATTGTTAATTGCATAGGGATTAAGTGACGTAGGGCGGCTGCTCCACCCTACGTCATTCAGTGATGACAATGTGGTGGATTAACAATGCAGATCGTCTATGGCCCAGCTGCCCGTAGCAGCGTGTGCAGTGCAGACTGGGCCCCACGCACAATGATCGTCTTGCCCCCTGCCCAACGCCTTGCTCTAGTGGGGGTAAGGCGGTCATTGCGCGTGTGGCCCTGTCACGTCGCACAAGCTGCTACGGGCAGCTGGGCCGGAGGAGATCTGGATCCGTGGATTAAACAGTTAAAATTAAGATGAGTGTGATAATACGATTAATCAGGTTTTGGGCATGTCTGGGTCCAACACTACATATAAATCATTTAGAATGTAAGAAGTCTTATGCTGTGTTTGGGTATGCATTCTGAGTCAATAATGCATTCCAAGAAATCATGCCAAACACAGTCTTGATTTCAAAGAGTCTATTAATTATATGATTCCAAATACTTTCAAAGTATAGCTGTATAGTTCATTATCTCTAAACACAAGCTATAGTTGAGATCTTTCGGGAGTGGGGTGTCTGGACCACAAAATGTCGAGTTTGAGAAGATGAGATGATAAATATACATCAAATAAATAGTGAGTCCAGATGTTTAAGATCATGGGTGGAAAATTAAGGTTGCATTTGATATCATTATCTTGTATTTCATTTGTTTGGATTTGTGGGTTGATTTCGAAAGGTCCTTAAGAGGCAGTAGGCCTCGAGGGTTCCTTATAAATTCGTAGCGAGGATTCTTTTTCTATAATGTAATCTAAGAGAGGTGTGAGGACGAGCGACTGTAACCCTATTCTCCATTTATTAGTTTAGCAGATTGATCAATCTACATTGGATCAACTTACACTGATCAATCGAATGTTGAAAAAAGGTATCTACAGTTATTTATGTAAATGTGTGAAAGAGGCGATCATTTCCCAAAATGATTTTTTTTTATTGAGTTAAAATATTGACAATTATTGTACGAACGATATAAATAAGATTAATAATGCAGGTGTAGATTAACTAAATATTTGAGAGGTCCAAAATAGTACTTCCATTTTATTAATGTTGATGATAATGATCTTTGCCATGGAATTATCCTGCACTGATTCCCCACTTGCCGGCCATTGTATTTGAGATATAGTTAAAAATTAGGGCAAGCCTGGGTTTTATTTACCAGTTTCCATGTTTTCAACTTGCAGAGATTAATGCCTTCTAAAGAAAGGGCAACCAATAAAAAAATTTTAACTTATTTTTAGATTTATGTTATCTAGGGTTTCTTTGGGAAAGGTATGTTAATGGGTGAGTGAAGGAAAAAAGTTGCTACCACAATAGTATCTGAATTCGACCACCGTTTTTCCAAGTTTGTCCTTAATAAAAGGTACCTTCACTTGTCCTTGTATTGGAGGCTTTTCAATGTCAAAAATCTTTAATGGGTATTTTTGCTTTTTTTTGTTTTTGTTCTTTAGGCAAATGGATGGACTATGAAAAAATTTCAAAATTTTTGAACCTTCCAATCCCCAATAGATTTTGTTTTGGATCGAGTGGTCTTCCAAATAAGATCTCAACTTCCTTGTCATTATATAGTTTTTTTTTTTTTTTTTTTTTTGAGGTAAAAATCATCATATTGTTCCACATTAGCAATTTAAAATGAACTCATTCAGTCATTCACCTACTTTAACTATCTTTGTTTATGTTTTATGAAAAAGTGATCGACACGCTGCGAGGATATATTGACATTTTATACGTCAAACCAATGAGAAAAAAGGAGTGTCTTTTAGTAGGCATATGAAGGGCCCACATGGTTAATGAGAAAAGAAAACGTCCATTGATGAGAGTGTTATCATTGTAAAGGGGCGTGCATTGCGGGCAATGACCCCATCCTTTTCCCCTGTTTTATATATTTCAATAAGGAATGTGTTTCCCGCCACTTGTGGTGAATAGAATCAGAGAGGCCGAAAAAGGGTATCGAAAGGATATTTTTGGAACATATGAAAACCCATCATCAAACACCCCTCTATGGGTGGAGGGAAACTTAATCCTTTTGATAATATCTCTAATAATTATACCATTTTGGAGCTTCAAGGGAATGTCTATTTTACTTCTTTTATTTATAAATTTATATTTTCAATTTGATCCCCCCCCTCTCTCTCTCTCTCTAAGTGGCTAAGTTGGTAATTACGTAAACATCCCTACGGAATTATAATGGATCAACACCATGGTTCCTCTTTTATCTAAATTTTTTAGCTAGAGTAGCAAAGAAGTGTAAAATAGGCAATCACTTCCACTTAAAGGCATCAACATGGAATTATATGAAGAAATGACTTGGAAATTTCACTTGAAGGGCCTGTTTGCCCCAAAATAATTAGGGGTTAAGTTCTATTAAAAAGAAAAGGGGAAAAAATGGCTCACCACTGAAGGCCATGGCACCTTTCTAGTCATTGGAGTGGATTAGCAAGAGAAAACAAAGATGGGAGGAGGAGGAAGTGGAGGTGTGGGGACTAGGGCCTTGTGGTGGTGTGTGGTTGCATTCTCTATTTCTTTACTTTTGCCCCTTTTTTTATGTGAATTGATTTCTTGTAGGGATAGGTTTTAGTGTGCAAATGATTGAAAAATCTACTAGTAGGCTCCTATCTGATTGCAAAGTAAGGGAGGGGAAGGGAAGTTAAATTGATTTAAAAAACAAAAAAAAAGGAATTTTTATAATCATTAATTAACATGATTGTGTGTAACTAACTTCAAATCATTTCAAATTTAATAATTACAAATTAATAAAATTTGGGTTGAACCACATGGGCTACCTGATTTGACCCAAACTGATTAAATTCTAGCAGGTGGATCTGACCCGGTGGGTCTGCTCCACATTTCTAACATGTTTTTACTGAAAAGGAGAAAGACAAAAAAAAAGAGAAATGTGTCTTGAGGTGACACCATTTGGGTCTTGATTTAGAAGACTTAAGAACTAGGGGGAATCTGCATTTAAAGTACTATGGTTTATAACCCTGTAATTTTCTAATTGTCATTCATAATTAGAAACTAAATGATCCTACAAAAACAAGTTACTTGAAATGAGTTAGAAATCTATCAAGTTCAATAATCTTAGGCAAGAGATGAACAACCCTTCCAAACATAGGTATTTAATAAGGGATTAACTTGTTGTCACCAAAAGTGAACTTATCAAGTTATAATCCTTTTTTTTTTTTTTCCTCTTGTCTTATTTGTAAAATTCTTTGATGCATATTAATGTAGGAAAGTATATATAATGTGGGAAAAAGAACGTTGTGCGTGGAACAAGCACCCAGACACAAAAAAGCATGAAATTACTGCCCGTTCCCTTTTGAAATAAAAAAATTCGTTGATTCCACACGATCCGGCAAGGATCTCTTGCTCATTTAATGTACGGGTAAAAATAGATTTTCAAATAGTTGAAAGTTATTTAATGCAGATCCTATTTAAAAACTCTTTTTTACCACTGTATTAAATACATCATTAAATGACTTTCAAGGATAAGATAAGAAACAAAAAATAGAAAGATTACAATCTTATTGTAAGAAACCTTGATTACAACAAGATTTTCCCATTTAATAAAATGCAACTCTACTTTATGTTAGCTTCTTCGTGTTGATAGTGGTACTAGTCTCTCTAAGTAGAAAATACAACATAGGACAGCTCTCTCTCACTAAATAAAATAGTTTAGCTAGCATTGACTTTCACCTAACTTGATCACTTGGGCAATTGGCATCATGTCTTTTATTTATTTTTCTAATTTTAGCCAACAATAATAACCTTTCAAATTTAAGGTCAAACACTTGATGGCATAGCACACAGTTGATGGGGCCATGGATTGGTTGAAATATCCTATTAATTACTTGTTAATTATTAATGACCAAAGTTCAATAATTCTAAATTCATTTACTAGACAAGACTTATAACAAGCTTTAAGTGTAATCTTTTGCCAATCATGGTGTATGCAAAATTAGGGTGTAGCTTGGCCCCATAAAAAGAAGAGAGTACATAAGGTGTTTGGAGATGCAAATGGTAAAGATTATAGATCCCCTCCCCTGTGGGTAACCACTCCACTCCATCTCACACTATTCATGGAGTGTGGTTCACGAGTTGGACTCGTTCACGTACGTGAATGTATGAGAACGACTCACAACCATTCAGATGGAATCCACTCCTTGTGGATCCCATAGAGTGGATTCCATCTAAACGGTTTTGAGCTGTTCACATACATGAACATGATCTTGACTCGTGGTTCACTCTATCTCACACCGTCCTTGGGGTGTGAGGATCACACCCATGAATGGTGTGAGATGGAGTGGGGGTGGTTACCCATAAGGGAGAGGAACCTAATTCAATGGTAAATACTATAGGTAGTCTGAGAAAAATGATTTTTCATATTAGAAATAGTCTTAATATGTTCTCTAACATGTTACCATGTAGATTAGGGTCTAAGAACCACAAGAAAAAAATTGATTCCAATCTTAATTGTCATTGCAAACTTGATTCAGTATTGGTAATGGACTTGGGAAAGAATTAAGAATCCAACCATCATGCTCTTTCATATTTTGTTTAATATTTTTTATAACAATTATTTCTTTTAAGAACAAGAATGATAAACAAATAAAAATTCTACTCATGCAACACATGTTTAAATACTTCCTAAAGGATATGCGTAGGAATCAGAATAACTTCTTAAGTCCTAATTTAATGAAAACATAGAAAATGTACATAAAAAAAATTTAACCATAGAGAACATTAACAAAAGACAATATTCAAAACTTTAAAATGAAATAATATCTTGAAATGACCAAAATATATGAGACACACTAAATTAAGGGTGTCAATTTAGAACCAGGACCGAAATTGATTGTTTAAAACTAAATCGAATTGAACTGAAAATCTCAATTCGGTTTTGGTTTTGAAAAATGAAATTTCATTTGGTTCGGTTCACCAAATCGAACCTAAAGCATTCTAAATTCTACAATCATGTGTCTGTGTTGAGATGTATAAAATTATCTACGATGGGTTTCTTTGTTGAGTTGTGTAAAAAGAGTTGAAAAGATACCATATTTGACATTGTAGGACTGTATTTTCATGAGATTGTAATTCAATTCCTTTCCCAACATTATTTGTTTCAGCATGTTCTTTCACTTAAATTGAATTTGAATTGAATTACCAAGATCAAATATGAACCGAATTAAATCAAATATAGAAACCAAATAAAACCATAACTGATTTGGTTTGTTTCTATTTGATGTTATGAAAATTATTTGGTTTCAGTTTATACATATTATCTTAAAAAAAAAAAAAAAAAAAAAACTAACTAGATCGAATGCCAATCGTACACTACATCATCAATTTATGTTGTGAAATCAACTCTTACATGTCCACATATTTTATTCTCATATGCTAAAATTACAAAAGTACCCTATCTTAACTCAACCATGCCTTATCTCAACAAAATTGGGTCCCTACATGGTTCATGTTGCACCATTCAAACTCTATTTAGAGCCACACTTTTCATCAACCGAATGCATACGTTATTCAATTATCATTTTACCCTCTAATTTCATTCTTTATTTTGTATTTTATATTTTTCCCACTCATCCATATCAGTATCCTAATTTTTCTAATTTAATTAAGGATGGGAGATTGCTATCTGGTCGCATGGTCCCTAAACCAGCATTTGGGGTCTATGGGGGAACATGCTTGGGTATCTACACAGGGGGCAAGGGTGTCATTTCAAGGTGTGTGAGAGGATTTAGGGGGCGCCACCAAGTAGGAATCTTTTCTCCTTTAATTTATATGTTATTTCTTTATTAGTCAACACTAGCTACATAAATCATTTTTGGCCTACTAGTTGTCTTATAAAATTTTGAATTGTGTTAGTTGAATACATCAATCACACAACACTCAAAAACACCCTCCATTTCATCCACTCCATTTTAGTTCTATATAAAACACCTTCAATTTCTTCTTTATTTATGATTAATAAAAAATTTCTGAAACCATCAATTTTCTGGTATCTCCATATCATCAAACTCTAACCACCCTATTTTTGTCCTAAGTTGCACTTCATATATTCTACTTTTTATTTACTTAAAATATTTTGATTCCACAAGCTCTCTCTATACTTGTAGCTTAATTAGTATTTGTTCCTAATTTTGATTCATCCACCAAGACTATATAATGAGCAAAAATCTACACACCAAGGAATCTCATCCTTAAAAAAAAATTATGGGGTTAATATTGTACATGGTATTATTAAAATACCTCTACCATGACAAAACCCTAAGATGTGAAGATATGTTATCCAAAACCCTAAATTGATGAATATAAGATGAAAATCCTCAAGGAAAAACTAAACAAAAATTAAGGTGAAAAAGACATTCAAAAGTACAATGATGTCATTAACAATAAATTATACCACAACCCTAAATACTTCTAAAATTTAAAGCAATGTATAAAAAACTAAGACCAGAATATAAAAACCATAAAATCACGAAGACATGGATGGAAAAAACATGAAGGGAAAATAAAATAAAATTCATATTTCGTAGAAGACAGAAAATTACAATAATGCCAGTGGTAGAATACATACAATGCCCTTTGATATTTCCAAATTGATATAATGTTTTAGAAATTCTTAATTTAATGGAATCAATAGAAAAATAAGCAAGAAATAATAAAAGAATATTTGGGTATAGAAATATGCATGATATCATGGGAATGTTACAATGATTGCAGGATTTTTGTTTTTTGATTTTGAGAAAAAGAAACCTCGTTGATAATCTATAAATACATCAAACAAACGAGGCCTCTCCTTAGAGATACCTTTCAAGATACAAAAGGGGAGGGGGTGTAGGAATTCCATTGGCAATCCCCATCTCACAATTTAATTTCTAGCATTCCATTTTGGTAGAGTATGAGTGAAAACATCAAAAGATCTATAACAAAATCCACTTTCACATGCCCATGCTCACTAGGAGGTCTCGAGTTCGAGTCTTCTGGTTGGTACCTTCCCCCCTCTCAATTTGCCCCCCCCCCTAAATAGTAAGATATATATAAAAGCTCCCAATTCCCAAAAATAAAAAAATAAAAAAATTTCACTTTCACTTTCAGATTTAGGGTCATTATTACTCCTCTACCTATTCGTTGGAGGTCTGAAACGATGACCATCGGTTAAAAAAAACAAGAAACTATTCTTGGCACCCATTCAAGTGTAGTGATGGCCATCGGTGGAGAAGTTCCTCCTTTATTATGTCTTGAAGAAAACTCTGTCCATGCAATGAAACATTATGTTTAACCCTCCAAAGCAAATGACAACCATAATTGATGATATGATGAAAAATCACTTTTAAGTCCTTTTTCCGCCTAGATTTGGGATCTTCTATAATCTGAAACCATGTTTAATGTTGCTCAAAAAACAATTGCTTCGATAAGATACTAATTATTTCCATTTTTACATGAGTAAAATTTTCATGGCGATCGCTTATGAACACAACAACAACCACTTTTCTCTCTGATAAAGCACCATCAACATTATCTTGATGGCCCGTGTTATAAGATAGGAAAATTAAAATTTGTATGAATTATTTCTTATATAGCCTAAGATATTCAATTAAGGGGTTATTCGAATGACACTTTTATATACATATTTAGAACTTGAAACCTTTTTTTGAATGTACCTTATATTATTACTAAAATTATTTAAATCAAGGGTATAAAAAAGGTTTGTTCATCAGTGAATTCTAGGTAGTCTGTTAAGAAAACAACGTCTAGAATGACGATTTGCGAAAGAAAAACGAGAAACAGAGAAAACACACAACACACAATACCAAAGATTTACGTGGTTCACCCCCAAGATGAGAAGCTGCGTTTACGGTCGAGCAATAGAACAGATTTCACTATCTTTTGGAAATATTACAAAACCTCTCTTACAGTCCTCCCAGAGATAAGAATATTATATAGAGAAATCCTAACCCGAGAAAGTACAAAAATACCCCTAGACCCAAAAATGTCAAACTAGACAGGATCGGACCAAAACATAACATATATCCCAAAATATACCATTTCGAAGATCTCGACGAGCCCAACACATCAAACCGCCTTTGGCAGTGATGTACGTCATTTTTTGATAATCTGAGGTCGTTTCGAGATCGAAACGACCCTCCGAAGATCCCAATTGCACTTTCTGGACTGAAATCAGGCTTCACCAATAATATAATTGACTTTCATTCTATTGTTATTTGATTTCATGGTTAGGTTTGTCGAGATCCCTTGCTAGAATTTTTTCCTTGAATCCACGAATTCAATGAATCAAAAAAATCAATTACCAAATGTAGACGTAATTGATAAAAGCGATACATTTCTTTCAATCCAACAAATAATAGCTAAGCTTGTTAGATACACCAAAGACACAACTTATTAAGGAGTGTGGTATTGCTTGCATCATTTGATTGCAACTTGGGAATAGCTACACACAAGAAGGGAGACAGGAAGAAGAAAAGAAAGATATATATAAAAGGAAGGAAACGTATATATGGAGAGTTTTCACACGCGAAGCTCGCTTGTAATAAGTGTCTCACAAATTGGGTTTACTTAGCTTTATTTGTGTCATCTACACACTTTGCTTTGTAATTAGTGAGTAGTACTCTTTTCTTATTCCTTTTCTCATCATCTATCTCATGAGAGAGAGAGAGAGAGAGTCACTCACCCTGCTCTTCCATGAACAACTACATTTTACGGGTTCAAGTCCTGGAAATAGGGGTAAGGCTGCATGCATTTGATCTTCTCCAGACCTTACTAAATGCGGAAGTCTTGTGCATTGGATACGGTTTTTATTTTTTTATAATAAAAAATTATGAAAAATATATAGAGGTGAATATATATCCATTTAGGGGAAAAGATCAGATCCCCACGACGTCAACTGAAATCCGAAACTGCATACAAGCACCCCTCTCCCCACCCAGATTACGGTAGCATGCCTTAAAATGTCTTAAATACCCCCTATTTACGTGTTTACCATAATATTTCTGTTTATTGCTCGAAACTGCACATGGGCGTCAGAGGGAATCCACCCCCATCCATTTAAAAACGATGATGATGATGATGATGATGATGATGATAACGACGATCGAAATGCACCCAATCAAAACTTGCGCTGTTACTAAATGGGCTGGAGATGGGTCATCCCAAACCCAGTCCATCTAGGGATGGATTAGGACTACTGGCCCTTCCAAAAATAATTTCTTTCCCTAGTTTCTCCCCTCCTTGCTAATGGAAGATATATCATTGCAAGATTGAGATTATCTGATCATTTTAAATTTTGATCAGCAAGATATCCTTGTTGGTATGTGTCAGTCACACTATCATTTAATATCTCAGAGAGAGAGAGAGATGAAAGTAAGTCCAAGGCTTCCTTGCAAGCCATGATTTGGGGTTTGGGTGACCTCAATATATAACCCAAATTGGCAAATTGGATCGAAGAAGGGTTAGGATCCAAATGGTGGAGAGACAGAAATAGAAAGAGCAAATTAAACATACATTGTTTTGTTGGCATGCAGATTGTGAAAGTTTTGATGATGTAATATGAATGTGAGACCAAGTGGACCTTAATTAAGCCCAGAAAAAAACAAAAAAAGAAAAAGAAAAGATAGAAAGCCTTGGTTAGGTAAGAGAAATGAGACCACGCCAGCCCAAGCCCATAGTAGTTATGGGGAAATTGTGATGGGACCCACTATCAGGATTAGGAGGAGAAAAAGGATTCTTGTGGGACCAAAGGGTCTTAAATTTAGAAGTTATGGTGGGTCAACGAATTTGGGCTTGAGGAGCATTTCTCAGCCAAATGTTCTCAGTATCAGGGGCTTAGGCTGCACCCAGACACATGGGGGTGTACGAAATGATCACCTTGCTCCCGTGAATAGTAGGCTCATGTGTCTTGGCGCAGGCTGCGTTGCGGCACAGAAAACATTAGCCCATATATATATATATTTTATTTTATTTTTGTGAAAGAAAATCTATTGATTTATGTGTGATCAACGCAAGATATCTGAATTACAAAGATCACACAATGAAGAAGTGGAAAAATACCAAACTCTCATGCATGCAAGGGTTGTGGCTTTCCAGGCCAGGGAGTCAGTCACGCTGTTAATCTCCCTTATGTGAAATCATACATGGAGGAGTGCATAACATTTATCCAGCAGAAAATTTTTTTCCTATACACCTATCGTAGGAAGGGATATATATTATGTACACATGTCCAAATTCGAGATAGGTGTCAGGCAATGTCAAATTGTCGTAAAATAAATGATAATGATACAAGAGAGAATCAAAACTTATCTATAACTGTAACCAAATAGTTAATCCATTGTCATTGTAGGAGACTTTTGACAATCAACTCAAGAAAAATTAGTGAGAACGTATGTTAAAGAGTTTGATTTGGTGGGTGTTAACTTCAATCATTAACGTTAATTTCAAACTACTAATTCACACACAATGCATAATCTTCTTTAAATCTCTAGTTTTGCTCACTCACTCCTTACGTATTCCTTCCTCCTTCCTTCCTTTTCCTCTGCCAAACTCTGTTGTGTAAGCTCATGATCCGTATTTGAGGGGCCGAATAATATGTTTAAAGCCAAATCACACATTAATACAATCTCCCTCTCACATGCTTCAAGTTGCAATACCAATCATTATATCACAAATTTGAGTTTAATCTTTTTTAATATCTTGGTTTACATCTAAACATAGTACATAGATTATGACTCTAGACATAGTTTTGACGCTAATCTTCTCAAGTTTTGTCAACGGGACCAAACCTATGTCTCAGTCTCGATTATTAATAGAATGAGACATTTTTGGTTCCTAAATGGTTCTAGCTAGGCACAATAGAAAAGAGAGAAATGCTGCAATTAAATTGGACTGTTCAATTATCTCTGTCCACATGTCATCTTCCCAGGGGTGCACTGGACATGCATGGGGGATCATGCGTTGGGGGTGATAAAAATCCACTCTCTGTGATGTAGTGATGTAGGGGTAAAGTTGCTTACATTATGACCCTCCCCAAACCCCGTAATGGCGGAAACCTCATGCATTGGGTACACCTTTTTTTATATAATTTCAAGATGGTGAAAGGAATTTGATTCTAACAATATATATCGACTGGAGTTTGAGACGTTTCGCGATATATGTTTTTAACTTCAGGGTCATTCATGTGGTTTTAATTTCATAAGTTGTTGGCTTAAGATGTAGAAATGAAGTGAGAACTGCATTGTATTTGTCATGCTTTGTAATGTAATTATGAAGTGGCAATACTAAAATAACTAATGGGGAGGAGGAGAACCCTTGGCGACTTGTAGGGAGAGGTTTTTTTTTTTTAACGGGGAATGGGGGAGGGGGGGGATCTTTATCCCCTGCAATTCTTTGTCCGGTCCAATTCCTCTAGTGCCCCTAACAAAGGGGGGACGCGATGACTATTCCACCCCTATCCAAATACTCTACCCGGGTAGGGTCCACCCCCTCTTATTACATACACTAGGGAACTGGACTAGGTAGGGAATTGCATGAGATAATCGAGGAGAGGGGGTGGAAGAACTAAAGAGTTGTTCCATAACACTTGAGTCTTCGATCATAAAGAGAAACATAGCCAAGCAGCGGGGGGGGGGGGGGGAGAGAGAGAGAGATATGCAACGGTTGGGTTGCAATGATGAGCGCAACGACGGAAGAGAGAGTAAGTTGCAATAGTGGATGTATTGAATGACTGAGATGCAGAGAGAAGATCTGACAATCAATAAATTGCTACCATGTAAGATTCCATTAACAACATTAGTGTATAGATTCCTGCCCCTTTAGTTTTTTTGTAACTTTGTTAGGATGGATCAACTTAATAAGCTTACCAACTTGGTTCACCAAGTTTTAGCCATGTGGCAAGATGATGTGGTAACTTTGGCTAATGGATGGATAGGTTCTATGACTGGATTAGTCACAAGTCAGATTTCACAACTTATCCTTATCCTTGTGTATTAGTAATGGATGGGAAGGTTCTTTTCCTTCATTTTTATTTGATATTCATGTTGACTCATTAATAAAAACAGATTCTTCGTAAAGTGGGGGTAAGGCAACGCACACTAGTATGACCCTCTATAAACCCCGCAATGGTGGGAGCCTCGTGCACTAAACTGATGAATCATTTGAGTGTTTGGATTAAGCTATTTAATTTCTGTTAGTACCCTTAATCAACCTGATCCATTGGCACTACGGTGCGTTGGATAATCTTGATCATCAGAATATAGAACTGGTCAGATAGGGAATATTGGATCTCCGAGCCTTGAAGCTTCATCATGACCCGATAAGAAATTGATACCAGTCCGAAATTCATAAAAAAAAAAGAAAATAAAAGCATGATTTTATTCTATATTAATGGATATATTTACATGATACATCAAATCTAAACTGATACTTAATCGATAGCGAACCAATACGAAACCAAACCCAAACTGAAATCGCGGGCACTCTTATTGGATTAGTTTTGGACTCACTCATTCTTAGACTAAAACTAATGAAATTGAACCAAAACCAGTCCAAACTGACGGTTTCCATACACCCTTACAATAGCCTCAAATTTTCCTATACTTTGTTTTGCTACTTGGCTAATTCAATTAAGTTTGAGCAGAGGATTTTGGGATCTAAATTTTCAGTGCCAGATTTACCACATGGCATGCAACTAGAAGTCTAGAACACGGCCCGGCCCAAGGTCCCAAGCTATAGCCCAAGCATGGTCTGGCCCGAGGTTGGGTTTAGGATATCTCACACCAGAATGAATCTCCGGCGGATTTGGGTTGGTCAAGTTTGGTCCTGTTTTTGTCATTTTCTTTTGGTTAGTTTGGACCGGTTTCGGTTAGACCTAATTGGTCCCTCCTATTTTAAGATCTCGCACCGTGAACGATCTGTTTAAGTAAACGGTAGCACTCATAGGCTAGACATGGTCCTATTTATAAATAGTCGGTCAGATACTGGTTTATAATCGGGCTTATACTAAACATGCTATAAATGGACTAAACGGGCTCATATTACTACAGTCAGACCATCCAAGTTTCATCCATATAGCTCCTAATGAGATTCAATTCTTTGTAATGAAACAAGAACTTACTTGACAGAATGTTCATCTCTAGGTTAATGGCTAAATAAGTAAATCTCATATTTATTTGGAGTTCTAAGAGCCTCAATCTTAATGGACATACATATGATTAAGGGTGTTAAACGGTCCAGTTTCGGTTAAACGGTTCAGTTCAGTCTGATTTTGACTGTTTGAAGATAGAAATCGTAACTAGACCGTTTAACTAAACGGTCTCATAATCAAAACCGTGACCGTTTGGTAAACGATTTCGGTTAAATGGTTTTTAAACGATTTCGGTTAAATGGTTCTATACGGTTTTACACGGTTTTGGTTAGATGGTTCTAAACACATTTTCTACTCTATTTGTTAATACTAGTTATTAGTTAATAGTTATAACTTATTACTTACTAAGTTATAAGCTATATTTTTTGAAAAAAGGAAATCATTAATGAAGAAACATGGCTGTTTAGTAGTTGTTACTTGCTAGGTTTTGACTTTTTGTTTATAAAAAAAAAAACTTTTTGTTAAGTTTTTAAACGGTTGGACGGGTTGGTTATAATCGATTTTAATTGGATTACACGGTTTGAAATCGTTGGATTAATCGGCCTAAATCGAACCAAACCGATTAAATAAACAGTGTCATTTTTAAAACCATAACCGGACCATTTAACTAAACAGTTTACCGATTTTGGTTTAAATGAATCGATTTGATTCGGTTTAGTTTTGATACCCTTACATATGATGACCTTTCAACAAGTATACATGGCCCTTGATTATGTGTTCCATTTATTTTTGGTCCATCAACTTAATAGTGCAATAATATTCAATTATCAATTCTATGTTTTTACTCGGCCCATAGTCCTTCATATATAGCTTACGTAATGGGGGATGTTAAATTAATTAAGGAGATTAAGAAATGATATATTCGGGATAAAATAGGGAATTTATGGGATGATTGGGGTAGAATAAATAAATGGGCTTAGACGTGTTGATCCTTAAACGTGTAGAGCTCGATTAGATGACCATTGGTCCATCCCCTTTCCCATATATTTTTAGGGAAAAAAGAAAATTGTTAGGTTGCGTGACACCTGTGCCCGTACACATGAAAAGGTGAAATAACCGCCCTCCTACCTATTATGAAATGAAAAGGCCGACCCCCTCTTGGATGCCCATGCATGCTCTCTCATTGATAGTCGCACTGGTGTAAAAGCCACGCAGCCTGGCAGTGATCCACCTCCCAAATTTTTATACTAATCTGGCTGAACCCAATTGGAGGCATGATTCATAATCTCAGATTGGATCGGTATCGGCCTAAACCGATCTGGAATAATGACCGATCTTGCCCAATAATAGTGGATCATCTCCTAGATCAGTCAACTTGGTCAGATTGCCCGAATCTCGAGATTGGATCGACCAATATCTTTTCTTTTTTTTTTTGGGGTAAGGATCAATCAATATCAGGCATAACAATTCTAAAATAGTTCATAATCTCGGGATCGGATCGATCGATTCACCTAGATTGAATCAGTATCGAATATGATTTTCCAATTTACTTTTAGTCCGTATAATCTTTGAAAATTTTCTAATTGATACTAGTCGATACAGGAACCGATCCAACAAAATCCAATTTTTGATCATTTTTTACCTATACAGACCGATTTTGAATCGAGATCATATCGGATCGGTATCAACCTTGACCGATCCCGATATTAGAAACCATGATTGGAGGCCTCAGCCTAGATGCTAGGTGAAGCCCAGCCTGAAGTTCGGCCTTGAAATCCCAAACTTAGTCCAGTCCAAGTCCTGAAAATTTTCCAAACTTGATCCTTTCTGGTATTCATCTCAGCTGATCATTCGGTTCACGTTAGCATTGTGCACATTATTCATCCATGCCATGAATTATCAAAACATCCATCATGCATACCATGCATGCATGGAATGCACACCAGTCATCATTAATGTATGTTTTTAACATGATTGCATCTGACCATGATTAATAAATATAACTCTCTATTAAGGGTAGTTAGATTTTCTTCCCTCCTTATACCCTATTAGTCCATCTATATCTATATATATATATATATATTATTTTTTTTGTCTTACATTTTGTTTTGTTCTAATAATATTTATATTTATCACAGATTTATAGAACCCTAATTAAGGAGAGCATTCAACATTTTTTGTTCCTTCTCCTTTTGGATTTTATACATTTTTGATTGATTGGGAGAAAGATGTGAGGGTAGTGGTAAGTCTTGTCTTGATCAACTCATTCTCTCTCTCTCACCCCCCCCCCCTCTCCTAAAAAAAGAAAATTTTTCCCAAAATCATTCTACGTGGAAAGAAATCATCATAACATCTACAATATTTTCTGCCCTTCTATGTGTCTCTCTCTCTCACAAACATAAACACAAAACACAAAACACAAAGTCTGGGCGTGTGACAATGGGGGCAAAGTCGCAAAGAGGAAGCAAGCGAGGAAGGAATAAAGTCTAAGCTGGTACTCTCTCCTCCACTCTCTCTCCTACTTTTGCGCTCCTCTCGCCATTTCTTATCTCTTCTACTCTCTCTCATCAATCAAAGCACCCTTTCTTTTTAGGGTTTCGACGTCCCACCTTTCCCTCACAAACCCCTCTCTTTTTTCTCTTCTGCATTCTCAAATAAATCGAATCTCACCTCTTTTTACCGATTACCCCGATACCATTTCTCTCTCTCTCTGTTAGTTCCTTTTTTTTTTTTTGTGTGTTTTTTTCTTTCAATTGAATTTCGATTCTTTTTTGGATTCGTGAGTTAGGGTTTGGAGTTTCTTCGATCTGGCCTTGTATTGCATTTGCTTTGATTGTGGAACCCATGTTTCAATTGGGAGATTTTCAGTTAGATTTAGGGAAACTAGGGTTTGTCTTTTTGGGTAATTTGTGTTCTTGCTGAGCTTATTGAATTAGTACATTGTACAATAGAATTCTGAGAATTTGTTTTCTTTCCGTTCGTTTTTTTTTTTTTTTTTAAATTAGTGATTTTGTTTCCTCGGCTTTTCTTCGGCGACTTCTGTGAGCTGGATTCTTGCTAATTGGAGCTAGAATGCGATTCTCTGTATATCTTAAATACTTGTCACTATTCTGAATTGGTTGGACTTCACCAGCTCGATTATATTCAGGTAATCTCTTTTTATGGGTAAAGTCCGCTGATTTTATTGCAGCTAAAGAGATGGGGATGGGCTTTTAATTTCTGATTTAGTTCCTTAATTTACAATTTTTTTTTTCCGATTTTGGGGGTTCTCTGACATTGCAGCTTCGATGATTTCCAGAAGATGGTTTTGATTTCTCTCTGCTTTCTTGCTAATTTTGTTCTTCTGTGATCAACCAGTTTTGCATTTAGTTCTCGTATTAGTCTGTCGTTTTCCACTGCTAATGCGGTTGAGAAATTTATTGAGCTTCTTTGTCTTTGTTCGTTGGTTCTGCTAACGCTGAGAAACTGCTAAACCCTGGTTTCCTGAGGATTATAGTGCAATAATTATTCTATTTTCCTTTTGGGTTTTCGCAATCTGTGATTTTCATAAAATTTGGGGTACTTCATCAACTAAAATAAGTTCCAAATACAGGTTTTTTTGGTCTCGATGCTGTATTCTCTGTTTCCTTTTCGACCCCTGATTAAGTTTTTTACTCCTCTGTGTCGTTGTCAGTCTGATCGTTTCTTCTTTTAGTACCTTGTAAATTCTGCTCCTTGCTACCTTGTCCCCCCCCCCCCCCCCCTCTATAATCTGAAAAATTATATACTTTATCTTCGAAAAGTAATCTATGCTTTAGCTATATATTTATTTCCCTTGTTAATTATGTCCTGTCTCCAGAACTCTAGATCTATTGATATTGAAATATCAATCTATGAATTTTTGGGTTTCTTTTACATTCTGGTTTCAAATTGGGTTTCTACTGCTTAGTTTTTGTTTCTGGCATTGTTGAGGTCTTCCTCCATGGAATGATTGCCCTAGATTTGAGATGTGCATCTATCTTCTATTTCTGTGATTGATTTTCTTTTGCTGCTCACATTATTGTTCAGGGTGGTACAGTTCTGTTTGGATGGTTTTGATTAGTCACCTGCGATTGGTGGGGAGTCACATTGAAGGTAATGGGTCATACAAATAATGAGAGTGACGATAGCATGCAGTCCAAGGACAAGGCAGATTCACCATTGGTTGACGAAGGTAGTTCTGGTGGAAGCTTGGGTGGGGGGTCTGTTTTGAAGAAAGGGCCATGGACATCGGCAGAAGATGCAATCTTGGTCGATTATGTCAAGAAGCATGGAGAGGGGAACTGGAATGCTGTTCAGAAGCTCTCAGGGCTCTTCCGCTGTGGTAAAAGCTGTCGTCTGAGATGGGCAAATCACCTGAGACCAAACTTGAAAAAGGGTGCTTTCACTCAGGAAGAAGAAAGGCTAATCATTGAACTCCATTGCAAGATGGGGAACAAATGGGCTCGAATGGCTGCTCATGTATGTCTATCTGTTCTAGTCTTCTTTATGTTTGTAGGTTAAAGCATTCTCTGATTTTTGAAATGTATGTGTCTAGTAGCAATTTCTGAGATATTTGTGTATTGTAGTGCAAACTGTAAGACACCCTCTCTTGTTTAGAAGCTCTTGCATCAAGTTCTATTTGGTCTATTACGTCCAAAATATGATATATACATGGAAGCAAATTGTGGTTACACCATATGCACTGCGATCTCAACCAATGCTTAAAATTTGGTACATTTTTCTTTCTTTCATTTCCTTCAAGATTCTAGGGGATTAGATGTCACATGTTTGATGCTTGACAATGGCTGGCTTCTGAGCGAGATATGTTATAGCAATCTTGTTCTTGGTTTTATGTATGCATGTAATATATTAGATAGTCCTCAGTTGGAGATATGATACTCTATATATTTTTTTAACTAGTGCGGACCTCGGCACAACGGTAAGGTTGCTCATTGCAACCTAGTGGCCACCCCGCAATGGTGGGAGCCTCGTGCACTGGGTACACTATTTTATGTTCAATTGTTTTTTAAGCAGAGATTTGCTTGTGATTGCAATATTTTTATTACCAAAAATCCTATCATCTATCAACCTTGTTTCAATTTGAGAATGATCTTCTTTTTTTTTGGGGGGGGGGGGGGGTTCAAAGATAACTTTTTCCTGATACTAGTCACATAAGATAGAGTATCACTTTTAGGTTTATATGCATGATAGTATGTCTTATATATGATCTTGCATTTTTATCCATATTCTGTATTATGCAACAACCAGCAAACTTACAGTTACAGAATCTATGTAATTGAGAAATGTGAGCTCAATGTTGAACATTGAAAATTCATTGTTGAACGTTGAATTTTGAATGGAGTGTTTCATGCTTCGTGTTCTTTTGGCTAATTTATTTATTCTCCCTCTTCATAGTTTGTACTGTTTTTTTTTCCTGAGATTTTGGCTTCTTTCTATGTTAGTTGCCTGGACGCACGGATAATGAGATAAAAAACTACTGGAACACTCGAATCAAGAGACGACAACGTGCTGGTTTACCACTTTATCCTCCGGATGTCTGTTTACAGTCATTGAATGAGAGTCAGCTGTGTCAGAACTCTGGTGAATTCAATTGTGGGGATTCACGGCATAGTGATATTCTGCAATCAAACTATGAGATTCCTGATGTTGTATTTGACAATTTGAAGCCCAATCCAGGTGTTCTATCTTATGCATCAGCATTGCCTGATTTATCTGCTAGTAACATGCTGACACAAGGCCTGAGTTCAGCTCATAATTACAGCTTCATTCCCACAACGGTCCATCGTTCAAAGCGACTCCGAGAATCAGAGACCTTGTTTCCTGGTTTTAATGGCAGTGTCACTCCTGCACTGCCTACATATGACCAGTTTCAGAATGATACTTGCGAGAAGATCCATCGATCATTTGGGTTGTCTTTCCCATATGATCCTGACCCTAGCAGCAAGAATCTTCAGCACTTTGGTGTAATACCTGGTAGCCATGCCCTTTTAAATGGCAATTTCTCTGCTTCTAAGCCCATTTCTGGGGCTGTGAAGTTGGAGCTCCCTTCACTCCAATATTCAGAAAGTGATTTTAGTAGTTGGGGCACATCTCCGGCCCCACCACCTTCACTCGAGTCTGTTGATACCTTTATCCAGTCTCCTCCATTGAATGAGCCTGTGCAATCAGATTGTCTGTCACCACGAAATAGTGGCCTGTTAGATGCGTTACTGCATGAAGCACAGACTCTAAGCACTGCAAAGAATCATTCATCTGAGAAAAGCTCAAGTTCTTCTGTTGTTATGCCCAGTGAAATGATGGATAGCTCAAACCTGAATCTATGTGAGGCAGAATGGGAAGAATACAGCGATCCTATTTCTCCATTGGGTCGTTCTGCTGCATCTGTTTTCAGTGAGTGTACTCCTATCAGTGGAAGTTCATTGGAAGATACCCTTCCCTCTGAGACCATGCCTGGTGAGCTTGCTTTTTCTCCTTCTAGTCCTTCAAAGATGCAAACTTACTAGTTTTATGTTATAAATGCAGCTTTTGATGCGTGGTTTCCACAGGATCTGATGTGAAGCCCGATGTGGTTGAACATGTCCCAAACTTAAGCGGAGCAAAAGAACTTTCAACTCGGTTGGATTTTTCTAGGCCAGATGCTGTACTTGGTTCAGACTGGTTTGAGCAGGGTAAGGACCATTCTGCTGCAACTGATACTATAACAACACTTCTTGGTGAGGATTTCTGCAGGGATTACAAGGAGCTGTCTACTGGATCATCTTCACAAGGTCAAGGATTGGGCCTTGGGTTTTGTGCATGGAATAACATGCCTCCTGTGTGTCAAATGTCTGACCTTCCTTAAAAGTCTTTCTGGCAAGTCATTAATGGGGAAGATTTGTTGGTGAACATTTTAACCTGGTCTCAACCTTGATAGAAAGGTCACGGAGTATTTGGTTTATGATACAATGCGTAAAAGTCCTTTGTTTGTGGTTCGTCTTCAACCCATGGATGGCTGTGCTTCTTTAGCTGGTACAATTCATCTGTGTGAGGATGTAGTGCATAAGTACTGGCAGGCGCTTGTTATAATTGTAGAATCACTACGCACTCTTGATGCAGAACATCTGAACTCGATGGTTTTGGATTATTTGATCGATTAATTTGATTATTATAGGGTATCTGCATAAAATTTATGATTCCTCTTATTCCCTTTGCAAATGGGTTGTTGTGGTTGGTTGGGAAGGGGGATATTCAGTACTACATTAATTTTAGTCATTCCTGCATTTTTCCCCCCTCTTCCCTTTATTTCAGAGTGGATCAATGTGGGTATTGTTATCTGTGGAAACAGTAGAGTATCTTTTGACATTATAGTCTAATGGATTTTGGATGAAATGACACTGTTATGCTGATAACCCCTAGGAGACTAAGATACATTGATTCCCTCAACCCTAACAAGCATTTTCTTTTTCTGAACTTTACAAATATTATTGTCAATACTATCTCTCTAGTATCATTTTTTTAGTTTACTAATTGTGCTTTGGAATATGCTTTTGCCTAGAGACATTTCTTGATAGTTATTTTTTATCCTGGGAGTCATGGTACATGCCTTTAGAGTACAGTGTTTTTATCCTTATATGCACTGTAGGTTCTCAGCCTTAATTGGTCATTCCACTTTTTGCATAATGGCATAATCGGATAATCCTAGCAATGTATGATTGACTATACTTCGTACATTCTTTAGTGTAGCAAGAGGTAATAGGTCTATGATGGTCTACGACCCAGAGACATTGGAGTTCAGCAGCTACAAAAGTGCTTCATGGGTTGGTAGGTTGCTACTTGTAAAGCTCAAAAATAGCACGGTCCTGAATCTTAAACCTGCCTTGCTGCTGTCTTTTTATGCATAATTAACCTGCACTGGAAACAGAGATATTCATTCTTGCTGCTTTTTAGGAGCCTTCTCTGAAAATGGTTTTCATGGATCCCCCATTGAAAATTTTATTGTGCCATATGGGAAAGCAAGCTTAGATGTTATCAAACCGTGATTTTGCTTCAAGGCTTATTACATATTTTATGTTTTTTGAGGGGAGGGGATTAGTAGGCTTTCAATTTGTTATCAATGCATGTACAATACCTATACATGTAGAACCTATAATCTTAGCTATTATGGTAGACATGCCCCTTGCCCCTCCCAACTCTCGCCAATGTTGTTTTTCTATAGGCACCTTCAACACAGTACAGTGTCTTCTCATCAACAAAAAAATAAATAAATAAATAAATACAGTGTATTGTCTGCTGCCTTAGCCTTTTTTTTGGTCCAATTGATGCAGTTGTATTAGACATTGATCCTATGTGGAGGCATGGACTAGAAGTTCCACGAGGGGTGGCAGTCGTTAATTATGTAATAATTTTGGCCTTTTGTTATTATGATTATTATTAAATTTTTTCCGTTTTATTGCAATGGGCCTAATTTATAAGCTTATAAAGTGATGATAGAGTTATCTTATAGGATTAGTACTTATGTGTTCTGTTTAGATTAGAATGTTTGATAGTTTTTTAGAGTTTTGTATTGAATATATTAAGTTAGGGAGTGTCAGAGTGACGTTGGTGTTTTTAGAATTCAAACACTTTCTTTTAATTGTTCTTTGTTTTATTCTCAAAAACGTTCTGGGCCTTCTTTGGTTCCCCCCTTATCTTGCCCTGGTAGGAGAAAGGATAAAGTAATGTTTGATGTTGATGCTTTGGTTTCTCAGTCAAGTTTGGGGCATGACAACGGTCTCCTTTTTCTGGGACCGACTGTTCTTTTTGGCTATGTTCTCAGGTAGGGTACCCCCTCAGGCTTCTGAGCTAAAGGATCACCTTGCTACATTTAGCACCATTTGGGGGCTTCTTTAGGTTGTTACAACCATAGGGGGTTTATTTTCTTTCGAATTTTTCTCTTTTCAAGATAGAGCTCGTGTACTCGGAGGAGCTCTTTGGTGGTTCTACATCTAATTTCTGCCTCCAAAGGTGTCTCTTAAGGGTTTGGAATTTAATGAAATGCTACTATCGATCCAGTTGTTGCATTTTCCTGCAACTTGTTTTCTGAGTGGACTGTTGAAGCTATAGCTGCAATGGAGGGAAAGCCGCTTCAGGTTATTTTGGACTGGGAATGTTGAGGTCTTCCTTCTTGGTCTGCTAGGGTGCAAGTATCCCTTGAACAACTCCTCTCAGCCTCAGTCCTTGTTTTACAAGACAATGGAGGTTCTTTTATTGCTTATGTTAAATTTGAATGCTTTTTTGCTTGTTTTTCATGCAAGATGATCACCCATTACACTATTGTGTGACCGTAAAGATACAAATCGGACTAAAGTGGGGTTCTCCTTAACAACACCTTTGGGCATCAATGAGAGTTCTTTTACAAATTGACTACATTCTCATATTTTGACAACCCTGTTCTATGGATGAAGAACTAAATCCTACTCTCCAATGTGCAAAAGAAGTTCCAAACTTAAATCAGTCACAAAGTAGTGAAAGCCCGTTGGGGATTTTTGAGGGATCAAAATGCTGAATTTCCTACTCAACCTCCATTGATCAGCAATGAGTTTTCCCTTGGGAAACATGAACTTGATAGTCCCTGTTTCAGGAGACCTGAATTTCAATCTTGCTATCATGGGTTCAGGCAATGGCAGAAGTGATTTGCTTCAACTGGGCTTTCCATCCTTTCCTCGTAATCAGTCGGCAACCTACTCTTCTTTTTCTGAAGATGTTTATAGTAATATGCATGGATGTGAGGATCAGGGTATGGGTTTCAATAACCCATCCTCTCTTGCTCTGAGCCATCACTCCAAAATCAGAACTTACCTGGCTATTACTTTTATTTCCCTTCATCTGTTGTCATACAGAACTACTACTACTACTACCACAACCTTATTGATCATAATCAGGTAGGGTTTAGGAGTGTTGACCCATTTCACCCCTAGGTTAATGTTGTCTCTACCCCGGCTGCTCCTTGTGTTGATCCTTCCTTTGCCAACCCTTGGTTTCCCAAGCCTGATTCTAATCTTTGATGTCTGGCTCTGAGTCCAACAATTCCTCCATGCCTAGATCCTCTGTTCCTGCTTATCCTGAGTCTGGCCCCAAGCCTAAGTCTTGTAAAAGGAAATTCCCATCTTGTGATTACTCAACTAACCTTGCTGTGCTTGAAGTCTATAGTAAATTCTATCAAGACCTGATTTCCCATTGAAACCCCACTCTCCATTAGCCTGCTCATCCACAAACTATGGTGTGTGAGATGACTACTGAGGAAGACTCTCTTCATTCCTCGGTAAAGAAAAGGCTGATAAAATTAGTAATGAGTTTGGAGGAAGCAAAGTAGCAGCTCTGAAGGAGTCCCACACCACTTTCGAATTTTTGAATTTTATTCTTCTATGCCTTTTTGTGTGTTTTTTTATGGTGTTCTGTAGTATATATGCATTCAATTTTATTTACTTGATAGGCGTGTATGCTGCATCTTCTCCATCTCTCTGATCCTGTTTTTGGTAGGAGCTTTTGTCTTTTCTTCACTCTCTGGCTCCGACGTAATAGGGGAATCTGTGAATGCGCCTGTGATGGATACGCAAGATTCAAAGGAACAATTAGAGTAAATATTCAACAAACTAAGAGTTTTTAATGTCTCAACTATTTGCATTCGCAAAATTTATCACCACCTTTTGTGTCAATGCTTGTTTTGTTTGTGATTATTTATTTTACTGAATAAACATCTATTATGTAGATGAAGATTTTCACCTGGTAAGACTTGGAATAACATCATATATATCTTGTGTTCGTGTAATATGATATTTCTTATGGTCTCTCCCATTTATTTTGATTGTTTTTATCCCTTGATTCTGCACAATCACCACTCTTCATTCAAGTTGAGGGATTCTCAATGGTGCATTTTTTTTTTTTTTTTGAGCAACTCATGAGCGGGCAGTTAAAGGTTTTTGATTGCTTTGCTATGGTGTTGGGGTTTGGAATCCATTTCCCCAAAAGTGCCTATGTTGAATTGGAGAACATGATTTGGAAGACTTAGAGAAGAGTGCATGACTTCGAGTGTGTTATCAATTGATCATTAGAGTCCAGCCCCTAGTTAGCAAAAACATGTTTAAAACTGCATTGTCGTATTTTATAGTTTTAAATGCGTATTCCCATTTTTTTTTTTTATGAAAATGTAATCACACAAACCACACACCAATCCCAAAAGGTTAACCAACTTTTAGGATCGTAGAATGGCGTATATACACAACGCAACCACACTCACACATCAGATGTGGGACTAAACACACACACCCCATTCTATGTTTTGATGAAAGTGTAATCACACAAACCACACACCAATCCCAAAAGGTTAACCAACTTTTAGGACCGTGGAATGGTGGATATACACAACTCACACCACACTCACACACCCGAAGTGGGACTTAAACCCACACACCCCTTTCAATGCGTATTCCCATTTGTTTCTCAAAAGTGTGATAAAAATGGCAAAGCGGCCGTTCTTTCCGTTTTAAATGTGTATAAAATGCATTTCCATTTTTTTTTGACCTCCTTTTATACAGAGTTGTTTGTTGTCCGCACAGATTCACTTTAATGATCATCTCTCTCTCTCTCTCAAACTCCGATCGACCTGATTCTTTCACTGATGTAAGGTTGACTTGAAAGCTACATTTCTCACGATATCACCTTTAACTTATGCTCAATGCACGAACCCCAAAATTAAGCTACAAACGGATGCATCTACTGAAAAAGGTTTCTAATGCGATGCCTCCGAACTCCAACTGAATATGCATCACTCCATGAGTGTGTTGGCTGTGTTAACAAGAATGACCATCACCATAGCCAAGCGACATTGCTCAACAAGAGTTGGGGCATTATGATGTATGAATTGGGAATTGATATTGGATGATATTAGTCCGGAGGTGGAGTATTATAAAAGATAATGAGAACAAAGAACCACATGAAGGCCAAAAATATAATGATGGTGATACAAGTAACTTAACACGATTTCAAGGTCTTGCAAATTAGGGAAGCAGAAACTAGTATACATTCCTCACTGGATATGAGAAGCGGCACCGTGATCTATTTGCATGTCTGCTTAGTTGATAGGTCATCGTTCTTCAATCCTCACTACTTCTCTCATTCCCAAAAGTGAAGATGATTTGTAATATATTTCTAGCAGATTACTCAACATGTCTAGGGTTGAACAAGATGCCATTTCCACCCACAATGGTTTATAGTTTTGGTTATTAAAACCAGATTTCAATTATCATAAAAGAATACAACAAATCAAGGAAAGCAAATCAATGAAGCAGAATTTGGGAAAATTTTCCCAATGAAAATTTAAAACTAGCTAAAGGGAATGTGGACAACCTGTCAACAAGATTTGAGGACCAAATAAAAGCCATGTGGCAAATAAAAGGCACTCAAAAGGTGCATTCTAGAGATAATCACTCGACCTACCAGTCTAGAGGACCTTTCTCTAACAAGGAAGATACAATACTTTTGATCATGTCAGAGATCTCTTATCTGGTTTTGATATAGCATCTTACTTCAACATTTAAACCAGCCCTTTTCTCCACTACATCAAGTTCTTGTTCTTCTTCTATTTTCTGTTTTTTTTTACAGCAACCTTTAAACCAGTCTTTTCTCCACTAACCTGCATTAAGTCACCACCAAATCACCGCTACAGCTGTTCACATAGACCCACACCTTCACCCATTCATCTACCATCACACCCATAAATATTGAACTGCTTTCCACAGTTTATATTCTGTCTACCATACCAGAACTCTTTCCAGTAATTATAATTCACATTCAACTTCACACAATCCTAGCATATTCCAATAATCACCCGTATTCCCTCCAAACCTGAATGCGATACGTATCAGGCCGATACATTCAATACATATCGAGACTTACACTGGCTGTGATTCTGTCTGTATGCACAGTTGCACATAGTGGATTTGGATTCATTTCGAGGGGCAGAAAACAAATCCTGCAGAGGTACGCAGCATCAGGTAATAAAGGGATAGAAAGATAAGAGAGGCCATGCCATGGATTAAAGGCAGAATTATCCCCAATATCTCGCATCAGAACAGAACCCACAATAGTGCATAAGTCTCTGCTGATAACAATTGCAATCAGGTGGATCGGTGGAACTGTTCCCCCTATCTAAAACCTAGCATGAATATTCCAAGGGAAAAAAACTTAGTCCAGTAAGTAGATTCTAGATTTCAAATATTTCTGTGGTATAGCTTCAGAATTTGATGTTTTTCTTGCTTTTATTAGTTATAATCCTATAATTTCTTCAGGTAAAACCAAACCCCAGTACCTAATGTAAATGCAAGCTATATTATAAAATTATAAGTTGAAACTTTCTTTTTAGAGTAAATTACTCTGACTTCCCCTTACCTTTCTGACAATTCAGCGAACCTCCCCTATGTTTCTGTCAATTACTAAACCTCCACTACTTTTCAAACGTGGATTCACTTAGGCCCAGTCCGTTAGTATTTTAAGTTAAAGGCTAAATTTGGAAAACGAAGGAAACCTGACCATAGTATCTATTTTTCCCTTTAGGAAGTTACCCTATTGCCCTTAATGAATAGCTAATTCAATCCCAATCCCATCGTCATCTTCTACCTCCCAAAACCTCTCAACTCAGCCCTAACCTGCAAATAGAAAGGATTTATCTAAAAAAAATTCTTGAATCACACAAAGTTTGTAAATGTAACTTGCCTTTGAAATCAACCTCCCAATCGTTTTAGAATCGGATCGGATTCACAAGAGGGGGGTGTTACTCACCGACTTGAACCCTAAGCCGCAGCAACGCCGAGTCGGAGGTGGGAGACGAGGAGGAGGTTGGCTGGTACGTGAAGGATAGAGCGTGAGTAGACAAGGAGAGCTGTGAGAGCAAGGGGGAAGGAGAGCCTGAAAAGGGATTTCGTTTCTTCGATTATATCTGGGATTGTTGGGTATGTGAATGACTGTCTTTTCTCTTCTGGGGCCAATGGTTTTGGCTTGAGAGAGGATGAAATCTGCAGCAGCAGAGTAGTCAGGGTTAGGGTGAGATGATTAATTCGAAGATACTGTTGGAATCTTGAGAGTAACGCTGATGAATCCTCTGGCAAGGAAACAACTACTACTGTCGATGTGAATAAGAAGAAGAATAGAAGGAAAATTAGAAAATGAGGAACTGAAAAGAGAGAGAGAGATCGAAGATACTGTTGGAATCTTGAGATTATCGCCGATGAATCCTGTGGCAATGAAGCAACTACTACTGCCGATGTGAATAAGAAGAAGAATAGAAGGGAAATTAGAAAACGAGGAACTGAAGAGAGTTCCATATATTCCCTCCATATTTTTCCTACACCAAGATTAATCTAAGACGTCCTCACTCTGGTACTAGGTTTCACCCACTGATTACCAGAGTAGCTTATAGACACTGGTCAACCCATTCCCTTGCTGGCAATGATGGAAACGCAAAATGAAGAAACCATATTACAGAGTTCACAGTTGTTCCTTCCTACTTAAAGTGCACATGAATGAGACTCAATGGACTAGTAATGAATATTTTAGAATACAACATTAAACCAGTGTATCATGATATATAAAGCATTAGTACCTTTTGGATAGGAAACAAAGTGAAAGAAAACTAGAAAAGGATAAGCCCAGGAAATGTAGAGGGAAAAAAAATAAATGAAACTAGGAGTCTAGGTCTAAGTGTGACATCTTCATGTTCTTCGTATTGAATTAACTGAATTCAAAAAGAGATGAGATGTCTCGCCACTTCTTCCTCCTCTTGTCAGATTAGTGTCTTCGACCTGCTCAAGAGATGGACTTGGTTTTCTAACTGACACCCAGAATTATCCAAGATTTGGAGTTGCTTTTATAAATGTCACAATTCCATCTATGAATTCGAGGTGGTTAAGCGGCCAATATATTTATCTATTATTATAGGTTTACTATTTAATCATTAATAAAGTAGTTTAGAATCCATGCTACTAATAAATGAAAGGAAGGGAGAGAGTAAAATGTGATAGAGAAATGTGTGAGAATTGAGACGAAAAAGGTAAGGGTGTTTGATTGGTTCGGTTCCGATTTAAACAGTTCGATCCAGTTCATGTAGTAATTGACAGATTTCGAAATCAAACCAACCATTAATCGGTTTCCAGTTCCCTAATTGAAACCGATTACTAATAATCGGTGAGTTATCAAGTTTTTCCTAACTACTTTTCTATTCTACTTCAAAAAACCAACTTTTTTTAGCTCTTTTTTTTTTAATATATAACCTACCATGAATATTTTGGCTACAATAAAGCAGGTAGAAAGGGAGTGACATGAAGTAAGAACGCTACTTCTCTTAATATAGTAGATCCAATAAACTCCCCCAAATAACAGTTATAGATTAGACTACTAATCCTAATGAAGCAGTGGAGGCTCTGGCATTTGATTAAGGAAATGAAACTTTCTAAATTTCCTTTTTCCGAAGCTCTTAGTATTTAAGGACACTCATTAATATATGATATATATGTAGATTGCTCATTGGAACTTACAAGCGGGGTTGACCTTCCAGTTCTTAAAAAGTTTCTACATTGAAGCTGCAGTGCAAAAGAGTTCGCTATGATTTCAATAAGATTAAATTTGAGAATGATGACAACGAGACAACAATAGCGATCTTAATCCAATTCCGGGTGCGACTTGCAACCTCATCTTCGAAGTCACCCAAAACTATGGAGAAGAAAGAGATGTGGATTACCTTCTAATATTTTGAAACATTTTCAAACCATAAACCAGAGAAATCACAAATTCCATTCCGTCACAAGAAAAACAGATAAACCCTAGAAAAATCCGCTTTTTGTATTGAATACACCACAATACCGCTAAAACCCTAAAACCTAATCAACCCAATACAGAAAACAATTATACTAAACCCTAGATTATATCTGAATTATGCAACGAAACCCTATAGAGGACCAAGCTTCCCTGACCTGAGAGGATCATAATCATCACTTGGGAGGAGAGGAATGAGAAATTGAGGGGGTTCCGAGCAGACTCGCTTGCTGCATTTCAAGCTCGTTCAACTGCTGCTCTCGATCCATCTCTATGATGAGAGGAACCACTAGTATCAGAAACGTTGTTCCTGCAATCCAAGCTGCTTTGCCGGTGCTCTTGAGGAGCTTTTTTGTCACAAATGCTGCATCAGAGACCACTCGCTTTCCATGATACACGATTGGGGATTGAGATATAGTGCTGGAAACCCTAGCTAGGATTCCATCGTCTCTGCTTTTGCTTGTCCATGGTAGAGTAACTCCCCTACTGTTTTGAGACGCCATGCGAAAAGAGGGAGAGAGACACCAGGAGGTCCGGGAGACCGGGACAGCCAGATAGAGAGGGAGATAGAGAGAAACTTCTTCGGGCGATAAGAATGGATATTGTAGATTCAAATAAGATGCTTGTTACCGTTGGATTTTTTATTTTTTTTTAAAGTAAAGTGTTACCGTTGGATTGGAAGCCACGAAACACAAGCATTATACACCCACATGGTTTAGAAATCTGGATCCAAATCAGATTAAAATCGGCGGAATCGGCTTATAAATTATAAGGGCAAGAGATCGCCATCTCGGTCTCGCACACTGGTCAATGGGAGTACAAGTGCAAGCATCTCATTGGGTGGGATTTTCACTTTTTCATAGAATTTTATTTTATTTTATTTGATAAAAGGCCTTTATTAACAGGGAAACACTGTTCCCAAAGCATTAGCAAACAACAAGAGGGGGAGACGAGAGCCAAGTTACAGAATACTGAGAACCCACTGCCAAAGAGGATAAAGAGTCAGCAACACTATTAGCTTCCCTAAATACATGCAAGAACTGGATATTCTCAAAGAGGGGAACAAGAGAAAGACAATCAGTTAGTATAGAGATATCCTCCATGGGACCGCCACCGAGTGACCCCTCAGCAACATGATCAAAAGGAGGTTATCGCTTTCGATAATCAAATTCTTCAATTCTAATAAAAAGGGCTACCGGTCATTGCTTTCCTTGCTGCAAGACCTTCAGCTACCAGCGCGTTATTCTAGCCAATACCTTTGGAGAAGCCACAGATAAACATTGAAGAGCTGTTGCGACAAACTCTACCAATGCCCGCCATGCTTGGGTTCCTTCTACTGGCACCATCGACATTAAATTTCAAAAAAAGAAAACTAGGCTATATCCATCTAATTAGCCGAACCGGTCTATGACATTGAAGTGAAAATGCTGAACTGCTTCTTATGCACTGGTGATAACCCGAAGTAGGATGCCATTGGGGTTAAATGGAATTTAACCTTTCCATAGAAGTAACATGGTATTTTTCTTGCACTTGTGTGTTTAGGTGTAGGAGCCACGTGGGCCATACGGCCAAGTAGTGTTAATTTCCCCAAGTTATAGATAGATTAACAAAAATAATATAAAAAATTTGAGAAAAAGAATGTTGCTTATTTGCTTGGCTTTTGCGTGCAGACACAAACACCAAAGCATGCAAAGTTACCACCCACCCCCCGTGAAATAAAAATTTTCATCCATATTGATGTTGCTCTGCTTGCTCTCATTGGTCCCCACATGGGCTACGCGACTAGGTAGCTATTTCTTGCCTTAAAAAATTATAGTCAAAAAAGGGAGAAAGAATGCTACCTAGTCATGTGCGGTGCGCGACACTTGCGCCTAGACACAAGGTTATGCAAAATGACCATCGCACACCCATGTAAATGTGAAAATCCCTGAGGGCGCAACAATCGTTTTGCAAGGTCCTGTGTCTGAATGTAGGGGGCGCACGCAACATGCAACCAAGTAACATTCTCTTTGCCATAAGAAAAAAAAAAAATAACATGGCATGACATATATTGCACTGGGTTTCCTTTCATACATGGTGAAGAGAGAACCTCTTAACCCATAAAATGTGATTTTGTGATTGATTTACAAAAAATATATTTCGACCATGAAAAATAGGGGGCGAGATTTAATGATGGCATTTATTATTTCAAGGGTGATCACCTTGAATGAAGGGATTCTCTCTTCACATTGAGTGGAAGAAAACTTTATCTAGAATTGTGTTAGGGGAAGGGTTTTGGTGCTCGATAAAGCACAAAGCCATTGGATGGGGGATGAGGGTCTACTGTGCATCCCCTCAACTCCATCCGATGATTGTGTGTATTGTCGTGCATCATGCATGATTGCACACACAACCTTTTTTGGTATACAACTAAACAAAACCTTCAAAAATTTTGTTTGCTTTCTTCAATAGTAACCCCTATTTTTTTTCCTTCTAACTGAGAAGAGCTCCAATAGCCTCAGTCCTCACTTAGAAAAGCAGAAGGAAGAAATTAAAAAAAAAAAATAATGATGACAAAACACATTACTCATCCTGATCAGGTTTGACTCACCTAACCCATCAAGTTTTGAAAAATGTGAGTCGAGTTGAAAACCTGTTTTTTCTAACTATGCTTTACATACCATATATGCAATATGAAATCAAGTTTTATTAATATTAACTAAAATTATTATCATGAAAGAAAATTTTAATAAATGATTCAAATATAAAAGTTACTTGCAATTTAAAGCAAATTTCATACATAAAATGCAATATGAATGGATCATTTTGATAGAAATATAAAATGAAACATAATATGGTTTTCCAAATTCAAAGAAATATAGAATAGTATATACCGACACTGGCCCAACAACACAAGGCTTAATTTTGACTAACCTAATCCCTACCTCAAGTATTTGTTGACCCAACCAAGACCCTACCCCCACGGATCGAGAATATTTCAAGTCCAATATTTAGTAGTGTCAACCCACCTCAGGTTTGTGCTGGCCAGCCCAAGCCCAAGCCCAAACCAAGATAAAAAGAATACTCCAAAACTCATTATCAAGTGTGTTTGTTTTGTATCTATCCATCGTGGGCTTAAAGATACGATAATCTCAGCCTTATCCCAACTGAATGTGGTCGACTACATGGGTCCTTGCAAAACAATGTAAGGAAAATGATTGAAAGTAAACGAAATGAAGAGACAAAAAAAGAGGTTTGTGATCGTTCGACCTCCTATGAAGATGGAAATCTCGAATAATTATCACCTCCAATTCGTGGGCACCTACATGGATCTTTGCAAAACAATGTAAGGAAAATGATTGAAAGTAAACAAAATGAAGAGAACAAAAGAGAATTGTGATCGTTTGACCTCCTATGAAGATGGAAATCTCGAATAATTATCACCTCCAATCCGTGGGCACCTCCAATTCCTCTAATAAGGGGGAGTGAACCCCACCTTGGGCAATGTTTTCAATCAGGGGGTAGGGTGATCATTTCCACCCCATATGAGAAATTAGAAGAAACATCCATTCGAAAATCCCACCCTCCAAGATGCCTGTGTAGGGGTCACGTTCCCTCACAGGGAACACCGACCCTATTTTCATTCTACCCGATATGCATTGCCCTCAATCGGGTCCAATCTTTACCCTGCTTTTTCTTTTTTTTCAAATCACATTTTTACCCTTGGATTGTACTGATCACTCGATATGGGATCACTCCAGAAGGCCAGAATCGATATTGGCACCTGTTGAATCCATACAAATCGTCGGGTTTGGATCGGAACCCGATTCCTCATACCATCCATGATGGGTAATGCTAGTGGGTAGTGAGTCCAGTGACAACGCCCTCTGGCCTGTAGCAACGTGACGAGTGCGTTAAGGAAAAGAAGAAAAAGTCAAAAAGTTGGTCTTCTCTTTAGAACTTTGCTACATGAGTCGGGTCCACATAAACCCGCTCAAGTGACCCGTCCTGTAGTTATAGCAACGTCAGGACTGCGTAAGGAAAACGTCACACTTAAGATGAGGACCGTTTAGTCAAAATGAAGGAGCCACGTTAACGTTGGGAAACAAACAAAAAACACCATAAAAAGTTGTGAAAAAGGATCTAACAGTGAGTCAGAGTACACGTCAGTCCCTAGACACTGACAAAACGCCTCAATGTCTGACTGTTGACTTTTCATCCTCTTCTGACAAATCCCCACAACGCTACCGTCAACGGTCCTCCTTCTAAGACTGCCACCACATATATGCGCTGCAGCAACTAGAGAGGAAGGATAAGATTAAGATTAAAGATTGCTCAAGTGCTCAAATATTTCTTTCTTTAATCTTTATCGAGGATTTGAGGAGGATTTTAGGTTATGTTCTTTTTAGTTTTAAACTTATCTAGATATATATCAGGTTTTCTTAATCCAAAATCGAGGTTAATTAATAAATGGGTAAGAGATCGTTGGTTAGTCATGTAATCATCCTCGCATGATTCCAATGAAAGAAACCATGTGCTTCTATATTTGGGGGTTGGAGGAATTTTTATCACCTTCAATTCGTTGTTCGCTTCAATTCCCTTCAATTCCTCATATAGGAGTTGAAATGACTACCCTATCCCACCTTGGGCAGTGTGTTCGGACAGAGAATAGGGTGGTCATTTCTGCTCCTATGTGAGGAATTGGATGAAATTGGAATGGACAGGAATTGGAGATGATAACAATTGGCATAGGAGAGCATTTATTCAAACAATGTTCTTTGTCCCATAATTTTACATATAGCTATTAAGAAGTTTTTGCTGATTTTAGTTTCAGTTTTGTTAATGGTTCTCACTAATAGTTCTGGACCCAAGTGAAAGTATGAAATTAACTTATTTTTAGACTCAATAAAAAAATTATATGATGCTTTTGGGTAGGGGTGCAAGTTTGGTCCTATCGGTTCAAACTCACTTTGAACCCAAATTGATCCTAGACTGAGATATCTAGCCCTGAGGGTGAGTTAGGGTTGAAATTTCTAGTCCTAAGCCAAGGTCGGATTGGACCAGGGTTGAGGCTTCAGGTTGAGCCCAGTTCGGTTCAATCTGACCTTGTTTTAAGTTATACATTTAAAGTTGTGTGATATGTATAAATGATAATACATTTTATTACAATATTATTTTATATAAAATTGATAATTTTCTCCCCTGAACTAGCCCAACTCTGGCTAGTCCATGCATCTCTCCCTTCCCCACTCCATGATTAGGTCCAATCAAGGTCAACCCATACCAATCCCGAGGGCGAATTAGGATTGGATTTTTCAGGTCCTAAGTCAAGATCGTGCCAGGCCTGGGCCAAGCTAAAGAGACTCAAGGCTGGGTTGGGATTTTAAGAAACTCAACCCAACCCGATCCTATTGCAACCCTACTTTTGGGCTTGAATCATGGCATCTAGGCCTACATTGTGATTTAAGAAACAAAGAACTTTTAAAATCAGCATTGGACCAATGAATGAACGGTTTATAAGTTCAAATTTAAACGATTCAATTTGGTTTCGATTTTCTTTTGACTCGAAACTGAATCAACCTTTTTTAACCGATACGGTTTATGTATTATGTCTCCGCTACTCCGCTCCCTCTCATTCTCCATTTGCAGTAGCACCCTGGTCTGGGTCTGGACACAACGTTAATTTTCCTTTTTTCTCAAATTTATTATTTTGGGGGGTTTAAGTAGGGTAGAGAGATACTTTGGTACCCCTACACCATGACACCCCCAACTTCGGGTAGTGGGGTAAATTGTGGAGTCACATGCATCATGCATGCCGCTATCGTAGACGACCATCAGCATCAGCCCCAAGCCATTATCTTCTTCTAACCACACACGTACCCTTCCTCCCTCCCCCCCCCCCCCCCCCCCATCAGGCGATTGTGTCTCCGCAACTAATGCATGGATCAGTCAACAGAGAGAGCCGTACAACCACAGGTACAGTCAACAGCCCCCCATATTTGACTCTACACCCCTCCTGTCCTGCCCTGCCCTTGGGTGCTCACTATCGTCACCTTGGAGTCCGCCTCTATTCTCTTTCCCAGCTTTAATGCCTACAACGGTGACTGTAAAAGTTGACTTTCTTCCCATCCAACAGTGTAGATTTTGAGGTCTACCTCTACATTCACTCCCCAGGGTCTTCCCTTTATAGACTCCCTACTGTCCCGCCATTGTATCCCAAACAAAAAAAAAAAGAAGAAAACACCCATTTTATTAAAGGTTTAAATTAATCCTTTAATTAATGGAATCAAACACCTAACCCCGCCTTCCCTGCCGTCACCTAATACACAGTACATCTTTCCTTTCTTTATTCCTCAACTATTATTCCTCTTCAATTAATTTAATCCCTTGACCTTAGTAAACGTTTGGTTTTTTAATATTCCCATATCTCTTATTTTCGTCCTCCCCAAGCAACACACAAACCTTAATAAGTTCTAGAAGCTTGATATTGTTAAATAACACTGAAGCTATACAAAAATGGGTAAGGGTTCACAACACTACTATCCACATGGAATGGTATCTTTCACACCCAGCAAATGGATTTACCCGAAGGGGACTATCTTGGGATTTTACTCACTTGGACATCTTTTTCTTAAGGACTAAATTTTAAGAATGAATTCTCCCCAAATCTCTAACAAGTGGCAGTAGAACCAAATTTACGACGGACCACACATGATGGTCACATATATCTAAGGGTGTAAATGAATAGCCAAAATCCGTTTTCGTATCTCCTTGTTCGTATTCGTTTAGCATTATTCGAATCCGTTCGAAAGCTAAACGGATACAGATGTGGATACGGATAGATTATAAATATCCAAAAAACTATATTTACATGTAAACGAATAAAATATCCATGTCCGTATCCATTTAGCACTATCCAAATTTGCCCGATAAGCTATCGGATGCGAATGCGGATGTAAATGCGGATATAGCATTATTCAAGCCAAATCCAACCCGTTTACAGCCCTACATATATCCACTGGGCTTTAAGGCGAATTTAAAAAGTTTGTGAGATATCCATTACCCCCTCCATGGTTATGTTTATCAAGCTAGTTTCAGGATCCATGTTTAGGGTTTTGCTTTGATTTATAGAATTAATTTCTGCTACCAACTTGATCCAATGTATACCCTAAATAGATCAAACAACTAAAAAGAAAGTCGCAATAAAAAATAAATAATAAAAAAAAAAAAAAAAGAAAAGAAAAAGTAATCCAATTTAAATGCAAAAGCTAAAATGGATTCAATCCACTGTCTAATCGCTTAACTGGGTACCCCCACCCCCCACCTCCCGAAGCAACAACTCCTGACAAAAATAGTAAACACAGAAAGATTTATCAGACTTTAGTAGCAGAATATGTACTAAAGAAATCTTCAGGGCCGTTATATGATTTAGCATGATTTCACAATGCAGAGAGCATGTTCTTGGTCACCTCTGAGTTCTGACCACTCTTCAGATCTGATTTCAAAGTTGCAGACACAACACCCCATTCTGTTCATACCTTAAAAAACCACTATTCCCACATTTCCACTGCAACTACAATTCTATGTACAATAGGCAAGAACAGAGAGAATGACAAAAATGCCAATTAATTCACTATATATTACTATAATGCCACTAAAGATCTGACACAAAGAAACCGGGTAGGGAAGCCTAACTGGGAGTAAAAATATGAACAAAGCTTCCCAGTGGAAATGATTCAGTACAGAACGAAGTACGAAAGAACAAAATACTACCGGCCATAAAATAACACCCCCCAAAATAAAAAACAAAAACAAAAACAAAAACAAAAAAAAAAATAAAAAAAAATCTCCTCCTTACACAACTCCTCGCCATGACTCCAAGGTAGGGAAGCTCGGGAAGGAATCAAACTCTAAACCTGCGCCACCATCCGCAACCGGCGCAAATGAGACATGACCCGTCGCCAACGTGGGACCCATAATCTGTTGTTGTTGCTGCTGATGATGGTGATGTTCCAACAAGAATGCGGACGTGTCGAGAGTAGGCAAGCAGCTTTGGAGCCGGGTCCCCAGGCGCTGGGGCTCTGGTTTTAACACCGGAGTTGCAGTAGCGTCGACCGGCAGGTGTGGGTTGCAGAACCCAATACCGGTCACTTGTTGAACCATCTGTCGAAAGTTAGCTGGATCGGCTGTGATGAAAGTCGTCTGTGACCGTTTTGAAGCACGTGACTTGCGCTTCGAGATCTTTCCACTGGCGGTGGTGCCGATCGTGTTCCGGCGTTGCTGCTTCGGTGCCGTTTCAGGGTCCGATCCCGATATAGTCGATGTCGGTGTTGGTGATGGATCGGACTTCACCAGCTGGAGTAAAGCGCTATTGTTGTTGGAATCGGAAGTTAGGGTTTTCGACTCGTTGGACAGAGATTTCTGAAGGGCTTTGGTTAACGTTTCAGTATCGCGAAGAAAAGCATCGGAGATCCATGAGTCTGTGAAAGACGGACGGAACACCCAAGGTTCTACTAGACTCGCTAGGTTATCAGAAGACGCCATTTTTCTCTTCTATTTCACACGGGTTTTCTGCTTCTGTCTCGTGATTTGAATGGAATGGGGAACGAGAAAACGATTTACAACATTTTCGAATGTTTTTCAAGAAAAGCCAGAAACTGAGGAAGACGAAGATCTCGCAAGAGTACAAAAGGGCTAATCAGATGATGATTATGGCGGGAACCGATTCAAATGATCGAAGCAATGAAGCAAAGCAGCACACCAAGAGTGGTTCAAAGAAGTAACCAAAACAGGGGAAAGCAACCCTGAAATCCGCGAGAAACACAAAAAATTAAAAGTACCTGAAAAACCAAAGTAATCCCAAAACCAGAATGAACAAATCCAGTTACAAAGGTTAATCAACCAGAGACACAAACCCTCAAAGGAAAAGCAAAAAAAGCTGAAACTGTCAAGTAATTCACTGAAATCAGATGTGTTGAGTTCAATTTGTAAGTAAGCAGAGCAACTCAATGAGAGAAAGAAATGAGGATTTGAAGAAGCAGAAGAAGAAGATGACAAATATGATACAGTAGAGAAAGAAAGAGATAATGAGAGCGAGAGAGAGAAAGAGAAGGTAATGAGCATTATGCTAGATGATGAAAGACAATAAATAGGGCGGTGGAACGAAACCGCGTTCCTCGGGCCACGTGTAATTTTTTCGATGTCGGGTTAACTCGTGTGGATTGGGAACTCGGTAGTGTAGTTAAACTTAAAGTGCCTCTAATAAAAACTACGAAGTTAGAAGTACTTTTACTATCTACTCTAGTGTAATAGATTCTGTGCTGTGCTGTGCTGTGCTGTCGTTAAGGGCCTCCCTAATGGTTAATTACAAAATTAGGGTGGTGGCCCTGGTGGGGTCACGCCGCGTCATGAGCGTCGACGACGGGTAAACTCACTTTACCCCCGAAAATTTCGATTTTGGATTTTTTATAAATCGGGGCCCACTTGAAATTCCATAATTACCCTCATTGTTTTGTTTTTGTTTTTTGAGTGTGAAAGAAGGACCCTCCCTCATTGTTTATTCAAACTAGTCAATTAAGATCAAGTCGGTGTTTTGAAAGGAGGCTGTTGGTTCGGGCGATTGGACCATTCGGACCACCATATAGAAGCCTACAACTCCCATGGACTCTTGTTGAGAGTATGTGAGAATCGTGCCTAAGCGTATCAAAACAAAATCGAAATCGTTTATCAAAATCAAATCGAATCGTTTAAACTAGAATCGGTAGATTGTTTAAATAAATGGTCTAGTTATGATTTAAAAAATACCACCGTTTAACTAAACGGTTGGATCCAATTTTAACCGATTAATCCAACGGTTTCAGGCCATTTAATCCAATTACAATCAATTATAATCGTTTAAATCAAACATCAAAATATTCAAAACTTAGCAATAGCAACTATTAAGTAGAAGTACTAACCACTACTAACTCACTAAGTCACGTTTCTTTAATAAATGATTTTCTTTTTTCAAAAAAGAAACACTAATAATTTCATAATTAATAACTAATTACTAATAACTAATTAGTATTAGTAAATAGAAGGTAAACCGTTTTCTACCCAAAAAAGAAAAAGAAAAAGAAAAAATGGATAAAAAGTGATTGAAGGTACAATATTTTCATGGGATCCATCGACCATTGAAGGTATTTACTAATTAAAAGAAATGGCACTATAGGCTACATCCCATTTTCTATTAAAAAATGCAGGAGGTTTGGTTTTAAAACTATTAAACTATTTAGTTAATTAGGGATGTTATTCATAATCAGCTAACCCAAACCGTGTAAAACCGTTTAAAACCGTGTATAACCATTTAACCGAAACCATATAACCGAAACCGTTTACTAAACGGTTACGGTTTTGGATATGCAACCGTTTAGCTAATGGTCTGGTTACGGTTTCTACCCTCAAACAATCAAAATCGAACCAAACCAAACCGTTAAACCGAAACCGGACTGTTTAACATCCTTAATCATGCCATTAGCAAATAACAATGGTTTTCGGATCCTGGATCTATGAAATCCATTGATCCGTATCACTAATCCAAATTGAAGACTATATTTTTTTCCTTTTTGCTGGTTTTGTTTTGGGGCATGAGGCACCTAATAAGGCCTTGTTTTACAGTTTATCCTAATTTATTTGCCTCATGGAAGGTCAGGTGAAGTTTAGGCTATGTTTGGTATGCATTCTAGGAATAGATTCTAGATTTAAAACATATTCTAAAACGAAAAAATTGAGAAAAATAAGATTATAGAATGCATTCTAAACCCATAATTTATCTTGAAAATGCATACCAAACATACCCTTACATTTCGGGGGTAGATATGACACAACCTTCCCCCCCCCCCCCCACCCCGACCCCCAGCCCGACCCCCACCCACATCATGTGTCGAACTTCAGTTAAGCAGAGTTCATCATGTGGTTAAATAAAGCTTTAAGAATACTTAAAAAAAAAGTTTGAATAGATGAAAGTTTTGCAAAATAATTGAAAATTAATAGACGATTGAAAGCAAAAAGGAAATTATAACACATGAGAGAGATATATGATTGATACAAATGGGACTTTAACTACAACTACAAGAGACAGTGTCTTATGGCACAAGACCTGCTTCCATCGACAAGGCACCAACCAACTGAACAAGAAGTTGCCGTCACCTCTAAATTTTGACAAGTGTCAAACTAAGCCTGACCTATTATATCCAATAGTTAGAATTACCACATTGTGAAAACAAGTAGGTCATGAAGGAAGGGTTTTTGTAGATGAACTATGTCTCCCCCTCCCCCCTACCCAACCTTTTTCTGTTTTTGTTAAATTTTTCATAAAGGTGCCCATTTCACCATTTGGCTGTTGGCTACATTTGAATTGAAAAATAAGGTTCCAAATCCAAATTTGACAAGAAGTTTTGGATTGAGACCCTCCCATTCCCTAGGCCTAAAGCAAGCATCACAAGGTGTATAGTAAGAAAACTTATATGAATACAGATGTTTTTTGTTTCTACTTTAAAAATTCAAACTTGAATGAATTTGGATTGGAGTTATCTTTTTATTGTATAAGCTTACAACAATGGAATTTGGATGATCTATAGACCTTGAAAGATAGGTATCCTTCATGAAAACAACCAAGGAAGATGAAGGTAACAGCCAAGCGATGGTGACTTTGAATGTGAAAGCTTAAGTCAATTGCATCTGGAACCATATATGTTTCCAACCATGGTGGAAAGATTGAAAAAATGGAGAGTAAATTGGTCTTCAATCATCTATATAAATGAAACAGACCAAAGGTCAAACTCAATTATATATGGACCCCAACAGCCCTACATAGTCATTCTCTATAGAGAGAGAGATCCAAAAGGAGACATTAATCACATTTTTTTTGGAGGGTACAAGACATTAATCACATTATAATGGAAAGGAAAGGTTTTAAGGATTAAGGGACACAAATGGCATTACATGTGATTGTTCAATCATCAAATTCAACATGGAAAAAGCTATATGTGCAATAGGAATCCTTTGGACGGCCAAGATCCATTATTACAGTGGGGACCCACTCCTAATGTGAATGTATGACCTACCAATCAGCTGGAGAAATCCTAATTAGGGGTGCAAGTTTGGCCTTGACGGCCTTGGCCCGCCCTGAGCCCGAACAGGGCCTCGGTTGAGATATTTGGCCTTGAGGGCGGGTCAGAATTGGAAATTTCTGGCCCTGAGTTAGGGTCGGGTCTGGCTAGGGTTGAGGCCTCGGGTTAAGCTTGGCCCGGCCCGGCCCGACCCGACCTTGATTTAAGTTATACTATAAAAAATATATTGATATAATATATACATTATAAACTTTAAACGATACCCGTATTTTTTTTATGTAATATATTATATATAAAGATAATAAGTGATCAAATATATTTTATTATAGTGTTATTTTATGTAAAACTGATAATGTTCTCCCCGACCAATTCCATCCCATGCATTTCTTTCTCCCTCCCCATGATCAGGGCCAATCAGGGTCAGCCTGGTCAAACCTTGAGGGCGGGTCAGGATTGGATTTTTTTAGCCCTGAGTCAAGGTCGAGTCGGGCTTGGACCCAGCTAAGGGGACTTAGGGTTGGGCTAGGGTTCTATAAAGCCCGAACCTGTTGCAATCCTAATCCTAATTGTTTGTGCTGCACACAGGAGCATTAAATGCTACTGTGCCCTATCAGCAATGACTGATTCAGTGTGACTAGCTAGAGTAGGATTAAATGGAAGACAAAGCATAAATGAGAATCTCTAATAAAGGCTCACTCAGTGGTGCTTTAAAAATCTTATCTTCTAGTGCTTGGAAATGCATCATTTTATTTCAATGCAGGGTTTTTTGTCATCAAAATGGTTGAAGTAAGAAGCATAGTTGGAAAATCAGGTTTTTTTGACTCTGACTTATCTTTTTCATAATTCGATGATTTGAGAGAATTTGATTTGGTTAGGGCAAACCTTTTTTTTTTCTATTATTTTATTAATATTTTTCTTCTTTTTCTTTTTTTTCTCTGAGTGAGAAGAGACTAAGACTATGGTTGTTCACTAGTGGGAAAAAACCAAAGTGGTTAATATCAAAGACAACAAACAAAAATTCAAGGATTTTCTTTAATTTTTTAGATTAAATTTATGATCTATGAATAATATATGACCCAATAATAATAATAAAAAAAAAACTAGACTTGATGAATCTCACATGACTCTAACAAATACAACAACTCAATGAACACTCGAGCTGACTCAGTCTTCATAACTACTCATTAGGTTTCAATTTTTTTTTTTCTATGGTGACTCGACTAAGGTGACTTGCTCGAGTTAAAACCTGATTTTTCAACTATGGTGAGAAGTTCTAACCTTCTTTTGATTGTCCCTTGTTTTATTCTCCAAAGTTATTAGACAAAAAGGCGAGTAGCTCTGAGCAAAATTCCACAACTATGAATGTTACAAAGATAGAAGGGGGTAGAAAAATAGAAGAAATTACAGCCCCCAAACATACAGGTGTCAATGGGTTCAGATCATAATTTATTAAGGTTGCAATGAGCCCAAAACAAAATTTAAATGATAATTATTAATCAATTTTAATTTTGCAAATGGAAACTAATCGTAATTAGTTTTACGTACCTAGAAACCTCATCTCCAACCTTTACCCCGGGAAGCACGATTTGTAATCTTGATATTGAGATCAAATCAATGTATCAAATCAAGGACACATTTTCCCCTGTTTTTTTTTTTTAATAAAAATAAAATATTTTATTACCATTTTACCCTTGTCTGTACAAGTGGATCTGATCAGTATCAGGATTGGTCTTGACCGATACCAACCTGAGACCAAGATTGTGAAACTTGCTAGGGAGAGAGGGAAGATGATAACAAGGAGGCTCGAATCCAAGACCTCCTAGTAGGGTTGCTTCTATGCTCCACGCATCTATCAACTGTGCTAAGCAGTTGTTCTTAAAGAAAAAAAAGAGGAGGGGGGGAACGTAGAGACCACACACATGCGACAGTCAATGAATGCACTCGTTGGTATCTCAAAGGATGAAATTTTCACGTTTCATGGGAGGTAGGACGATCATTTCACCCCTACTGTATCTGAGCATGGCCTACTCCAAAACATTTTCCCCCCAAAAAAACACCCCTATTACACATGCTTATGCAGATCAGGCGGGAATTGAAATAATCAAAGACTTTTTTTTGGATATCTCCATGTTTCCCTCTCATACAACCAGAGAAAGCGAAGGTTGTTTTGGATCTTTGTGAGCTTGGATTCGGGTTACGGTTTGGAAGGGCACCGATCACATTCTCGTGGGTGGGGGGACGGTAGGGTAGTAGGGTTTTTATGACCAGGCAAAGTTTGAGTTTTCCACCTTCCATGGAACCCGAGAGTGTGATAGAGTAACACAAATCTCTCCCAAAAGCTTGCAATTCTATCCAAGCATCAAAGGTAAAGCTAAAAAAAGCATGAGGTGATGGTTCTACTGTCGACAGGTATCTACCAACGTGCAATGAAGGATCACCCACGTCGACGATTGACTTGAGCTGACCTTTGTCGTTTTTGCTTGGTCTAGGTCTAGCTATGTGTCACGGTTAACCTTGGTTTTTGGGTTTGGACTAGGACTAGGTCTGATCTGTGGGGTATGAAAATGTTTGAGTACATAACAGTTTCTTATATGGAGACGGGTGGAGACAGATCTGACCCCTTCATGAGACGTGAGTTTCACAATTTAGAGACAAATCCCATATTTCCTTGCAAGGTTCAGATTTGTTTCCATCCGTCTCCATGTGGGGGGTTGATCTAAACTTGAAAATGTTTATATTTGTAATTCATTTAAAAAAGGGGTCCCATGATGCCTCCGAACACTTTACTCATCCTCGCGTAGTCCATTGCTCTGGTAACAAAATGAAGTGTTCGTTACAAATGGTGGAGAGATTGTTTTCTAATTCGAACCCACAGCCATTAGATCGCAATGGAACAAAATAGGTGCAGAGATTAGAAGGTGACATGGATTCCGATACTATTCGGACGATTCACTCAATTCGCATTGAAAATATTAAATCTATGCCACTAGCTGAAAAGGAAATTTAAAATTAGGACAAGTGGATAACCAAAAGAGTTTCAAAATTTAAAAGTAAAACTTAACTGAATGATCGGAAAAGCTGGACCGCACTGGGATGATGATCCATGCGGTCTAATCAGTGGAACCTTTTCAAAGTTAAAGAAAGATATGTTGTTGTTGTTGTAGTATTTCCTGGAATCATCCACTGGAATCCAACGGTTCATTCTCAACAACTAGTCTCCTCACTCGTTCCCGCGAAGAAAACGGTGTGCGCCAGCAGTGATGTCATCAAATCACGTGGTAATGATGTAATGCTGACGTGTTGCTGATCTAGAGAAAGAGAGAAAGAGAGAAAGAGAGAAAGAGAGAAAGAGAGAAAGATGGATGGATTTGATAGTTGATGCCTACACCGAAAGCTCTGGCTTAGTAGATGTCCCAAGCAATCTTGTCTATTTTTTTGATAATTCCCAGGCAATCTTGTCGCCCAAGAATTCCGTTAACTTTCATGCAAACTTCGGCTTGGATCGGATATTCGGATGGATCCGGGAACGACCCAACTTAGGGCCATCAGGCCATGGGTTTTAGCCGTTAGCCGTAGGAGCTAAAGATCCATGGTTTTTTAAATACATCTGAGCGGTAATTGTAAGTTGTAACATAGTTTAAAAATTAGACTACCCAGACCGGATGGTTGAACCTGGTTGAATTAGAGTCGCATCCCTTTTGGTTCATTCTAAAACTGGAATTAAATGGCCGAAAACCATTTGGTTTGGTTCAACTGTTCCCTCCTCCCACTGAATTTTTTTTTTTTTTTTATTGGTTGAAACTTGAAACCAAAATGAACCAGAACTGTGTCCCTTTTTTAAGATTTTGGCCAGTTTTTTTCCCCAGTTTTATCATTAGATGACATTGGTCGGTTTATAAAATTCAAAATGAAGCCTATAATTATCGGTTTGGTCCATGGTTTGAGGTATTGGTATCATATCTCTTGTCTCGGGTCAGTTTTGCAAGTGACCGATACCATATGAGTGATACAATACGAACAAGGGGTAGAATGGTCAAAAAACCCATTTTAAAAGGAGAGTCAAGGGCAGATTTGTCTGATACGATCGATTCGTGCTGATACCAATCTGATATTGTATCGGTTTCCAAGTTAACCGATACTGTGCACTAAAACCTTGGTTTGATTTCTCATCAATTGTTTTTACTGGTTTATTATTGGTCCATTCTCAATTATATATACATATAAATCAAAAATCAAAATCTATCAGTTTTTTTTTTCTTGGTTTCAATAAGATCGATTTTTATGGGTACCAAACTGACAGTTCTTAGAGACTCAAAACCAAAGTCGAACCAATATGGAATATGGAGTTTGGTTGGTTTTGTTTTAGTTTTTCAATTATCCAACAGGCTCGCGAGCTGATTTTTGACACCGGTACTCCAAAATTTTATAATAGAGGTTTTTTTTTTTTTATTGAATGATAAAGCTTTGGGATGCCTTCTTATACACCACAAATATCTACCAAGTGTAAGTTGGATGGAGCCAAAATTTATGGAGGCATCTTAGGATTATCTACTCCCATGTCAAATTTCAGTTTAAAGAAATCCGCCATGTAAAAAATTAACTTTAACATATGAAAAATAGTGTATGCATGGTTGTACCCTGGAAAGAAGGTTGGGGGGGGGGGGTTATATATGCATGTCAATACTTGGAAGGGTATTATTGAAACTTATTAGATCGTGAAATTTTTGACAAGTGACTAGTCCAAATCATCTCCTATCCATTGTTCAGAATTATCACATTCTCCTTCCACATGCCATAATATGAAGGATCTGGTCCTCTATGTCCTAATATGTAGATCAGGTAATAAACAAATTTCTTGGGTAGGCTTGTCCAATTTTCCTATTTAATTATAAAATTGCAGCTAAAATGGAATTGATCACATGTCAAAATAGAGCTTGAAAGATTGTTTGAAATTTGATTGAAAGAAAGCGGGAAACAAATAGATGATTGAAAATAACAGGAAAACTGCCAATACATGGGAAGGGTATATGATTGATTTGCTTTGGAATGTTTTCTACTTCGTACAACAAAGATCAAAGAGTTCATGATGAAACTCACATATTCAAGAGTTCAATCATAAGGTTATATCATGATGGATGGAGAGATCTTGAGGGACAAAAAACTTTGTTGTATATTGATAGGAAACTGCTTTCCTTTTTTATTTGAGGACCTTTGTTTTCTATGTGTACTTTCCCTTTTATTTATGAAAAATAATTTATTCAATACATTATTTTTTTTGTTAAAAATTAGGAAAAATTTCATTAAAATATAAAGTATTTGAGATTTAGTTGTGCATGATGTTTTATGTATTGATGTATTATTTTTGGGTTTTGTTTAGTACTCTATTGATTGCAATGTCGAAAGTGGAAACTAAACCAATTTTTGCATTTGTTTTCTTTATTATTCTGGGTATGCTTGGACACTAAATTTTGTGCATCCTTATTTATATTTTAATGAATTCTTTGTTAACGTTTAAAAGGGGAAAAAAAAGAAGATGGAAACATACAGTCAATAAATATTACGGGTTGATTTGACTGGTTCGACTCCACAGAAGAAATCTAAAGATTTATTTTTCCCTTATTTTCTTTGATATGTATAGTAGGTACATGCACCCATGCGTACACAATACACACAAAGAGACATGGAGAATGTTATAGAATACATGTCATTACAAAACCATGGCAATAGCAACCATGACCAAAATTGACATTTCCTCCCCTTATTTTCTTTTGGTCATCCCTAAAGTGGTGAAGTTAGAAATTACAATCTTCTTTCAATTGCCCTTTGTCAAATTTCCAAAAGCTATCTAAGTCAATGGTAAAAATGGATTTTTATCATTACATCACTATTAGAACTATCATTGTCTTGCATGGTTTTCGAATTGATATATGAAATGACAAGATTTAACTCTCATAATAAACAAGAATTTTCTCTTGATCTGATTTGTTGATATGTCAGCCTCAAGTATACCTAATTTGGTTTAGGTGGACCGATCTCACCCTTTATGAATTAGTTACCCGACGATGTGGGATTTAGGTCCTTACCTGGTGTATTTTCTAGTTTCTACATTACTTTAAGGGAAGGGAGAGTGATCTTTATCTCTGTCCCTTCTTACAAAATAAGAGGTATAGAAATTTTTTACATGAGGAGAGAGATAGATACATGGGAGTAGGACAGGCTCTCCGACAGAGTTATTTTTCCCTCAATTTAATTTAAATTCAATCATCTCATAAGTTCTGTATATTCCTTTTCTTTTTTTGTTTGGGGTGGGTCACACAAAGAAAGAGGGAGAGGGACACTTTTGGTGTGCGGTAAGCCAGCAAGTGGCACCAATGGTGATATGAGACAGAGCATCATACAGAAAGGGCAAGGGGGTCATTCCAAAGGGGGAAGAGAGAGATAGATATAGAGGGCACTAGCTTATGGTACACTAGTTGTGTGTCCAGCCTTTAACCATAAATAAATTATGAAAAAGAAATCGGGCTCGGAAGAACCCCAATATGTCCAAGTGAAGGTTAAGGTCTGTACATCTTTAGTTGTTCGTCATTGGGTAATTAAAAGAATTGAGTAAATAAAGATTAAAAATTTTTTAGAGTAAATTATATTATGGGAAAAGGAAGCATACATCGCCTTTGTACAAATTCCAATATACCTCTCTCACATAATAAATAGTGGGACCCACAATGACACTTTCTCTCCTATTCTGACTATGTGGGTTCAATATGAATGATAACTTTCTCCAAACCCTCATTGGTGTAGTGTGCAATTTCCTTCTTACACTGCCCTTGTGGGAAACTCCTCTGATTTTGTTTAGAATAAAATATGTTTCTTGAATTAAATTTTTTTAAAGGCAATGTGCCTTTTAGAGACATTATCAAAAGCTTTTTACTTGTCTTTCTCATTGGACCAAATAAACCAAATTCTATGAAGATCTTAATTATCAATTATTTATCTTTACTAAATCATTAATGGGGAATCTGTTGGAAAACACATTCCTCCATAAACTGATTTTGATGATAATAAACATAAAGATTAATACTAATATTTCAATCTTTAAGCAAGCTTCATAGTCAGACGTTGGAAGCATCAAGCATCTAGGAAAAACTTGATCAACGGAGCTCACAACAGAAGAGTTAAGGAAAAGAAGAAATTTGAAGATTGAGGAACATCTTCTAAAGGAAGCCAAGAATTAACAAGACAAAGACTCTCCAAGAAGATTCAAGTGCATTAGAACACATTTCGTCACATGTGCATATCACATTGCACACACATTGCATTCACATGTAAGAGACCTTAGGAGGAACTCATTCCCATGCCCTAGACTCAAGAAACATGGCCATTAAAGTGTTAGACAAAAACCTATGAAGTCCCAAGCAAGCTAGACCAAAAATCCCCTTGACAGACAATAAAAAACAGGACAACTGTCTGTTGGTCGACCTACAGAATATAAAAAACACAGACCTGTTTCCAGTAGCCTGTCGGTTGCAACCGACAGAATTATAGGTCGATCGACACTTGTAGGTCGATCCATAGGTTGATCATCGATCGACAGCCCCAAACTTGACCTTAACGGCTAGTTTTTTATGGTCGATCGACAACCTTTATAGGTCGATCGACAGTTTAAAAATATGACAGTTTTATATCCATTGGAAAACAAACAAACTCCAACTTTTGGTTTTATAAAACACATCCAAACAAGAAGCAAAATACATCTTTTGATAGAAAAAGTGCATAGTACATTTGTGAAAGTACAAAAGTGAAAATTTGTGATTGAGCTAAATTATTCAATTCAAGCTCTTCAAAGAGATCTTACCAAGCTCTTAACTCTCCACTCTCTCCAACTCATGCCATCAAGGAGAATCATCTAGGAGACTCAAGGTGCATCACTCTCATTCATATCTTTGAGTGATGAGCACCATCACTCAAAGGGTAAAAGTGTCACTACTCTTTGATAGGTATTTATACCAAACTTTTATTGTATTTACTTGTTTATGCTTTTGATTTGATAAAGCATTGTTGTATTAATCTAGACCGTACTTAGATTAGTACAAGGACCCTCTCATCCTTAATAGATTGAAAGGATACTCTTGTCCTGGAACTAAGATTGTAAGGATCTTCTTATCCTGTTAAAAAGAGTTGTAAATGTGTCATTTCCCCACCTATTGTATTGAAAGGGAAATACTAGTGGAATTCTCTCAAGGTTGAGAGGAGTGGATGTAGGCTAAGTTAACCGAACCACTATAAATCTTGTGTCTCATTTACTTTTGCTTTCTATATTTAATATAAGTGTGCAACCAATCGAAAAAGAGTCAAAATCCACTAGTGGTAATCTATTCACCCCCTTCTAGGTTACCCAACAGAATCTACTTCAATTTTATGACCTAAAAGGTATGATGGTCTTCCTAATTTTCAAATATGATAATGTTAGACGAAATTCATAATCAACCCATGATCAGAAAATGATATGAATAACATGTTCACAAAGTTTTAATGTCATAATATTATTATATCGTAAAATAAATTATAATAATTTAAAAATATTTCATCCAAAGTTGCAATCAAATTCCCTTACTTTTATATAGAACTAAAACTCGTATAAACCTAATTTGGACCAAACCAATTGACACTGATGCCTTCCCTAGAAACGCGCACTTTTGATCACTAGTTTAGACCTTGATTCAAATCCTAATCATGATAATTTGACTAATAAATAAGGTATAAACAAAGCTATAGAATGAAAAATTATAGGACTTAGACATTAAAACTAAAGTGGTCCTTCCATTTAATATTCTATCTTCATTAAAATTAACCTACAATTTGATCAAATTTTCTCAACAAATCCCACTAAGAGTTCCACTGGCTTGTAATTAAGTAAAATCATACTATATATTAATGCACAAAGTCCCTTGACCCCAAAGCAAAGTCTAGGCTATAGAGAGACTTAAGGAGGTCTTAAATCATAACCACTCAGTCAATTAAAAAAGAAGAGAGAAAAGGCAAAATGGAAGGAATGAAGATTTCTTTGAATTTTTAAATTACATACTCACTTATCTGGGCAAAGGTCCTTTGTGGGGTTCTTTCAGATTCTTTTCCCATCAAAAGATGGGAGGTTTCACACTCAAAACACATATTTAGTAGACACTTGGCATTTAATTAATCACTTTCCCCTTTCCATGGACAAGTCACCCTTGGTAGATAACCTGACCCCTTCCCCTCCTTCCTTCTCAAAGTTAACCATGTGTTGCCACGTGTAGCAAATGTTCTATATTTCATATAATTGGTTTCTTGTTCTAAGAATTGCCAACCCCCTTCATCAATTTTTTGTCTCTTGTGTTATTGCTCAATAGGAAAGCCAAATGGACCTAATTATTGCTGTACACTTGGTATGTAAATGTGGACCCCATTAAGTGGGGCCAACCCTTGGATGAACCAAATAATTTGGAGGCAAACGTTTGGTTCAATGGTCCAAATGGTAATGGAAAAGAGATTCTCTCTTCACCCATCCACTGAGTGGGAAGAATTCCTTAACTACTGGTAATTAATGTGGCCATAAGATGATACTCTTGTCTCATCAACACTCTTCCCTAGATCCGATTCCTCTTAGGGAGCTCAGCGGTCAGGGAGTTAGATGACCCAACGGCTGGATGCTCCCTGGAGAGGAGCTCAATCCCTCTTCCCTTTGGTCACCTAACAGGCCGATAGCTATGAGCAAGGGATTCTCTCTTCACCCATGGGTGAAGAAGGGAAACATGCACCTCGGTCTTATTTTGGATTGATCAAAGTTTTCTTTTACCTTTCACCTACGGTAATCATTGTTTAGGTTAGAATTTCACTAGTGAGATGATTGTAGTTTGCCCTTCTAACTCAACCATGTTGACAAAGAAAATATGGGTTTGTGACAAAAGACTCGCAAAAGGTTGTGACATCTATATTTACCTTAGAAACATATTAGATTTAGATGTAATATAGAACCTGTCAATTAAATGTCACTAAAGTCACCTCAAGATCATATCAAACTTAGACATATTAACATATCTTAATTTGTAACATTTCTTGACATGCCCTAAATCATCTGGACTAAGGAAACACTCCGATCATGCCAGCTCACCATTTGCGATGTCTGTTTGATTGACTCGTGTTTTTGGGTGCATTTGTTTTATATAATTGACAGTTCAACCACACATCATAGATAACGTACGCCATCGATCTTAGTCCTTGGTAAATTTCTTTTTTTTTCTTAAATAGGTCTTCCTTCATAATATTCCATAGAGCTACCTGACAGTAGTAGGCTTTAATTAGCTTTATGAAAGTGATTTAAGAGAAGTCAAAGGAGATAGGTAATCAACTATCATGGTTGAATCCATTAAATTTTTGTGGTCCATGAGATGAATAAGATAGGTCTTTGTGGCTAATTCATCACCAAAATTTTGGCCAACTTAGCCCAAGCTGAACGTTTGTTTAACTTATTTGTGTTCTTATTCTTTTGTCATCTTTCTTGGATCCACTCCAACAAAATTTAACAATGAGAAATGATGGAAATCTGCGTTGAGAGAGAATGTGAAGTGGTTAGGACTTTTTGAAATTTTTGTTTGAATAAGCAATTAATTTTTTTAATGATTTAGGATTTAAAAACTAAAGGGTAAGAGAATGCTGCCTGGTGGTGTGGTCCCTATGCCAGTGTAGGGGCGAATGAGAGCATGTGCAAGGCATCAATATGGATAAGATTTTTTATTTCACAGAGACGAGGCAAAAATTTCACGGGCTCTTGTGTCTGGGCACGGTAGCCACGCGACCAGACAACTTTCCTTTCCCAAAACTAGAATATCTATTTTGTGGATAGTACGTTCTTCACTTTTATATTTTCTCTAAGGCTAGACACTGATAGAATAAAGATTTCTTATTGACACTCATTAAGGTGTCAAATAATTTGTAATTTTCTATCAATTTTTTTTTATTTTACTTTTTTACCCTTCTAGTGTAATACACTTTTTATTTCAATAAGGGTAAATCTTATCATTTAAACGTACACAACAACGGTTTTTAATAATGGCATAATGATATACCATTTTTAAATTATTTTTGAAAACTCTTTTCTATTCTTAACTTAAAAATCTTTTGGGCTATGTTTAGAATCCATGAAAAGAAAAAACATGATGACACAATGATTGGTTTGTTTCTATCTCTCTCCTCAAATTCAAAATCTTTTGAATTTTTTCTTTCCTTTTCGTTTCTTGGTTTCCAAACATAGCCTTGGGAATAATGACAAAGGGCAATAAAAAAAAAATGTCTAAGTTCTAACTATACCTATATATAGAAGTGTAATTTAGACAATCCCGATAGATAAGGCTAGACTTTTACATCATTTTATTGACATTTGAGGATTATAATGTGGCAATTGATCGTTTAGGCAGTCCACACTTGAGCTCAATGGGGGGAAAAATTAAATGAAAATTCATCTTATGAAGAAAAATAGGTAATATTATGTTCAAGGGTGGCATTTGAATCTCAGATGTGCCCTCATTCTTGTTGGGATTACTACTTTCATCAAACTCATCGAATATCCTACTACTACGTCCAAGGAAGTCCCTAATCCTACGGACGATTAACACTTAGAACTCGCTAAATGGTAGGTCATGTGTTGATCCGTGTGATGGATGATCCTCCATCTAAATCATTGGTAAAATAGTAGCCCTAAAACTCAGCAAGAGAATTATTTTGAACCTAATAAAAAGAAAGGGTCCTTCTAGGTGTCACTATGCCTAACGAAGTATAATGCTTCAGTATTTGTTATTTGGCAGTACATGAGTTAGTCCATGTGATTGAGGACTAGGCAAACATCTCATTAGTACAATTTCAATTTAAAATGAGCAGATGATGTAACTAAAAGGGTTGTAGTTTTCTATCCGGGAGCTCCCATATGTATATCTCTCTCCTCCTCAAAATAAGGGGGCATAGGTGTCTTTTCAATTGGGGAGGAGAGAGATAGACTCATGGGAGTGCTGGTGTACGTCACACCCCAAACAAATTTCTTTTTTCCAAATATAACAAAAGATGCTAATTTGTATTTTATATTCATCTCCATTTGATAATATTTTGATAATTTTACTAAAACTTTGAATCAGAGTTGAACAATTTTCCTTGTTTACTTTGGATTAAAATTTGGCCATTGGGATGTATGTGGTGTCCTCTATTACATGGACTAACCCATGTACTGCTATGTGACAAATATTGTTTTGTTATACTTCACTAGGCATAGTGACGAGGAAGAATATCCAAAAATAAAACACAAGTATTATAAAATTCATGTATAGCCTAGCCATCCTCCTCTTTCTTTCGCATCGAATGGTATTTTATAAAAGCAAGGCAGGCTGGAAATTTTTCCTTATTCAAGCATTCTCTAGCCAACCCACAGCTCTATTTACCTCATCAAAACGGGTGTTCAAGGTAAACCAAAGTTATATTGGGCTTTGATTTCTTTCATGGCCCAAAAATGGGGTCCTTTTTTATGGCCTTAGGGAAGGGATTTGCTGTCAGGCTACACGAGCCATGCATCAACGCGGGGCCAATGAGATTGTGCGCACAGGCATCCGTTTGTGCAAGGGTTGGCCCAACATGAGAAGTCTACGATCCATATTATTCAATGATCCATTTAGTTGACCCCATTTAATTAGGATAAGGCTGAATTATTGTTATTGTTTTTATTTTTTATTTTTAGATACTATACACAATCATGATTACAAAACTTCCTTTTTCTTTTCAAAAGTAATTTTCACTTTCTTTTACTTGCATCCAAACAGAGTTTACGTGTAAGTGATTGAGGTATTCGTACACTGGAGATTCTTCCATCAAACTCGATCAAATAAAGGATGTAACGGCTTTTATGTCATTTCGGATTGACATTTACAGCAATCTGACCGCATTTAATGCAGGTCATGCACATGCACCGCCGTGCACATAAACTTTTACTTTTTGATTATGTTAGCTTTAGAAACATGTTCCATATCCCAACGGAACTGGAGAAAACCCTAATCACAAAATTGAAAAGGTAGCATATTATTCTTCAAAGTTGATGATTGAGATCAAATGAATGGGAATCACCACAAAGAAAGAAAAAAGAAACACATCGAGAGGGTTCATGGGGGTGGAGAAGTTATTCTACTGTGTTGATCTTTATGATCTAGTTTTGTATGTAGACATAAGGATAATGTTAAGGAAAATTAATTCTTTTTCTCACATAATAAGGTTACAAAAATTCCTATTAGCATATTCATAAAAGGGGAAATTTTGGAATAAAGTAAAGAGAATTATTTTTCTTTCCAGGAGGTCACTTGTACAAGGAATAAAGTAATAATCGAATGAATAAGTTCTTTTTTTTTTTTTTGGTAAATGTGAATCTTATTGCAAGGGGGGCAAGATGAGCACTAGACATACATCCTGATTACAAAGGTCAAGAAGCTAGGGAAAGGATACAGACCACATTGTCTGTCTGGCCACAGTCATGGTTTTCCGAGCTAGAGAGTGCGCCACATGATTTGCATCTTTAGAAATACAAGAGAAATTACAACTACTGAAACGAGGGATCAGAAGCCGTATGTCATACAAAGTACTAAAAATAGAGATCGGGAGTTGTTGAATCAGATAATGCTGGTCTGATTTCCTTCATCATGCAAGAATGGATGATTTTTTACAACCATATAAAACTTTATCGTACCTAGGTCCAGTATTTATTTATTTATTTTTGGGAGGGGGGAACCCTAATTGACTGCATGGTTTCTACTCTCAGACACAACCCAGTGCAAAATGGTTGTTGTGCTCCTCATGTAATGCTAAAATCCTGTCCCTGTTGATGCTTCTACGTCGTTGTGATTGGCTCCGTGCTGGCTTTGAGACCACATTGCCAATCAAAGATCCCTCTCTATCTCTCTTTTATTTAATTTTTTTTTGGAGGGGAGAGCAATGGTCCAGTAAATTGGTTATGGGACAAAGAACATGTAGATTAGTTTGTTGGTCCACTAACATACAATTAGTGTCTCATCATAAAAGAGGATTGAGACACACCATAGGGTGGCTCCCCACCTAAAATATTTTTTAAAGGAAAAAATTGAAACAAAAAAAATCATCTTAAGGATAGAGAATCTAATCATCAATTTTGACTGCACTCATTTGATTATGCAAGATTTCATCAAAATGATTAAGTCTATTGGACAGTTAAAATTTTACATAATCATGCTTGTTTTGTTTTATCAATCTTTAGGCAACAAACCCAAGGTTAATAGGCCCCAATAAGGGTTTTAAAGCTCTGCTTGTGGAGAGAGAAAGAGCAAAAGTTTTGGATTTTGGAAAAGAGAAATATGGAAAGCAAGAGAAATTGGAAACAATGGCTTAAAGAGTAAGCGTTTGGACAAAGAAAAGAATAAACCAAAGTAGTATTTTGTTGGAAAAGATGATTCCATACCTTATCTTTTGGTTAAAGGTTTATAAATAATCACAAAAAAGAGGAGACATGAAAGTAAATTCTAGGATATGCAAACAATACAAATAAGTGAAAGAAGATTCTTTTGTACAACTCTTTATGTAAGTTATCTATTTTAGGAGACAAACCCTAATTTTCTTTTGAAAAGGAAACGTAGCTCATTGGGCAACTAATGATAAATAATCTTGGGATTGTAAAGAAATATCTCTAGAAAGCTTTTAAGGACCTTAGATGCATTCACGAGTAGTTGCACGTGTTGATATATTCTATATATTTGAAGGTAGAGTGTTCTTTGAAAGGTAGTGTAGCTCTTGCACCAGCACAGGGCCAATGGGAGCATGCACAAAAACATCAATAAGAATAGGATTTTCTCACCTTTCATGGAGGATAGGATCATTTTGCACCTCTTTGTGTCTGGGCATAGGGGCCACACTACCTTTTAGGGTTCTTTTTTTCATATTTGATTTACAAGTTAACATCATCCTCTAGCACTCGTCCAATTTAGTTTTACAAATTATTGTGTAGATCTTTCTTCCACTTATTATATTATTCTTTTGGGAAAAAGAACTTTGGCAGGGGACGTGGCCTACGTCAACATTCTCATGTTTCAATCTCTATCCTTTCCCTGTGACAAGACACCTCTACTCTTTTTATGGAGGAGAGAGATGAACATAGGGAGTGCTGGCTAGAGTAAAGCACCGCACTCCTAGACAGAGAACCACTTATGCTACCCTTAATTGAAAGGTAACATGAGAAAGATGACTTAATCGCAACCATATATTTTTTTGTTGTGTTGGATTACATTGAAACGTCTTTAGGTTCAATCCAACCTGACTTATGAGAGAAAAGATTTAGCTAACTGCGTTGATCCATCCTCCAACTATGAGTTTCTAACTCGTGATAGTTTTCTACTATATTGTTTTATTTAATGGAAAAATATAGATATGATTATGCCTAGTGAAGTATGACGATTTACTTTAAATTCATTTCTATTTGATAGAAATTTTGACCATTTTACTAAAATTTTATACAAGATTTTAGCCACTCGTTATTTATTTTGGGTTAAATTTGACCATTGAAATGTAAGTGAGGTCCTTTATCACCAACTTGGCTCTTCTCCAGTCGTGGCAGGAGTTGGAGGGTCCAACCCAGCAAAACAAAGGGGAGGGGGTTTGGTCATTTCAAAGACCCAAGTGGGCCCCCCTATGAAATGACCATACCCCCTATTTTTGCTAGGCTGGACCCTCCAGCTCCCACCACAGCTGGTGGAGAACCAGATCACTCTATCACGGATTTGACTCTGTTCCAACCGTGGCGGGAGTTGGAAGGTCCAACCCAATAAAAACACCCAAAATAAGGGAGGATTTGGTCATTTCACAGGGGGACCCACTTAGATCCCACATGTGAATTGATCAAAATCACCCTTGTTTTGGACGCTCTAGGGTCTGCCATGATTGGAGGAAAGCCAAATTTCTCTGTCACATGCATTAATTTACATACAATCTACCAAGTAATCAATAGATGCTGTGGTGTAGTGGTTATCACGTCAGTCTTACACACTGAAGGTCTCCAGTTCGATCCTGGGCAGCATCAAATTAAATCCTTTTTTTTATAAGCATTATAGTTTTCACTAGCTGAAATCATGCTTCTTTTCAGATCCCCATCGCCCAGGAAGTGCCCAGTGGACATCCAATGGCCAGGTTGATTGGGGCCCATATCGGAATATGTGCCAGCGTGTATACTCCTTTCTTTCTTCTATTTCTATCTGATTTTTTCTAGAACCCTAGCTCTAAATTCCCTATTTTCCCCGCCTTTTTTCTTCTCTTTTTGGATTCTTCTCGATCAATTTATTTTTCATTTTTGTAAGGGCTGTTTACAGCCTCTCTTTTTTTTCTATTGGCAAAAACCAACACATTTCGTTGACGAAATAACCAATGTTTCATCGGCATAATTTAGCATATTTCTCAAACGATATAAAAAAAATTTCACCAGCGCAATTTAGCACATTTCGCTGGTGCATTCTAGCATTTTTTACACAATCGGAATTTCGCAAAACCCTAATTTGCATAATATGGTGGCAGAAAACCCTAATTTGCATAATATGGTGGCGGAATGATGTCGTCTTTGCACCAAAGCCTAGACACGGTATTTAAATGACAAAATAAACCTATCCTATAAGTTTTAGCCAATTCCAAAAAGATTGAATTTTCCGAATTAATCCAGGGGCACAACTGTCATTTTCCACCATTCAATCTTTGAGAGCTATGTCATAAGGGTCCTCTAGGGTGACAAAAATCAGTGTCTTGACATACTAGATCTTTATCTCTATTTCATGAAACAATGGCAACCACATCTTCTATAACCATATCGAGATTGATTTGGCGCCATCTCTTGCATTTCAGAGTAACACAAGCACTGGGGTTCAAGTGCCTAATCCTTCAAGGCAAGATTGAGGACAGCATCAATAAGCTATCAGGAGAACTGAAGAAGCAAGGGAGAGAGAATTGGGAACTGACAGGTGCTAGCATGGGGAGGTGTGGGAGATTCCATTCCGCCCTAGCAGCACAGAGAACAATAGCATTTTTCTCCCCCTTGCATTTCAATTATCCGGCCTTCCAGTCATACAATGGCTGCAACCAATGTTTTTCCTCAAAAGAAGCTTCCTTCTATATACCTGGACAGTCCTGTATATATAGGAAAGGTTGAAGCCCGATTACTAAGGTACATATGATCCCAGTCAGGCATGTTTTATTGACCATACCAATCCATCCTTCAGCTATGGATGTCCATCGAATGGCCTGGAAGCAATTTCAGAAAATTTTTCTGTTGATGAAAGGAGGAAGGGGTGTTTGCTTAGTAAATCTTGGCAGTGTCACTCATCATCCTGCTGGTAAAAGATGTTCTTTTATAAACTGGCCATCAGCTTGAACCTTTCTACAATCTAGAGCAGATTTACAGTAGCATTACAGAACAATTTATAGGCTACACCTATGATGTTGAATTGGAGACAGGGAACCAAAAACTTGTACAATTGAAATCGCATGCTCTTTCAACGTTGTAGTCAGTGAAGGAATGAATAGAGCATTTCAAACTGTTCATAAATGTTTAGCTCTCCAATCTACTGCAAAATTTTCATCATCATCTTCATCACTCGATGATTCTTCCTTGCTCTGTTCCTCAGTAGCTTTGAGAGGGACTTTTTTTCCAGAAGAACTAGCAGCTTTACGCTCTATTTGTTTGTTCTTTAACATTTCCACTCTCTGCCGACAAGCTCTGCAGGACCAGAAAAGAATGGTTAAGAAAATGTGTAACAGACTAACAGACCAAAAAAAGTGCATATATATTATGATTTCTTTTAAAGAATCCAATAACTCACTGTTGCTCTAATGACTCAGCCCCCTCTATCATTTCAGCTGCATCAAACTGTCGATACACATTGCATTTGCCAGCATGTGTTAGCATAGTTCAAAGTTTTCAAACAACAAATAAGCTTCTTTGCGACAATTGAAACACTGACCTCCTCCTCTTCTAACCGCTCATCCACTTCCTTTAAGTCCCCTTGGATCAATTTTTCAAACTCTCTGTACTCATCCCTGAGCATATTTTAATATTTACAAATGCACATGTAGTTTAGAATACAAATTTAAGGAAACCAAGCAATAGAAAATCTAAATCTGGAACATATCAGCTTATTTTTGCCCCACATGGCTGACTCTTAGGTTGCCAATTCTACATTTAATCAAGTATTATAATAATCACACAAAAACAGAGTGATGCGATGGCTTAGAATACATCATATTAAAATGGAACAAATGCAATTCGATAGTTGAACTTTTTATGGTTCTCAGATCCAAATAGGAATCCAGTTTCTTTAGATATAATGCTTCCACTGATATGGGATTATTATTCTTCTAAAGAAAAATGCTAAAGAGACTGCAGTAAGACACCATATTTCAGTACAAGGAAGGATTCAATTAAAGCAGTGTCATTGTTACCCCATCATGGAGACATTCAATTAAAGAAATTCATGTATCTACCACATGAAAAGCACTTGCTTAGAACACAACGATGGATTCAATTGAAGCAGTATAATTGTTACCACCAACATGGAGATAAATGACCAAGATAACCACAAAATGGTTAACACTAACAGACTCGTTTATCTGTAACATGTAAAATATCACTTCTTGTGTGCGATTCCCATGATCCAGAAAATGAAGAAATGCAAAAACACGTAAGGCTTTGATAAAAGTTGGCTTGATCAACCTCTCTGAAAATGGTTGGAAATTGAAGATACAAACTATATTGCTGGATTCATTTCGGTGCAACTGGAAGGAGAGGTGCAAGGCTTATTTGGGACCAACATGCTGATAAGATGGAACTCATTAAAAAAATCAAGTATAAGGTACATATTGGAGCATTAGCAGATGACAAGTTCAAAGGCACTTCAGCTGAATAGCTACTTGGAGATCCGGATCCATTGATTTTTTATAATGGGAAAATAAAGAATATGATTGTTCACAAGCAACATCCTCTTGAAGACTGATAGGATTGTGCATGACCATCTATTTATGGGATTGGGATCCTTTTTATTTTTATGAGGAAAACAATTAACACGGGGATCATTCAGTAGCAACCTCTACTTGAGCAAATGTCTAAATTGATTATAGATTGATTCGTTAGGGAATCCTGATGCTTCAGGACAGCAGGAGAGTAATAGGCATTTTGAGGAAAGAATCATGGGGATTTTTCTGGATAATTGGTGAACAAGACTCCACAAGGGTAGAACTTATAGAACTCTGAAAAGGGAAGAAGAAATGCTGATGTTAGAAGAGGTGGTCACATCCGGTAATAGAGAATGACTAGGCAGACGTTACAGGATGGACAAGGAATACAATGAAGGAGGGCCCATAGAGAAGTTGAGTTCCCAAATGCATACTGACTTCCAGTTGCTGAGGAGTAGGCAAGAAAAGGGCTGCTTAGACCTTGACTTAGTTATCTGGATAGTATCCCTTTGTGAGATGTAACATGTTACATATATTAGTTGAATGTGATTGTTTTAAGGTAGCTTCTCTTACTATGGTCCCTCAAGGGAAGGCTGTACTCTTATTTACCAGAGTATGTACTTTCTTTCCCCCACCCCACCCCCTCACTATAGTTATAATTTAATCCCAAAAGTAAAAAAATATACAAGGGGAAAATGCCAATAACTTGTGGGAGGTAAACAATAAAATTTATCTTTCGAAGTTGAGATATGACAATAAAGACTATAAACTATCCATCCAATAGTCAAAAAGGCCAAATCAGCCATCCACGTGGCAGAAGAACACATATCATGTTATCTGAGGTACATTCATAGGCCGTCAAGAGATCTTTTTTTCAATGGACAAAAAACTGTTTGGCCCATTGTGTAAATACCAAGGTTTAAAGTATCGGTATCGGGTATGGTATCGGTCGGGTGATTTTAAGAGACGTAACACTACAAATATGCATGGAAATGGCCAAGATACACATGGAAATACACTTTTGGAACAACAAAACAATATAAATAAGCAATATATAATAAGTGGCATGCATAAACACTAAAATGGATAATAATGTATAACCAAGGTTTCTTACATGTTGTAATAGTCTACAGCCATGAAGAGTATAGGATGATGCAAAGGATGATGTTGTAGCACTCCTTGATTCGTTTTTTAGTCCAAAAAGTGTGAAAAACCAAGATTAAATTCAAAATTTTAGACTCTTGGTTGAGAGCTTTCCTTCATTTTTCCATTAGAGTAGGAGTTGTATCGAGTCTATGAGTAAAAAGGGCTCTTTTATGGAATTTATCAATTGTATCGGTATGTATGGGTATGTATCGCCACGGCCGATACGTATTGATACATATCGATATGTATTAAACCACCCAAAGAACCCTTTACCAGACGTATCGATATGTATCGATCGTATCTTATCGTATCGGCCGTTACACTTCGATACAATCCGAGACAGTCCATTTTGTAGAGAGAGAGAGAGAGATCGGTATGTATCGTATCGGTACCGACCGATACCGATACATACCAATACTTTAAACCATGGTACATACTATACCTACTAATCAAATAATATCTATCATACATGAGAACTTACTTTATATCAGGCTTGACAGGCTCAATGCCACGTGCACGTAAATCGGCGTCCTTGTCATCAAAGAAACCTTCAGGAAGAGCTCCCGTGTTTTGCTTGACTTCTGAAACTTTGGCCTTTCCAGACCAGGGACCAAGCTGGTTGGAAGGCTTAATTTCATTTCTCTCTTTTGACTCTACTACATGATCAGTGGGTAATCCCTTGCTTTCTGAGTTGTATGGTTCCAAAGAATGAGTTTGAACAGAATCTTCTGCCTTTCCATATTCATATAGAGATGAATCAGAGTCAACCAACTTGGTGGAAGATTGAGGACCAGTAGAACCATTATTGCCTCCGCTACCTGCTACTGGATAGAAAAGAATCAGCAACTTATTGGCCCCATATCCTTCCCAAAGAAAAAAAAAATAGAATTCTGATTCATCAAAACATCAAACACACACACACACATGCGCACTCACTCACACAATCTGCATAAGATGAACAACAAGGATCCATCAAAAAATAAAACAAAGTAAATTTAAACAATGATGTAAACCAAGACTGTCAAAATGAAACCTCATTCAACAGAGGCAATTAGCTTGGACAATCTTCTGGATGCTTCTATGTAACATGTTGTCCAGAAGATAGAAGGTAGAGAATTGCCATACTGCTACTTTTAGCAAGTTTCTTTGTAAAAACAACTTTTCTTAATGGTTGAAAATTATTTACTGCTTGCAGTCAGTGACATAAGAAGTTTTGATCTTCTCCTTCACTTACGTTGCAACCGAGCAATAAGTGGAGGTTGGAAAACGCAGTTTCCAATGGGAGGGAACCAAAATGGATAAAAAGTTCTTGATGAAGTAAAGCCTATGAAACCAAGTTTTCTAGACTGGTCTACAAGGTAAAAAAATGGTTGTACACAATGGGAGGAAGAAATTAGGTAATGCAGTTATAGTGCAACATTAGGGCCTGTTTTGATAGAACTTGGTTATGGGCTTTTGTTTTAAATGTTTTTATTGGTTATAGACTCAATTATAAGGTCCAAATTTCAGGTCCACAAGGTGTACACGATTTTAGTCTTTTAGTTTAATATCCAGTATGTGGGGCCCTCTTAATCTGGAGGCCAAAGTAGTTTTAGTCTAGTAGCTGCTCTAGAATAGTCTCATTAATGCTAATATAGTATTCTAGTTAGTGTTTGAGTCCATTAGTCTCTTTACTAATTGTTTAATTCTGTTAGATTATATGTAGGTGTTTAAGGTGTTTGAAGTTCACTCAAACACTACTTTTTGCCTTTCTTATATACGGATGCAACCCCCTATCAGATTACTAATGCAAGACTCAACCTCGAACCAGGGAAACCAGCGGCAGATTGATTGCAGCAGGATCAATACAATAAAAGAACAAAATTAAATAACTAAAACTCTTTTATTGCTAATTTCTGTTTACATATGAAGTAGAGCATAAAGGATAAGAAAAAGAAGAAGAAAGGGATATAGAAGGGGAGAATAGGATCAGCTATCTCAGGATTCTCCGCCCATCATCCGCTCACCCAAGGCTTCTCACCCACGGTATCTCACTATTGCTGCATCTCACAGCTTCATCAATAGCTCTTTTCTCTTCAATCTCTGTCCTCTTCTGCTCAGCCACATACATGATACATGTATTTATAATAAAGCATGGTTACAAAATAGTAACTCCCTTTTGGCTATTGGGAGGATTACAAAATAGAAACCAAACGAAAATAAAAACTAAATCTAACTTAAAGGAAACAAAGGACTGAAATAAAAACTTCTAAATAAAAGCTAAGCATACTTTCTAAATCTGAAATTAGAAACTATCTAATCTCCTATTACAACCATTTTTTACTGGAAACTAAAAATATAAACAAGGTGTACTAACATAGTTAAACAAAAGTAGGAACAAAGCTGTCCATATGTGCCCCCAAATCACTGTTCACATGAACAGTAATTCGAATACTGTTCACGTGAACAGTAACTTTTTATTTTTTATTTTTAATTTCTGTCTTGGTCCCTTCTCTTCCTTCATGCTTCTATCTGGAGTGGGGCTCCCTTATTTGATGCTCCATTGAACCAATAAAAACCTGCCACATCATCAGACCAGGCTGTCTCTCACAGCAGTTGAATCCCACAACTACACTGGGCTGGTTTTGGGGCCTTGTTCCTGCGGTTACACATGGACCTGTGATATTACACAGTTGAATGAGAGTTCATTTTTGAAAAAGTGTGTGTGTGTGTGCTGTGAGCTCTTCTCCCCTACCCCTCTTCTCTCTTCTCTTTTTCTGTTCATTGTTCTGTTCACAGGTACTCTTTACTGTCCCTATAGAGCCAGTATCTCTTCTCTTCAATTTCTTTATCAAGAAAAGTAAGCTCTGCACCCCCACTAGTGTGCCAGTAAAATCTCCTTAAACTTGAGCCTGTGCAGCAGCCAATCAATTTGTTGACTCATAATCTGGGATTACTGATTAGGATTGACTGGCTGCATCATTAGGGCCTGGAGCTCCATCATTCAAGGGCAATTAGAAAATCAGAATAAGTATTTCTTACAGCAAGGAATAAAAATTAAATCGAACTTGTAACAATCAAAAGCTGTCTCAAATAACACACACACACAGAAACAGAGGTGTATTTATGTATTAAAACGGTGGGTTGGTATCCCTCTCCTCTCTAGCAATTCAATATTTGGTTATTGAGTTGTGGACCTGTGGTTACCTAAACCAGGTCGAATGCGAATGTACTCCCCAAATGCGAATGTACTCTTTAATACTCTTGTCGAGTTAGCAACATCACTATCATGGTATCGTTTAAACTCCTTATATAATATAGCAACATCTTGGCACTAAAATGGCTTTGCTATCACCTAGGCCCATCTTTCCACCATGACAACTAGGGATAGTCCAGGTTAGTTTTAAGTTATTAGAGGCATATTAAAGAGTTCAGTAGGTTAGGGTCATTAGTAATCTAATATTTAATATCTGAATTTGAATAATTGATGGAAGGAGAGTGGAGGGGAGGAAAGGCTGTCAATGATAATAGACGAGCGAAGATGAAAAAGAAAACAGGAAAGAGGAAGATATCAAAGATAAGTACTGCAAATACAGATCCAAATAAGGAAACCACAAATAACTAGCTGAACTAGGATTACTACACAGAGAAATAAAGAAGCTTAAGCCTCTAGGGAGAAAATTAATAACTTGAAGCAGAGAAATCAGATGGGGCTGATTTTCTGGTCGAGTGGTCTTCTCTATCAGCAGAATAAGTCTGCAAAATATCTCTAAAAGCAGAGCAGCAGAATTCCACAGACAACACCTGGTACCACTAGTATGCAAGCAGTTCAAACTCAGAAAAACAAATCAGAGAACAGACTACCAGGAAGTCAGGAACTAGTATGCAGAACTAGATGCAAATCGAAGCAGTACTCAGGATTGATGCTAAAAAATATGTGGGGGGGTTTTGGGCCCAACGCTAGAGAAGAGGCCAATGCAGTTGTACGAGTTAATCTACAGTTTGGGCTGCTTCACTATTAGGTGCCTTGCCTAGTCAGCCCGTTAGTGCATTGTGACATTCTCTTAGGGCAACCATAGCAATGTAAGGCTGGAATTCTACGATGGTGCATGGAATACGATCAAGGTGGAACAAGGAGGGGGAACGTTTCTAATGTTGCCTCACATGTTGATGGATATGCCTCGGCAATGAAAGTTCCCTCCTCCTCCAACTCTGCACCAACCTAATTTTCCTACTCATGGAATTGCAATTCAACTCTCTTCTCCAAGATATGCGCTGCCTCAGCATCGAGATCACAATAAGGGCATTATGGGTTTGTGACCTAACTCGACAGAGTCAAGTTCTTTTAAGAGCGGGAGAGCTGCTGCAGTTGCAAGGCTGAACCGACCTCAATAGGGGTAGTTAGGAAATTTTTATGGTAAATTTTGTAATTTTAATTCATTTTTATTATGCTTGTGAGCAAGAGTCATAGGGAGATAGAGAGTCCAATTAGCTTTGAATTAATTAATTCTATTTTCAGTTTCAGAGTTTGTTTATGAGTTTTTTTTTTTTTTTTTCCTCTTTATTTTATAAGAATTTAACCAACGATGGGAGAGGATTGGATTGAATAGAAATTTCTGAGTTTTCAGAAGCTGATGCGCGGATGCTTGCTGCCAATGGATGCCTTCCTCCTCCATCGATTTAGTTCTGAATCCCTCTTCTAGGCTTGTTCTTCCCAACATCTCTGTTCTCTATTTCCTTTTACTGTTATTCTTCATTTCATTTTACTACTGTACTTGTTCTGTCCTATTATTTCCCTTGCTATTGGTGATACTACTGGGTTGTGGAAATTTGTTAGAACTTCAAAATCAAAACTCAGGCTCGACTTGACGTCTTACCACCAGACCCACTTGCAGAAATAATATTATGTTATTACTTGATCTCTTTGATCTGTAATTGGAAAATGACCCCTCATCTTTCTGTCATTCACAGTCCCCATGATCTTTTTTTTTCCATCTTTCTGCTTCTCAATCTAATTGATAAGAAAGAATAATGATGGCCTCAACCAAACCCCCTAAAGAGAGAAAAAGGAAAAGAGATTAATTAAATAAGTGGAAATATTTTAAAAGACCCTGTGGATGGTTCTTAGTAATACATAAACCTGATTACGAGAACTAGGTACTGGTTTTGAAGGCAATTTATCTTTTTCTAGGAGAATGCAGTCTGCTAATATGTTGACTTGAGAAGGGGTTAATAGAAGGTCGATGCACGTGGACCTGTATCCAATAGCACAATTCCTTGCTTGGATTCCTGAGTCTTCAGCCTATTTCTTTTGTAGTTGCTGTACACTATGTCAGTATGTCCTGTACTACTTGATTCTTTGACCAATAAATCTTTTAAAAAAATAATATGGATTTATGTATCATCTTTAAGTCTTGGGTTAGAGGTCAGGCCCTGGTTGAATGGTAAGGTGACTCCATTATGACCAAGTGGTCACGGGTTCAAGTCTGGAAACAGCCTCTCTGTGAAAGCAGGGGTAAGGCTGCGTACATTATGACCCTCCCCAGACCTCGCAGTGGCAGGAGCCTCATGCACTGGGTACGCCCTTTAAGTCTTGGGTTATTTCTAATTACTCTATTGAAGGGCATTAGGTTATGTGGGAAAAAAATTTAAGTCAAGTAGTTTAGGAAAACTGGACATAATATGGTAGTTTTGAGTAATTAAGTCAAAAGTCTTCCCCAGTGTCCAAGTTGTTTTGGATAAACTTTCCAAGCTTATTTAAGTCTTTTCTCCTTTCCTTTTTGCATCAGAATTAGGATATAGCAACTGTATAAGATCATTTCGTAGTATGGTAATTCTGAGTAACTAAGTCAAGTCAAAGTCTTCTAAAGAGTTCTACTTGTATTTGACAAACTTAGTTCTCTATCTATTCTCTTTTGCATTAGAGTTAAGATAAATAAGTGGAATAAGTTTACTGGTTGCTAAAAGGTATGCTTAACTCTTTGGCTGCATTCCTACTGTTCCTTGGCTATGGTCAGAGAGTTTTTGCTGCTGTTATGGTTTAATTTCTACCACTGATTATTACTTCTTCAAATTTCCTTTGAGCTACGTAATATCTTCTCAGTAAATTCTTTCCTTCATTTCTTCCGATTCAACATATTTGGCGTCTTTAAGTTATAATTGTAGAAAGTTATAAAGATTTATTTTCTGGTCAATCAACCTTCTCGAATCAATAATCGATTCCTCTGGAGAAATCAATCCTCAACAGGACAGCCCCCATTATTCATGGAGATAAACAATTTTCTCTTGATCAATTCCCCCAATTTCCTTTTTTAAAGTTTCATTGACTTAGGCTTTGGTTGACTGCACCTTCTTTAGTTTCTCCCTACACCCTTAAATTTCATATCCTTTTTTTTAACGATTATAGTTGATCTCCCTCTATACCCTTCTTTTAATCCCATTAATATCATTTTGCAATCTCAACCTCATAGCTACCTAGAGTTATGTATCAGGCCCACTACCCACAGAGTTCAGGTTTTTAAACCTGATTGCATCACAAATTTCCACTTAAGGCCATCAGACTATCAGAGTAGAGTAGATGCTACAGAGTCACACAATCATTAAAAGAAACTTAAGGAGAATTAGACCCATATTAAAAAATAAATAAGCATTCTAATGACATATTCATACCAGTTCTTTGTCTTTTTGTATCAGGATTATCAAAAAAACCTTCTGGCAGCACAGAAGATGACCGTGATTTATTTAATTCTTTGGGGGCTTCAAAATTAGTTTTTTGCAACTCTTTAGGATACTTAGATTCAGGTTTATGAACCTCTGCGAGGGCTTCAGATTTCCCACCATTGACTCGTGATAAACCAGCTGCAGAAGACTTGACATTTTGAATTGCCTGTGAAACATAATAGTAGTTTCATCAGCAGACAGTAATACATATCATGCATGTAATAACAATATTATTTCATGCAAACATATTGCCTACATGTTACATGGGATGAACAAAATTAAACCGTAAGTCGATGGAAATACATGTAATCAAGGTAAACAGTTATGGACATAAGACCACAAACATCGACCAGACTACATTGAACTAGGCTTCAGCTGTTAGGAGCAAGTCCATCTATCCGCAAAAGTCAGTCCATCCACCAGGACTGGGACCCAATACTCCAGCAGAACTGCAGAAGTCAGTCCAAAGCAGCCAGGACGGAGCTGTGGGTTTGGGTGAGTTAGGTTTCAGGGCCTCAGGGAAATAAAACTATTAGCTGTTTTTATATTATTCAAATAATTTTAGATGAGTTACTATTAAAAAAAGTATAATATATTATATTGATTTTATTACTACATAGGAATATTCTAGATGAATTACTATAGGTCAAATTAAATTAAAAAGTATTTAAGTTCAAAATGAAATATATTATATCGATTTTATTAGTATATAAGAAGATTCCAGAATAAGCGTTTTTAATCAAGGTCCATAGTGGTGGGTTTGAACCCAAGTTCTGTTATATCACACAAGGAAATAAGGATCTCTAACATAGTGAAATTCTATGGTAGAGATTTTCAATCAGCTTCATCGTTGCAGTTCTCAGCTACCAATCAAACAAGATATTCCATGGTGTGCCAGCCCAGATGATTTATTTAATCAAACGTGAGAACCTCCATAGATAAGTCACATTTCTTATTGATTGGTTGATCCAAATAATAACATTAGAAGCATCATCCTCCACCACTAAATTAGTGAATCCCACCTTCAAAATAGGTCCAAGCCCAGTCGTGAGGAAGCAATTCTGCACTTGTAGTCCTCTCCCCTATACAAGGCTCGAACAAACTTTCAAGACCAAAACAGGACTATTCTTGATCAATCCTCAAATCTCTAAAAGGTCCCAGGTTTCCAACAGAATATCCATTGAAGTTAACAACCTAGTTCTGCTCACCCTAATCTGTTAAGCATGACTGTGGGTGTGTGTGTATGAGAGAGAAAGAGATCAAACTCAAAATTTGAAGATGGAGTGTCTACTCAGACTATAGTCTCCAACGAACCCTAAGTTTTGTTGTTCCTCTCCCTTTAAGCAATAGTGTAAATTCCGATGCCATCACCGAGAGGGATGCTTCCCCCACCCCAAAGACCTTATCACCCTCCTCTCCTCTCAATGTCTGCCCCTTTCCTCCTCCCTCCTCTTCAGATTGAAGGAACTAAAGAGCCAAAGGCAGACCTAAAATGACCCTAGGAGAACCGGAGAGGAAAGACATGCATAGCTTAGGCCTTGTAGCAAGCATGACCTCGAATAGAGCTGATTGGAGGCATGGTTCAAGATTTCGCGAAATATCGCCGATATATCGAGATATTTCGGAAATCTCGACAGTACCGAGATGAAATGGAAAAAGTTCATATTTCGTTGATATTTCGTGATATTTCGAGATATTTCGTGATATTTCGTGATATTTCGGCCATATTTCGTGATATTTCTTGCGAGTCTTGCACTCTTGTGAGTTGTGAATTTGTGACTTTGTGTATTGACTATTGGGTAATGAGTATTGACTATTGAGTACTAAACTATTGACTATTATGGAGTTTATGAGTTATGACTTATGACTTATGAGTTATTTTTGTTTCATTACTTTATTTAAATTTCTTATATGTCTTTTAGTACCTAATCACTGTGTAGTTAACTATTTATACATCAGGTCGCCGTATATCGTCAATCAAGGGTGCAAACCCAAAACACCACTTTGAGTTCATTTTTTTTGCAATATGAAGGTTTAAACGTGTTTTTTTTGGGTAAATGGTTTAAATGTGTTTATTTAGCTTAAATAAGGGTGTACATGAAGTATTAGGCCTTAATATGGCCAAAAACCCACCGAGATGGAATGCCGAAATATGGCAGAAAAAATACCATATTTCGGTGATATTTCGATATATTTCGGATATTTCGGCCATCTCGACCAGCCCGAGATACCGAGATATCGCGAGATTTTAAACTATGATTGGAGGGCAAGGATCCATGTAGCTGACCCCATTTAGTTGGGATAAGGCTGAGTTGTTCTTCTTATTCAAGTCTGGAATTCTACATCAATCATAGCTATAAAATCAGTTTGTTGTTCTGATGTTATCTTCTTATTGTTTCTGTTTCTGAGAAACTGATCAGAGATCAAATCTGAACAGGGTGATTGATATGAAATCTAGTTCTGGTCATGTTCCAATATTTGTTCTTCTCTTCTCTCTTTGAGGACCACATGCGCCTGCCTGCATCAACAATGCAGCCAAGAAAGAACTCTTTAAAAGCAACGAAAACTAACCAGGATTAGAAGAATTCCCCATGTACTAATCAGGTTTTTTACCATAATTTTATTTTTCTATAAAAATAAAAGAGAAATAGAGAGGACAGAAAGAAAATTTATAATTCATGCATGCACAAAGCAGAAATTTCCTCCATGTAAAATAATAGTTTAAATTAAAACAATTCGATGATAGATGTGTTGCACATACAGGCTGATGTAGTACTCTAAAAAGTTTCAGCATTTTCAACAAGAAATATAAGTAAAAAAAATCCAGGAAAGCATCACCTCATGATGTTTACGGGATGCTTGGTGTGCAGGCCACATGGATTCAGATTTCAGAGTGACATCACAAACCCTGCAGACAGGTTGATCATGTTCATTGTACCTACACGCAGAGAAAGGCAAAAAATCAGATATCCTTGTAATTAGTTCCATATTCAATTTAATTATTAATTTCTCCATTTCTTTTTCCCCTTATCTTTAGTTACTCTTCTAATGCAAAATCGACCTTGAACCAGGGAAACCAGCACGAGATCGGTTGCAGCAGGATCAATACAATAAAAGGAACAAAATTAAATAACAGAACCTCTTTTTTTATTACTATTTTCTGTTTACATATGAAGGAGGACATAAAGGATAAGGAAGAGAAGAAGAAAGAGATGTAGAAGGGGGGATAGGATCAGCTATCTCAGCCCATCATCCTCTCTCCCAGGGCTTCTCACCCACGGTATCACACTGTTGCCGCATCTCACAGCTTCATCAATAGCTCTTTTCCCTTCAATCTCTGTTTCTTTTCTGTTCAGCCACATACATGTATCTATAATAAAACAACCCAAATCTAATCTAAGTAAGAAACTAATTAATAAAACCTATAAACTAGAAACTAGACTCTTAACTAGGATTCCCAATTACAATTACAACTCAAATAGGAAACTAAATAAGTGTATAATAATAAAAATAACACCAAAAATCAACTCTTCTACGCCAGCAGTCCATATCAGCGTGAACAGTAACTTTTTTTTCCCCTTGGTCTTCTTCATGCTTCGATCTACATCAACTTCGTTCCTTTATAGTAAGATATTTTTTCCAAACAACAAATGATATGAAGTAATATTACTGACTCCAAAGTCCGAATTATATACACACTCATCAGCAGATCATACAATATACTCAATAATCATAAATCCATAATGCAATGGTACATATGGGACAAGACAATTAGTAATCATAATGCATCGATACATATGGGCCAAGACAATTAGTTGGAATGGATGTCATTGCCTCTATATTTTAATTGGTATATCATCTCTGATTTCTAACATAATAGAAGTGAGTGAAACCAAGAAGCAAAAAAAGTAGAACATATATCCATGCTAAATCACCAGCACATTTCATTTTGGGAGATTTTATATTTTTGGGAAAAGGCTGGGCACACTGTCTGTGCACCGGCACTGTGTCTATCTCTCTCTCCCCCTTTGAAATGACCCCCATTCCCTTCCAATATGATGCTCCATCCCACACCCCCATTGATGCCGCCCACTAGCTTACCACATGCGGGCGGTGTGTTTATCCCTCTCCCTTATATTTTTATCCCTACACATTGCCACTATTGTTTTCTTATTTGTACTAACGTTAACAAATTAAAAACATTCTTAGGAAGCAGTCATGCCATAACACTACAATGTTTCACATCCATACTAATGTGTAGTTGTCTACACAACACCTGATAGAAATACATAAAAGGCATCAAAGCATTAGAGCCATTATGAATGTGTTTCGATTAAGGGACTGTCTAAATGACACCTTTATAGGTGTATTCAGAAGTTGTAACCTTCTTTTGATTGCCCCTTATCTTATTCCTAAAAGTTTTTCAAGTCAAGGGTAAAAAAGGATTTTCAAAATAATTTGAAATTGATTTATCATTATGTCATTACCAAAAGCTGCCATTGTCTTTGCACATTTTTTGAATACATATGTGAAATGACAAGATGTACACTCATTGAAATAAAATATGAATGTCATACTAAAAAGGGAATAAAGTAAGGTCATAAATTATTTGACACCTTAAGGGGTGTCAATAAGAAAATCCCTTCGGCTAAAGATATATTCATAACTAAATGTGTACAATATATGTCAGGAAATGCAAATAGAGATATGTTCATCATGTCCCCAACTTAGATTATGCTCAGGATTATTTACAATCTAACATTACGATAATATCCAATTTTACCTCACGAGAGGAGAATCAATGCGTTTCTCATGTTTTTGTGCAGAAGCTTCTTTCAATTTAGCTCGATACAAGGCCTTCTTCTTGGCTTGAGCATCCATCGTTATCAGAGGGACCAATAATATCAAGGCAAATCAATCAAGAACAAAGCCAACTTCTTTGATAAACAATCTGAAACCACACAAGAAATTTCAGACCTTTGTCTAAGGAACACAATCTTATAAATGCAAGACTCCAACAAAACATTTCTCATACAAATACACCCTTGATTTTTTTGAATGAAGACATATATACCTCTAAAACAGTTGGGGGGAGAGGGAGGGGGAGAGGGGAAGAAGGCAAGATGCCACAACCAACATAAATGCAGGAGAGAAAAGGAGGGGTAGGAAATTTATGGTTGAATAGTTTGAAATGAGTTATTTCTCCTCTCTACTTTGTTCAAGTTTCATCAGGCTCTGTTGTTCCGTTCTCCTTCTCCACAGTTGAAAAAATACCAGCAAATTGCAGAAAAAAAAAATTGTAGATTAAAGAAAACTATGATTCAGAGACGATTCAATCCTTTTTGTGCTCCAGGTGAAAACTAAAAGAAGAAGAAAACACTGATGCAAGTCAAGCAGCTACAGTGAACTTCAAAATGGGCATTGATAGACAAAATAAGCATGGGGCAATAATAAGCTATTTATCAGAAGGAAAATGCGTTTCATATCTCTACATTCTCCAACGTTCAACAATCAACTTAATCTCTAATCGAATTAGGGTTACAAAAGAAGACTTACCCTGGAGAGCTTCAAGCTGCATAAAATAAAGCATAGAAGGGCAGCAAAGAAACCTTCAAATGGCATAAAACAGTATAACCGAAGAGAGAGAGAGGGGGGGGGGGGGGCAACTAGTTCGTAATATGATAGCTAATAGAATTGTTGGAAAACCAGGTTTTCCGAAACCCATCACGACAGGGAGAGAGAAAGGTGTACATACCGGAGGAAGGCATAGACTGCTGTTGGGGAAGACGTGTTCCTGCAATGTTGAGTTGTTGAGTCGGGGAAGAGTGTGATCTGTGATGGTTGAGAGGTTGAATTGAGAGAGCCATGGTTTGGAGAGTTTCCTAATCCCTATAATAACATGAGAGAAATAACTTTGTCCGGGGGAGTGTGGCCTACGCCAGCACTCCCATGAATCTATCTCTCTTCATCATATGAAAAGATGGTTTTGCCCCTTGTTTTTAAGAAAGAGAGGGATCAAAGATATACACATGGGAGTACTAGCATAGACCACACTCCTGGACAGAAAAAACTGCTTTCCTTAATTTATTTTGAATTTTCTTTATGTGACTGGTTTAGCCATTTGGAGCAGGCTTTGAGTTTTTTAAAAGACTCGATCAGTGTTTTTTGACTCATTGAAAACCAACGAATTCCTCTTCTCTTCTCTTCATTTTTTTTTTTTTTTTTTTTGATAGTAACACAAGCTTTTATTGAGACTAATGTGTAGCAAAACTAACTCCGTAATCCATGGATTGAAAATAGATCTTATATTGTTGTACATGTTACTAACAAAACCTTTGTTGCCTGGGAATCAGCAAAGTTATTTTGCTCCCTTGGAACGTAAGAGAAATTACATCTAACAAAGCATGATGAAAGATGAATAATATCATCCAAAATAGGTTTGTGAATTAGAGGTAGAGAACTATCTCTTTGTTGAAGATATCCCACGTCTTTCTAATCTGATTCCACCATCAATCAAATATATCCCCCAGAGGTTCCTTCTAATAATGTTGATCGGATCATCATAGTTGCTACTTTGCTGACAATATTAAAGATAGAGCTTGACCATGACGATTCTTGTAGGTAAATCCAAGTCTACCTTGTCAGATTTGGATTGTAAACTTGCATCACAACTCGCTGGAGGAGGAGGTACCCTCTTAGATGTCCGGTTAGATAGTTGTGTGGTTGAAGGGACTTCATACCCACTACCCTGTACTTTGGATCCTTAGTTCATTGATCAATTTTCATAGCATAAAAATCAATCTTTATTTTTCTATAAATGAATATCTTTCGGTCTTTGTAACTATGATCAAGTTGGATTTGTGTTATTTTGAATCAATCTATATTTCACATTAACAAATAAATACATCCTTTCATTTCATCAGCCACCCATATTTTTGTGGCTTTGGCTCAAATCTAGCCATTTATGCAAGCTAAAGGAGAGGAATAAGAGTTTTTTTTTTTTTTTTTTGGTAAACAGGGAATTTATTCAAAAGGAAGAAGAGATTCAAGTGTAGATTGGTGAAATATGAAACCAAACCTAATTATCATACGGACAACAATTTCATTCTTAATTATTACAGGTCATGATGGTTCATCAAGGATGCCATTCTCTGCACTTTCTCTTGGCACAACAAAATCCTAAACATTTGGACGTAAGCCCTTCTCTTTCTCTACCAATCTTATTCTTCTATTCTTTATCAGTGATCAGTAATTAACTTTAAAGCAAGACAAGGGGGTGTTTTGCATAAAGTGATCAGAAAATTAGGATTTTTGAAGGTAAGGTAGGGTTGGGGAAGAAGGTGGGGGGTGGGTGGGTATGGGGAGGTCAGAGAGGAGCATTAGGACATTGACCAATTCTTTTACCATGCCACAAATGGCAGAGGGGGGTTGCCCTTTGGTCATGGCAAGCTCCCCACCATAGATAAAGGTGGGAGCCTGCCATGACCAAAGAGCGATAGGGGTAGGAATTAGGATCGGCTCATGTAAGTTGGGGATTTTAAAACATCAAAGGAGAAGAGGTGGTGAACCTTTGCTTTTTTGGGAGAATGAGAAAAGAAATTCAAGATACGGAGTTTGAGTAAATATAGATTGAATATACAGAAGTGATAGTAATTATTATTTTTTTTCGATGTCCTAGCGGAGGACCTATCGAAGTAATACCTTTTTTCGCCCATTTTTTAATTCTCTTCCCCCGCCCCTACATAAATATTCCATCGTATCCAAAGATATCCCTCCACCTTGGAATACAGCTTCTGATTTTCACAATTAGGGGCCGGGGCGGCGGCCTTTGGGTACGGAACGATATTTTTAACATAATCACCATCTAGGGCTTGGGAGTCTGATTTGTGAAGCGATAACTCACCAATATCTAGTGTTTGCTATAAATATCATTGTTTCCTTTACTGACCATCCTCTTTACGTTCATAGGGTTTTCTAACTTCTGTTAGGGTTTCTGCCTCTCTGCTCTGCAATGGCCGTCTCGTTCTCCGATCTCCACACCGAAGCTGGTCTCAAATCCTTGGAGGACTATCTCTCCGGGAAAACCTACATCTCTAGGTAATTCTTTTATGTACCTCTTAAAGCACAATAAAGTTCTGTTCTTGTGTCTCATCTGTTCCTAGTGTTACGTTGTTTCCTGCTAAAATGCAAAGTATTGTTGATTAAAAATCGTAACGCAATTTCTTTGTTGAGTATTTCTTCTACGAGATTCATCGTGAATTTGCTGTTTTTTGTAGTCAGTTGATCTATTGATAGCAGTCTAAATGCAGATTCTGAATATTGTTTATCATGGCATATTGCTGGTTTTTCAGAGATCAACTCACTAGAGATGACATCAAGGTTTTTGCGGCTGTTTTAGGGAAACCCGGGGATGCGTTCCCAAATGCTAGTCGCTGGTACCACTGTGTTTCATCCCATCTAGCCGCAAGGTTTGTGTGTCTGATTGTGGATCTTAGTTTAAGTGACGATTGTAATAGATTTTTTCCGTTTTCTGAACTTATCTTAATTTTTAATTTGGTTCCTCTTCTTGCAATTGGCTATGCTGTGCTTTTGTTTGTTTTCCCGATTCTGATATCTATTGGTAGAGTGAGCTATTCAGTTAATATCAGAATCAGGAAAGTATCAAAAACTTGCAATTAGATTTCAGTATCACAGTTACTGGAATGTTATGGTCAGAGCTATCGTCGGCATGCAACTATCTGGTAGATCTATGATTATATTTTTTCAATGGAATTTTTTGTTATTTTTGTTTGTGGTTGGGACTTTTTTAATAATTTAGTGTTTAATCTATTGCCATTGTGCTCATTTTGATTGTTTTTGTGCCATAAATTTTATTTTCTTCTGTTTTCCGGGTAAATCTTTATGTAGTAGATGTCAGATTGTAATTTTGTATGCGTAGTTGCATGGTGACACGTTGTGTGTCATTTGTCCTTTGGTAAACCATAGTAAATGGTCCACTCAACTAGGGATGTAAATGGAATGGATTCGGCTTGGATATGGATCAGATGTGATCGGATCCGGATATTCCCTAGCCGAATACGGATACCTCTAAACGGATTCGGATACGGATCGAATTCGGATTTTCGACCATCTGTTTACATCTCTACCTTGTGTAACCCGGACCTTCCTCCCTGTAACAGATACAGTTCACTCTCAATCCATATCTCTTAGATCATGATTCTATTTTCCTCATATTCTAGAACATGTCATATCTTCAAAAACCCTCAAGGTCATTATTTACTTAGTTTTTTATTATTAAGTATTTGGATGGATTTTTATCAGAGTATTTGGATTTTTTTTTCCAGATATCTCTAAACAAATACGGATGTCCCTAAACGGATACGGATACGGATTGGATTCAGATTTTTGGATATCCATTTACATCCGACACAACCTCACAGAATTTACTTCAGCCAGTAGTTCCAATTTTCAACACATTTCTAGTTTTTTCAGTTGCTTTTTTTTGGGGCAATAATCGAGGGTTACCATACGAGTAGAAATCCATCTAATGTGTGAAGGGGATATACTCTTTATCATTTCTAGGTGGAAATCCATCCAACACATTGAATCCACATGCCTGAGTAGAAGAGACTTTATTGCTTAACTGAAATTTGATGGTCAAAATGACCGTCTTACATCTCTCTTTGGATAACTTTTGAGTATTAACTATCACACTGAATAGGTTCAAATCATTTTCTTTTTTCTAAGTAAAAAAGTAATATCTAATCAATAATAAAAGAGAGAACAATTAAATACCCAATTCTTACTTGAAGAAGTAGAACTTGAACACCATATCATTTTGTTTCAAGTTGGTGCTTGGAAGTCGTTGGCTATTTTACACTTATTTGTTTACATATTCTTTTAACTTTAATTTTACCCCTCACCATTCTAACTAGAAATTTTAGGCAATAAAAAAGTTGCAAGTGCTGATCCCATTATAAATGAGTACAGGAGAGGGTAAAATTTGAATTATAAAGCCAAATCAAAGGGGTAAAATTAGCGAATTGATTTCACTAGAGGCACTGATCCGGAATAATATTATGACATGGTAACAGAATCTTCCATGGAGGACCTTTTGGACCCAAAATATTGAGTGGGTTGGAATATGTAACAAAAAAAATTGGGGGTAAAAGGTCTCAAAAACTTCAAGAGCTTTACTTATTGGTACTTTTCACTGGGTCACTTCTTGTTTCTTGGTTTGGCTGGCCCCTCTTGGTTATGCACTTGCGCAAAAGCAAAAGTGAGTGCCTCAATACTGATCTTCAAATCCCTAGGTTTTAAACCTGACCATCATCTTTGTTGAAGTCACTGATATGATTGTTTTAGATCGAGTCCTTTGTTCAGAGTTGTTATCCTGACCACTGCATAAACTGAATGTTTGAATAACCTTTGTGTGCTCAACTTTGAGTTTAACTTGAAATAGAAATTTAATAGATCAGGATTTGATCTTTGGAATGAAAATTATTAAAAAGGAAAAACGACTTCATAAATCATAAAGATTTATGACTCACTCAAGATAGATATGTTTTAGATTTGGACTAGATTTTTTAACCTAAATATTAAAAAAGGAGACTTCATAAATCATAAAGAACTTAATGACTCCAGAATATTTATTAAATAAATGAAAGAATTGGAATATTCCTGACACTTTTGTTTTAGGGTCCATGCGATGATGCAAACCCTTCTAAGATGTTGGAGATATGAAAAATCTTCCATGGATCATTAGAGAGTGTAAAAGTTATAACTGCTAGGCCCCTGCATGAAAGGGGGATACAATGTATGAATATGGCATCCGTTTCAGTTTTTGAAATTACATGTATAATCCTGGTTCTTTTTGGTACGTTCATCATTCTATAATTTCCCTCTTTTAATGCTATTTCTTTATACTCTTGTTATAGGTTCCCTGGCAAAGCTGCTGGAGTGAGAACAGGTGGCCAAGCTGCCCCAGCTGAGGATCCTAAAAAGGTGTGTTTAAGCACGTCCACTAGAACATTTTGTCACCTTGTCACTTCTAGAAATGGTGATATAGCACGTATTTGTTCAAGTTAATGGTTGAATTCTGATGAATACACATCTTTATTGAGGTCTTTGCATACAAATACACACACACTCACACTTAAACACATCTTTCTCTTTCGTAGTGTCTATTCTCCTTTGCAAATCGTACTTTAGATAGTTTTTGTGAAATTAAGGTTGGAAGGTTGAGATTTATGTTATGGTCCGATCTTGTAGTCTTATTATGTCTTTTTCGTTTTTTGAATTTTCCTTCTTGCTTGGGAATTTTTGTTTGTGTGTACTTTTCCTCTGTGCCTAATAAACCTTATTCAGCAAAAGGGAATTTTTCTTTGCGTTCCAATTTACTATAGAGGGTACCAACCGCACACCTGTCTTGGGACTTGTGCTTACTATTTAGTTCCACATGGTATGGAGACATCCTGGTCTGTTGGCTCTATTTTATTGAATTCATGCGAGACTTTAGGTAATAAAGTGACTGATCCAAAGGGTTAGTCTTTAGTCAGAGGATCCCACTCTTCTCCAGGGAGACCAGTGCCCAGCGGGGCATCCAAAGGCTGGGCTGTGCTGCCCACAGACTATCGGGATGTGTGTGGCACTGCCCAACGGCTTGATTCCCCTTGGGCACTCATTGGGCGTTCGGATCCCTGGAGAGGAACTCAATCCTTAGTCAGAGGCTCTTGATCTATCCCATGTATTGGTGCCTCCAAAATCACCTTGTAGTTTTATGCACAGTCAATGACACCTGTATCATTACCTCGATCTTTTGGGGAGCTCATATGGTATCAAGCATTATTGTTACGGTTTTGTTGACATTGGAACTGATAACTAGTAGCTCACCTCCTAACCAAATGAATAAAATTTAGAAGGAATGACTGGGTAATGATTGAGTAACCTTGCGTCAGTTATTGATGTTAAATGTATGGATGAGAAAACTACTTGGGCATGATTGTAGTTCTAGAGTTGGCCTGGCTTTGATTCTCTGGTTGTTCTGCCTGGTTGGGAAGTATCCTATCTTTTCATCTGAAACCATTCTCGAATTTCTAGGATGCTGCAGAAGGAGATGATGACGATGATTTAGATCTCTTTGGTGATGAGACAGAGGAGGACAAAAAGGCGGCAGAGGCGAGAGAGACTACTAAAGCATCTACAAAGAAGAAAGAGAGTAAGTTTTCTTCAGTTTCATCACTTTGTGTAGAATAAAATTGATTGCTTGAAGTTATTTATTGACGTGTTGTTTCCAGTCAGGGGAGTAAACATGTGATTTGTGACATCTTGGACCGGTTGGACATTATTATCAGATCATCACTTAATAGGTCTCTAAATCGGGTTACTCTGTATATTCTACCTTGTCATCCCAACAAGGAGTTTTAATGCTGTATATGCAAGTTGAAAATGATAATGGAATGTTTTTGACCTTCTGTTAGCAATCCAAGTTTTTGTCACAATTTGTTCCTATTCTCTAGTGCCCATTAGAGCTTTTCAATTATTCCTGCCTGTAAGTAGTAACCATCTGATGTTTAAAATGTTAGGGGTTTTAGTGATTCAGGGGTTTCTTGTGAATTAGATCAGTTCACTGTTTGTTTGAGTGAAAGTTATTGTGTTCTTCATGTCCAACGAAGAAGTTTTCGGATGGTCTTTTGCCCCCTCCCACTGCCCCTACCCCCCCAAAAAAATGTAAAAAGAAGAAAGGCCTTCAAAATGCCGTATCGTCACAGGGCATATGTCCTCCTTTGGGGGGGGGGGGTTGTTTACTGTTTTCCTACATTTATTGGCCTTTTATTACTGTGAATTGTAACTATTAAGTAATAACAAATTTCTTCCTCCATTCCTCTTTTCAATTTTTACCTTACTAGGTGGGAAGTCTTCTGTTCTTCTGGATGTGAAACCTTGGGATGACGAGACTGACATGAAGAAGCTGGAGGAGGCTGTTCGTAGTGTTCAGAAGGAAGGTCTTTTCTGGGGAGCATGTACGATATATATATTTATGTTTTTTTATATTTTTCTCTCTTATTCATCTGGTGGATCCTGAAGCGAGAAGAGATTTAAATTACTTGCATTATGTTGTGTGTGTTTCAGCAAAACTGGTGGCTGTCGGGTATGGGATAAAGAAATTGCAGATCATGATGACCATCGTTGATGACCTTGTCTCAGTGGACGACCTCGTTGAGGATCATCTCACGGCTGAGCCCATTAATGAGTACGTACAGAGCTGTGACATTGTTGCCTTCAACAAAATCTGAGGCGAAATGGTTATTGTATTCGTAGGGGTTAGTTATTTTTGTTTTCGCTGCTTTCAGTTTAATTTTTCTTTCTTGCAATTTTAGGGATTTAGCGTCTCTATTTATCTGTTGTGATCTAAATACCCCTTTTAAATTGTTGAGTGTTATAGCCAACATAAACAGTAGTTTCGGCTTGTTATCCTGTGGCAACAAGTAAATATTTCATCTGATTTAAGCCATTATTGGTTGTTTATGAAGATTTCCTTTTCTTTCATGTTGTATTGGTCCAAATTTTTTACCAAAAAAAAAATTGGTCCAAATTTCGCCCACGGTTGTAAGAGCTTCTCATCCCATATTTAGACCCAGTTTCCCCTACCCTCTTCGATCTATACATTGGGGAGAAATCTCAATTACATTGCCAACCCAAATCGATGCTTTGTCCTATGTAAACCAAGGGAAATAAGAAAAAGGATTTTTACAATAATTTGAAAGTTCTACGTAGAAAAAAAAAGTTAGTGATTTGTCATTTATGTCATTATAATTTGGGCTAAAAACCACTATTTGGCTTGTGAGCGCTGTATCCTGTGATCTCCTTTAATTAATGCAATTATTACATTACCAAAAAAAAGTTACAAATTCTCAACGCCTTAAGAGGTGGCAATAAGAAAATCCTAAGGCTGTGTTTGGTTGGATAGAAAACTAAAGAAGTGAATAAAAAAGGGAAAAAAAAACGTTTTTCATAGTGTTTGGTATGTATAGAAAAGATAAGGAAAAAATTTGAAACATAAGCCTACGTTATAAATTTTTAATCCTCTTCCCTGTTCAGTTGTAAATCTCCCATTTGTGTTTTTTTTTTCTTTTTCTGTTGGCCGTCGACACCTCCAGCATTCCAGTCGTCCAGCTAAGACCATGACAAGAGAAGTGCAACAAAACTGGAAGGGATTTTCAATCCCGTCCATTGTTGTATGATCCCTTGACCGTGGCTGAAGGAAAACTTCGTACTAATTTATTTATTTGTTTTTTAATTTTTCTCGGACTCTTTTACTTATAGCACTAAGACCATGACAAGAGATGCAAGAAAAGGATCTCTCTTGACTGGAAGAATCTCGAGCATCCCTGGAAGACAGAAATCCAGATCCTTTACTGTAGGCAGCCTTGGAGCTGAGTTAGGAAATGGCTGACGGGTTTTATAAATTTTTTTTTTTTTTGCAAGGATAAAATTTATTGAGAAGGATGATAAGTTGAGCTCAAGGTTTCCAGATTACAAAGATCATGGAGCCAAGGAATGAAATTTGACCATGCTGTCTTACTTGTCAAAGACAAGGCTTTTCTAGTTAGGGAGTGGGCAATCTCTCCTGACTGAAAGAATCTCGAGCATTCTTGGAAGACACAAAATCCAGATCCTTTACTGTAGGCAGCCTTGGAGCTGAGTTAGGAAATGGATGAGGGGTTTTATAAATTTTTTTTTTTTTGCAAGGATAAAATTTATTGAGAAGGATGATAAGCTGAGCTCAAGGTTTTCAGATTATAAAGATCATGGAGCCAAGGAATGGAATTTGACCATGCTGTTTTGTCAAAGACGAGGCTTTTATGGCTAGGGAGTGGGCAATATAATTTGCCTCCCTAGAAATATGAGCAAATATACATTCGGTAAACTGATTTGCAAGAGTTTTGATATCATGAATAACTCCAGATAACTCATAAGGAGGGGCGAGGGAAGGGAGGTTGATGTAGTTGACCAGCGTCTTGTTATATGATTCAATAAAGATTTTGGAGCAGCCTTCTTCAAAAGCGTAAATCAGTCTTGTGGGCGAGCCTTGCAGGTTCGAAACTTGAAAACATCCTTTACTAAAAAGTAGATAATAAGGCTGTGTATATTTGCCCCTCCCAGACTCTGTACTTGTGGGAGCCTCAGGTAGTAGGATGCTATTTTAGAGATTGAGAAGGCTGGCTATTGAGAGTAAACAAAGTTTATGGGGTGGATTACGCCCCATCTAACTAAAATTTCGAAAAAGAAAAAAAAAAACTTGTTCCATTTCCAATTGACACTGCTGCATGCCATAATCTAGATCATGGTTTGAGGAGTCGGTATCGATCTCCCTAACTGATCCCATATCGGTGGATCGATATGGATCCACCGATATGGATAAGGGTACAATGGGAAAAAACTAAATTTTTTTTAATGAGAACAGAGCCAATCGAGACTAGATATTGGTAGAGACCAATACCAATTACTAAAGCCTTGATTTAGATGGGTTGTTACTAAAGCCTTGATTTAGATGGGTTGGCAAGTTTTTGGTGTGTTTGATTGACAAGAAGGGAATAGGCAAAAAATAATTGTTTCTCTTCATCAACGATGAAAGAGGAATTCCTTCACCAATGGGTATCACTAGCTTAATTATATGGAAGTTGTAATTAAGACCCTAGGATGGTGGGTTAAACCTCTTCCATGGGTGGCAGAAAATTTTTCTCATAATAAAAAAATGGGAAGAATGCACCAACGTGGGGCCAATGAGGAGACGCACAAGGGCATTAAGTAGAGCGATTTTTTATTTTGTAAGAAGCAGGATGATCATTTCAGGGGGTTTTGTTTGGGCCCTCCACATGGCTAGGTGTTCTTTTTCCCAAAAAAAATAGGGAGAAAGAACACCCTTTCGTGTCAGCCACGCCGCCCCTACGCCTTGACACAGGGGTGCGCAAAATGACCGCCACACCCTTAGTCATTTTCAACGTTTTAGGGGGTATTAGACATAATTGTCTTTTGAGTCCTTCTATATTTATTACTGCAATAGAGGCTCACTCTAAATTTCTTACTGTTATATAAAGATGTTCAAAGATGTCAAAGTAGCTCTAAGATCTCTTGAAATCTATCACCTTTTATTTGCAAATGACAAGTTTATTTTTTGTCGAATTATTATTGAGGATGTCCTAACTATCAAAATCATAGTAGAATAAAAATCAAATAAAAATAAAATCATCTATATAAATAACTAACTCGGATTAACATCTACGACAAACATGTATGATTAAGTTGATTAAAATGAATAGAATGTTTGCTAAAAGGTAAAAAATCCAAGTATCTTGGCCTTCTCTCATCAGCAGATCCAGAAGTAATGGCTCATAAAGTCACTTCACTTGCTGCTTGTCTAGAAATGACTACTCGTCTCCTTTCCTCCACCGATGTTGTAGAAACATGAGCAGCCCTGTCACGTTTATTGAGCTTCTGCGTCTGTGTTATTCGCAAAAGGCATACTCTCACAAAGGTGATCAAGTTGGTGGGATGGCCCCCAAGAAGAGAGAGCTAAACTAAACCACTTAAATGTTCTGTCGAATCGGTTCCTTCCCTATTAAGTTGGTTCGTTCTCGTTACTATATTTACTATTTTGGTTCTTTCCCTAATTGAATAAGCTCCCGCATTCTATTATTTATAGCTTTAAGACGAATTTACACTACGTAGTTTTTTTTTTTTTAAAAATAATCTTTAAGGTCAACATGTAAATTTAGATAAAAGTAACCAGAGTTGCAGCGATCATTTTACTCGACTCTATGTCTGCGCACCGTTACACGCAACCAGGTAGATTTCTTTCTTCCTTTTTTTTTAAATATGTTCTAAGTCTTCATAGGAGAACATCTAAGCAAATTTGGGTGCCATGGATGGAAGGGGTTATGAATAGGAAACTTCAGGTGGATGATCTATACATGAGCTGGATATTCGGCTTAGCTATGAAATGATATTCTTTGTTATTATGTGTAGTACAGCCCATAAAATTACACATTTGTCAATGTCTTAATGTGGGATTAAAGGCTTTTCAAATATGGTGGGTGGGCTAAGGGTTGCTTCCTTTATCTACCACTTGCATAATATGACAAAAGGTATAGCCTTACCTCAGATTTTTTTTTAAATTAAAAAGTTGCTATGGCAGGTTAACAAGTTTGTTTAACCTTTAGGAATATTTTTGGTGAAAAAAAAAAAAAAGTTTTAGTAATAAAAATTGTTTTTAAATCCACAGTTAATATTTTCCCCTATGCTTAGCTACTCTAGCATTGTTTCTAGCATTGTTTGCAAGCTTGTGAGCCACACCCACCCAAGCTCTCTATCCAGTTTCATCATATTTACAGAATCGAATCGAATCGAATCGAATCAAACTGAACCGAACCAAATTATTTAGTTTAAATAGAAATATTTTATAAAATAGTGAAAAGTTCCCATGACAACTGGTATTCCTTGTTTTGCTCCGTCCAATCCATCATATCCTTGTAGTTAGTCCAAATGTTGACGATTGTGATTCCTAGCTACTGACTTTGTTCTTTGTCATTTCAGAAGGTGGAAGATGTTGAGACCATAGTTAATGGCAAAAAATAGAAAGCGAACTGTACTGTGTTTTAAACATTTAAATTTGCTTGGTGTCTAGAAATTGGTTGATTGGTAAAGGTACATGTACTTGGTGTCCCGCCTAAGAAAGAGACCCAAGTCCTAATAACCCCGCTAAGTGGTGATTCAACATTGATTCTACATCTTGGAACCAAGCCAATTTTGGAGCAGCTTTATGAGAATGAAACCAACCAGCAAAAATCATTAATGCTGCAAAGACCAATGCACCAATTGCGAACAATACGAGACCAAAAAAGGGCAATATATCTGTAGTTTTTGTGTACAAATCCACTTATTCCAAATTTCAAACCCATTAATTAGTTATCATACGATTGATACTTTGATTAAACATGATGGCTTTCAACAACGGTCTTAAGAACAACTACCTACTGCAATTAGTAGAAGTGTGGAGCGTAAAAGCCCACCCTATCAGGAGATCTTGGGTTCAAGCTTTGTGGTTCTCATCTTCTCTCCTCCCCCATAGAATAGGAAATAGTAGATACTTATTAAAAAAAAATGATCGCTACCATAAACAACGATTAGATTAATTGCTTGTTGCATGTATGTTGCATGTTGCATGTACGGTCATGCGTCTCCTAACCTTTTATATGGCAGTAGGTGAGATAGATATTGGCACCTGACTGTGCATGCACGTACATACATACAAATGACCTGAACTCGAAGATGTTGTCTTCAATGTAACTAAAAGGGTTAGTCCTCCCATAAATTTTGTTAAAATAAATATAGATGGTGATGAGCGAGAGGTAATTCGATTTTATATCGTGGTAGAGATTAGGGCTTCAATTGATGGCTTACAATATTGTAAAGCTTTTATTTTAAGAACGAGTTTTTCTTCACCCATGGTGAAAAGAGAACCTCTTAATAAATGGTATCTAACCCTCTGATTGGACTTAGATATTTCAAAAACTTAATAAATTGAGGGCAAAAGTTAGTAATGAATGACATTACTATTTGAGGAGTCCAATCATAACGTCGAGTCATCTTACTGGGAGGGTTTACCCAAAAAAAAAAAAAACCTTATATGGAGAGATTTTCTCTTCACCTTGGGTGGCAGAAAAATTTCTATTTTATTTTATGTCAATGATATTTTTAAGTTACATTCTTTGATGCATGTGGGATGATCTATCAGGAAGTTAAGCCATCTTGGCGGTGTTTGGAGGGAGCTTCTTTTGTTGGGGAGAGAGGACAGCTTTGTGATTACTCACTCTTTTCGTGAGAGAAACGAGCCGTTGATAATCTCGTTAATGAAGCTTATGATGGCGAAGAAATAAAAGTTTTAAAAAAATGATGGTCATGTTGTTGGTATCATGGAGGCTGGATCAGGTTCTCGTATGAGAACCATTCTCGTACACTCTTAAGCACAGAATCCACTCACTCTTGGATTCCATCTGTGCACCTAAAGGCACACGAGAATGGTTTTCATATGAGAACCTGATCTGGACTAGGTATCATGCACCTTCTCACATTCTTTCTCCTCTCTGACATGCATGCCCCTCTACATATGAATAATGCAATATACATTCCCAGATGATTTGCCCAGGTTAGTAAAGGTAAACGTTTTTGGATCGCTGAGATGATTTCTAAGCATCATATCCGAGACCATAAGAAATGGAGACTGTACGTATTTATTTTGTGGGCAAGGGAGGATCATAAGGATGCAAAGTGTCAGAGAAGAGAGAGAGTATGAAAGGACATAAGGCGCTAGCATCTCTTAAAGAGCCATAATAATATCTTTAAAAAATCACCAAAGATCTCTGTAATAGGAAAAGAATCAACTAAAATCTCCTTAGGTAGAAACTAGAAAATACTCAATTACAACTTCTTTTGTGGATCAAATACATCCCCCCCTGTCTATAATTTCTTGGTACAATGCACCCCACCCATTTTATTCTCTTAGATTTTTATAGATTCATCCATAAGATATCGAGTTGAGTCCCTCTGAGAGATAACCATCTGTCTCATTCTTGCCATTTATAAGAGAAGGAGACGTATTTATGGAAACAAAAAGGACAAGTGATTGCCTCGCACATGTACATGCAGATGATCCATTCCCTAAGAAATCAGCCATGTACACAAGTATCCACAGAAACCCTTATAACCTTTCAAAAGTACAAAATCCTAAGATGTTGATATGCCATTAAAGCTCAATTAAGATGTTCCTGATACAAACGATTTGGAGTAAATATTGAAAAAAAAAATAATATTGTAGTAATTGATTTGATATTTATCTATAAAAAGGGGGTACTATTGTTCTCCAAACAAATTTTAGATTTTAGAAGCCTCAAACTGAGAGAGCCATGAAGAAGCTAATCATTTTTTATTCTTCCTTGTTGTCTCTCCTTAATTGGTTGCTCATTGAGTCAAGCTCAAGAGTTTTCCCAGTTACCCTTTTCTCCATTACTTTACTGTTCTTCACATCTATTCTTTTCTTTTTCATATTTAAAACAGAAAACCCTGATCAGTTTCATCTCCCTGTAATGATCTGGTACAATAATGGCTATGTTGATGAAGAAGTTATCATTTTAGAAGATGAAGGTAGGTCTCATGAAGTATAGATAGAGAGGAACAACTATGGCTGGGGAGTAGTTCTTGTCTTCTTGAAGAATAAGAAATGGTCTTTCTTTTCTTTTCTGTTCTTTTTTATATTTTCGGATAGAAATTGTAAAAGAGAGAAAAACTTGATCTTTCTTGTTCATTTGAGAAAAAAGTTCTTACTTGACCAGTAATATCTATAAAGAAATAAAGCCTCTCTGATCAAATAATGTCTCATAAAGCAATGACTCCTTCTTGCCCTACATTATGATAATTGGGTTTTTGGCCCACTTTGGAAGGGACTTACTTTTGAATAATTATCACCTCCAATTCACGGGCATCTCCAATTCCTCCAATACCTCTAATAGGGGGGAGTGGACCCCACCTTGGGCAGTGTTTTCGAGCAGAGGAGAGGTTGGTCATTTCCACCCCCATGTGAGGAATTAGACGAATTGGAGGGGGCAGCGAATTGGAGGGGACAACGATTCCTTACTTTGTCCTAGTTTTCTTTCTTCAACAATTTCCATACTACAAGTAGTCATTCCTAAGAAGAAGTTCATAGTTTTGGGGAGAATGACCTAAATTCTCTTTATGGGATTAAAAAAGAAAAAAAACATTTCTAAGATGGGAGCAAACAAATTGTATTTCTATTAAGGGTGTCAATCGGTTCGATTTGGTTCGAAGTACAAAATATAGAAATCAAATCGAATCGAGAATATGGAGAATATAAGCAAATTATCAAAATAAAACCTAAACTGACTTGGTTCGGTTTAATTTGGTTCAATTTTGGTTTAAGCTCTATTTTAGGTGTTTGGGCCAATTTCTTACATCTTCACCAACAAAAAACCATTATTTGTTAGGATCATAGACTCATAGTCCATCAAATTTTTTCCCAACTATTAAAAAAGGACATAATTTTTATCCTTACACTCTTTTCCATTAAATTTTGTTGACCAAAACCTTGACATTCAGAGCTTTGAGTAAGTTGACCTACACTTGTAGTTGAGAAAGATCCCCAACAATTGGAACACGACATGGACAATTGAGTTGCTTGTTCTAGGCCATGCTTTATTTCTGCCTTAGTTGATCTTGACCCAACAATAGAATTATATTGTTTGATCTCCAATTCGAGTTAAATTAATTGTACCGCAATAGTTGAATAACTTTGTCGATAAATACTGCATATTTGATTCTATCCATAAATCCACTTTCTTTTCTATCAGTTGATCTCGGACTATTAATTGAGCTGCTTATTAGACCCAATGCTTTATTTTTATTTGTTCGTATGTTTTGCTATAAATATATCATTGTCCAACAAGAGTTGAATTTACGGATTTGCTAATTATAAGTTGCGCACTTTAATTCTGCAGTGATAAATGCTTAATAAGGGTCATCCTACATTATAAATAATCAAATTCCACTTGAAAATGATAAAATCCTTATGAGAAATAACTCCTAGATGGATCCCATCCTTGAAGAAATGTTTAATAGATACCCTAATGTTATGGTATATATTAGGTTCGAAAAATCGGATCATATCAACTGATCTGGATCAAACTGATCTAGAACAGAAACAAGGGTTAAAGTGTTTTTTTGTTCTATCCATAAATCCAACTTTCTTTCCTATGAGTTGATTGCGGACCATTAATTGAGTTGCTTGTTCGTCCCATTGCTTTAATTTTGTTTGTTCTTTATGCTACGGTATAAATATATCATCCTCCAACAAGAATTGAATTTTTAAATTTACTAATTATAAGTTGGGCGCTTTAATCATTCAATCATAAATGCTTAACACGGATCATCATACACTATAAATAACCAAATTCCACTTGAAATGATGAAATCCTTAGGAGTAATAACTTCAAGATGGGTTCCATCATTGAAGGAATGTTTAATAACGACACTAATGTTATGGTATATCCAGGGTTTGAAAAATTGGATCAATCGATCTGGATCAGACTGTTCTAGTATTTAAACAAGGGTTAAAATGTTTATTTTTTTTTTTTTTCCAGCTGATCTCCATTAATTCGGGACTGATTTGGACAACTTAGACCAATCCTACATCTTGAATATATACGTATAGGGTTGGTGATCTCTGTGGGGGATTTGGATCCTTTGTAGCACGACATGGTGTGTAGCGCATCATCCGATGGCCTGTAGTGCTGGGGCACATAGCCCAACATATAGATGGGGTGTTGGGCTGCGTGCCCAAATGCTGTGGGCCATTGGATGTGCGCTACACACCATGTCACGCTATAGAGGAGCCCAACGCCTCTGTGGGGGAATGTAGTTGGTGGGTCATTTTGCCCACCTCTATGGCTTGGGGTGAGTGGTACACGCCCCCATATACAAAACTTTTATCCTTAGGTACGGTATTTCGCCCTTTGCTAGGAGAACAATTGGGTATTTAATTGGACTAGATCAAATTTAGCTCCGAATTTGACATACACGGAATCTAGACTATATGTGATCCATCATTCTTTTTGTGATTGTTACAATCTGATCCAACCATCCCAAAAGATGCATTTATTAAAGGGAGAAAACCTTTCCACTTATAAGTCCAAAGACCGAAACTCCCCTACTCGAACCCTGTCACCATCACAGGAAGGACTCACAGTTGGGATTCAACTCCTACCCTTGGAAGGCATCGCCCAATGAGTGCCAAATGAGGCATCTGACGGTTGGGCTGTGCTGCACACATCCCGACGTGTGTCCAATCAACCATCAGGATGTGTGCAACACAACCCAACCATTGAATGCCTCATTAGATGATGCCGTCCAAGAAAAGGAGCCCAATCCCCCACACAACTACACTCATGAATAGAACCCACTTTGCAGTGCTCTGCTCAATCTCCCAGGCCCTCGTCAAGGGAGACTTACACCGCTACATGAGACCCACACTAGGGTAGTAGGGTGCCACCCTAACCCACATCTTCAATACCTCTATGTTCAATTGGACCAGTTTTTTCCCGATTTGAACCAATTTTTCCTTGAAACCAATGAAAACCCACAAAGAACCAGAATTGGGTCCTTTTCCGGTTCATCTATAGTCATACGCTCAATTACCATATGAGGTTTGTACACCTTGCTTACAGTGTGTCATAGCAAGACTTTGGTCCTTCAGATTCCAGAAACGTCATCCATGTGTCACATGACTAAAATAAATCCTATGCGTAAAACGCACTCCCAAAGATATTAATCTTCAGTAAGACCGACACATTGTATCATTGTGTCCTCATCCTTTTATTATCTTTAGTCTAAACCCTTCATTTCAAGGGTTTCGACGTCACCCCTCTCTCTCTCTCGCTCGCTCTGTAGGTCTTGCTTGGCGATAATGGAAGCATCTCGGCCTCAAAATTCTGATCTTTCAGGGTTTGTTTCTACATCCTTTCTCTGTAATTCTGTTTTGGTGCAAAGTATTCACTGTAAATTTCTTCGAAAAGTTTTGTTTCTGTAACTTGTCGATTAATTTTTAAATTTTTTTTTTTTATAGTTTTGTAGCCTTCATCTACAGATCAAAGGTTCTTGGTTCTTGCATGTATGTTTTTATCGTTTGAACTTCATCTCTTGTTTTGATTATTTTTCCTTTTTCAAATTTCAATTCTGATTTTTTGTTTTCTCGTGTGCATCAATTACTTGATTTAGTTTAATTATTGTTGTTGTTGTTTTTTTTGTTGTATTTTGTTGAATTGGTAGCTTTTGAGAGGATTTGCAAGAAAAGTAAGGAATTGGGAGCATCTGATTAGGGGTTTTGTTTGAGAGATCCGAGTGGAGTGAGAAGGGAAAATGTCGAGCAGTAGGAACACACATTGGTGTCACAGATGCAGGCGGCCTGTGCAACTCCGAGGGCGAGATGCAGTTTGCCCTTATTGTGAAGGCGGCTTTGTGCAAGAGCTTGATGGGATTGGTCCTTTTGATTTCCTTGGACTGGATGATGATGATCATGACAACAGATTTGGGATAATGGAGGCTTTTTCTGCTCTGATGAGGCAACGAATGGGTCGCAGAAACCGTGACTTTGACCTCAGAGGGAGGTCTGGTATTGGTCCAGATCATGGTTTGGCAGGATTAGGCGCTGGGTATGGTGCTGGTCCTTGGCTGATATTCCGTGGCCAAGTTCCTGTCAGGATGTCTGAAAATGGTGGGATTGAAGTGCTTTTCAATGGGGGTCCAGGAGTTGGCTTGAGGCGAGCTAACGTTGGTGATTACTTTCTTGGTCCCGGACTGGATGAACTGATAGAACAGCTCACTCGGAATGATAGGCATGGACCGCCCCCAGCATCTCGGTCTTCAATTGATGCCATGCCAACAGTAAAGATTACGCAGAGGCATCTGCGCACTGATTCTCACTGCCCTGTTTGTAAAGATAGATTTGAGTTGGGCTCTGAAGTGCGGCAGATGCCATGTAACCACATATACCACTCGGATTGCATTATCCCATGGTTGGTTCAGCACAATTCCTGCCCTGTCTGCCGCCATGAAATGCCACCACAAGGATCAAGTGGTTCTGGGGCTAGCAACAGAAGTAGCAGTGGTGGTGGTAACTCCAGCGGGAGGGAGAGTAATGGGGATAATCAGGGAAGGCGCAACCCATTCTCCTTCTTGTGGCCTTTCCGCTCGTCAAACTCAAACTCAAACTCAAACTCGCAACGTACTGAATCAAGTGGAAGCAGCTCAGCAGCCGTTCGTGAAGATAATCACCAGATTAGTTACTCTGGATGGCCTTTTGATTATTAGGCTTCTTGTGTTTTAGAGTTTTGTGTTCTTTACTTTGGTTGTTGTGCAGTCATAATCCACTTATCATATCCAAGTGATATGAGTAAATATGCTTGGTGAAGTGAAAGTGGTTTAACGTCTTGGCATATACTTAATGGTATAGGTGATCAACTGTCATTGGTGCTACTGCTCTCCTTATGTAAATGTTTTGGATTATATTTCTTGTGCCTTAATCTTCTAAACTCAACTTTTTTTTTTATTTTTTACAAAATAAGGGTTAACCTGTTTTGTACTGTCACTTGTAATGCTCTCTTGGATGTTAGATGTGCGGCATGTGCCGCAGATGCTTATTCTACTACTGCTGTGAGGATTTTGTATGGCACTTGAATGTTGTTATGACCACATATAAGTCCTCTTTGCTGCTTGTTTGTCCTGTTATGGCATGCAACTATGTTGCGGTGGATAGACAATCAGATATGAACAAGTAGAAATCAAATGGATTCCCTGCAATTAATCTAAATTGTGTGGGAAGGTATTGAGTTTATTATTTGGCTCCTGCTTCTTGTTAAGTGAACTTGTCTGCCCTATATATGCTACCTCTGAGAGTTGGATCTTCTTAAAAAGTGTAAAGGTTTCATGCAAGTGTTCAAACCCAGGATTGAGATTTGGAGATTAGTAGTCATTTGTGTCGTTCGTAGTTTGCTTTGTATTTATTTTTTATGAAGAAGCTAATGAATGCTTAGAACTAACCATTTGTTGATTCCTATTCCTAAGGCAACCGTAAATGGAAAAGGAAGGATCAGTCTAGCTTCTTATTTTGGGTGGTCAGGACAAGCATTCATATAGGTATATATAGGCTGAAGAGTATTTGTTCTTTTATTAATTAGTTACTAGACTATATGTAAGGACTCCAAGAATGGGAGACAATGTTTCATATTGGATGAGATCCTGAATTATATTGGAGCTGGTGCTTCCCGCAGTCAAACCCTTGGCCGAAATAAGTAGCCATCTATTTTCTCCACTTATTTTTTTCCTGTTTTCTGATAATTGCAGATCTTATCTATTTTTTAATAGAAGAAATAAACCAATTATATTTATTTTGGTGTCACAGCATGCCCTAGTATGGAGAGACATATCAGTTGACTAGCAGTTCTTTTATTATATATTCATAATAATGGGCTATATGTTTTAGAGTGGGGTTTTGAATTATATAGCAGTCCAATAAGTTCTTCGAGCTTGACAGGGGTTTTGATCTCTTGCTTTATTTTTAGTGTCTCTTGCAAAATGCAAACATCAATTACAATTTTGATTATTGAATAAGAATCTGAATTGTGTTGGTCTGTTGAAGATGGGGATTCTTGTGCGCAAACCATTTGGCTGGACCTAGTCCATCTTTTTCTCCTAACTTCTGGAATTTGACATGGGAATAACCCTGATTCTGGAATCTGGTAAAAATGGGGATTCTTAGGTTCTCACCAATTCTAGAGGATTATTTGCAAACCCCAGGATATGCGACGTTTGTGTAAATTCCTTGAGACAAGTGAGAATATGGATTCTAAAATGTCTTTAAAACCCACCCCAAATCTCATCCAAGAATCCTATCCAAACTTGGCCTTAGTTCAATTGCTAGTTCTTGTATAAAACCCAGTGTTTCGTCTTTGCCATACTGTTTCTGCCCCTTGTTTAAATTTTAGATCTCTCCTACATTTTAATTTTTAAGTGTAATGGAGCACCTTAGTTAATTCCCCGATGTTTAGACCTTCGGAACACCTTAGTTAAACTCCCCAATGTTTAATCCATTGGTTGTTTAATTTTCTTCTATCTTCAAATGTAGTATGTTAGTCGCTTGCTGAAAGTTCTGAATCAGTAGTGCAATCTTATCTGCAGGACTAGTTTACCTTATTCTCATACATTCCTTTTCTATAAATGAAATTGTACTGATTTTTTGAGGAATAAGTATGTCAAGTTAATGTTGGAATTGGTTTGTCATCCTAGGTTACAGATATTGGATGACAGTTTCTATATTAAGCCTATTCCTCTCTGAGGTTGGAGTATTTGTTGTTTCTTAGCATGAAAATTGAAAAGGTAGAGCTGTATCCAAAACCTTCCTTTGAATAAAACGGTGGTTTCATGTGATCAGTAATTATTGGATACTATCTTTTTTTAGGTAAACTGGAATTTATTCATTAGAATGTAATGGACACGCAGTGGATTGTGGCCATAATGTCGTACATTCTAACGTACATTCTAACGACAAAGCCTTCCTGACTAAAGAGTTTGCCAAAACATTGGACTCTCTAGGAGCATAGTGGAAAGTACAGGAGACAGTAAATAGGACGTGAGGTGCTTTATATCCTTTATCAGCGCCCGAAGATGGAGGGGAATCAAAGATGTAGGCTCATTGATGTAGGAGACTACGCCTTTGTTATCCGACTCATTGATGATATGATCCAGCGCGCCACCACCCAACCCAACACCCAAAATAGCCAAAGCCTCCTCATCCACTTCTATCTCCTTGAAATTAATCACTTCAGATTTCGCAACCATGATCTCTCCATTTGAATTACGTACAACCATCACAAAGGAAGGAACCCATTTCAGGGTCACAGACCATGTGTGTCAGAGGGTAAGTTTGCTTCTGGTGGAATAGATGAACTGAAGTCCCACATGCTGCCAATCAATGAGACAAAACCCTACTGGCACAAGCATAGTGTGCCCCTATGCTTTATTACTGTCAGAGAAAATTAGGTAGAGGCGTAGAGCGTGTAGGGTCATTTTGCATTCCACCTCACTTATTTAAGATTATCTTGAATTCCACTTAATGGGTTTGTGCTACTCTAAAGAACAGTGAAATACCAAATATGATAAACAAAAACCACTTAACTCTGAGCAGTTCACAACCAACTCTGATCCGGGAGTTTTGCGTGATTCGCTTGCTAGCAACCAAAGAGGACCGCTGACATTTGGTTGAAGCCCGTTAATAGAAAAAAGATCATTCAACCTCAGCAACACGAAGAATACGGCATGACAGTAGCAAGAAATAGTTGTTTACCAGAAGCCGTAGCAATGGTCAAGCAGGTACATTTTTGGTCATCTGTCCAAAGAATTGCAGCAAGAAATAGTAGATCCAATAGCCCAGAGGGGCACAATGCTCTTCAAAGGCAACGGGGACCGTCGGATTTATGCTGTATGGTCAAAGAGTTTCTTGTTCTTGTAAGTGGTGGTAGCTGGCTGCTTGGGGATTTTTTTTTTTTGGGGGGTAAAAAGTTTCTTGTGGAATTGGCTTTCGTCTGATGAGAAATCAGACCCGGACATCACTTCCACTCCAACTAGAAGAACGGTGATGGAACACGTATTATAGAGTGTTTACCATGGGTAAAGTAAAAGAAGCTAAGAGGAACAAGACCAGAAACAAGCAGTTGTGGACAAGAGATCTCTTTCGTTGGGCAGTTTATAACGCGCTGACGAGTGTTGTAAATCCCCTACTTACATTGATCACCATAGATTCCCCAAACTTTCTTGAGACTTCTTCGAAAACCAGGTTTTTCTTATGGCGAGTCACCCAAGTTGAGTAAAATAAACATGAAGCCTGGTCAGGAGTTATGAAGACTTGTCCAGGTTTAAGAAATGACCAGAACAGGTCTGAGTTAATTTGAGTTTTCAATGATTTGGTATTTTTGTGTTTTTGTCTAAGTCTGATTTTTTTTTTAATTGGGTTCCCTATAAGTTTAGTCTCCAACTATACAAAAACTTTGGAAATTTTGTTCGTTGTCTTCATTAGTAGTTCCTTTTTTCTCTTCATCTGTGAAGCAACAATAGTCTTAGTTCATCTTCACCCGAAGAAAGAGAAGGAAAATATTAGAAAAAATGATAATAAATCATAACTTGCCCTGATCAGGATTGACTCTCTGAAATCACTAGGTTTTGAAATGGGCAAGTCTGAGTCCAAAAAAACTAGTTTTCCAACCATGGTTGAAACAGGTCATCCATTATAGAGTTGACCTGTGCCAGTTTTAAGGGGAGGGGATTCCCATAGAAAGCTCTGATCCTTGGCCAAGGGATGGACACCGTCTTAATCTGAAGGAGGTTCATCTACAGTGAAAGCAAGACCAAGACCCAAGGAAATTATGACCAAGAATAGGGAGCATTACCTGATGAGATATAGTGGCAGCATTGCTTTTGTAGGTAGAGGAGGAAACTTCTTGCACATGATTCAAACACGCAAATAACAAAAGAGGAAGAAGGCTGTAGAAAGAAAGAAAGATGGAAAGGTAATGGGTAAACTTCTGTGTGCCCCCTAAATTTGTCTTAATTCACTTTTTTATCAGAAAGATTAAAGTTTCTCCATTGTGACCAAGTTCAAGTCTGGAAACAATCTCTTTGTAGACCCCGCAGCAGGAGCCTTGTGCACTGGGTACGCCTTTCTTTTTACCAAGAATAAAAAACCCCCCACAAAAACAAACTTCTCTTCTTTTCCATTTTAACTAGTTATGTAAAGTAGCTTTATTTGAAAGAAAATGGAAAAGCTTCAACATACTTGACAATTAAAGGCAACATGGGATGGTGTAGGACCGTATAGGCAAACTGAAGAGGGGTAAATTAGGAAGTGCGGAATAAAATTTTAACTTCGAAATTTCTTTTGAAATCCTCTGCAATTAGCTGTCTCAAATCTTCAGTTGATGTTAGTTAAACACAATAAAATAAACAATTGTAATAAAGCGAGAAAGAGAGACAATACACATAAGATTTATAGTAGTTCAGCATGGCATTAATACCGTCTTATATCCATTCTTAAGTCCTCAGACAGCTTGGAATTCCACTAAATCAATCTCCTTAAAGGGTATGAGAAACACTCGCAAACACTTCTCGCAGAGTAGGAGAGACACTCAACCACTCTGATTTTCTCGAGATCACAATCTCCTTATAAAAGTCGGAGGAGCACCTATACATACTCTCCTTGCAGGGTAAGGAAAGCACCCAACCACACTCTCCTTGCAAGGTAGGTGAAACACCTTACCCAAGTTCAGAGCATCAATACTCTTCACCACACAATCACTTAAAAGTGATTCACAATGGCTCAAAGGATAAAACACAAGTTAACTCTTTACAAGCATATTTGCAAGTTTTTATATATATGTTGATCCCCTTTGCTCAGTAGCTCAAGCTCAATGACTGATTAGATTTGCAAGTTTAGCTCTTTTGATTCTTAACCTCTTTTCTTAGTAGTTCATCAGATTTGCAAATTGAAACACATAAGCAGTGAAAATTTTCACATTTGTAGATCGATAAGGGTATTCATATATTTACCCACAAGTCTCTTTTTGAAATTCAGGCTATTCTACTATTTGTAGATTAGATTCCAACAGTTAAAAAAAACTAGCCATTATGATGTCAAATGAATCAATGTTTTAGACTCACGTGTAGACTTCGAATAATACCTCTCTGACTTTGATCAATTGTCCAATCAATCAAACTATCGTTCGTCTGCATAAGGTGCTCATGGTAACCAATGGATCATGTACCGTCTACTATGAAGTTCACCAGTCGTCCACTCCACTAAGAATTGGTCGGTTGCTTGTTCGATTACCAGTGTTGTCAATGGATTTATTCACAATTTAAAATACATCACTTGGACATAATTTCTGGTAGGCTCTCATGCATTCTGGTTACTAGAGGGCTAAGTTCAAGGTTCATGATAGATAATCATTTAGGTCCATTTTGACTTGGTCAGTCTACACTATGAACCACCTATCTTAAGTTTTTTAGATTAAGTCCATAGGTGATTAATTGAACTCGAGCACTTAAGATCATTACATCATAGGATCATCTAGATATTATAAGATGAAAAACAATATCTAAGATATATTCAAGCAAACCAAAATAAATCTTCGTGTCTTGGCTCAAGTTGCTTAAATTCCCATGGATGGCTTGACTCTCAATCCATGACAATCTTTTGAGCAGCTTGAGATCTTCCAATTTAATGTTTGGGTTCAGGGCTTGACATAGGAGGGCAAGGGGGTCTTTTCGAAAGGGGAAAAGAGAGGATGACGCATATTAAGCACTTTTCTCACCCTTTGATCTTGACAAAGACAACATAACATACACACACATGAGACATATTCAATAACAAGACTGTTAAGGACAAAATTGGACTTTTGTAGGAATGTCAAATAAGCACATGATATTATTTGTATGACAAGTAAATATATTCTTACTGCTTACCATGAACTTATATAGATATCACATTAATTTCAAAATCCAAAAAAAAAAAAAAAATGTCTAAAGGCACAAGCAAGAACTGATCTTATATAGTAATTAAAGATATAATCATTTATGCATCAAATTATTAAGGCCAATGGTGGACTTATATAGAGAGACAGTACTCCACTCTAATGTCGAAACCGGATTTACATATGCCTGATGCTTCTGCACGCACAAGCGCATAGGGGCCACGCTCCCCCAAAAGGAACAATTCCTCAAACAAGTGATAAATAATTGTATACGATCAATGTTAGATTATCTCTCTTTGCGGCAATTTCACTGGCAAGTACAATATCAATAATAACTAACAAACAACAATTAAACAAGAACATTTTTATTTAAAAAAAGACTGATTCAAGGGGAAGAGTTCTCCATGGAGGAGCATGATCCATATGCACAGAGGAGCTACAGAGGAGCTAATGGAAGCACGAGTGGAAGCATCAGTAGGGTGCACATTTCTGCCTTTCATGGGGGCGGGGCAATCATTTCCCAAATTCGACCCCTCTGTGTTTGGGGGCAAGGCCTACACTCCTCCACAAGAAATCATTTTCCCCACTTCCTCTTAAGTCGTTTTTGTGGAGTAAATATTCATTTACATTTTGACCCTAAAAAAAAAAAATCATAACAAGACAATTCTTTCAAAAATTGAGAGTTTTGAATTTTGACATCATCGAGCATATCACCTTTATTGTAACGTTTACATAAATATTTGAAGAAAATTTTCCTCCACCCATTGAGGATGGTTTACTCACCATCCTACGATTCACAAACCCCTATAGGAATTTAATATGTTCCCAAAATATCCTCTTGATGCCTGCCCTTCCCCACCCTCCCGCCCCACAGTGAATGGGATCACAATCACTACCCATGAAGGAAAACTCGATTTTAAGAAAAATGGTTTTGGAGGGGGGGGGGGGGGATAGGAACGTGAAGCTTATGCCTAGACACAAGAAGAGGGGAAATGACCGTTCCACCCCATAAAGGGGCAATAACTCGATTTAAGAAAAATGGTTTTCGAGGGGGAGGGAGGGGGGCGGGAATGTAGAACCTATAACTAGACACAAGAAGAGGCGAAATGACCGCCCCACCCCCATGCAGGGGCAGTCATTGCCATATGTCTAAGTGCAGGGGTCACTCCACAGAAGCCATTGCTAGGGTTTACAAACCCATAGAGGACGGTTCAGGTGATACGTATCCTGTAAAAGCTGTTACAATCATTAATAGGAAGATTACAACTCCGAGACACCAAACAAATTCCCTAAGACTGCTATAACTCGCATGATATAGACCACGAAAAATATGAAGGTGAACCACAATAAGAAACATACTTGCCCCATTAACAAGCATATAACGGAGCAACCGCCCCCTTCAACATCTCTCATAACGTGTTCTACGCTGTTGAAAGCTAGATCCACATGAGGTGTGTGATGCATGGCTAAAAAAACACGAGTAACTATCTGAATGACTAAACAAATACCAATCCTAGGGTTTACAAACCTCTTTAGGGTCTCACGATGCTCTTCCAGGAAACTCAATTTTAAGAAAAATGATTTGAAGGTGGGGGATGCTTACGCTGGACTCAAGAAGAGCTGAAATGACCACCCCACCCCTTTGAAATGCTAAATGATGGACTGTCCCTGTTGATGTTTCCAAGCGTTCCATGTGCAGGAACCACTCTCACCATAAGAAACACTACCCCAGATTTTTATGCATCACTTCTATCGACATGGCCAATTTTGATATACGTCGCACCGATACATACCTGAGACGTGTGGCCAATGTATTAAGCTACCTCACAAGACACCCAAACAGGAGGCTAGTCACAGCCCAATGAGCTATGGCATGCTGCATTGCTGTTCAGAAGCATTCAAAGAAAGCTACCTCAAAAGAACTCATCACGCGGAAGTTGGCCTTCCAGCCATGGACACTCTTTAAGTTGCGTTTAATATGCATTCCTGGAATGCCACTCTTGGTCAATAATGCAAAATAGACTTAAAATGCATTCCAAGAACACATACCAATCGCCACCTTAATTTAGGCTGTGATTTTTATGCATTCTAGGTAAATTTCACATTCTGATAAATACAACTATTTTTATGATCTGAGAATACCAAATCGACCCAGAAGGCATACCAAACACAGCCTGCTACCTCCTGGTTTTAGCTTGCGTTTTTCTTCACTTTTCCATTCTGACAGCATCTGGGTAAGCAATTTAACCTACCTGAACATGTTAGGTAAGAAACTAGCACGTTGTTTTATAATTGATTTGAGCCACAACAAATATTGAAATTTCAGTCTCATGAATCTAAATATTTTTCTTTTCTCTGGAAATCTCATGAATCTAATTTGCAAACCAACGACATAAAAAGATCTTTAGAGAGTTAAGTTACTAATGCAACACAAAATAAAAAGAGAGATGGATTCGAGAAATAACAAAAAAAAACTTTCCAACGATTTGCAACCTCAGAAAAACACTGACAGAGAAAGCTGTTTAATCATCACAAGCCGAAGTGGTCATCCGGAGAGACGCACTTAGTTTGTTAACTCCATGATGGCAGAAACAATGTCACCCTCGCATGCCTTTAGAGCCTTGACAGCTTTCGACCTTGAAACTCCTGCCTGTGTCATCACCAATTCTATGTCCTTGGGCTCCACTCCTGTCTCATCCACCTCTTCATCCTCCTGAGCCATGGCCGAAGACTCTGGCTTGGAGATCACATGACTGAGATCAGGTGCCTTGAACTGCTCTGCGGCTTGAGTTTGAAGTTGTGAGCTCAAATCCTCTATCTTTGCTTCGCCAAATATTACATAGGTATCTGATGTCGGGCTCTTGAAAACATCCGGTTTAGAGATGACAAATAAAATCTGAGAGAAGCATGAAAATCATTTCAGTAACATTCACAGCATCAAAGTGGTTGGTATAAAGCAACAATAAGTCAAAAGCTACGACGACTAACATTCTTGCTCTTCTTAACAGTTACTCGACTAACACCAGGGATGGGTTTCATTCCAAGCTTCAACATTGCCTTGCGACTCTTCTTCTCGCTTCTACTCTGCTTTGACCTACCACTTGCATCCCCATCTTCTTGTCCTGAAAAAAAAGTCGAAACATTATCAAACGGAGGCTTATGAAAATGAGCCACCAAAACGGCATTCATCACACAATTTGATCCAGTGAAGAGATCCCCGCAATATGCTTTGGAAGTGGGCACCTTTCACCTTTGAAACCGATGAATCTGAAACTTTCAAAATGGGCACTACTCACTGGAGAATCTACAAGGAAAAATGGATGTTCCTCCACGAGAACAACAGGAGAAAGCAAATTTTAAGAGTATAAATATATTCTTCTGATTTGATTGCTTTTCATGACTTGGTTCGTTATATAAGACAATATCCAAATCAGTTTATATCTCATATGGCTTTTATGATCCATCAAAAGAAGATTATGCATTGATTAGAAAAATAGGTTGAAAAAAAGTTACTGCAAAATAAATGCAAAATTCAACTTCCTTGATATACTCACCCTCAGCATCATCATCATCCTTGTCATCATCTTCATCATCGTCGTCATCATCATCATCTTCATCTTCAACGACGGGCTCATCAGGCTGCAACAAATATCAATTGAAATTTTAGTATCATATCCAATCCAGTAGGCAAAAGAAGGAAATTGAACCAAGAATATAATAGCAAGGGTGTGACTAGAACCACACCAGGAAGGGTTTGTGTCAACCCTGCTCGGCCAAAGGATATACCCTTAACTGTAACCAAGCTTAGTTGGTTAGGCCAACTCTTATCAGGTACAACCAAGCAAATTTTTTGTTTCTAAAACGGGCCAAGCTAAATTAGGATAGTCCAGTCTAAGTTGGATTGATCCTTTAAACATCTGAATCCTGCAATACTTCCATCCCAATGTTATATACACAAAGACATAGTTATACGCATATTATACTGAATCAATGGTCATCATGATATATGAGAACAAAGTAAATTACAACCTATTACATGCATACATCTAATTACATATTACTTGAACATTAAGCATACATGTAAGGTAAGGATCAGACCAAGGCTGCACAGACACGAGGACCCAACCCCAGCCCAACACAGATGTAATGTCTAGGTCTCTGTATGATTTATATTAACAAACAAATCTGCAAATTGAAGAAGAAAAAAAATAGTAGCCCATGTGTGAATGGCATATTTATCAAAGTCTTGACCAGGACATTGGCCAACTAGATACCCTAGGAAACTGGTCATCTAGAGAAGAAAAAAAAATACTATAAGGGCTAAAATTAAACAGAAAAAGAGGTTTAAAAGTCCAACACAACACAGAAACAGAGAGGAGGGTATATGGTTAATTGTGACACACACCAAGTCACCAAGCCAAGTCCTTTGATTTTGAGGAATTACCATGAAGTAATAATTTTCATGACTTAGTGTCAAGGAACCAATATTGCTGTCTTTCTTTCAATAACATGATACCCACCATAAAACATTATCCACAGGCCATTTTTAGAAGACCCTTCAAAAAGGAAATGAGACACTACATGAGGGTCATGCCAATCTAGCATTGAGAAGAGGAAAAATGCTGCTCTGAGATAAAATGGAATGAATCAAACACCCTTTCTTCCCAGTATCAGCAATAGAGTTCTTGGAACAATATCACTTCTTTTGCAGCAACCATATTAAATTGAGGATAGTAAAAATTCATGAAAAGATAGAGCAGAAAAAGCCGAAACTGATACAAAAACAATCATAACACTGATACCTGTAAACTAGGTATATTCAGCACATTGACCGACTGTTTAATAAAATCAATTTAACCCACCAGTTGTAAAGCGTCTAACCAAATCCCTCACCATTGAAACCAATTTTAAAAACGGCATAACTGATCAATAAGACCTCAGGAGTTTCTTTTCAAAATATACAGACCCCAAACTAGGTAGCAATGGAACAACCATCCTCACCAAACATGAAGTTAAGACCCAGCTACACAGAACCCTATTTGAAAGATCAGACGTATAACATCACAGAGCACAACTACTACTATCCAATCAACTAAGAAAGAAAATAAATAAAGAATAGAGCACCCGCTCTTTGCCCAAACAGAAGCCTTTCTTCTACCGACACAACTGTTTGGTCTAGGAATACACTAATAAATACTGAATTGAATTCAAATCTCAAAAGGCACAGAGGAATGCTATGACATCCAATACTTATACTAAAACATAGATCCAACCTTTAGCAAAGAAATCCACAGAAAACCCACTACTACATAGGGGGTTTCAGCGTAAAATTATCAAAGTAACCTTTTTTTTAGCGTTTATACAGTTAATTTTCGCACATAACATCATGAAGTGTGCTACGGAAACCCTTCTACGAATGAAACTCAAAAAGGACCTAATGGTTCAATACAAAAATACAGAGTTGTTAAATAAAAAAAATAAACATGGAACAAAACAGAGACTTATAGATGTTAATAACATAAAATCGAAAAGAATAAAAGGAATCTGATGACGACAGGAGTATTGGATTGAACTTCGTTAGTGATGGAGCAAAAGAGAAGATTCGATCGATGAGAGTGAAAGATAGAGATAAGCTTACATCGATCTTTTGCTGCTCAAGATGGGCAGCTAGAAGCTCCTCTTGTGTCTGCGCAGTCATGGCGTCTAAAGGCTTTTCTGAGACACAAATGGGAGAGAGAAGAAAAACCCTAAAAACCCCAAACCGGAACGAAAGCACAAGAATGACTCTGGGAAAGAAAGGATTTTATAGTAGGGGTGAAGTCTGAAATGACGATAATGGCTTTTAGGTTTTCCACAAATTACCCTTACGATCATACGATGAGTGGGTTTGGAGTTGGGACTTACTTGATCGGGCTCGGTCTGGGCGGGCCGGAATTTCGAAAACCAAGGCCAACATTAAGGATGTCAATCGTTACGAGTTCGAGATATCGGTACGGTTTGGTATGATACATTGCAAATATACCCTATACCGCACCGTACCGATTATCGATTCGATTCGGTACATGTATCTCTTATTAATAGTGTATCAGATCGATTCGGTATTATTTGATACATGTATTCGGTACAATATCAGTATGTTATCTTGTATTTTCAATATTCTATCAATACCGATACCGTATCGAATATTGACTCGATAGGATATAAATAATTGGGTATAGAAGTGGTTTTGATATTCGATACTTGATACACATTGACACCCTTACTAATAGGGATGTAAATGAATAGCCGAAATCCACTTCCGAATCCGTGTCCATATCCATTTAGCACAATCCGAATCCGTCCAAAAGCTAAACGAATACGGATACGGATAGACTATAGCTATCCAAAAAGCTATTTTAACATGTAAACGGATAAAATATCCGATCCATCTCCGTATCCGTATCCGTTTAATACTATCCAAATCTGTCTGAAAGCTAATCGGATGCGGATGCGGATATAGCACTATCCGAGCTGAATCCGATCCGTTTACATCTCTACTTACTAATAAGATAGAGAGAGAAAGGGTTGGGCATGTTGCTAGCTTTTGATAAGTCCACAACATACACCAATCACATGACTAGACATATGATGTTAAATGGGTTTTTCCTAAGGAAAAGTAGAGAGGATGACACATGCTAATTGTCAAGCACCCTGGCAGCTGGCAGCGTGCCTAGTCTTTTCCCTAAGAATTTTCATTAGGATACCTCAACATTATGGTGTATAAAATATAAGGGCTTGGGATAGGCACGCTGCCTGTGTGTTGTACGCTAGTGACGTGCACCAATGTGTTGTAATATTTGTCATGCAGAAGATTGATGTAGCAAATCCAATTGTCAGATGAATTGAGAATGATGTGGACTGACCATGTTTCCAAATTCAACCTCGAATTTAATCATGGGAAGCTTTCAATGTTGCCAATGTAAAGGGAATCTTCCAAGCCCGTCTAAGCGGCTTGCGGGAAAATGTTTCGTCAATAGGGGGCCCACATGGTTAGGGAAGTGAGAGAGTGTGAGGGACATGAGAGGATGTGGGAAAGCATCCCCACATTGACGCATGGTAATCTTTTCCTTTAATCATTTACCCTTTCCATATAATGGCATAACCTCCTAGGACCAATGCGCATCCGGTAGTTGAGCTACACATTAGGATCGTTGTGTGTCGGGTGCATCCAGCTGTCGAATGCATGCTGGAGAGGATCCAAGTCCTACCCTCCCATGTGTGCTCAGGGTTTTAAAGAGATGGTGAAAGAAGTATTTGTGGAAAGAAATGTTGGTCTATTAGGCTCCAATACCATAAAATAACTAATCTCCCTCACCGTAAGGTTCTGTATATTGTTTATGAGATTTTCTTATTGACACATGACACCCCTCAAGGTGTTAAATAATTTGTAATTTTACATTTTTTTTTCATTTTAGTATGATACACAATTTCTTTCTAATGAGGGTAATAATGTTATTTCATACGTGTAATCCAAAAATATGCATAACAATGATATTTTTTGATAATGATGTCACTTTAAATTATTTTCGCAACCCTTTTATATCCTTGTTTTAAAGAAAATTTGAGAATAAAACAAGTGGCAATTAAAAGAAAGTGCCAAGTTCTAAATACACTTATAGGGGAGTGTTTGTTTAAAAGTTGGAATAGGTGATTCTGTGAAGATATGGGAGACAATGGATTCCTCACTCGTCACAACTCTATATTGAATCTGATGTGAACCCAATTACCTCTTTATGTTGTGTATCTGAAATAATTCATGACTGGTGTTGGAATACATCTTTGATCTTTTCACTAATTATTCAAATCCCCCTGGTTCATACTGCCCATTCTCATTTACTGTCGAATGGAATTTTTAAAACTAAAGTGGCTACAAAACTGTTAAGTTCTCAAGCTCTTAATAAAATTGATCTGTGTCTTTCTCATGGTCTGGAAACAAGAGTGCATTATGGGATCTATTATGGAAATTAAAAGTCTACCCAAATTGTGGAAATGCTAAGAATCATCTACTATTTTTTTTGTGGAATGCTAGGAATCATTGCCTATTTTCCCATTGTCCACCTAATCCTAATGTAATTTTGAGAAATATATTAATAGGTAACTAGAATCATCTGATTCTTCCTTCCACCTTCCTCCTTCCTCCTTCCTCCTTCCTCCTTCCTCATCCTCTCCACCCTTACCAATGACTGGCTACTTTGAGCCTGCACAGCCTGATTGTATTACCCTTTTATGTGATGGAAGTTTTGTTCAAGAGAGTGGGGAAGCAGGATAGGCTTCTGTAGTTATCTGCATAATGGTTTTATTCTTGCTTGTGTGGATTTTGGATATGTAAGACATGCACAAGAGGCCGAAGCGAGGGGGTTGCTCCAAGAATTACGAGAAATCGAATGCATCGACATTTTGAGTGATTATGAGGAATTAATGCTATGGGTGGAGTAAACAACTTATAGGTGACTGTGGGGGAGATGTTTCATATTTTGTGGGGATATCAAAGTTCTTTTGAAGAAGTATTCTAAAGTTTGTTTTAACAAGAGAGGGAAGACTTTTATTACAATAGCACATAATCTTGCTAGACAACCTAAAACCTAATGCAAATTGATAATGTACCTTCTTTCCTGTCCAGTTAATCTCTATTTCGTATTTCTCGCTAAGAGCCTCCTAAGTTGCAAGTCCAATGCTTTAGATGAGCCACTAAATTTGACATCTAGTGATCCATCGAATTGCACAGTTAACCTATGGTCAAGATAAACCAAATCATCCTACAATGTGAGAGAAATAGCTTGTAGACTGTTAGTGCAAGAATAGCTTCCTTACACTGTTGCTATGAATTTCCATTTTTCGGAAATTTAAGGGGATAAAAAAGAGGAATTTCGGTCATTATCAATGTAGTCTCCATTTGTTTCAACATAAAATTTTACTAGAAATTTTTTACTTGAAATTTTTTTATTTTACATGTTAAAAAGTTCTCCAATATTTGTTTTTTTTTTGAAAACAAACATTGCAAAACTTTTCAACAAGTAAAATTTTACATTTACGACATAAAATTTACAAAGTAGGTAAACATTTACGCCGAAACAAAAGAAGCCTAGGAAAAACTGGATCTATAGAAATAAGGGTCAGACAGAAACAGACTAGTAACTTGTTCACATATGCAATACCTGTGAATATATGCAGGTTGTGATCTATATATTTTAGGCTTCAAGCCTCACTAAGCTTTTTCCCAACTGTCCAGCAGAAGATAAGAAATTAAAGAGAATTGATGGTATGATCGAAGGCTATTACTCTTGACGTTCTTATTGATGGAACTGCTGTTAACCTCTACAAGCATGCAGTACAAACACAATATGCAAAGGCAAAACTCGCAGGTGAAACTAGTGTCAACATTGATTAATGATTAAATAACGTAACTGAAGACTGAGAGGGCCATGGGCCAAAAGATACTTCTCCTGTTGGGGGAATGAAATCAGCTAAATACCAACTTCCCCATATATATATATATACCAAGAGAAAAACAGCACAAGACCTAGACCAAAGGCAGAAAACATAGATTCACCTACTCAGAAAAAAATATGGCACAGTTTTCCCTGTATGCTACTCCATAATTGAAAGGAATCATCATCTTCAAGGCGTAACCACAATGGATTCACCAACCACCGCCACCAGTCCATCCCCCACTGCTACTTCCAGACCAACCATTTGCCGCCGTTTGAGCTAAATTACTTTTCTTAGAACCATCACCCCACCCAGAATTTCTGGCATCAGGTCCAGGATCCACAGTACCATCACCATCTGCACTAGCACCACCACCACCACCACTTCCACCGGCCCAGCCACCAGTACCCCCAGTGCCACTGCCACCACCACCGCTACCACTACCCCAGCCCCCAGGAAAGGCTTCTCTGCCGGGAGAATTTTGAACTTTGGCACCAGGAAAATTGTTCCAGCCATCATCCCCATCCTTGGAACCTGAGCTCCATCTGGAAGAACCATAACCAGAATCTAATCTTTCACTGCTACTGTCATTTCCTCTTCCATTATATGAGCCATGGCCCCGTCCACGTCCGCCATAGGGCCTAGGCACCCCGCTTGGATGTCCATGTCGGCCACCACCGTTTCTGTAATCATTTCTACCTGGTCAACCAACGAAAAGAAGCAAATGTTTAGTTTCAGGTCCAATTCATGTACCAAAATTACACAAAACCCTCATCCATAGCCATGAAAGTATTTATGTCATAGGCAGTAGGGTAGGATACAAGGCACATCATCGTAGCATAAAATAGCTAGCTAAAGTATGCGTACATCTGGACTAGAAAGTGAAGTAAGAATTACCAATAGGTGACATAGAAGATGACTTCAGACAAACAGCTGAAACAATCAGTAAAGTATCCTTGAAGGGTTCTTCCAGTTGATGGAATGGTTTTTTCAGTCACTACTAATGCAGGCCCACTTTAAATTTGACCCAGGTTGTAGGACTGGTTTGGTTGTGCCTTATTTTTGGGTTTTATTATTATAATGGGCTAAAATATAAAGCACAAAGTTTATATTCCAAATTTAGAAAATTATCTTAGCTATCCAAGAGTCCCTATTTGTAAGTTATATTAGGCTAAGAGAGCACAAGGCCAGCAGTTACCAAACAAATCAATCAATCCACTCAAATTCATAAGCATAGCCGATCCATCACAAGATTAATTTGGTGGAATAATTACAGCATGATCAGATAAAAAGTATGTAAAGAATTTGAGAGGGGTAACGAAAAATCAAAGAAACGTCAGCTAAGATAAAGCAGGAAATCAGAGAGTTTCAGCCACTCCGACAGGAGCACAAAGAAGATCCAATGGCAAAAGAATTCGATGATCATCAAGAAAATACCTCGATCAGAATCATGGATGTATTGATTGACGGTCTAAAGCTCCAAGAACAAATTCCAATCTGAGATGCAATTTGACGTTGTTCGTCAAGAGAACTAGAACATTAATTTCCTAGTTTCTCCATAATTGTTGGATGCAAGGAATCCGATCATTGCTGATTTTAATCATGAGATACATTGTCACTGCAACACCAAAGCCAAGGATTGTGGATGTTGATCGAGTGGCGGAGATTTTCCCTCATTATAAGACTCGAGGAGACAAGTCTTTCCCAACAAGGAGGGAATAGTATAGGCCAGGTTTTAGTTCTAGTTTAATTTTGGGTTTTATTATTGTAATGTGCTGAAATATGACGCCCAACAGTGAGGGGGTCTTAAGAGATGCACAAATTAAGATTTTAATTGTGGGTCCCATGTCTAGAGTCCAAATTTAGAAAATTATCTTAGCTATCCAAGAAACATAGGAACTTTAACGCGAAAGAGTTCAAAATTTATAGATATAATGAGAAGAAAAAGAATTAACATAGCTTGTATACAAGAGACTAGATGGAAGGGTAAAAAGGCTAAGGAATTAGAGGACTATAAACTTTGGTATATTGGGGATAAAAATAATAGTAGGGTGGAAATAGTAGTAGATAAATATTTAAAAAAATGATGTGGATCTTAAAAGAATTGGTGATAGGATAACATCTATTAAACTTGTGTTAGGAAAAGAGGTAATCAATATAATTAGTGCTTACGCACCCCAAATAGGATTGGAAAATATTAGAATGGGAACACATGGATAAATAAGTTCAAGGAATTAGTCAATGAGAAAAATATTATTAAAGGAGAAGATGTAGATGAAGAGGTTACGAAAGAATTCATGGAGGATGTTGTTTTGGAAAGGAATGAGGAGGGGACTTCAGTTTTACAATTTGTTGCGACTATCAACAGTAAACACATGCTTGAATCTTCAGTGCAATTCCAATGGAAAGACAGAGTAGAAATGAGGACTTCAACTCAGATGGTGAATTGGCTGCAGTACCACACAGAGAATCTGTGGCAATGGGAGGTATTCTCCACCCTGTTTGACATAAAGACTTCTTTTAATAATTTTTTAACTCGGTCTGTATTAAGAAAATGCCTAGACATGTTATCTCCATTGCTCATAACCTTGCACAACTAGGCACTAGCAAGACAAAACTTTTGAAGGGTGATGTAACAGATGATTTATTTAAATAATATTTTCTTTTTCATTAAAAAAAAATGTAAACACGTGTTTTGAAAAAATAGAGTTTAACATTTAATAACCCTTCAAATGTGGACAAAATAATAGCCACAAATTTCATTCTAACTAGAAGGACCAAAAAGTTATTATGGAAAGATTTTAAGGTAATGCCAGCGGAGAGCTTAATCACACGACATAAATCAATGGTCATAGATATGTGTTTTAAAACGCTGACTTGTAAGAAATGTGAGATTATTTGCCCTAGGACAATGTGGTGGAACATAAAAGGAGAAAACTTGAAGACATATAATGATAAATTAGTAAAACAGGGAAGATTAGGCTTTCATGGAGACACTAATATAATGTGGAACGAAAAGGCTAATATTAAGAATGGAGTTAAAAATTTTCTGGAGGAATTTAAAGGAAAACAACATTCATAAGGGGAAACATGGTGGTGGGATGATGAAGTTCAAGCAACCATTAAAGCTTAGAAATCTAGATTTAAAACTTGGCAAAGGGCCAAGGATGAGGAGAATTTAAAAAGGTATAAATTTGCTAGAAATGAAGCTAAAAAGATAATAGGAAAAGCAAGGACTAAGAAGTATGAGGATCTCTATAACAATTTGAGCACAAAGAAAGGTGAAAATGATATCTATAAATTAGTTAAAATGAGGGAAAGGAAGAGTAGAGATTTCAACCCTATTACATGCATTAAAAGTAAAGATGATAACATATTAATAAGTGATGAGGACATTAAAGAGTGCTGGAAAAACTACTTCTACAACTTACTAAATGAAAACAATACAAATAATAGTGTTTTAGAATGTTGCAATAACCATTAAGAAACCACAAGACTTGGGTATGTATAAAAAAATTAGGGTGTCTAAAGTAAATGAAGCTTTAAAGAAGATGAAAATAGGTAAGCAATAGGTCCAAATGGTATTCCAATAAAGGTTTGAAAGAGCTTAGGAATTGGTGGAATAACTTGGCTAACTAAGTTGTCTAATAAGATAATGAGCACAAGAAAAATGGCAGATGAATGGAGGAGAAGCATTTTGGTTACGATTTATAAAAGTAAATGTGATATTCAAAGCTGTAATAATTATAGAGGAACAAACTTATGAGTCATACTATGAAATTATGGGAGAGTAATTAAAACCCGCTCGAGACAAGAAACTAATATTTCGGATAACCAATTTGGATTTATCTATTTGCATAAATGACTAATGGAAAGATTTAGAGAATGCAAGATCTCCATATGGTCTTTATTAACTTAGAAAAAGCTTATGAGAGAGTACCTAAAGAGTTAGTTTGGCAAGTATTGGAGAAGAAAAGTATTTCGAGTAAATATGTGGAATAGTTAAGACATGTATAATAGTGTAGTGACTAGTGTAAGAACTGTGGGGAAGGACGGTAGTAATTTTTTTATGATAATAATATACGAGTTGACTAGAGACATTTAAGACTAGATCCTTTGGTGTATGCTTTTCGCTGATGAAATTGTTTTTGTGGATGAAACAAAAGCAAGGATAAATGCAAAGTTGGAATTATGGAGAACAACCTTGAAATCAAAAGGTTTTAAGATAAGTAGAACAAAAATAGAGCATATGGTGTGTAACATTAGTAACAATAGGACCAACTGCAAAGTGGAAATTTTAGGTACTTGGTTTCAATCATAAATAGAGGATGATGTTGCACAAAGAATTAAAATAGGGTGGATAAATTGAAGACGAGCATCCAAAGTGTTGTCCAATCGACGTATTCCTTTAAAACTCAAAAGCGAAAATTTATAGGACAGTTGTATGACCAGCAATGATGTATGAAGCTGAATGTTGGGCAGTGAAGAAACAACATAAAAATAAACTTAGAGAAGCTGAAATGAAGATGTTGGGATGGATGAGTAGTAAAACTAGAAAGATAAAATACGGAATGAACAAAGGATCATGACCCAATTTAGTCTCGCACTCTCTCGCAATAGGGTTTTTTGCTTAGTAACCTGATTCTCAATCAAACATTAGAAAGGAACTTACACCCAAACTAGAGGCTTAGGTAAACACATTCCTCGGCTGGAGCTACAAAGGGGCAACCACTTTATTAGCCAAACTTAGGATTAAAGATCCCCCGCCCTGGCTCCCCCTCTTTTATAATACTGCAGCTCCGATTGCTTTCCTCTCTATAAATCCTATAAAAACTAAGCTAAAATCCCACAGTACAGTATTATTTAAAAAAAAACAGCAAGTGACAAAGTCTATGAAGAAACAGAAGTGAAACTCTCTCTCTCTCTCTCACAACAGGGTTTTTTGCTTAGTAACCTGATTCTCAATCAAACATTAGAAAGGAACTTACACCCAAACTAGAGGCTTAGGTAAACACATTCCTTGCCTGGAGCTACAAAGGGGCAACTACTTTATTAGCCACACTTCGGATAAAAGATCCCCCGCCCCGGCTCCCCCTCTTTTATAATACTGCAGCTCTGATTGCTTTTCTCTGTATAAATCCCATACAGTGACTACAAGTGAAAACAAAGCTAAAATCCCACAGTACAGTATTATTTACAAAAAAACAGCAAGTGACAAAGTCTATGAAGAAACAGAAGTGAAACATGGCACATCTGCTCCCCAGTAGGAATGGTGAAAACAGTTGGATGCAAACCAAGAAAGGATCTAATGGTGCCTCACTAAAGGCAAAAATGTAAAAATAGCATAACTACCTCTATCCATTGTCTAGGATGAAATCTAGTGTTAACTGCATATAAATGCTCCCCGCTCTCACCCATATTGCCATTTCCCTCATACTGATATAACTGACAGGGTTCTTGATTGGTCCCTAGAAACTCTGTAGTTGCACTCTACAAGACTATAAGTTTGGCTAACTGCACTCTCTTTTGTGAGTTATTCTCCAAGCTAATTATTCTTTATTTATGAGCAGTTTTTCCATAAACCTGAACGTCAATATCACGTATTGGTTCCCAAGGCCAAAGCCTTAAGAGTGAGAGAGGGAGAAAAAGAAGGCCAATTGGGCTCAGGTCATATGTTTCATAAAACACACATAATTATAATATGGTTAAACTCAAAGGATTATTCCTGCCAAAAATTAACACAAGCAGGTGGCTGTTAGCCATAGGAATGGAACAAAATCGACAAAGAAACTTCTTTTTGCATCCTAAAAGGGTCCACTTTAATCTAAATGAACTTTACATTCCTAGCAAATTTAAAACCAAATTTCACCTCCTAAGTAGTATCTTTCCAGTTTCCACAATCGATGATATATTTGTATGGACCATTAATGTGATAGGATTAGTAGGAAAAAAAATTAGAATCGCTTTACTATAGCATTAGGAACTATTTGTTTCATAACCTAAATGTTATCCTTCCACAATAAATGAAACGTTTGCCAAAATCAACCCAACAATACGGGAAACAACATTTCATGGCATTGGGCAAATGAAAATGTGGAAACCAATTTATAAGAACTTTTAAACCAATCATTACCTCTTAAAAAGGTATCTACTTGTTATCAATGACATTTGGTAAATATTGACAACATTAAGGTGGGGTAAGCATTCCAAATACAATAACATGATTATCTCTTTTTTTCCCCGAGCCTTGTCAGAAGGTATATTAAAAAGGATAACTCACCCATTAGTAATGGGAAGTTGGGAACATAAAGGAATAATGTGGCAGTTTTGGGCAACTAAAAATAGGAAGCGCATTACAATTGCTTCACACTTCTCCTTTTATATGCATTGTACTAACCTTGTCACTTGATTATACCTTTTATAAATATTTTAGCATTTGTAGTCAAGGTTAAGAGAACAATAATCTTTTTTACATCATTCACCATGACTACACAAATGTCTCTCTATGAGTAACTTATTTTACATTGTTCAGATGTCATTTGAATATTATCATTAGCAATATAATACCTAAGTTGCACGATGCACAGTCAAGCACAGACCGTGGGATGGGATAATAGTGGATCGAAGTGACCAAACGCCAACCCTTACTTAAGGCATTGTAACCCCCCCCCCTCTCTTTCTACCGCTGTGAATGAAACCGCCCCATAATCAAAACTAACAAGAAAGTACATACATTAAAACAAGTCAAAGAGGATTTTAGGTTGTGCTCCAACCCAAAGCATTGTACAAGGTTGGCTTCTGCAACTAAAATAAAATACATATGCAAATGTTTATGCATATGACTAAACACACACAAACTCTCCACCTCTACCATGACAACATGTGCATTTGCATATGCATTTTAACTAATGTATATAAGAATACCGATACATCTAATTTAAAGGGTTAGACAATTAACTAGAGCAATTTTGTTCAGCTGAAAGGCAATATGCAAGAAACCCAGCACATCCAAAGTCGAACAATGCACAAAGAAAAAAGGGTCATGCTGAAGTGTTGAACTTCTGAACAAGAAAAAAATAGAAACTGCACAACTGCACGAACAGAAGACACTAAAAATTAAAAAATAAAAACAGGAGAACAACTCAGAGTAGCAGGATTACCTGTTCTTGAACCTGGTGTAGAAGATCTCTCTCTGTCTGAATTTGAATGACCTCTCCAACCACCGTCATTGCTAGCTGCCGAACCCCCCCATCCACTGCCAACAGATACCCCTCCTGAGGAACCTCCAGTTGCAGGGCTCTTCATTGGTACCATAGCGGCAACTGATCGAATTGATGGCGTTGAACCCGGAGGAGGATCATCAATGTGTCTTTGGAAATATGCCACAAGGCGATCTATGTCCTCAAAATCTTTTTGTCGAAACCTGAATCCCTTGGGATACAGCCCAATGTACTCGTGATGAGGATTTGTGCTGCGTATATAGGACAAAATAAAAGTTCCCGGATGCTCTTGACAAATGCCAAAACAGTAAACAATCCTCATTGGATGTTCTGATTTCTCAATTCTTAAGAGATCATCAATTTCTGCCTTCGACCCCTTCTTGAATTTGCGGTAACTGAGCATAGCCTTCAAGTGTGTTACCAGTGGATCAACATAACGATCCATAACCTACAGTAAAAGCAGTAAACATAGGTAATGTTAAATGTAAATCCAACATCATGATGAACAAAATGGAGGGCTGCTCTGGTCAAACCAACTATTGCACAGCTCCATCCCTTGGAATAGTCACATTAGAAAATGCAATTTGGCTGAAATTACAATATGATAGATGGCAAGGTGAAAATTTCCACAAGATTTCAGCCCCACCTAAACTGCAACATGGCAGATGTTTACAGTTGACTAGGGAGCCTTTCCTTAATAAACATCGGATACTGTACATATAGCAAAAAACATCATACTGACTGCCCAAACATATTGCGCATGACAAGCATTAAACTAATTTTGATATCCTTTTCTTCTTTTGATGAAATAAAACGTCCTTTCACTTTCTGACATCAGCAAAATACAGAAGGCCTCACAACCATAGTTGTCACGGCATCTAGATGACCCAAGGCATTGGAGAGGGTCCAAAATCAAGGCGACACAAACAAGGCGACCAAGGTGCCTGGTCGCCTAGGCAACACCTTGACAACTATGCTCACAACACTCTACAGGTCCTACAGGCCATCACTAAACATCTGTTCCAATCAGCCTCTATCTCTGTAATGCTCACTGTGAGCAACCCAATATGACGCGACGCTTCAATGTCACCTTTAAACAGACTGCTCTTTCTTCCAGGAAGAAACTGCAAAACAGTGCAACTAGAACCAAATACCACAGCATTAACATCTTGGGGACTCAAATTGATTAAAATCCCCAAGCAAACTGATGCAGGTCAATCAGAACAACCTGCAGGTAACGGACCCACGTAAAGGAAAATAGGTAAAAAATTTGATAGAAATTAGGAGAGACTAGATCGTTAGAAAATAGAGCAGAGATGAAAGAGAGGAAATAACAAGTGAGGAGAGAAAGAAGACAGAAGAGAGGAGGTGGAATAGCAGTCCGGATCAAAATTAGATACAGTTTTAGTAATAGATTGGTTTTGGGCTTTAGTTTTTGATTTTTTGATTGCAATGGACTGACATATAACACCTAAAACTTCGATGTAATTAGTTAGTTGTGGGTCTCATATTAAGAGTCCAAGCTTAGGAAATTAGTCTTAGCTAACAAAGAATCCTATTATTAGTAATATTAGTCTAAGTTGGTTTCCATGTTAAAGTCCTCCTCTAGGAAAATAAGCTAGCTGTCTAGAGTCCTAAAGTAATTGGTTTTCTCTGGGACTTTTTTCCTATACATATGTAATTAACCCCTTACGATTGAGCTGAATTGATTTAGGTTTGCGATTCCAGTTGCCCTGGTGGCTTTTTTCTTTCTTCTCACAATTCAGTACGAGAGATCTCCTATTTGTTCTCTCTTCAATCGGTAAGACTCTTCGTTCTCTCTTTCTCTCTCTTCTAACAATGAATTACAATAGGAGACACAAGGTGGTGGCGAGGCACCTAGGTGCCTAACTCTTTGTCAATTAAGAATAATTTCCTACATTTGTACTCTTGCATGAGAGCCACAACTAACTAATTACTAAAAAAAATATTAATTTCCGTGCATCCCCTTTGCAACTAAATTTTGGGCTTTATCTTTTATCCTACACAGTTAAATATACCAAGAACTAAAGCCCAAACCAATCTATTACTAAAACCAGGCCTATTATTTACATGGGACTGCAGGACAAGCATCAGCAGATTTAAAAATGGTAAATCGACCATGCATCATAAAAACACATGCAACAAACATATGACGGGCAGCACCTTAGAAATCAGAAGATGAGTCAATCTGCTGCAATCAAGTGCAACATCCCACATAAATTTGAATTTTCTTTCTTAGAACAAGCTCCTCATACGATGACATTAGAGTGGATGGACAGATACAAAAGACTTTGAAAACCAAAGCCCAAGAGGTCCAGTAAATTCTCTAAGCCATGGACTCAAGTTTGGGTCCAAATAAGGCCTGTCATAGCTCTCATGGCAACAAGGCGACCCAAGGCAGTGGCGAGGCGCCTAGTGCCTAGTTTCCTACGCGTCACCTGGGCCTAGGGTGCCTAAGTGTGCATGCTATGTTAATTTCTCGTTTTATGCCATCACTTACATGTGCATGTGTGACCAGTAGACCCGACCGTAAAGGGTCTAGGTAATGCCTAACTTGGCTCGATGACAGTCCTTACCTTAAAACCGTCAAACGCCCAACCGAGACCGACCTACTTAAATATTAAATAAAATTTCATATAAATATACATAAATTATATTATATACAGTTGTATTCTGTATATATCTTGCTCTCTCTCCACATTTCAACTTCTACCGCGAAGGCAAAATCCCAACCAGAAAATCGACAGTAACCATCCACCGCCCTAATACTGCTGACTGCCCTACATATTTACCACCAACATAACCCGTAGCAACCGCCAGCATCGGCATAGCCAGTCAGCACCATTACTGTAACCACCACCGACCACTGTTACCCTTAAAAATGGGAGCTTCACAAAAGAACTAGGGAGACTACGGTGATGATAGAAACCATCTCCTTCCGCTCCTCTATTTTGAGACTAGGTGGGTGATTGGGTACACAATATTCACCATCTCCATTCGCTCCCCCACTTTCATTGTTCTCGGAGTAAAATTATTACTTTCTTCTTCTTTCAGATTTATCACAAAAGTGATTGAGGTCAAAGGGGAGGAACAACCGTCGAACCTGAAGATGTCGAGAATGTCATGGTCATGGTTTAGGTCCTGTTTTAAGGTCTTGGCAACGTGTTTGAGCTCTCACCCTTTTCAACTTGAGAAGACCAATGCACCAGATTCTCTCTTCTTCCCTCAAATATTCTGTGCTACAATTACCACTGCAGTCCAAGCGATGGCTCCTCCGTCGATGGCTGTGGAGATGGAGAAAGCAGCACTTTTTGGCTTCAACCTGATGCTGTAGACAATCATTAATGGTTCTTTCTCAAGATCTGCTTCACCCCGCTTGGGAAGTTCATCGATGAGAGGGGTGCGGCGATTAAGGAGAAGCTGAGCAGCATCATGGACCGATTAAGGCCTGGTTACTGACCGATTGTTTATCTGCCGGCCACGGTGTTGGGCATTGTAGACCGTTTGTTTATTTGGTCACTCACGGTCTTGCCACTCAGTTGCATAGCAAAGATTATGGCCCGATCGAAACCAAACTGATGCAGATTTATCACCAAACTGCGCTTCTTTTAATAGGAATAAGTCTAGGGTTGGGTTATTGATGCAGATCCAAGGGCATACATCCGCAAGAAGAAGAAGAAGCAGCCTTAAGTGTAGGGCCAAGTGTTTGGAGCCTTAGTTTATTTCCGCATTAGTAGTTTCCATACTTAGTCTATTTGTAAACTTAAATTGAACCGGTTCAAACCATGGTCCAATTTAAGCGATTTTTACTCTCTTGATGCTTAGGGAATATTCTTTTTTTTTTTAAAGTTGTTTTTAGTCCCCACACCCCTCCACGATTTCTATAGAGGGAGTGACTTGTATTAGGATTCAGCCTAGTGATCAAACTCCTAGGCTGAATAGGACTTAGGCCATTGGGCATATTATACATAAAGTAATTCATGGGAGGCTCCCCCACAATTCAGAATTTAAAAAAACAAACTTTTTCTTGCTGCCATTGTTGCTGCTGCCCTGCTCTGTTGAGTGTTGCCTTGTGAGTCATATCAAGGTGAAGGAACTGGTGGATCTCCAGTTGACTCCTTGCGTCTTGTAGAACAGGAGGATCTGCTACTTGTCTTCAAGCTGCTGCCATTGAAGACCTGCATCTCCAAGTAAGTCTGAATACCCCATTCCCAATCTTCTGCTCCTAAACCTTCCACAGCCTAACCCTAGCCTTCTGCTTCTAATTCCTTCGATTCCTCCTAACCCTATTTCACTCACAGCCTTATCCCACCATCAGAATTCAACCATATTTGGACCACAACACCCTCACAACTACCCCTCCACTCGATCCAAGCATCTTCTCCTTTCCACCATTAACCCTAATTCCCTCATCTCCATTAAAACCCTAAAAATCCACCTAGACGATTCCAGCCATTAAAAACCTTCCATACTTTGGCCGAGTGTTCATCTCCACCCTAGGAGAATTCGATCCAAAGCCCCCACCTTAATTCCAACTATAAACCCTAGAATCCCTCACTTCTCTCTTTTCAAAAACCTAAAACCCTAATTTTCTGTTTTTTTACTTTTCACACTTCCAATCATCCAATCATCACTAGACCAATACTGATAGACTCCCCTACACCAGCCTACCAAAACCAACCCTTCAAACCTTAACCTAACCCTAACCCTAACCCTAACCCTAAAATTGACCTAAAACCTCAATCCTGCCCCCATCGAACCAGCCTATCTAGGACTACATTAGTCATATACATGTTGGGCCTTTGATTCCATGGGCTTTCTATGTAATAGGCCACTTTTATGGGCTTAAAATATGGGTGATTAGGTTGCATACGGGATTAGTTGTTTTAGTTCCATACTCGGTTTTATTTTGGTGTTTTTGTTCATAATTGAACCAGTTCAACTAATGTTCAATTTAAGTGATTTTAGTAGTTTTCTTTTAAGTGTTTAGTGGGGCTGGATTAGGTCTCTGTTTTGAGTCTATTTCAGTTCCCTAGTCAGTTTAAATTACCTAATAGGTTAAGGATTGGGTTAAGTCTTTCCTTTTTATTGTAGGAGTCTATTTTTGAGTCTTTTATCTAAGGTTGTAAGGGGGGCATGGATTGAACACGAATTTTGATATTAATGAAAGCTTTTGCTGCTCTTCTTCTACATTAAAGACTTTTGTCTTGTGTTTGATCAAGGTTGCTGGGATCGGTTTTTGATCCGATTGACACCTTGCACTGTGAAGCCCGGGTGGTTCTTTTGAAGTTCTCCTTCAAGTTCTTTGAAGATCTCCTTCAATTTCAAAATCAAGACTCAAGAATTATTCAAGATCCTCTAACCATCTGAGCTGCCCTTGCAACAACACTAAGTTTGAATCATCCCATTAATACCCATTCTTCTCCTAATCCTCCAAACCACTACAAAACCCTAATTTTCCCACCCATCTCTTGAAAGTTGAACCATCCCATCTCCCAAAATTCTTAACAAACCATTCAGCTAACTACACCTTCACATAATTGGATCAAGTATTCTCCTTCCCAATTGGAATAGTCGAACCAAGCTATTTTCCCATTACCCAATTCAAACCACAACATCCCACCTACTTCTGGAGATCATCCCATTACCCAAATTCTTCACAGACCAATCTAACCATTAGAAACACACCATACCTGAATCGAATTTCATTCCCTACACTAGGAATAACCGATCCAAACCCTATTCTGACCTATTCGAATACCTATTCATACCAAATCCCAGTTTATTGGCTCCTAGTTGGTCTCCTACCAATCTAGGACTAAATTACAACCGAGACCAACCGGTTGACATCCCTAGGTGCTACAGACAAGAGGATCCCAACACAATCCTGGCTCAACAATTGGATAAGTCGTACCACGCATCAGGGAAGAGATGGGACAAAGGGTTCCTGAGGAGATGTCGTTGATGGGTTCCTAACAAAGAGGGTGATGCAGTGGTGCAGAAGCCAAGTTGTTTGGCAAGAAATATTCTAGGAAAAGTAAGGGGAGAAGGACTGGTTCACTTCACAATCAGTGGACCAGTCCCTTGGGCCATAGAGCCAACCAACTTTAAGTTGGACCAGCCCAACTGAGCTGGGAGTTGCTGGATCTCTCAAACTCAAATCGTGGGGGTATAAGTGTCAATTCTTTTGACACAATATTGACTTAAGTGCTGGCTGATTTCTTTCTTTGTGGGGACCATCTGAAGATCCCAGCTATCACTTGGATTTTATTTTATCTCAATCCTAGAGTAGTTACTATTTTAATTTTGCAAGTAGTTTCTAAATTTGTAAGTTTCTATTTTCTTGAGGAGCAAGTTATGCCATCTTTTATATTGTAAAGGCTGTTCTTGGTCTCCCCACGATTGACGAAGTTGAATAAAGATATTTGCTTGCTGCAAACATGTTTTCCTCTCAAGTAGTGCATGAAACTTGAAGGGCTGCAGCAGCCTTGCTGAGAGAGCTAAATCCTCTTACCTCTGTTACCTTCTATTTTCTCTCTTCCTTCCTCCAACCATCTCCTGCATCCGATCGAGCCTGTTGTTGTTGTGTCCTGTTGTTGCTGAAGATCAGAAGAGTTCCTCCAATCAACTGATTGTTGCTGCTGATTACCACCTAAGGGTGTCAATCGGTACGGTACAAAAAATAGGTACCAAATACCGATACCGTACCGTACCGCATAAGATGAACATTTCTAATACCGACTCGGTACGATTTCGGTACAATATATATACAGTATGAATTCGGTACACAAACGGTTTATCCTCCCTATTTACAGTTTTTTTTTCTTTCACAGAATGCTATCTGTCATTCTGCATTCAAAGCAAACTGCTAAAAGTAGTTTATAAAGTTAAACAAAAGAGAGGCTTCTGGCCTGCAGGGAGTTTTCAAAAATTGACAACACACTCGGTCACGTTCACCATGGCGTCGATAAGGCTCCTCAGCGTCTCTAGTGGCTTCGATTTGTTCACACTCACCATGAAGAAGAACCCACCATAGGTGACAGCGAAGGCTGCCATGACCAGAACCACCTTCGCATCCCAGGAGTAGCTCGACAGTGTTTCGATCAGTACAGGGAAGATGGTTTCGATCACCCGTCCTTGAATGAAAGCACACTAGAAGAATATAAACTTCACCAAGCTCTGCTGTTTGCCTAGCCGTCAGCCGCATAAAGTCGTAACGAAGAAGACAAAGTGACAGAGGCAAAGGGTGAATGGGTATTAGGGTTTTGAATTGCGTGTTTTGTACTTTAGTTATTAAACTTTTGCCAAACTCATAATATTAAAAAAAAAAAATTTACCCATATTCGGTAATACGGTACTGTTTCAGTACATACCAAACGGTTTCAGTTTAGAAACCGATTCCTTATCGTACCGAGTCAAATACCATTTTTTATACCGTACCGTACCGAATTTGTAACGGTATGGTTTGGTACTGTTTTATGCGGTCGGTTTCGGTTCCGAATTGACACCCTTATTACCACCAGAATAAGGATCGAGAACCACCTCTGCAGGTACCTTTCTGTTCCTGTGATCCAATTGGCTGCTGCAGTTGCTGAGTGTGATAACTCCTCATCCCTCCATCAAACCCCACTGGGTTTTTTACCACCATTCCATCACACCACCTACTCCACTCGATTCCCCTTTTTCCTCCATTCCACTGGCTAGATTCAGCCTGCAGCCTAACCTTCTATTTTGGGATCAACTTCTGGATTTCACAATCACAGCATCAGATTAGACTGAAATTTTCTGCAGAGATTACCCTCCACCTAAATACCACTCAACCTGAATTTGAGGCCCTTCTACTGGCTGGTTTAACAAAACCCTTAACCTTCTGATTTTTGGTTCAACCCCTAATCTGAATTTGTGTTGCTGAATATTCCTGGGTTTTTGGAACTAGTTCTACCCTGAACTGGTCCTACATTATGCAGATTCATCATCGAAATGGGCTTATTAGAAATAAGCCCATTTCTTTAGAAATAAGCCTAGGGTTGGGATATATACATATTGGGCCTTTGACCCCATGGGTTCTCTATGTAATAGGCCACTTTAATGGGCCTAAAACGGTACATAGGTTGCATATGGGATTAGCCCAATACTTAATTTATTTTCTACCTTAGTCTTTTATTTGTAAACTTAAATTGAACCGGTTCAAACCATGGTTCAATTTAAGTGATTTTATTTTAGCTGTCTTTTTTTTAAGTTTCCAGACCCTCCATGATTTTGCTGAGGAAGCGAGTTGTATTAGGAATAGGAATCAGACCTTTGGCCTATTATAAATAATAAAATCGTGGGAGGCTCCCACAGAATTCAGAAAATTAAACTCAGCTTTATGCTGCTGCCTTTGCTCCATCGTGAGTGTGCCTTGTGAGTAGGATTTAATCCCCAAATCAGTTTACATAGTTGAATAGAATTTTATTTATGAAAAATGTATGGGATGTAAGCTCTTCCCCTACCCCTCTCGTCTACTTCTCTCTCTTTCTCCCTTCCCTTCCCTGAGATACCCTATTCTGTCCAGATCAGTCCCTTCCTGCCACAAACATTGCCAGAGGTTATGTACCATTTGGGTTTTTTCCTTTACTACAGGTTAGTGATATTAATTACATTCTGTTACTTGAAAATCAACTTCTGATCTGTTTCTGTTATTCTGCTCTGAAAATCTCTCTCAGATTTCAGATTTGATAACCTTACCTACAGTTCTGTTCTCTGCTACAATTTAGATCCATTTCTGAACCTTTATCTATCTCTGTTTCTAGTTTAATTCCTTCTGTTTCTCAGATCTAAAATACTATTTATACCTGTAATCTATTACTCAAACCAGAACAGATTCTCTCTATTAGTTTCCTATTCGGTTTATTCATCAGAACCTACTTTATCATTATTAAGCTCTGCTATTAGCCATCGTATATAACAGTACATCCTTGTGCCTGTTTGCATCTGAGATCATTATCTCTTTGGATATCAAGCAGCATAAGCTCCAAACCACGACTCTAATGAAAACAAACATAAGTTCCATAACTTTTGTCTGCAGTTAAAAATTTGTCACTGAGCTACTGCTCACTTAATTTGTAATATGAATATATCAGTAGGAATCCCAATTCAAGCGGCTATTATGGCCTAATGAAGTAAGCAGTTGATGAAAGACGGAAATCTCTGGTCATATGACTGATGGACTGGTAGGGAAAGCCTGCAGATCAGAAAACCAATCTCTGGATTATAATAAGAACGAATGGCCTAAATTTTAATACTAGACAAGGAAAACAACAAATCGAATGATATAAAGGTACTACCAAAATCACTCAATCGATCAGTCTTTCTCAGCTTGCTGAAATAGGTTTCACATGGATCTTCGTACCAACTTGTTGGAACGTTACTCGAACCCGGAGGGGTGGGGAATGAAGATACTGGGACCTATGTTGGTGACTTCCCTAGACTTGTTCCCTATGGGCTGCTGATCTGTCTTCCTACCCTTCCAGACTTCCCTGGGGTTAAGGGCTTTCAGAGGTCTTCGAAGGAAGGGTAGCTTACGCAAGAACACTGTGCTCTTGCTTACTGCCTGCCGACACGCCAAGAGCTATTGCCGTATCAAGCAAGAGCGAAGAGCTGAGCTAGCCCGAGCTGGGTAGGCAGAGGGGTTGCGCTTGCACAGACAAAATTTCGTGAAATATTTCAGTTTCATAAGATGTTGAAACGAAACTCCATACTATATGTAAAAAGTGAAGGTTTCAGCCGAAATTTTGCCGTGTGTGGTTAGTGTATTATTTCAGTATACAAACCTTTAATATAAAACATATAGTTTCATACGAAATTGGTAGAAATTTTGACCCATTTCGTTGGTTTCGCTAGTCTAGACTCTAAGGTTTGTGGAAACTTGGTTTTTTGTGATTTTTTGTCAAAACACTCGCATACAAGCGTGGAACAAGTTGTTGAGCAGTAGTGGAACAAATAAAAAGTGACGATTTGCTACATTTGTGGAAGTTCTGTGCAAAATTCAAAGTTGTGTGAAGTTGTGTGAAATAGGCCATATTAGAGAATGTATACAGTACCATATAGCATATACCACCAATCAAGAGTCCATCCCATTTTGGGTGTGTATTTTTACCATAGTCCAAGATCTCGCTATAATCTTGATTTTGTAGCATCTCGAGACGAGATTACATGCGATACAGAAATAATACAATATCTCGCTCGAGATCTCGAGCTATTTCTCAGTTTCGACCTTATTAAAGGTTATAAAAAACCATAACTCGACGAGATCTTGCCTCTCTCTCGCTTGTCTCGCCTCTGTGAAGGGGAAACTCCATCTTTGGGTATTTTTTTCATTTCTTTTGGCAAATCACACCTCCAACACCTCATCAAAGCTTGATTCATCGAAGATTGAAGCTGCTAATCTCCTCCAAGCTGCATCTCAAGAACCTAAGGTAACTATTCATCTCAAAAACTATATTTTTCATAGAAAAATGATCAAACCTTGTTTGTGTGGAATAGCCTAGGGTAGAGACCTCACGCACGCCATAGACTACCAACTTAGGGTCCGTAGTCAAAGTATCATTTTGGGTTTGAATTTGTAAGACCTAATGGTTCCACGGTGTTTAGAAGGCCTAAAATAGGGGGAATGTCAAGTTTCAGCCCCTATCTTGGCCATATGGCCACCGAAACCTACCATCGAGTTTGAGAAAAAAAAAATACATGATCTGGCGAGATCTCGGTTTCGTGGCCTGGCGAAACCGAGACCGAAAACCTTGGTTTTTAGAATCTAAGGGTTCCACTATGTTTAGAGAGCCTAAAATAGAGTTCCCTAGAAGTTTCGGGACCTAATTTTGGTTTCGAGCCTGGTCAAAATCAGGCTTGAAGCTGAAACATGGAACCTTGGTCCCCAGTCCTCGACATGGCAGGATGATGTGGAATTTCTGACTGTTGGATGGACAGGTGAAGGTCTGGATAGGCCCTATATCTAATTTCAGACTAAAAAGAGGAGAAGGATAGAACAAAAGGAGTCCACCTAGAGAAGAAGAAAAAACAACCCTTCTAAACATTGATCAAAGTAGCTGTATTCATTCTCACAAGAGTTGCTTAAGAACAACAACTTCAAATCCTTGCTAAGGGCCAGAAATAGGACAGGTTAGGAAGAAGAGGAAATAAACAAATTGACGGCTAATAACTCCTAACTAGAGCTGGATAAACACATATATTGATAAAATAGAAAATGAAAGCAAAGAAAGAAAAATAAAGAGGTGGGCCATGAGTCAGCCAGCAAGCCTTTTCCAGGGCTCTTCAAAAGCCACAAAGTCGTGGCCAGTGGCTGGCCAAGCCCCTTTTCCAGGGCTTCCTTGGTCCACGGCCTGCATCACTCAAGTTATTGAGGCTCCTTCTCAAAATACAAAATAGTTGTATAATTTCCGTCATTGTAGTCTTCAACCAATTCACATTCATCAGCAGTAATTCTGTACTTGCTTTGGCACCTTTGCGTTCCCAGCACATGAATGCGCCAGTGTGTTTCCATATAACAACTTTTATGTAAATTGGACGATTGAAATCTGACTCCCTTCCAAAGTCCATTTTCATAGCCTAGATCTCAACTCCCTAATCGATAGTCTTCCTTGTTTTGCTAGGAATCTCTACAGCTGCATGCACAGTATCACTTTGTCATTTGAACAATTGCACCAGGGTCAAAAACTACCACTGGACCACCTATGCGGCAGTGCCATGGACAGCAGAGAAAAAGAAACAATTAGGTAAGCTAGCGTCAAGCGGAGTTAAATTACCTTCCTTGGATAAGTAATTTAACTTCCTCTCCGGCCTGTCAAACCTTAACAAAACCCATCTTTCTTGGTTGCACCTTTTTTTTTTTGTGGGTTGGGGAGTGAGGAAGAGACCTTTCCGGCAGCCAAACCATCTAAGCTAAATCCTCAAACTTCTAATCTCACCCAACCTGTAAATAGTGCTCTTAAACACGTCTATTCAAAGAATTGATCAAACATTTTAACAGAGAACGATGTCTCTTAAGTATTTGAGTTGCCAATGAGAGCCAGCATAAAATAATTATGGTAACATCCATAAAATGCAAGTTATAGATGTGAGGACAACCATGGTTGTTTCAAAACACACCCAAAGACACTTCTTATAGCCCTGTAAGTCAGAAACCCAGAGGCCTGTGCCACAATAATATAAGAAGAGAGAGAACCTCCATGGCGAGGACCACTATAGCTTTTGAAGAACTAATTTTGTTCATTACTTAAGACGATAGAAAGCAGCAAAAAGAGTAACCCAGAGAGGCCTGTGCCACAATAATATAAGAGAGAGAATCTCCATGGCGAGGTCCACTATAGCTTTTGAAGAACTTACTTTGTTCATTACTTAAGATGATAGAAAGCAGCAAAAGGAGTAACAAAACATTGACTTCCCCTATTACACAATAACCAAATGCTCTTTCCATGATGATTTCTTGAACCAAATCCAGTAGACCATTTCTAACTGTCAAGTGCATTCATTCATACGCAACAATAGTTTTATCGGTGCTTTGTTGGGCTGTCAAAATCACCTCTCGGTTATATCGACTTCATAAATGATACACCTAATCGATTAATCTTGAATCCATGTACCGAAACCTTTAAGGTCTAGTTATAAAGTTGATGCCCCAAATCACTCTTAGACAATAAAAGCTTAAGTAAATACTGTTCATCAGAGAACCAAGTCATAGAGATGACCCAGAATCTCTTACAAAATAAAATGCTTTTCACCCAAGAACAAGATTTGCCTAACAGGAACTTTAGGCATCCATAGAGATTTATTAGTACTTTATAAATTAAGCTTCCACTAAGAGCGGGCTAGACCGACCGGTTACAGCCCGACCTAGCCCGACCCTTTAACTTATAAATTTCCCCTCTCCTTCCCTCCAAATTTCCTGTTTTAGTTTGTTTCTTTGTTGGTCTTTGACATTTATTGGTTAGATACACTAACGTAGATGAAATGAGGCTTAGTTTTTAGTTTTTAGATCTTACTTTGTTAGATGTGCTTCTATTCGGTATTGTGCCGCAATTTTTTTTCCCTCTACTTTGTTAGATGTGCTTCTATTCGATGTTGTGTTGCTATTTTTTTTCCCCTCTTCGGTGTTGTACTGCTATTTTTTTTTCCCCTCTACTTACTTTGTTAGATGTGCTTCTATTCGGTGTTATGGCACCGTGACTGCCCAACGGTGTGATGATTTGAACTTAAAATTCTGGTTGCATGTCAATTAGTAAACCCACACCGTTTAGAGTTAAACGGCTCATTAGCCCGTTTTGGGTCCGGTTTAGGCCCGTTTAGCCCGAATAAGGCTACCCCGATTAAAGACTGAACACCGACCGACCGAAATGAAACTGTACCATGCCCGCCTAAGGCAAGCCCAAATGCCTAAACGGTCGATCACGGTGCAACCTGTAAAATTGATGAGGCCCGGCTAGGCCCAGCCGAGACCGACCGAGCCCAACCGGTTGACACCCCTAATTGAAATGCCCACAAGTAGATGAAGTTTTCATCCATCCTGTGCCTAAAAGCAATACATGATAGTGAAGAAACAGAGAACCACCTTTAAAAAATTTCCATATTTTTCATCCAACCAGTTTCAACCAAACTGGTCAAACAAATTACCTGATTTTCAAAGCATAGTTTCATCAATTCCCACATGTTGATGGAAACTTCCTCCTCTGAAGAGCTATAATATAATTCTAGTTTTTTAAATTGTTAAAGATTTATTCAAATCACGAGTAAAGAAGAATAAGATCAACATGTAAAAAAACATACTAACCTCATCTAAATCCTCAAAAGTGTCATGACCTATTTTTAAGGTTTTTCCAAGACGAAGCAAGCTTGTGATATCCTTGTGTTCTTTTCCACCTTCAACTATATCTTTATGAGCATAAACTCCATCATAAATCTTCAACGTTAAAGTCAGAAAAGACGGCCCTCTAGAACTGGGACGGATAATAGCTTCACCAACATCCTTGTCAAAAAGAAACTGTTGACCAAAATATAGAGGAAACAAAGCTCAGAACTCAGTTGAATATATTGTTAAACCATGAGTACAAACTAAGTAATGATAAAAATAAATTCCATTCGTTAATGATAACAAACCTCCATTGCCTCATCAGCAGTAATATTCTGGAAACGGGGATGAACAATCATTCTTGGCTTGAAATGCTTCTTTGCTAACTCCTCCTTACGAGCTTTCTCCTGCTCACTCTGTAAACTGCTTGGGTCTTCCCGGTAGTAGGAATCACGACTACGAGAATTTTGATAGGAATTACTTTTTAACTCCCTCTCTTTACAAGTCAGAAACACCTGGTATTTATGCTTTTGAATGCTTCTAATCTTGCAAGTGAGTATTTCCCCCTCATTCAGATGCTCAGTTAGATTAACAATTGGATCATCTGAAAAGTCCTCCTTGAAAAGAATCCCACTCAACCCAGATTCAAGCACACAGAATGCTCGTTGGGGTTGTACCCTGCGAACCGTTGCCTGCACAAGGCGGCCCTCAGCAAGGGTTTCCTCAGTTTCACCAGAAATAATATAGAATTCCTCATCCTGACTAGGTTCTTGGTAGGGAATGCGCCAGTCTTGAAACCCATGCAACAGTTCCATCTTTATATCATTAAGAGTTTGTAGCTTATGAGTGCACTCCTTGGATGACGCATATTCCTCAAGATCAAGGGTTTTTAACATCTTTGGGTTCTCTCTAACATGCTCTATCGCCATTTCCTGCACATCCTCATCCAAATCATTTGATTCATCATCTACTTCCACCTCATGTTTATAAACCTCCTTTGCCATTTCTGTTGCAATTTCATAGGACTCCGGATGAATTCTCGTATCATCCAACAGATGCATAATGTGGCTGCTATTACTTGCAAGCCCAGTCCGATGCACACGTAAAAACCCAACAGCATTGATGAATACCTTCTTTTTAAGTCCACTAATTGTCAACTCTTTTCGACTGAAAATTGCACCAGCTCTTACTAATGCCCTCTGTAATGAAGCTGCTTTTCTAGGTCCAAACCCTGCAACAAATTGCAAAGGAGCAAAGAGCCACTCATGGCTAACAGCTAAATTGATGTCAATGCCTACCTGGTTGGTGGCATCAACCATAACCTGTTCAACCATCTCATACTTCTCATCAGGAGTCAAGAAGTGCTCTAAAGGGCTGAGCTTCCACGATAAAATCTCCCTTGCTGGTCCACATAGAGTAGCAACCATGGCCAAAGGATTTTGGAGATAACGCCCAAGAGCTGCAGCACGTTTAACAATGCCTGCTAACAATAAAGAACATAACATATTTGTTATCTGTTGCAACAGAACATCCAAGACTCAAACAAGTAAGTGAAAATTGTATTCACCAGGTTGACCAGGTAGCTGATCCGAAGAAACCCGTGAATTTTCATAAAGACGAGGAAGAGATTCGTCCCCATAAACAACAACTAAATTGTCCATTTCTTGACCAACATCTCTGGGATATTCCTCCACCATCTTGAAGATAATCTGTAGAGAGGGGGGACCAACATGGCAGACAAGTCATAATATAAAAAATATATATGGGGGAAATAAAAGGGGGGGGGGGGGGGGCTTTTACTAACATGCAAGGGCTTAAGACTTCAACATGCAAAACACAATCCAAGACTTTAACATCTAAACAAGAATAAATCTTTGCATGCATCCCATAACAAAAGACCACGTCCATTTTAATAGAGAAGCAAGGATCTCAACAGTCGATGCTCCCACGACAAAGATAATATATCATCAAATCAAATCCTACAAGAAGAATGAAGACTTTAAGGAAGAGGTGGATGCTCTCAGCAAACAAGGAGTTGCCATAATTCAGGACACAAGAAGAAAGGACAATAGAAAATTTTCTTTTTTGATGAGCAACAGCAGAGATTTTATTCATACAGTGACACAACATAAAGAGTATAGCACCAAAAATAATTACTTGTAAGTGCGGAAAAAGAAAAAGATAAGACCATGATTAAACAGTTGAATACCCAAAATAACCCCCACGATTATACTTAACAGAATAAGTATACCCCTGACATAACAACTAATTCAACTAAGTCCTTAACTAAACAGTTGAATACCCAAAATAACCCCCACGATTATACTTAACAGAATAAATACCAACTGAACACTCCCTCTCAACTCTCAAGCTGGAGCATATACCCATATACATCACCCATGCCCAGCTTTGAACAACCTTCCCGAAATAGAGGATGAAACAGAGATTTAGAGAACATGTCACACAATTGATTTCTAGAAGCAACAAATGGAGTACCAATCAATTTCCTCATCACTGCATCCCTCACAAAGTGACAACCGACCTAACTGTGTTTGGTCCTCTCATTAAAAACTAGGTTGCTAGCAATGTCGATGGCAACCTGATTATCACAAAACATGTTTCAAGTAAGTATGTGGACTTAATTAAAGATATGTATGATGGTGTGGTGACTACTATTAGAACTGTAAGGGGTCAAGGTAGTGAATTTCCAATTACAGTTGGGTTACACCAAGGATCAGCCTTGAGCCCTTATCTGTTTGCACTTATCATGGATGACTTAACCAGAGGCATCCAAGGTGAGGTTCCTTCTTCCTTGGTGCATGTTTTTTGCTGATGACATTGTCTTGGTGGATGAGACAAAGGCTGGAATTAATACCAAACTAGATCTATGGAGATCAACCTTGGAACCAAACTAGACGGAGTATATGGTTTGCAACTTTAGCAACTCCGGGACGGATAATGAGCGGGTAAAAGTTGATGGGATGGAGATACCACAAAGTGACTATTTCAGGTATTTAGGATCAATCATCAGTAAGGAAGGTGATATAGAAGATGAAGTCTCTCAGAGGATTAGAGTAGGTTGGATGAAGTGGAGAGGTGCATCTACAGTGTTATGTGATCGATGGATCCCTTTAAAGCTTAAAGGAAAATTATACAGGACAATCATAAGACCGACTATGATGTATGGCACAGAGAGTTGGGCTATTAAGAAGTGTCATATAAATAAGCTAAGTGTAGCGGAGATGGGAATGTTGAGATGGATGAGTAGCAAAACCAGGAAGGATAAAATAAGGAATGATCTTATTAGAGCTGTCCTGGGAGTAGGCCCGATTCAAGATAAACTTCAAGAAAGTCGGTTGACGTGGTATGGGCCGTATGGCCATGTTCAACGGAAGCCTTCGAATGCCCCAGTTCGGAAGAGTGACTCGATTCTAACTGAAGCTTCTAAAAGAGCTAGGGGCAAGCCTAAAATAACCTTAAGAGAAGTGGTGAGGAAAGACATGCGTGGTTTAGGTCTTACTCCAAGTATGACGTCGAATAGAGCTGTTTGGAGGGAAAGGATCCGCGTTGCTGACCCTGGTGTCCCTGTGTATAAGACTGATTTGTTGTTGTTGCGCTCCTTTTCTTTTCCTTTATCTTTTTAGTTTGTTTTCACTTGGTTCCATGTAGCCGACCCCATTTAGTTGGGATAAGGCTAAGTTGTTGTTGGTGTTGTATATTTATAGGTTTAGTAACTGAAAAACCAAATTCCTGAAGAAATGATCTTAAGTTCTCAACCACATCTAATCAGTTGTAGTATGAGCCATAGCTCTATACCCAGCCTTCATTCCAGACCATAATTGTCTGCTTTTTGCTTGTAAACTGTGGTAGATCTCCTATCACCTTTAGCACCAACTCAATCTGCATCCTAATAACTAACCAAATCAATATGCTTATTAGGTTGGTAAATGAGTCCCTTTCCTAGACCACCCTTAAAGATACTTCAATATTCGACAGGTTGCCTCACAGTGAGCCTTCTTTGGTGATTCCATAAACTGACTAATAACTCCAACAGCAAAGGATTGTCTGGTCTAGTAACAATAAGATAAAAGAATTGCCCTAAAAACTAATTTCCTATACTAATGCTTATCTGCGAACTCCTCACCATCATTTTCACCAAACTTTTGATGAGGGTCCATAGGCTTATCAATAGGCTTGGATACTAGAATTCCAGTTAAGCTTGTCAATCGGTTCGGTTTCAGATATTCGTTTCGGTTAGGTTCAAGTGGTTGATATTTTGATCCAAAATCGAACCGAGTTGGCTCTAAAATTGAATACTTAAACCAAATGTATTCTGTTCTGAAATGCTGTTCTTATTCAGTTTTAATATTTCATTTGCCATTTGGTTTAGCATTCGATTCATAAAGAAACTGAAACACTTGCCATATAACCTAGATATGTCCCTTCACCTCCTCCTCAAGCGCAGCTCTCACTCATCAATCAAAAGTCGAAACATCATTGGAATCAAACAAAGACTTGTAAGACGGTCTAGACATCAGATCTATACAGTAACAAGTTAGATCAATAAAAACCCTAACAAGCTTTAAATAAAGCTTGAGCTTGAGCACAAATGAAGCATAAGTGAGGATTAGAGATTTGTGGTTGTCTGCTTGCTTCCGGATCTGATCACACATGGTTTCAAGGGATCTGACTTCACGACAAGCACGGATCTCTAAACAAAGAAAAAAGAAAACTGAATCAATTATCAAGGAAAAAGACAAACAGAAGTGAGAGAGAAAGCAGTGAAGAGAAATATTGAGATGACAGCGACAGAGTTCCACATGCTTCCATTGCTTCTTCTCTAAGATCGCTCGAGCCGCAAACCTCCATTTTCACTTCTCCAGTTCTCTGAAGGAGATTTCGTAAAGACAGATAGGATTGGGAAATGGGAAGGGTCGAACTCTCATGATTCCCGAAGTCCATTACTTTCTTCTTTTTTTTTACTTTGTCCTATTTTATATTATTTTAATAATAATGGTATGCGGTAGGAAAACACGTGAGAGAATTCCTCTTAACATTACTAAATAAGGTTTGTTTGGGATTTAATGAGTTATTCGGTTCTGTTTCGGTTTGAGCCGATGGTTCTTGAGGTAGATCCGAAACCAAACTGAATTTAAATACCATATTCAAAACCCAAAACCAATTTTGGATAGAATTAAATTCGGTTTGGCTTATTCGGTCCGGTTCCGGTTCAAATTTGACACCCTTAATACCAGCCTTGGACAAAAGATCTAGAACATAGTTCCTCTATGAGAGATTAATTAACTTCCTATTCCGAAGCACTTCAATCCAACAAATACCTGTGGGTACCCTAGTCTTTCATCTGTAAATGTTGTAGTAAAAAAGACACCTTTATAATACTAGATGTATCATTACCAGATATAACAATATCATCCACATACACACTAAATACAACCATCCTAGAGTTCCGGCAACGAACAAAAAAGTAAGAATCTGCATCGAGTAACAATCGAACTGAACGTATGAAATCAGGCTCTAGGCAACTGTTTTAAGCCATAAATCGCCTTCTTTAACTCGCAAACTTTCTTAGCATTCTCCCCCAGAGCAACATACCCAGGAGGTTGCTCCATGTACACCTCCTCAAACAAATCAATATATAAAAATGCATTCTTAATATCCAATTGATACAATGACCAATCAAAATTAACAGCCAAAGAGATAAACACATGAATTGAATTGAGCCGAGCAACAAGAGAGAAGGTCTCAAAGTAGCCAACACCATAGGTCTAAGTGTAACCCTTGGCAACCAAAAGGGCCATAAGTCTCTCAAGTCTCAACAGAGCCATTAGGATCATACTTAATAGTATACAGTATACACCCAATGACACCGCACAAGTCCCTTACAGAGTCTATGTCTGGAAGAGAGAGAGGCAACCATTTCCACATCTAAAGCAAACTTCCACCTAGGATTAGGCAATCCCTCATGATAAGTTTTAGGAATAGAATAGGTAGATAAGGAAAGGGCAAAGCTATATAAGGAAAATGGAAGATGGAAGATGAGAGATAGAAACAATTTTTTAATAGGATAAAAAGCTATGGATTTTTTAGTACAAGAGTGGGCAACTTTGTGAAGAGCGATTGTGGGAGGCTGTAGAGGAGGAGCCGAATCAGGTTGTAATGGCTTGGGAAGTTGGGATTGCACCGATATACTTACAGTAGTGCTTGCTGAGTAGTGGTCAAAGAATCATTACTAGGAACCAACACAAGAATAGGAGAGGAACTGACAATACCAGTATCAATAATACGATTGTCAGCAGAAAAATACGTATTAGTTTCAAAAAAAAGTAACAGAGCAACACTAAGAAACTACCGTGGAGTGATAGGATCATAACACTGATATCCTTTGTATGTTCAATAGTAGCCAAGGAAAACACATTTGATGGCACGAGGAGATAATTTATCGGCATGTGGTTGCAAAGTATGGACAAAACAAGAGCATCCAAAAACTCAAGATGGCAAAAAAAAAAACGGCGGTGAATTGGGAAAAAATATATATAAAGAAGATTAATCATTAAGAACAGAACAAGGCATGCAATTAATCAAATAACAACAAATCAGCCTTATCCCAATTAAATGGGGTCGGCTACATGGATCCTAACAAATGCACACACACACACACAAAGGGAATAATAATAAGAATAAAAGAAAGGGAACACATAAACCACAACTACAAACAAGTCTAAAGCAAACAAAGGGGCTATACAAATCCTTGCCCTCCAATCAGCTCTATTCGAATTATGCATGTCTTTCCTCACCACTTCTAATAGGGTCAATTTAGGCCTACACTTGCTCTTTTAGTTCTTCCAATCTGAATCAAGTCACTCCTCCGAACTGGAGCATCTGGCGGCCTCCATTGAACATGGCCATACCACCTCAAGCGAATTTCTCGTAGCTTATCTTGAATCGGGTATACTCCCAAACCTGCTCTAATATGGCCATTCCTTATTTTATCCTTCCTAGTTTTGCCACTCATCCATCTCAAGATCCTCATCTCCGCTACACTTAGCTTACCTATAACTCTATAAGATGCTTCTTAACTGCCCAACACTCCACCCCATACATCAGAGTCGGTCTAATGACTGTCCTGTAAAATTTTCCTTTAAGCTTTAAAGGAATCAGTAGATCACATAACAATTCAGATGCATCTCTCCAAAAACTCTTTGGAACACTCATATGAATCAATAGTGACCGAAGAATCTCTAATAAATGTCGATTTTTTCTCTGTGGACCTCCGTTCTGCTGAGTATAAGAATTTGTTTGATGAATAATACCATGCTCAAAACAAAACGTAGAGATTTCACGCTGAGAATACTCAAAAGCATTATCAGATTGAAGAAAAAAAAATAAGAGAAATATAAAACTGGGTTTTTATTTCATTGTTATATTCTTTAAAAATAGAGAAACACTCTAAACGATCTTTTAACAAGTACATCCATGTCAAACAGGAAAAATCAACCACAAAGGTAACAAAATAAGGAAAACATGACCTATTTTTTACACGACATGGACCCCAAATATTTGAATGCACTAAAAACAAATGAAAGACTCTTAGACATATATTGTGAGAAGAAAAAGAAGAACGATGAGGACTCCCGAGCTCAGAAGCTTAACACTCAAGGCGGGAGACAGACTTGCAACTATCATTTATTGAAGTTTGGATAGTGACAAGTGTCCCGGCCAAAAATGCCACTGAAGAGGGAAAACACCACCAGAAGTAGTAGCAACAGCTGTAGAAGATGCATCACAATTGAGATAGTATAGTCCATCCTCAAGCCCTCCATCAATCTTCCTCTTTGTCTGAAGATCCTGAAAGAGGGTAATTGGGGTACATAAAGGACAGAAGATAAAGTCATGAAGGAAGTAGGTGAAACTATACCATACCAGCCACTTGGGTAGAAAACCCATTACCAAGGATAACATGGGATGGATGATGAAAATCTTCTACTAGGAGGAAAGCAAATCTAACTTACCAATCATATGGGTAGAAGCACCAGAATCAATGATCCAAGAGGTAGGGGATGAAGTGGTAAGAAGCAAAGATCGAGATCTCGGTTTCGGAACTGGTTTAGGTCAGGCCCGAAACCAAGACGTGTCGGATCTCATTTAGAGGTTTTAACCCTGGGCCTCCCTAGGTCGAAACCCAGGTTCAAAACTTGGGTTTCGACCATGGGTTTCATTTCATCCAGGCCTGAAACCAAGATAACTTGGAGATTTTGACCAGTTTCGACTGAGATTTAGTTCCATGGTAAGAGGCACAGTTGAACCTTTATGGGCAAGTGTAGCGGTAGATGACTCAAGCTCCTGGACACGTTTACAAACTGAGTGACCAGGTCATCACAAGACAAATAACCTGATGAACTATCTCCAAATGAAGAGGCAAGATTAGTGTCGCCGGATGACACCACTTCATCATTACCATCAGACATTGTTGTACTGGCAAATCAGTGCGCCCACTGGGGTCTACCATGTTTTACGCAACATGTTTCACCTGTGTAATTATGTTTGCCACAATGTGTACATTGTCATGAAGTCTCGATTGTCTGTTGTCCACCATGTCCACGTCCACGTCCTCCACTAGAGCCACAGCTAATTTCCAAGGAAAGCCAGAACCACGACCACCACTACCAGCTACAAATAAAGAACTTCCTTTAGAGGAGGACAAATTTGCTCGAGAGGGAGAGACAATACGTTGAATATGAGAAAAAGTCTCATCCAAAGAAGGTGCATTTTTACCAATAACTGACTTTTAACCTGCTGTAAATCATAATTTAATCACGCCAAGAACTTTGTAAACTGAAACTCAGCACTTTGTATCTTTAACAGTTCCAGGTCAGTGGTAAGAGGCTGATAACATTATGTTCCTCCCACATTACCTTAAAGGCATTGTAGTAAGCATTCAAAGACTTGTCTCCCTGCATGAAGTTGAAAATTTTCCTAAAAAGGTTAAAATTGTGAGACATTCTTTTCTTGACAGAAGCTTTCCTTCATGTCGTCCCAAACTCCCTTCGTTGTAGTGTGGAACATAACATTACTGCAATGTTTGGCTCTATACTGTTCCATAACCAAGAAGAGTGTCGTTTTCACGCATCCCCTCATCATAGTCCTTAAAATCGAGAAGTGGAGGTGTTGATATAAGATACTTCAACTTGCCTTTGGCATTAATATAGACCTTAATTGCTTGAGCCTACAATACAATAACAACTCAGCCTTATCCCAACTAAATGGGGTCGGCTACATGGATCCTTGCCATCTAATCAGCTCAATCTGAAGTAATATGTGATACAAGGCCTAAGCTATGCATGTCTTTCCTCAACACTTCTCCTAGAGTCATTTTAGGCCTCCCCCTAGCCAATTAAGTTCCTTCAATCTAAATCAAATCACTCTTCCGTACTAGAGCATCCCAAGGCCTCATTGAACAATGCCATGCCACCTCAAACGACTTTCTCAAAGCTTTGCCTAATCAGCTCTAATATGGTCATTCCTTCATTTATTCTTCCTAATGTTGCCACACATCCATCTCATCATCCTCATCTCTGCTACACTTAATTTATCCATATGAAGCTTCTTAATTGCCCAACATTTTGCACCATACATCATAGCCGATTGTAGGAATGTCATATAAATTTTCCTTTAAGCTTTAAAGGAATACATCAATCACACAACACTCCGGACGCACCTCTCCACTGCATCCATTAAGGTAGTCCTAGATAGGTCGAAGACCTACTAGGAGCCAGATAACAGGATGAATAGCAAAAGGAGTTGCTAGTTCGAATGGACAGCACTAGGTTTTAGGTTAATTCTAGGGTTTAAGATGGGAATTTGGGAATGGGTCTTATATGGCTTTAATATGCAAATCTAGGGTGCTTTTATGGCATATAAATAATAGGATTTTGGAAGGTTTTAAAATTCTGCAATTCTAGACAGAATTGAGTTGCAAGTTTTGGGTTTGATGAAGTGGGGGAATGGAGGGGTTGTAGAGGAGACTAAGGGCTAGGTTTAAGGTCGAGTGTAGGGAGTGATGTGGGGGATATAGGTTGGAAGTAGGGTTCGAAACTGATGGCTAAAACTGGAGTTATGAGGGAGTCCTAGTTGAGGTAGGAGTTGCAGGTTTAATGGAGAATTAGGGTTTAATGGATGGAGGGGATGTGGATTAGGACTAAGGGAAGATAAGGCTGATAGAAGAAGGTTTAAAATAAAAAAACAGGTTCAAACTCACTGTATTGCAGGAACAATGGCAGCAGCTTGATGTCTTGAAAGAACCTCCCGATCTTCATGATGCAAGGAGTCGCAGGAGTCCACCCACCCTATCCACCTTGAGATCCACAAGGATATACACTCACAAAGAGTAGCAGCAATGGCAGCAAGCATAAAGCTAATTTTTATTAATCAAATTCGTATTCAATGCTGGCCTCCCTTACAAACTTATATAGAAAACTCAAAAATAAACTTAGACACTAAAAAGGAATGGTCTAACCCTATCCCTAACCTATTAGGTAACTTAAACTGACTAGGAAACTAGAATACTAAAGGAAATAGACTCAAAACATGGCTGGACTTATAGAGTCCTAATCCAGCCCAACTTACATCACATGACCACTTAAGTTGTCACATGACCACTTAACCAAGTCATATGATCACTTAAATTGAACTAATTGGATGCAACCAATTTGAACCGGTTCAATTAAAATAAACTAAGTATTGGGCTAATCCCGTATGCAACCTATATACCCCTAGTTTAGGCTCATTAAAGTAGCCTATTACATAAAAAACCCTTGGGATCAAAGGCCCAAAGGCCCAACATGTATATAACCCAACCCTAGACCTATTTCTAAAGAAATAAGCCAATTTCTATGATGAACCTGCATCATCCATCCTATTTTAATTCTCTGTGAGACATCACCCTCTATATCAGTTTCTTTATTTACGATTGAGCCTAGCGATTGAGCCCAGATACCTAAAATAATCACTTTGCAGGATCTCCCTCACATCAATTTTCACCATCTCGTTATCCGTCCTAGTGTAACGAAAGTTACACACCCCATACTCCGCCTTCGTTCTACTTATCTTAAAACCTTTTGATTTCAAGGTTGATCTCCATAACTCCAATTTAGCGTTAATCAATGATTTTAGGTATTAAAAATTCCACTAAGTTTAATAGAAGTAATCCGGACAGTATCATTGTCCACTACAGAATTGGAAATATACCAAATAAGAAATACCAACAAGTAGACAACCAGCAACCAATAAGGAGATACCGCAGCCGCAGACAAGTACTTCCCAAGAAGCCACAATGGTTTGAGGAACCTCCTCTCAAAATCAATATAGATGCAGAAAATAATGAAAACCAACTTACATGAGACAAACCAGGGCAAAAAACAGCACACACAGTGATGTAGATCCAAGCCTCCTCGAGTTGAAGAAACCACCCTAGGCATAGGGTCATAGTAGGAACCTTAGATTAGTTTTATACTTAGGTTTATTTTTAAGTTATTAATTGAACCGGTTCAAATTGGTTGCATCCAATTGGGTCAATTTAAGTTGGTCTAATTTAAGTTAGTCTATTTTATTTTAAGTTCTTAGGGGTAGATAAGTCTTTTTACCTTTTAAGTTTAAGTTATTTTAAGTTTAGCTACTCCCTTCCACGATTTATGAAGGAGAGTTTAAATTGTATTAGGATTTTGGCCCTTAGGCCCTTATTAATAGAAAATGTGGGAGGCTCCCCCACACAATTTAGTTTTTAAAAAAATAATTCATTTGCTGCTGCTGTTGAACTCCTTATGAGTTTGCCTTGTGAGTAACATCAAGGTGAAGAGCTGGTGGATCTCCTGTGACTCCTTGCATCTTGTAGATCGGGAGGTTCTTCTTCAAAGCTGTCTTCAAAGTTGTTGTCATTGAAGATCTTCTTTAATCAGTAAGTCATTTATTGTTTCAGCATTCCCCTATTCTTCTTAATCCTCCAACCAAGCCCCACCTGCCCTAATCGATCCACATTGTCTCCTCCATTAAAAACCCATCGATCCCCATAAACCCTAATTGTTCTAAATTCTGTCCAGCCTTGTTCCTCCATCCAATCTCAACCAAATTTCAACCACAGTCCCCTCTCATCTCCTCCTCCACTCGACCTAACTTGCAGCCCCCATCCAACCACTCAAACCCTTTTTTACATTCTCTGTAAGACCCCGAAAACCCTCAATTCCTGTGTAGACCTAATCAGCCATCAGAATTGCATCATACTACAACAGAGCATCCACCTCATTGCCCTAGCACTCGACCCACAGTCCCCTCTCATCTCCTCCTCCACTCGACCTAACTTGCAGCCCCATCCAACCACTCAAACCCTATTTTACTTTCTCCGTAAAACCCCGAAACCCTAAATTCCTGTGTAGACCTAATCAGCCATCAGAATTGCATCATACTACAACCGAGCATCCCCCTCATTGCCCTAGCATTTGACCTTAGCCCCTTGCCCTAATTCCAAGTTTAAACCCTAGTTTCAACCTAAATTCTAAAACTCAAAACCCGAAACTCTAACCCTAATTTCTGAAATTTTTTAATTTTGTTCAAACCTTGTTAAAACCTACACTATTAGCTCCTCCTAGACCTGCCCATTAAAACCATATAAGATTTAACCCCATTCTCATAAACCTAACCCTAGATTTGACCTAAAGTACCCCAATCTGTCCCAATCGGCCAGCACCTTTGTGAGGGTTTGATCTACCTGGCTCCTAGTAGGTCTTCTACCTATCTAGGACTACATTACACAGCCAAAGAGAATCAAACCACAGGGAGAGAGTTCTCCACAAATCGCATAGGGTAAAGGTCTACAGGAAACCTGAAATTTTGATCAAATACCCAGCAACATATACAGAAAAAAGTATGAATCATATAATGGTCAGACCAAAGAAAGTGTATTTTTTGAAAATCTTGCAACGACAAAAGGTTTTGCAAGATCTTGAATGGATACTGATATGATCAAGAATAAGGTAGATCAGACCTTAATGGAGCAGCAATAGCCACATATAACAGCTAGGAGAAGTACTGATATCAGAAACATCACAAACCTTCAACTGCAGGATGGAGGGGGGAAATCACATGGGAGAAAATCACTTCCTCGTGTAGTAACCTTCATGCAAGGATAGGGCAGCATCTGGTATGTATGATTTATAAACATCAGCTGCATCACTGCGACGGAAGGGCAGCAATCATCACTAATAATGAAAACCCTAGTTAGTAACTGAAAACCCTAGTTCTTCAGGCGTTACTAACTAGGGTTTCATGGTAAAAAAATAAAGGCAGCAATAGGTGGCTGCACACCACAAGAGAAAACCTAATTTGGGTATTCAGAATACAGAAAAGAAGGATGGCAAACACTGATTAAACCCACTCTAATACCACAGAAAAAACAGGAAATCAGTGATAACAACATAGAAGAGAGAGATAGAGAGAGAAAAAGAAGATAGAGGTGAGAATATGCCACAAGCTAGAGGAGAATAGTTGCACACTGTTGGACTGAATGCTCCAACCGTTGGCTACAGATATTTTTATTATTAAAGATAATAATGTCAGGGGCAAGTATACCCCCAACTTAACAACTAATACAAATAAGGCCTTAACTAAACAGTTGAATACCCAAAATACCCCATGTGGTTATACTAAACAGAATAAAAATAAACTTAACAGTTTCTTGGTGCACCATTACGGGACAGCCTTTTGTCCCATTTGAGAGGAGAGTCAAATTTTAAGTGGAGGTATCTTCTCTAGCAATAGTTTGGGCCCAAGGAAAGACGAGAATTCTAAGCTATTTCAGAATCAGTTCCTTTCTACTTTGTACATTACTGGCATGATCCCAATCAGTGATCCACAATGGGCTTCTACATCTAACTATTCAGAGGAATAAACGGTTTACTGCAAAGAATTGGGAAGATTTCATCTACACTCCATGATTGCTACATTTAACTGACAACCCTCTTGTTAATATATATTAAAATTTAGTTGTAATGGCTTTTATATGGATAATTCAAGGAGATCTGAGTATGATGTATAACCTCACAATATATAACACAGTGAACAGTAACACAATTCTACACTATAAAAACCCTTTGGGATCACTCCTGCTATGATTTCTTATCAACACAAAGAAATCATGCCAACCAACCATCCCCAACAATATTTGTTCAGCTATAAGGGGGGGGGGAAATAAAAGTTGTAGATACAGATGCATACCTCATAAATATCATCCTTCAGCCGCGTGCAGGACAAATTCACAGCTCCTAGAACCACCACCTGTGGTTGGTGGTCGGTCATGAACTTCAGGACACGTTGTTGGTCATTTTTCTTCCGTTGCTGATCATTAGCATTCTGAGACTTAATGCTGAGAGACCCTGTATACAACATATCCAGAACTTCACCCGATGAATCCAACATCACAAAGGTAGTCGATGGCTTCCCAGGACCCCAACAGCAAGCCATGACCCTTGGTGCAGCTTCATCATCAGAAGCAATATCACTTTCCTTACGCTGATATGGTGCAACAGACACCTTGTTCCACAAGTTTTTCCCATATTCCATAAGCAGCCAATTTTTTGCTCTTGCAGTCAACAGTGAACGAGCTTCCTTCTCCATGGAAGGAAGAAGAAAATTGAAGAACGCATCTTGCAAGATCAACTTGCGCTGCTCATTCCAAATTTGGGCAGATTTACTAACACCATCACTGAGATAAGCTTCATTAGCCTCTCTTAGTAACTTGTTTAGCTCTTTTGCTGGCAATTTAATAGTTACTATGAGGAGTTTTTCTTCTTCAGCCTTCTGGATTAAAAGCCACTGGGCATCCTCAAATTTCACCAGTGGCTTCTCGTGTAACCACTTTACTCCAGCATATTGATGAAAAGGATCTACGGCCACATTACCATCAGGTGTAGGACTTGTGGAGACAACAGCTTTCCCCATATAATAAGAACTACGAACGTGTTTCCTGACACATGGTTCACAGGAGATCTCGACTGCTGCCTGGAGAATGGGAAAAAAAAATTTGGGAGGGGGAGGAGGGGCTTAAGCACATCAAGTATTAAAGATATTTGCACGACACAGAAAAAGAATATGAACGCATACCATGTGCCTGGCACCTTTAAGCACAGCCTGAGGAGTCTCAAACATTGCACATGTGAAATTGGAAGCTATTTCCTCTGGAGAGTCTTTCGCAACCTCCTCGTTTATGTCTCTCTACAATAAAGTGAATCTTGAAGGCTTAAAATTTTGGCTAAAAAGGATTGCAGTTTAAAGTAAGAGCAAACTTGGCACAGTTGTACTATAATTAAGGCTTGCTTCTAATTCGAACAGACTCTACTATAAATTAAGGCCCAAATAATTTAACTTGCACTAAAGGGCCATTTACAAAAATCATACATTGTATACTTTGAATGTTAAAAGCAACCAGATTTACTCGGGAATCAGGATCATAAGAAAACTTTCCCTCTCAGGAGAACAACATACTACTCTACAGTAAGGCACAAAAACTGAAGTCTAACTAAGCTGGTCTCTATAATCAGACTAGGCATGAATGCTTAAAACTTTTGCAGAAAAGGATTCAATTTACCCTCCCTCCCCCCCCCCCCCCCAACAAAAAAAAAGCCTACTTACCATCTTTTCTAAATTAAAATGCAATCCAAACTCTTCAGAGTTGTCACCGAACTTGCTGGCAACCTCCCAAAGACCAGCCTTACTACATACACTATATAGGGATTTTCTCTTTGGCCTTTTAAATTGTCCTTCTTCTACTCCCACTTCACCCGGAGGGAAATGCAGATTAAATTTTAAGTCAACATCATCAACCTCTCTTTCTGATTCAGCAGTCTTGAGATAATTGGTAATCGACTCAAAGAGCTGCTGATTTAAAGACAGCCTTGTTTCATCATATATCCTACGAGTCTCCTCTTCATAGCGCTTATTATAATACAACTGAAGAGCACTCTTCCGCTTCTGAAGAAGCAGCCATTTCCTGTCCAAATCCTTGATGAGCCATAGGACCTGCAAGGAAGCATTTCTGAACAATCATCATGAGGCTTCACACCTTAAAACCAAATCACGTTGTTCTACAAAAGAATATTCTGGCGCCAGGTATTCCCAAATCCAAGACAACTTAAACTACCTTGTGCCACTTTATTCTAGGTTTCTTCTCAGCATTATCGCCTTCATCACCTTCTGCCTCGTCTTGCACTTGTCCTCTCAACAGAGTTGGACAAGCCTCTTTCCGATACATAGCAATAAAAGGAATCTACAACATAAAAAACAGGAGGGCATAAGAATATCCAGGTATGAATCAAAAATGCACTTTACAATGTAATAGGGTGAACACTTACATCATACTTCTTATCATGCAGCATATCCAAGAAGCTTACAATGTCTTCCTTTCTTACTCTTTTTGATACATCAAGGCCATCCTCGTCACTGCTATAAAGCTGGTTGTATATCCAACTGCTCTCTTCTTCGATACTCAGCATATCAGTTGGAGGTGGCCCAGTGCTTTCCTCATATAACTATTAAAGGGAAAAAACAGTTCGATTATAAGGTACGGAAAAATACATCATGAGGTTAAACAAATATCACCAGCTAGTTATACTTATACCTGTATTCTCTCTGGCACATCAATCTCTCTTATCTGATTATCCTTCTCAGTCATGTACTTCTCTGTAAGGACGAATGGTTCAAATTCATCCTCCAACCGTTTTTCCTTCCATTCACCATCTTCATCTAACCTAACACCCTTCTCAAGGCTTCTCTTGCGACGATCCAAGAGGTCTTCAACATCACCAAATATATCATGAGCTTCCTGCAGTGCAGCTGATGAAACTCCAGGAGCCTGCCTCAACTTCTTTCTTTTTGGCTTCTTACGTCTAGAAAGACAGTTGACCAGAGAATAAATACATGCACGGGAAAGAACGATCAGAATCATAATGGACATAAAATCGTATGGTAAGATATACCTCACAGGAGCTCCATTTTCATCAAATTCTTCTTCTTCATGCACAATAAAATCTGCCATTTCATCCTCATCACCCATATCCCCATCATCTTCTTCCTCCGGTTGTTCTTCCTCTTCAGCGATATCCTCAAGAGGTGCTCCTGTTAATGTAACTCTTCAAGATCATTAAATTATTAAAAATCAATAAACCTGAAACTAAAACAAAAACAACAACACAATTTATGCTACATGCCTTCATCATCCCCAAATAAGCTGCGCTTAAGCTTTTCCTCTGCAGTTCGCCCACTCCGACCAGTTTCATCAAATGCTTCCTCATCAGAAAATCCAAATGGCTCTTCCCGTTCACTGTCTCTACCAGCCTTTTTTAAACGCTTAAATTTTTTGCTACCCTGCCAATATTTCAAGCAAGAACTTTAAAATGTGAGCAACAACACACACACGGAGCTTCCTGAAATAAATCCCACCCACCCCAAAAAAAAAAATTAGCACATAAAATAGCAAATGTAAAGCATGACTCACAGGTTTCAGGCGTTGGAAACCCGGAGCATTGTTATCCTGAAGCAATTCATAGTCATCTTCATCAAGAACATAATTCTTCTCTGATTCTCTGAAGTTACAAATTAACTTTTAGAAGTGAACAAGAATCTGCACTGAAAAATAACAATGACAAAAACAATAACAAAAACCAAAAAAAAAAAAAGAGAACCATAAAGAAGGGGAGAGCAATACCTCTTTTTCCTCTTCTTCTTCTTTTGCCTCTCTTTATCACTGTCTTCCCTTTCTTCTTCTTCCTCTTCCTGATCTTCTTCTTCATCCACATCATCTACTATAAACCCATCCTTCTCATATTCATCCTGCCCCTCTTCTGTTCAACAGAAAGAATTAAGTCCAATATCATGCCCCTCAGGAAGGACAACCACCACCATCACCCCAACACACACACACAACACCAAAAAAAAAAAGCCTACAAGCAAGCGAAAGAGGGAGGGGGGAAAGAAAAAAAAAAGAGAGGAAGAAGAACAAGAACGAGAACTGCAATCAAATGAACGTGTATAATGAATCAGAACTCGTATATTGGATCAGAACAGGATAAAGCGTATTAAACTGGAGTCTATTATCAAATACATAATGCGATAAATCAAACCCAATACGAAACAACTCAAAATAGAACATAGAAACTCAGAAACAGAACTGTACAAACCAACGGAAGCAAGTGTCATTGTCAAAAGCCAGCATTAGAGCAAAGAAAGTTCCACTAATCAATTCCAGCAAACCCTAGAAACCCAGATCATCCGCCCCAACCTTAATAAGCAAAACAAAAACTTTGGAAGGTTGGAATGATAGTGACGAAAACCCATTACCATCTTCTTCTTCGTCATCTTCTTCTTCGTTCCTCTCTTCAACGTCTGCTTCATCAGCATCGCCATCAACTTCTGCATCAACATCTTCAACTTCCCTCTCTTCTTCCTCTGCAACATCATCTGCAAAAACCCAATTGAACAAATTAAAAGAAAAAAAAAAAAAGGGACTACATATTACCATATAACAGGGAATAAAAAATAAAAGTTCAGAAAATGGAAATTCGTTATGGACTCCGACACTTCACCTTCATCATCAGATACTACAGCTCTTCCCCCCATGTTTCAACGCTGAGAAAAAAATAGGACAACAACCCTAATTCGAACTATCAACCATGAATGCAATCGAGACAAGGCTAGAGGATAGAAACCGAAACCCTAGATTTTTATTTTTATTTTGAGATCGAGAACTGCATAGAGCGAGCGAGAGAGAGAGAGAGACGAGTATGGCGGTACGTGGGGAAGAAGAATATTGTCCGGTTTGATTCAATTCTTCTCTCTTTTTTCATCGGTTTTTTTCCCCCCTTTTTTTTTATTTTTCTGTGAATTTTTCATAAACTCTAGTGAATTCATTTGTATAATTGCATGTCCATTAAAGGGTATCTATCTGCAGCTTTAGATGATGGAATGAATTATGATTCTGATCGGACGGTTTTTAGGCACGTATTTCTTATCTTTCTCTTTTTTTCTTTTTCTTCTTTTTTTTGGGTAGGGGGGTGGTGGCGCGGGGGTAAACTTATCCTTCTCTCCAATCAGTTCAATTTGAAGTTATTTCTTATACAAGTCCAAAGCTACTTATGTCTGTCCTCGTCACTTCTCGTATGGGTTGATTTAGGTCTGTCCTGTTTAGTTATTTCAATTTGAATTAATTCACTCCTTCGTATCGGAGCATCACAAGGCCTCTGTTGCACTTTGTCATGTCATCTTAAACAATTTTTTCGTAGCTTATCATGTATCGAATCTACTCCCAAATCAGCTCTAATATGATCATTCCTTACTTAATTGAATTGATGGTTCCGATCCACTCAAATGTTGTGTCATGCCATGCTATGTTGGGGAAGTGATATGATTGGAGTTGGGTTCATATTCAGTGTTTAAAGATTCCATAGATTCAGTTGAAGAAGGTCTTTTAATCATCATCAAAATGGAATCTTTTCTTTTATGTCAATTTATATATGGGAAAATTGCCTTAATTTTCAGAATGTTGTAATAATAAAAAAAGATAGTCATGAGCTCCATATTACTCATCAGTTAGCTCAAGCAGCGCGTAGGTTTTGTTATAACGGAAATGTAACGGATGATATAACCCTCTACATCTAAATAAAGTTCTTTATCTTTTTTATCAAAAAATATATATATGGGAAAATTGCCTAGATATATGAGATAGCAAAAAAATTTACAAAGCTGGTAAATGAACATCCTAAAATACCCCCAGCATCCTTTAAGAAATACTCCTAACTTTTTAATCCTTTTAGACCTAATGACATTGTTTGCCGTGGTCGCTTCAGTATCACAGCAAGAACAGCCCCTCAAACACTAGTACTATGTGGGCTATCACAAAATGATATGGATCTTCGTATTTGTTGAGTAATGAAACATAAAGCTAATAATTTTGGCTGCCTGAAGCAACCTTGTCTTCAACTGTCAAGGCCTTCCTCTACCCAAAAAAACCTGTCAAGGCCTTTATCTAGATCGATCCATAAAATAGAAGTCATAAACAAAAATGTTGGGATATTTCAAGGTATTCACTCTACTTTTCTTCTTCTTCTTCTTCTTTTTTGGGGGAGGGGGTTCTATGGGTTGTATAAACAAGTACATTTTTTGGAGAATTAGTAAATATTTTTGGGGAAAGAGATCGTTGCCTGCCCTCTAGACCCTACACCCATCTGCTGGCCAATGAGAGCGTTTCCACCTTTCCATGGTACTAGCGTGGTACTTTCGTATGTTTCCACCTTCCCATATTTTTTTACATTAGAATTGGTGGTTGTAAGATAAAATTGAAGTAGACCCATGCTGTAAATCTTTTTCTATCTATTAAATGTTGAGACCGGCTCAGCTTCTCATACAATGAGCAAGATGTTGATCCTTGTACATTTAGAGTTCAACAAGTGTCCCTCGTGCAAACGATAATCCCTCTCCATTAACTCTCTTTAGTTGAGTTTTAGCAAATATTATATATTTTATCTAATGTAAAATTGTTTTCACTTTTCTACCAATGTCTTACAGTTTTACGTTTCCTATGCCAACTACCACCTTTTTTCTTTTCATTTTTCTGGTAACGTAAAGTCCTGTCCATCTCTCTCTCTCTCTCTCTCTCTCTCTCTCTCTCTCTCTCTCTTCAAATTTCTCAATTCTTCTCCCCCCCCCTTCATCTTTTCCTCTTGCAGTTACTCTTGCAGTTACTCAACCTTTTGGTTCAAACCTCTTACTCACACCCACTACAGTTCAACATTTTTCTATCTTTCCTTTGCCGGAGACTACAAATTGAATTGTTGTCTCTCTCTTTTGGCTTGTTTGTATGTGTACTCATTGTCTCTCTCTCTCTCTGGGTTTTTGAATGTATTGTGGATCTCTATAGTTCTAAGGATTTCTCTCATGTTGGGCTAAATATAATGGTAGATCCTGTTGTAGACACTGAATTTTGTCACCCCCCGGCGATGATGACAACAGGACACAGATAGACATCGGTATCTCTCTCAAGAAGGACTCTTGTCCCTGCATCTAAACCAAATCACCCTAACATCCCTAAAATCACTTATAAGACCCTTTTACCAAATGCTGAAGGAGGTACTGCTCACCCCCCAACAGGAAATTTTATGAAGAGTCAGAAGGGAGCCAAAAACCCAAAAAATAAGGAAAAATAGCACTGCGCCCCCACGGCGCCGGGGGAAGGGCATCGTGGACTCCTTCCCACGGCGTCGTGGGCTCCTTCCACGGCGCTGTAGGCTCCTTCCCACGGCACCGTGGGGATATGTATTGGATTTTCACGGATCCACGAGGGGGTGTGACATCAGTTTGCTAACATCACCCACGGCGCCGTGGAGGGCTTATCTGGCCAGGAGAGAGAGGGGACCCCTCCCTATAAATAGGAGGGTCCTCCTACCCCAAAAAATAAGCTTTTCTCGAGTAAGGAGACCCTCCAGGGCTCGTTTTGCCCCCTTTTCACCCTCTTTTCCCTCGTCTTTTCCTCATAAGTATGTGAGTGAGTGGAGTCTTTCGACCTGGGTAGACCCTTCGGTTACCCATCCAAACATAGAGCGATTATGCTCTTAGGTATTGTTATCCCGTCAGTTTATGGATAACGAAAAGCCCCCTTCACAGCCGTTATTCTGTCTGTATACAGATAACGAAAATCTCTTATATAGCCGTTACTCTGCCCGAAGTCTGAGTGACAAAACTCATCTCATATAGCCTCATTTTGTCCGACAAGAGAGAGACAAGTCGATCGTCCATCTTCACCTGAGCCGTGGGACATCACATATTTCTCCCTCGGTGTGCTTTCATTTATTTCTTGCATTTCTAGACAGGTATCTGTCTCTTTCCCTCTCATTATTTTTGACATAATGTAGACAATTAAAGTAACTCGTTTTAGTGTACATAGTAAATGATTTTTCTTTCTTTGTCATGATTAGTGCATCATAACTTAGCCTTATATGTTAGTATAGGATATATTATTAAGGGAGAATATTCGAAAACCAGCATTTAATAGAAAGATCGGTTTATTCGGACGAGGTGGGTGCCTAACACCTTCCCACCCTCGTAACCTGACTACTTACCCTGAATCTCTGACCATACCATATGGAATCACGTAGCCCTTTCCACTAACCCCGGATGGGGCTACACCCATTGGGTCCTAGGCCCTAATCCTAGGTGACGACTCCGCTTTTTTATAAAGCATGATCCCAATCCCCATAGTGATATATCAGAACGATACGCTGTTATTCATCGAAGTCAATCCTTGTCGCCAAGAGGCTGAAGAACCCTCGTCCCGAGGACCACAGTACTTACACCTGACAATTGGTTTTATCTCATGGAACCACTGGTAATAGTAACATTGCAGAGGCTCTTAGGAACAAACTCAACTCTGCCTTATTCCAAGTAAATGGGGTTGGATATGGGGTAAGAATCAATTGTGAATTGGTTTAATTAAGATGGGCCACAACTACATTAATTGTAGATTGCTTCCATATAAAAACAAACAGATCAGCAATAGAATCTCTCAGGATAAAACAAATGAAATAAAGAAAAAAGGGTTTAACTCCATCGATGTCTTACAAAAAGATGAAACACCACCATAAGTTCATAATTGTCACAGTCCTCTTCCTTTCTTGTTGCCACTCATTACCACCATAACTTTAGAAAACCAGTGAAGTCCAATGGACCTATGGAGCAGCCATGTTCATTTCCCAATTTACACCACAGAGACTGATTAGATACACTCGAACCCATCTCTCTTACAATATCTTCATCTACCAATCAAAACAGAAGGGAAAATTGCAATACAAAAAAAATACAATGCTTATTTTGATGATCATACAGCTGATGATGATCCATTGTTAATGGTGGGTTCCACTTTTCTCAACATGATCCCCTGCTTCATCGTCGAATCATATATCCTCTTCATGATACACACGTAAGCAAAACCACCGTGCCTGGTTAGATTCATTCCAACCATTTCGTCCTCAACAGATTTCTTCAACAACTTCAATCGACGCAGAACATAGAACATAGGAACCATTGTGGCACCCACCCAACCAACGATCACCAGAATCTGAATAATGTGAGCAGCTAAGAGCTTTTCACCACCACCCATGGACAACCCATAAGGCCTTCCATATGCATAAACCTTGTGAACGTAAGCTTCCCTAGCGAATAGAGCCGTGAACCTTCAATAAGTGCTCCCCAAAGACCTGCAACCCCTTTGACAAAGTGAACGACACCGGTGCCGCGGCAAAATCGATGACCCCTGAATCGAACAATAAGTTATCAATGTTCAAAGCACTGACATAACCATGGGTGGACCAGATCCAGTGAGAGACGACCGAATAACCAGCACAGGCATGGCGATACCGAGTTGCATGGAGAAGACGAGGTAGGCAAAGAGGAGGAGGTATGTGGTGTCGATGACATAACTTGTGTTAGTAAATTTGATCTGTAGTACACCAAAGAAACCACAAATGTAGTCTGCCGCGACGATTGAGTTGATGGCTCCAGTGAGATGTTGCCATTGTAGAAGAGAGAGTTAAAAGGTTTGGTTACTCTTTCTCACGCGACCTTAAAGAAAGTTAACGGGAGAGGGATTGCCGTTTACACTAGGGAAACGTGTCGAACTCTAAATGTACAAGGAGCAACGTCTTGCTCCTTGTACGAGGAGCTGAGCCAGACTCCTAGATGTCTAGAATCTAGATCTATGCAAGTCCTTAAATTTAAACTAGCAAAGCAGCAACATGATTAGGTGATGTGCAGCCTTAGGCGACTTTTTTTTTCTTCTTTATTAATTATGTATCCATTTGTAAACTCCCTCTTTCTTTATCCATTTGTACTTCTTGAAAGCCGCCTTCTTAGTTACCAAAACAAAAGAAAGCCGCCTTCTTTGTTTTCTATCTTTTTTGTTTTACTATGCTTCCATCTATTACTATACTCTCATTAACTTTCACTTCCCTTTTATTTGGTTTTTGAAACCTTTATGCCCCAAATTTTTTATAGGTATTATTGAGATTTCAGTAAATCTTTTTAAAGAATATTATAATTTCATCCATTGCTATATTCGGGAAGTTTCTCCTTTGATGTCATTCATGGTGAAATCGATAGAGGATCTTAAAATTTTATCCCCTTAAAAAATTTTAGAAGTGAAGTGTAAACCAATTCAGGCTTGTATAAATTAAACATTGATGATTGCTCTTTGGGTAACCCATATAATGCAAATGCAAAAGGAATCATAAGAATTATGTTGGCTCATCCATGGGTTGCTTCTCTAAATTTGTTGGTATTCATTTTAACTTCTATGCTGAATTAGCTACCATTTTCATTGGATTGCAATTGGCAAAGGACAATGGAATGGAATTACTTAGTTATGTATTGAATGTGATTATTTTGTAGGTGTATTACATGTTCAGAAGAAGAGCATTCATTGGGATTTTTGACACCAATGGCTTATTTACAATCAATTTATTCCATCAATCCAATGGAAAATTATCCATTGTTCTAGGGAGGTGAACTCAGCTGTTGATTTGTTTGCCAAGAAGAGTGCGGCTGCACAAATGTCTCTTTCTTGGTCTACACATCCTTTGTTTGCTCAGGATGAAATTATTTGAGATGCTCAAAAAAGATCCAGATTTCGTCATGTATCTGACAAATAGTTCACACTATCTCTTGTTTTGTCTTTTGTCCTGAGGTTTTTATTGATGGCAATGTCGAAGGTAGAGTGTCAAAATATTTTTGTATTTATTTACTGTCTGGGAATGCTTGGACGTTAATATTATACATCCTTATTTTTTAATATATTGTTTTGCTGATCTTTAGCAAAAAAAAAAAGAAGAACAAGTTAGAGGGCAACTATTTTGAAAATATTGAGCCATCTAGAGGGATAAGACAAGGTTTTCCGTTAGTCATTGTATATTTATATATGTGAGAGGTTCTTTCTAGATTATTGGGTGTGTATAGAGAAAGTTAATCGGTTTAAGGGCATCAAGATTGCTAGACATGCTCTAGAAATCTCTCATTTCTTATTTGCTGATGATATATTTATATTTTGTAGGTCAACTAAAGAGGATATGTTGACAATCAAAGATGTCTTGGAATTGCTTTCAGATCTGCTTGGGAAACATATTAACTTCCATAAGAGTGGTGTTTCGTTTAGTCAAAATGCATGTAGTGAATCTAAAAGATTTTTTGGTTTTTTATTGTCGGGGATTAAAAATATGACTAATGAGGCTGTATATATTGGAACTAAACATTTTGATCATAGGTCTAAGTCAATTGGTTGCAATCAGTTATTGATCCTGTAGAAAATGCCCCATCTCTTGGAAAGCTCATCGACCTACGCATGTCGGCCGTACTGTGCTTGTTCAATCAATTTTTTCTTCTTTCCCAACCTATTAGATGGTTGCTTTTATTTTATAAGAAAGTTTGTAGTAAGTTGGACTCAACTAACGCTAAATTGGGTGGAGATTGTTAAATGACAACCATAGTCTGTGGTCCTCTTTGTTGCAAGCTAAATACTACAACATGTTTATGTTGGACCATTTAGTGGCATATAAGAGAGGGTCTTAGACTTGGAATAGCTTAACTAGTGTGTTAACCTTTTGGGATTTGTGTGTGGTTTGTATGATTACACTTTCATAAAAAAAAAAAGTGGTCGTTAATGGTTCTTCAATGTCATGGCAATTACTTATTCTTTTATTTGGAATCATCGGAATCAGGTGGTCTTTAAACATCACAACCCTAACCCTATTGGAGTTTTGTGTAATATCTCTCAATGGATCAGTGACCTTATTATATCTCCTTTGCCCTTAACTCCTCTAGAGTGCGATCTTAATTCTTGTAGTCTATTTTTTACTTTGGATACCTTCGACATGCCTACCAAGAGTTCTCCTGTAATTATATTCAATGCAAATAGAAGTTAAATTAACAAGAACTAAACAAAACGTCAAAAAGGATCTCAATATATGAACCTATTGTCCTGCACTTCCTAGCTTTAGTAGCAAACATATGAGCCACATCTATTATCTGTCTATGTTGCTTTGTGGTAGTTACAATCATACAAGTGTTCACAAAGAGAATTAATATCCAACAAAATGGCAAAACACTCCCAAGACCAAAATGTATGAGTCAACCAAGTTTTGTGAATATGTCCATAACTCTATGGTGTTGTTGTCCAACGGCTTTGCTCCAAAACTTCCGTATTGCAACCTCCTTACTTCTACTTCTTTTGGGGATCTTGCATGCACATAATCTATTGATGAACAAAAATTACACGAACCAATCCCGAGATGTCACGTGGCCTAACAATAGGAAGAAGCTGGCTCAGGCCGGGATACGTCAAGACCCATTCGAGGAATAGACCCAAAAAGTCATCCAGGGACCAAATCCTCCATGCGAGCCAACGAGGTCCAACTATGACGTCACCACCAAAGTCCATGTCATCTTATCACTAAAAGGTCAGAGCATGGATATGTACCAAAGAGGCGTTATCCTAAAGAGATATAATTCTAGTCGAACTCAAACATCAAGGGCCGATTGCACAACACGTGAAGAACACACTTAGGGAACCTCTTTCCTACTAGGACTCTACGTCTCACAAGGAACACTTACAAATACGACTCTATTACATGATGATCTACCCTGCTTAGCACACTCATCACCCACCAGGACTCTCCACGCCGTCACATTCAACTATAAACTCTCAGGTATTCTACCCCATTAACCATATTGAATTCCAGTAATTCATTTGTTGCTAAGAGAGATCTAACTTAGGCATCGGAGAGTCCTAGGTTGGAACCACACCGGTTCTCCTTTGTCACTGACATCATTTTGCAGGTTGCGGCACCCGAAGGATCCATCGGTGATTTCTTAACGCAACATCTATAAAGGCAGATATAAAGTTACAAGAGAAAGAACGCGACCCGTTTGCGCCAAACACGCCGCCCATGCACCCTAACACAGGGGTACACGAAATGACCGTCGCACCCCTGGTCATTTTCAGGGTTCCAGGGGGTGTGACGGTTATTTTGCGCCCCCCTGTGTCAAGGGGTAGAGGTAGCATGCATTGTGCAACCGGGTGGCATTCTCTTTCCCTCAAGTTATTTTTAAAAGGAAAATTTTCACGTACCTCCCCTGAGGTATCACGTAATTACAAAAAAAAAACCCCCCGTCAATTTTGGAAAATTATGCATGCCCTCTACTTTTGTAAAAAGTTAACAAATGTACCCATCCTGTTAACTTGGGACTAACAACGTTAGAATTAAAAGGGAATTGATCAAATTACCCTCATCTTCCCCAAATTGTTAAGGGTTTGCAAAAAGGGAACACACCTCCTAATACCTACAACTCATCTTCCCCAAATCGTGACCTAGCAACCAACATAGGAATTATTCCATAGGGTTGCAAGGGTAAAGGCTCCAGGTTTGAAGCCTTTATGTGCTAGTTTCAATTTAGATGGAACGGTGAGTCTATCGGAACAGGTTTCATCAAATGTTTATATTACAACAGGGGATGGTCATCCATTGATGCCCAAGACAAAGGGGAGAGTGAGTCGAAGGAAGGTTTTAGTTGGGAGTATAATTGAAGGTGCATTGTTGGGTTTGTTTATTTTGTTTTTACTCTTAATTGCTTTCATTGTTAAGGAGAAGAAAAGGTCTCGAATTGTTGAGATGGAGCGAAGGGCCTATGAAGAAGAAGCTTTGCAAAGGTCGATGGTTGGACATGTGAGGGCGCATACAACAACTGTTACTCGAACCCTTCCCAGACTTGAACAAGGGTCTACTCCTCCATGAATTGTTGCTTCTCTGCAAGTTCAACTTTGAGAGGGAGAGAATCTTTGAATGCTTTGTGAAACAATGGAGTTTATACTGTTTTGGCACCCCAAAAGTGAATCATTTTTGGGGTTGTGTTGATTCTTTCATTTTTTTTTTGGGGCAATGAGATTTTCATTGCAGTTTAAGGAAATGCAACATTTTCTATCGTTAACTGTTAATTTCCTATGAAATGTGACTGTATCCTTTGTTCTTTAGATTTTTCAAATTTTTTTTTTGGGGGTTGCCCTCTTTTACTTTGGATGATAGGTCATGATTTGAGGAAGATGAGTTGCAGGTATCGCAGAGGAAACAGCTCCTTTGTTGGTCGCTAGGTCACGATTTATGGAAGATGAGTTGTAGGTATTAGGAGATGTGTTCCCTTTTTTCAAACCCTAAACATTTTGGGGAAGATGAGGACAATTTGGTCAATTCCCCTTTTAATTCTAAGGTTGTTAGTCCCAAGTTAACGGGATGGGTGCATTTGTTAACTTTTTACAAAAGTTGGGGGCATGCATAATTTTTCAAAATTAATGAGTGTTTTTATAATTACGTGATACCTTAGGGGAGATATGTGAAAATTTCCCTTTTTAAAAATTAAATCCGCTGCTCACCCAATCTCTTTTGAATGTAAATCATAATAAGGGAATGACCACTAGTGGGTAGGTTAATGTAGTTTTGCAAGGGGAGAGTAATGGGATATCATTAATGAGCTTAGAATGATGCTAAAGAACCCCTCACTTTATTTTTTTGGTGGAAAAAAAATAATATTATATATATAATAATAATAAAAAAAATAGTTAGAAATTATAAGAATTATTCAGTTAAAAATTAATGAGTTTTAATAAAACATAATTCGTGCTTCTTTTTTTTTTGGTTTTGATGAATCTATGGTTGCGTATAAACAAGAGGACTAATAATACCAAGGATGGAAAATCACTGCTAGGTTGAGTGGCCCTTGCGCCCATACACAGGGAGGGTGAAATAACCACCCCGCATCGTAAACCGATCTCTATTGGATGCCTCATACTTGTGCACGCTCTCTCATTGCATAGGGGCCACGCAACCTAGCAACCTTCCTTTTCATTACCCCCTAGAAAGAATTCACTAGTTTATCTCTAGTTCTCAATGTAACTCATGCATTTCCAATCAAGCTCAGGTTTAATAACCATACTTATAGGGATGTCTGACCGGTGAGATGTTATCACTACAAAACCATCTTATTTAAGGTCTCATGATATATATATTTATTTTTTTCAATTCTTTCAATTTTGCCGACTTTGAGTTGTTGTTCTCCATTGCACTTCCAAACAAATCTCCTTTGCTCATCTAGGGTTTTTCCCCATAAAGACAATAAATAGACACCCTAGAAACACTAATCCACCCACAATTAATAATTGTGTAGGATTTCACCAAAAAAAAATATAATAATAATAATAATAATTGTGGAGGTCACTATGTAATGCAAGACACCGCCCACCATCAGGTGGAACTAGAAATTTGTGTATAGGTGGACCCAATGTCTTTTGGTAGCCTATCAAATATTTAGTCCGATATTGAAAAATCAAGGACTCTAGAGGGACCATTGTGGGGGTGCATAAACAAACGTCGATCTTAATATGAAATTTGACATGTGACCATTCTACATTATTTTTGTACTACGCTTTTTTTTTGTAAGATATTTTTCTATTACAACAACCAAGCCTTATCTCAACTAAATGGGGTCGGCTAATCAATATTATTTTTATAAATATATTAAATTGTCAATATTTATAAATCACACCCTTCCACATGGCAAAAGAGCACTGATGATCAACTTTTGGGTGAAGGCATGCTGGACTGTTTTGCTTTTTTATATAAGGGGAAATGTCCTTTGCACTGGGGGTGTAGGAAGCGTCCAGACAAATGGGGGTGGGAGAAATGATCGCCTCGCCCCCTGTCCGATCGTAGCGTGCACCTTCGTGCGCTCCAAGCAAAGAACATCACCCCCTTTCACAATGCGGTGAAGGTTCACCACATCGTCCTAAGGTTCACAAATGTTTAACACCCGACAGCAAATAGAGAATGAATTCCCCCATTCATTATGGCTGAATAAAATTCGATCCTATATTTAAACTAGCTGATAATTACCTATTTCATTCTGAAAAATAATATTAAATATGCTTTCCTAAAAATAATAGCAATCTTTTTGGAATCATGTATGACTGTGGACCACTAATTGTGCTTCCAAGACTTGGGATCAGATCTCATTTTATTATTGACTTCCTTCCATATTTGATGGTTGGGGTGGGAGAGAAATCCAACTTTGTTCCATAATTTCAAATCCATATCCAACCCAACAACCTAAAGTTCTTTTTTTTATTGATTTGATCTAACATCGAATTAGATGCTTATAACCTTCCTTCCTATAATTCTTTCCACGGAAATTCCGAGGACACAACGCACTTTCGCACTCAAGCAGTTGGAAGCCAGTGATAAGTGAGGTCCAATCTTGTACGAATGTTTGGGTCCACTTCATCACTGCCGTCACGTAAACTCGTTTTCTTAGCTGCAGTTACGGGTTTTTTTGTTTTGTTTTTTGGAATAGGGAGATTTACATATATTTTGTATAGAGGGGGGATCGAACCGGGGAGGGGATAAGGTACCAGCCAGGGCAGTTATCGGTTTTAAAACACAGAATCTCAGAATCGGTCCATAGGATTGATTGGAATCGAGATCAGTTATAGTCAATTTTAATCCTAATCGATGAAATCACCGATCCGATTCCCAATTCTTAAAACCCTAGTTCCCGTTCATCAGGGTTAATGGCAAATCATTTATCTATTGGTAGTGGAATGAACATTATTCGTATAATAGAAATTATAATAATGTTGGATTATTTATCTCAAAAGGGAGAAAAACCATAGAAAACAGGATCTCCATAGGTCGTTCAAAAATATAAATAAACAAATAACAAAGAGTCAAAGTAAAACTACTAACCTTGTTTCGAATACATAGTGATGATAATTGTAACAGAAAATAAAAGATCAAGGTGTTTTCCCTCTATTCCCAATGTCACTGGTTTGATGAAAATGCCTTATGCACAAGGGATGGAGATCTTTGTATTCCTCCCTCTTTTTTTCAGAATGCACTCCTTAATTGTGATTGTGAATAATGTAATTGTTGTTAGGCTAGTGGGGGATCTAACTCTCTTTATATAGAGTTTCCTTATGGGCCTCACTCATCATAGTCCCATTAGGAAACAACTTGCTCACACTAAGCCAGTCCACAGTAAACTCCTAAAGTAACTCAATGACCTTTTTATTAGACCAATATAATTAGCCTAGTTTTAGGAAATTTAATATTAGTCCACATTAAATAGAATATTAGTGTCCATAATAAGATAGAATTCTAAATAGATGAATAAACACTATTTCAGGATCGTCTCTAGGGAGCCCAGAGCCCATGGTGCTGCCAGGGGACATCCAACGGTTGAGCTGTGCCGCACACATCTCGCCGCACGCCTAGGAATATGTGTAACACAGCCCAATGACTGGCAACACCCTGGATATGCTGGGCTCCCTGGAGACGAGCTAAATTCCTATTTCACTCGTGGTGGAAAGCTTTCTCCATATATGTTTTCTTCGAGATTAGAATGGGGCTTGGCGATCTCGAATTATTGAGTCCTTTTCAAATAAGCCAACGCTAATAGTAGCTGTTTAACTTGACGAGTCCAATCTTGTACATGTGTCCCACCCAATAATGGAGTCTTGTGCTATCAATAGTTTTGCTCTTCAAAACTGAAGATACCTGTTAATGCAATTGGTTAGTACCCCTTAGCCGTTAGGTTGCATGTCCCAATAGTCTCTACATTGCAGGTCCAATTCAGTGGCACCTTAAAGCACAGTCCAAGGAATCAAAATCATATCGTCCGAATCAATCTCAATCCCAATTCTAAATCATTTTAGTTGATTCCAAGTCAATGTATATGATCGATTCAAGCTGATTCTTGTTGATTCGGATCGAAATCAACAATGACTGTTTGTAGTGATGATTCTCATTTTTTGAACAATGTTAGTAGCAGAGGAGCAGAATTAAGAATCAAATCGATCAATGTTGATTCCGATCAACAGATTCAATTCAAATTTTATAATCATGGACAGAAGATAAGGGGGGAGAGAGGGGGAGAATGATTTTGATTTCAAATTTTCAATCTTCTCAATCTATTACATGGTAATTGAAGACTCCATGTTTCTAGAGGATAACATGTGTGGTAAAGTGAAGAGTACTCTATTCTATTCTCCATGTACATGGAGAGGATCCAAAATTTACCCTCATCAGTTGACTTCTTAAGTTTATTGACTTTTATAGGCCTAATCTGATGCTCATGCCGAAATTTATCTAATTTGGAGTTTTGATATTCATTTCCTCAATCTCACCAGTCACCTGGAAGTTTAGCCCTACTGGTCCGAACCGCATTGTCTCACCCTAAGTCCAAACATGGCCTAAGTTGAGATATCTGATTTGGAGTTTTGGTATTCATTTCCTGTGTTGTGTGGATTGGAATGAATCCTCAATCTCACCAGTCGCCATAGGGGTGCAAGTTTAGCCGTTTTGGCCTGAACCACCTTATCTCACCCTGAGTCCAGAATAGGTCCATACTTGTCTCGCCTTGAAGTCAAACATGGCCTAGATTGAGATACCCTGACCCAAGGTGGATCAAGATTGAGAATTTCTAGACCTGAGTCAGGACCGGGTTGGGTTGGGCGACAAGCATCTTATCTATGATTAGCCCGACCCAGTTTATTGATTTCGGATCCACAGAACCCCAATGATTTGTTACCCAAACAGCCAAACTATGATCTGTGTATTGCACCGAACGGAAAGTGACAATGTAGAGTACAGTGGATAACTTGTTTACTTTCTGAGTGATTGTTTCCATTAGCATTGAAGCAGTGGGGCTTTAATCATTAATTTAATGAGGAGTGGTGGCTCAGTTTAAAGCTTCAAATAAAAACCCCACAGAGACGCAGTACCTTCCTTTCCTTCTCTTGCTTCTTATGTCTCTTCCTCCTCGTGAGGATCACCATCACCATATCCCTTTTTAAAATTTCTCTGAACTGATAAACCAACTCGGAAAGCTTAGTTAGATCTGAAAAAAGAAATATAGAATTTCAACCCTCAGAAAAAAAAAAAAAAACCCAAAAGCTAAAAAAGTAGTGATTTGCAGTTACTTCCATCCTTTCTATGCCCTAAATCAGCATTTAGTGTTAATAAAAACACTATGTAAAAGAGATATTCAAATGGGTTCTCTCTCTTAAATCTCCTTCTCTCTTTATTTCAGCCTTCTCTTTGTCTCTCTTCTTCAAGGGGCAGCAATGGAAGGGTTGTCTGCGGATTCAGGGCGAACAGATGAGAATGGGGATTGAAGAGGCCTCATTTCCTTCAGAATGGGGAAAGTTGAAGAAGAACAATCGCTTTCTTCTACTGCAACTGCTGAAATTTCGGAGGAAAATGTGGTGAATCACTGTCAGATCCCCAAATTTGTTCGGCTAAAATGTGTTATTGTTCTGCTCTTTGGGTTCGCTGTTTTGTTATCTGGGATTTTCTGGTTGCCGCCCTTCTTGCGGTATGGGGATCGAGGGGATCTGGATCCGAACTGGCAAGGTGAGGTTTTTTTTCTACTCTGTTTTGGGTCTTTTAGGTTTAATTTGTTTAATGGTTTTTGGGTAATGGCATTGCTTGAAATGGATGGATCTTTTTGTTTTGTTTTGGTGGGTTTTTGAAGTTGTTGTTGATTCTAGGGTTTGTGGGTTGATGGCTGATATGGGATTCTGGTGCTTATCTGTGTCTCTGTGTATGAATATATTTTTGAAATAAAAATTTTGGTTGGATTAGATCTCTAATGTTAATGGATAGTGGGTTTCGTTTGGTAATCTATTTTTATCATTTCTATATTTCGTTTGGTTTTAAGGAATTGGTGCATTGACCTACATTTGGTGAAATTTGAGCTTGAATATCCCCCTAAAAAGGGTTTCTATTCTCAGATCTAGTTTTGCAGGGTTTGGTTGTTAGTGGAGGGCCGTATGGCTGGGTCCAATATTTTTTTTTAATTATTTATTTTTCCCCTATGTGAAAAATATTTCATATACTAATTATAGATGTGTGGAGGGACTGGGTACTCGGGAAATTCATCTGTATATATATTTTTTTCTTGGGTTGGGGGTGTTTGTTTTGGAGGGTTTGGCTGACAAATAGAGGGACGTTTGGCTTGGCCATTTTATTTATTTATTACTAAATTTTCTCTAAGTGTATGGAATAAATTCTACGTACTAATTATAGTCGGGTGAAGGGGGATTGGGTAATTCAGATATGCAGTTTTATCCTTTTTGTGTAATAATTTTTTTATTAGTGATTGTTATTATTTTTTAATTATATGTGGGTCGAGACTTAAGCTAGCAAACTATCCCAACCTATCTTTGGTTTTCAGGTTTCTTTATTTTGACCACATGATTTAGTTTTCTAGTGGCTTCAGCAATTAGGTGGACTAGTCAATTAAACCAGCAATTGAGTGTTGTTATTCTTGTATTTTGATCAGATAATTTAGTTGACATTTTGAGGGCCATTTGACTTGGTCGTACATTATGATCCTCCCCAGACCCCGCAGTGACGGGACCCTCGTGCACTGGGTTCACCCATTTTTATACTATTTAGGCTGGGAGGTGGGGGACCGTGTAATCTAGAGTCCCCCTCCCCCCCCCCCCCCATTTTTAGTGATTAATATCGTTTTCCTTTAGCAACTGGTGATGGATGTCTAGAATGGATTTTAATTGCAAACCTATATCTTGGGCAAGGTTTTTGAGTTAAGTTATTTGTGCAGTTCTTGCTTTGGCTTTCAGATTTCTTCCTTTTGACTGGTGGGATAATCTAGTCCACAGTTGCTTCAGTAATGAGGTCGCCTAGTCAACTGAATGCTGCTGATTGAGTGGTATTCCTCTATTTTGATAAGATGACTGTGAATTTTAAGAATAATTCGTTGAATGGGTTATTTGGTAGATGGAGTCTAGTATTCTTATGCCTTGAACCTAGTTGAATAATCAGATAACATTATCAGTGCTGGCTTTCTATTATTGTGTGTGTCAGATCAGGCTGTTTCCTTTCCTCCATGGTATCTGTAGTCCCCTTACATCTTGTGCGCTTAACATGGCTGCAATTTAACAACTGCTTGCTTGGCGACTGTCTATATTTGGTTGTATAACCGTGTGGTCCTGGCAAAGGGCTTGGGGGGTCATTAATTTTGATACTTGCGACTGATCTAAATCAATTCCTTTTGCAAGCTTGGGGGGAAGTCATTAGTTTTGATACTTGTGACAGATCTGAAATCAATTCCTTTTGCAAGCTTTCTAACATTGTGTTCTGATTTACTTTCAATTTATGATCTGGTGCTGGTTGGGTAATGTGGTTTCTTTGTACATGTCATTATGTGTGCATTCTTGTCCTGAGTGTCTAGAATTTTTTCTAGTGCAAAAATGTTTCTATAACTTGATACCAATGCTTATGAGGTTCCCACATTCATTCTATGGGGGCCTTTTATACTGGTCAAGTTCTTGTAGCAGAAGGAGCATAATTGTTGTATCCTCCTTTTTTTCTGGCTCTGTTAAGTTCCATTGCTTTGCACCGTCCTCCGTCCATGTTGTAAACTTGGTTGCATCTATGCTTTTCGTCCTACATCCAAAATTGGCTGAAATGTTTATCTCAGAGTCCTTCTTTCGGTGTGGTCCTAATCAGTTTAGCCTGTTTAAGGTGAGGGATCAGCAGAATAGTTACTGCGAGTAATGCTATAGATCTTGGTTGAACCTTAGATAAATAATAGTTGGTTTTTTATTGATCTATATTGGCATAGAACATGGATCTTTCTGGCCCTGCAAAGGAATGGTTCATCAAGAACTACTAGTTCAAGAAGGAACTGGGTACTGCATGATTAACATGAGAAGAAAAGATAGTTTTGGTTCTGGATGGATGGCTATGGTTTGGGTGATGGATCCAGAATCAGGTGGACTGGTTATTTGTTATTTTTAGATTTTAATCATAACACAATCAATGTATTTTGGCTATTGGGGGGGGGGGGGAGAGGGGAACTGATACTTCAAGACAAAGGTTCAGAATTATCTGCGCTGGGATTTCAGGTTTACAGATTTCGAACCATGTTGATTAATGGCTTCAAGTGAGAGTTGTGTATTCTTTGTAAGCCAGCCAAAGAATTTAAGTATATTCTCTTTTTTAGAATTCTGTTTTTATGGCCTTTACTACTGGTCTCTCTAGAAATCCATGCACTTAAGGATAAACCAGAATACCAGATCTAGTGATGCAGATACAAGGTTCCAGTGCAAGTATCAGTGCAGGGAGGAGACCAGGCCAGGTTCTTTTCAGCTTGCGGTTCTCTGTTGGACCAGTTTTCTGGTTCAAATATGAACCAACTAGTTCACCTAATCATGGGGCCTGTATAGGCTGCTTTGTTTCTTATTTTAATTATCATTCAGTTGTTTGCACAGTCTGGGATAGTAGATATAATTTTCAGTGCTGTTTTCTTTCAAATTCTTTCCCTTTTGCAGTGTGACAGTAGCAATAGGACTCCTCAATCACTTCCTGAGAGTGGAGGAGCTTTCAAATTTTAATTTTTTTTTGGTTCTTAGCTTTCCAAACTCCAGTCTGAATCGGTCTTGCTCAAGTCTTTAAATAAGAGTACAGGCACACGGCCTCCCCACAATTCTAGATGAATGAAATTTGGTTTTTGCCTTTGGTTCTATGAGATTCAGAGTACTGGTCTGCTGTGAGATTCAGTAGAAGGCTTGGTGGGATTCCAAGATGGGGTTTGGTGTGATTCCAGCCCCGAGTATCAGGTGGGCTGGTTCATTTCTTTCTTTTCTAATATTCTTATTCTTGGTCGATTAAACATGTCAGAGCTGAACTTCACTCTCCTGTGCATGCTTATTACTATTTCCTCTTTGATTCTGGTTTGCTATTTAAATTTCTGTTAAGCTAGTTTCTAAGTTTTTGATCCGTAAAACATAAGTTTCTCTCTTCTGAATTCTGGTTACAAGTTCTAGTTTCAATTCAGTTTTAAACTCGAAATTTCCTTTTGATTTTTAGGAGTCCTAATTCTAGTTTGCTTTCTTAACATCTCAATTTCTGGTTAGTTTTTATGGTTTGTGTTTCTGTTGGTTGCTTAAGGTTCATTTTGCTGTTAAACTTTCAATTTACTCCCTTAATTGAATCTGTTCTGAATATCTAATTTCCTGCTGCCGATTTACTATTTTGGAATTCTATTTCAAGAATCCTACCCCCAGTAGTATTGTCCCATATCTTCTAATCTGGCCATCCGATTTAAGTCAAACGTTGAGTAACTGTTTATCCCCCTAAGTCTGACCTTTGACGAGACTTATAGCGCAATCCAATCTGTTTTGATATAGTTTCTAGGTATTTTTGAGTTCCTTCATATGTTGTTCTGGAAAACTCTTTAGTTTTCTAACCCTAAACCTGTTAGGTGACTAGAAACCCATTATCTAGTGAAGAATTCAAGTTCCCTAATGAAAAATAATGGGATCATGATTCGGGTCACAATGGTTTGTGACATGCCTCATATGACAAAACTATAACATTGTATTAGAGGACCTCATGCAATCTCATTGGTCAAATTTCAGTTCAAAAAATGTAGGAAAGTGTATTAAATTGAACTGTGAAGTAACAATGAAATTAGGAAAATGCCAGAAGATTCTTTTATAGTGAAATGGCAACTTCATAATTTGTGAAAGTTGTTAACTCCTTCCCATACTTCTTTTAGGATGAATTTGACGGGTGAGGTGGGCATGAGGTCATCTATCACATGGACCACTTGCTCATTCAAATGATGCCCATGATGAGAAAACATTACCCTTTACATCTTACATAGGCATATCACAGCTTTGTGAGACTAAGATTTCTTCAAAATAATATTTATCCCCTAATTTCTTTGTAATGAATATAAATTTTATTCTTTGTCGAAAATCATCTCTTTAACTGTCAATTTACATGTGTATATACCTAAAGAACATTGATTGTGTCTGCAGATATGGGGTGTTACTTTTCAACACGACACCTGCTGTAAAAATTACATATTGTTTTATGGGACGTAGAAGATATATTGCCTGATGTGCACATGGGCATGGTGTCTAACAGTGGTCATTTAAGAATGAAGTATCCTTTGTAGACAAATAAAGATAGCTTGTTGACCAAAATCTGGTAAATAATAGTGCCTAACTAAACTTCCCTAATTTCCACACCAAAAGAACTTCTAACTTCAAATCCTCTCATTGGTTTATCTGACCCATTATTAAAATCCATACAATTCTTTGGCTGGAGGCGGCTTGTTCATCACATAGCTGGTCACTCTTACAGCCACCACCAATCTGTCCTTGGGAGGCTAGTACTGCCTCTGCACTGTCTTTAAACTATCCCCTGTTTTAGTAGTGTTTTCCCTAAAATTATCATAGTAGAATTTATATTTCTCGCCCCCCCCCCCTTTTATTTGGGGGGGGGGGTTGATTTTAACGTAAAAGCAACTGAGATTAGAAGTTTTCTAAATCTGAAAACCAGTAAAGAGAAGAAGGGCTGAAATGAAATAATTTAATTACTGTATTTTCTCCATCAAAGACCCTGCAGTAGCGGGAGACTCGTGCACTGGGATGCTCTTTTTTCTCCATCAAAGACCATTCTTACTGAAAATTGATCTACGTTGGTTCATGTCTTGGTTCTTATAAATTGTAAAAACTTTTTTGGAAAAACCCTAAATTCTGTTACGCAGCAGACTGGAGAAACTAGGTGATGTGGTAGGTAGGAATTGAGCAGATCCTCTAAGAAGTTTTGGAATGTAGACTCGTGAGGTTTACGGAGTACTGCTGAATTTTTCATCTGCTACTGCACATTAGCCACTTTTGTGGTGGTCATATCAATAATTTGATACTGTGACTTCCATCTTGAAAAAAGCTTTTTCCCCTATTTCTTATCTGTATATGTGGGAATGGTGGGGGTGATGTGTATTGAACTACCTCTATTTTGCTGTACGACCTTGTCCTTCTGGGAGCAAGAGGAAATTCTTTTTGGAATAGGGAAGTCTTTTCATGTGAGTGTAATCCAAGCATGGTTTCAAGGATAGGGCATTGGATTGGTCAGCTTCTGATCTGTATCCAGAAAAGGGACTGATTTGATCTATTATAGAAGGAGTCAGCCAATCAACTCAATATCATGACTTTGAAAGGTTTCCAAAATAGAGATTCTAGAACTGTCTAGCAGAACAGGATCACCAAAACAGAGAATAACACAGATTAGGGAGAAATCTGATAACTCAGAAGAGAGAGTTCAGGTTAGCCTAATACCTAGGTTGAATGTCTTCTAACAGCAGAATAGGTTGGTAAAATATCACAGGGATCTTTTGCTGAGTGAGCTTGCATGGGCAAGTCTTTGTAACTCTTAAGATTACTAAATAGCAGTACAGGAACTAAGGTTTCAGCAACCCAATTCAACAGAACAGAACAGAAACTTCAGAGAACTAATATTCGGGAAGCAGAATATAAAAGTTGAAGCAAAATAGAACACATTCCTGGTAATTGTTTCAAGTATAATATAACATGAAATTAAGTAGAAAACAGGGTTATTGCTGGTTTCAGAAAAGAGTAGAAAACTAATCTGGAAGTTGAGCTAATAAGAACTAGAAAATAGAAGATATAGTATAGGGCAGAGATTGGTTATTGCTGGTTTCAGAAAAGAGTAGAAAACTAATCTGGAAGTTGAGCTAATAAGAACTAGAAAATAGAAGATATAGTATAGGGCAGAGATTCACCTAACCAGTGAAGAGAATCCACTCTTCCAGTAAGGAATCCACCTTAGCACTGATAGAAACCCCATCCATGCATACAATGAGGCATGAATCCACACAGCCAAACCTTGAAGAAAAGTTCAATAACATTCTCATAATTTCGTGGGTTAAGGGCATAGGCCATTACATTATATATATAGAATTCATAAACTGATTAAATTGTTTTGGAATTCGCACAGCCAATTTTTTTTTTACTATTACAAGTGGTAGTTAGAATTCCAAAACAATTTAATCAGTTTATGAATTCTATAAATATAGTGTGCCCAGCCTTTTCCCATGAAAAATAATACAAGTAATAGTATCTTAGAAGGTTTAAAAACCATCAAGGAACTACAAATCTTAGATATATAAGGAAAATTAGGGTGACCGAAATAAAAGAAGCATTAAAAAGATGAAAATAGGTGAAGTAGTAGGTCCAGATGGTTTCCCAACAGAGGTTTGGAAGAGTCGGAATTTGTGGTTTATCATGGCTAACTTGGTTATTTAATAAAACTTTGAGCGCAAAATTTTTTTTTGCCGGACAAATGGAGAAGAAGCATTGTGGTACCGATTTATAAAGGTGATATTTAAAGCTGGAATAATTATAGAGATATTAAACTCAAATTCATGAGCCATGCTAAAATTATGGGAGAAGGTAATTGAAGCTCATCTAAGACAAGAAACTAATATTTTGGATAACCAATTTGGTTTTATGCCAGAGGCCCAGGGATATCTACCACGGGCACTAATTATTTGCTTAGAAGACTAATGGAAAAGATTTACAGCATATAAGAAAGATCTTGCTTGGGGGGAGGGTGTTAGGTAGGATGAACCCTAAAACCCTCCAGACAGGATCCCCAAAACACCCATACCTGAAAGTCAATAGGAAAGTCAACAAAATTCAACCTTCTCAGATGAAGCTCAAATTCTAATAATCAGTCACAAATACATAGGATATGGGTCCTTCAAAAGATAGGATTGATCTAACGAGCAGATTAAAAGTAATTAGAAGAATATTGAATTAAATTAAATCAATTCTGATGATCAGATCAGCCTGACACTAAAATCAGGTTCTCTTCCTGGTTGGATCAAACAATTCCCAAAGTATGAATTGAATCTAACGGTTAAATTAAGAATAATTTGAATATCACAGACCTGAAATTGACATTTTGCAGAAAACAAGAGATTTAAATTAAAGCAAATCAGGGGGTCAAATCCCCTCCAAACCCAGGTCGAGTATCACTCTTAATGGGATGAGTCAATCCTCAAAAAATCTGGGCCAAATCTAATTGGCAGATTTGAAGGAATTAAAGGAACATCAGGTCTGGTTCAGAAATAGGATAGGATAGGGAAATTTCTGATAAAAACAAATCTGAAGATCTGATCTTCACAAAGCTATGGTCAAGTTCCTCTTTTAGGCTATCCTTGAAGTTCCCCAAGACTGATCTAATTCTAATGTTCAGATTTTATTCAATCTAAGTGATCGAATCTGACAGAAATTAGAAACAAAACAAAATAGCACAGATAATATCTCTCTCAGGTTGGATGAAGTAACAGCAGGACAAATAGGTCTATTGGTTAACTTGATTGCTGTTATACTCATTAAAACAGAGAGTAAACTTAAGGAAAATAAGATCAGTCGATGGAGTAATGAAACCAATATACTGACTGCAGAACACAGAATATAAAAGAAAAGAATTGATAGGGGATAGTGGCCTCCCACCAGTCTGGATCGGAATCTCACTGTGCAAAGCATCACACCCAAGGCTTCTCACCCAAAACAACTGAATTGCACAGCTTGAATGAAGAAAAACTTCAAACTCTCATTAATCTCAATCAATTGTCCCTAGAATTATATAAAGAACAACTAAAACAGTCCTATTTTATCTAGGAAATCAAATCCTGTTAGCTGTTAAGAAAACAAAACATTAAATGAGACAAACTTAATCCTAAACTATAGCTGGTCGATGCATAAATTAGTCTTCTATCAATCTTTGATCTCAATTTCGTCCGGCTGACATGGGCCCCACTCGAACCTGGAAAGAATCTGGAACATACCCTCCTAAAAATCAGCAAGCTGGATGGCCATTATCCCCTGAGCACTGCTCGTCGAACCCAATCGAATGACCAAGTCTACATCAGATCTCTATATGGTCTTTATTGATTTAGAAAAAACTTATGATAGAGTTCCTAGAGAGTTAATTTGGCAAGTTCTAGAGAAGAAAAATGTTTCGAGTAAATACGTAATGTAATTAAAAATATGTATAATGATGTAGTGGCTAGTGTAAGATCTGTGAGGGGACAAGGTACTGAATTTTTAATAACAGTTGGATTACATCAAGTTTAGCTTTAAGCGCATATTTGTTTGCACTAATCATGGTTGAGTTGACTAGAGATATTCAAGATCAGATCCCTTGGTGTATGAATTTTGCAGATACTGTTTTGGTGGATGAAACAAATGCTGGGATAAATGTAAAGTTGGATTTATGTAGATCAACCTTGGAATCAAAAGTTTTAAGATAAGAAGAACAAAAACAGAGTATATGATTTGTAACTTTAGTAACAATAAGACTGACAGTGGGGTGGTGAAAATTGATGATGCAGTTACCACAAAGTGATAACTTTAGATACCTAGGTTTAATCATGAATAAACAAGGAGAATAGAGGATAATATTATACAAAGAATTTGAATAGGGTGGAGGGAAATTATATAGAATAGTTATACGACCAGCAATGATGTATGTTGCTGAATGTTGGGCAGTGAAGAAAAAATGTTTAAACAAACATAATGTGGCTGAAATGAGGATGTTGCGGGTGCATGAGTGGTAAAAGTAGAAAAGATAAAATATACAAAGAACAAATTAGAGCAAACCTAGGTGTTGCCCTTATTCATGATAAGTTGCAAGAAACTTGTCTGAGGTGGCAGGGACATGTGCAATGGAGGCATTTGAATGCTCCAGTACAGAGAAGTGATTTATTTCAAATTGAAGAAGAGCTAAAAGAGCTAGAGGTAGGCCTAAAATAACCATAGGAGAAGTGGTGAGGAAAGACATGTATAGCTTAGGATTGGAATCTTGTATGGCTTTGAGTAGAGTTGGTTGGAGAAATAGGATCCATGTAGCCGACCCAATTTAGTTGGGATAAGGCCGAGTTGAGTTGAGTTCAGTGTAGGCTAGTACTTGAGACTTATAGAGCTCACTCTTTGGAGACCATGTGCTTTTAATAAATTCAATTTTAGGCCCAAGGTCTACTCTCTTTATTGTTGTTGATTAAAATATGTACTAAAGTTCTCTTGAAATATTTTTCTTTGCAAATAAGAATTATCTTCTATAAAAAAGAAAAGAAAAGAAAAGAAAAAAGTTTATGAACTTAGTTTAGAAGTATTTGCAGAAGTTCAAGTTTTCCTCTTTTTTTTCCCCACTTTTTCAGACTCTAAAGGAGTATGCTTTCCTCATATTCTTCTTCTTTCCATTCCTTCTATTTTCCCCTTCCTCTTTGGGGTGTGAGGTGGAGGGGGCATATGCAAGGAGTTTTGATCGACAATACTGCAATCATGGATATTCTTATTTACTTCCTTGCTAAACATATTCAAGAAATTAGGCTTGAAACTGAAATATTTCATAGAACATCAAAATTTTGGTTGAAATCTGGAAGGTTTCGGTGGAGGGTTTTGAGGCCCAAATGGTGATATTAGGTCCCGAAGCTTCTAGAAAACCCTATTTTAGCCCTTTGTACATAGTGAAATCCTTAAATTAAAAAAAAACCCCAAATGGTAATTTGACGCCAGACTCTAGTTTGGTAGTAAACATTGTTGCTGTATACATTCTCTAATATAGCCTATTCCACACAAATTTAGTACTAGATCAGACATAATTCAATTAAAACAGCTTAAGTATGCATTAGGAATAAATAGACATAGAATTATAAACCATTTGATAATTATCAAATAATATACATCATACATGGTCCATTACAAAGACTCAAAGATATGAGAGCCAAGAATACAAGCAAGTCACCCTTATGCCCATCCTAGGGTCCTTGTACCACATCGAGTTCCGAGCAGGATCAATGTAACGCATCAAGAAGACGGCATAGTACCGGTTCGACTGAGAGATCGGTTAGGTGTCCTCACCAAGAGACGGCTTAGTACTAGGGGGTTTGGGAGATCGCTGAGGGGGTGCAAACTTAGTCCCACATCAACTAAGGAGGGAGATCTTGAGCTATTGACAAAGAATAGCCTCTACTTAGTATGATGCATTTTAAAGCCGTAAGGCCCATTGGGCCAAGGTGGACAACATCATGCCAAGAGAGGAGCTAGGTTGTTAGTGTGGTATCAAAGCAAACTCCCGACACAGGTGGTGGAGCCACGTCGGGGATGCTATGTCTGTAAGGGAGGGAGAATATAACGCCCCAAGAAGACGACATAGTACTGGCCCGCCTGGGAGATCGGTGAGGTGTCCCCACCAGGAGACGGCTTAGTACCAGGGGTTTTGGGAGATTGGTGATGGGGTGCAAACTTAGTCCCACATCGGCTAGGGATGGAGATCTTCCACTGGGCCAAAGTGGACAATATCATGCCAAGAGAAGGGGCTGGGTCGTTACAATCAAAACCATTAGAATGTTGCAACTGCTGCCAACCACCAAGTATTTATCCTATTTTTTTGCAAAAAATAGTGGTTTACCTTCAACTTTGGATCTTGCACAAATCTTCTAACAACGCAGCAAATCGTTGCTTCCAGTTCCCCCACTGCCCAACTTGTTTCGCACTTGTACGGGAGTGATTTGGCCAAAAATAATTTGGTTTCTTATCTAAACCAGCAAAATGGGTTGAAATTCTGACACATTTCGTTCTAAATATTGTATTTATTATAAAGCTAAAGTACTGTTTCGGTTGAAATTTTGACAATATGTATCATTTTGGCGGAACACTGAAATTTCAACTGAAATCTTGTATTCTTCAGTATCACACTATATTTTGTCTTGACAAATGATGAAACTTAAAACCAAAATATTTCGTGACCAAATTTCGCGAAATCTTGAATCATGTTGCTAACTGGTCCCATTGGCAAATCTGAAGGTGGAGCAAAGGTGGCTTGGCCTCTGTGATTCGAAACACTGGCCGTGGTGGACCATTGAGGAGAGCTTATTAATTTCATTGTCTGCATAGCTAATATCCTCCCAGTTTCCAACCAGCCGTCTGAGGGGTGGGGAGGATCTCTTTTTCTTTCATTATGCTTACTGCATCTGTGCCCTTCCACTCATTAAAGTGAGTCTTGCCTGCATGGATCCATTGAAGGGGGTTGGGAATTGGGATAATATTTTTCCATTTATCATCAGCAGTATTGAATGGCAGGGAGTTTATGGCTGTCATGTTTCTGATTCCGTAAATTTCCAGCATGCCCTCTCTTATTTCTGTACTTATTATGTTTCTCTTCCCCCATCCCTCTTTTCCCATCTTTTCCTTCCCTTTTTTGGTTAGAACTCAGTTTTTCTTACTTTGTTTTATTTGGATCCATGTAGCTGCCCCCATTAAGTTGGGATAAGGCTGAGTTTGTTGTTGTTGTTTAACTCCGAATAAGTGAGAACCGTCTTCTGCCATGCACTCCCCTCAGTGAGGGTAGGGGAGAGACTACTAGAGATGCTGAGGAGGGCATGATTAGAAGGACATTGAGTGAACTGCCTTTGTCCAGTGCAGTGCCAGCCTCATCTGAATAGTTGTGTGTTGTGTTGTGTTGAATTTTCAAGCTGTGATGCATTGAACTGTTTTATACTTGTTTTATGATTTGCTTCTGATTCGTGGAATGCCATCTTAGGCATAGATATTTTATTTTGAACCTTTAACTTTAAATACTGAAGATAAACTGTAACGTGTAGACGGCGAAATATGGGTGCTATTCTCTTTAAATTTGCAGATTAGTGTTTTCAATCCTGTTTTTTAGTTCTTACTGTAAGGGACCAACAAAAATTTCTTGTCCAGCTTATGATGTAGTGGCAAGTTTTCAACTGAAAAAGCCACTCTCTCTGATACAAGCAAATATTCCTGAGCTTGAGCAGAACATCTTCGATGAGATTGAAATTCCCTCCACGGTATGGAAACCTTCCCTTTCCCTCCAGTATTATCTGCTTTTTGATTTTGTTTTTCTTGTAATTCTGATCTAACAAGGTCACTTAACCAGGTGGTTGTAATATCCCTGACGACTTTGCCTGGATCAAACTCAACAAGTGTGGTGTTTGCAGTAGTGCCATATAACAAACATTCAAGCATAACTGCAACTTGGCTAAGTCTAGTGAGGGCCATTTTTGAGTCCTTTATTATACAGCAGTCGTCTCTCCACGTGAATGAGACATTGTTTGGGGATCCAGTTTCTTTTGAACTTCTAAAATTCAAGGATGGAATTACAGTGACACCTCAGCAGAGTGGATATCTTCTGCAGAAAGCACAAATATATTTCAATTTCACCTTAAACTTCTCTATTCATCAAATAAAAGAAGATTTTACTGAGTTGACGAAGCAGCTGAGGTCTGGCTTACATTTGGCTTCAGACGAGGTTTGGCCATTTTATCCACTTTTGACCTCCATGTCATTCTATTTCATACTTCCATTAGCATGATTTCTTTTTGCTTGCGTATATCATGCATTGTTTGTCAAGAAATATTGTCCTGGATGTCAAGCTTTGAATGCCAGAATTCTGTGAACAGGTGGAACCCAAGATCCCCTGCTCAGATGTCAATCTTCAGTCTAGAGTTGGCAATTGGCAAAATAAAGCTTGAGATCCTGTGGAAAAATACAACTTTTGAGAAATAGTTGAGAAGAAATGGATGGCTGAAATGGAGGGAACATCACTGATACATGGGAGGGGTATATGATTGGATTTGAGTCTAAAATTTTACACATGGCCAATCTAGACCATTCCTTATATATCAACTGTTGGAATTGCGGCATCAACCTTCCACATGGTACAACTAGATGGACTGTCAACTAGATTCCTTCTGTGACAGCTGTCCAGGAAAACTTTCCTTTGTCCTAAATTTTTTAATGTGATAGGCAGTGATGTAGTTCGTCAAATTTCATTTGAATTTTGGTCCCCAAACCGGTATAACAGTGGTCCATGGAGCATTTTGATTTGCATTTCTGACATATTAGCCTATTTTGGCACAATTCCCAGCCGAAGTTTAATAAATAAGCTACATGTTTGTTGTTAGAGAGAGTTGAACTAGACCTTCTATGCTGCCTAAGTATGCCTTAACCACCAAAACAACTGCAGTTGTTGTGAGTAACAATCTTTAGATATCATAATGATTCATGGTAAATATTTACAACATCTTTTGAGCAATGGTTTCCTGTATGGCTCTACTTTTAAGGGCTTCCTGCGTGAACCCAAATTTCTGCCCATGTTGAGACTTGGATGGGAACAGATTTTTTGGATTTGTGGACCCCAAAGTCCCCTGCTCATGTCAAGTTTCAGCCAATGGAGTATGCCAAGTGATGAAGCATTGAAAAATTTCAGGACTATGAGAGAGGGCACAGTAGTCGTTGGAATACTGTGATGGACACACATGTGAGGGTATGCATGCTATTGCATTAGGCTCTGAATTTGTCATGTGAATAGTCCGAACAGTGTCCTGTCTAGCCAATGGAATTGCTAAATCATCTTTCCACATGGCAAAATGAGATAGGCCGTGGGGGAAGGCTTCCCTGGTAGGCCTGCATAAAGATTGGTTTGTTATATCTTTCTTATCTTATATATTTATACTCAACTCAAGAAACCTATCTTTATAATTATTTTGTTTCTAATATATACAAATATTCACTTGAAAGTTAGACCAGAATATTTGTTTCATTCACCAAACAGCAGTGGCCTCTGAAATGAATTTTACAACCAAGTCTGAAAGTCATGGTGATCAAGCCCATGTTCATGATTTGAATATTGTGTCTGATTCTTCTTTTTGCTTTTTAGTTCTTGAATTTCTAACGATTGAAGGTTCCCTCCATGGGTGCCAAAATAACTTGTCATAGTCGAAGGTCACCATACCTGGCATGGAAGTTAGATCCGAGGAGTCAGTTCTGTCTCTGGCGTTTATGGACGGTACAGAGATAGTTTTTCACTTTTGGTGTCTGCTCAAAAGACTGCATCCACCTTGGTCTGAAATCCCTCCTTGTAGTTAGTTAACTGATTGCCATCGAGTGGATTTAACCATGAATCTGTCTTGATGGAGTTCAGAACATGGTAGCATAGTTAACAAACCAAGACCAGGTTGTCTAATTGGGGCTCGGTGAACTGGGTATTGGTTCTCAGAGTAGGTCAGTATGACAATTATTGAGGCAGATATTGTCCAAAAAATGACCAATTTTGATTGGTCCATCAGTTTCTGACTTCTTACTCTACTTGATGGAGTTTGTTGAAATCTGCTGTGCATAAAAGGCAGATATATGAGGTGAGGGGGATGGTCCTTACTCTACATCTTAATTTCTTTGGGATTGTCCAGACTGACTTGGTATGGCCCCTCTTCCATTACCTTGGGCCAGTTTCAGTTGATAACTTGCTTGGTAGATGATCCTTCTCTGCTTGATATTTGATGTTTACCATTCTGAGGACATGAATCTGATTACCTATGTTTTGTGGAATGCAGAATTTGTATGTTAGCATGACGAATTTAGAAGGGTCGACAGTGGCTCCTCCTACTACCATTCAGGCATCTGTCTTGCAGGCAGTTGGAAATCATCCTCCTCCGAAGTCGAGGTTGAAGCAGTTGGCTCAAACCATAAACAATGGTTCTGCAAGGAACCTTGGACTCAATAACACCGAATTTGGTAGAGTTAAGTCGGTGCAACTTTCTTCTGTTTTGGAACACTCCCTCAATGGTGGTAGCACTAATGGGTCACCTAGTCCAGCTCCTCTGCCCCATCCCCACCACCACCATCATCACCACCACCACCACCACCACCATCATCACCATTCTAAAAGTCACCACCATGACGCTGACATGGCTCCTGCTCCTGCCCCGGACAGTAGCTACACAGCAAAGCCTCCTCCTGGTTGCCAAAGTGGATCTATGACCAAGCCCAGGGGGCGCCACCCTCGCTTGGTCCCTCATATTGCTCCAGTAGTTTCTCCGCACCAACCTAACCCTAGTGCTGCACCAAATCTAGATGTAGAGACTCCTGCACCAACACCACATTTACCTCCCACATTTCCTCCGTTGCCGGCTGTTGTTTTTGCCCATTCTCGGCCTCCAAGTAAGAGCATTGAAGATGTGGAGACTCCTAATGCTACACCATCAGTTTCACCTTTGCCATCTTCATGTGAGTTTTTCTTGATTTAATTTATTGTCTTAACTATTTAGCAGATGCTATTAGTAGTTGTTGTGGTATTTGATTAATTAACCTAAAATATTCTGCACATTTTATCCTCCGTGTATAATGCATGCAATCATGGTCAGCTTGGTTTTTCTTCTGTATAGTGTAGGTTCTGCAAGTAAATAATGCCTGTTGATTGTGGAAGCCCAATTGTTTAGTTTTTGGTAGAAAGAAGTCCTATAGTTATTATGTTATAATTGTTTTAGTGTTACTGTTGGATTTGATAAGTTTTTTTTTATTTTTTTTGGGGGGGGGGGGGGTGTTGCAGAGAAGCCCTTCCACATTTCGTCCCTAGATCTAGGGGTCTGACCACCAGGAAAATTGCATCCGATACATTTCCTCCCTCGATCTAGCGGTCCGACCACCAGGAAAGTTGCATCCAATAAGAGTCCCATTGGTTATTTGCCGTCGTTTTATTGATACTTCCAAATGTTGGAAGTATGGGGGTTGTCACTTCAATAGCTTAGGCATAGATACAGTACTAATTCTTTGGTTCTAAATAATATTTTTCTAATTATGAAATGAAGATCAGTTCTCATTCTTTTAGTTCTACAAATGGGTGATATGAAACTAATAAATTAATTTCCTATCACTCTCTCTTGTTTTCCTTTGAATAAATCCCAAAATTTACAGATATTGCTTCTGATATTCATTTACGGTTGATTCAGCTTCTGCAGGCCGCCTTCCTCCCTTTGTAAGGGCACTTCCACTGCTGTTGCTACTGATAATAGAGTTATAATGGAAGATAAGATGGAGATTTTTTCCCCCTAGTTAAAATCGCCTCACTAGCTTCCGACGGACAAAAGCAGCTCATCAGTCCCAGACCTTTCAATTGAGAAAAGAGATTGGAGGTACTTGAAAAGTGAGAGCAGCACGAAGGGTGTGCCTCTCATCCAAGTGGGATATATTTTGTTTTTGTGCGTGTATATATTGATTATATTGCTGTCAGCGGATGTGTTTCAGGTCAAAGCCACAGAGGTTGGCAGGCCTTTGGTTACATGTTATCGCTGCTGCTCTTGTTGTGTACGACTATCCTGCAGAAATGTAATGAGAAATAGAAGAGCTTTTGCACAACAATGGATCAAGATGACCGCCTTACACTTGTTCCATTTCTTCCTTGAACTGACGTCTAAAACAATCAGTCTCCCCACCTTGGTTGCAGTTATTGATCTGGTGGTTTTTTCTGCCAATCCAACCTAATAATATAAGTTTCTGAATGTCCATCATCCTTACATAATACAAGTTTCTAAATGACTCAATCTGATGAGTTTGTTCTAGGATAATACTGAACTTGCAACTAACATCAATCTGACTCTTAGTTCAGATTGTAATTTTGATTCAATTGAGTAGGTCTATATTTATATTTCTGGTTCTTGTAGCAGTCGTTCAGAGGGTCTGACTCAGTTCTCTCAAACCGTTTCTCATTAACAAGAGGTAACAAAGATAAAAACAAGCTTATTTTATAGCAATGGCAAGTAATCTTTGTTGTTCGCCTTCGCCATTATATCTATCTTGCTAGACCAGGAATGGATCCAGCTGATCTTTACCCTGTGATTTGGAGGGGGTGTTATAGGGGTCTGCGGCTTTCCCTTGCCTGATCTCTTACTCGTCCTGGGTTCTACTTGAAAAACTTAGCCACTTAGTTCATACAAGGCATTCAGACCAGGTTATAAATGCCAAGCTCATAGCTACTCAGCCATTATTGGCATATAGTCCTTATAATGTAACAACATTTTGTGAATTCATGAACAATATAAAGCCAATCTGAGCCAAGTTATACATTTTTGAATTTCCAACATTCTAGAGAAAAGCTTCCATGGCCCAAGACGACTTCTCTTGATCCTGCAAAAGATTTATCAATCCACAGAGTCTATCACCATTTGGAAAATCAACATTCATCATCAAAGAAAGACCTTCATTCGTTGCTATTACTTCATTAGTGGTTTCCATGTTTTTCCTTCTTCCATGGTTGAGAAGTGTTGTTCATCATTAATGTCCTTGCTCTTCCACCTAAGTATAATATTGAGGTAGTTCATTGTAGTGTCTTGGTATAATCTTGAGACATGATAAGGGTTGAAATGTTTTTCCCTAAACAAAACCTTTTGTGTATTTTTGGAGCCAAATACTATAAGCAATCACACCAAAATTTGCCAAGAAATCCAATCTTTCTTGCTTTGCCAATTTCTTGATGCCCAAAAACTAGACATCAACCATTACAAGTAGAGGTCTTAGACTAATTAATGGGCGTATGGTGTTGGAGGTAAGCTGTTGCGGGTAATTATCTACTTTAGAGTGGTATCAGAGAGAGGTTGCTTTGGACTGTGGTAATGGTTGTGTGAGAAATTAAAATAGAGAGTAGTACTACAGGTTCTATGATTAAGTTTAATGGACATAATTAGATGATTTGGAAACCTAAAATGAAATCCTTTATTGTAAGGATTTATATGAACCATTTGAAGGAGATAAAGTAAAGCCAAAAGACATGAATGACAGAGAGTGGTACAACCTAAATCAAAAGGCTATTGAATATATTAGACAATGATTATATTTTAGTGTATTCCATCATGTATCTAATGAAACATTTCCCCACTCTGTTGGAGGCTCTCTATGAGAGAAAATTGTCGGGAACAAGGCTTTCTTGATTAGAAAACTGGTGAATTTGAAATACAAAGAAGACGGTTCCATTGGAGATCACCTAAATGAAATGAAAAGCATTGTGAATCAGTTGTCTGCTTTGAATATGATGTTGGATGATAAACTACAAGTTCTGTTGGATCTTGTGACAACCTCAAAGGGGGTAAATTGAATATAATAAAAAAACTTGATCATTGAAATCATTTGCCAATTTATATATTGAGTTCAAGCAACTTAGCTGAAGTAATAGACAAGTTTGAACTCAACACCCAATCATACAAAGGAAGAGTTGAAACAAAAACAAGAGATGAAGGAAGACAGAAGCATTTATAGTGGTTTAACAATCTCGCCTACATCTACTTCCAAGATCTCACTTGGAATTTCATAACTCAATTGCTTTAACACCCCATGATTGCCTAAAAGCGAATCTTTTAAGGTAAATTTTGGACGACGATAATTTTGTCTGGTCCGATTTTGACGAACCATATATTTTTAGAAAGGTCTTTTCGAGTACTATCCAATATATGAAGATCAAATATAAATTTGATGAGGAACACAATCAGAATTGCACTCAAAATGTGGGACCCACAAAATAATTATTTGTACAAAATAATGATCTACCAATGTTGTCTTTGCACCATCTTTTAGATTTTGGTTTAAAATGATAAAACACAATTATCCTAGAATTGTGATCAATTTTAAAAAATTTGGGACAGTCAATTAATGCTAGGGTAAAATAATAATTTTTTTTCTTCAAAAAACTCAGAATTTTCAGGATTGATATTTATGATGAGATTCCAAGAGACTCATTCCATCACTATCGATATGCTTCCCAAGGTGACAAAATTCATTGTCTACAATTGCATAAAGCATTGATAGAAGGATAATGCTGGTAGAGGTGTGGCTGAATAATTTTGATCTTTGCACATAGCTAATGCAGGAAACTCAAGCTGGATGGCCATTGGAGTTTACTATTCTACTAGCTATTTCATCTTTAATGTCTTTATTGAAAGTCTGTAGGTTAAACATGAAGGCAATATAGATGTCAAGTAAAGAACATACATATTAACAACATCGCTGACTCGCTATCTCGGAAGACCTTGTACCCTGTACAGGATAGATTGGCTTACTTCCACTCCTTGGCTCCAGAGAGACTTGTCTCGCGGATGCTATGATTGTTGTACGATTCTCTCAATAAATGACCGTTTCACAAATAAATAAATAAAATGCTTACATGAAGAGTAATTACTCTCCACATACATGCAGCTGATCTTTATCCCCTGCGGTTCGCTGACGGGTACAATTGTGCGATTCCTCTCATAGGGGGGTTGAAATGACCATTCCACCCCCTAACCAAACACACTACCCGGGTGGGGTCCACCCTCTTTTATTAGAGGCACTAGGGAACCGTACCAAGCAGGGGAACCGCAAGTGATAAAAATTCGCAGCTGATCCGGATCCAAAATGAACATTGCAATACAAGAGGCTCTCGTACGGGGCTGAGCCACACAAATGGAATCCAAGAGTGGAACCCACCTCTCATGGATTCCATCTGGGCGGCTCAGCCCGTACGAGAACCTGAACTGCACTTTGCAATACAACCACACTCTGTCGAGGGGGGTGAATGTTCACGTACGTGAGCGTATGTGAACGACTCACAGCCGTTCAGATGGAACATTCCCATAGAATAGATTCCATCTAAACGGTTGTGAGTTGTTCACGTACGTGAACATTCCCTGCACACCACTCTGCCTCGCCATGCTTTCAATTTTTTTTCCTTTCCATCTGTACCCTCCAACAAATATATCACTTACCCACTTGACAAACAAACCTAAGGCACCAAATATCAATCAAGAACTACACAAATCCAAGAGACACATCACTATCCAATGCATCACCGAGTCTGGATCCCCTACCCATGTGGTAACCACCCCAAGGGTGATCCAACCGTCCATTGGGTGTGGGGTAACTACCCCATATGAACAGTTGGATCACTCCTGGGGTGGTTACCACATGGGGATATAGATAAAGAGAAATTACGTTAAGTGGAGACATTTTAGGAAAGAAGAGGGTTAATTTAGGAAACAAAAGGGAGCGTCAACAATAACTCCTCCAACAGCTAGTTTCTTTTCGCCCAATAAATCAATAAAATAATTCTCACCCCACCTAAACCAACCTGGACCCTTAAATTTGACCGTTGAGCTCTAAACCCAAAGTTTAAATACTCTCCCTGCCGGTCTCTCTCTCTCTCTCAACTTGTGATTCACTTCTCCTTTTTTGCTTGGAGTGAGAGGTCTTCCCAGCACTAGCTTCTACTTCTTCTCCTCCAAAAGAGAAAAAAAACCCAATTTTTTTAGAGGCGAAGAAGAACAGCAGAGTGAACCCAGAAATGGATTCAAGCCAGAGGAGGAAAACCGGGTTGAATCTCCCAGCTGGGATGACTGAAGCTCATCTTCACCTTCAAGCTTTCTCACCCACTTCATTGCGAGCGATCTCTAACTTGTCATCATTGTCTCCTTCAAAGGGAACTTGCAGCGACAGATTCATACCCTGCAGATCCTCTTCACGACTTCACACTTTTGGATTAATCGAAAATGCTTCCCCTGTTAAAGAAGGGGGAAACGAGGCTTATTGCAGGTTGCTGAAGAACGAACTTTTTGGAACTGATTTTGGGTCTTTTTCTCCTGCAGGTCAGGCTCAAGGTTCACCTTTGATGAGTCCAAGCAAGAATATGTTGAGGTTCAAGACCGATCCATCGAGTCCAAGCTCTCCTTACTCTCCATCTGTGTTTACCCATGATGGAGCAATCTCCGGGGAGGTTTCCACGCCACCTAAGCCTCCTAGGAAGATTCCCAAGACACCCCACAAGGTTAGATCCAATCTAGTCTCGGCTCTGTTCTATATTTATTAGCTCCTTTACACCATGCCTTTTTATAAAATAAAAACTTTTAATAGGAGATATCGTTAAGATCTATTTGTTAGATTTGTAGATTATTACCAACGTACTGTTTATCAACTTTTGGGTTAAAGCTGAGGGACTTTGTAGATTGATGCAAATGGAAAGGGTTTTAGAAATTTTTTTCTAAAGGGTTGCAGGGTCTAGCTGCTCCCAGTGTACAGTTGATCAATTTTAGCCCCATTTGTTTAAAATTGTCTTCTAATGGATTGCAGGTTCTAGATGCCCCCTCACTTCAAGATGATTTCTACCTGAACCTTGTAGATTGGTCCTCACAAAACACTCTTGCAGTTGGATTGGGCACCTGTGTTTATCTATGGACTGCATCAACCAGTAAGGTTAGTAGGACCCCATCAATTCTCTGACTCTGTTTTACTTCTCAACTGGGGAGAGTTGATTTTTGAGTTGAAAAATGATAACCGCACAATATGACCTAAATCTGCCTAATTTTTTCATTTAATGATGTTTCTAGGTGACAAAATTATGTGATCTGGGACCTAATGACAGCGTGTGTTCAGTTCAATGGACCCGTGAGGGCTCTTACATATCAGTAGGCACATATCTTGGTGAAGTTCAGGTAAGGGTTTTCTATTCATGATTGAAGCATCTAAATGATACACAAATTTTACACACTCTTGAGTTTCAGTGAACAATATGAGATTTGTGACAGGTTTGGGATGGCACTCAGTGCAAGAGGGTCCGTACCATGGGTGGGCATCAAACTAGAACCGGAATTCTTGCGTGGAGTTCGCGTATACTGGCTTCTGGGAGCAGAGACCGAACCATACTTCAACATGATATTCGTGTCTCCAGTGACTTTGTTAGTAAGCTTTCCGGCCATAAATCTGAGGTAAGTTTTCTCTTCTAATTTGTGAATAATCTGAAGTTGTGGCACATGATCATAGAGATGTTTGTCCACGATGTGTATCTCTTTTATGTGTAACAAGAATATGCAGTGGGCCTCTTTACCATGAACTGGCACTGAAATCACTGGTTCTGTGTGTTAGTCTAGTAACACTGCAGGAGCAAAATGCAACTGTGTGGAATGCATAACAGTATTTTGCATATTTGTCTGCATGACCGACCATGTTTAAAGCTTTCAAGCTTGTGTCAAATGAAGTCAATCTGATTTTTTTTTTTTTTTTTGTTTGTTTCAATCTCAGGTATGTGGCCTGAAATGGTCCCATGATGACAGGGAACTTGCATCTGGTGGAAATGATAATCAGGTCTATCCTAAATCCATTAATCGTTTCAGACTTGTTCTGAATTTCTTTCACACTTTTAGCAAAGTACTAAATCATGGGATATGGTTACTTATCTTTTCCTCAGCTCTTGGTTTGGAACCAGCATTCTCAACAGCCAGTCTTAAAACTTACAGAGCACACTGCTGCTGTCAAGGCCATAGCTTGGTCACCACACCAGAGCAGCCTTCTTGCATCTGGAGGTGGAACTGCTGATCGGTGTATTCGCTTTTGGAACACCACAAATGGGAACCAGCTGAACAGTGTGGATACAGGCAGCCAGGTTTGTCTGATTTATATATGCAGTCATCAATATGTTCCTCTACAACGATTGGATAGACGATTTACCATGACTATCACTTGCAGGTCTGCAATCTAGCATGGAGTAAGAATGTGAATGAGCTTGTCAGCACTCATGGATACTCCCAGAATCAGATTATGGTGTGGAAGTATCCATCAATGGGCAAGGTATAAGGATAATGACTTTTGGCAATGCAACAATGAAATATGTTTCAGAGAAAACTAATGGTGTGAAATAAGAAAATGCTCAAAGGTCACAAGCCTAGACTTTTTCCATTGATTGATCAATGTTCTCTATGCTGAACCGAATTTTGATGCGACAGGTCGCAACCTTAACTGGTCATAGTTTGCGAGTATTATATCTTGCCATGTCACCCGATGGGCAGGTAATCACTGCTTAGTATCGATTGTGCATGCTTATTCATATACCCATTTATAAATTGCACACTTGTTGATCAAATGTTCAACTTGTACAATCACATTTCCTATGTAGTTGCAAATTTTTATTGCCTAGTTAAATATGTGGATAGATGTCTATATGCAGAGATGTTAGCAAAGTTTCTTCATAGTGGCAGTTCAAACTGAAACTAAATTTTTTTTCCGGCAGACTATTGTTACTGGAGCAGGGGATGAGACCCTGCGATTTTGGAATGTTTTTCCTTCCATGAAATCACCAGTAAGTATGGTCATTTGAGTATCAAAGTTCTTGTTCTACTCTGATTATCCTCTATAGTTTCTGCTTCATAAATTTATCACTCTAACCAAGCTCTCTTCTCTTCTCCCTTTACTGTGCAGGCACCAGTCCGGGATACTGGACTTTGGTCACTAGGAAGAACCCATATTCGATAATGAATTGTTTGCAGAAAGCAAACTGTGAATTTAAGGAGTACAGCAGCCCAAACTGTGAAGACCCACTGACCTCCCCCCCCCCAGCCTCACTTATTGGTCACCCCTGTTTCGTTATGTGGATATCTTTGCCCTCTTGGTGTGTTGTCTCTGAGGTCTATGCTGTTGGATCCTTCAGAATTGTAAATCTCATTTTTTTTTCTTTTCTTTTTGGTAAAAATTTGTAAATCCACATGAATAAATAGTAATTTGCTCTCTCTCTCTGGGCAACAGAACTCTACAGAACTACTAGCGAGCAAATCCCACAACAAAAAGTTTGTTTTCAGCTGTATTCATGGACTTGATGATACTTTTCATTTTTGTTTTGCTTCACATAGATCCCAGCCAGATCCAACCAACACTGATGTTTCAAAGTTTAGGGACATACAGTAGAGCAAACTGTTACTGTAAAATGATTTTATGCAGACAACGCATTCAGCAAAAATAGCACAACAAAATGGAAATTTTTACAGACCAGTGCTTATAACCACCACTAAGCATGGTTTCAAGAATTGGGAATCAGAACGATGAATCAGTTGATTCGATTCCGTCCCGGATTCTGTCTTTTAAAACCTGGGCACTAAGCATGGTTCCAAACTCTCCATATTTGTTTGTCACATCTCAGATTAGATTAGATCAAAATATGATCAACAAATGCAATGTGGCAATGCAACAACATCTACAATATCCCAATGCTGCTTACCACAAACAACTAGATATTTCCACTTCCCCCACCGTCGGAAATTTCTTCCCACAAGGTAAGAAGATTAGATAAAGGGACATCCTCAACATTTAGAACTTCCTAGATTATAGTTTGAAGAGCGACGAGTAGAGTTTGAGATGGAAATAGGGCCGCAGGGATTGACCATGGTGGGGTGGACCTAGTAGGGAATCTAAAAGAGGAGCTTAGTTGCAGATCAAGAATCTAATCTTAAATTTTTATATCTTTTCTTGTATATTTCCATCTTGTTTAGGAATTTCCAGCCCCCATTAATATGGTTTCTGTATTGGAGAGGTGCCTTTTTGGCAATCCAAGAGAGTCGTTCCCTTGACCTCCTGGGGGCATGCACTCAACTTGCAATGCCTCCAACCAACCAAACTAGCGGTTGTTTGCGACAAGCTGAATGTAGGGCAAACCATTGTTGATCATTTCCTTCTTCTCATTCGTTTCCTAAAGCAACTGAAATTGCTTTATGGAGGGCGTATTTTGTAATGGTTGCAGTGATCAGTTGGGTTGGGTTCTCAATCATGGCTTGCTGATTGAGTGGGAGATCTTATGATCTTTTAATTGTAAGAAAGATTCAAATTAGGATATATGTTCTCCATTCCTTGCAGCATCTTTTAGTAGTGAAACTTGTTTCTCTTTTTTTTACTCATCCACGGCTGTTCTTTGATTGATTTCTCCACCAACTTCATCTTCTAATCAAACATTATGCCCTTGTGCAGTGAATGCGCTCCATGATCCGAAATGGGAGGAAAGTTTAGTCTCACATCGGTACATCAGGTAGTGTGCGACAATTTGGCTTATGTATTTGGAAGAGCCACTTCACCCTAAATCTCGAGCTTTTAGGTTAGACGTCATTCTGGTATCAGAGTTGATTGTCCGTACACCGAAGCTGGGGAAGGTGATATAGTGAATACGCTCCATGACCAGGAATGGGAGAGGAGTTTAATACCACATCGGTCGGGTCATGTGCAACATTTTGGCTTATGACCTTGGAAGGGCTTCTCTACCTTGAAGTTCAGGGTTTTGGATTAAAAAAATGGAAAAAAATTACTTTTATATAAGCTACATGTTTGGCACAAAATTTTGGTGCACAGCTAGATCCCACTATAGCTTATCGAAATAAACTTTTAACCCAATCTGAGTTTTATGCGTTCAGCCAAAGAGATCCAGAAAATGATTAGAAAGTCAGGGTAAAAGCTAAATAGATGGAATATTGAAAATATAATAGAATACAATATGGGTCATCTGTATAAAAAATGAATCTAAACTTTTCCTCGTTCTTTTTTACCATTCTTTTTTCTTTTCAATTAATCAGACAGCACTGCTAGGCAGTGGTTTATTCAATTAACCAGAACAGCAATCACTTCATCTGAAATCCTTACATCCTAGAATCTCCTCTCTTAACAAGCTCTCTCTCCTATGTATAACCAGCCGGATAAAATTTTCCACCGAAGCTTAGGTGAGGAAGACCAAAACAAAGAGAATAATAAAAAGAATCACCAGAAAAGCAATAATCATAATCTGACCCCTCACACCAGCCTTCTTCATAACCAAAGCCACTTTCTTCTGCAAGAAAAGCAATTTTTTCTGTCAGATTACTGAACAATTTTATTGGATAGGTAACTACAGAGCGATTTGGCTTAAACTTAGTTTTAGTGAGATCCCGCAATGACCAGAATCTTCAATTTTATTCAAATCCATTGATTTGATCAGAATTTGCATCCTTCAGAATGAAGACATGTCTCTCAATTCAATTTTATTAAAAAAAAAAAAAGGACTAACCTGGACAAAATCAAGACGATTTTTTGTACTGTCCATTTCCAAGCTCAATTCTTCTATGAGCTTTTCCTGATTCACCCACAAAAAATTATTAGCAAATATGGGAATAAATGATTACCGTCAAGGCATCACACATAACACTCGAGGAATACTCAAGCCTCATATTTCCTGCCACTTTCAACACCATAAATTTTATCACCAAAACAAGAGACATGAGTGGCACTGGGAAAAACATTGGCTCCATGCTTTAGAAAAACTACAACCTGAATCGTTTCAGAAAAGTAAGATGAGATGCAACAGTCCTATCTGAGGAAGTAAAGTAAAAAAATAAAATTTGTGGAACAATAACCTGTCCAAGTAGTTCTTCATGGATCGTAAGCCCTACACCTCCGATTTTCTCCACACTTGCACTAAGCTCATCCAGCTCTTGATCCTGTTGCCTACAAATATCAAGAAAGAAAAGGCAGAGACAATCAAATGATTGATTAAACCAGTTCAATTGACAAGATGAAATTTGACAACAAATAACAGAGTAAAAGGAAATCATAAGCTATTTCAGACGCCTTTGGAATTTTAGAGATATCATTCCCCGCCCATTTCTTACTAATTAGGGGGGAAAAATACTACACCTTCTGTGCGCTTATAGAACTAGCCCATTGCAAAATCCCAGAAACACTTGGCCGAAGGCCCATGTTATCCAGTGGGGACTTGAAATGAAGCCTAATTAGGACAAATCGTGTAGGGCTGCCTTCATCACTTTTATGTTTAGAAAAAACTTGGACTGCAGAAGATACTAGTAGAAGAGTCCAATAGAAAGTGGGCCAGATGCTTGAGTTGGGGCACTAAATTTGAAGGTGACTTTCCAAAGGATACCCTATCTACATGCAGCTACCCGTGAAGGAAATTTTCTTTCACTGCCACCGGGGGAAACCGTATTCCCCAAATTTATTAGCTATTTACAAATGCAACCAATTAAAAGTCAAACCACCAGAGCGTCAACTCTTCACAGGCTCAGCTTGCGAGCTACTCAGGTAAGCTAAGCTCAGGATCAAGCTCCTAGTGATTTTTTTCTTTTGATATGTTACTGATAATGTTTTAGTAGCAAAGCTACAACAACACCAGTCTACTAACAACAGCAACAACAGAACGGCCCATCAGAACACAACCCCCCCCCCCCCCCCCCGCGGAATACATCCCCAAAAGAACATTGATGTATTCTATTATAGACAAGATAAGCTAGGGAAAAAACACAGCAATCCCCAAGTAAGCAACAATATGGAAGAATATATAGAATAAAATATTTCAGAATCTAAAGGTCAGATGGAGCTGAGATTTGGATCGATTAGATTCCTCACTATTCTATTCAATTCCTCCAAAGATCAAGCTGATCCAGTGTTTGGATCTGCTGTAACAAAGTATTGCAGAGAATAGAAACTTAAGAACAACAGAATTTAGCAACTAAAGAAAACAGAAAAAACTCTTAATCTGTAGGTCTGGTGATCCTCATATTATGATTAGATATGGAAGTGGAACTAACAGGGAACAAAATAATATCAAAAGAAGAGGTCGATCCAAGGGTTGGATTGACTAGAGTGTCAGTTTGAACCCATGTAGCCACAATTAGAAACAACAGTAAAACAGAGAACTCAGACCCGCAAACCAGTATGTAAACAGAGACAAACTGATGCTAGAACAACAGGGGATGGATGGAAAAGACAGAGAAGAAAGCTAACCCTAGGAATCATTGGATGTTAGATGACAACCAAAACAGAAAGAGAAAGTAAAAGAAACAGAAACCATGGGGAGGATTCTGTACCGGAAACCTGCAGAAACTTTAATGGCAAAATAAATGTGATAGAATACTAAAGAAGATTCAAATTAAAAGTGAAAAAACACCTAGAGCATGGTGACGGTTGAAGGGTTTTACATGCTAAAAAATTTGACAGAATCAATGGAAGAAAGAACAAGGAGAAGACGAAGAAAGGAAGAAGAAGATATGACCATAGGCTTCACCACCTATGGAGTGCGGTTGGGCTTCACCACCTTGGCTTGACTGATTCACCACAACACATCACTCTCATGGAGCAAGAATTATCAAACAACCAAGATCGTGGGCTGTTGTAGCTATAACATGAAAATATAAACTAAGTAATTAATAACTCCAAAAAGATCTGGGCAGCTCCCATTCCTCCTCACGCCATCTGTCCTCTTGGGGCCCACACTAGGCCATGCGAGACCCAAGTCTGGTCCACACAACCTGGCCTAGTTAAGGACCAGAACCAGAACCGTGGCCACTGTTATGAGCCTGGTTCTGGCATAGGATCTTAACCATGGTCTGCTGGCCTGCCTTCTTCCTCTTACGTGCATACATGTACTTTATCAGTACATAAGCTGTCTAAGCAACTTTTAGAATGATATCACATGGCAAGAGATTCTTTGATTTCTTCCACACAATTTGCAGCAAAAGTAAAAGTATCAAAAAGATACTTGTTGGTGTTTCCTCAGGACCAATAGGAGAACAGGATTCTGTTAGAGAAAAATTGATAGCAATAAAAACTGGGGTGGAGTTGCTGATTAGGAAGGCATTTTCTTGTGGGAGTATTGAGGGAGATTCAACCAATCTTACCCAAAGATGGACAGTCCAGCGCAGGAACCATGGCATTACACTCATTATGTAACACCCACATGCTACCTCATTTCCCAAATGCACATTTAACTCTAATCAAAACCTAGATCTGCTATTGAGGTGGTTGATGACCTAGCACAAATGGCTTGTGTTATGGAGATGATATTCAATTACAATTGCTTTTGTTCTTTGTGTCTTTTGGGCAACAATGGGTTTATGCTTCTGGTGATTTAGCAGCATTCATGTGCTGCCTTCTGTGTGTGTCCCAGCATTGTTGTTTTTGTTCTTATTGTCATTAGATTAGTGAAAAGGGGAAAACTTGAATGACGCAAAAAAAGAAAAAGAAAGATAATCATATAAGCAAATGGAAAGAATGAAAGAAATAAACAAAAAGAGAAGAGACAGAGACAGATAGGGAGCGAAAGAATACTTTATGAGAAGCAGTTGCCTGTCTGATTCAGAAGATATAAAATCTTCATTATCATTCGCCATGTGGTTGGATCTGCCTGTCTGATAAGCACGATCATCAGGAAGCCTCATTAGTTCTTGACGCATTCCACTCAGACCAGCAGTGACTGAGACATTCTTTTCCTTTCCAGCTTCCACTGATTTCTTCACAGTACCCACCTAACAGAATACTACAATCATTTTAGTAAATATAGTCCAAATTCCGAACATAGTGTATTATAAAAACTATTCAAACCACTAAAAAGCTTAACTAAGAAACTCAAATAATTGAACAGTTTTAAGATTCCTATTCTTACAACGTAAATGGATAACTAATTTACCAAATACAATATCCAAGGTCGCCAAATTTGGTAAGGTGATTGGGATTCTACCTGTGTAAGAGCAGTGCTGGTCCATCTCCTTCGTTTTTCAAGTTCCACTTCATCAATGCCATACCAGGCAGGATCTCGAGCTGCCACAGTGATGGTCTTATTCAATTCATCCACCTTCCTACGAAGAAAGCAGGTCTTTAGCAGCCATAGATGGGATCTGATAAATTATCAAGACTGATAAACAAGGAACTTCTAAGAACAAGAAGAGAAGTAGAAAAGATTAAAGAGCTTCGTGCACCAGAGTTAGTATTGAAGTAGTAGTTATTGTTTGAAGAGTTACACATGGAGAGGTAACATGACTGCGTGAACCGTGAGATTTAGGAAATGATTTCAAAGACAAACACAAATACAGTCGATTAGTTGTAAGCTTATTCATTTGACTGCACCAGGCTTGATATATCATTTTCTGTTGGTGTCACAAGCCAATTTATGGAGAACCCAAAGCAAATACATTGGGAAGCCGCATGTAGGATACTTCGTTCTCAAGAGTCAAGAGTGCCCCAGACAAAGAACTGAATCTGAAGGTACATTTCCATAAGTGTACTAATAGGAAACCCAAGCTCCTACAATCAGACAGTCTATTTCCCCTTCTATCACCGGCTATTGTACCTTGTGACTTGGAAAGTAAGTAGACTACAGTGTTAAGGTCAAGTGCTGAATCTGAATACCGGTCTATCGCTCAAACTATTTGTGAGCTGATTTGGCTAAAATCTCTCATGTAGGAGCTTGGGTTTCCTATTAGTAAACTTATGGAAATGTTTTGTGATGATCGTGCAGCTATCCACATCACTAGTAACTTTGTCTTTCATGAGAGGATGAAGCATATAGAGATCGATTGTCATTTTGTTCGTGATGCTATGACGGGCAAACTTGTGACTACTCCATTTGTCAATTCTGCTGATCAATTTGGTATGTTTTACCAATGCCCTTTCAAGTGTGTTCATCTTGAAGGAGAGTGTTGTATAAGAAGGGGTATTTCTGGTATTTACAATAGTCTGGAGGTGTTTAGGTAACATGTTCCATATTTTACCTTACTATATATGTATGTATAGTGGGGGATATTCTTATCCCTAACCATCTCTCTTCTCGTTTCTTTCTGTCTATTTTCTTCTCTGCTCAGATCTGGTTTATTGTTTACAGAAGTAACAAGAAGTATACAGTCAAACTTGTGGCTTTCTAAATCGTTTGGACTACTTCTAAGATATGGAATTAGGTAGCAAAGCATAAAATAGGTAATCATTGTGATTCAAGCTGTAATACCTGCCACTCAATGCTTTCACAGCTGGCAATTAACTCCTTCGTGAGATGGACCTGCTCTCCTGTATTCGAAGGCATGTGCTCCCATTGGTGGAAAGTGGACAGCAGTTTATCAATCTGAAAAAGAAATCATGAAAGTTAGGCCTGCATCATCAAGAATCCCAAATATGATTCGTTGGTCATCACAACCCAGTCATAAAAAAACTGATTGAAAAGATATATTTCAATAATGGTCAATCATAAACGCAAGAACTCATGTAAAATTGTCCATGTTTACCCAGCACAATATAGGGGACTTAAGATGCCTGTGGATGGCCAATGGCCGACTAGTGGTTTCGACGGGTTTCGACCGACTGTTTGCCTAAAACTTCATTTTTACCTTGATTTTGGCCATTCCACTTCCAACTCTTGGTGGAACAAGTTGTTAGAAGCTTGTACAAGTCATCTACAGCTAACATTTAGTGGATTTGAGGGAAATTGCTTGAAGATTCAGAGTTTGAGGTAATACCCTTTTTCCATAAAGTAATTTTTGCATTACGGAAAATATTTTAAAGTATTCACAAAAAAATAAATATGTAGTGGTTAGGCTTCAATTTTATATCTTAAATAATATTAGCTGATCTACGACCTCACAGAGTCGGATTTAATTTTATTTTTTTAAATTATTTTTAAATTTTCTGGTCTAAAAATTTGATTTTCTTGCAAGTAAATGATTTTTCTCCATTTGCCACTTGCAATTTCATATTTTAATTGGTTTCATTATATTTTGTATGTTATAGCACTAAATCGTGTGAAACGTAGGCTATCTTTGAGGAATATATAGGCAAGGTACAGCGTACACTGCCAACCTAGAGTACGAAACCAAACTAACAATTTGATATGTTTTTCAACAATATAAAGGTTCCAATGTGTTTGGGGATGCTTCATTAGCGCCTTTGCCAAGTTTCAGACCAAAATATGGTCGTTTGACCACCGAAATGACCAAACAAAACCAACCACCGATTCCCACAGAATTTCGACCAGATTTTAGTCGAAATCCAAAATATTTTGGTTTCGACCAACTGGCTTGTTGAACCTTGCTCTAGCTTGGGTTGTGCCAGTGACCTGTTGGATGAATTGGCATTAGCGCTGCCACCCCAAGGAGTAGACTCAGGTTTGAGTCTCTAGAGCTGCATACCGCAATATGTCGTGAAAGCAGTGATACACGCTCCAGCTTAATCACCCACTCCTAAAATTGTAGCACTAAAAACATACAAACAAAAAAAATATTTGTTGGGTTGCATTTTTGAACACTTGGGAATTCATTTCCCTTATTATGGCTGCTTATTAGTAAAATTTCAATGATATTTTCAACAGCTGTCCACATAAAACAAAGGTCTATTGTGCTAAATGCCTCCAATCATCCAAAAAGTAATGACAAAGCAAATCATCAAGGTTGGTTCGTATAAGGGGGCTTTAGCACTGTGCACCTGCATCAGTTCTCCTGGAATTGTTCTTCAAAGCTATTATCATAATATCATCCAAGGATCAACAGCTATTCCATCCACATTGTCCATGGAGCCCACCTCAACCATTGCTTGGTTGCATGGGCTCGGAGCGGCAAACCGGAATTTTTGCCGTCGCTGTGACTTTAGTTGATCCTGACATGCTACCGCGCGACTTTAGCTGAGCTGACCCAACCCTAGGTTTGAAACTCTAGGGCTGCATACCTCAATATTTGGTGAATGGAGTGATACACGCTCCAGCTTACCCACCCCCCAAAGTTGTATGCTTGTAGCACACTAGCACCAAAAACAAACAAAAAAAATGTAGTTGGATTGCGGCTGAAACACTTGGGAATTGATTTCACTTATCATTGCTTCTTATCAGTAAAATTTCAAATTTTTGACCTTCTTATTTAGGCAGTCCATAGAGTCCAAATCCTGACATACAAACCATATTTGATCAACTCTCTTTGCAGTGAGATTTTGGAGTTGAACCTCTTCCCAGATGAAATTCTAGAAATTAAGGTCTTGGATTTTAAGTAAAATATTTATTGCTTTGTGAACTCTTAAGTTACAACAGTCCATGAAGGTTAATAATTTTCTCTGCATCATTCGGTTCTGCCGTTTGCTGTTTCTAAGACGTCTGTAGGTTTTGAGAATAAATTTTGTTTGATTTCCTTAAATACGCTTACCTTTATTCCTAATCCTTTTCTATCCCTTATTTTGTTTTATTTCCAAGATTGTCCTTATTCTTTATTTTGTAATTCCTATTATATCCTTCCTTTTTATCTACCTTATTAGCCCCTTAAGATTCTGTTTAATTACTACATTGCCATCATTCTTTAATACTTGGTTATTGTACACTTGGGTGGGCCCATAGCAATCCCAAACAGGGTTTTCAAACCCGGGGATTGCATTAAGTATGCTTAAACCTATATAAAGCCTTATAATAAGAAAATTTGGTTTTTGATTTAAGGGAATGATTCTCTTCAAAGTGGTTTGATGTTCAACCCCTAGCTTTGTTCATGACAAACAATCCTCAGATCTCTTCTATTCCTTCAATTTTATACACTTCAATTTATAGTACAGTTGGCCCATTAACAATAGGTTTGTAAATCTAACTGCATCATAAAGTTGTGTAAAGCAAACTTCCAATTAGTAAAGGGACTTCTCGACCTGAAAGGAAAGCTTTCAAACTCTTGTTTGAAACTTTCAAGGAATGGTAGAATACCAATGGCCATTAAAAAGGGATAATAACAGATCCATCAACTCTAACACCCAATTTGATGCAGCCCAACTAGAACTATAAACAGAATTGCAACGAAATGAACAGGAAGGAGACAGAAACAACAGTTATTCACTATAGAGTAGAACAGATTGACCATTAAATCACTATTAGAGAAGAGCCATTATTCTCCCCATAAACTCTTTAATGTGTAATGGCTCCGACAAGATACAGCATAGACTCTCAACTGTTTCTATTTTCACTATTACTCCAAGTCTCTTTACTAATAAAATTAAGATTACCAACTCTAAATACAATTAACTTTTATCAGCGCTTAAACCGCTTCCAAAACAAATAAAATAAAAACACCACCCACAAAATAGACTTTAAATCGAAATCCTAATCAAATTCAACTTCATAACTTTATAGGAAAGCTCAAAATTGAAAGATTTTGGTATCGTTAGAAAGGTTACTGAACTCAGCTTTCAGCAGCACCCAAGACATGCTGAAAGATAAGAATTTTGACCTTCGAAAAATTACATATGCAATTCACATATTCTTCATCACTCTCTTGAATTGGATATGGACATTTTGAAGACAAATTTTTTTTTTCATAAGCAAGAAAATATATATTGTTTGAACTTTGAAGCTAGAGATACTAACACCTTAGTTAAAAATCTTGTCGAAATTTCGACAGGGAAATTTCGGATATTTCGGCCAGGACGAAATGAGATGTTATGTCGAAATGAAAAAAATGCACCGTTTCGTCGAAATTTTGGTCATTTCGTTTTGGTATTTAAGTCATTTCGGCATTTTACAACCAGAAATGGCCAAGCAAAACTCATAGAAAAAATACAATATTTCGGCAAAATTTCGGTATCTCGGAAATTTCGGTCTGGCCGAAATGGCCTTCCGAAATGAGATTTAATACTATGACTAACACACAACCTCATCTTTCACAAAAATAACCCCCTATATTATACATTTAATGTGAAACCTTAAAAAGGAAATTTAAGCACTAATGTACTGCAAAGATTTTTCCTCTACTTCCACTTTGTTAATCAGTCATAATCACTGAATCCAACATACCGCGTCATCAAATATTCTAATTCCTGTTTCTTCTTGTATTCACTGCCAAGCAAGTAAAACAGCCTTAACCATGAACGTGGAAGCATACTTTTTGCTTCTCAGTTAGGGAAGAGAAACAATAAAGTCCTTAATGCTATTGATTTTCTTCCCTGACTTCTTCTTGCAGAGGATATTCACTCAATGGCTACAGGCACATGAGAAGAACGAGATACTTATACAACAGGATCCTATTTATAAAGAGTCTTAGTCTCCAGATTAAAAAGTAACAAACTAGATTATAATGACTGTTAAAATGAAGTTCGGCATCAAGTGGCACCGTTTACTGACCTACAAAATATTAATAGATCAGAAATTCAATAAGATAGTCAGCATTACTGGACCAGATTGCATAGCTCGTGACAGATTTCTTAAAGTGTGATGAATAAGGAAAATTCATCTACTACAGAATTAAGTTAATAGTCCAGAACTAGAGACCACAGTGAAATCCATACAAGCAAAAATATGGGGGTGGGGCCACATAGTGGGCTCCACCTTTCTCTGTAGTTATTGCATCTCCTTCATGTGTAGGTTGAACCAACCAAACGGTTTTGCCCTTTCATTAGTCAAATGCAGTAACTCGACACTAACAAAATTCAAATGACTAACATAAAAAAGAAACGATTTTGGGATCAATGTGAAAAAAGATTACTTCAATCAAGAAAAATAAAATAAACTTATTATTTATAAATTTCTTAAACAAAAGAAAGTACCAGGAGATCTTGTTGGTCATGAACCTAATTACACATGATATCAATTACTGCATTCACGTACTGGTGTACATATCATTAAGTAGTCTTCACTTACAGATTCCTGAATCTCCTCTTTAACTATGTAAAATGGATCTTGAGCTGATGACATATTTTCCCTGACGATACTGTCCTACAAAGATAAAGAAATTTAATTCCAAAAAAGAGAAAGAGAACAAATACAGATAAACTAACAAATTCAAAATTAATGAATACAGGATGTTATGATTAAGTTTATGGCTTAGAGACTACAGCACAGAAAAGATGATTCAACTTGAGCGGAAAAGAGTAGATTTAAATGGGGATCTTTGACAAATAAAGTGATGCAGATTCATCATCAAATAGGGCTTGTTTCATTGGGAAAAAGTGTAGGGTTGGGATATATATATGTTGGGCCTTTGTTCCCAAGGGTTTTCTATGTATTAGGCCACTTTAGTGGGCCTGAACTAGGGGTATATAGGTTGCATACGGGATTAGCCCAATACTTAGTTTTTATTTTGTGTTTTTAATTGAACCGGTTTAAATTGGTTGCATCCAATTGGTTCAATTGGTCTAATTTAAGTGAAGTGATCCTATTGGCTAAGAGGTTCTTATATCCTATTGGCTACTAGGGAATCTTCTTTATTTTAAGTAGTTTAAGTTGTTTTAAGTCATTAGGACTCTATTTTGAGTCTATTTGAGTTTCCTAGTCAGTTTAAGTTGCCTAATAGGTTAGGGATAAGGTTAGGCCATTCCTTTTTAGTGTCTAAGTCTATTTTTGAGTCTTCTATATAAGTTTATAAGGGAGACCAGCATTGGATACGAATTTGATTAATAAAAATTAGCTTTATGCTTGCTGCCATTGCTGCTGCTCTTTGTGAGTGTATATCCTTGTGGATCTCAAGGTGGATAGGGTGGGTGGACTCCTGTGACTCCTTGCATTGTGAAGATCGGGAGGTTATCTCAAGTCATCAAGCTGCTGCCATTGTTCCGGCAATATAGTGAGTTAGAATCTGTTTTTATTTTAAACCTTCTTCTACTAAGACCTAATCTACAATCCCCTCCATCCATCAAACCTTAATCTCCATTAAACCTGTAACTCCTACTTCAACTAGGACTCCCTTATAACTACAGATCTGGCCATCAATTTCGAACCCTACCTCCAGCCTATATCCCCCACACCTCTCTCTACACTCGACCTTAACCCTAGCCCTTAGTCTCCACTTTATCCCCTCCATTCCTTCACTCCATTAAAACCCAAAACCTGCAACACAATTCTGTCCAGAACTGCAGAATTTTAAAACCTTCCCAAATCCGATTATTTTTATACCATATTGACCCCCTAGATCTGCCCGTTAATACCCTATAAACCCCTTTCCCGATATCCAACCCTAACCCTAGGAATTGACCTAAATCCTAGTGCTGTCCATTCGAACCAGCAACCCCTTTTGTTATTTGATCCTGTTGTTTGGCTCCTAGTAGGCCTCCTACCTATCTAGGACTACATTAAGTGGTATCAAAGCTATGGCGGAGGGAAGCTCCAACCAAGCCTTGAAAGACCCACCTCCCTTCGTTTTCAAGACCCAAGCGGAGGGAAGCTCCAACCAAACCTTGAAAGACCCACCTCCCTTCGTTTTCAAGACCCAAGTTCGTCTACCCAATGGGAGCACAGCCATCTTAGTTGTTGATGAGAGGAGACGTAACAACATTATTTCACAATCCGTGGTGGATATGTTGTCCCAATCAGGAGAGATTTGCATCGAGCCTACAGGTAAAGTCTGTGTTGAATTTGGGTGTTCTTCATATCATGATGGTGCTTGGTGTAAGCCGGTATCATCTCCAAGGAGCTTTATTGCAGTAGGTTGCAATTGGTTGGACGAGCGACAAGGTTGGATTGAACCGGAAAACAACTTGTGTGTCCTACCTGATCGACAGCGTCTATACCATTTGTTTACTCTAAAAGGATTACAACCAAAGGTGACCACATCGACTGTACAGCCACAAGGACTGCCGAACATGTCAACTCAAATGCAAGTGACATCGACTATGTTTGAAGTTTCACCTATGGCAGATGCACCAACAAAAGATTCTACTAAAGCGGTTTGTGTTGAAGAGATTCAAGAACCTATAGCTAAAGAAATTCAAGTAGACCAAGCTGCACCAGTAGTTGAGATCATGGTTGAGAAGCTCGGCCATCAAATTGATGTGGAGGTCCAACACACAATGGTAGAAGAAACTACTGAAGAGGGCAAAGTAGACAAGGCTGAGGACATGGAAGATGAAGTGGTGATTGACAACACTCCACAAGAAATCATCGACATCCAAGATGTTGTTCTTGAAGAGGTCGAGCACAAAGAGTTTGTTATGCCACTATGGTTCTTTGAAGAGAACGCTCCACGCATTGAAGACTTTATCCCCAATGTTCCCGCTTCACCGAAATTCTGTTTGGGGATGGTCAAAGCTGTTGATCACATGTTGATTCCCCCTCATCACTACAAAATTCGAGGACGAATTTTTTCAAGTTGGGGAGAGTTGATGCAGATTCATCATCAAATAGGGCTTGTTTCATTGGGAATAAGTGTAGGGTTGGGATATATATATATGTTGGGCCTTTGTTCCCAAGGGTTTTCTATGTATTAGGCCACTTTAGTGGGCCTGAACTAGGGGTATATAGGTTGCATACGGGATTAGCCCAATACTTAGTTTTTATTTTGTGTTTTTAATTGAACCGGTTTAAATTGGTTGCATCCAATTAGTTCAATTTGTCTAATTTAAGTGAAGTGATCCTATTGGCTAAGAGGTTCTTATATCCTATTGGCTACTAGGGAATCTTCTTTATTTTAAGTAGTTTAAGTTGTTTTAAGTCATTAGGACTCTATTTTGAGTCTATTTGAGTTTCCTAGTCAGTTTAAGTTGCCTAATAGGTTAGGGATAAGGTTAAGCCATTCTTTTTTAGTGTCGAAGTCTATTTTTGAGTCTTCTATATAAGTTTGTAAGGGAGGCCAGCATTGGATACGAATTTGATTAATAAAAATTAGCTTTATGCTTGCTGCCATTGCTGTTGCTCTTTGTGAGTGTATATCCTTGTGGATCTCAAGGTGGATAGGGTGGGTGGACTCCTGTGACTCCTTGCATTGTGAAGATCGGGAGGTTATCTCAAGTCATCCAGATGCCGCCATTGTTCCGGCAATATAGTGAGTTTGAATCTGTTTTTATTTTAAACCTTCTTCTACTTAGACCTAATCTACAATCCCCTCCATCCATCAAACCTTAATCTCCATTAAACCTATAACTCCTACTTCAACTAGGACTCCCTTATAACTACAGATCTGGCCATCAATTTCGAACCCTACTTCCAGCCTATATCCCCCACACCTCTCCCTACACTCGACCTTAACCCTAGCCCTTAGTCTCCACTTTATCCCCTCCATTCCTTCACTCCATTAAAACCCAAAACCTGCAACACAATTCTGTCCAGAACTGCAGAATTTTAAAACCTTCCCAAATCCTATTATTTTTATACCATATTGACCCCCTAGACCTGCCCGTTAATACCCTATAAACCCCTTTCCCAATATCCAACCCTAACCCTAGGAATTGACCTAAATCCTAGTGCTGTCCATTCGAACCAGCAACCCCTTTTGTTATTTGATCCTGTTGTTTGGCTCCTAGTAGGCCTCCTACCTATCTAGGACTACATTATAAAGTGACAGAAAAGTGTAAAGGAATTCCATTCATTTTCCATAATTTATTTACTGCAGAATTTTTCTCCCTTGAACATTCTAGTATACATTGTGATGCAAACCAGATTTTATCAAAATACCTATACCGTTTTGGGCCTTTTGGCAGTTTAAAATAAAGGAAGAGAAGTCATTGAAACAGAAATCAGGAAGGTTGAAGAGATAAAAGTATAATTGTCAAAGCATCGCCTAGAACAAATTTTGACCAAACGGAACCATTCGATTACCTGTTAAAACATGGATTTGGTTACGGGTTAGATCCAGAAAAAGGTGTTGATGCTTGACAAAAGCAGTTAGAAAAAAAAGCTGCTACCTAGAAAATGTGAGATCCAACGATCAAAGAACACCCAAATAGAATAACAGAAATTGAGCAAACAAAAGATGCGTAAGAGATTTTAATAAAAATGAGAGAGATTAACAGCAAAAAAAATGGAAGCCACCTGAATTGAATTCAGTTGCAAAAGCTCAAAAACCTTGTACACGGACAAACAGATAACGAAAGTATTTTAAAAAAAAAAGTTCTCGTCAGCTGATAGTTTGTACGAAGGAACCAAACAAATCTTCCATTGCAGGGGGGAGAGTGAGAGAGACGACAATCGACGTTAACCTTCAATCTTACTGAACATTTTACAAACAAAAATTCTTCGAGAGAGAGGAGAGAGGAATACCTACCTGAAAACAGGGATGGAGAGACGAGAAGAAGGGCCTTTGCCGCGGGATCGAGAATTTAACTCCAACGAGAATCTTACTACTCCCGTAGAGTCTTTTGAAGCTTCGGTGAATGTGAGAGTTCCAACTTCCAAATCGGTTTTCTTGGAAGACTATCGTCAAGGTGTGCCTTATTTTTTCCCTTATTTTATTTATTTATTTATTATTATTTAACCATTAGAGTCGTAACGGCATTGATCTACGCACTACGCTGTGACTTGTGAGAATCGCAGTGCAGGGTCCTGAGGTGGGGATTGAGTCGTTGGACACATAACATGACCTGTTTTTATCCTATAAAATGGATCGGTGTTCCTAGTGGGGGAGCGTGGTTCTGCGAACATGGGGCCAATGAGAGTGCGCGCGTTGGTATCATGGGATGAGATTTTCACCTTTCATCGTGAACCAGGTGGTCATTTTATCCCCCCTTTGAACATGCCCGGTACACTCTCTCAAGAGAACTTTTTTCTTGATTATATAGGGAAGTAGTTTTCTGTCAGGCTATGCCACACTCCCATGTGTCTATCTCTCTCCTCCTTAAAACAATGAGGTAGAGTTGTCTTTTCATATGGAAAGGAGAGAGATAGACTCATGGGAGTGCTGGTTTACGCAAGCACTCTCGGACAAAGTTCTTTTTCCCTTAACTATTTTGTTATTGTTTTCATTGACGAAAATTGTCATTGTTTCATCTCTCGAAAATAATTAAATGGGTCGGTGTTCTCTATACGGGAGCATGGCCAGTGACCCCTGTGCACATGGGGCCAATGAGAGTGCGCACGTTGGTATCATGGGGATGGTATTTCCACCTTTCATGAGGGACAGGGGTAGTCATTTTGTCCCCCCTATGTCTGGGCGTAGGTGGTACACTTCCTCGCAAAGAACTTTCTTCCTAATGGTTCTTGTTTCCATTGAAGAAAATTATCATCGGTTCAATGTCTCGCCAGTGTGTTGATCATTCCGCATTCTTTATTTTTCTTTTGGGTGTAGGGGCATCAACATAAATAAGATTATTAATTTTAAGTTTTCATTGTTTCAATTCTCTCTCTCTCTTTCGATGCAGACAATTTTGACGCGCCACATATCACCGCGAAACATTTATCAAACACTTTCCATCCATATGGTGATCAAACTCAAAATTTGCTAAGGAAAAGGCAAAAATATTGTCTAATAAGTGTGTGAGACACAAACTATTTTTTGCACCGATCAAAGTCCAAAACAGTATCAAATTTGAATGAAATTTTACACAAGTCAAAATATAGCAAAATCCGGATCACCGAAGGGTTTCGGCCCAACAGTGAGGTTCGGATCTCAAGAAAATACCTAAAACAAAATGGCAACAATAACAATTCATCTTTATTCCAACTAAACGAGGTTAGCTACATGAATCCTTTCAAAACAAAGTAGGGAAAACTAAGGTCCTCACAAAGGATAAGGAAAATAAGAGGAATGAAGAATAATAATGAAGAAATGAGATAAGAAAAGTGAGAAATGGAAAATAAAAGTAAAAGGAAAGAGAATAGCCGATGAAATTAGGAAAATCTCAGGTACATGGTGTTGACAACGTGGATCATTGCCCTCCAAAGATTGTCGAATTTGAACAAAATATTACACACAAACTTGAAAATAGCTAAATGAGGTCATCCTATGGAAATTGGCTCAACTTGACATGGTTTGGATATTGTGACAAGACAATGGGCAAAACTGTCATTTTTGCAATGACATCGAATTTGGGTGAAGTTTTATGCACTAGCTTAAAATGGCTAAATAAGGCTACCCTAGACGTTTTGGTCCTATTTGAAAAGGTTTGGGTATTGAAATCATTCTGCGCGTAAAATCCTCTCCATTTCACTGAGTGTGGTACAGTTCGGGGTGGAGATCTCGACACTTAGCGGGCATGAGTAAGATTAGTGCCATTCTCTCATGAAATGCTCCCATGATGAGGAACAACCCATTCTACGGTTAGATTGGAATAAGAAAACAGTAATTATTCCAATCTAACTGTGGTTTGTACAGACCATGTAGACCAACGAAATCTTGAAAAGGGCCAATGCCGTTTGACAATATCAACCTTATCCTTATTTGAAAAGCTCGTCTTTTACTCTTTTTCATTCCCGCGTCTCCTCCAAACAAAGCAGAAATGGCGTTCTCTTCCCCCTCCATTCACATTGTTCCATTTCTAATTCAATCCAGAATGCTTCCATCCATACCCACTTCACTGCTCCAGGGTAATATCTCCAAACCCGTTCGGTTCCGTTTGTCTTCTCTCAGATTCTCTCAGTCCAGAAGACTAAAATGCTTTTCTCAGAGACAGTCCACAGAAGAATCTGAGAGGCTGTTTTCAAACCTAAACCAAGTAACTCTGAAGAGGGAGCCAGGTAAAATTTTCTAACTTCAGATTATTTGTAGTGCACTGTAACTTAAACCTACCTTTTAATTACATTTGTTTCTTCATTATTGGTTTTTTTGTGTGTTTTTTTCTTCCTAATTTTACATTGGGAGGCTCTATACAAGAATTCATTGATAGGGTTTTGATTGTTTAATTCCAGGAAGCCTTTCCAGTGCAATTTTTCTGGTTGCTGGAACTACGGTGGGCATTTTCTCTTTATTTTTTCAGTGGATTGATGTATTTTTTGTTTGTTTATTTCTTTTCACCTTCCTTATTGGGGCCCCTGTATCGCTTTCCCCTTTTGGTAATGATTTTTTTACAACAACAACGACTCAGCCTTATCCCAACTGAATGGGGTCAGCTACATGGATCCTTGCCCTCCAATCAGCTCTACTCAAGGTCATACAAGGCCTAAGCTATGCATGTCTTTCCTCACCACTTCTCCTAAGTTCATTTTGGTAATGAATTTTTTATTCACTAAAAAAAAAAAAATTCCCTTTTTTGGTAGAATTGTTTGGTAAATCCACATGAACTTATTGAATATTCAGTCACATTGCATCACATTTAGGTATGTGCCTCAGCATATTACGAATATGACAAGAATTGTAGTTTACGAGTTATTTCTAATTAATGAAAATTCCAGGTCCAGAGAAGATAAAATATCATTTCAAGGAAATTCAGACCTCTATGGTGCTTGCAGCACTAGTTAATTAATTTTAATCACATTCTCAAAGAAATAATCCTAGAGGGCTAGACATTTGATATATAGGTTTCCTCCGTTTGATAGGTTGTGGTTTGGTTGACTCTCAAATTTGTGGGTGTATTTTCTACATAACCTTTACTTGCTTCTGAATTTCAGCCCAATCAAAAATTTTGTTTTTTCTCCTCCATGTACTAAGTGTTGAAAAAAGACGTTTGAAAAATGGCTGAAAACTAATGTTTTGAAAAAACTAAGCCTGTTGAAGAATGAAGATACAAGGGAAAAAGTCAAATACATGGTAGGCCATAGAGTTGAGATGGTCCACTATAATTGATTGGTCTATCCATTCAATACCCTTCCTATCAAATCGTTTGAATGACTAAATCAGCTCCATGCATGGCTGGATATCAGATTAATTTTTTATGAAGGAAAATCTATCGGCCATAGGGGAATTTTTTTCCCAGTGAAAATAACTTTTCTGATACTGATTCCTATTCAATAAGCCAACAACTACTGACTACTACGTACTACCCATTGAGATCCAACATGTATGAAAATGACTACTCATAACTCTTGCGGGAAGTTTCTTATAGGATTAGTTGTTTACTTTCATTGTAATTAGACTTAGACTCTTAGTAGGTTTCCTACTAAGAGTCAATTACTTGAATATGATGTAAGTAATGGGGCTAGACAATGATAGTGGTATTCTGAATCCTGTCTTGGCCTAGGTTACTCTCCCCTTTTCTCCTATTGTCTCTCTCTCCTCTCTCGATTCTCTTCTTCTTCACAGGTTCTGGTTGTTGAGATCAGGTTTTGTCTCAATAGCATCACACACAAAATGATAGTCAACCTCAATATGTTTAGTCCGCTCATGGAACACAATATTACTGGCAATGTAGATTGTAGCTTGGTTATCACAATACATATCCATGGGTTTATCAACAGAAAAACCTAGTTCTCAATCAAAAGATTTCAGCCATGATAAGTAGAAGAAAATAATCAGCAATGAGAAGAGTATGTAACAACAATATATAAAGTTATCAACTTAAATAATCACAGGGCAGAACTTGAATTAGCTACAATATCACAGAAGAATCAGGTTGGTAGTGAACCCAATAATCAACAAATAATAGAAAATCACGTTCAAAAAGAGGCAGCAGCAACAACCAGCAACAATACCCAAACTGCAGAGCAAAGTAATAGCATGAGGTTATAGGAGCCACCACTCAAATCGCTGGGAAAAGGGAGAACACCAACCACAGGCAGGAAGAGGCCTCAAAATGGCCTGAAATTTTGTATGTAGACTTGGAATTATATATAAAACAATGCTGCAAATAGAGGAAGCAGCAACAATCAGCAACAATACCCAAACTGCAGAGCAAAGTAAAAGTATGAGGTTATAACTTATAAGAGCCACCACTCAAATTGCACGGAAAAGGGAGAACACCAACCATGGCAGGAAGAGGCCTCAAAATGGCCTGAAATTTTGTATGTAGACTTGGAATTATATATAAAACAATGCTGCAAAATTTCACTTCAATCCACCAGGCAGAAGTAGACTTCTTGAGAAACCCTACTTGAACAAGGATTTGTCAAGAACCAGAAGAAAACAAGATCTGATCATCAAGAAAACCTCACAACAGTCCTCATATATGCAGCATATTACCATGTGCAGGGCGGAAGAACTAAAATACTGGTCGCTGTGAAGATTCTTTGGCAGAGAAGGTTATATGTTCAGGGAAAAGAAGAAATCTCTCCTGCACATAGAGAAAACTAGAATACCAGCAATAACAGAAGCCGCAGGTCTTCAACAATAGTCCATCCGGAGAATCAATCTTCATTACAGCAGGAAACCCTAGTTTTTTATTATCCACCAACTAGGGTTTCAGAGAGAACAAATACAATGTTGGTTGCCGTGAACCACAAAGGAGGACTCTAAAAAGACTCTCAAAATAAGATAGATACTGGATCTTAGTGCTTTGATAGTTGATACCATGTTACAATACCAAAACCCTAATACCAGTCAGTACCTGTGCAAGCTTAGAGAAGAAAGGGAAGAAGAAGAGAGGAAGAGAAGAGTTCACGGTTACGTTAAACAGCCCTACCTTGAGCAATATATTTATATATAATGAAAAGAAAACAAAAAGGCAAGTATACTCCTAGTTATAATAAACCAATACAGATATACCCCAGCACACACAATACATAAAACCAGAATTCTTAAACTACCCCTACCGGTAGTACCATTCTTAACAATCTCAACACTTGCCAATAGTCATCATCTTTGGTAAGCAACTGATATGTGTGGAATGTTCACAATTTTGACAAGTTGATGGGTGATTTTGCTAGATCACCTCTAGTAAAATCACATAAATCTGCACAAGATTGTGTAAAAATGGGGAAATTGGGGAAATCATGGGAGAAGAAGATTTTATACATTTCAGCAATAAATCTAAGGAATTAATATGAAAATGGTTTAATTTTTTCAAAACCTACTTTGCACAGGTAAAAGCAACATATCAGATACCATGATAAATAAATAATGAAAAAAATAAACCATGCATAAGATGATAAAGATCATTGACAAACATGTCAATTACCTGTCATACAAACTGTTTTAGTTTTCACCCTCCCCAGACCCCACAGTGGCGGGAGCCTTGTGCACTGGGTATGCCCTTTTGTTAAAAATTGACAAAAATTAAAATAAGTAAAACTTGGTAAATTATGAAAATAGATGAGCAGGAAAAACAAAATACAATATCATGAATTACTGTGAGCTGAATGTAAACTTTCTTATTGAGGTGACTCTTTCTGTGTTATATAACTTATTTATGTTCTTTGCTTTTCTTTGTCAATTGTCATTCAATTGTACAGGTCGGAGCAGGTATCCTTGCTATTCCTGCAGTGACTCAAGAAGCTGGATTTCTGGCCTCTGCAGTCACATGTGTTCTATGTTGGATGTATATGGTAATAAACTAGGCCCAATGAATTATCCACGTCGCACCTTGTTTTATAGTATATATCTGGTTAACTTTGTTAATGTTGATGCATTTTTACGTGTAACAGTTATTAGGAAATGACATCAATGCTACAACTAATGCAACTGATTCTGTTATTAATTGTATTTGAGAGACAAAATTGCAGTTTTCTTCTGCCCAAACGTTTTAAGATTACTTAAAAAATTTGAGAGTGATACTTGTGAATTTTGTTCAGAGGCCTCACAGTTTAGATTTGGTTTTCTTTCTTCTTACTTTCCTTCTATACAAATGATCATTATATACTGCACGGAGAATCCTTAGCCAACAAATTCTGTGCAGGTTGTGACTGGATTGCTTGTAGCTGAAGTGAATGTGAATACTATGTGCGAACTAGGTTCTGGTGGTGTCTCATTGGTAATATCTTTATCATTTACTAATTCTGCAATCATGTTCCAGGTTAAATATGCGATGCTCTCTGCATGTGAGAAAACAAATTTCTAATGTTGGCATTGATATAGTTTTCTAATGTTGGCTTTGATATTCATTTCAGTATTTATGGGCAAAACTAAGAACATAAAAATTTGTTTGAGAGCTTTATGTATTCATCTCTCTTAATGTCCCTTGGAAGTCCCCGGTGGAACGGATAGGGTAAGGAAGGAGTACTTCCCATGGAGAACCCAACGAAGTCCTTCGTATGTCCAGCTTTTACCACAATGGTCACATAAGAATCGGCTCTTCTTCGAAGACCCCTTAGCAGCCCCCTTATCGCTCCCTTAGTGGAGCTCCCGAGGATGGAAGAAACAAGAGCAGAAAGCACTCAATAGTGGTGTTGATACTAGTCTCCATGGCACCCCCTACGGGTTTCCTCACTCAGAGATATCCACACACTCCTCCAAAGTGAGGGAAGACTAGGTCGGCCAAGGATTTGTACCCTTAGAGGATCAAATTCAGGATTCGTGCCACCAAGAAGAAATAGTACCCTCTCCTTCTCAAACAACCCTGTGTACCTTGACTTCATCATCGACACAAATCGAAGATCTCTATAGTGATCATACTCCTCCCACGAGCCCACAACAAGACAATAATAGTCGAGATGCTTCTATCACCCGGCGTAGGCTAACAATTTGTTGGAGAAGTTGGTACACCTTTGTAGAGTCTCCAACACGATCAAAGATACGGGCTACACTGTTCCAAATATCTTTGGCGCTCTTTACCCATAAACCTCCGTCCAATCTCGAGGCTTCATTGAGAAAAGAAGCCAAGCCATCACCAAGAGTTCTCGTCCCATTTGGAATACCCTTGCTCGGTAGGAAGAGGTGCCTTGATGCTGCCATTTATGTACCCCATCTTTCCCTTACACCTAAGGATCAGTTTCATGGATCGAGACCAATCTAGGTAATTGGTATTGTCCAACTTGACAATGGGAAGCTGCACATTGGTGTTCTCATATGAAGGGACAGAGGATGATGCAGCAAGTGGGTCTGAGACAAAGGCAAGGCTGTTTCCTCATTTTTGTCACCCATATTTAACTCAAATCAAATGCTTAATAAGTCCAAACAACAGTATTTCAACCACAGCCACTGCTCCTTGGACACAGCAGTAAAAACAGGCAAAAACAGAGACCAGAAAAACTGAAAAAGGCTTGTAAAACCCAAACGAAGCAGCAAACAGCAGCGGAGCAACAAGGGTAAGTCTTCCTTACCCAAAAACGATGCTGTATGGCCCAAAGAAAGCAGCAAACAAAGCTCACACTATGAGCTGGATCACTCCAAGAGATCAGTCTCAGGAACTGGGAGAAAAACTGTCTGGCCGAGATTCTCTCCTCTGATGCTACCAGCAGACTTGAGAGGATCAAATGATAGGGAAGAAGACTTCCAAACGATGCTAGAGCATCTGGTTGCTCCCTATTTGGTTGTCAAACAAGGAAGGAGAAGCTTGGTGAAGATACCCCAAGGTTTCCTTCGCAAACCAGCAAGAACAAGGGGATTGCAGCTCACTCCAGCCTTCTACACAACCTTCAAACTCCAGGAAGAAAGTGCTCTGATACCATGTTAGGTTTTAGAGGAGAAAGAGAAGAGAGGAGAAAAGCTCCAAGGGAGGGAAAGTTCAAACACGATTTGGTGTAATCTGCTGTCTCTCAACTTGAGACAAACAGCCTTATATTGAGAAGAATATCTAATTACACTCAGGCCCTTAGCCTAATACAAATAGCACATAAAATACATAAGTAAGTGTCTAAGTACAAATATACCCCTGAAACTAAGTACTCTTAACACTCTCCATGCATATATATATCTAACCATCTTTATATTTTTAATTGTCTAGGTAACTAGAGGTCTAGTTCCAAAATGCTTCAAGAACGGATTATGACTAAGGTGTTTGCATGCTGTGATTTGATGAAAATTAGTTTTACTAAATTATTTGTTGCTTATGAATTGAAGGAACAGTGGATAGAGAAATGTTTTACCTTCTCTTTCATGCAAAATTAAGTCCAATGTCTAATAGTTTGGATTCTAAAACTACAAATGTAATGAGGCCTCCTGTTTAAACACTTGACCAAAGACCAGGAATTGAGGAATAGTTTTTCTTCATGGTACATTGAATCCCTTCAATTTTCTGTATAATTGTTTTCAAACTTTCAATCCTTTTCATGTTTCTCGCAACCAAAAACACTTGATCAATGTAACTAGGATTGTGGAACTAAGAATGTTCTCCTTGGTATAGTGAATACTGTTAAACTTCTGTATGATTGGTTCCAATCTTTTTCATGCTTTTCACAATGAGAATGAAACATAAGCTGAATTAAATTGAGTTGAACCTTCAATGATTTCCTTTGGTGGCATTATCGTTTTTCCGAAGTTTTCTGGTGTAAAGATGTATTAATATTTTGTTTTGTTGAGAAGTATTTACTGTTCTAACAAAGTAACCACATATGCTAAAACTTTTCATAGCATTTCTGAGGCTGTTCAGATTGTTCTGAAATGCCTTCCTGGCATTCCAGGCATTCCCAGTTTGTGTTCCTGTTCTTGAACATGCTTGGATATGTGCTATGGTGGTGTTCTGGTGCAAACATGTGCTGAAAAAACTGTTCTTGCGTATCTTTGACCCCATGTAAGCAGGCTAAATATTAAATATATGTTTCAATTACTAGTTAAAACAGTGGTCGTTTTGATTTTACATGGAGTGGGCTTGTTTGTTATGGGGTTTACTTATCATGGGCCAAAATATAAGGTCTAAATATTAGGTATTAGGTGGGAGCAAGAATTAGTTCACTTTTCTGAGTCTTAGGGAGCTTGCTATGTTTTCAGAATGCCTAGTTTCTATTTTTAGATGAGTTTTAAGTAGTTTGAAAAAAAATTTCGAGGAGTTTTTATTTTTGGTAGTTTTTTCCCTTAAATAAGGGAGTCAAAGTTTGAATTCCTAAAGTAGTTAGGAAAATTTTCCCCCCTTGCATACGAGTCTATATCAAGGATGCAAACCTTATAGTTTTGGTGGATTAATGGATTGGTTTTATGGAATCACGGAGAAGGGAGTGGGTGTCATATCCTATGGTTCGATGGGAAAACCTCTGGTTTTTTTGAGATAAGCAGATTTTCTCTCTCTCTTCTTCGTCTTATGCTTCGTCACAGTTATAGATCGAATTTTGATGGGTTATCTCGGTTTTGACCCTAGTCGAAATGTAACCACCAGCGACTTGACAGGTTTACAATGATTTGGTTGGAATTTTGTTGGAAATTGTGTACTGCTTTCAAATTTTATCATTCTTCATTCCTACTGCATATTTTAATTATTTTTTTTTTTTGATGTTTTATGATATAGGACTAGATTATGTGTAGAATAGGTTATATAAGGGAAAGGGCGCAATAGGCTACAACGTACACTAGCAACCTAGGGTCCAAAGCCAAACTACCACTTTGGTTTTATATTTTTTTCCCGCAATAGGAGTTCAAACACGTGAACATGCTTAAATAGACACTACAAGAAGTTTCAGGGCAAACTCCCATCATTTGGCCACCGGCATGGCCATTTCAAGTTGACCTTGCAGATTTCGGCGATGTATTTCAGTGACCCTGGTTGAAACCGAAAAATTGGGACCTTTTTCAATGTTACTGTTTACAGCCCCATAGAGATTCTTGTTCTTTCCCTTTCTTCTGTTTTTGTAAACCGCTGTTCAGTTCTAACTTTTTCCCCACCAGTTTCCCTTGAAGTTCAGCCCTAGGAATCTAAATCCCTTGGCTGTCCTACATCATTGTGTCTGTCCATTTAATTTGGTAAGAAAAATTAGAGAATATGGGCAGACCATTAAACTGGAAGTGGAATGAAGGGAAGAAGAAATGTCCCACCTGCACACTTGGCTTCAGTTCCATTGGAAATATGGATGCCAAATGGATCCTTCTACATATTACTGAATTCTTCTCAATGAATCTAGAAGATGATCTCTGACTGCTGCATGGATTGTCTGAAATACCTAATAATCTATTCAATTTCTAGATGGAGTCGATATAAGAAAGCTCCCCACTAGTTCTAATCTTTTGATGCATGTGTTTTCGTCAGTTTCTTAGAGTTTTCTGTTGGCTGTAGGTTTTATAAGAGTTGCTTGAAATTTCTTAGCAGTTGCTTTGGGGTCTGCTTGTTTTTGTTGATATTTTGGTTTAGCTGCTTTGCTTGTATATATTCTTCTCCTTTTAAATTTTTTTTTAAGTTGTGGTTAGTTCCAGCAGTATGGATTTCAGCCTCATTAGAAGTTGCTTCTTCATTACTTATGACTCACTTCATCATGAAAATAAAATAAAAGGTGAATGAGTAAAGTTAAAGGTGCTTGGGATGACTAATACCTGAATCAATTCCTTTGTTTATGATGGTTAGTTTTATATGTGGCAATTATTATATGCTTTATAGTTCTATCCTGCTATTTCTTCCAAGGTTGATGCTTAAATCATTGTTACAGACTTACAGTTATGATGCATGAAAAATTTTTGGATGGCAAAAGTCATAATACTGGCAATTTTAGTATCTATTAGCTGATACAGCTTTAACTGATGTCCTTGTGGGTAATTTCAGGTGTCAATGGCCATGAGGACTCTTGGCAAAGTTGGAGTTCAGATTGCATGGTTGGTTTATTTATATTGCTAAACTTTAGGATTTCTATGATTCTGTCCAATGGTGATTGATTTACATATTTTTTGCAATAAATCTTATCATCAATTTAAAAAAAAAGTATGCATCAACATTCTCTTGTGCAAAAATTATTTCTAAGTTGTAGTCAATGTTTTCATTAACTTCCCCCTTGACCTTTTTACTTAACTTAATGTTCATGTTAGATGTGCTATATCCTACAAACAAGGATGACAACAGGGTAGGTTAAACTCAGATCTCCTACTAATGTTTTGGGTTTAATATGACTTATTGTGTTCCAATCAGGTTTGGTATTTGAACCACCGGCAGCCACCCCGACCCACCTATATCATAGGGTCGTTCCCTGGTTTTCTTTTAAAATTGGTAAGGGAACATCAGGTTTGACTGATATACGGCAGTGAGGTTTTGTATTGGCAAAGTTTAAAACCAAATCCAATATATTGCCATTCCTAGCTACAAGGTGACATATTTAAGAACGTTATAGCATGGAGACTCTGTAGGCACATCCTAGAAGTAAAGCTGTTCAGATATTTAAGCATTAAATGATGAATGCAAAACTGGTTTTCCTTGAATTTTCCTCTTTCTTCAAAAATTAACAAAAGCCTCACAAATCTCAAATATGATGTAGTGATACTTAGGAGTCTTCATGTATGTTCCATTTATTTTCATCGTTTCTAGCACCAAATTGTATAAAAGCCTGTAGATTCAGATATAAATAAGGCGTTGGGAATGTTGAAGATCTCCTGCCCTCTTCTGATGATATAATATAATGCTCGACCTAGTGTAGCCTAGAACGGTTGCAAATGTTATATGTATTCAGGTTCCATAGCATTGGTTGTGGAACTTATGAGAATAGATATATTTTAAATTGTACAATTATGTTTGGTCCTAATTCCTAAATAATTATTGCTAATAGTTATATTTTAATCCAAAAATTGGCTCATTGTATTTGGTTCATTGCCACATGGTGGATGATTTGGTAAATCCAACCATTGAATAAGAAGTGCAAGGTCTAGATTGAATACATGTCAATTTTCCTAGCATAACTCAATCATTTACCATCCATGTATTGCATCATTCCCTTGTGTTTTAACCATCCATCTGTTTTTCAAAATATAATGAATCTTCTATTTAGTCACATGGCCAACTCTTATTGAGTTTAAAATTGATAGGTAATCAGGGTATCATGGGGCATACTTATACACAAAATATGGGCCCTAACTGATCTGCCACATGGCGGATATTTGGTTGGACCATCTAACATCCTATGGTCAGAGATGATTACTGCTTTGTTTATGGTGTTCTATGTTTCAAAATAGTTAGCCGACCCCATTTAGTTGGGATAAGGGCCATAAGGCTGAGTTGTTGTTGTTGTATGTTTCAAAATAGTGTTTTGCATCTATCTTAAGCATATCCATGTGTTTCTTAAGCGTTTCCATGTGTGTCTTTAGCTTATCTTGTGTCTCTTCGAAATGTCTCCAAGAGTCTTAAAATCACCCTCTCGATACACTGACCGATATCGATATTTTAGGCCTTGGGTGCACCCTTCTTAGAAGACTGTGACAATCGTCACCTGACATCAATATGGATACACTTGGTTCAGGTGAAGAGGCCAGATTGGTTTGACTGGAAGAAAAGACTCCTGAATTGGTTTCTATAGTAAATTTTTTTGGCCCACTGTGGTTTCCCATATTTGTCATAGCATCTGCCCATTGTGGGATAATCTCTGTCCTAATAAAAACATTGGCGTCATAGTTGGAGGGGGGCTTAGGCGACAAAACGCCCACCTAGGTGCCCTAGGTGTGGATCAATGACTATATGTTATATTTCAATGATAATTTTATATAATTATGTTTATATGCAACATAGAAGCCATTTCAATGCAATATGATATAATTATGCTAGTAATGGCCTAATATGAGAAAACCAACAAATGATAAGCAAAGCATAGGATATTATAATCATATGCATTAAAAAACAAAGCAATTAACATAAATCAACTTAAACTCGTGAACTGTCAACAAAGCGTGTTATGCCTTGGACCCAAGAAAGAGCCTGGATGCCTAGGCAACGCCTTAACAACAATGATTGCGTAGAATATTATTCTGCTGCTGTCCACCATGACCATGACCACCGCCACCTTTGCCATGTTCTCTTGAACCACGACCTCTATGAGGAAAAACAGCACCTCTGCCATGACCTCCACTATTAATGATTCAGGCAAAAATTTCTGTTGGAAAAGAGAGGTGATTCAGTTGTATTGGAGGAGGGAGAAATAATTGAACACAAAGAAGGCTTCATTCATGTTTGTAATACTCTCCTCATCATGGATTTGACTCCTAATAGGTTGGATCTTAGAAGTATGACCAGACAAGAACTTCGCTACTTGGAACTCTGCACGTTGCCATTTCAATTGTTCCCAATCAGTAGTTAAAGGCTGATTACTGATACACATTGAGTTCCTCTCACATTCCTTTAAGAGTACTGTAGTGACCATTCACTTACTTGTTTCCTTGCTTAAAATTGAAAATCTTCTCATATAGATCATAGACATGAAAAATATTCTAATCTTGAGACAAATTTTCTGTGATACACCTTCAGCAATAGTATGGAACATAACATTAGCTGCAATCGAAGGTTCCATACTATTACGTAGCTATACTAAAGTAGTGTCATTCTCTCTCTAAAGTCTAATCCATTCTTCATGCTCCTTGGAATCTTGGGTTGGAGGATCATTTTGAAGATTTAATTTTCCTTTTGCATTGACATGCACCATCACAGCTTGAGATCCTAGGATATAATAAGAAACACCTTGCAGTTAAATGGCTGTGATCTGAACAATCACTGAATCATCTGCAGCCTCAGAATCTCCGTTTGTAGATAAGACTATATTATTTGCTGCAGGCCACACAGATCCATGCTGGCACACACTCCAACACTAAATCCCAAAACAGCATCATTAAATTGAAAAACTGGATCTACCAGATAGGCAGATCCCCAGTCACATATCAGCTTCAGGCCACGAAACAGAGTTCTGCAGAATTCTGCTATAGCACATGAAGTACTAGTTAAGACTCGCTTTCACATATACTAACTTCAGAGTTCAGATCACAAACAGAATTCTGCTATATCACAGGAAGGAATAACTGAGATAACACCAGGGAAAGAACAGCACGTTGATCCCAGATCTAAAACCAGCCATTGATCCTTGTTCTTGATTGTATGAATAACAAGGGAGTCTTCAGCACACGGGAACAACAACAGTAGCAGCAATGACCATTCCTGCACTATACACAACTGATTTCTTTATACGAATCTTCAGTAGAGAAATCGATCCAGAATACTTCTTTTATTATGAATTTTAAATGAGAAAAAAATAGAGAATGGAGGAGGATTACTGATCAATATTTCTCTGATACCATGTTACTAAATCAGAGACAATATTCAACAGGAAACAGTGAACAGATCCAAGAGAAGAGGATCCACAAGAGAGATAAGAAAGAAGGAAGGAGAAGAAAACAGATTGATAGGGTTCACAATTACCCTCCTCGTCCTCTCAGCCATGTATTTATAAGATATGAAAAATTTGTTATTACAACTAAACCCCTGACTAATTACACATAAGGCCTGACTTTAACTGTAATTATCAATATGCTCCTGCAATAGTATACTGTACTGTATATCTTAACAACTACATTGAGTTTTAGTTCTCATATTTATATTAATGTATGTTCATAAATGGTTATATGATTCTCCAAGCAAAAGGTTCCTCTTACCAATTTATGAATTATCTTATATAGAGTCAGATAGCTCCTGGATTTAAATTTAGTATTGATTTCTTTGTTCTCTTTTATCTCATCACATGCTTTTGCAGAAACATTTGTCTTTTAGTGTGAAAGTCCTTTTTCATATTTTTTTTTGGTTGCAGCTGGTCATATATTTTCATACACTATGCGCTCCTTGTTGCTTATGTGGCTCGATCTTCAGATATTTTGACAAATTTCCTCAGCATTCCTTTGTATGAACTATGACTCCGTCCTTTTGTTTTACAACTATTTTATGAATACCAGGACTACAGTTTTTCATTGTAATGTTAAAAGTGTTGCAGATGAAAGAGTTCGTTCATCTCTAATATGTTGGAGCAATATATATATATTGCAGAATTTTATCAGTCATTATCTAGATTTTATACCCTTTGCGAATGCAAGGGTAAGGCTGCATACATTATGACCCTCCCCAGACCCCGCAGTGGCGGGAGCCTCGTGCACCCTGTACGCCTTTTTTTTATTATTATCTAGATTTATGCCCCTTTAGCTGGTTGTAACATCTTCTCTAAATATTCTAAAGAATTTCCCATGTCTCCATCATATGAACTATATTCCCTTTGAAAAGGTCCATTTTATGAACTATACTATGGATCAAGGGAGACCAGCTTCAATGTGGACTCCTACTTGGGCTGGAATTAGGCCCATGACTGGACTAAACCCCACCCAAAGGGCTGGCTCGACACTGAATGGCTTGGTTGGCTTGATGGAGGCTTAATGGCTGGAATGTTGCTGGCCCTTCTCCTCTCTTTCCTCCATCTAGTTACATCATTTAGCATGAAAGCGAGTATGCTAGAAGCACTTTTGCATTTTATAAATTTTTTTATGAACAGGTGCTTTTCTTGCAGATGGGAAAGTGCTACCTTGTTTTCTTTGATTTTGGGATGTATATGCTACTTCGGAAGGTCAGTTCTATGTCCTTTCTTCTGAGCACTAGGAAACTTCATGAAGGCGATGGAACAACTTGATTCTTTTCTGTTAAGGAAACTAATGCAGCCATCTTTAGAATCAGCACTTATCCAGTGAATATAATCAATATCTTAAATCTATGATTGATTTGCTCAAAATGTGGATATTAGAATCTACTTAGATTCAGGATTCATTACTGTTAATTCTCTCAACTGGCCCTGATGAAAATATACTTGGACCTTTTGTTTTATTGCAGCCAGCGGTTTATTGGTGCTGTTAATGGGATTCTAGTATCTGGCATTATTATTTCTTTCACAGCTCTTGTGGTAATTCTTTCACTAATCAAAGCACCTTAAGTTTCTGGTTTTCTTTTTCTTAGGTGAACGTACTAGATTGCAAGCTTCCATAACATTCCTAACATTTACTACTTATGTGGACATTTTTATGTTTGAGATGGTTCAATTTATTTATGTTGCAATAGACCCAGTGTTGTTTGTCAATCTTGGTGTATGTATTTTGAGTTTTTCTATGTAGGACAATTCTGATTTTCCGCAAATCTGATAACTTCTATGAACACTGGTGTATCAGTAAATTCTACTGCGCTTAGAACAATGAACTTGGGATGATTTTTTTTTTTTTCTTTTCTGTTTGTGTAATTCTGATTAGATATAGAATAATGGGGAACAGCAATCATAAAATCTACTTTACTACATTAATTTTCAAGATCACTACTTTCTAATCTTCCTGCAGCCTTGGGTGACGACAGTACACTGAGGTTTAGTCTAAATTTTTAGGTAGTTGCTAGTGGAGACTTGAAATGGAACACTCTTCTCCGAGCCAATTTTGAAGCTGTTCCACTAAGTATTCCCATAATAGCACTCTCATTTGTTTACCAGGTAACAATATCAACCTTTCACAAGTGGTTCAAAATTGAATCTGTGTCAACATTCTTTGTTTTTTTTCATCTTTCTGCTCCAGAATGTTGTTCCAGTTCTTTGTACCGATCTTGAGGGGGACCTGTCAAAAGTAAGGTGACAAATTTCATCGTCATACCTTTGTCTTGTTTATGCACTTCAACTTGAGTTAGTGGATGAGTTCCTTTTATTGATATTGTGACATTTCAACCTGTAAGAAGACTGGAATCTCCTATTCTTCAGCAAAGTAGTCACTGCAAACCTTGGCTGCAGTTGATGGGCCATGTTTGACATGGGTTGCATTTCAAGGATACTTGAAAACATAAATCTGGAAGAAAATAACTAATGGATGTTCTCATATTATGATAAAATCACGAGGCATTTTATGTAATCTTTTATTTGTGATAATGAACTGACCTTTTCTGCAACAGGTTAAAAAAATCTGTATGGAAACATAAACAAAACGTGAATGTGAAATTGGTTTTTTTTTCCCCGTCTTTTGTTATATTTTTATGATAGGCTAAGTTGGAAAGCGGATAAAACTTGTGAAGCTATCTACACTAACTATGTAATGTATATGCTATCATGTTGTAATATAAAAGCAAATGGTACATGGTAGACTACACTAACATTGTATGCTAATCTAAGCATGCATATATAGTAACATGTATGATACTCCATGCACCAGTAAGGAGGAGTGATTAGATTCAGATTGACGGATCTTAGAGAGCTAGGGGCAGACCTAACCATTGGAGAAGTTGTGAGGATAGACATGCTTAGTTTAGGCCTTGTTTCAAGTATGACATCCAATAGAGCTGATTGGAAGAATTGGGATCCATGTAGCTGTCCCCGTTTTGGTGGGTTATTGCTGAGTTGTTGTTGATGTTGTTGTGCTCTTCCTGTTTTACTTTTTGGTGTCTTTGCAAGGATCCATGTAGCCGACCCCATTTTGTTGGGATAAGGCTCAGTTGTTGTTGTTTATGATAGGCTACACGATAAATTTTATTGAGGTGATGAAAAACTTACAAGAAGGGAGCATAAAGACATGAAAAGTCATCCTTTTGACAATCTATGTGATGGAGATAATGATATGAGTTAAGGTTAAAGTCCTTACTCCACTTTCTCTCATTCTCTCTGTGGGGTGTTTCTAGGGGGTGGGGTCCTTGTGGATTTAGTGGGACATGAGCTAGCCCCCCTTCTTGATGAAAAAATCAGGTATGTCCACCCTAACATTTTGAAATGTGGATAGTAGGATTGGGCACATTATTAAAAAAAATTGTTAAATGTAGATTGTGAATTTGATAGTAGCCTCTCATTATGTTTAGGGGGGAGGGGAGAAACTATTTGGTAGCCCTAGCTGATATATTCTATATTATTATAGGATTCAATTTCTCCATGTGCTCATATAGAGGGGAATATATTAGGTGGATGCCCTTGGATACTTTTGCCACGGAGTAGCTTAGTTGTCACTCAAAATCTTGTAGGCACTTGTTGTCTGCATCAGTCTCATGTAGTTATGTGCTAATTTCTAACCAGAAAACATATCAATTGTAGACAAGATTTGGGGAACTGATATCATAAGGGAAAAGGTTCAATACATGATGGTCCATATGGTTGAGTTCGGCTTTGAATTGTGCTAAATGTCCTATCCACAGTTCCCCCTATTTATTCGAAATGACCACATCACCAATCGCTTCATTGGATAGCTGAATACATAATGGAAGAAAATCCACCAGATGGCAACAACCGTTTGGTCAAGTTGGGCCAAGAAGTTTGGTAAATAGATAATCCAAGGGGTAGTATACCAAAATTGAAATGGCAAAATTGGCCATGCCAGCCCTCCACATAGGTAGGTGATACATTGCAAAATCCAGCCTAAGATGATAATAAATAACAACCTAAATCAAATATAAACTGGAATAAAACCGAGCTCAGATCAATTGACAATCTACTATTAAACTCCACCCTCCCAGGATATGATTCCTGGGTTTGCCCTCTCTCTCCCCAATCAGTCTCTCTTCCCTTCTAACAATTGTTACTTTTCTCTTGGCGAATTTTTCTTTTCTGTGTTCTTCCAAATTCTGGTTCTATTTACTTTCGAATCTGGTCTCTTTTCCAGGTCATTCTTTACTTTCATTTCGTTTTTTCTTTCTAGCTCACAGCTTCAGATCTGCTCTACAGATACACAAACATAAGCAGGTATTGCCACTTGTCACTCTGTGCTACTAATGTGTTTCTCCCAGCTTCTGCCATCTGTCTTCCTTAACCACTGTCACATGACCTATGTCCTTTGTTACTCATTCCAGATGTCTAAGCAGGGGTGCAGCCAGGAATTTTATGTGGCCAAGTTCAGTAGATGAGTGTCAATTGATTTAAGACTTTGTTAAAATCTGGTCAATATTTGAATTGGGACTGATATTTACTGTTATTTTTACTCAGGATTTATAAATTTATACTTTTCCCATGTGGAAGACTGATGCAACCAATCTGACCATTGGAAAGATGGAGCACCCTTTAAATTGTGTACAAAGGGCTGACATTAAATTTGGCAATTAGATATATTGGAGACCTTGCCAATTGGCCATCTAGCAAATTTGAAGCCAAATTCAATCATGTGGCCCACCATGTATTGAACCTTTCCCGTTGTATATTAGTCATCATCCAAATCTTGTCAAAAATTGACACATGGATTGTGCCATATGCTTAGAACTTATGGGTTGAAACTTAGCACATGGAGGTTGATTTGCACAAACTGCCCACAAATTATGAGCTCCAACTAAAAATTAAAAAGGGTGTACCCAGTGCACGAGGCTCCCGCCACTGCTTTCCCCGACTCGAACCTGCAACTACTAGCTCCAACTAAGCATCCACAGGTAAATAAAAGCATGCAAGGGCTTCCACTTAAATATTCCTCTCTTTTGAAATAAGTTAATTGAAAATTAGATATTCCTTTGTAGGTGCTCAACTAAAGAAGTCAAACCCTATATCACTACACATATTAGCTTTTGAGGACGACCAAAAGGTTTTTAAACATTTTTGAAAGGGCCCACTTTACTGTTAGAAGTCATGTAATAGGGGTAGTTTAGTGCGGGCAGATTTGTTAACATGCACATAACAAACACAGCCAAAGACTCTAGGAGGAAGAGAAAAAGCAGAGGCCTTGGGAGATAAGATGTCCAAGGGAGATTTGAAATTAAGAAGCTTAGTAGGCATACGATTGATGAGAAAGGAGGCAGTGAGAAGAGTTGTGGACCAGAAGGTCTTGGGGACATGCATGCCAAACAATAGACTACGGGTGACCTCCAGTAGATGGCGATTTTTTCTCTCAGCAACCCCATTTTGTTGGGACGTGTCAACACACGCTAGCTGATGGATAATGCCATGAGTAGTAAAGAAGGTTTGAAGGCCACCAAACATGTACTCTCCCCCTTTATCAGATTGCACAATTTTGATGTGGGTCTCAAATTGAGTTAAGGATCATTTGGTAAAAATTCTGAAAGGCATCACAAACATCACTCTTATGCTTCAAAAGTACAGTCCATGTGGCACGGAAAAATCATCAACAAATGACACAAAGTAACGAAAGCCAAATAAAGTAGTAGGGGAAGGACCCCAAACATCAGTATGCACAATATGAAAAGGAGCAACAGTTCTATTACCATGATAAGGATATGAAGACCAACAATGTTTGGCAAACATACATGGTTCACATTGAAAAACATGAGAAGAGGCAATAGAAGAAAATAAGTGAGGCAATTGTTTCCTCATTACAACAAAAGATGGATGGCCAAGACGATGATGCCATAACATAACAGAATCCATAGAACTACTATCATTACGTCCACACACATAGGAATGAGCTGTGGACAAAAATTGATCAAAAAAGTAGAGGCCTTGCTCCTCACGTCCACTACCAATAATCCTCTTCGTCACCAAATCCTGAAAAAGACAGTGAGAAGGAAAAAATGTGACACAACAGTTGAGAGAGTTAGTCAGATGACTCACAGAAAAAAGATTCAGTGTAAGGTTAGGGACATGAAGAACAGAAGAGAGGGAAATAGATGATGTCACAGGGATATTACCCTTATCAGATATGGAGGAAAGAGAGCCATCAGCTACCCTAACCTTGTCCTTACCAGAGCAAATGGTATAGGAATCATAATAATGAGACGTACCCGGTCATGTGCGTCCGTGGCACCCGAGTCAATGACCCAAGATCAGGCGCGAGAAGGCGAGGTGGAGACTCGCAAGCCGAGGATGATGAGGATCCAACCATACTAGATGTAGAAGATGTGCTCAATCGTGACCCAACCCCGTGAACCACTGCATCCATGAAGGTGGAGTCATCCTGTGGGGCATCAGCATCAGTCGCTGCCGTGGAATGAGCTCGAGCTCCCCCTCTATGGCCACCACGACCACACATACCAGGAGGATGACCATGGAGAGACCAACACCTATCCTTGGTGTGTCCAGTGCATCCACAATGATCACATTTAAATCTGTCTTGCCCAACTCCACTGGCACCAACTGTCTCCACAGTACTGGCTTCCTCACGGTTAGGCCCTGCTGCCCTGGGCCTCTACCACCTCCACGGGTGTCTCGAACAGAACTAGAATTGAGGGCTAACCTCTCAGATGATGCTGGTGGTGGTGCCATAGTAAGCCACCTGGTCTCTTCACTTTGTAAGTAACTACAGACTTCACTAAGAGAAGGAAGGGGAGACCGGCCTAATAGCTGGAGTCTAACTGGCTCATAGTCAGGGTTCAGACCACCAAGTAAAGAGAAGACATGCTCCTTTTCAAGAGTCAGATACACTTTTGCTTCATCCTTTGGGTTGGTCAAATGAAGGTCCCTGTAGTGATCATACTCCTCCACAAGATTAAGGAACGCACTGTAGTACTCAGAAATAGTGCTGTCACCTTGTTTCAATGAGTGAATTTTTTGATGGAGCTGATAGACCTTGACAGTGTCACCTACTTTGTCAAAGGCCACAGAGACACTATCCCAAATAGCTTTGGCTGTTTCCTTCCTTATAAACCTTCTCCCAATCTCGGGCTTCATGGAGTAGATCAACCATGTCATAACTGTAGAATTTTCAGTCTCCCATTTATCAAAAGTAGGTGAACCAGCTGTGGGAGCCTTGATAGCACCTGTGATATATCCAAGTTTTCCCTTACTCCTAAGAGAAAGTCTCACAGAATGTGACCAATCTAGGTAATTAGTACCATCAAGCTTCACAAAAGAAATCTTTGGTGAATACTCTCATAAGCCAACCGAGGGACAATAGTAGGGGGTGTGAATCAGCGATAAGAGCACGATGCATCCAAGCGGCCATGATGGAAGGGATTTGACAATAAACAAGAACACCAAAGACAAGTGGGAGTACACACTCAACCCAAATAAGCAAAAGTCTAATAAGCGACTTAGGATAGCACATCGCCGAAGCAGTCCTAGCAAGAAATCTCTAAGAGGACTTAAATCAAACACTTCTAGTGCATTCCAACATCAGTCCAGCAAGCAGTCCCTTATAATACTGTACCACAAAGCTTGCAAGGAGTAGTATCAACTCCAAACAAGAGGAAAGGCCTCACAAAGGCTGTGCATACACATCCCTCAACCAAGAGAGCATCAAACTGTGGCTCAAAGCAAGAAAAAAGGGTAAACACTTTCGGGTTTACTCGGCGAAACTGAGGATCCCACACAAGAAGCAAATCTGCTCATATGGCTTCTTCAATCAGAAGGAAGATCATAGCCATCCTCATAAGTGTCCTAGGACGATGCAAATGAGCATGACCAAGACACAAAAGCAATCCGAGAATAGCAGCACTGCAACCTCGAACCTGAACCTGGCGGAACTTGTAGCAAAGCGTGTGTGAGATCTAAACCTTCAAGAGAGCTTCAAAACAGCTCAGGTATATTCTTCGATCATCAAAAGAGGCTAGAATGAGCCTATTCCATACTCTTTAAGCAAAGCGGTACACAGGAATCTCCTCTTTGGAATCCTTAGACACAAAGGATTTTAAAGAGAAGAGAAAGAATGAAAACAGGGACTGAACACGACTCTCAAACCTTGAGCTTGCTCTGATACCAAGTTAGATTTTAGGTTTAGGAGGTAAGAAGAGAGAAGGAAGAAGTTGGAGGAGGAAGAAGATAGCAAGAGAAGAGAGAGAAGAGAGAAGAGAATATTTGGGTTGTAATCGATTGTGTTGGAGAGGCTTCTCCATACACCTATATTAATTCATTCATAACAAATAGGAAATTACATCCACCTCCCTAGGGAGGTACAAGGGAAATAAAGAAGAAAAACATAATTACATAATAAGGCAACTAGTAATGGGACTTGTTCCCAAACTACCCCTATTACATGACTTCTAACAAGTATCTCTTCCTTGGGTACTCTTCTACTACCAAGGGGTACAAGTGTTATCATCCTTCTTCCCCCTGATGTATCATTTCCAAAGATGTTACCTTTCTTGAGTCAGTCCCTTTCTTTGTCTCTTCTCAGCATCCTCTTCAGGGGGAGAATTGTGGGAGTGAACAGGCTACTGATGATTTCTTTCTTTCTCCTCTACCTACATCTCCTTTTATGCTTGATATTGGGAAACACAGGACTGTAGATGTGGTTGAGGTTGATGACCAAGCACCAGGGGGGAATACAGATTTGGTTGTTGAAAGTGGTTCTGGTAAGGAGAAGGATTACCACATTACATACAAAAAAGGTGAAGGCTTGCATAATACAAGAAAGAAGACCTACCAAGAGTAGGACGTCCAACTCCTGCTCTTTCAACAAGATTTGGAAGGCCATCTTCTTTGATGTTTCATCTAAAGCTAACTCCCTTCCCCCGAGTAGTGTTAGGGATACCCCAAGGAACAGGCTTATTGTTGTCTCCTGGGGCCTCCCCTCCACCTTTTTGAGCCCTACCTAGTCTCTGGCTAGCTTCGGTTTTGTTGGCCCTCGGGCTTGTATATTCCTCCTCCCTTTTTCTTCGTAATTAAATTTTTATTCATCCAAAAAAAAAAAGAATCCTCTTCAGATCCAGATCCACATCCTGAGATTCATTCTTCTCAATCAGGTGACATTTCTTCTCCTCCATTTGATTTGGACCTTCCTATTGCTATTAGGAAAGGGAAAAGAACTTGTACTAATCCTATATCCCAGTTTGTTTCCTATGATGCAATTTCTCCTACAGGCCTTGCCTTTATTACTGTTCTCTCTACTGTTTCCATTCTAAGAATGTCATTGATGCTATGTCTGACCCAAAGTGGAGACAAGCCATGTCTGAGGAGATGATGGCACTTGAGAAGAATGGTACTTGGCAACTTGTAGACCTTCCCAAGGGACGTGTCCCAGTTGGATGTAGATGGGTCTACACAATCAAGTACAAATCTGATGGCAGTATTGAGAGATACAAAGCAAGGTTGGTGGCCAAGGGGTATAGTCAAGTCTATGGAATTGACTACCAGGAGGCATTTGCCCCTGTGGCCAAGCATAACTCAATAAAAGTTCTTTTATCTTTGGCTGCCAATAAAGATTGGCCTTTATATCAGTTGGATGTGAAGAATGCCTTCCGTCATGGTGATTTGGAAGAGGAAGTGTACATGCAAACTCCTCCAAGCTTCAAGATGCTTTCAGCTGAAGGGAAAGTGTGCCTCCTTAAGAAGGCTCTATATGGTCTTAAACAGTCACCAAAGGCATGGTTTGAGCGCTTTCAACAGGCTATTCTGAAGAATGGATATTCCCAGAGCCAAGCTGATTACACTCTCTTTACCAAGCGGAGTAATGGTACTATCACAGCTCTCATTGTCTATGTTGACGATATCGTGGTCATAGGAGATGATACAGCTGAGATAGGTAAATTGCAGAGCTACTTGGCACAACAATTTGAGATCAAAGATCTGGGTCCCTTGAAGTACTTCTTAGGAATAGAAGTATCAAGGACCAAGAAAGGAATCAACATATGTCAGAGGAGGTATATCCTTGACTTGTTGACAGAGACAGGGATGTTAGGCTGCAAACCAGCAAACTCTCCTATTGAGCAGAATCACAAACTAGGAGAGGACTGTGGTCCTTCTCTTGTTGATGCGGGGAAGTATCAAAGGGTAGTGGGGAAGCTTATCTATCTCTCTATGACTCGGTCAGATATCTCTTATACAGTGGGAGTTGTCAGCCAATTCATGCATGCTCCCAAGAGTGGCCATTTGGATGCTGTGTATCGCATTCTAAGGTATTTGAAGTCCTCTCCAAGGAAAGGACTGTTGTATGCAAGGCACAGCCACTTAAGAGTGGAAGGTTTCACAGATGCCGATTGGGCTGGTTCCATTACAGAGAGGAGATCTACCTCCGGCTATTGTACCTTTGTAGGAGGTAACTTAGTCACTTGGAGGAGTAAGAAACAGCATATTGTGGCTAGATCTAGTGCCGAAGCAGAATTTAGAGCTATGGTACATGGAGTGTGTGAGCTCATCTGGCTAAAAAGACTTGTTCAGGAACTGGGATTCGACACTGAAGGACCCATGAGACTGTACTGTGACAACAAGGCTGCCATCAGTATTGCTCACAACCCTGTTCAACATGACCGGACTAAGCACATTGAGCTTGATAGACATTTCATCAAGGAGAAGATAGACTCTGGCTGTATTTGTACTCCTTTTGTGAAGACTGGTGATCAGTTGGCAGATATCTTCACCAAGGCTCTTGGCTCTCCTCAGTTTAGTTCTTTCCTAAGCAAGTTGGGAATGCATGATATATATTCTCCAGCTTGAGGGGGAGTGTTAAAAGTCATGTAATAGGGGTAGTTTAGGAACTAGTCCCATTACTAGTTGCCTTATTAAGTAATTATGTTTTTCTTCTTTATTTCCCTTGTATCTCCCTAGGGAGGTGGATGTAATTTCCTATTTGTTATGATTGAATTAATATAGGTGTATGGAGAAGCCTCTCCAACACAATCGATTACAACCCAAATATTCTCTTCTCTCTTCTCTCTCTTCTCTTGCTATCTTCTTCCTCCTCCAACTTCGTCCTTCTCTCTTCTTACCTCCTAAATCTAAAATCTAACTTTTAGAATCTAGTAGGATAAAAATATAGTTTGTTTTAAATGAGGGCCCACCTCACAGTCCAATTATTATAGTAATACCGAAGTTTTGAAATGTGGAAGGGTGGTGGCATACTCATTTTTTTCCTTAAAGAGGTGCTCTACCCTCTCACTACTATCTCCTTGGAACCTCTAAACTTGAGGGGCCATGGCCCCCTAACCCCCCAGCTCCACCTGTGTCTAAGCAGTTTTGGTTACCCTTTCCTGCCATTTAGGTTATTTTTCTTTCTGGAAGGCCAAAATTCCTGCTTTCTCTTGTTGGTCTTCTTCCCTTAACATCCTACTAACCCTTGACATTGTACCAAAATCTCTTTTTTCAACCCATGGTAATGTACAAGATCAAAAGCAATAGCTAGCTATCAGGTTTTAGCTATCTGGTTGAGTCTTGGTCCTTGGATTTTGACAGTAGCTTTATGTATTGAATGAATGATAATACTTATAGATACTCCACCCATCAATCTTGCATTATTTTTTTGATGGTTTGGAATTTTCATCCTGGTAGATCCTATCAATGGTCTGCTACATTTATTAATTATAGCTGACTTTCATCCAATCATCGATCAGACTGTTTCCCCATTGAGGATCATGGTTGAGCTGCTTTTCTTCTAACTCTGACCTGGCATTTGGCTCTTCTAACTCTGACCTGACATTTGGCCATTGTTGAACTTGAGTACTGGTCCATCAGCCAGTGCTGACCAAAAATCTTTGATCCATCTTCATCCTGCCTTTATTTGTCAGCTTGGAATATCCTCTCCTAGACATTAATTTGGAATCTTACCCTTTATGACTTGAGTATTTTGAGTCACAGGCCCTTTTATTCGCCTGGACGCTTCTTCCCAAATGATACTATCAATAACCTTTTTAATTATTACTTCTCAAACCATAACTTGCTTCTTCAGTTCTGTCTTCCAGTTCTATTGATTTTTTTATGACTTGATGTGGCTTAATGTTGATTTTTGATGATATAAGATATATTTTGTAGCTTACTAAATAATTTTATGAAAGAGGGAAATAAAAAATAACACTTGGGCGCCTTGGTTGCCTAGTCAATGCCGAGGCGGGCGCCTTGTCACCTAAGTGCTTAGGCACCCCTCCACCACCTTGGGTCGCCTTGACAACTATGTCTCAATCTAGTTCAAACAGTCACATTTACTTTTTTAATTAGTCATTTTGGATAGCAACCTTTTATTTAGACTTAACAAGTATTTTAATCCTTATAAGAGGTAATTGTTCCACATGTTATTTTTCTCAATATCTTGTATTATTAAAAAAAAAAAATTGACTTGAAAAAAATGCTAATGATAGAGTTCCTAGAGTGTTAATTTGGTAGTTATTTGAGAAGAAAATGTTTCGAGTTAATATGTGGACGTAATTAAAGATATGTATAATGTTGTAGTGACTAGTGTAAGAACTGTGGGAGGGTAAAGTAGTGAATTCCCAATAACAATTGAACTACATCAAGGATTAGCTTTGAGCCTGTATATGTTTGTGCTAATCATATATGAGCTGACTCGAGTCATTCAAGATTAGGTCCCTTAGTGTATGTTTTTTGCTGATGATATAGTCTTGATGGATGAATCAAAAGCAAGGATAAATGTCAAGTTGGAGTTATGGAGATCCACCTTGGAATCAAAAGATTTTAAAATAAGTAGAACAAAAGCAATGTATATGGTGAATAACTTTAGTAACAATAGGACTGAAAGTGAGTTAGTGAAAATTGATGGGGAGATACTGCAAAGTGATAATTGTTGGTACCTAAGTTTAATCATAAATAAAAAAGAAATGAAGAATGTTATTGCACAAAGAATTAGAGAAGGGTGGATGGAGTGGAGAGTTGTGTCCGGAGTGTTGTGTGATCGATGTATTTATTTAAAATTCAAAAGAAAATTTTATAGGACAATTATATGACCAACAATGATGTAAAGATTTGATTGCTAGACAATAAAGAAACAACATATAAACGAACTTAGTGTAGCTGAAATGAAGATGTTGAGATGGATGAGTAGTAAAACCAGAAAAGATAGAATAAGAAATGAAAAAATTAAATCTTGGAGTAGCTCCAATACATGATAAGTTGAGAGAATGTTGTTTGAGGTGGCACAAACATGTACAACACAGGCCTTGAAAGCTTCAGTAAGGAGAAGTGATATGATTCAGATTAGAGGTGCTAAAATAGCTAGGGGTAGGCCTAAAATTACCCTAGGAGAAGTGATGCGGAAAGGCATGCATAGCTTAAGACTAGTAACAACTAACAAGTAAGTCTTGGGATAGAGCTGACTGGAGAAAGAAGATCCATGTAATTCAGTTGGGGATAAATTTGAGTTAAGTTTAGTAATCCCTTATAAGAGGTCCTTGGTCCAAATGACATGTCTCTCAATATCTTGTATTGTTAAAAGAATTAAAAAAAAAAAAATTGATCAAAATAAAAGGGGAAAAAACTGGATTTATCGTAGGATTAGATTAATCTTAAAACATTGGATCTTTAACAGGTAAGAAAGAGTCTAGATTTCATAAATGTTATTAGGAGAAGAAGGATTAAAATAAGCCTGTATTCAAGAGACTAGATGGAAGGGTAAAAAAAACTAAGGAGTTGGACAACTTTAAACTTTGGTATATGTGTAGAACCGTAGAAGTGGAGTGGGCATAGTAGTAGATAAAGATTTAAAGAATGATGTGGTGGATGTTAAAATTCGGAGATAGGATTATATCCATCAAGCTTGTGTTGGAGAAAGAGATTGTCAATATAATTAGCACTTACGCACCTCAAGTAGGATTGGATGAAAGTAGTAAGTTACAATTTTGGAAACACATGGATGAATTAGTGCAAGGTTTTAGTCAAGAAGAAAAGATTATTATAGGGAGTGATCTGAATGGCCATGTTGGGAAAGACCGTAGAGGCTATGAAGATGTACATGGAGGATATGGTTTTGGAGAGAGGAATGAGGGGATCTCAGTTTTAGATTTTGCTGTGCTTATGATTTATCTGTCGTAAACACTTACTAAAAGAGAGGAGCATTTAGGTCAGATTTGGTATGATTTCTATTTCTATTTCAGTTTGATTTAATGAAATAGTCAACAAATAGATTTTTGGTCAAGAAATTGAAATTGTTTTGGTTGTATCAATATGAAATATTTCAAGAATAAAAAAAATCCATTTGATAGTTCAATTTTTGAGAATAGATTCTATTATTTCTTTGGGAAGGGTGGTGTTGGTTGCGGGATAGTGGCAGTGGTGGTGGTGGAAGTGGTGGGGTGCTGGTGGCAATGGTGGCGGTGGTGGCATGGTGGTGGTGAGACCATTAGGAGAAGAAAGGTGGTGTTTTATTTTTAACATGAAATTACTACCTTACCCATCAAATTGACCATGTGCTCATTAAAGAGCAAGAGTGAAGTCAAATGAAATAGAAATTCTGAAACAGCTCCTTAACTATTTTAGGATTTCTATTTCACTAAAATAAGGTGCAAAAATCAAACCAAACAATTTCCCAAATAGAAATCATACCAAATCAGATCTTAGTTACCTTTAAAAGTGGGCATCATAATAGCCAAATAGATTTCTTCTTAACTAGAAGGTCTGATGGATTGTTATGTAAGGACTGTAAGGTTATATCAAGGGAGAGCCTAACTGCACAACATAGATTAGTGGTCATGGCTATGTGCCTCACTACACAGAAACGTAAGAAAGGTGAGCTTATTTGCCCTAGGATAAGGTGGTGGAGCTTTAAAGGAGATACTTCAAAATCATTTACTGATGAAGTGGTCAAACAAGGAAAGTGGGACTTCAAGGGAGACACTAATACGATTTAGAATGAGATGACTACTTATATTAAGAAGGTTGTTAAAGATGATCTAGGCAAATTGAAAGGAAAACGACGTTCCTCTAGAGAGACTTGGTGGTGGGATGATGAGGTTCGAACAACCATTAAGACTAAGAAAGTTAGTTTTAAGACATGGTAAATGACTAAAGATGTAGAGGATCTACAAATGTATAAATTTACCAGAAATGAACCTAGAAGATTGTTAGAAAAAAACGGCGAAAAAATATGAACATCTTTATAACAATCTGAGCACAAAGGAAGGGTAAAAATGTAAAATGCTATCTATAAGATAGCTATGGTGAGGGAAAAGGAGAGTAGAGATCTCGACCATGTTAGATGTATTAAAAGTGAAAAAGTATTAATAAGGGATGAGGACATTAAGAAGAGATGGGAAGTTATTTTTGCAGCCTATTAAATGAAGACACTTCGAGTAATAATGTTCTAGAAGACTGCATTACCCATCAAGACACCACATGTCGTAGATATATACGAAAATTTGTGGTTTATCTTGGCAACCAAGCTGTTTAATAAGATTATGAACACAAGAAAAATGCCAGATGAATGGAGGAGAAGCATTGTGGTTCTGATTTACAAAAATAAATGTGATATTCAGAGTTGCAATAACTATAGAGGCATAAAACTAATGAGTCATACTATAAAATTATGAGAGAGGATTATTGAAACCCATTTGAGACAAGAAACTACTATTATGGAGAACCAATTTGGTTTTATGCCAGGAATAAGCTATTTATTTAGGAGACTCATGGAAATATTTGGAGATTGCATGAAGTATCTCCATATAGCCTTTATTGACCTAGAAAAAGCTTATGACAAAGTCCCTAGAGAGTGAATTTGGCAAGTACTAGAGAAGACAAAATTTTCAAGTAAATACGTGGACATAATTAAAGATATGTATGATGGTGCAGTGACAAGTGTAAGAACTGTGGGGGGCTAAGGTAGTGAATTCCCAATTACAATTGGGGTACATCAATGATCAGTTTTAAGCCCTTATTTGTTAGCGCTTATCATGGATGATTTAACTAGAGACATTTGAGATGAGGTCCCTTGGTGTATGCTTTTTGCTGATGATATTGTTTTGGTGGATGAGACAAATGCAGGTTTAATTCCAAGTTGGAGTTATGGAGATCAACCTTGGAATCAAAAGTTTTTAAGATAAGTAGAACGAAGACGGAGTATATGGTGTGTAACTTTGGTTACACTAGGACGGATAATGAGACGGTGATAGTTGATGTGAGGGAGATTCTGCAAAGTGATTATTTTAGGTATCTGGGTTTAATCATAAATAAAGAAGGTGATATAGAGGATGATGTTTCACAAGGAATTAAAATAGGATAGATGAAGTGGAGAGGTGCATCCAAAGTATTGTGTATGATCGTATTCCTTTAAAACTTTAAAGGAAAATTTTATAGGACAGTCATCTTACCAGCTATGATGTATGGTGCAGAATGTTGGGTAGTTAAGAAGCATCATATAGATAAAATCAGTGTTGCAGAGATGGGGATGTTGAGATGGATGAATGGCAAAATTAGGAAGGATAAAGTAAGGAATGATCATATTAGAGCTGATATTGGAGTAACTCTGATACATGATAAGCTATGAGAAAGTCGTTTGAGGTGGTATGATCATGTTCAACGGAGGCCTTTGGATGCTCCAGTACAGAGGAGTGATTTGATTCAGATAAGAGGAACTAAAAGAGCCAGGGGCTAAAATGACCTTAGGAGAAGTGAGGATCCATGTAGCCGAATCCATTTAGTTGGTATAAGGCTGAGTTGTTGTTGTGGTTGTTGTTGTATGATGATATGCTTTTTTGGTGGTTTATTGGGTGGTGCCATTGCATTGAGGTTATTCTTATTCCGTTCTACTGATAATATTTATATAAATGATACTCTCTTATGCAGTTCATACTGATACTATTTGTACTAAATGATAGCCCTGTAAAAGTAGTAGGCAAAAGGCTCCGTGCACCGTGCACGGTCCTGTCCCCCCCCCTCTCTCTCTCTCTCTCACATGAGCCCGTCGAAATGACAAACCCCCCATTTATGCATCGTAGCCCGTTCCCTCTCTCATGCGGCCATGCATGAAAACCTTCCCCAAAGTAGTATGTTCACTTAAATAATAAGCACAGTGTTGCTCATCTTTTATATCAATAATGGCATCAGACCATGTTGTTCCATATGTTTAGTTGTGGAGCCCTAATCATTTCTTTGGCCTGGAAGATATTACTTTTCACTTGAATGCACAAATAGGTGAAATTTTGTCAGATTTATGTTGCTTATCTCCTCATCATTTACTGTTTACTTGGTACCTTTAGGTGATGTTGTAATTATAATTATTTCAGTGCTCAATACCTTTTTGTAATTTTATGTGTGGAATTTAGAGCTCCATGGGTTATTGACTCTTGACATTTACAGGACTGCTATTGTTCTAGGCACAGCTGTTCCTCTTGTTCTGTTTCTTGTTTGGGATGCTGTGACTCTTGGCACCATTCCTACTCTTGAAACAGGCAGCGATAAGATTTTGGACCCTTTGGAACAATTGCGATCTAGCAGTGGAGTTGTTGGAGTAAGTGGTTTGCCATTCTCTTGAATCTTATGAGCTGTAAGTTTAAAGCTTACATAGTTATCAAGGTATTGCCCAGGCTTCCAGGCTCCTTGGTCACCTTGGGCGCCTAGGCAGGCGCCTTGCCGCCTTGTTGGTATCGCCTTGATTTTAGACCCTTTCCAACTCCATGGTCGCCTTGCCGCCTTGATAATTATGAAAGGCTAAATAGGTGGAGTAAAGAGTGCTAATTTCTCTGGTACAAATCATGCGCAGCCAATAATTGAAGTGTTCTCATTCCTTGCAATTGCGACCTCATACATTGGATTTACTCTGGGTCTTTCTGACTTCCTCGCTGACTGTGAGTGTACCACTCTTCATGCTATTACACAATGTGTTTTCCTGTAGGCAAGCTCTTTACCTCAGTCACTCTCATTTTTATTTCTCATTTTAATGGGGGAAAACATACATGAAGTGTCTGGTAATGTTAATATAGGTGTTAGCATCTGACATATGTGTGTATGACTAAAAAAGAAAATGTTTTTCCGTGTTAAATAAAGAACATTCAAGATTCACCACAACCAGAGTCTGATAGATGAGCTGTATGTACCAAAGAAACATTAATGTTTTCAGCTGAGTCTGGGACAGTTGGAATGATGTATTTTCGAATTGGGCCCTATACAGCATGTAGAATATGATCTTCAATCCCTTGTGCACCTAAAAGCCAGCCAATTCATATAGGAAGTAAAAGTTCCATCCTTTCAGAAAACCTGATTTATTTATAAGATTTTGTAGGGTTGCATTAACATAGAAAGGTGAAAAAATGCACACTTACGTAATGCATGTTTGCTATTTTTCATTTATTTTTGGTCCACAAATGAAGATTTGCATACTTTGAATTCACCTTTTAATTTTATGTTGAATCAGTGCTGAAATTGCCCAGTGGTCAGAGCAAGCCTCTTCTGTACTTATTGACTTTGCTTCCACCATTAATCTTGTCATTGCTTTACCCGGAGATATTTTTCAAGGCTTTGGATTTTGCAGGGACATATGGAGGTATACTTTAGTTCTTACACTGGTTTGTGCTCTTCTTTTTAATTACCCAGGTGATTGTGTAGTTATATTTGAAGCATTTGAATCTTAACAGCAACCAAGTGTCTTTTTCTCAGTTTCAATCTGAAAATGGTTTTTTTTCCTCCTGTAGTGTTGGTGTTATTTGGAATTTTCCCAGCTGCCATGGCATGGTCAGATAGGTACTCAGAATCATCCCCGTCTCCAAAACTGCCCACACTTGTCCCTGGAGGAAGAGTCACCCTCTCTGTTGTGATCGTGGGCGCAGGATTTGTCATTCTTTCAGAAATTCTAAAGAATTTTGGGCACCTACAGATTTAAAACTGAATGTGATATTGTGGTGGATTAGAAGAGCTTCAAAAAGCATGCCGGCCATTCTCATTCATTGATGAGAAGCAGTTCTTTTACCAGGGGAAATAATGCCAATGAGACTCAGCAGCAGTACAAAATCATGACTCTGATAATCAAGTATTTCTATTTGTTTATTCTTCTCCTTTCCTATTCTCACCCCACCCCCCCCCCCCCAAAAAAAAAAAAAAAAAGAAAAAGAAAAAGGAAGGAGCAATTAAACAGAACTTTATTTGCACCCACAGTGATAAGTCTCTAAAATATCCAACTGGAAAGCTATGTAAACCAAGTTGTTGAGTGGTGAGAGATGAGAATCTCCACCTCCACCTTATTCTTCTATAATTGGATTAAAAAAAGAATGGTCGCAGAGAGCGAGGCGATCTTGCTGTAAATCTAGAAAGGTCAGCCCCCGCCCTGCTTAGTTTACAGTGGGACATATGTATGTATTTCTCATTTCTCTGATTGCCAAACCGTCTAGTATTTGTTAAGATATGTATGAAATGTAACAATATATGGAACAATTTCCATTGCTGAGATTTTAAGCTTCAAGAGACACCCTTATGGTCTGTGCAGACTACAGAATATTTTGCCTTCACTTATAAAATGATGGTTAGAGAAATTTTGTTGGAATGCCTCCATATTTTGACGCCATCACCATTGATTTGAAAAAATAATCACAAGCTTGAATCAGAAATAATGGTCAATGTACATTGGTATTGTTGTAGTCAATAATTGATGGCAATAAGTTTTCAAATTAGATGATCGTAAACCAGCAACCACCACTTGTCCCAATTTACCATTAACAGTCCATGATCGTCAACAAGAAACTAACAAGACCATCTAAGCCTTACAAGAATATCCAAAATACGAAATTTAGCAATTCATAATCAGTAGACCAAGTTCATCTTCGCAAAGTAGGAACATGGATTCTCTATCACAAATTTTACTAGATATTGAGGACTTCGGCCTCTCTAACCGTGGTTGTAGCAAAAAAAAACTGCACCTATCAAAATAATTTGTCCTTCTAACAAAATGGAATCGGTCCATCCCACTCTGTCTAGGACTGGGTTAGAGGATCTGGGTGCGCAAACCAAAACAGAGAAATTCAAAGTTGGTAATTTGTTAAACACACAAACAGGCAATTTGAATTGGGATTTACATAGATATAATCAATATTATTTAAACAAGTTTGGACGGGAAAATAAACCTTTAGGTCCGTCAACCATCTGGAGACACTGTGAATGATGAAGAGCGGATCAATCTTAACAACTCCATGAATCATTTTGTTCCGATGACACCAAAAAAAATAACAAGTTATAATAAAAATAGAAGAAAAAAAACCATTTAAGCATCAGTTTGTCTAGAATTTTGTTAAGCAAAATAGAGAAGCATAGCTGTTCTGAAGGAGAGAAACTCAGTTCTTAAACTAAGAGGACCAGCAGCCCATTATTGAATCTGGGATCACATCACCAAAATCTGATTGAACCGGGTTTGCCTCGGTCTGAGTTGACCTAATCCAGCCACAATAATGCCATAGAACCACTTCTCTTCACAAGTTAGATGGATTCCTTATCATATCTTCTTCTATTATTCTGTTCTGGCGTTTAGTTTCAGCTTGCTTTATATTGGTATTTCTATTGCCTTGTTGATCTAATTAGCCCAAAATTCAATATCTGATCCTTACAGCTTCAGCTCACCATTAAGCCCTTAGTGGTTGATGACATGGAAACATCCCCAGTGGTTACATTCAAAATATAGCAGCTTATAAAAGATATACCTAGTACACGAGGCTCCCGCCACTATAGAGTCTTGGAAGAGTCATTATGTGCCCAGAGTAAGGGAAGAAGGTTATGAGACAACTAAGTTAAGGGTATAAAACCCCAAGGGGTTGCTCAGTTTGCAAGGACCAACACCTCACAATTAAGAGGTCATGAGTTCAACTCTCTTCGGGCCCAATTATAAAAAATAAAAAAAATAGTTACGGGTGTAAATTGGTTTGGAACCGGGTATTCGATTTTGTTCCGGTTCGATTCCAAAGAGTATTAGTGTGATCTAGATCCGGACCAAGTCTTGTCTTGATTCTGAGAATTAATTCGGTACTCGCACCAAACCTGTATGGTTCCGGTTCCTATTCGGTTACTACACGGTTTGGTTCCGATTCATGTACTTGGCTATGTTGCATTTAAACCCTCCTCGATTATGTTCCTTAGTTTCGAATTGTAACCAAATTCTATTCGATTCTGATTTCAATTTGACACCCTTAAACTAAGTCATTTTTTAGACCCTTTTAGATGATGGCCCAGGGAAGGTTCTTCATGAGCCACTAAAGCCTAGAAATAAAAATAGGTTAAGGCATGGGAGTGGGGCTCCATCATTCTATGACCAGACAGACTTCCAGTCACTTTGACCGGATAGCTAGCTGTTAGAAAAGGCCGAGTATTGTCGGAAAAAAAGCCCATGATATCATCATAAACCATGAAATTTATGCATCATTAGAAACATTAATTAGAACTTGAACTTAAAAACATTAAAAACCCTAAATCTTCATGAAACTTTATATCTTGAACCTTAAACAATGAATGATATGAACTAATGGGAGCAGCTTTCTTAGCTAGATGGCTCGTTCACCATGGAATCTATAAGGTGCCATGCATATTGCACAACTAATTGCGTCAAGTGGTGCTAAAATTTGTGGATTAACGGATCCCCTCGATCTTCTATTCATGTGTTAAGTTTCAATCCAAACAGAGTTAATGACGGGCAAAACAAAGCACGAAAACTTTCAATAGAGTAATAAGAAGACAAAAGACAAGGCTCCACTGGTCTAGAAGGAGTTTTTTGGTATTTGAGATTGAAGTTCGAAACATGGCTAATCCAAACAATTATCCAAAAGCTTGGAATTGCCAAAGGCCTTTGGAAAACTTTTCTCACAACGCTAAGTATCATGTGCGTATAGATTCCTTCCCACATTGACAGTGTCGGATCGAAAACCCTCCTCTTGAAACTAAAAGTCAGCCAACCATTTATGAAGACTAACAGATAGTATGCAAAAGGGAAAGGAGGGAAAGGTAGAGAGACAGACAAGGTAATTGTGTGTTAAATAAAAGCCAAAGCCACCAAAGCCGCTAGAATATAAATATAGATAAATGAAGGGTTATAAAAGGTAAAAAGAAAAAGTAGAAACCGTAAATGTAGAAACCCGGCCAACACATCCTCTCCTTTTTTTAAGGGTCCATAGAAAAGGGCGCAAGGAAGGGCAGCTGTGATCAGAGGTCGTTAAGAGAGGAGGTCAGAAATATAGAGAGAGGAAGATTGGGTTGTAAGAAGAAGAGGGACGAGAAGAGAGACAGAAATTGAGAGAGGGTTCTCAGAGACTCTCAACGAAAGCACGATCTAGGGTTTCAAACCAAAAAAAAAAAAGGTAATCAATTCATCCATTTTTCGATCTTTCGTTTCTAATGTTGAAGGAGAATGTTGGGTAGATCGTTCTGTTGACGAACTTTCATTGGATCGATCTCCTTTGTCGATCTATTAAGGTGAATGAAATGGTGGAAATGGTAATGTCAATTTCCACCTAATGTCAATACTTTGATGAAATTTGTTATATATTGATCTGCATTTTATGGGGTTAGGGGATAAAAGTTGTGGGTTTTACTTGTTTCATACCTGGATCTCGTCTTTGGGGGATTTTTTTCACCCTGAAACGATCTTTAATGTTATGGTTGTGATCGATCTGTTTTTGGGTTGGTACTCGTTCTAGATCTGCCTTTGAGATGGACATCAGGTTATTTGGTTGGTAAATATGCGTTGCTCTTTGTATGGAGATGGGGTTAATGAAGATTGTTCTTTTATACCATTCGCGGTTCATTTTTAATTTTGGACTAGTTGTTTCTGAACTATAATCTTGGTTTTGGCTGCTCTTCTATTGCAGGAGTGTCTTTGCTTTTGATACTATGAAAATTATCTCAAAGTAAATCAACCCCCCTCCCCCTTTAAAAAGATTTGTCATAGTAGTTATTCTTGATCTGCATTCTTGCTTGTGTGTATGCAGATCAATTTGGTGATATGATTTTTTGTAGTGTTTGTTCAATTTGGTGATATGGTTTTTTCTAAGACCTTAACTAAAATGTTGGAGAATTGATCCTCATAGTAAACACTATGGATCTTTTTTGGATCTGACATAAAATGTTTGTTTTAGTTTTGCACATTGGAGAAATTTTTTGTGGCATCTATCATGTAAGTAGTTAACTTCTTTTCCTTTTAAATGGAGATCCTCCTTCTAACTCTGATTCCCCACCTTAGGAAACTTTTGCCCTTATGGGTTGGAAAAGAAAATTCATTAGTTCCATTTATAATTTTCAATTAGCCGTCATGTTCATTTCAGTGCTAATCAAATTTTGTGCTTTGACTTTTCTTTGTCCTATATACTTTAACCCTATTTGGTTGCCCCTGGATATATATTTTCTTATGATTTCCAATGGTTGCGTGGGAATTTAGTTGAAAATTTTAATCATCATCACGTATCATTTTATTTTTCTGCATTGCTTTTCTTGAAGTTATGGACCTGGAAATTTTCTTACACACTTATTTTCTAATTAGTATCTTTCCCTTTCTGTACTTTTGGAACATTTTTGCATTCTTCTTGAATCTTTGCATGTTGCTTCCTCATTAAAATGAATTAACTTATGTAGAAGAAACTATATATTTTGATTGTGATGTACACGAGAAACTAGGAATTTGTTAATTGCTTTAGTTGAAGAGTATAAATTTTTTCAACTGTGAATAGCAATTAGGTTGGCCTTCAATTGAGAAAACATTAATTAGATATACTTCTAAATGCTTTTGTATTTATTTTTTTGTTGGTCATCTAACTTGTTTATCACATTTTAACATCTAGAATACACTATAATTAATCTTGGGGTGGCAAGTTTAACAGAATTGCATCTATCTATTTCATTATTTGTAGGTATTGTTATACAATTCTAATGTAGCTGTGTAATGCAATCAACAAGATATCCCTTGTTTTAGCAACAAGTGTTTTCTTCCTAGGTGACATTGGGTTTGCAGCTCATTAAGTCAAAGTACAGAGCATGTATTAGATTCCAATGCTTGTGTTGGTCCCATACGACCACTTAGTAACTGACCAAGCCAGTCTATCCAATGGTTTTTTGTTTTAGGCTAGTTAATAATGTGAACTGTCTTTGTGGTACAAACAATTAGTATTGGGTGCCCATAATTGCTAATTTTTTAAATCTAAATTTGGTTTCTTTTCTCCAGTAGGCAATAGAAGATGGCAGATAGCGAGGACATTCAGCCTCTCGTTTGTGACAATGGGACAGGAATGGTGAAGGTAACAGTCAAGAAATTTTTGTCTATTTTTGTATTCATACAATCATACTTTATTATTCTTATATTGGTCATCTCTTAATTGCTTCCTTGGGTATGTTTTTAGCATCAGTTTGCAGTTGTTTGACATAGATTTTGGAGCTTACATTTTGCCTTATCTGAATGATTTTGATAATTAGGCTGGATTTGCTGGAGATGATGCTCCAAGGGCTGTGTTCCCTAGCATTGTGGGTCGCCCACGCCACACAGGTGTAATGGTTGGTATGGGCCAGAAAGATGCTTATGTTGGGGATGAGGCTCAGTCCAAGCGTGGTATTTTAACTCTCAAATATCCAATTGAGCATGGAATTGTAAGCAACTGGGATGACATGGAGAAGATCTGGCATCACACTTTCTACAATGAGCTCCGTGTGGCCCCTGAAGAGCACCCTGTTCTCCTCACTGAAGCACCTCTCAACCCCAAGGCTAACCGTGAGAAGATGACCCAGATAATGTTTGAGACCTTCAATGCTCCTGCCATGTATGTTGCAATCCAGGCTGTTCTTTCCCTTTATGCCAGTGGTCGCACAACTGGTAAGCAACATCACCTTATGGGCTAAAACTCTTGTTTCAGTGTTTATTTTCTGTTGGGGTTGACATGAACCCACAATGAAATGTTTATGATTAGAAAATGACTTGCTGGGTTCTAAGTTGTTGATCCCGATTGGTTGGATGAGATTGGACCATGTGCAGTGCTAATTATTATTTGATCCTCTTGACTCCTCCTGTATGAGGATGGTTTGTGTGGGGGCTTGGTGCAACCTAGGGTTCCAAAACCTTAATTTAGGTCACTATAGGGTCCTTCGAGTGATAAAATCTCAAATGAAGAGGACAGTAGCACTTCTGTAATTTTCAGAACAGTTCAGAACTCTTTTGGAAGAAATAATAGGACCCCGGGAGTCTGGGACTCAAAGGGAAGGACCTTTTTGGAATTTCTAATGATAATAGAGGTAATATAGAAAGAACTTATTATTATAGAGCTTTTAGGTAATAACAGGAAGAATCTATCCTTATAATTAAGGAATCGGCTATTCTTCTTCCTCACGAAAGAACAGGGTATCTGCCAGGTCTACAAACGAGAACAGAAAATGAATAACAAACAACAGAAAAAAGCAGGAGAATAGAGAAGAAGTGGGAAAAGCTCACCTGATAATAGACGTCAAATCTGATGTGCACAAGGAAAGAGAGAAGAGGAGGCTATTGACCAGCAAGACTATCACAGTACAGCAAACAGTAGCTCAGAAACTTTAGAAATTTTTATTAAACTCTTTTATTTTTATTTTTTTTGGGGGGGAGGGGGAAGGGAGGGGAGTGGGGGAATGCACATCAATAGCTTTATAAAAACAGGAAAAAAGAAAACTCCTGATCAAACTGAATGACTGAAACAGTGTTTGAATCCAACTCAATTTCACATGTATCGACAGCTAAAACAGGCCTTTAATAATCAAGTGAGTTTATAAAAATACCCTCAATAAGTAAAATACGCCCTAACTACCCTTCTGGACTGAAAGCCAAGCTTAGTACTGGTTTTCCTTGGCCTGGGCTTCCAGATCAGCCTTCATTGGCCCCACCAGGTTTGTGCAACTGCATCAGGACTTTTCTGTTTAAATCTTTTATCGATATATTGTTACTGCTTATGGTTTGACAATCGGTGGTGTTTATTTGTTTTGTAGGTATCGTTCTAGACTCTGGGGATGGTGTCAGCCACACAGTTCCAATCTATGAAGGTTATGCTCTCCCACATGCCATCTTGCGTCTGGACTTGGCTGGCCGCGATCTCACAGATGCCCTCATGAAAATTTTGACCGAGCGTGGTTACTCTTTCACGACCACTGCAGAGCGTGAAATTGTCAGGGACATGAAAGAGAAGCTGGCTTACATTGCTCTGGACTATGAACAAGAACTAGAAACAGCCAAGACCAGCTCATCTGTGGAGAAGAGCTACGAGTTGCCTGATGGGCAGGTCATTACCATCGGAGCTGAACGCTTCCGATGTCCAGAGGTCCTCTTCCAGCCATCCATGATCGGTATGGAGGCTGCTGGCATACATGAGACAACTTACAATTCCATTATGAAATGTGATGTTGATATCAGGAAGGATCTGTATGGCAACATTGTACTCAGTGGTGGATCCACTATGTTCCCTGGCATTGCTGACAGAATGAGCAAGGAGATCACAGCACTAGCTCCCAGCAGCATGAAGATCAAGGTGGTGGCTCCACCGGAAAGGAAGTACAGTGTCTGGATTGGAGGTTCCATCTTGGCATCCCTCAGCACTTTCCAACAGGTAAATTCTCTTCTGATAATCCTCGTCTGAGAGCTCTACTTGTTAATCATAGAGTTCCTGAAAGAATATCTGATTAATAGGTAAATTATTTTTTTTTTTGGTTTTGGCTTCTTACCCTAGATGTGGATTGCAAAGGCTGAGTATGATGAATCTGGGCCATCAATCGTGCATAGGAAATGCTTCTGATCATGCAATAGCAGGGCATGTATTGACAAAGAGGATTAAGCCGCATCATAGAAATGCTTCTGACCAAGCACATCTGGAGAAATGCTGTTTTCTTTCTTTATTTCCCCTTTCCTCTCTCTTTGTACCTCTCATTTTAATGATGACCTTAAACGGGGTGAGAATTTTCACGCCTGGGAATCCCAATTTTTTCATTTATTGTTTCATCTTAGAGGCTGTGTTTGTGTGTTAAGAGTAATACTACTTGGCTTTGGATTGAATCAGGGTTTCCTTTTGATTAATTAAAACCAATAAATCTCTTCCATATTAATTAAATCTCTCTGACATTTTATCTGACTGGATTTCTTCAGATAACCATGAAGCTTGTTTTTATTTTTATTTTTTTTGTTGAAAATAACCAAGAACATATTGATTTCCATTTTCCCTTTATTTTTTTTAATTTTTTTTCTTTCTGAAAAGGTGAAAGTTTTATTTCACAAGACTCTTAAGTTTTGGTGACTTGATGATTGACTGAACTCCTTGAATAGTGAATGCCATCATTAACTCCAACTAGGAAGTAAATTGGTTTGGTTTTGGGCAATCAATCCAGTTTCTTAAAGGGTCAGGATTAGATTGGACCAATAAGCTGATTGGTTTCAAACTTGAGATCCTGAACCATTTACTAATGGGTGGATCCAATTTCGGTTCCTAATCGGTTTCAGCTATTATTAGTGTCTAAAATTTAAAAAAAAAAAATCTTAAGCATACAAATAAGAATTTGTTTTTTTAAATATTCGAATGTTTAAATATTCATTTATAAGCATAAAAATAACCAAATATCCCAAATCAATATAAATGAGTGTTTTAGATATATCGTGGGATAAAAGCATATGTAGGGTATAAAGAATATATATTGAAAAGATGGATGACAGTTGAATCAAGTTTTGTATTGATATTTCTTAAGTTAGCGCTATTTTGCCCAAAATTAGTGTGTTTGCATAAAATTTAGAGGAATATTGGAATATTTACTTAAATAAGAGAAAAAAGAACTGTGTGTTGGCAGCTTTGGGATCCCTGGAGCTCATGTTTGTAGCAAATACTTTTGTAGGCAGGAGAATGGAGGCATAAATCCATTTTTTCTTATGGAAGGAACTGTTGGGCAATGAGAAAAGAGGGTGGCATGTAGACTATGTATAAATCCATTTTTGCTTATGGAAGGAACTGTTGGGCAAAGAGGAAAGAGGGTGACATGTAGACTATAAGGTGGATCAATCCAAGGAGCCATCTAGCTATCACATATAACTCCATAACCTTTGGATCTTCCTAAGAAACTTGCACTCAGTCATAACTGTTATTATTCTATCTGAAGCTCCAACAAAAATAGATTTCAAATCTAAGGTTTTTGCACAATGTATCACCGGGTCTAGCAGTTCCGATTTTTGCGATTCTTAATTGGTCTATCGATTCTGGTACTGTTGGAAGAATCGGACTAGAACTGGCACAGACCAATAAGCTAAACAGTTAAAATAATTCAACATAGAACCGGACCAATAAGTTAATGTGCAGGCCGGTTCCAATTCCTAGTGGGTCAATTCCGCTCTGGTTCTCGGTTATGGTCCTAAAATGACACCCTTAACTCCCATCCCTTACTGTTGAACATCCAAATACCCTTTCTCAATCTAATCAAAGTGCCAGATCCCATAGATTAAGAGGTTCTCTCTTCACTGTGGGTGAAGCTGGCAGAGTAAGTTAATAAAGTACAACAGACGACCGGGCATGTACTAAGAATGTATCTTCTCATCTCAGGGATGTAAAGATAGCCTATATCTCCATCCCATTCTACAATTATGATCAAAACATAAGAGGAAAATTTTGGAACTTTCTACTTGATTGGATGTGCTTTCCCATTTCTGAAACTTCCTAAAAACATTATCAAAGGTCAATGGATCCCTAGCATTGAGCAGTGAGAACATCATCCAGCTACTTCAACTGAGCATGTGACTTGAATCAACTAGATGACAAAACACAGAATGGATGTTCATACATTCTTAAGCTTCCCCTCACATTTATCACCCGGAAATATTGACAGTAAAAAAAGGGCAGGCCTCGTTGCAACGGTAAAGATTGCTCCATTGTGACCAAGTGGTCACGGGTTTGAGTATGGAAACAGCCTCTTTGTGAAAACAGGGGTAAGGTTGCTTACATTATGACCCTCCCCAGACCTTGCAGTGGCGGGAGCCTTGTGCACTGGGTATGCCCTTAGATGTTGACAGTAAAAAAAGATGATCACAAATACATAAAATCAGAACAACTAAAGGCTCTGAATCAAAGCTAGCCAAGAAAATAATTGGCAAAGGTAAAATATTACAATCCTTTGGGATAAATTGCATTAAAAACAGCCCAACAAAATCAGGATTTAGTTTTCCTTAAGAATCAATACCAAAAAAAAAAAAAAAAAAAAAAGGGAAAGTAGGAATGTATCCTACCATTATAAACATGCATAAAGGTATAGACGTATAGTCAAGGGTCATATCTGAAGTTGGAAGTGTTTCATCAGTATCAATTCATAATAAACATCTAATACAGAAGGTTAATTGCTCTTGGTACTGAGATGAACTACAATACAATCTTATGGAGATTAGAAGAAAACTTGCCTATGTTATTCTGATAAGCATCCTGTGAACTTACTCTTCAAACCAGATACTGTAATCCGATCCACTAGTAATTTGTCACATTGGCGGAGGTAACACCCTTTCTAGCCATTATTCATGTTCTCTCCAAAATTGGAACTTCGAATTACATATAAAATCCTTCAGTATATTGAGAAAGCTTCAAAGTGATTCAAGATTAAAGTCGTCATTTTCTCGCTTTTCATTTGGCAGAAATCTACTAAGCATTGTAAAGCATGCACCACCAGACCCATTCACTGCAAGCAAATTCACTATCAGATGTGTGGTATTTGCATCAGGTAAGAAATGCTTCTCAATCATTTCAGTAAGAAGTTCAACTGCCTTGGGGATTTCATTCTTCTGGAGAAAACCTTGAACCAGGATATTAAAACTGGCTTCATCTGGACGGCACCCTTTCTCTTCCATTTTTCTGAACAATTCATAAGCTTCATTCAGTGAACCTTCTTTACAGAGACCCTTAATCATTATGCTATATGTTTTTACATCAGGCTCCAATCCTTTGGTAGAAATGGTGTTGAAAAGTTCTCTTGCATCTTCCACCTTACAAGCATCCCACAGTCCGTCAAGGAGGACATTGAAAATTACAATATCCAGGTGTGATTCCCCAATGTTACGAAATAGTTCCATGGCATCATCAATACATTTGTTTTTGCACAATCCTTTCATCAATATTGAATAGGTGTATAGACTGGGGGATTGCTCATGAACCAGCATTTCATTAAATAGCTTTTGTGCAAAGCTAACTTGGCCAACTTGACAAAACCCACCTATAAGAGTATTATAAGTTATAGTGTCAGGATTCAATCCTTTGTGAGGCAGTTCTCTAAATAGCTGCAAGGCTTCATCTATCTTCCTGCTCTTGCAATAGCCATTGACCAACATATTATAGGTAATAACATCAGGCTCATGACCCTTATTCAACATGTAAGTAAAGACTTCTTCAGCTTCATCCATACGACCTAGTAAACAGTATCCATCGATCAATGAATTATATGTGATTAAATCAGGTTCCACATCTCTTTGAGTCATTGATTGAACTAGCTTATGAGCTTCTGCAACCATCCCTTGTTTGCAAAGTGCATCCACCAATGCACCGAATGTAACAACATTTGGTGTGATACCCTGTTCCTGCATTTTATTGAGAAAGCTCATTGACTCCTTCAACTGGCCCGAATCACATAATCCTCCAATCAAAGAGGTGTAAGTAACAACATTAGGCTTCACACCTCTTTGAGTCATTAACTCAAACATGGAAAGTGCTTCTGCAGTCCTCCCTTCCTTGCAAAGACCATCCACTAGAATGCTGAAGGTTATGGCATCTGGCAAGATTCCATGCTCTAACATATCATTAAAAAGACTAGCAGCCTCTTTCCACCACCTAAAATCACAGAGAACATGAATCAGAGAGTTGTAAGCAACAACATCCGGTGGGATACGTTTCCTTGTCATTTCTGAGAAGAGATTCATAGCCTCTTTCACCATCCCCCCTCTGCAGAGACCACCAATAACTGTGGTATACATTGTCACATTAGCCCTACAACCCTGCTGCTCTTTCTGCCCCATCACCTTTAGCAGAGCAAGAGCTTCACCTGTACGCCCACTATTGCAGAGCCCATTCATTATGGTTCCATATGTGACTTCATCACATGGATATCCCAATTCCTCTATCCTGTGAAACAACTCCATGGCAAGGCCAATCTCATCTCTCTCACAAAGTCCCCTAATCAGAGTACTTAATATTATAGCATTCAATTCAAACCCACGTTTCACGAGAACCCCTATGACAGAAAAACCCAAATCCACACGACGCAAGTGGCAGAAGCAATTGAGCAAGATACTAAAAGTGTAGATATCAGGTTGGATCCCAAATGAACCCATCTGTTTAAACAATGAGATCACCATTGAAGGGTTCTTCTTCATCTTCGCAATGGCCCCTAAGAGGTGATTAAAAATAGAAATTGAAGGACTGGGATTTGTGCGAACCAATTGGCTTAGTAAACCCAACGATTCAGCAAGAGTAAGAGAGCCTGACCTGCAACGATCTCTCACCAATATCTCCAGCGATTTCGTTTGATCCGTGAATTGGGTATACGAACTTTGTTGCATTTTAACTGAATTCGTAGAATTATTAGTAGTAGAAGTGTAATAATGAGATAGAGTTACAACAAGCAGCCGAGAGACCCGAGACACAGAAGAAGAAAAAGGAGAGCCAAGAGAACCAACGATCCTTTGATTTAGATAAGCAGCAATATCAGTTCTTCCCAGCATTCTACTCGTCTCCATGGGAGAACAAACAAGCATCCTTCAATTCAGCCTCCCTATGCTCTCCTCTGCTTCATCTTCTTCTTCTTCTTGCCTTCACTTCTTCCCCTCGTTTTCAACATTTGAGCAAACAACCGTTAGCTCGGGTTGGTAGCATCGCCCCCAGGTGGTCAAGGGATCGACTTCACTTCTTCCCCTCGTTTTCAACATTTGAGCAAACAACCGTTAGCTCGGTTGGTAGCATCGCCCCCAGGTGGTCAAGGGATCGACTTTAGATTCTCTTACCTTCCAATAGTGGTAAATTCTCTTATAGTTGGTAGCTCCCATGGACGAGGGTACCAACATGGTTGAGATTTTTATTTCACAAGGGGTGGTGAAGTAATTTTATAGATTTTTTATTTCGAGGAAGGGTGTCGAGTAGCCCTGAATCAGAATGCAGGGGCGACAAATACCAATATGGATGAGATTTTTTATTTCACAAGGGGTGAGGAAGTAATTTTATTTAATATTTGAATTCATCTGGTCAAAAATGATAAATTATAATAAATAAATAAATAAGAGACAAGAAATTGGTGTCTGGTCGCATAGCCCTAAACGAGCCAAGGGATATCACCATGGATGAAACTTTTTATTTCATTGAGGGATGGGTCAATAATTTCGCATGCTCCCATGTCTAGGTACAAGGGCCACATGATCAGGCAGCATTCTTTCCTTTCCAAAAAAACAGTCAATGGCGAAGCAATATCGATACTAATACTTATCCACCGTATTGAGTCGTATCCCACGGACATTAGGATTAAATTATAATTATTTTTCTTAATCATAATATGGCAATTCTAACATCTACATATATAAAGCATCATGTGGATTGATCATCGTATTTTAATTTTAAACTCAAAACTCAATTATTTTATCCATCATGCATTAGATTTTTACACAATATATCTAAATATTCACCACGATTGACTTGTTGATTTTGCCAAGTAAATTACTTCCTTTCTTAGAATCTATAGACATCTCATTTTGTCGACCTAGAATTGTGAACATTGATGGTGAATGAATGATGAACTAAGTTAAGGTGCGAGCGCCTATTTTGATCCTCAGAGGTCTTTGTGTTACCAGATTAGATTTTGGTGCTGTAACCATGACCAAAATAAGACAAAAGGTCTATTTCCAAGGTCTAGAAATTTTTATGGTAATGATCATATGATAGATTAGGTCTAGGATCCATAATATCCAAAGATAGTTTTTAGAAGGAAAGGGGAGTTACCTAGCTCAACCTATCAATATGCATTAAATAAAATTATACAATATAATACGGGTTTTGATTGCGATCTACCATTGATTATATATACTCACTCAATCATATAATTGGTTATTGTTATAAAGAATATAATTGTTTTACAATGTCGACATGAAAAAATTCAATTCTTTCCTAGTATCCAAAAGATTTTTCTTTAAACAAACCATATAGTAACTGCACTGTGTCAACCTAGTTCTGGGAGTAGCTTTTCCTTCTTAGTAGTCCTAATAAAGCAACCAAATACATAATGTTAGGCTATTGATTGTGCTGCATGACTCAACAGTCAAAGATGATGTGTGCATATAATGGGAGATGTATAGATAGATACATTTAGGTAAACCTATGGCAAGTAAACCTGTCACAATAGGCCATAAAGGAAACATTAAGTCAAGTTGCTCAATCAAATATCAAAACATACTAACTACACTGAATAACATAGTTACAATAATATATAATTCAAAACAGTTTTACTCTGATAATCAAGAGTGATCTCACTCAACACACATCTAGAAAGGATGCATAAATTCTGCTAAAGGATCAGACATATGCTTGAGATTGGACATGAAAAAGGACTGTTGAAAAATCATAAGGATGCTCTATCTATCAAGCAGTTGGATTGGTCAATCCAACTGCTTGATGAGAAGGGCTCCTCTTTGTTATCAAGCAGTGCGATTGGCCACAGCAGCCTTCCACATTGTAGAACCAAACCCGTTCATCATGAGATACCTCTCATGACATGCCAATCTATAGAACCTTGCAGCAGAGAAGATGGAAAAGAGAACAAGAGAGGCCTGGGATCAGCAAAGGGTTACTATTGCTAAGGGATTATCCATCTCATCAGTTTACACAAGGAAATCTTCTTGAACGATCATGCCATTTTTATATTTCAAACACAACTACTATATCATCCCCAAACCATCGTCTGTGAGCTTTTGAAATTGACCACCATCCATTTGTGGCCAAATCACCAGAAAGTTTCTGAAACATTTATAACATCAACTTTTTGGACCTGGCATCGTCGATGAGAAAATTGCACTTTGGCAAAAGATAAGCACAGCTAGATCCCTGAAACACTAGCACAAAAGCTTAATTAAGAGCTAGAAAAGAATGGGGAAGACAACATTCCTAAAATCTAGCAATAAAAATGCTTGTCTAACCTAAAGTTCATCACATACCTTGGGTAGGGATCCTCCTGACGATTTTTCTTCATTAATCACCAATATCCAAATTTTCATCATCCTTCATATACTTCTCTTGCACTGCTGCCACTGTAGGACTGTTTTGTCAAGCAAAACTGTGCAAAGATTCCCCAGGGACTAATAATATATAGAAGAGAAAGAGCAATACATGCAAAAAAGGACGAGATGATACCCATCTTATTAACAAAGAACACTAAGCATCACAAACTGCATAATAGAGAGTATGCAGGGGAATTGACCTCCATTATTCAGCACATCCCACATGGTAGATAGATTTATAGAAAAAGAGCAGCCAAATGAACATCTCCAACCTAAAACCATTCACTATTTGAATTCATTTTTCGTAGCATTTATTGAACACCTGCCACCTGAAAAATTGATGGTGTATGCCATCATAACATGGCTAGATTCCAAACTTAATCTGTTTATTCTATGTATGACAGAACCTTGCCACATTTGTTTACGGCAACTGCACCAAGGCTAGGGAATTTTGTAAATCCATAAGTTGCCACTTGCCATGGATTTGGGTGCTCAATGGTATAAAAGACCCCTCCCCCCCCCCCCCCCCCACGACAAAATATCTCATTGATAGTATCTCAATCCAAATTGAGCATCCTATAAAGGTCAAAAGTGCATCCAAATTTTTAAATTTACAAACATGCCACTGACATCAGATATTTATTATTACATAATGGAGGTTTGTGGCATTCCTGTAATTTTGTATGACTTTGAACAATGTTTTGACCCCTAAAGCAAATTCGTACTGGGATGAAACATAACTGGTAATATGGGTGAGCAAGCCTCAGTAACATGACCCATCCATGTCCATCATTTCCTTCCATGAGGGAATTGGTGAACTTGACCAAGTTCAACAACCTCCTGAATGTTAAATTTACCCTTTTATTAAAAGGAGAGCCATACGGCCGGACCAAAACTTACTAATACATTGATTACATAATCAATTTCCCATTAAGTAAACAACTAAATTGAAATTATTGAATAACTCCATGAATAATGATCAGTAATTTCACTCAAAGGATATCTGTAATAATCCCAATCAAGAGGACCTGCCGCAATTTTGCTAAACTCAATGGCACTTCCTTCTATTCCAGCGAATATATATCCGTTGCTCTTGTCTACTAGCTTCACTAGATTCCCTACACTCTCTTTGTCCTGAAAAAATATAGGACTCAGTTCATGTAAAATGGGGAAAAGTGGAAAACAATTTAAATTCAGAAAGGAATGACATACCTGGATATCTAAGGTTGTAAAATTGACCAGACTATAGTCTTCTATAACTTCACACAATTCCTTAGTGAGCTTCCTGCAATCAGAACATAACAATAGCATATATAATAATGGGTCTCCCAATTATACTACCCAACAATATTAATATCCTGAATCCCTTGGGGAAGGAATAAAAAATATAAGCAGCAATTTCATTTTCCTCTATACACTGATGTCTCCACGTGATGAAATAAAAAAACATTAAGCAAAGTTATTTCTTGGAAAGCAAGTTCAATCCCATATACAAATCAGAAGAAAATGATGACAACATCATAGTTTGGTTTTATCATGATCATAACAACAGTTCCAGTATCCAGTTAGCAAAATATTTAAGCACATAAATTCAGATACAACATTTGATGATTTTGATTCATGATTTTTTCCTCCTTTTTCCCTCCTAAGACTGAGAAAATGAAGATGATGTATATGCCAGATACGTGAACCTGCTGTCCTCATATAAGATATAAATAACAGTAATTATTAGATGATTATCTTTTTTTTTTCTTCTTCAATGATCATAGCATCATAACAGTTATTCAATTCAGAAAACGCTTTGTTTTTTTTTTTTGGTCTCTGACAGCTACTGCTCCTTGTAGAATTATAGAATCCATACTTCAGACAGTTGTTTACCCTATAACTTTTTTTTGGAGGTAAAATACCCATAATTTACTGTCCATATAATGTTAATGAATCAAAAGACATGGTTCCTCAGAAATCAATTGCTTTTATTCAGCTCCTCACAGTAGATGGACAAGAACAAATAGATAGTTCCCTATAAGCTGCAGAGTTCACAGAAAACATTCATTACAATAAAGAACCTTATGCTTGAATTTTTGCCTGAGGCTGGAGCTATTCTACTTCTTTTTGCAAGATGCATCACCGATGGCCTCATGAAGTTGGTACACATACAGCATGCCATAGTTTTTATGTAGCTCACGTGGGCACACCCTCAGTTTCTCAGACAAGGCTTTTACAGTCAGCTAAATGACAACCAACCAAAAGGGACACCTGTTCAACCACCATAATCTCTATTTACATACAGGTAATTACCCTGTGCCACATGGAAACTACAGAAACTTTCCTTTTTCTAATCTCTGTTTTTCCATATTCTTAGAAGGGTAAATTGCACAGCAGGTCCTTCTTGAAACTGGACTTGATAAAATATATACTTTTGGATTTGATGTTTGATATTTAATTAAACCCCTCTAATAAGCTTGTAAATTTGTTTCTTTTATAATATTACTCAACTCAACTCAGCCCCATCCCAACTAGCACAAGCACCTTGAGGAATCACACCAACCTGATGAACTCAAGTATCGTGACTTCTGAGTTTTTATTCGTCTGGACCTTTCTCCACCCTATTGTTTTTTCTAGAAGAAATGCATATTTACTTTATGGAATGACTTTGATGTAGGAAAAAGTATCAAAGGGAACAACTCGAAGGTAGCAGACAGATAAGCTGACCCCCTGCATATGTGCTATGCATATCGAGGTAGTTAAACATGAAGAAGAAATAAGTGAAAAGTACTATAACTAACAAGCTAGAATACAATCTTTCAAAAAAGAAAATAAAATAACAAGAACTCAAGAAGGATAAAATAAAATTTTGATCAATATCAGTCGCACCGATGCAAATGGGTGGATAAACATCACACACCTGTACTTGGCAGAACGAGGATCTTGATCAAGATGGGATTGTAGATAAGATAAATCTTGGACATCCGTATAGAAGTCAAGGTTAAAAGCTGCAAGATTTACACAATTAATGATTAGTAAAGGATAGGATTTCAGACTCTCCAACAAAGTGAATGATTTGCAGCTTACCTAGCTTTCCGTAACTCTCTATGAGATCAATCTTGGACAGCACGTTAATATGTGGCAGTTCCAAATGTAACATGGTTGATAGAGAGAGAAGCAGAGCACTCACATATTTACCAGGATCACTGCACAGGTGGGCATCAACTAGAAGTATAGCAGTCAACTGGACCCAAAAAAAAACCCCACTGAGATTCTAAAAAGCATGTAATCACAATATTTCATTGACAAGTTGAGGATTCTGTCCATGATACACAAATACCTAATAGCAGTAAAAATAATCATACCCTAAGGTTCAACTTCTTTATAAGCTTATCGATAACATTCTTGGCATTTGAGTGAAGGAAGAAAAGTTCCACTTGGCCAGGAAAATCAAAAAGAAGATAGTGATCTGCAAGATTGTTTTAATATGTTAGCATAGCTTTAAATTTCAAGGGTATCCAGCAAGCCATTAACCCGCCCCCAAACCCAAGGAAAAAATTTGTGCAATAGAAAGGACACCAGTTAAAGAATAGAAGACCAATGAAGACTCCATCATGCAGTCACACTTCAAAAATAGCCCCTGTTTTGGTGTTAGATGGCTATGGCTCTTTGTTTATAATGTTTCTGGTAGTCATAGGCTCAATCATAATGCCCAAAAAATTAGTCGAAAGGGGGGGGGGGTATATGATATTTAATTCTTTTCCCAGTAAAATCAGGAGTTCGAGAATCTAATAGACTGTTTGTCCTAGTTTCAAAAAGATTTTTGAAGTTGAAGTGAGTCTTTAATTCCTAGTCTGTTTAGGGATTAGGAATCCAGTTGTGATATTTAAGTCTATTATTGTTCAAATAAGTAGTGGTTTTGAATTGTATTAGATTAGGCAAGTTCTAATTAAAGAAGTCAGGTAGTTCTATATAAGCATATGTACCGTGTCTCCAGCTATATGAGATTGAATGAAATTTTGAGCTTTCTTAAGTAACTTCTTATGAGTCACAGTGTTTCTTCTTCTTCTATTTCCATAAACCCTATTCAACAGAGTTCTGCTCCCCACCCCTTGTCCTTGCAGTTCAGCCTTAGAAAATCCATAACTCAACACCGTGCAGCACCACTCCAACCCTAAACAGCAAATCCAAACACTAAGCTTGAGTTAAACCCCCCCCCAAGCACTATCCAGCAAAAAGCTAGTACACAAGGATTGTGAATGAGCTTCTCATAAGGGAAAGCAAACCAGCCCCCCGGGCAATGAGAAAAGAAAGTCAAGTAAAAGTAAATCACACATTTCAATTGAGCTTGTTTTAGGAGTCAAGATAAACTTGCTAACATAGCCCTAATATTGGTCACATAACAGCGTAGTTAGCACCAAGATTTTGCGAACATTGTTACTATTACAGAGTATACAGATCCAATAAAGGAAGATCCGCAGGAGAAAAGAAGAAAAGAGGCTGATCAATTGGCAGAAAAAGGATTCCCCAATCGATCTCTCACTGATGTATATATAAGTTACTGAAAATACTGTAATTACCAGTATGCACGCTCAACAGTACATTATACTGTATTTCTTAACACACCCACTCAAGTTGGAGCATAGATAGGCACCTAACTTGAGGAAGGTAGCATTGAAGGTGCTCTAACAGACATGTTCTGCCTCCAAATGTGAGAGAAATTAGAGTATATTTTCCCAAGACGGAACCGATTTTATCCTGAAAGGCTACAGAAGTTGGTCTATACGCACTGCAACATGAGGCTGAAGATACAGCATATATAGATGTGCGTGAGATTGACACCGACCCAATCGATTTCACCAACATATTCCAGGAGGATGAAGAAGAAGATCCCCTTTACGGGTAGATGAAGGAGCGAGGTGCTCTGTATTGGACAAGCCTGAGGGCAGGCCTAAGTCCGAAATTGCTGAGAGGATGGATGTAGATATCAACTCATTTATGCCACATGGGGGCCATGTTCACTCCCAGACACCATGGTCTATTCAATCCCAACTGGGCTAGGGAGATGATGAGGAACATAGATTGCTCTACATCCGCCACCACTCGCACACTTGCATCAGATGATGATGGTGATAACAGTGATGATGATGGACAGGACCAAGTTGCAGGTGTAGATGAATGTTCAGGAGGAAGAAGAGGAGGTAATGTAATCCTAGATGGGGATAAAGCCAACTAGAACCAGAACCAGGATTTACTAGGGTTTAATGGATTGGCTAGGGTGGAATTAGATAAATAGTGGAGTTAGGGTTAGGGTTTGAGAAGGAGATTAATGTAGGGATCTAGGGTTTATAATGAGTATTATGGCTAGGGGCTTGGATCGAGTTTCCCAAACAGTGAGGAGGAGATTCGGTCCAAGTTTGGGCTGCTTCTAATGGTGGAATCAGGCTGGGCAGGTTTGAGGTTATGGAAGTGATGTTTGGAGATGGAGGGATATTAGGGTTTGGCTTAGAGGGTTAGGAACAAAAGGGTTTGGGGATGGGGATTTACTTACTGGTTATTGGATGGATCCTTGAACTGGTAGCAGATCTGGATAACTGAGCCATGAACCTTCAAACAATCAGCAGTAGCAAACTTGAACAAATCTGAATGCACACGAATGAGAGAGACAGTGAACTCGTGAAGGCTATCTCAGCCTCACCTTCACAGCCTATCTCAGGACAGTGGAATGCAACAAAGCAAATTTCTTATTCATTAAATCGTGGGGGGCTCAATGGAGCTCTTACATTATATAGCCTTCAAGGCTGGACATGAAATATAAATCCTAACTAGGACTAGGACTCAAAATAGGAATAGGAATGCCAACTAGGACTAGGACTCAAAACTAGGACTTCTAATTCAGATTTGAACTAGGAATCCTAATTAGAATTACAACTCAATAAAGAATAAAACATAATAAAAACAAATAAAACAAATACTAATCTAAATCCCCACGACTGCTGTTGGTGTAGGGAAGAATCCCTACACCTACCCGATGGCTAATTATGCTGGTGTAGGGAAGAATCCCTACACCTGCGGCTGGTTTTAGACAGCCAGTTTACATCAACTCCCCCCTTCTCAAAAACATTCATCTCCGACGAATGGATGAAAGACATGTAGCGCTCGTAGAGATCAGGATCAAGGCGCCTGAAGTCGTCGGCGTGAATCCAGGTACTGTCACTATCAGGGCGATCCTTCCATTTAACAAGGAAAGAGTAATAGCCGCGACCACCCCGCATAGTAGTAAACTTGTTATCAAGCACATTCTCAATGACATCAGCAGTAGGAGTGGTAAATTGTGGGAGGCGGAGAGCATGTGCAGTATCACCGTCGTCTGAATGGTGGCCGACATAAAGAGTGAGATCAGCCACGTTGAAAACATTGTTAATCTTCATAGACGGAGGAAGCTCGAGCATATAGGCATTGGTCCCAATGCGTTGTTGCACCTTGAAAGGACCCATTTTGCGAGGGTGGAGCTTATGATTGGCTCCAGGAGGAAGTCGCTCAGGAGAAATACGGACCATCACCAAATCACCAGGTTGGAATTCCACGTATCAGCGATGACGATCAGCTGCTGTCTTGTAACCTTCATTGTTAATAGCAATGCGTCGGCGAACGTCGGTAAGGACCTCGGTGATGTGGCGGAGGAACTCATCAGCGTCCACACTAACACGAACATGAGGAGGAAGAGGAAGCAAGTCCACGGGGCGCTTGGGTTGCAGACCCAAAACAATCTCAAATGGAGTACGGCCAGTGGTCCGATTGACAGAACTATTGTACGCGAACGCGGCAATATCAAGGACAGAAGGCCAATCTACAGCTCTGATACCAAATAATGTAATCCTAGATGGGAATAAAGCCAACTAGAACCAGAACTAGGATTTACTAGGGTTTAATGGATTGGCTAGGGTGGAATTAGATAAATACTGGAGTTAGGGTTAGGGTTTGAGAAGGAGATTAATGTAGGGATCTAGGGTTTATAATGAGTATTATGGCTAGGGGCTTTGATCGAGTTTCCCAAACAGTGAGGGGGAGATTCGGTCCAAGTTTGGGCTGCTTCTAATGGTGGAATCAGGCTGGGCAGGTTTTAGGTTGTGGAAGTGATGTTTGGAGATGGAGGGATATTAGGGTTTAGCTTAGAGGGTCAGGAACAAAAGGGTTTGGGGATGGGGACCTGAAGGTAGTGACTGGCATGGACCAACGAATTCTGTCCCTGCCTCACCGAGAATTCCTTACTACAAAGATCCATCCAATAACCAGTAAGTAAATCCCCATCCCCAAACCCTTTTGTTCCTAACCCTCTAAGCCAAACCCTAATATCCCTCCATCTCCAAACCTCACTTCCATAACCTAAAACCTGCCCAGCCTGATTCCACCATTAGAAGCAGCCCAAACTTGGACCGAATCTCCCCCTCACTGTTTGGGAAACTCGATCCAAGCCCCTAGCCATAATACTTATTATAAACCCTAGATCCCTACATCAATCTCCTTCTCAAACCCTAACCCTAACTCCACTATTTATCTAATTCCACCCTAGCCAATCCATTAAACCCTAGTAAATCCTGGTTCTGGTTCTAGTTGGCTTTATCCCCATCTAAGATTACATTATTTGGTATCAGAGCCTAGCTATGGGTTCTCCAAAATCAAGTGATCCAACCACTCTACAGCAAGTAATGAGAGTATTACGTATAGAGAAACTCTTCATCAACCTCAAAAAGTGTTCTTTTATGTTACCTAAGGTTATCTTCCTTGGGTTTATTATATCTTCAGCCGGGGCTGAAGCTGATCCGGAGAAAGTGCAAAGCATAGTCGATTGGCCCGTGCCACACACCTTGACAGAGGTTAGGAGTTTCCACGGCCTAGCATCTTTTTATCGGTGTTTTATTCGGAACTTCAGCGGCATCATGGCACCCATTACTGAGTGCATGAGAGAAAGTAAGGGCAAATTCCAGTGGACACCGGCTGCTACCAAAGCATTTTCCTTGATCAAGCAAAAGATGACCGAGGCACCTGTTCTACGGCTCACAAACTTTGATGTCATATTTGAGGTGGCTACAAATGCATCCCATGTTGGGATTAGAGGAGTTTTCATGCAATCAAATCATCCCATTGCCTTCTATAGTGAGAAACTCAACGATGCTAAGCGGCGTTATTCTACCTATGATTTGGAGCTTTATGCAGTGATCCAGATTATAAAGCATTGGAGACACTACCTTGTGGGCAAAGAATTTATTCTATACTCTGACCATGAGGCCCTTAAGTATCTCCATTCTCAGCGATCCATAAGCAACCGCCATGCTAAATGGATCGCCTATCTCTAGGAGTTTCACTTCGTTCTGAAGTACAAGGTAGGCAAAGAGAATCAGGTCGCTGATGCGCTAAGTCGGAAAGTTCTCACCCTATCCACCTCTTCTACTCACAGCACAGGCATCGAACATATCAGAGATGAGTACACGGCTGATGTTGATTTTTCCCCCATTCATACTACATTACAGCAAGGCGGAACTGATGCCAAATACTCCCTACGTGATGGATATCTCTTCTTCGGGACACGCCTATGTATCCCTAACTCATCCCTTCGGCAGCACCTCATTAGGGACCTACATGGCGGTGGCATGGGAGGGCATTTTGGCATTAGCAAGACATATGCTGCAGTTGCTGATTTGTATTATTGGCCACATCTTCAGCGTGACGTCCAACAGGTGGTTCAGCGTTGTCGAGATTGTCAGCTTGCCAAGGGTGATAAGCGAAACACGGGCCTCTACACACCTCTTCCAGTGCCTCATGCACCCTGGTTACATATCAGCATGGATTTCGTTCTCGGTCTCCCATCTACACGGGAGCGTCATGACTCTATATTTGTGGTGGTGGACAGGTTTTCGAAAATGGCTCATTTCATTCCCTGTCGGAAGACATTTGATGCCAGTCACATCGCCAAGCTCTTCTTCAAAGAGGTAGTACGTATTCATGGGCTACCCGAGTCTATTGTTTTTTATCGTGATGTCAAATTCACTAGCTATTTTTGGAAGACCTTGTGGAGGAAGACCAATACCAAGCTGAAGTTCTCCACCGCCTTTCATCCTCAGACAGATGGGCAGACTGAAGTGGTTAATCGCAGTTTAGGCAATCTCCTCCGATGTCTTGTTCGTGATCATGCGAAAGATTGGCCTTCTGTCCTTGATATTGCCGAGTTCGCGTACAATAGTTCTGTCAATCGGACCACTGGTTGTACTCCATTTGAGATTGCTTTGGGTCTGCAACCCAAGCGCCCCGTGGACTTGCTTCCTCTTCCTCCTCATGTTCGTGTTAGTGTGGACGCTGATGAGTTCCTCCGCCACATCACCGAGGTCCATACCGACGTTCGCCGACGCATTGCTATTAACAATGAAGGTTACAAGGCAGCAGCTGATCGTCATCGCCGATACGTGGAATTCCAACCTGGTGATTTGGTGATGGTCCGTATTTCTCCTGAGCGACTTTCTCCTGGAGCCAATCATAAGCTCCACCCTCGCAAAAATGGGTCCTTTCAAGGTGCAACAACGCATTGGGACCAATGCCTATATGCTCGAGCTTCCTCCGTCTATGAAGATTAACAATGTTTTCAACGTGGCTGATCTCACTCTTTATGTCGGCCACCATTCAGACGACGGTGATACTGCACATGCTCTCCGCCTCCCACAGTTTACCACTCCTACTGCTGATGTCATTGAAAATGTGCTTGATAACAAGTTTACTACTATGCGGGGTGGTCGCGGCTATTACTCTTTCCTTGTTAAATGGAAGGATCGCCCTGATAGTGACAGTACCTGGATTCACGCCGACGACTTCAGGCACCTTGATCCTGATCTCTACGAGCGCTACATGTCTTTCCTCCATTCGTCGGAGACGAATGTTTTTGAGAAGGGGGGAGTTAATGTAAACTGGCTGTCTAAAACCAGCCGCAGGTGTAGGGATTCTTCCCTACACCAGCATAATTAGCCATCGGGTAGGTGTAGGGATTCTTCCCTACACCAACAGCAGTCGTGGGGATTTAGATTAGTATTTGTTTTATTTGTTTTTATTATGTTTTATTCTTTATTGAGTTGTAATTCTAATTAGGATTCCTAGTTCAAATCTGAATTAGAAGTCCTAGTTTTGAGTCCTAGTCCTAGTTGGCATTCCTATTCCTATTTTGAGTCCTAGTCCTAGTTAGGATTTGAAATATATTTCATGTCCAGCCTTGAAGGCTATATAATGTAAGAGCTCCATTGAGCCCCCCACGATTTAATGAATAAGAAATTTGCTTTGTTGCATTTCACCGTCTGAGATAGGTGTGAAGGTGAGGCGAGATAGCCTTCACGAGTTCACTGTCTCTCTCATTCGTGTGCATTCAGATTTGTTCAAGTTTGCTCTGCTGATTGTTTGAAGGTTCATGGCTCGATTATCCGGATCGCTACGCTTCAAGGATCCATCCAATAACCATAAGTAAATCCCCATCCCCAAACCCTTTTGTTCCTAACCCTCTAAGCCAAACCCTAATATCCCTCCATCTCCAAACATCACTTCCATAACCTAAAACCTGCCCAGCCTGATTCCACCATTAGAAGCAGCCCAAACTTGGACCGAATCTCCCCCTCACTGTTTGGGAAACTCGATCCAAGCCCCTAGCCATAATACTCATTATAAACCCTAGATCCCTACATTAATCTCCTTCTCAAACCCTAACCCTAACTCCACTATTTATCTAATTCCACCCTAGCCAATCCATTAAACCCTAGTAAATCCTGGTTCTGGTTCTAGTTGGCTTTATCCCCATCTAGGATTACATTATTTGCTGGAACAGCACATGGGCTCATGCTCTCAACAATAAACCCCTTGCGAATCAGGTCATCCACTTGTCTCTTGAGCTCGGCATGCTCAGTAGGGCTGAGACGATAAGTGGGCAGATTTGGTAGCACCGAACCTAGTACTAGATCAATGGCATGCTGAATATCCCTCATAGGAGGTAGCTCATCTGGAAGATCGTCTAGTACTAGATCTGAGAAATCATCAAGCAGATCTTTTATGGACTTGGGATGATTAGTGGTAGGGGTTGGTGACACTGCTCTCGTGACCAGGGCTAGTATGAACCCTGTCTCTTCACTTGTAGTAAGGAATTCTCGGTGAGGCAGGGACAGAATTCGTTGCTCCATGGGTTGTGCTTTAGTAGTACTAGTACTAGCATGTGGTGCCTTGCTGCTTGACCCTCCTTTCATTGGCTGTCTATTGTCAATAGTTTTCAAGACCTGTTGTCGCTTCAGCTGGGCAGCTCTAAGCCTTGGCTTCATCAATGGTACATTGAGGGGGTTGAGAACCAATGGTTTCCCTTTGAAGTTAAAGAAACACTGATTTTTTGTACCTCCCGTCAATACATTGTTATCATACATCCATGGTCTCCCAAGTAAAACATCAGTCAGAATCATAGGAATTATATCACACCAGACATTCTCCTCGTAACCAGAAATCTTGAGTGGCACTGAGCATCGCTGATTAACCTCTAAAGTATCATTATTAAGTAAGGATACCTTGTATGGTTGTGGGTGAGGTTCAGCTTTAAGCTTCTCTTCAATGACAATAGCTTTAGAAACCACGTTGACACAACTACCGCTGTCCACGATCACTTGTGCTGTTGCTGTCCCGCTATCCATCAGTGTATAAAAGATGCAATGTCGACGCCAGTCCTCTCCTTTAGATTCAGCAACCAGAATACGAGTTACTACATTTACCTCATAAATTTCGTCTTCCAAAGTATCATCATAGTCTTCTCCCTCAAGAGCAGCATTAACGGCCCAATTGTCATTAAACTGCGGGTCACAAACTTGGACATCTGGACTAGTTTCCATGGCTGCAATCACTGAATTGGACTTCCCTCTTTGGGGGCAGTACCTTGCATAATGACCATCTTGTTGGCAATGGAAACACTTGTTAGGTGTTTGACTACCCATGGGGGCCTTACCCTTTTCCTCTGTAGTTGGTGGAGCTCGGGTAGGGAAACCACTAGATCTGTTAGGAGTAAAGGTTCTCCTAATATCACCGGACTGCGGTGTGAATCTTCGCGGGGCAGCCTTGATTAAATCTTCAGCATCCATGGCCTTTTCAAAACAGTGATTCAAATTATATATTTCAACCACGCCTATCTTGTCTTTAATGTCAACCCTCAATCCCAACTTGAAACGGGATATAAGCTGGTCATCATTCTCATCTACACCCGTACGTGAGAGTAAGTCATTGAATTTATCAATATACTCCTCAACTGTTAAGGTACCTTGTCGTATAGTGTTCAGTTGATCATGCAAACGCCTCTGATAAGAAGGAGGTAAGTACTTCTCTTTGAGAATCTCTTTCATAGCTGCCCAAGTAATTGGTTCCATGTGACGACGGATCAACCTGTCTTCATGTGTACGGCACCAATCTCTGGCTCCTCCAGTTAACTTAGTCGTGGCCAGCATCTTTCGGTCTTCAGACAACCGAAACCACTTGAAGTAGTCATCTAGAGCACTCAACCAGTCATGGAATGCAATAGGGTCATGTTTCCCGTTATATTCCTTCAGATCCAATTTTACCTTATGCTTATCATCACGGTAATACTGATTTCCATCGTGATCTTCATCTTCTTCATAGGCAGAATTGTTGTTGATCTTGTGTGTCTGTAGTGTGGGAACCCTCTGTGGTAACCTACGCGGATGTCGGTTGTTAGTGTATGAAGCAGCAGCTTCAGTGTGTGATATTTGCTGTGGAGGTGCAGTAGGACCTTGTTGTGACAGTACATCAACCTGTTGCTTGATGGTCTTCACATCTTCAGATAAAACCTTGACTATCTCAGCCAATTGCTGTAGAGTGGTTGGATCACTTGATTTTGGAGAACCCATAGCTAGGCTTTGATACCAAATAATGTATTCCTAGATGGGGATAAAGCCAACTAGAACCAGAACCAGGATTTACTAGGGTTTAATGGATTGGCTAGGGTGGAATTAGATAAATAGTGGAGTTAGGGTTAGGGTTTGAGAAGGAGATTAATGTAGGGATCTAGGGTTTATAATGAGTATTATGGATAGGGGCTTGGATCGAGTTTCCCAAACAGTGAGGGGGAGATTCGGTCCAAGTTTGGGCTGCTTCTAATGGTGGAATCAGGCTGGGCAGGTTTTAGGTTATGGAAGTGATGTTTGGAGATGGAGGGATATTAGGGTTTGGCTTAGAGGGTTAGGAACAAAAGGGTTTGGGGATGGGGATTTACTTATCGTTATTGGATGGATCCTTGAACGTAGCGATCTGGATAATCGAGCCATGAACCTTCAAACAATCAGCGTGAGCAAACTTGAACAAATCTGAATGCACACGAATGAGAGAGACAGGAACTCGTGAAGGCTATCTCAGCCTCACCTTCACAGCCTATCTCAGGACAGTGAAATGCAACAAAGCAAATTTCTTATTCATTAAATCGTGGGGGGTTCAATGGAGCTCTTACATTATATAGCCTTCAAGGCTGGACATGAAATATATTTCAAATCCTAACTAGGACTAGGACTCAAAATAGGAATAGGAATGCCAACTAGGACTAGGACTCAAAACTAGGACTTCTAATTCAGATTTGAACTAGGAATCCTAATTAGAATTACAACTCAATAAAGAATAAAACATAATAAAAACAAATAAAACAAATACTAATCTAAATCCCCACGACTGCTGTTCTTCCCTACACCTACCCGATGGCTAATTATGCTGGTGTAGGGAAGAATCCCTACACCTGCGGCTGGTTTTAGACAGCCAGTTTACATCAGGAGGAATAGCATGAACGGACCAATGAGCACCTCCACTTTACAGGGGAGACTCAGTTTACCCATACCACACAAGATGCCGACCACAATATGGGCAATGGTGTGCATCCTTTGACCAAAGTAGCTTTGGTTCTGAGTATGGTGGATATAGTGGTGTGTCTTTATTCTCCCGAGTCTGAGGCCTAGTCACAAGGTGGGTCATCAATGTGGAGAGCCTCTTCTCAATCTCGGGCCCCCAACCATAAATATCCGCTCCGCCTAATAGTTATGGTCAGTCCCCAAAAGCACCATCTGCTTCACAACTTGATGATCCATACCTTACATTGGATTACCTTGCATATGTTGATGATTCTATCTATGGAATAACTGTATGGATTTTGAGAGATTCTTCAAGCAGATGATGACATGGCTGGCTTTTGACATAAAGTCAAAGCATTCATTTCATCGGTTCCACGGGCAGCATCAATCTATCAGTGATGCTTTTGGTCCACCCAATAACTCTTTGTGGTATTGAGATAGGATTGCAGTATTAAAATTGAAAAACACTTGGAAATTTGTACTCAATAAGTGTTTACGATGACACATTTTGACAATGGAAGCAACTTTTTGTATGGTTGTAATGTCATGTGTTTCACAATTTGATATTTGTTTGTAACTTCTATTGTACTTCATTCCTAAAGCATGCATCTATTGTTTTGATTGAAAGTTGTGTGCTCTACATCTAACTTGTGTAAAATAAATTATATAGGTGACAACATACAGTAGGCTACGCTATACACCAGCAACATAGGGTCCAAAACCAAACCCTTTTTTTATTTTTGTGTGTGTGTGTGTGTATGTTCAAAAACGTGTATTTATGCTTAAATAGGGCATACCCGACTCCCACCACTGCGGAGTCTGGGGAGAGTCATAATGTACGCAGCCTTGCCCCTGCTTTCGCAGAGATGCTGTTTCCAGACTCGAACCCATGACCACATGGTCAAAATGGAGCAACCTTACCGTTGCACCAAGGCCTGCCCTCGTATTTATGCTTAAATAGGCAGTCCCTAAAGTTTTGGACGAAAGCTCCACCATTTGGGGCACATTTTGACCAATCTATGCATTTCAGTGAAATTTACTAATTTTTTCTATCATTTTCGTAATTTCACCAAAATATTTTGGTTTTGACAGGGGACAAAGTTAAATACCCTGTTCAAATCTTGAACCTTGGCTGAAATACAAGGGAGAAGTCCAAAACTTGACAGGTCATTCAATTGAGGTGGGGCCAGAAACTTAACATGTGACATGTAATGGGTAACCTCCCTATCCAACAGTCAAGATGTCAACTGTACAATTACAACTCAAGTCAACTAAACTGAAATACAAGCGAGAAGTCCAATACATGACAGGTCATTCAATTGAGGTGGGGCCAGAAACTTATCACGTGGCATATGTAATGGGTAACCTCCCTATCCAACAGTCGAGATATAGTGTCAACTTTACAATTACAACTCAAATCAACTAAGCTGCCTTCCAACTAAATGGGTCCACCAGCTGAATCCGGTACAACAGTACTCATAATTAACTCTACTTAAACAATAGTTGTAAACCCAAAGCCACCATCCATATCTTTTCCTGCCAGTAACCCTACGTCATTTTCAGCGTAGCTTTGTTTTTATTAGTTCCTCAAATCTGCACAGTATCACTCCTCACAGGCGCATCTAATGGCCTTCATTGTACATGCCCATAACAACACCTCAATGACATTTCTTCATCAATTATCAGTAAGTGATTCATAACCTATTTTTTGCAAAAATCTTTTAACTCTTAGCGAGGTACTCAAAGAACAGGAAGCAATAAATAATCTACTTTAGCTGATGACAAGTCAGCTATCTATACATCAAATACTTTCGGTGAAGTAAAGTTCTATTATCCCTAAGGCATCATGGCTCCATAAAAAAATATGAGTTCAAAACCCACAGCATGCAACAACACTAGAAGGAAAGCAATCTTATTTACAGAACCAAAAGAAATAAGCATGCAAAATGGCAGGTAATGATCTAATGGTTTAACTGACAATGCATTGCATGAAACTAAACAAATAAATTCAAAAGCACACAAATTCCAGGCAAGCTGAATCGGGTATACTGACCTTTGAGAAGAGGCTCCAATTTAGATTCTAGCCAGTCAATGTTCTTCTCCAAGTAATCCATACAATAAACTAAACCTGGTTAACATGACATGTTACTTCTCAGACATTGCAGAGTATGTCTAGGCACATACAGAAAATATAAGAGAACTATACAAGTATACAACTAGACAACCATTTTATGTTTCTCCAACAGGATCATATGTCTACAAAAAAAATCAATGAGATTAGATGATTTCTATTACCTGATTTTATAGCATTCTCATATTTCTGATAGAAGGAGATGTTACAAATTCTCCCAGATGGTATATCGTGAAAGGGTTTTTTTTCTTTCAGGGCTCTATCATTTCCAGATAAGAAAACCTTGTAAAAGGAAAAGTTTCAGGTAAATTATTATTCCTTTTGTCTCCATTTGTTTCATATGTAAAAAGGCAGAAAAGAGAAAAAAAATCCCTGTAAAATAGGATTTTCTTCTGTTTGTTTTGACAGAAAACGCCAAAAAAAAAAAACACACACAAATTGAAAAATAAGAAAAAAATTCATGTAAAATATCATTTGCATGAAGAAAAAAAATTCCAACGAAACAAACCAGGCCTTTGTAACACAGATTTCACCTGATTTTTTCTTTTACGTGGTTTTCACCTGGAAATAGACAGAGCCTCAGGTAATGGGGGCTGTAACAAACTTTGCATCCCATTGGCTCTTTCGAACAAGAATACAACATTTAGAAGACCCAACATTTTACAAACCCAACAAAGGATACAAGTCATACAACAACCATGTTGAAGTATATGTGTTACATCAACATGCAGTTTCTCAAGCAGGAAACACAGCAGGTACTGTCATGCCTTAAGGGACCGTCCGTACAGTCTGTCATACATATCTTAGACTGTACGAGGTTGATTCAGTTACAATTCCAAGTGCAGGAAGTGGAAGTGGCTATACATCAAAACTGACCTCCATTGGGGCCAAGAGAATGCTCAATCATCACATCACTGAGTTTCACAAGATCCTCGATATTGACAGCACATTCATATCTACCTCTCATGTAACGATGAACAAAAACAGATCAACAGACTAATGACTTTAAACTTTCATTCTAGAGACTATAAATTACAGCAACTGCATCAAAATTCAGAAAACTGTAAAATTCTTGGTGGAGTGGATACGGCAATGCATCATTTGCAGGATCCAAATTGATGACAGCAACTTTCCTGCATCAACAAATCACATTTTCATTTTCCAGTTGTAGAGATTAACTAAATTTTGTGGACTACAAGACAACTATATATCAAATTTTCCATTCCTATAACTTTTAGGATCCCTTCTGATTGTAATCTTAAGAAACATCTGCATTAAAATACTTGAACAGAAAAACAGATACAAAAATGCTGGTTAGGGGGGGACCCCACAATTCTATTTCAGACATGCATAAGATGTTCTAGATATTCCTATAGGAAAATCAGAATGTTCCCATGAGAAAACATCATTTATAGGAACTTAAATGAGAGAATAAGTTGTGTCAGTTTGTTGCCAAAAATTGTAGCTATGAAGGAATCAAATACGGTGTCAAACAAATTACAATATCAGAACATTCAGGGACCTCTAGGGCTAGGTTTTGTGAGATTAGTTTTCAGCATAGCATTCAATTTCATATATTAAACCATTTTAACTGTCTACCATCATCAATTGAGTGGAAGTTAAAATAAACATTTACAGTAAACTCTCTTATAACCAATATTTATATTTCATGAACAAATAATCCCTTATGGACAATAGTTTTGAGGAATCAAATAGATTTTTCGGTTCAAAACAATTACTAAAAACCCAATAATCTCTTATAGTGTCTAAATAAAATTTCTTCCCATTATGATTAATAGTTGTAAGATGGTCTAATGTAGTTCAAAGTTAAAACTAAGAAAGTACCTCCCAATGAGTTTGAGGAACTGTGACATGCCATTGCAGTAGGTAGTCTTCCCTGATCCCGGCGGTCCAATAACAACTTGACCGAACACCATCCTATACCCCTCCTTTCTTTCTCTATATACCTAAAAGAGAAGATGAAGAACTTCATAGAACCAAACTACAACCAACAACCCCGAAAAGGAAAATAAAATAAGTAAAATCACAGATTCTTCACTTTCTAATGTACCTGCAAGAGAATTGAGAGAATCAGCTCCACCCCCACAAATGCTTACAAGAGAAAATTCCGAAGTGGCGACACAAATTACAGTTTCAAACTTTGAATTGTCTCCTTAACTTAGCATTCACGTAATTAATTCTACAGAAAGAAGAATTGTTTCAATACCAACTCAGCTTCGAAGCATTCCATATAAGAAAATAGGGGAAATAAAATAAAGGGCATGGAAGAAAGCAAAACCAGAACAGCTTCCGTTAATCTCCAAACAGTGCGTTTTCTTGCTAGTGTTGGCTTCGGAAGCTCGCTGTGCAAAGGGAGGCCCGCAGTCAATGAAGAAGGAAGTTTCGAGAAAGAGCGACAATAGGGGCTAAGGCCAGGGGTGTCAAGCGCTCGGTTTCGCTCGGGCTGAATCGGTTTTGTTTCGGTCCGATATGTTTTCAGTTTATTTTGATTTTTTAATATCGGTTTAATACTAGTTTAGATCGATTTGTTTTTAGGTTTGAACCACAAAATCTTACATTCATAATTTTTAGTCAGAAAATATTCGATAAAAAACACTTTAATTCACCTTCCCCGAGTGACTAAGTCAAACCAGGGAGAAATGGAAGATAACTAATATTTAAAATCGATGAATAAATAAAGTTTGTAGTAAAATCATTGTTACAAATCATAAAATTATTTATCATTAATTGTAAGGTAAGATAATTAAAATTGAAATCAATGAATAATCACGGAGAATATAACTAATATTGAAATCACAAAATGAACTTTACTATCAAATCATTAATTTGACAATCCAACTAATTTTGTATAGGAAACATGGAGATCAATGGAAGAAGCATTGGTACAAATCAATTTCCCTATTAATTACTTAATACTCATTGATTTGTAACAAGTCCCTTACAATTAGAAATTTGCCCACTAATATTGAAATCAATGGATAATCAATTCACCTATTCATAACCTTACACTCAATTTTTATCGGTTTCACTTGGTTCGGTGTGATCCAACTTTCAGCCAGTCCACCATACCCCAGCCCAAAACCAACTTGATAAGGATCGGTTCGGTCCGGTTTTTTGGTTGGTCTTAACGTTCGTTTTGACACCCTTACCTAAAGGTGTCAAACAAAACCAAACCAAATAAATTCGGTTGTCGTACATGAGCATTTACTTTGGTTCGATTTGGTTACGGTTTTAGTTCAAAAACCGTCGGTTTGAACCAGGAATACCATATTTAAATCCAAAACCCTATATCTTTTTATTTTATTTTATGGTGTTGCCTATTCTTTTGGAACTATAATTTTGATGTGTTTCTCTAATTTTATTGATGGGTAAACTGAAAAGATAAAATTTGAGAGTGGAGAACTCATTTGAGATTTTTATTTATTTATTTATTAATATTTTTTGTTTCTTTAAGGTTTTGTGAGCATTTTATTTATACAAATAGAGTTTCTTGAGAACATAGTAAGGCAACAACAAATGACAGTCTAGCAGAATGGAATCATATTGGAAAATTGAATTGGAGAACCGTAATCGAACCTAGCAGGTTCGGATTTGGTTTCCACTTCCAAAACCGACTTGGTTTTCAGTTCAATTTCGGATCACACCATCAAGGTATGGAACCAAACCGAATTACCGCAATCGAACTGATTGACATCCTTATTAGGAGGGGGGGCAAGGCTATCGAACGACCAATCAAATTCTACTATCAAGAATTTTGTTCCTCCTAAAAATACATAGATCTTAGAATCCTCAATTTAAACAGGACCTTTATCCGTTGCTGTGCGCATCGTGCGACGCAGCAACGGCCATGTGTGCACAGTGGGGCCCGCTGTGCACACATGGCCACTGCTGCGCCGCATGATGCACACAGCAGCGCTCCAGTCATAACAGCGGATAAAAATTCATTTAAACATAGTGTGACAAACAAATGAACAGAATGTCCAATTTTATATCTAGTCGAAAACGATATAGCCCATAGTACTCCAATAGAATCGACACGAGGCCCAATTATAGCCAATTTATAGTCTGATTTGCTAAATAGCCTGTTTAAATCCCATACCAACCAAATAGAAGTATGTCCATGCCCTAGACTACGAGGCCCGATTATCTAAATAGTGGGCATTGGCGTGGCCTTAAATTGATGAGGACTGATTAGTTACACCCCTTGAGAAGGATGTCAATCAATTTGATTTGGATTTGGTTTGGTTCAAGATACAATATGTACCAAACCAAAAGCGGAATAACCAGTTGAAACAAATAAGATTGGGAACCGAATTGAATTTTTTGATTTGATTTAGTTCAGTTTTAAACAGTTCCGATTCTAAATTGACACATTTATCACTTGACTCACTTGTGTGTAAGGGTGTCAAATTGGAATCGGAATAGAAATTGAACGGGAACTGTGGATAAATGACTTGATAATTATTTCATAGGTTCTCTTCTAAGTTCTGTTCAGTCCATAACCATAAAAGGATAGTTCTAAAGTGAATAGGAATTGGTAAACCAGATCAAATAGAAACCATTAAGCTAGTAAAATCGACCGAATAAACTCAAATTTCTGTATTGCCTTATGTTCAAGCAAATGTTGGTTTTGTATTTCTAAGGGACTGCATTTTCAAGGTGGCTTCCTATAATGTTAGAATGTATATTAAGAAAATCCACAATATATTTTAAGATGATAAATTTTAATTATTAAAACTCAGCAATTCATGCTCTCAAGTGTAAATGGAATTGAATTAAAGGGTACAAAGGTGAAACAACAATTAGGTGTAAAAGGAATTGAGATAAAGAGTACAAAGGTGAAGCTGAATATGAACTGACATTACTACCCGCATTTAAATTTGATGTGAACCGAAATTAACATGTTACAAAATTAGAATTGCAAATCGTTTTCCAAATTTGGCATTACAAATCACATGTAAACCAGATGTGAACCGAATAAAAAAAATCGAATAGAAACCAATAAAACCGGACTGAATATCCAATTCGATTTTCATTTGTTCCTTCCCAAAATATAAAACGAAACCAGAACCGAACCGAACCGAACCGATTGACTGTGTCTGCAGCTTATCCATTCATCCGTTCTCGCTCTTTCGCGTTCCTTTCCCCAGAGCCACACTTGTCGGAGACTCAGAGTCTTGAAAATTTGAAATCTGGACTTCGAAGCTCCCATCCTCGAACTCCAATCTCACTCTCTCTCTACAGTCATGGACCCTTGAAAACCCCTTCAAATCTCTCCAAAGGCAACGCGGCAAAAGGGAGCGTAGAGATGATAATGATATGACGATCAAGAGAAGAGCCGGAGTCTGGAGTTGTCTTCCATTCTATGTTCCTCTCTGGTGATTGTCAGGTCGATTTCATTTTGTCTATTGTTTGATTATCAAGATTTTCTTTTTGACTCTATTAATCTACTTAATCTTTGAGGTTAGTGAGTTTGTCTCCCCATAATTTTTGTTTTTCCAAATTGTCTACAGTTGTGAATAGGAGGAGGTGTCTGGAAATATCTTCTATTGAACCCATTTGATGTTGATTTTCCGGAGCAGTAGAAGACGTTAAATTAGTGTTAATAGAAGTTCTGATAGAGGCTACTAACCACCATGGCTCTGGCTGCAGTTCATTTCATCTGCCCATCTTCTCTACTTTCTCCAGTAAGTCTTTCCTTATTAATGACTCTGACTTCTGAAACCCCCCCCCCCTTTTTTTTTTTGTTGTTGGTGGTGGTGGGAGTTAGATTTCTTATTTTCTGTTTTTTTTTTTTTTTTTTTTTTTCTCTTTTCCCTTCTGTTGCTTCATTGTAGAAGATTGAAGTCAGATTGCAAAATCCATGGCGTCTGAACTTATCTGTTATGGCACAGGTTAGCCATTTAATCCCTCTACCGTATCTCTTTCCTTTTTGTAGTTATTTGAATTTGTCATATCTGATATACTTTCCGATTAATCAATTTTAGGAATCGTCAGGAAACAAAAGTACTGGGAGACGGGTATGGAGGCGAAGAAAACTGGTATGAAGAGGCTTACTAATGTTTACCTTTATTATTATAATCTATAATCTGTGAGGTGCATCTAAGTTGCTTTGCTTCCTTTTTTAAAAAAACCTTGTTCTTTTGAGCTGGTTATTTATTCGAATTGAGGCAAATTTGAAGGTGAAAATGTTTTCTTCCCCTTGTTGAGAACTTTTCTTTGAATTGATATATGTGAAGAAAGTTTCATTTAGACAGAAGTGCTCTCTTTTAGAAGCTATGACAGGAACTGTTGCAAAAAAATGTTAAACGGAGCACTGGTTATCAGTCTTCTGTTTTGCTTTGATTGTGAAAATAACCCAAAAGGAAGAGATGATCAAAAGAATTTGGGGCCCAGGAATGAGGATTTTAGTAAGAGTAACTGTAATAATATGTAACACCAAAATAATATAAGACTCATCTCTTATGTAGCGAAGTCCACCAATTGAAGGAGAGTGTGTCAATTCTCTTTGAGTCGGATTCACGAATACTACAACTTGATTCGAATTTCTGCAACTCTTGATTCGGGTTGAGTCATGCCCAAGGGTCACTCTCCTCAAGGTTGTAGAAGCCCCCTATGGTGCAACTGGGTTTACATGCCAATCAACCCCCAAGATAAAACAACCCCAATATGAGGCTATCTAGTAGTGATGCACTCACTCACTAGGCCAACTAAAGGCACCGGAAGTTATGCTCAACACTCTCAAAACAAAGAAGAGGAGGAGAAAGAATGCTTGTAAACATTGACAAGAAGAAGGAGAAAACGTTTTTCAATGAATGAATTGACAATCTTGCGTCATTTTCTTGAAAAGATATTAGATCACCGTAGGACACTTTCAAATGACTAATGCTTACCCCCTCTATTTATAGAGGCAAAGTGCCCCCTTTAAGGTGTCGCTTCAAAAGGGGTGTATCCCTAAAACGTACGGCCATGATTCAATCTCCCGTGGATATTCTAAATCCATGCATCTTGTCCTCTCTCATGACACAGAGACACACCCCACATGTAAAGGTGAAAAGACACATTTATAAGAGAATCTGTCTATTCGGATTTAGACTTAAATCCAAGCCCAAAACTGAAACCCCCCGACTTAAAAATGTAAGTCAAACTTAGGCCCAAGAGCACTTAAGCCCATATCCAAAAAGATAAGATACTGAACTCAAGCCGAAGCCCACATATACACACCATACTAAGGGTGTCAAAATCAAACCCAAACTGTTTACCAAAGCCGAACCGAGCTGTTTACACCGAAACCGTGAAATCGTTTAATAAATGGTTTGGTTTTGGTTGTAAGATTGAGACTGTTTTGTTAAACGGTTTAAACATAACCAAACCGTGTAAACCGAAACAAATATTAGTAATATGTATAACAGCAACAACAACTCAGCCTTATCCCAACTAAATGGGGTCGGCTACTTGGATCCTTGTCCTCCAATCGGCTCTATTCGAGGTCATGTTTGATAGAAGGCCTAAGCTATGCATGTCTTTCCTCACCGCTTCTCCTAAGGTCATTTTAGGTCTGCCCCTGGCTCTTTTAGTTCCTTTAATCTAAATCAAATCACTCCTCTGTACTGGAGCATCCAAAGGCCTCCGTTGAACATGACCATGCCACCTCAAACGATTTTCTCTTAGCTTATCATGTATCAGAGCTACTCCCAAACCAGCTCTACTATTATCATTTCTTACCTTATCTTTCCTAGTTTTTCCACTCATCCATCTCAACAGCCTCATCTCACTACACTAAGTTATCTATATGATGCTTCTTAAGTGCCCAACTTACAATATCATCAGCAAAAAGCATACACCAATGAACCTCATCTTTATTTTTTATTTCAACAGTTGAACCGTTTATTAAATGGTTCGGTTTTGGTTTACCTAAAAAATTGCATTGAACCGAATCGAACCGTTTAACACCTTTACACCACACTGCACTGCACCGACCAACCTGGCTTGGCTCAGTTCGACATGCGCGCGAAAAGAACCCCGGACCAACCCTGGTCATGGGAAAGGAAATACACCTCTCTTCAAGGAACCCTACCCTTATATTCCCATAAGTATATATGAGTTAGTCATTTTACTCCTTTATGAGCAATGTGGGACTAGATATTCCAACCTTTTGCTTTATTAAAGAAAACCATGGAGAGGCCAAGGGTTTAAATCTTGAAGCCAAAGTATATACAATAGGTGAATGTTTTCGAATACATTTTGAAGCTTAAATAAAACACATAAATACAATAGTTACATTTAGTCCTCAGGGGTTTACCTCACCAAAAAGTGTTACTTGTGTAGCCATCATATGGAATGACTCCTTTTTATTTCATTAATGTCTCTTTGCGTAAAAGATCTGGGCTCATTCCATACTGAAAATTTTGGTTGTTTGATCCTGTTACCAATTATGGAATCTTTTGGTAGATTTATTGGAAAATGGCCTCCATGATAATAGAGTTGAACATGTGAATTCATTATTCGGGCTGTTGGAGAGTACTTGTCGCTATAGCTGTTAAAAGCATTTGGAAGACATCTCAGTATAGACCCAGTGTTTTTAAGGCATATAGATGGGTAGACCTACAACTCAGGTGGGGAATTCTACTAAAGTAGTAAGGATTTGTTTATGAATTTTAATATTTTTACATGGATATCCTGATGCAGATAATCACGTGAATGGGCTATTTTTAGTGGAAATAAGCCTTGGGTTGGGTTCTATACATGTTAGGCCTTTGGGGTTTTTATCGTTATGGGTCTATAATATGGGTAGGAGTTAGGACTCTAGGATTATTTTAGACCAAATTTGTGGGGTTATTTGATTTTTTTTTTTTTTAAGTTAGCTAAATGAGTCCTAGAATTACTAGGAATTTGAGTTCATATTACATTCTAAGTATATGATCTGTTTTTAGAGTCCTAGTTTCAGTAGGAGTGTCAAATACTAGTCTTTTGACTATTGCAATTGGTAGTTTGAATCAGTTTAGGAGTATTAGAGGGTCCCTTTATGAAATCTATACATAGATGTACTGGCCTAGGCCTGGCCCTCAGACACGAATTTATGAATAATAAACTACAGTTTTTTCTGCAAGTACTGTCAATTCAGTTCTGTTTATCTGAGTGGATTCTCAGGTTCAACTTGGTGGATTTCAAGGGGTGGACTTTGATGGATCCTAAACCCACAGAAGGCAGATCCTTGCCCTATTATCTTTCCTACTTTTCTATCTTATTCTCTTATAGAACTACAGGTCACTAGGTCAGATTATTTATTCTCTTTAGGTTGCGATCCCCTGTTTTGCTACTTAGTTCAGATTGTTTTCTACTCTCATACCTCTTTCAATACTGATCTGAATTGCTTCAAATTCACATGCTAGTTTCTGATCTCATTCTCTCTGAGGTTATGATTCTGCTTCTTAAGATTGCTGGTCGATATTTCTGTTCTAATTCTGCTATTTGTTTTTTCTAGTAGCATTAAGAGTTCTCTGAAACTATAGATTCTGTTGTCAGGATTTCTTCAAATTCTGCAGGCCTATTCTACCGATAGGGTAGACTACTTCACCAAGATTTTTGGGCTGCTCTAATTACTCTGTTTAGAGTTACAGATTTCTCCATATTCTGGTTGTATTCTCCATTCTATGATCCTGTTAAGTACAAGTCTTTTGAATTATAGCCCTTCTAGGCTTCTACTCTATGTTGGGGCATGTCACCCTCACTATTTCCCTTTTCATGTTCTTTGTTATTCTAAAAAATATTCAGAAATCAAGAAATAATAAAAAATAAAGAAAGGGAAACATTCATTTTAAATGTACATATTGTAGTTGAATGTACTGCTTTTTTCTGGTTTTTGTCATAGAGGATAAAAAAATTTATGAGCAAATTAGGGTGTTGATGCATTCCTGGGTTCTAAAACCCTTAAATTTGAATTGCTATGGGCCCACAGATAACAAATAACTCAATTTTTAACAATCTCGTAAATAAATGGAAATTCGGAACCCTATTAAGGAAGAGTAACAAAACAGGGACAAAATGGGCATTAAATTCAAAAGCAAGGGATGTGTTTGGAAGTCTAAATGGAGGTGGAGGAGGAACAGAATAAAAGCTCAGAACAAGGGGTTTTCTTGTAAATAACAGGAATTATATTATTGAAAGCAAATAGAAGAAGGTGGTCTTCTTCTTCCCACAATAGCAGGGAACCAGCAGCAAGCCCAATCAACTTCAGTTGTAATCAATTGAAATTTTAGGATTAGATCCCCAACTATCAGCCCTCTAAACAGCAAGCAACAATTATTCCCAACAAAAACGAATCAAAGCAATACAATTTCCTGCAATTCAGTTCTGGTGGAAGTTTCAGAAACAGCTCTGAAACTGATGATGGATCTGACACAAGATGAGGATTTCGGGGACGAGAACCCAGGGTTTGGGTCGCTCTAAAAGGTGAACTAGCTCCCAAAGTTTCAGTCCAAACTATGAAGTCTCGAGTGACTTCTAACAGTTCCTGTTTAGTCCAAGAAAATTGCAAGTAGATGGAATAAGGAAAAAGGTTAATAAGGAGTGGGGGAAAAAAATACAGGGGAAGAACAGAATTAGAGGGTAGGTTCGAAGAACACACTTGAGAATGGGAAGAGATTTAGCGCAGAAAGAGAGAGAAAGAAAAGTAGCTGTCGATCCGACCACAAGCTCTTCACAGCAGCGTAAACTCAAGTAAATTCCTTCAATTCCAAATTCCAATCTACTCCAACAATGGGATTACATGGAAATTTAAATAAGAAATACTTTTACTTCTACCTAATTAGAACTGAAATCAAGTAGGAAACTACTTCAGGAAAAGAAACTGAACAAGCCTATGTTTCTTCTTCCCTAAAATAAAATGTTGCAAAATTACAAGATATTCCGAATCCTCCTACATATAACTGCATCAGGTCTAGTACACCATAGCTACTAGGAAGAGAATGAATCTAAATTTGGTTGAGAGCAAGGATAGAGGCGAGAGGCCTCCCTTTCCAAATGATATGTGGTATCGAACTTCCACTCTGTAAAACCAGCTACCAGAGTTCAGAAAACAGAAACCAGAACCAGAATATTCTTCCAGGACGAAGGACTATTCTAATCCAACAGACAGTCATAGTATATCACTCCACCTCCAAAAGTCTAAGACTCAATGCTGAAGATGAACCATTCCTTATAGCTTCATTCAGCCATGAGACCACAACCAAAAGGATGCAATTTTCTGCCTTAGCAGCAACAAGTGTTCAGTTCCAAGAAAAAGTTGAACAGCTTGCCAATATATTAAATTTAGCTTTCTCACTTGCTATTCCAGGAAATTTTCTAGTGAATTTATAGTACCCAAGATTAAGGGGGTTGTTTATTTCTGTAAACCAAACCCTAAGGCCTAAACCCTAAAACCCTAAACCCTTTAGAAATGTATGACCATGGAGTGGGTCAGAGAGAAAAGCAGAAAGATCAAATACTTTTTATTGAATTCCCACCCTCAAGAGTTGAAGTGATGTTGGTGGTGATAGTAACAGACTAACAGTAGTCTTTCTTGTTCATAATGATGTCCATCATCATTATTGCTATTAAGAATTAAAGTTCTAGTGTATTATCTTATTCCAAGATCTTCAAAAGCTTTTACTCAAAAAATTGAGGTTTTTTCTGAGGAGAAAAAACTTGACTTATCAATATAGACAGTTGTCCCAAGGTGTACTAATCTTAAAGGAGGCAAGATTTCTAATTGCAGATATTTTTTTTTGGTGAATAAGAATATATTACCAAAACGAGGGGAAGAAAAAAGGGGGGTGGGGGAGAATACACCGGGAATTAGGGGGGAGGGGAAACCTATACAAAGTCTCCAGCCCTACAAGCCCTAAAGGGGTGGGCTAGGAGACTGAAAGGAAACATCAAGGTTTCAAAAAGTAGCAATGTGCCTGTTCGGATCTTGGAAGAGAAAATTGTAAAATCAGAGTGTGAGGGATTGCAATTGGAATATGATTGAATAGTTAAAAGAATATATTTCACCAGCTTGCCAATTGTTAGATTCTAAAATGATTCTTTCTCCCATTTCGGAAGCACCCAACATGCACTGGGTAGTAGGAATTCATTTCATACTCTCTTACTCCAACTTTGATAGATTCCTCTTCTATATAAATGGCTCAATCTTGTGATCTAAGGATTGATTGAGTGAATTTGTCATTGCCATGCTTTAAATACCTAATGCGTGCGTTTGTCTCCCATCCAAAAGGCGGGATATATGGAGCTACACCCTCCAAGTTGGGTGTTGTTCCTTTAACTGTCCAAGTTACATTCCGTGTTGTGCTTCCTTGATACACAGTGAGCACCATATAAATGGATTCTTGAATTGGTGTAAGTAAACATGAATCAGTATCTAGAGGCAGTTCTGGATAATCTGCAATTTATTCATTGAAAGTATCCTCATGTGACTTTGTCAATGCCCTACTATACCATGAAGTTTTGATGGCACTACCACCTACTATGCTCAAGTTTAAAATTTGATTATAAAGGGATTTGTTATTCTTTTCAGTTTTTCTGTGATCTCGTAGGACTTAATTTAATGAATTGTAGCACATATTATAATGCGCCTAAACAAATCAGGGAATAAAGAAATTAATTCTCTCTTTCAACGACACACTTCTTTAGAGGATTATTAGGTCCAGATTTTCCTAATTGTACATTTGTACTGATATGTATCAATCGAAGGGCTAATTATCACCCATGATTCTGTTGACAAACGAGAAAGAAAGTGTTTGGTTTAGATAATGAAAAACAAGATTGGTTGACACAACAAAAAATGTCTGTTGCAGATGAAGAAAGACGAGAAGGTGCGCTACAAGATGGAACGTATACCTTTCCTGGAAGAGCAAGTGAGAAGGATAAAGGAAACAGGGGGACTCCTGAGTATGGATATAGAGAGGCTATTGCTATCAGAAGACAACCGGTTTGATTTTGTAAACGAAGTGGCAGCAGAAGCCAAAGAATATGTGGAGAACAACCGGGATGAGTATGGTGCCAAGAAATCTATCCTCCATGTGCTTAGTAATCGTGTGAATGATGCTGGCTTCTACCGTCCAGAAGCTTACATGGAATCTGACCCCTACAGACCTGGGCCTGATTATCTGAAAGAAGAACAAACTTGAGCTATACATGGTCTTCACTCCACAAAAAAAAAACAAGAAGAAGAAGAGAGAGAGGCTATATATGATCATTGATCTCTTACTGTTTCTGCTCTCTCCTTTCTCCAATATTGAGATAAGATTTCCTTGTTAAGCTATAGACATTGGTTTGATATTTTGTCAAGGTATGTATCCTTATTTCTTTATTTTTAAACTGTAAAATTGATGAAGAAGACTTAGCAGAAACATACCTGGTCAAGTTGGATATTCCGAAGGCTGCTTGAATCAGCAGAACCAGTCACTGATAACAATGGAACCATATTCCATGTCCTCCTGCATCGCACATTTAATTTCTCTATCATCCCTCTCTAGCCCTCAGATTTGTCAAGATTGTCATTTTGGTGTCTAGACTGAGTATACTAAGTTTCATATAGTGTTTGAAGGACTTTTTGGTTTCTGAATCAGTAAGGAACACTGTTTTGGAATTTTCTCTGTCAGAAGTTCACTTTTCTTTGCCCTTTTTCTTAATAGTCTGTTTTACCATTGATTAGTTATTATTTAGTGGTTTATCTCCTTTGTTCTTATGTATTTAGTAGTTGCAGCAGCAGCAGCAGCTCATTGCTCTTAAATTTTCTGGTTTTCCTTTCTTCTTTTCTAGGTGATTTGCTAGATGAATCTCCTCAATCTCTTCCCTACATTTAAAGGGCTGTTCTCCCCCCTCTTTTCCAGTTTCCCTTTTATTGGAAGCCCAACCAGAAGTAGACCCTTGGACCCAAATCAACTCAACTCAACTCAACCCAACCCAGCCTGCGAAGCTGACTAAAAATCAACTTTAAATGTGCATCAGATTGGCTAATATTATCATAAGTAAGTTTCAGAATAATTTGTTCATTGTTACAGATCCTCTTAGAAATAAAAAAGGTGATTATCTTCGACTTTAGAAGACATCAATTTTAAACTCCAAGGTTGGAGCAGCTCCAACCAATAAATTAATTAAGAATATTATTAACTTTCTATTTTGGATGCTAATTAATAGTGTTTTACCTTCACTTAAATAAGATCAAATGTAATTTTTAACCACGAGACCAGTAGCCTATCCTAGGTTCTGTTGGAATGAAAATAAAAGAGAAAAATGAAGGGAAGTAAAATTAGGTTTGAATAATTTAGTAATTAATTTTGTAATAATGATGGTGTACCTAACATAAAATCTTACTAATATATGGTTATAAAATTTTCTTATTTATCTATTCTAATCTAGGGAATTTGGTTGAAGTCATTGAGAAAAACAATTATTTGTAATGAGTACAAATAGGACTAGTTTTCATGCACGGCCATGTATATATGTAGTCATGCCTTTCATCTATTGGGTGGGGAAACCATTGGGTGGGGGAGGGGGCAGAAGTGTGATAACATATCCCTTTCTTTTTCTCTCCATCCAACGAATGAAGGCACATCCATGTATGTACACTATCGTGCATAAAACCTTACATGTTACAAATATTTCTATTTTCTTCTTATTTTAATTTCACTTCCTTCCAAGACATAGTGATTACTACTGCTTTGTTTTTTGTTTTTTTTTTGTCTTTTTTGTCTTTTTCTTTTTTTGGGTAGAGTTCTGTCTCACTTCTTAGAACTTTTCGAATACAAAGTTTCGTTTTGTTTCGATCATTTGGTTATATTGAAAGCGAAAAGGCTCGGCATGTTGCTAGGTGCCCAAAATGTATCATCCTCTCTCCTCTCTTTTTGAAAAATATTCATTTGCCCTCATGTGTCCAACCCTGTGATTGGTGTATTTTATTAATTTTTCAAGAGTTGGCGGCATGCCCAACCCTCTCCCATATTGATATTCAATTTTACAATAAGGTTTGACTAGGTAAAAGGGTGTACTTAATGCACGAGAGCTCCTACCATTGCAGATTTGGGGAGGGTCATAGTGTATGTAGCGTTATGCTTGCTTCTCAGAGAAACTGTTTCCTGACCCAGACCCCGACCAATAGGCTAATTTAAAAAGTTTTTTTTTTTTAAAACAAAATTAGATCATGTAGATTTCAAAAAAGGCCTACACTATCTATAGTAAGGTATCCGAATGGATCAGATAATCCACCCACATGGATCGATAGAGACTTTGCGGTTCTCTTCCATCCAATTCAATACATAAAAGCAATGATTAGTAGTGAACATCGAATTTGTTCGTTCTCGCAACAAAATCTCACTTTCTTTCTTCCCCAAACGAGCCGCCATTTTTTTCCCCCCCTTTAGACGAAAAATATCTCACTGTTAATCCCATAAAGTCTTACTGGGTCGGTTTTGTTTCCTTCAGAAAAACTGTGGTTTCCTGCTAGTTTTCTTTTCCATTCAGCTCTTCAAACTGTTCATCTGGTTTTGTTGGAGGATGGCCAATAACTGATTGGTTTCTCATTATAAACTGACTAATAACAATCCCCTGGTTCAGATATCTATCAAGTCTACGTATCTCCTTCAGAATTTCTCTCCAAAGTAGGCTTCTGTCACAGTCTCAATTGGTTTGGTCCTTCACTTCAGTTCTGCTTCTAAATTTTGATCTAATTTCAGTTGGGTTTTGCCAAATTTTATACTTTCATCTGGGTCTCGTTCATTTTCTCCAAAAATAGTGAATCTGGCATTGTTGTCCGGGAAGAAGTCCTTTAAAACAGTGAATTTGAGCTTCAGGTTACCTTACTTTACTCATTGGGGTCCGAGCCTGCTAGTATGCGTCTCCGAATCTGTGCTTGGTTCATGGAATGTGAAGAAGGGTTTGCTGTTGAGCCCTTTTCATGAAGGTGGGGACCTCATATAGAGCGGAAGAACTGGGGTTCCAAGCGGGTTCGGATGTGAGTACAGTTATTATTTGGTGGACGATGATAGAAATGTTCTTCTATGGGAGGCTGGGAAAAAAAGCCAATTGCAACTTCCTGAAGGGATTGAGGGTGGAGAGGTGGTGGTGCTTCATGATCTCTGGCAGGTCTAGTTCTCATCTTCTGAATTAATCCTCATCTCCCCCCCCCCCCCACCACTTTATTTCTCGTTTGTTAATTATGCTCTGCTTCAGAAATTTCTGCTGCTTCCCATCACTGTAGAGCAGATTCAATGTTCATTTCATGTCCTGATACTGGAAGCCAATAAAGATATATAATCGAACTTCATTTTGAATTCAAATTAGCGATTGATTTCTGTTGTCAGCTACATCTAAGAAAAGGAAATTGGTTCCACTGCAGTTCTGGTAACTTTGGATATTAGTAGCAGGAGCATTTTAGTAAATCATATTGAAGTTTAGTGTGAACTGATTTTAGAATGATATCTTCTATTTCTCGCATTATGCTTTGTGTTTGTGCTTTCTGATAGAGTGTAAATGGTCTCATTACTCATGCACTACTAGATGAAGTGAAAAAACGGTAGTGTGCAAGAAACTCATCTATTCACGATACTGGGAATCAATAACATATATAAATGAACTTCATTTTACATTCAAATTAACAACTGATTTCTGGGGTGGTCAGCTACAACTAGGAAAATGGAAATGGTTCAGTCTGCAGTGCTGGTAACTTTGGATATTAATTGCAGGAATACTTTGGAAGACCTTATCGAAGTCTAGTTTGAACTTAATTTAGAGTAATCTCTTCTGTTTCTTGCATTAGTTTCTTTGATTGTGCGTTCTGATGGATTTAAACAGTTTCATTAAATATGCACAGGAAGAAGATGAAGTAAAACAGAGAGATCGTCCAGGAATTCATCTTTTAATTCTTGCACAATTGTGTTTCTTTTACAACAACTACAACAAAGCCTTATCCCAACTAAATGGGGTCGGCCACATGGATCCTTGCTCTCCAATCAGTTCTATTCGATGTCATTCCTAATATGAAGCCTAAGCTATGCATGTCTTTCCTCACCACTTCTCCGATGATTAATTTAGGCCTCCCCCTAGCTCTTTAGCACCTTCAATTTGAATCAAAGCACTCCTCCATATTGGAGCATCCCAAGGCCTTCGTTGAACATGGCCGTGCCACCTCAAATGACTCTCATGTAGCTTATCATGAATCAAAGCTACTCCTAACTCAGTTCTAATAAGGTCATTCCTTACTTTATCCTTCCTAGTCTTGTCACACATCCATCTCAACATTCTTATCTCTGCTACACTTAACTTATCTATATGATGCTTCTTAACTGCCCAACATTCTGCACCATACATCATAGCCGGTCGAATGACAGTCCTAAAAAATTTTCCTTTAAGCTTTAAAGGGATGCATCGATCACACTGCACTCCGAATGCACCTTTCCACTTCATCCATCTTATTTTAATCCTCTAGGGAACATCATCCTCTATATCACCTTCTTTATTTACAATTGAGTCCAGATATCTATAATAATCACTTGTGGAATCTCCCTCCCGTTAATATTCACCACCTCATTAACTGTCCTAGTATGGCTACTGTTACATACCATATATTCTGTTTTTGTTCTACTTATTTTAAGACCTTTTGATTCTAAGGTTGATCTCCATAACTCCAACTTGGTGTTAATCCCTACTTTAGTCTCATCCACCAAAATAATATCATCAGCAACAAGCATACACCAAAGAACCTCATCTTGTATGTCTGTGGTTAAATCATCCATTATAGGCATGAACAGATAAGGGCTTAAGGCTGACCCTTGGTGTAAACCCATTGTAATTGGGAATTCACTACCTTGATCCCCTACAGTTCTTACTCTAGTCACCACACCATCTTACGTATCTTTAATTATGTCCACATATTTATGTGGCACCCTTCTCTTCTCTAGAATATGCCAGCTTAACTCTCTAGGGACTATGTCGTAGGCTTTTTCTAGGTCAATGAAGACCATATGAAGGTCCTGTTTGCCCGCTCTACATCTTTCCATCAATCTCCTAAGTAAGAAAATAGCCTCCATCGTGGATCTTCCTGGCATAAAACCAAATTGGTTCTCCGAAATAATAGTTTTCTTTCTCAGATGGGATTCAATAACCCTCTCCCATAACTTCATCGTATGGCTCATTAGTTTTATGCCTCTATAGATATTGCAGCTCTGAATATCACCCTTATTTTTGTAGATAGGGACCACAATGCTTCTCCTCCAATCATCTGTAATTGAGGGACTTGGGACTTTCTAGGTAGGTTTCAGACTTAGTAAAGACAGAGGAGGCACATAATAATATGTAGGGGTTTGATAGACTATATCAGGTAACAGTTCAGAAATCAGCACAGAACCATGAGGAAAATCAGAATAGGAAATTATCAGAGAGCACTAGATTTGATTTATGTCACAGAAAATAAGATTAATGCTGTTTCAGATCTGAACAGAGAGGATATGAACCAGAAAACAGTATACTAGCAGGACTAAACTTAAATCTCAGATGTGAATTCATAATATAAAATAAATAGGTTCAGAATAGGTAAAGAATTTGTTGTCTAATAGCAGAATATAGAAAATAACAAAACTGAACTCTTATAGAGGATCCTGAGTTCCTGACATAAAAAAATCTTCCTCAGTACCTATTTTAAGCAATCTGCTAGTGCAAAGCTGGGCATAAGATGAAACTCAATTGGTGAGAGCTTCACTACTGAAATAAACATTAAAAAAAAGATGTATTTGTAATAAAAATTAACATCAGAACACATAAACTAAATCCAAGCTCCAAAGTGAAAACCTTATGAACTAGCTAAACCGAAAATCAAACCCCCTTCTTGTTTCATGCTTAGGAAAATACAACCATTACTCGATCGAAGATTGGCAAACTACCAGTTGAAATATATGAGAACTAAGCTTAAGAGGTAACATAAATCAAAGGACAACCAAGAGAAAATTAAAAAAAAAATTAATATTTGGCTAAAGTCCCATGGTTGGACCACCCAATCCTCCTAACATCATTGGACTGGGCACGTATAGAGTGGGTGGCTCCCATGATTTCACATGAAGACAGGTAAGCCCACAGAGCCTGGTCTGAGGAATCAAGAAGATATTATTACCAAATATTATCAGAGGGAAAGAATCTGAATCATGTAGAAAAACCAAGAAATAAGAGGAAACCCCCCCAAAATTGTTGGGAAGAAATCCCAAACACTAGCTAGCTATTGGCTGTGTGCAGGGGATCCTTCCATTCACACAAGTGAAGATGGAATATCCCTAATCTTCTTCTTTTTCTTTTGGTTCTCATTAGCTACAACCTTTGGCACCAAATCCCAGCTTTTCACCTGCGACGTTATAAACCACCTCAAATGTCTGCTGTTGCATATTTCCAAGGATTGCCACATCGGAGGCACCACTATTTCCGGCAAAAGCGAAGCAATATTGAGTTGAGTTTGCTTGAACAAGAATCCCAGACTTATCAACATTCAGGTTAGTACCTCCACCAAAATGCAAGACTATGCTCGGTATCCTTACTGTACTGTATTCAACCAGGTTATAACATGTATCGAGACCTGAAACCGCGGGAGTAAGCGGATACTTTGACATTGCTCCACGAAATGCTGATTTAAGAGCTGAATATGCATCAGGTGGTAACCTAGTAATGACAGTACCAGAGTCTATAATGGTTCCTGAAGTTGTAAACACTGACGATGAGATGGCCAATTTTTTCCCTTTAACACTGATACCAGTCAGATTCAAGAAATAGAATGATGGGCCTCTTGTATCCTTCAACAATGGAGTGTAGTGAATTTTCCTTGTAGTAGTGGGGTGAGTTTGGTTTCCAAATGCAAGATAACCAGTGGAGTTGGTTGTGGATGGAAGACAATAAGAGAAAATCTTCCCATATTTTTGTGAAGTCTGTGATACCATAGAGACCTTGTTGCGGCCGAGGCCAAGTAATCCATCTGCAGAACCAAACAGGCCTTGGTTTTCTTCACCACAGCCGAATTTGAACTTGAGAAATACATCAGAAGGAGATAGTGTTAGTTTGTCGCGAGAAAAGTAACCTGAAGAGAATGAACCGTCACCGTATGCAATCTGGTAGATGCATGCATTGGTGCAGACTGGTGAATTGTGTGTGGCAGATTGCAGTTGCTGGCAGGCGTGATAACCACATAAGATGTTGGAATAGGTAGAGGATAGAGAAGGGTTGAAGATGGAATCTTGTTGAGAATAGCATAGACCAGCGCATGGTTGGCATTGGATCCAAGTAAGATCACTGCCAGTGTCAAAGATTACCGTGAAATTTTGCTTTGGGGTTCCAAATCCAATCCTAACTACGAAATTTCCAGTCCCTAAAGATTGCCCGGAATTGGCAGGAAGGTTTACCGCAGAAGAAGCTACTGCAACAGTAGGATCAGTGCCTTGGTGGGAGTTGGAGATTCTTGAATGGATGTGCTTGACTCGGATTTGGTCATCCAAGAGAATCTGATCAAGGCTAGGAAATTTTGAATTCCCTGTTTTCAATGGTGAGCAAGGTCCATGTATGTGAGCTACTTGCAGTATTGGCTTGCTTAAGATATCAGAACCTGAAAGCATGGAAGGTAGCAGTACTAGTTGTTAATGTAATACTTGAGAGAGATCTGATATCCACCCAAGCATATATGAACAACACTGAGATTAATAAAATTCTAGATCAGTAGTACCTTCGGCTGGCGTAGAACAAACTCTTTCTGGCTTCATTAAGGAATGACTAACTGTAATAAGATGACTATGGTGATGAAGATTTGCAGACACTACTTCTTTGAATTCATGATTAGCTTCAATCTTCTTCGAAGATGAACAACCAGAGAGAATTAATAAAAGAAGAAAGCAAAGTAAGGGATTGGCCATGGAAATTAATGGAAGGGTACTGATGATCAGTACTGTGTTCTTCTCTAATTTGCTACTGCCAACCCAAACTTCTAAAGAAGGAATGTAGATATGTTTATATAAGAGGACTAGATCTTGTGACTTTAGGGAAGAAGATTGAAAACAACAAACCCTATCATTCTCTTTTCTCCACTAAGACACTTTTTTGAATTTGATTGATTTTAGTATTCCTTCAAAGGTTATCGTGCATAGCATTACAATCATCTGACATAAATAAATTAAGAATCCATGAAAGAAAGACAGGAATTCAATAAGTGATTCTAGCTAGTTTCTGTGGAGTTGTGGACCTATATTGAGCCTTTGAAAGGGTGTTTGGTTTGTCTATCTCAAACCCCAAAAAAATTGCATTAATAAATGCAGATCCCTTAGCCCATGTTAATTAGAACAAATCTGCACGTCTACAGGCACATGAATACACAACTGTCCTGGGTACAAAGTACAATGAAAATTAATTTAAGATGGAGCGATGGTCAGATGGGATCTATGGGGTTATCTTTGAGAGAGAGAAGGCTCCCACCACTGCGGGTCTGGGGAGGGTCATAATGTATGCAGTCTTATCTCTGTTCTGCTTTTGTAGATAGGCTATTTCCTTTCCAGATTCGATCGTGTGACCACTTGGACACAATGGAGCAACCTTTACCGTTGCACCAAGGCCCGCCTGCCCTCTAAAGAGAGAATACATTTGAAAATTAATTAATTTTGTTTTAATTAAAAGATAAAGAAGACTGCCAGACTACGTGGTGCTTGGGCCCAGACATAGGGAGGGCAGAATGACAGCCCCACGCCCTGTGAAATGAAAAATTCCACCCGTTGGAGCCCTTGCACTAGCATAAGGGCCACGCAGCCTGGCAGTGATTCTCTTCTCTTAAAACATATATTAAATGGGAAGCCATTCTCTACATGGAATGCAGGGGCCACACTGCATGCACGTGGCAACACAATGGGCGGTGGAATTTTCGTCATACATGGGGGACATGGTATTCCGTCACCCACTGTGCGTGGGCATGGCCCCTGTGGCCCACGCAGGGAACTTTTTTCATAGTAAATATACCAACAACAGGTCTAATTAACTAAGCCATGGTTAACTAACTATTTCAAAATTTTCATGTTGTCAACTCATCTCTAGTCTAGTTACAGCAATAAATCCTTGTTAAAGGTATCTAAATATTGATTTTGCCTAGAGTTGAAAAAATTGGTAGATCATTTAAAAACTCTGGAGTTAATTAAATATTTTCTTTCTGGATCTTTGACTTTTTTCTTATATAATTGTATATATACTTTTTTTTTTTGGGTGAAAAATTGTATATATACTACCTTTTTCATTTGGATTGAAAACCTGGATCCCACTCTATATCATGAATTTGTTCTTCCAATGGGGTATCATAAACTATATAAGAAATTTTTAGAATATATTTTTGGTCAACAGAATAAAATTTTATTTAATTCAAAAGAGCCCGGGTAGAATCTCCATTGGGAAGAAAGAACACTAGGGTCATTAAGACCCATCAAACACGCATGCATGGCCGCACATGATTCTTCATCGCATGGTTATGTGTTCGACTGTGCACATGCATGGTATGTAAAAAATGATGAAATTAAGGTTGTGTTTGGTATGTATTTTTGAAATGATTTTTAGATTGATTTTACATTCTTGAACAATAAAAACAATTATTTTTTTTTTTTTTTGGGAAATTATCAGCGTCACCCCCTAGTTTACCAAACTAATTACACACAAACTCCCTATCGTTAGTTAAGAACTGTTAAACGATGATGTCAACTATTTAATATTTTTTAAAAGACAATTCTGCCCTTCTTAGTAGGCGAAGTACCTAATGTACCCTTTCAATTAAAACACCCACATATCCTTCTTCTTCCTCACGCTACCGTGTTCTGAAGAAGAGACCTTCAGACGATAAAGCAGCCGGCGTCAACCGACCACCATCTTCCTCACTCCGGCGAGTACAGTAGATGTCCCATTTCCTCTATTTATTGGTATTTCATGTTCGTTTCTCCCAAGATTTTCTACCTTGGACACGTGAGACTACTTATATTCTTCCTCGGTTAGTGTTGATATGGTTGCCCCTGTTGTCAATCCTTCTTCTCCTGCTGCTTCCATTGATACTCAAGAGGAAGTAGGTTTAGAAGATTATAACAAAAGTAATGACAACAAAGACAAAGACGATGACTTTAAGGAGGATAACTTTGAAAGGGATTCTCAAAGATCTAAACCCACTTGCACCGAGATCCCAATAAGCGGTCTGATGGGTTCTTCTTCTTCTTCGGCCCAACCAGTCTCAGTTGGTCAAGCTGGTCCTTTCCAAGGCTATCGTCGACGGTGCCATTACATACGTCGATGAAGAACGGCGCAAAACCTTCAGCTTCATCTTCTTCTGACTAGATGCCCTTTTCTCACCACCGACACGTCGAATTTCAGGGCGATGGTGCAGGAATTCAAGGGAATCCCCACGCCTCCCTTTTCGGCGTCGCCGTTCCCTCGGAGTAGGTTCGATCTCTTCAGCAGTACAGCCTCCACCACCATGAGGTCCACTTATTTGGAATCTCCATTGCCGAACTACCTTTTACGCCCATTTGCACAGAATTTTCACCCACCTTCATTCGCTTCTTCGGCTTCGTCTTCTTCTTCTTCCAACATTATTGCTTCTACTAATAACCCCGCTGGTGGTGCCATTTCGTCCGCCCCGGGTTCTATAAATAACCACCAACAACTGTCTGAGTTGGCTTTACAAAACAGACTCATCAAAGCCTACTAAGCATGTAGAACCCGATCTTCACATTCCAATCTCTGCTACAGGCTTCGGGCTCTCCTCCTGCTGCACACCTCCAAGGTACCCATTAGCCATTGCACCAGCTTTTGGCACTAAATCTCAAGGGTCGTTAATGGTTCCATCGATGGATTCATCACAGCTTAGAATGGGAACAACTGGGGTGGAAGATTTCACGATAGAGAAGGGTTCGGAGAATGTTTCTTCTAGAGGTGAAGGTATGGTAGATTCATGGATTTGCTCTTCAGATTAGCAAATATTATTAATTTGCAGTAGTAATATTGAAAGAAAAAAAAAAGATTCTGAATCATATAATTTATGAAGAACAGAGAAGGTGGGGGAGTGATTGAATAAGATTGAAAAGCAAGGGTCTGCGGAAGAGCCAATATCACCATCGTCAATAATTGATGAAGATGAGTCACAGTCGCTGTGGCAGTCGTCAAGGAGATCAGGCGGTGAGGGATGGTGCCGGCGGTGGTAGTGCGACCTTACAACAACAACTTAGGTTCGTTGAAGGAGTGACGATGAAGATTGTACCTGAAAATGGTAAATTCAAAGACTCTGTTGTACTTTTATGTTTTAGAGTAAAGGGTATTATGGTCAAAGAAATTTCATATGTTTAGACCGTTTAAAAATGGGTAATGATTGACATTATGGTAGTTAATGGGTGTGCCTTAAAATATAGGCAAACGTCAGGGGTGGCACTGATAATTTTCTTTTTTTTTTCATCCGAGAATAGGTCTTCCATTGCACTTGATTTATTATAATGTAAATTCTATGCACCCAAGTGAAGGAGGTATTCCTTCACTGATACTGATCATTGCAGTGGGATGAGTGTTAAAAATAGGGGAAGGGCATTTTGGACTTTCAACTAATTGGGGGATGAGTGTACGGAAATTTTTTCCTTTTATAGATCTTATGTTAGAGAAGGGTGCGTCTGTTTGTAACCGAACAGATTTTGTAACCATATATTTTTTACCCCTATCAAATGATGCGTCAATTATTTCATGAGGTTAAATAGGTAAAATCGCTACCCTCATCCTGCCCAAGTTTCGATTCTTCTCCAAAACTGTCAAGCCCCCTCTTTCTCTGTTATCCGAATTTTCCCTTCTTCCTCTCTCTCCTCCCCAGACCTGCAACTTCTACTCCCCCTTCGACGGGTGACTCGACAACACTGATAATGGAGTGAAATACCCCGCAAATGTGCTGGGGCTCGAAATCAGATAGAAAGTGCGTCCTCAGGGGAAGGAGGCATGAACCCAGCACGAAATTGATTCGATTGTGGGTTTTTCTTTGGGATGATATCTGCTTTAATGGTATTCTGGGCTAAATAAGAATTGTATTTTTTTTATTGGGAATCGCTGAACCATGCTTGAAATTTTGCAAGTGAAAACTGTTCAATCTTGAAGAGGGCTCTGGGACGAAACCAGAGAAGTCTTTGAAAATTTTTGACAAAGCTAGGTAGACGGGCCATCCTAGAAACCAAATCAATGAATCAACCAAAGCATACACTTGAAATGAAGTGATTATGTGAGTTGCAGGTTATCGTTTATGGGGTTTTTTGTAGTTTTGGGGTTTATCAACTATAAAATCTCTCTTCCCCGTTTATCCATTGATCGAAACAAAGTACCTAACGGGGTTTTGCCATCTAGACAATTTCCCTCAAGATAACGACACTACACTTATAATGGTTCCCACTAAACCCCCAAATTATGGTCTGTGCTCTATTGCAATCGCAGTACACACTCAAACTTGGGTTCGCAGACAAACATAGATGCCTATTTCCTTTCCGCACAATTCGTTTCATTATTTATAAAAATGGGATCACTCATCAGAATATTTTACTTACATACTGGCCATAATTAAGCCAGATTCGGAGGTAGGAACGAAGAAGACGAGTTCTTTGATGGTCATCACATATCTTCATACCCTACCCTTTGGTGTATGAAGAAGAATGCTTCACTTTCTCTCAGATTCCATGGAGATTATTGAAGCGAGAGAGAGATGGACATAAGAGGAGAACACAGAGTAGTCAAGGCAGGGTGGCTTGCTAAGTTCCGGTGGGAATGAAGACTTCAAGTCTGAAACAAAGAGAGGTAAGGGAAGGAGATAGGAGGCAATGAAATTCCAGAAATGTCCGTAATAAAAGAGATGGTAAGTGATTCATCTAAGGGTAAAGAAAAAGAAGTTACAAAAGTCAGTTGTAACCGGGTTGGTTACAAACAGTTTTACCCTTTGGAGAAATGCATCCATACTTTAGAATGTCCAATCAATCAACCTTATCCATTTGTCAAATGAGATTAAATTACTAAGAACATGTTATAGTTTTGCTATTGTGGCAGATTGGATGGAACTCAAATTTTACTGTTTTAACACGAGACAAAGTCTTAACTTATGAGGAACTTGTATTCTTCTTCCCAATAAAGGGGGGGGGGGGGGAGGGGAATTTTTCTTAACTTTAAGCATTATTTACCAATATATGTGAAGGATTTTATAGTTGACAACGGTTGGATATTAGGAAATGGTTTAGATTGTTTGACCGGATCAAAATTTAGCCTCAAATTTAAATACTTACTCTCTATTGTAATAGCGTATATATTATTTCACACATACATTGTTAATTTTATTTTTCGTAAATTACTCAGACCTCTCCTGACCTTTCTACCAATTCAAAGAATCTACCCTGCATTTCTGACAATTACTCGGACCTCCCCTATTTTTCAAACTTGGCTTCACTTAGTTCCAATTTGTTAATATTTTAATGCTAATTAACGGATTAATTTGAAAACCTAAGAAACCTGACAATTATACCTATTTTTTCCTTTAGGAAATTATCCTATTGCCCTTACATCCTTTCCCTTTCTTCTTCTTCCTCCTACAAACCCACCTACTCCCACCCCTCTACAACCCCATACGAAGGTTGCAACCCCCACTCTCCTCTACCTGCTCCCACCTCTCTACAACTCCATCCACGCAAACCCTAGAATCAAGTTCCAAAACACTAGAATCGATCAATCCAGAATGACTGGAAACAGATTAGGTTTTGGAAAATGTGGGCACAGTAGTACCAACAGTAGTATTTCCTATAGCTTCAAGTATATGAACTAAGAAGTTGTAACCTTACTTCTTTGCCTCATGTTTTATTCTCAAATGTTGTTTAATTTAGGAGTAATCTTGTCATTACATATGAACAACAACAACTTTTGAAAATGATATAATGATAAATCACTTTCAACTTATTTTGAAAACCCATTTTTATCCATGATTAAAATAACCTTTGGGAATAAGACAAACGACGTATATCCATTCTCATAGCTAGTGCATCCTCAATGTTTTAAATTTTGCCACCGTGATTAAACTAAAAAATGCAATCAAGTTGTGTGGCACCTGTGCACCCAAACATAGGAGGATCTGAAAGTACCCCCTTATCTCTTGAAATAAAAATTGCATCTACGTTGATACCTATATGTGCACTATCATTGATCCCTTACACAGGTGCAGATGCTACATGACCAGACATTGATCTCTTGCATTTTTTTGGAAGATGACTAAGAGAGATTATTTTGTGCTCCTTGTATAAGGAGGCAGAAAAAAAAAACACGTGCAGAAATATAAAGGCCAATGGATGGTAACCGACAGAACGTGTCCACATTTTGCGAGAATGAAGGATAATGTGTCAAGCGCAAAGCCATAACCGGCTAATAGCGGTAAAGAGGAGACACGGTGAAGGATAGGTGGTGGTAATAACTAACAAACCTAACCGGCCCAAGAAAATGGGGGTAAGGATGAGGCTGTCTTTACCATTAATGGGTTTTTTTTTTAAAAAAAAAAACAGAAACACCTAAACGATGAAATCGGAGGAGAAGTTAAAAAAAGTGAGATGTGTGGGCTCCACAGGTGGAAAGGGGTTCGGGGCTTTAAAGAGTGGGAGTTGGCGCCAACGGTGGGGTTTCCCAGGGGGAGTTAGGCAGGTATTGTGGAATTTCTGTGAGGGATTGAGAGATCTCCCTCGCGCTTCCTCTGCTGCTAGGTCGGTTCCCTGAATGCTTCACCACAGCAGTGTTCATTCAGGGTCTCGTCTTCTTCTTCAATCTATAATGGTCTCTCTCTCTCATTTTTTGTTAAATTTATAACTATTTTTATTAATTGAGAGGTGGGCTAAAATTTTGATTCCTAACTTGTGATTCTATAATGTTTTTTTGGGACAGTAGTTCATGGTGGTGGTGTCGTAGGAGGTGCGGCGGACAATAGGTGGGTGATTTTGAGTTTTCTTGTTCATTTCTTCGTGTAATGTAAGATCAATTAATTTTATTAGTTTTGTTAATTCCCTAATTGTTTCTAAAATTGTTTCTATTTTTCTGTTGTTTTTATTGTTAGTTTTGGTTGCTGTTGTTGTTCTTTTATTTGCATGGTGAACTTACAGAGGATTTGCAACCTAGATAGATAGAGCTTGGGAACAATGTGCCCTAAATGGTCTGTCTATCAAGTAAAATTTCAGTCATATGGGGTGGCCTGGATACATGTATAGGATGATGTACTGTTCAATCCAATCTATGGTATAAATAAAGTGCACTCTAGAATACTTAACATGTTCTATTTCATGGCCTGCCTATTTTACTGTTATTAATTAGGTTTTTTATTTTCTACTTTCATGTATCCATTTCTTTTTCAAACCATGTATCTTTCAATGTTTTTAATGCTTTACTTTGGAATTTAGCACAATCTATTAGCACATGAACAGAGGATATCATGTAGCCTACTCTATTTGAGCGGCTGACTACTTGTACACCAAATCTAATATTAGGTAAATTGTGGAGATTATAATCCATTCTTCTGACTCGGCTATGCAATTGTTAAAGAAACCTGTAATTCTCTTCTTCCCCCCCCCCCCCCCTTCCCTCCCTGCTGGCGGTATATTAAAGAAAGAAGAAAGTTTTCCTTCTCCGTGGAAGAAAGGAATACCCACAAATCTACCACCATTATTACTCCCTTATAGGATGAATATCTGCCTCATTATAGCCCATTCCACCGCTATCATCATCCATGATGAAAAAATACCATAGTGAAGGAAAACTGCCTCCTTAAAGAAACTACCCTAAAGGCAATACATACATATATATCTTCTCCCATCAAATTGAGTTTTTATTTTTTATTTATGAGTTTTCTCTTCTACTTTCAATGTAGGATTAATAAGCATAAAGTGAATCAATAGAGTACAAATAGGGCAATTAATCGAGGTTTAAGCAAAAGGTCTTAGAAGTTGATTGTGATTTTAGTTGTTGGGCTGAGGACTTTAGAGACTTTCCAATTAATTAACTTCGCTTACAGGCCTAAAATGACCCTAGGAGAAGTAGTGAGGAAAGACATGTCCTTCGGTTTGTTGTCATTGTTTCTTCCTTGTAGTTTTCTTCTTTTGTTTCTTTAAAAAAAAAATAAAGATTTGAAGAAACAGATTAAAACTCATACCCAATTCCTATATTCATGTATTGGATGCATATGCCCTAATTATAATCTGAATCAAGCCAATGTAGTGGTTGAAATTATGCACCAGCTCAAATTCCTACTAAATCTTTGGTGCCATATGAATTGAAAGCATGTTTTAAAATAAGTATTTCAAAAAGTGCATCAAATATTCTGAATCAATTTCCACTCTTTATAACAAGTGTAATCCGTATTGTAATTAATTTCAAGTAGGAAGACAATAAGGTTCTAATTAAGTCTTATGCTTATTAATCCGTGTTGTAATTAATTACTTGATGTTCCTGCAGAGATTTACAATGGCGATATGATTGATTGACCCCAGGGAAACTTCCCATTACATGTACGTTTGATCAGCAAAGTTTAATTACCAAGAGGTCCTACAGCTACTATTTTCATTTTGCATGAGAATTACCCAAATGGCAGTAGCTGTTGATCATAACCATGGATTCAAACCATTGATTACCCAAACCCAAAGATGCAGACTTCGTTCATCCTTCACTCACCTGGACTCTGCTGTGTTCGAACTGGAACAACAGAAGCTCCCTCATCAATCATTGAAACAATTCATCAATGGAGGAGTTACCAGCACCCATAGAAGAAGCTTCTCCACACCTTGCCTGTCCTTCGTTGATCAAGAAGAAGCCAACATTAGTCCTTTTCCTAGAGTCGAGATTGTTGGTGGCAGTGGAGCCCCACGTGTACGTGCCCTTGTAGTTGAATCCGCTATTGCTGTTGCATCTGGTGTTGAGCTTGTCCCTGTGTCAAGTGGGCTCGGCGGTGCTTACTATTTGCGCAGTCGTAATGGTGATACTATTGCTGTAGCGAAGCCCATCGATGAGGAACCTTGGGCTATTAACAACCCAAAAGGTTTTGCAGGTCGAATTCTCGGCCAACCTGGTTTGAAACGCTCAATTCGAGTTGGTGAAACTGGTGTTCGTGAAGTTGCTGCTTACCTCCTTGACCATGGCAGTTTTGCTGGTGTTCCCCCAACAGCACTAGTTAAAATTTCACAGGTTCCCTTCCATGTCAACTCTAATAATGATGATTCAGAAACAACAACATGTACAGCACCACCACTTTCTAAGATAGCTTCTCTTCAGCGTTTCGTTGAACATGACTCAGACGCAGGTGATCTTGGACCCTCCAGCTTCTCTGTCTCTTACATTCACCGAATTGGAATTCTCGATGTAAGAATCCTCAACCTTGATAGGCATTCGGGTAACATTCTTGTGAAGTATCATCATAATAGCAGATCAAACAGCAACAACTATGTTGAAGATGCAGAGCTTGTGCCAATAGACCATGGACTTTGCTTGCCTGAAATGCTTGATGATCCATATTTTGAGTGGCTTCATTGGCCACAAGCCTCTGTACCCTTTTCAGAGGCAGAATTGAAGTACATATCAAAGCTTGATCCATTTAAAGATGCATTTCTCCTGAGGAAAGAACTTCCTTCGTTAATTAGAGAATCCTCAATCCGTGTTCTTGTGCTCTGCACCATTTTCTTGAAGCGTGCTGCCAATGCTGGCCTTTGTCTTGCTGACATTGGGGACATGATGACTCGGGAGTTTTGTGGGAATCAAGAAGGTCCAAGTGTACTAGAGACCCTTTGTACCAAAGTCATGGCTAGTATCAATGATGAAACTAGTGATGGCGAAGAAGAGATCATTAATAAAGAATTAGAAACTGAAATTTTTGAATTTGATGAGATAGGAACTGAAGATGGCTGCAGCGTCAGTGTTTTCGATCTTCCTCCTCTCTTACAAAGCCGTCCAGGGATGAATAAGCCACCGAAAATTCCAGTACCAAAGCTTTCGGTTTCAAAATCAATGCGCGTGTTCCCCGGCCATGACACTACCTTTTCTCACTTACATGAAGAAGAAGAAGAAGAAGACGCCGATGGTAACAGCGACGGTGATGATGCAAAGAAGTGTGACAGTAATAATGCTGATGATACTAATGATGATAACAATGGCAACAATGGTGATGAAGATGATGATGATCATAAGGTTGGGGGCTTGATAAAGAGTGTGAGCTTCTCTATGCCAAAACGTAAGCTTGATCAAACAGATGGTATTTCATTTAAAAGCATGAATGAAGAGGAATGGTCACTGTTCTTAGTGTGTTTTGAGAAACTTTTGCCAAAGGTGTTTGATGATAGGAAAAGCATGGGACTGAAGCAAAGATTAGGAACCTCATGCAGCTTTTAAAGGAATGTCTGGAAACAAAGCCAAGGCTTTTTATTAAGGAGATTAGCTAGGAATGTTGTGTACAATATGGTGTAGATTATGTGAATATTATTGATTAAGCCATATTTTATTTGGTGTAGATAGAGATACTACTGCTACTACTACATGGAAACATAGTGAGTGGCAATCTGCCTTCCTTATCAATTTGTTGTTTTCATTTCACTCTTCTTTTTTTTTTCATTCTGTTTTATATTTTGCTGGGTCCTTTTATATAAGTTTGTAAGGATTCAGTTGGGGAATTTTGACTGTTAATAGTCAGTTTTGTAATTCATTATTATTATTATTATTTTTTCATTTCTTTTGCTGTATTGCAGAGTAAGATTCCTGCAAGTATGTTCATTGCTTTGTCTTAGAAGTCAATTGCTCCATTTCATTCTCAGATTCTGATCAAGGAGTACTATTTCCATTTGTATGTATGAAATTTGCTGTCAATTATGAATGTTAAATATGGTAATCAGAAAAGAACAAGGAAAGAGTGCTCCATTGTGACCAAGTGGTCACGGGTTCGTGTCTGGAAACAATGTCTTTGTGAAAGCAGGGGTAAGGCTGCGTGCATTATGACTCTCCCAGACCCCACAGTGACGGGAGTCTCGTGCACTGGGTACGCTCTTTAGAACAGAACTAGGAAGAAAGAAAGAAAGAAAGAAACATAAAAATTAGAAATTAGAAAAAAATTAAAATTTTTTCTTTTCTTTTCTATCCATTTCTTGCCAACCAAACACAGCCTAAGGGTAAGATACCTGGAAAGAAATGCTACTTGGTTCAAAGCTGGGGCATTCAGGTCTATTAGACTTTGCATTAATTGGGCTAAAATCCATTCCTGTCTTCCATGTCTCCCTACTTAAGCAGTTCAGGGGGGATCCAACAGTACCTCAGGTTACCTTACCACAGCTCTCCACAGGCACTCAACCCCTTTGTCAACCTCTAGCTGTACTCGACCGTAGAGTATTTCAACGAAGGCGTGAGAGCATACAACAACTTCTAATCCAGTGGGATGGGTTGCCACTCGAAGCTACTTCTTTGGAGGATTTCTCAGTCCTGAAGCATGATTACCCTGAGTTGAACCTTGAGGGCAAGGTTCCTTTTCAAGGGGAGGCGACTGTAACGAGCCATGTTGACTCACCAAGAGTAAGAAGGACCAGCAATAGAGAGAGAGAGAGAGAGGTGCCAGCGAGGCTTAAGGATTAGCTACAGAGAAGGAATTGGTTGTAACAGAGTCGGTTAGGGAGTTATGGTGGTTAGTCAAGTAGTTAGAATCAATTGGGCTAACACATGGTCTATAAATATGTAAATAAGGGTGGGATTGAGGGTTGTGATTTTTAGTCTTCTTAGCTTTCTTCTAGAATATAATTGGAGGTTCTGGTGCCTCGAAGCCAGGTTTCTTTTTTCTTCTTCTTCTTGAAGGAGATTCTCATTTTTCTTCCTCTTTCAACTAAGCTCTCAACACGGAGTCTGGGGAGGGGAGGGTCATAATGCTGTGTCCTAACTATATGGTTGTGTCCTAATAATTGGCTTTACAAACAAGTCTGACCAATTACATTAAACCTACCTCATGGAAGAGCATTAGGATAAGACCACCGTTGGGGTATGATGTTTTGCATTCCATCACTTGCATAAGTGGCCTGATTCCGAAGGTATGTTAAAGGCCATAGGTCTTGAAGGTTTCACTATATATTTGTAGTGAGGGTTCTTCTTCTGAAATCAATCTAAAAGAGGTATGAAGACGAGCAGATGTAACCCTATTCTCCATTGATAGTGAAGTAGATCTCCTCTCATCATGGACATAGAAAATTTTGCCAAATCACGTAAATCCATGTGTGTATTGTCTGATTGTTTGTTTGTGATTTCAATTCAATTTTTCTACATCGTTTTAGGTTCTCCTTTTCTATAGACCACTTCATTATTTGTAGATAAGAGGTTGGTAGGGGAAATAGAGTCAAACTCTGGTTACCATCAAACATATAACCCTGAATAGTGTGAGACTGGCTTGGCATTTCCTTTATAGAAGAGAAGGTAGAGAATGTCTATCTATCAAAAAAAAAGAGTACAACCACTTTGGTTCCTCCTCACAAATTAGGGAAAATTCTCCCTAGTCATCAACCACTTTCCCCTTTCTGAACCTGAAAATGAATTCTCCTGCCATACCCTCCATGACCTTTCCCCAAATACCCTTACCATACAAGTTTATTTGGGAAACCCTTGCTCCTGCTAAATACTAGCAAAAGCACTAGTAGGGAGGTGTGTCTTTAAAAAGTGAATGATTTTCACTTCTCTTCTATATCCATTAATCGGACTTAGTTTAATCTCTTCAGACTGGGCCGTATTGTCCATTGAATGTACTTGATTAAATGTAGTTTTAGCTTTCCATATCTTTAAACAGGCAAGGAAAGGTCTTGGGGAGGTACACCATCAATGAAGGTTGCAGGTACCATTTGGATAGGGAAAGAAACTACAGAAGCTTTAGGATTAAGGTCATTTTCTGCTTGGCACATGTGAGATGTCACAATAAGATTGGGAAGGTGGATGGCTTCCTTAGATATGTTCTGAGGGATCTCATATTCTTTATTTGGGTAAACTATGAGAATTTGAATCAGATTGCCTGGTTCTCACACATGATGCACACTACTGATCATAAATGGAAACCACCCAATCTGCAATACCCTTAAGCTCAGGTTTGATGTCGTTCCATGGGCAAACCAGTGAGGGCAGTCATTGGAGGTGGAGGTGGCAATGAGTAGGGTAGGGTCAGCTAATGGCCTTACCCCTACCCTCCAAGAGGTGTAGGGGGTTCTTTACCCATACTTTATAGTGTTGTCCCGGATTTACCCTTCCCTGTAGGGTAGCTTAGAAACACCCCATTACCTGTTAGGTAAACGGGTAAGGCAGGTAGAGCATATCAATGGTTAAAGGGAAGGTATTCGTACATCGGAGATGGGCCAATCTGACTGCATTTAATGCATTTGAATTATGGGATGGGATCAATCATGGCCCATAGGTTGATACATTATATGGTAAAATGAAAAATGAATAAGAAAAAGAAGTCTCTTCAGAGACATCCGGTAATATTGGAACGATACAGAGAAGATTAGCAAGGCTCTTGCGCAAGGATAATATGCACAACTCGAGAAATAGTTTAAATTTTCTTACCCCCTATTAAAACTTTCCAATTCTAAACCAAAAAAGAAAAAGAACCCTGACCGGGAGTGCCCCCCTAGGCCCAGACACAAGGCATCATCCATCCCACCTCTTGATTGGATGCCCATACATGCACTATCATTGGCCCTCACACTGGTGCAGTGCCCACGTAGCCAGGCAGCATGGCTACGTGATTGGCCATGTTAATGTAGGAAAATCACTTGGGAATCATCTTTGCTTCTCAGTGGAGCACCTAAAACACCAAAAGAATTCATGTTTTTGCAAGAGGACATTTCAAGGTGGAATTTCCACGGATCATTATCCTCTCCGGTTCCTCCCTGCCTGGAACAGTTGTCCGGTTCCTCTCATAGAGGATCGAAAATGATGACCTAACCCCCTGTCCGAACACACTGCCCGAGTGAGGTTAAATCATCATTTCCACCTCCCTATGAGAGGAACTGGACAGAGAACCGGACAGATAAAAATTCAATTTCCACCTGGAACACCGTAAAGAAAATGAGAGTTTCAGGGAATGAATGCAACTCATTTCCATCCCTTCAGTTTGCTTTGAGGAATCTATTATTGTTAAGGCTGTAGAGAGCAGCTAAACTCTAATCATTGTATCTTCAAGTTGGGAAAGATCTTGCACTTCAGCCTCTTTCGTCAAGGATTAAGATCCTCTACCCAGAGAGTCATCCTATCTCGAAATTTCCCTCACCGGACCAGTGGCCAGAGCGTTGTTCTGCAAGATCATCTCGAAGGACATCGGTGAAAATGATAGAACTCTTCCCTGACTCCCCGGAGGCTAAACATGCTGGTACCACCACCAACCCTTTACCCGAGCTGGCTCCCCACCGAGATCACTTCATGGCTGGAAATAACCCAAACCCCGCCCCCTCCACTACTACCACCGCAGCCTCAGGCCCTCAACCACTTCAACCCTTGAACCCACTTTCTAACTTCCCTACCACTCTTGCTGCACTTCCATCATCACTCCTTACTTGATATCCTCACCACAAACCAATCCCTCAATGAGAGAGAATTTTAGGACTTGGTCCTCAACCTAATGTGTAAGGAGAAATTAAGATGAAAAAAAGGTACTGAAAGGACCTACACCACAACTCACTAAAAGCCCAATGTTTCAACGACACCGTTTAATGGGTCTTCTCATAGGGTGAGTTAATGACCAACACCTTCATGCCTCAGCCTAAACTTAATCATATCCTAAAATTGAACTAAAACAAGTGGCAAGAGCAAGCTAAAGAGACCACGAAACCAATCAGATTATCCTAAATTTTTTTCCCTTATCATTTGGTTAAGCAGCAGCAACCATCAACATTATAAGAACGAACACCAACAACAAATGCACCCACTTTCTGTCCTTTCATTTCTATTTTTTGAGGTCCTGCCTCATCCTACAGAGATGGGGATGTAACAAATTCCCGGGGCAGACTGAAGAGATCCTTCCCTGCGAAAGGAGATGTCCACTCATGTGAACCTGCAGAAGACGCCGCTGAAGGTGTATCCACTACCACTGGACCTTCCTGCAACCCAGCAATGGAGACACCATTTGCAGCTGCCGACCTCATCGCAGGCTTTGCACCCGCCATTGTTGAAGGTGACCATGAGTCGTACATACGGCTATTCTTCATGATTGATGCAAGACCCAGCCACAACCCATTTGACCTTGAGTTCGAAGATGATTCCAAGGTCCAGTCTATGTTGGTGTAGTCGCACTGTGGCATTGAGCCTCCTGTGTTCCAATCCACCGGTGAAGATGAGCCCGAAGCACCATTTGAGCCCCAACCTGAGAAAAGCCCCAAAGAAGGTGGGACAGAACGAGAAGAAGATGTCCCTGCTGTGCCCCATGAGCTTCCCCATCCAGTTGCTTGGGATTCTACAGGGCTGGACACAAATGGTTGATATTGAGACTGGTGGTAGACCTGCTGTGAGTTCAGACTGCTTGGTCCAAGGCTTGTGTTTGGAATATGTGCTAAACCTCCATTTGACTTCATGATTTCAACACCAGCAGCACTGTTGGGATACCATCCAGCTGTCACAGGGGGTGAGGCACTGACACTTGTTGCAGGATTCTGCTTTGCATTGTTGATGGATTGAGGACGCTGCATCATGATCACAGGCTCTCTAACTGCTCCCGTTTGAAGGTTCTTAACTTCACTTCCGACAACCACATAACGAGCCTCTGTCTTCGCTTGTGGAGTAGAAACCTGCAAAGGAGATGCTAAGGAATATGAAGGAGAAGGGCTTGCTGCAGCATTGGGCCACCGCTTCTCCACCGGTGTTGTCACTTGTGACCTTGCCCAGTCTGATTTCAACTGAATCCTCTTCAAAGACTGCAAGTTTCTATTTCCAGATTCTGTCGATGCCACAACTGTAGGTGCTGCCTTAGTGTAATTAAAATCTCTTGAATCCCTTCTCTGTTGTATAGTAACCGAGGCAGCAGGTTTTGCTTGTAATCTCACTGGGCTCTGATTGACAGAAACTACCTTGCCATTATTCACAACCGGAGGGTCGCCAGTTTCTTCCAGCTTTGGTAGAGCAGCAGGAGGTTCCTGCTTCTGTGACCGTAGGGTCTCAGCTGCCTTATCTAAATCACCTTCACAGGCTACAACAATTCTTTCAACCTCCTGTCTTGAGCACTTGAACCTGATCTCCATCTCCGCAATTCGAGCAAGCTCTTCAGAAATATCAATTTTCAAGTTACTTCCACCATCGAAGTATGAGTCCTTCTGTTGTGTAGCTTCCTCACCTCCCTCAAATAGCCATGCAACAGATTCCTCCACCTTTCCTTCATTCAATATAAGGGCCATTGTTGCACGCTCAGAAGAGAATCCCATTGCCACAAGCTGTTGTGCAAGTGCTTCTAGCTTCCTAGACATGAGATACCCACTGCACCGCTCACGCAACTCCTGAGCTCGCCTCTCCCTCTGACGCTGATGCTTCTTCTCATTTTTCTGCCTAATCTTGTCACGCTTGTCATTGTCTGCACCAGGAATTGCCTCCTGCCGAACAGGAGTGCCAGCTAATTTTTCTTTCTGGTCTTCTGACTCACCAGAGCAGCTATCATTGTTGGAAACAGAATCATACTCCGCTCCAGTCCCAAGTGAGCTACCTGAGTGATCATCAGTCTCATCTATATTCCGGAACCGACCATTGCTGTGTGGAGGTGGTGAAGAGCCAATTAGTGCAGTTTCAAGGGTATGGAATGTTCCCAAAAGTGGATTGTATGCACTGGCTGGAATGCCACTCCCAGTGTTAGGAGGGGCGGAAGGCTTGGATGAAGCCTTCGTCTGTTCCTTGGCTGCCCTGGCAGCAGCCTTATCCTTGGATTTGGATTTGGATGCTGGAGACATTCCTCAAAATTCTGTTAGCAGAAATTTCCCTGTATTTTAAAGAGAGAATTATGGTTTTAATAAATCAGAAATTTTATTAGAAGATTAGAAAATACAGCAGACTACGCATAACCCGAAGCTCAAAACACATAAAACTTTTGAATAAATAATGGAATGCAAATACAATTATGTACATAAAAGGTGAAGTCAGTAAGGTAACCATTTCCCACACATCTGGCTCAAGCAGATACTAAGTTAGCATTTCATATTGAACATCAAATAACTCCTTTCGGAAAAATTTGTCCACTAAGAAACTTGTAATAAAAAAAATTAGGTTTTAGGACAAAAATATACAAATAATATATATATGATTCAGAAAAAGAAAGAACATCAGCACAGAATCCAACAACTGATGATAGTCTTAAATGTCCAGTTTACATGGATCCAAGGGCAATGAAAGGAAGATGCAAGAAATAACCTTCTAACAATGACTTGTTTCAAATGTTTACCTGCGGCAGGAGCAACAGAAAAACAACTATTTCAATTAAGTGAAATTATCAAACAAGACAATGCCACCGTTATTTTATGGATGCTGGATCCCAAAGCAACAAATTTTATATAATGACTTCACTCTACCATCTGCTATTATTATCATTCAAATCTAGGAAAATTATGAAACAATTATGTTCCACTAATATTTAATGTTTCTTGGAGTCACACAGATTCTAGACAAAGCATGGACCTTAAATGTATACTACATACTTTAAAATAGTTCAGAGCATTGTTATGCATCATCCCACACCAGAAATCTCTTCAATATATGTTCACAACAAATTTAATTAAAAACCAAGAATCTATATGAAGAGCTGCCAAAACAAGAGACCAGGTAAAGGTGCCCTTACAATGGAAATCATAAAAACAGCTGATTGCAGAAATTTCCAGTCACTCAATATTTGTAATGAATGATCCATGCCCCTTGGCTACAAAAAGACCAACTCCAACTTCGAAGCTCTTTAGTTTTCTGTGGAGAATTAAAAACCCAACAAGAGCTCTTAGTTCTTACTCATTGAGCTCTATCAAACCAAACACAAATCTTTGTGGACCCTCACAGTCAATAGAGGTCACAAAGAGCATCTTGAGCACTTCCATCATCAAATTAAAAATGTCCAACCCAACTCCAATTTAGGCATTGACTCATTCTATCCTCTCCAGCAGATAAACAATACTAAGACTTTTGCCTGATCTAACCTGAAGTTCCAATTCAAGCCCTTATACCACCCCTATCATGTTCTCTTTAGAGTTCGAAGTACCAGCCAATGACTTAGTTTCTAAGACTACATAAATTTACCATGAATTTCACCTTGCTCCCCATTATGCAAGCAAGTCCTTTAGGAGTTAATAGTGCCCATTAATGAAATAAAAAATATAGTTCAAGACAATAAATCATGCAAATCCATTCTATCATGAAAAGTACTATTGTGCAACCAATGGCAAACAAAAGTTAATCCTTGTCAACACCTTCCCAGCTATATATTTTTTTTCCTTCTCTCTTCTTCAATGGCTGTCTTTATCTATTTGAATTTCCTAATCAGTCTCCCTCAGAAAATTTCCCTCCGCCTGATGCAGCAACCCTCTACGCTTACTGCATTTTCAAAGATCATCTAGGTTGTGATGAAATCTTTAAATAGGCTGCACTTCAATAATCCAAAAAATCCTGCTGAACTGCTACTTCTCTAATTCTTTGGAAATGCTACTTTGATTATTCTTAAAAAAAAAAGGAAACCATATTTGAATCCTCCGAGGAGTACTACGCTCCATCACAAGTTGCCACAATCAAGGTTTATTGGCTGAAACTCTGATCCAATGAACCAGTTGTGAATAGCAGATGTGAATCTAAATACAACAATAGAACAGAGGGGCAACAATTGAGTCCGTTCTTCCTACATTCTCCTACAGAGCTCCAAATGGCTAAAGGAATGAGAAGAAAATATCTTTCTTCTAGCACAAGTACATTGAGATAATAAGGAAGAGAAATGACCAGAAGAATAAGTCAAAATTATCAGGGAAGAGAACACATAGATTGTAAGGGATTTTTTCAGTGTTTGACCAGCAAGGACAGAAAATATTCAACAAAGTATTAGTTTCTGGAAACAGCCTCTCCTGCCAAGAAGGGGGTAAGACTCTATACATTTGCCCCTTCCAGACCTGTGGTAGTGGGAGCCCCGTGCACTGGGATGCTCTTTTATCAGTTTCTGGAATATACTCATTAGTTCTATATTCATGTAAATGCAGCATCAAACAGCAGCAGTGGTTAAAGGAATGGGAAAAAAAATCTTTCTTCGATCACAAGTACATTAAAATAATAAGGAAGAGAATTGACCAGAATAAACAGGAATAGAAAAAGTCAACACTATCAGGGAATAAACAACATTAATTGTAAGGGATTTTTTCAGTGTTTCATCAGCAAGGACAGAAATATTCAATAAAGTATTAGTTTCTGGAATATACTCATTCATTGTACAAGTTCTACATCCATGTAAATGCAACATCAAACAACAGCAGCAGTGGTTATTAACTGGCCCATAGGTCACTCATTCAAAGAATGGAATTTGATCAAAGCAAACAATAAGGATTACAAGCCAACAAATAACTCAAGTAATTTCGTTCACCAAGACATCATGAGTGAATAAAACCACTAGAATTCTAAGCTGTATGGAACACGACTGAAAAATTTTATATTCCATAATTTGTGAAAGCCAAAAGCATTAACATCAAACAGTTTAGAGCCTTCTGAGGTCACAACTCATCCAGTTTCAAAAAATGCACCACAGGAGGAAAACACAACCTCGTAAACCATTTTCCTACTCTACAATTACATTTTCCAATTGAGAAAAATGAATTATTGAGTTCCTACATCAACCAATGCACCACAAAGTCCACAATAAAACCACTTGCATCGTTAGAACGCCATGTAGTCACAGTGGATGGCACAAAGGACTGGATAAGTCCAACAACAGCCATTCTTAAACTCACAACAATAAAACCAGCAGTATGGGAACAGGAATATAATTCTAACCCAACTTTATTTTTAAGAAGTTTCCAGCCCCATCTAGGGTCCATAGGCCGGGGCATTGGGGGTGGGAGGAGTCTCAAACACAGACATGCTACTTCGCAGCTGCTTCGATAAACAATGCAATTCAATCTGCGCTAGGCAAGGACTGGCAATCTAACACAACTGAGTCTTCAAAGCTAACTGTACTGAATTGGACATGCGACAGGAAATAGATTATTAAAAACGATAATGTTTGACGCAAAAAATTGTTTCGCTCCTCAGGAATAGCAAATATAGGGAAAACCAGAGGATATCTACTATATAGACAAACCAAAAACAATTAACCCAAACGACTCTCCCCCCCCCCCCTCCCAAACAAAAAAAAAATCTAATAACCAAACCGAAATCATTTCATAGGCATACCATACTCAAATCAAAACCATGAATCATGCAACTAAGAACCCTAACCAAATCCAACCTCAAGCCTTCGACATGTAAAGAAAAATCCCATAAATCATCAGCAAATTACCTAATTGAAGGCTAGCAAAGAAGGTAACCCTAACAATTTCAAGCGATTTCAAGGAAGTACTTCGTTCCAGACAGGATATATAAAAAGATAAAACAAAAACACAACACCTTCGAACTACACATCATAGAAAACCATAACCACCATGCAACGAGACTCCAGAACTTTTCCACATCACCACAGACCAAATCGCGAAAACCACAAAACCGATCCAACATCTAACCACACAAAATCTAAAATCCAGAACGGTAACCACATAAGATAAAAGATTTAAAAAAAATTCGAAAGGACAAACCATAACCAAAAGAAAAGAGGAGAATAAGAAGAAAGCGACCGATTAGAAGAAGCAAAGAGAGAAAAGAAGAGAAATATTACTAACCAGTTAGAGAAGAAGAGATATGTAGATGAGTAGATCCTCGATCGTAGATGGCGATCCGAAGGCGAGAACGGTGTCTGTAGATCGCGCGAGGCTTGATTCGACAACGAATGAAATTAGGGTTTTGAGAAGATTTGAGGATGGGAAATTTAGGGGAAAACGAAGCTTTTTTTCGTTGCCCTCTGTCTCTCTCTCTCTATTGTTTTCTCTTTGTTGCCTTCTTTTCTTTAATTTTTATTTTCTTTTCTCTCTCTTTCTCTATCACCACTTTCTCTCTCTCGTTCTCTCTCTTACGTGCGTGAAACTAATATTGGGGTCCGCTTTAATTGGGTTTTGAAGTCCGTGGTTTTACCAAAGATAGGGGATCTCAGACCTTTGGAGTCCGCATCGAATGGGAAACGCTGTTAAAATCCCGCGAATTTCGATCATTTTCTTCGTTTTACAATTTAAGAAGAAATGATACGTGGGTGAAGGGAGAGAAACTTAGACCTAATTTATATATAAACCCTAATTTGGATTTTGGAGCTTAAAAAGGCAAAAAAAGAAAAAAAAAAAAAAAATTCTGGTCAGATGTATTCTGGATCAGTTGGTTCCTGATGGTCTTCTTTTCCTCTCCCTTTCCCAATTTGTGTGATGGAATAAAACATCACGAGAGCATTATGATGAGGATAAAATTTTCATGCACCAATGAGTCATAAATGTTCTATTCCCTATAGTATGAAGTCGATAATACCTTTTTACTGTCGTAATGTCCATTATGCACCATCTGAACCCCTCGGTCAAGGGACCGTGGGTGAAGGAAAATGACCACCCCACCCCCTGAAATGAAAAAATCTCACCCCCATTGGTGTTCTTGCATGCACTCTTATTGGCCCATGCACTTGTGCAACGCCACACAGCTTGGTAGCGATCTTCACTATAGAAAATATGCAAGCACACCTCTCTCTCTCTCACACACACACACACACACATGAAATGACCTTCTTGTCTTCTTATGTATGATACTGTTTTGTTGCACCTCAATGATGTGTTCCCTCTATGTCGCATGCTAAGAGAACCTCCTCCCATTATGATAGTATTGTATGATTACATTTTTACCAACAAAATTGTATGATTACATTTGTGGTTGGGTGAATTGGCAAAAATGTCTTAAATTAGCTTTTTTCTACTTTACAATAATGGATGATCTAGAAAACTCGCTCAATTTATGATGTATCAGAGTCATTCGTGAACTGCCCTCAAACGATTTGTATTCTCATTAAAGTTGCAGCTTGTAGGTAATGAAATTGGATTAATGATTTCTATCATAGTTGGTTAAAATGCATTTTACATGTCATATTTTTTATTTTTGGCCATTTTTGTTGTTTTCGTATGAATTCAAAAAATACATCAAAAACACTAACAAGTATGCAATCTAGTTTAAGCGTAATTAAAATGCATTTATCAAATTTTTTTTTTACACAACACTACTAAAAAACTAAAATTTTGATTCATAACAAATTATTCAATATTATATAGGTCTATGGCCTACACATCAAATATTAATATTTAACTAATAAGACATGAGTTAGCCCCACATTTTATGTGTGTAATAGTCTCGTATTTTTCAAATTCAAATGTTTAAAACTCGTACCATCTGTTTTTTTTTTTTTGTTTTCTTTTCGTACTTGAAATGTTTAACCTTTTTTTATCGTGCCGTTTAAATTATGAGTCCTTTGAAACATGTTGTATCGAACAAAGTTTTTTTTGTCATTTCCGCTTTAACTATCCATGATTATGATCAACACAGATACAAATACCAATGGAACTCACCAAAAAAAAAAAAAAAAAACGGTTCATTTATTCAGATGACCCCTGTTCCCTCTGAACCGTATACGATCCGGAGTCAACTTTAGGGTTGGATTGGGATCAGCAGTCTCACTCCGATCCTAGATCATGGCTTTAGTAATGAATCTGATCGAACAAATCACTCGATTCAAATTAAAACCGAACACACCAGATCTTGATTACCATCGCTTATAGAGATTCCAAGGTGAATCGGGCGATCTGATTCAGATCGACCCAATTCACCCGTTTTTTCTTTTTCTTTTTCTTTTTTAGAGAAAGAAAAGAATATTGTATTGAGGCTAAAAATAATTATGATATAGAAATAGAATTACATTATCATATTTAGAGACCTTGAAAATTCTTTAGATACCATAAGAATTTAGATATCATTCTTTCAATGCTGGGTTGAATCACTTTTGAAATTAGAAAGACACTAAACCAAAAAAGGATGATCCCATATAACACTGAATTTATCAGCTCCAACTGCCCCACAAAGGATAGGTTCTTAAATTTCCAAGAACCTAATTTGTAGGAGATCTTAGAAACCAAATGACACAATCCATACCATTCAAGTTGCTAGAGTTCAGAGGTAGCCTCAGATACTTGATAGGAAAACCAACCCTCCTAAATGCTAAGAATTTTACATATAGAATCCTTCAACTATCAATCAGATGGCAAAGGGAAAGAGGAGGTTCTATGTGCATATATTTTTTTTAAAGGGAGAGGATTCCCCAGACTATATCAGTGTGGGGAGGATCCCCCACCCTCAAAGTGCACACCACGCCAATGAGTGTCCTGAAAAAGATATCATCCACATGAAACCCATATTTTCAGAGTATGAGAGGGAAAAAAATAATAAAACAACCCATGTGAGAGGGAAATTGCACTTTGCGGGTGATTTTTTAAAATATTTTAAGGATGACCAATTTTTTTTCCCAATCCTACTTTTGGATCGGTTAGAGGAAATTGGGTGATCCAATCCGATTTGGATAAGATCAATAGAACCGATCCCCACCCTGGTTCCATATACTTGAACTGTACCCTAGAACCCAATTATTAAATTATTCTTGAATGGAGAAGAATGTGGTGTATGTCTCTAATGTGCACAACTTATCATATGTGTAATTTATTAATGGAAAAAGGTTTGTAAGCCACTGGTGTAGGTAGACTAGCACCTCTATGTCTAACTCTTTCCTCCTCACATGAAATATCTTTGATGTCCTTCAATGTATGATACTATTTTACCGCATCTCTTAGGTGTGTTTCTCTATGTTGCTTGTTCAGAACACCCTCTCCCCTCTTTTATTATGTAAAATACATAAGCGGCAATGTCTAAATTTTTTGCCTACACAATTTATTATGTCTTGAAATGTGAAACCTAATTGTTTCTATATCCAAGTTGTCATCTAGAAACTTTATGTAGCTCTGGATACAAAACTTATATAGGAAAATGACTCCTCTTGACATTCTCTCTCTTCCTGTCATTAGTCACTAATTGATGAACCGTAACCTGTTCTTGTTTGGTGGGTTCTCCATACTGCTAGCTCATAAAACTCTCTCCCTGGTGAGCAACACTAGTAGAGTAATACTATAATTTTTAGGAGAAAAAATTACATCCTCCTCCCCTGTACTTTGTCCCAATTATAAATTTCTCTCTTCTATTTTCAATTATTACACTCGGAACTCCTCCGATTGATGATATTAGCCTGGTGTTAATTATAATTTAAAAAAGACTATTTTACCCTTAATCATTTCCCAGCATCATCTTCCTCAATTAGCCCTCCTCAATCCTATTTTTTAGGGTTCTAGCTGCTTCCCCGGTTTTTGAATTTGTTTCTGTTTTATTTTTTATTTTTTATGGGCTTAATGGCCTTGGATCTCACCTGGTTGTGAGATTTCTTTGCTGAATTCGTTCTTGTCTAATTCATCTGTTATAATTTTTTGAATTCTGAACGACCTGTGTCTACAAATGTATTCCTGTATAAGTGGAGGAGGATTGACTTATGGAATTGATCTGAAATCACCATCTACTTCATGAAGAACATCACATCCCTCTACTCCTTCCTCAACTCTCTCTGAATCAAGCAACTCTTCACCCAGAATCTCCACTCGAAAACCTCGAAAACACCCAGAAAATGGCCGAATCAAAGCCATTATAATGAAGCTACGGCCCTGCTCTCCACAATCTATCCCAACATCTTCACCACCCAAAAACTCAGAAAAACCTGCAGACACACCAAAAGTATGATTTCTTCTCTGATGAATTCCCTGAATTGCTTCCACTCTCTCCCGGCATCACCGACAAAATTAAAGAAACCCACCAAAATGAGTTACAGGTCTAGGGTGAGATTACTCAAAGAGAGATTGGATCTCTAGGGTTTTTGGGAATCTTAGAAATGGATGAAGAAAATTACTAAATCGAAAAACAAGATTCATTTGAGAGAGAAAAGGAGTGTGCAGGTATTGCTGATCGTGGTTAAGCTTTCCAACCCTGGCGATGTAAAGAGGAAGAAAAAGATGGTTAGTTAAAATAAGGGTAAAAGGGTAATGTAACATGCATCAAGGGGTATTTTGGGGATTAAATAGGTTACCCCATCTCCACGTCACGATTTTGTAACGGACACTAACGGCTAGAAGGGAGTAATTTATAATTGGGGCAAAGTACAGGGGAGGAATGTAATTTTGAAATTTTCCTTTCTCACCCTCTCATAGTGATGATTTTAATCATTATTTTTTCCTTAACAAAATAAATATAATAATATTTCCCATAATTTTTTAAGGAGAAAATTTTCCTACACCACATCATCCTACGGTTTACAAATCCCCATAGAGTGTTAGTATGTTCCTCAAAAATATCCTCCCATGTGCATCTAAAATCCCACAGTAAATGAATTCTTATTCACTTGGTTTACGGAAAACTCGGTCCATTTTCTAAATAATAGTGAAAAATGGTTTTATTGGTCATCTACTACCCAGATTAGCCAAACGTTTTTCTAAATCACTTTGTTTTAACTAAGGGAAGAAGAAATAACACAAATGATGTCCTCCCTCATCGATCTCTATTAAAAAAATAAGGGAGAAAGAATGTTGCCCGGTTGAGCCAGACACACCGCCCTTGTTCCCTAACATAACGGCATGCAAAATGACCACCGCATTCCTAGTTATTTCTAGGATTTCAGGGAGTGCGACGATCATTTCATGTGTCCCTAAATCAAGGCACAAGAGCGGCATACACTGCGCGACCGGATAGCATCAGTCTCTTTCCCTAAAAAAATAATCATAATATGTAAGATATTGAAGGCGATAGTGACAAGAGAATTAATATATTACCATGTACTTTTTGTCATGCATGGAAGGAGTTGATATATATATATATATATTTTTCTTTGGGTGTGTTGGGGGGGGGGGTGGTGTTGGTAGTATTCATTTGACACCGTCATCTATAGGCATTCCTTGGGAGATCAGATCTCTTAGTCAACCCTTTTACCTTGTTATTCCTAAGAAACCTAAAACTTTGCAACTATTCTATTGTTTATTGTTACTTTACAGGATTAGTAAGGTCACCAACATAAAGACATTGTTTTTCATGGTAAGCCATATACACATGGTTTGATGATTAGATCATGCTTATCACTAACTAATACAAGAATGAGCAAGCAATAGAAACTTCTTATAATCATCTCAAGTCAATTTTTATTTTTTATTGTTCTAGTCAATAATTATATTGTCTAGGGTTATAAAAAAGAACTAAAACAATAGAGGTATGGGCTTTAAATACCCTGGCCCATTGTGAGCTGTAACAAAGCCCAATAAGCTCCAAAGAGGCCTAAGAGTATAAAAGTTGATGATCAAGCAAGCAAAGTTCAAATCTGACAAACTCTAACTGTTTAAATCATGTAAATTGCACCCTCTTGCTAAGCTTTTATGCTTCTATTTTGGATTGTCTTTATGGTATATCAGGTATTAGATTTGAACTTTTGGGCCACCATGTCCAATGGATTCAAAACTAGTTCAAGCCCATTTCAAAATTAGCATGCCATGCATTATAATGGGTGCGAATAAGCCAAGAACGACAAAGTGACTCATCTGGATGATCATCAATTTCACAAGCCACAAAAATATGCCACATGTCACACAAAAAAGTAGAAATGTAAATGTCGATGTGAAGAAATGAATTCTTTGAACAAGTACTCAAAATTTTCCAACAATCTCTGACTTGTCCTAACATAATCATATGTTCAAAATATGCTTTCAAATACATCAAATGGCAAACATTTGGTAAAGGGAGTAACCAAGTTTGACTTAAATGACATTCTTTGAACATTTACTCTTTCATTTTAATCACATGGCGAACGTAGTGATATTGACTTTTTATATGATTTGCACAAGAATGACATTTTGGATCTCTAGTTATGGCTATTGCAGAGTTATTATCACATAAAATTGTAATAGGTTTTTTTACACAATCCACTATTAGCAATGCGAACAAGAATTATCAAAGACAAACGGCTTCTTTAGGCTTAATGCAAGAAGTCTACAAGGAAATATCGTTAAGGAAGTTTTTTTCTCAATTTCTACTCCATTCTCATGGATTTCCTAACAAAAATAATACTAGAATTCAATGGGTATCAATTCTTTGGCAAATCTAGAAAGCTAAAAACTCCTTTGTGTATAGCAAGGACAAGGCTCAGTATTGCCTTGTGCTTTTCAATCTTGCATCATTCTATTAACCATTTTAATATCTTCAATGGTGTGTGGGAATCTAGTACCCACTTGATAACCTTACGAGAAATAGTTTTTGGTGTTTTTCCGTTCCGAAAAAATGGGAAAACACCAAAACCCGCTTGATAACGAAGTGTTTTTTGTGACTGTTTTTGGAAACATAAATCAAAATTTATGCTCCCTGGAAGACTTTTGACACTGTCGTTTCTCAGCACAAAATTAAAAACTTGTTCCCGATAAAAAGTCTCAAAAATCCATACCTAACCACTCTTCCAACTTACCCAGCTCTCACAAGCTTCGTCCTCTTCACAGGGTCTGAGAAGAAAACCCTAACGGCGGCATCATGCTAGATCTATCGACGACCTCAGGTACCCTCTAATGTCGATCTCCCCTGACTTTCTCTCTCGATGTCTTTGTCTTTCTCTCTCGCTCTCTCTGGCTTTGTGACTGATTGGATCTGGGTTTTTTTTTAAGCGTGAACATACCCTATTCACGAGCTCTGAAGGCCGCTGCATTGGGGATACAACATCTCCACAGCAAGGAGGGAGAGCATCTCAGTAGCCCTTTGGTTTCCCACAATTTTCAGTAGCCCAGTGGTTCAACTCTCCTGGCAGGTATGCTTCATTTTTTTCTTCTTTAAATTTGTTTAATCCATGTCTCTGTACCTATGTATCAATGGATCTTGTGTATGAGTTTTGTTTGTTTAGCCCTTGGTTATTCATTGAAGCTGAAACTCGAATTGATTTTTTATTCTTATGTATTTGAGATTCTGATGTTTATTCATATTTCTTCATCAAACAATGCCGGGCCAGAGCATCTATAACTTATCAATGGATCTTGTGTATGAGTTTTTTTTGTCAATTTCTTTCTATTCCATAATGGTGTGTGCCAGAGCTTATTGGTTGCTAGCTCATTCGGTCTAATTTCACTTCACAGGTTTCAGTCCTTTAAACCCAAAAATCCCACCTGCAAATTCTGGGGCCATTGATCTCTGACCTGTTTAGGTGTTTTTTGGAAACGTTTTCCAGAATAAATTTGCCAAGAGGGTCAAAAACAGTTTCTCAGCACAGAAAATGGAAAAAACTGTTATGTTGTTTCTCAGCACAGTTCCAGCACAGAAACAACAGTAAGGTTATCAAGCGGGTACCTAGTTCTTCTCTTCATAGGGGTGTTGCTAAGGGTGTCAAAACCTAGCCCGAACCGTTAAGAGTGACCGAAACTGACCAGAAAAACCCGAACTGAACCGAACCGATCCTTATTGCATTGGTTTTGGACTGGGGTATGACGGGATCGACTGAAAACTGGACCACACCGGACTGACCAATAGCAAACCGAAACCCGAACCGAATGAAACCGATAAAAAAATTCATTGAATATAAGGTTATGAATAAGTGAATTGATAAAGAAAAATCATTGAGTTAGTGAACAAATTTCTGGTTGTAAGGGGAATTGTTACAAATCAATGAGTATGAGGTTATGAAAAAAAGAAATTTCATGTTAACAATGCTTCTTCCATTAATCTCCTTGTTTACTATACAAAATTAGTTGATTATCAAATAAATGATTTGAAAGTAGGGTTCATTCTGTGATTTCAATATTGATTATCTTCTCAGTGACTATTCTTTGATTTCAATTTTAATTATCTTCCCCGTACAATTAATGATAAATAATTATATGATTTGTAACAATAACTATCCATTGATTTGAATATATCTTCCATTCTTCCCCATAATATAGGGAAATTTATGAAACACCCCCTGAAATGGGTCGATACTCAGATCACCCCCTCATATTTGAAAATACTCAGATCACCCCCTGCATTAGAGCCCTATACTCAAATTAGACCCTACCGTTAGTTGACTGATGAAGTCAGCTAGTTAAATTTTTTGAAAACCCTAAACTATCCTTGAGAAGAATATAATTACTATTTTACCCTTAGATCTAAAAACCCAACTTGTACAATTAAATTTACAATACTACCCTTCCTTCATCTTCAACCTAAAATACCCCACCCTTTTCCTGCAACTTTGCTCGCAACACCGCCACCGCCTCCGCTGTTGGCGTACCTCGTGGAGAAAGGTGAAGATTCAACGAACCAGCCTGAAGGGAAAAACCTGTACAACCAAATCTCAATATTACCCCTGCTCCTTTCATCTTCTCCGTCTCCTTTCCTGATCGATTGCAGCGGCGGGAGCATACTCTCCGTTCCTCTTCTCTATCTACTCTCTAATATTCTCTCTCCCATCCCAAGTAATGTCTCTCTTCTGTTGTCTCTTTATTTCTTCTTCTTCCCTTTTCTCTTCTTTATTTTTGTTTCTATTAAACCTACATTGTTACTCTGTTTTCCATGTAACACCAACAGCCCCACAAAGTTGGATCAATCTCCCTTGATCCTCCGTTTCTACTCAGATTTTGGGGGTTGAGGCCTTACCTTTGGGCAACCCATCCTGTTGAACCTAAGCTCCAAAGCTGGCTGGAATAGTGGGTTTCAAAACCACTTTCAAATCTGAATCTAAACCTACCGCCACAAGTAGTTTATGTCATATTTCCTTGAAATAAAACTTGATTTCCGATATTGTTATTGCCCATCCCTAAGAGATCTATGTGTTACTAATCTATGCCTAAAAGCTTAGATCAAACTGAAACCTGAAACCTTTGTAATGAGTTTTATCAATTGCATCGAAAGAGGGTTTCCGCTGGCAATCTCTTGCTTTTATTGCACTCATCCCTCTATCGAATTATTGCAGGTGTTTTAGAGTTTCTTTTAACTAGAAAAGAACCCTGCAGCCACGCTGGAAATTCCCCTTCTCCCTCCTCTGCTTGTTCGACTGCTTCTTCTTCCTCTCCCACTTCCTCAGATTCTTCATCATCATACGCATGTGCTCCACCTTCACCCTCCGATTCGACATCCGAACCGATCCCAGGTCTTGTATCCTTCCTCAGCTGCTTCTCACTATCCTCTCCTCCTTCCTCATCATCACTCGTTTTCCTCCTCCGCATCGCCAAGGTCAGCATCACCTCCTCTGGATCGCTCTCATAATCAACTTCTTCTTCACCTTCGACCGCCATCTACTCTTCAATTAACCTAAACCAGAATCTCAAATCCTATAGAACAGAACAACACCCCCAAAATACGAACTTTATACAAAACCTCACAACTTCTTGACAATTTCAATAAGAAACTCTTAAATTTCTTGATTCAGACCGGTGGCTGCCGGGATTGATTTGCAGGCGTGAGGAAGCAGAGGCGGCAGCGGCGGTGCTGCCTGGGCGAAGCAGAGGCAGTGGGGTATTTTAGGTTGAAGATGAAGGAAAGGGTATTGTAAATTTAATTCTAATGATTTAGTACAAGGGTAAAACAGTCCGTTTACACCAACAACTAACAGCTATGAGGGGGTGATCTGAGTATCGGCCCATTTTTAGGGGGTGTTTCATAAATTTTCCTATAATTTATTCTTCTTTGTTTGAATTACAACATGAACATATTAAATCAATTTTCTTGTTTATAGTTGTATACTTGTTTTGAGGAAGATGAATTATGTGTTTTTATCGAATATTTCCTCACTATAAATTATGAATTTAAGATTTCATTGTGCCTCAAACCCGAAAACAAACCGATCTAAACCAATAATAACTCGAAATTGAAAATTTGAAATAAACTGAAACTGCACCGGACCGAAATTTCTTAACGGTTTGGTTTTGGTCTCACCATTCCAAGACCGAAACCGAGCCGAACCAACCGTTTGACACCCCTAGGTGTTGCTGTTAAAAACAGTAAAGGAGGATTGTGCGGGCGAAGTGTAAGCACTGTAGATCCTTTTCTGATACATCTATGGAAGAATAGTCTGCTATTAGCTCAAAATCTTCAGATTGGAAACAATACAATTCTTTCAGAGTCTAATTCTTCAGTTGCTTTCTTAAATTCCTCTTCAGCTTCATAGGGATGCTCAAATTCTAACTAAAGGAGCATCCAAACATTTAAAAAATGAACCCACCTCTTCACTTCACCCAGTTGTAAGTCAATTAATATCAGCAAAACTGCAGCAAATTTAGAGCCACTATACTGAAAAAGATAGTGAAATATTGCCATTTTTATCTCCAAGTTCACAAAATAGAGATTGTAATTTGCAAATTGACAGCACAGTGATACAAGATAAGTGGGCTAACATAAACTACTGCATGAAAAGCATGCTGAAAGTTAAACATAGATACATAATACACACACACAACATTCTTTTACGTTACGATCAGTTTCCAGTTGGATTTTGTGATTGAGAAATGGACTGCAACTTCATGTACATATCAGAAGAAGCAGAAGCAAAATCTGACATCGCTCTGAAGAGCTCAGGTAAGTGCATCTTGAGACTACTTAATGACTTCTCTCTCACCTGCCTGCAAAGCTTCTGGTGGACTTCCACTTCATCCTCTAACCTCTTCTTTAGGATATCAACTGCATACTGCCTTTCAGTGATAGGATCCTTGTGGTTTGCATCATCAGTCCTCTCCTGTTCTGTTTCATCAGTTGGCATATGGCGTTCCATGTATTTGTGGTACCAGTCATCAAAAGCCCGGCTCTTACGCATGTACTCCTTCCTGGTCTCTTCACATTTTTCCTTCTGTTTCATCTCTTCCTGCTGATGCTCCATGATGGCTTTGACAACAGCAGCAAAGGTGGATATTGCAGTCTTGGCCAGCTCATCCGGAACATTCTCAAGATGGTCATGCCAGGCATGCAGAAGGACCTGGATTGGGGGTTGCAAGAGCCTTGGTGGGGAAGAGACTTTCTCCTTCAAACTGCTCTCAATAGGGATGATGTTTAGTTTTAGCCAGAGATTGAGGGCACGAATGTACTCTTTCTGATGGGCCACAAGCTTCTGGAATTGTGAATGCCATTCCTGGAGAATATTCCAAAGCTGGATGGTACGCTCATGGTGCTGACTGCTTGTTTCTTTGGGAGCATGGGAGATATCAAGGGATCTGATGTCTGAAACAATTTTAAGCTGGTCAACATGATGAGCATGCATTGATTCCCACATTTTGCCCATCCTGCGGTAAAGATATTAGACACTAATTAATGGCCTCAAAATTCTCTATTACATGTTACTACACTCTCCAGAAGGACCTCACTTAAAATAAACAATCAGACAAAGCAAATTAGTAATTGCCTTAATAAAAATTTTGCACCAATTTATTGTTTGTTACTTCACAATGTGAGATTGATAGTTGAGAATTTTGTGGCTACACATATGCACAGCAACTGAACAGGGTGAGATCAACATTCAGATATATTCCAAATGAGCATAGAGTTTAGCGAAAATTTTGGGCATACACCAACTGAGTCCTTGGATTAGTAGGGTAGAGTGACGCTCAGCAAAACAATGGGGATATATGATGCAAGCATAACCATTATACAAGATGAGAAAAGTCGCAAAGTACAGATGGACATTGGATTCAAATGAAAACATGGGACATGATCATTTCCTAGTCTACAAGGTGAGATGATATTAGGATAAGCACCTTGAAAAAAAAAGGTGGGTAGGGCGATCTAAAATGCATGAAGCCATTATAACGGAAAGGTGAACAACAACAACAACAACTCAGCCTTATCCCAACTAAATGGGGTCGGCTACATGGATCCTTTCAAAACAAAGTAGGAAAAAACTGAGATCCTCACAAAGGGAAAGGAAAGTAAGAGGAATGCAAAATAAAAAGAAGAAATGGGATAAGAAAAGTGAGGAATGGAAAATGAAAAATGAAAGAGAGGAAAGAGGATAGCCCATGAAATCAGGAAAATCTCAGCTACATGGTGTCGACAATGTAGATCCTTGCCCTCCAATAGGCTCATCTGAGGTCATACTTGGCACAAGACTCAGACTATGCATGTCATTCTTCACAACCTCACCTACAGTCATTTTAGGCCTGCCCCTACCTCTTGTAGCTCCTTCAATCAATATTGAGAACATATTGACTTTTTACATTTAACTAGAGAACAATAGCTGCAAGACATACACTATTCTGATGGTTTTGATATAAGAAAAATGAAAATCTCCATCGAGTCAAACTTATGAGGTTCTCAACGCCTTGTATCATTTATAGTGACATCAAACAAGGGCATGACCAAGTTGGTAATTTTGTAGCATGTGTGGATTATTACCTAGAACAAATGATCGGTCCAGTGCTCAAGGCAGTTCAGACAGATCCAGTTAATATATGGATGTAAAGTAATCATGTGTCAAATCATTAGTTATAATTTCAATTTTCATGGGTAGGCAGTAAAACACTGGTAGTTAAGAACCAGGCATTAGATTGTTCAACACAACATTACAGTGGCATGCTTAGCCCTTCCCCCCCCCCCTCCCAACAACCCAAAGGCGGGGCCCATAAAAATGAAATTGGAATGCATAAAGTGAACAATAAACTGAAGAAAATTAAAGAACTGTTAAAAATTCAAAAATACAAGAGATTATCCTCAACACTCTCCATACTACATCATTTTACATGTAACATATCTTTGACAATTTCACCAGAAGAAACTAAGATGGTATTATCATGGTCATTGATTAAGCAAGTAATTCATGAAAATTTCATCATCCATCAACTTAACAGACAGTATATAATTGGAGACTCAAAAACTAATATAATAAAATAAAATCCACTAAGTCTTTAGCATTAGTGCCAGTATTACGGTTAACTATATCTGAGTGTCGTTTCTGTCATTCTAATACCTGTATCTCTGTAACATTGCTCTTAGGCTAGCTGTCTCTTGTATTTCCATTTATTCCCAATTCCCCATATTCTTTTGGCTCAAGTTTCAATGCACACTTCTAATCACTAAATCGCACAGCATTTAAAATTTTACAGTGAGGTGTTTCACACCCCCTTCTCCCCCCCCCCTTCCAAAAGAAAAACAAAACATACATATGCATACTGAAATAACAGCTTTGGAATTTAACTTGAGATGAAAGAACTTTCATCATTTCAACTGACGTCCACTTCTCTATTTCCCTTCCTCTCCCCCCACCCTAAGTGGGCACATGCACGTGATAGGCAACAAAAGCGTTAGTATCAAAACAAAAATGAATAAAATCCCCTAATGTTGCCTCTACCCTCTAAATAGACTGGTATATATCAGAGTGACATAGATAAAGGGCTAGTAAGCATTTGAAGGCATCTAATTTAAAATTATTAGATGATCCAAATAACTGATGCAACAAGTTTTGGGCGGCATGTTAACTTACGCATCAACAAGGGCAATGAGTTTGGGGTACAACTGATGGTCACGTAAACGGTTTATTTCAGAGACTGTTGAATCCATTGACTGCATGTCAACTATGTATCTTGTGTGCAAATGACTCACTGCAGCTTTGGTTCTCTCTAGCGCCTCAGAACTAGCTCCACGTTTCTTTTGCTTATTCAGCAAACCAACCTTTCTCTGATATTCCAGTTTCATAAGTTCACCAGCCTTTCCAACATAATTCAAAATATGATAAAATTTAGTATTCAGAGCACAAAAAGAAACATGATTGGTGCAACCAACCAAAAAGGAAGAAAAAAAAAACTTGAATCAGAAACTGCACATGCATAATATGTTGACCCAAGAAGTTTATTCTAGCCAACTAAAAAAAGGCACTGAATCTTTTTAAACTTCTTATTATTTATTTTCTCGAGAGTTAGTTAGGATTTTGGCGACATTGCAATTTATTGACTGCAATTCAGGTTGCCAACCAATTGCAAATAGGATCAGGACCAAGAAGTGAAAAGGGTACATGTTGCATTGTTGTTTAAATGTAATCTGTCCCATTATTCTATCTCTACTTATTTCTTCTGTTGATTTCTGCTCTATTCTTTATTCTTTTCATCTCTCCTTTCTTTATTTGCTTCTTTTTCCCACCTTTCTTTCCCAGATCTGTAAGAAAAAACTTAATGACCATAGTTGTCAATTTTCTAAGGCGAGCCTAGGCAGTCTAAGTCATGTTACATAAAGAAGGGGGTTTTGTGTAAATCATTAAACTTATGTTTTATTAGTTTTGATTTTACAGGGGGACTTCTGTGTAAAATAATAAATTCTTTCCTTTTACTTAGAAATATGAGAGGGTCTTCTTCTTCTTGATGTCGGTTATGGTGGTGGCAGTGGATGCCACTGCAACCTTCTGGTGTTAGAGGCAGCTGCTACTGCTTCTTCTCCATATTATTATTCTATTTTTCCATTCTTTCTCTGGGTTTTTTCCCCAGCTCCCCTCTTTTCCTTCCTATTTCCCCCTTTTCTTATTTTTTCCCTTTCATTTCTTCCTATTTCTGTTTGGGTGCCTTGAACAATATGGCAAGCAGACGCCTAGGCATTCAAGAACCACCTTGTTGCCTAGGCAACGCCTTGACAACTATGTACTGAACTGCTCTTCTAAGAGTTATTTCTCATCTATTTCCCAGTTTCTTCTTCTTTAGACCCCATCAGCCCCAACACTCTCCCACCACCTCTTTATTGTAGTTCAGCTTTATAAATCTTCAAAATAGGCGATCCCACATCAAAGAATTTGGGCCGGTGCTCCCAACCATTTTCCTTGACAAACTGCATATATTAATGAAAGAGAACATAAAACAAACACAGCCTACATACTCTAACCTTATTCTTTTATCAAAATTAGAACTTTCACAATACTTGATAATTACATGTTGTATCACAAGTATATAAAACATGTGTTTGTGTGAAGGAGCGTATACAGACATTTATTGGCTGCCTGGGTGATCGTCTACATTATAGGCACACATTGGGTTGCCTAGTGCACTCCAATACCCTTTCCCCAAGGACCACCCAATTGCCTGAGGCATTACATAGGAGACACCTAGGTGTCACCATGAAGCCTATGGCAACATTATGTTGGTGTCGTATTCAACACCAACATTTCTATGGCTATTATGATCTGTTTGTGCACCCTTGTGTCCATTCCCTTAAGGGGTTTTTGCATTTGGGGTCTCCCTTGTACATTTATTTGCATGGTAGGTATGTCAGGAAAAGCTTCTGCAAATAAGGCTTTTGAAAAACAGGAAACTCCTTTTTGATAGCAAGATGACTCAGATACCCCTGCCTTTAGTTATTACTGTCATATTGTCATTGCCATGCCTAAATTGCTACCAAGAGCAGTTTTCATTATATCTCAAAACTGGAAAAATTAAAATCGAAAATAAGGAGAGGGTTCTCTGAGAAAGCAGCATAGGGGAGTGCACCCACAAGTTGCGACAAAACGGTTTTGTACATTGGAGGGCTGCAAGTTCATTTCATGTTAGGAGGAGAGAGACAAACACATACGTGCTAGCATACCCTACCCCAGAGGATCAAGAACCTTTTCCCTTGAAAATAAATCAAAACGAAGGAATGCTTTTACAAACTGCCACATCAAGTGAAGCTAGTTCTAGAAGCCACCCATAGTGGTAAAAAAAAAAAGGAACAAACAGAAGTAGAAGAAAGCAGAGAAAAGGAAAAAACAAAAACCTCTACGCACAACAAAGAAGCAGACATCAAACCCAAAAATAAGCCTAACAGGGGAGAAAAGAAGGTAGAGCCCCACTTCATCTTCCCAACTGTCTTACCCTCCTCCTTTGCAAAGCTGCAACTCTTCCTTCACCTAGAAATCTCAAACTGTTTTCTCTTTCCATCATTAGCAGAAGTCGGAGTCATTATTTACGTTCCCGGCCATCACATTCCCTAAGTACGCTGCCTAGTGCCTACCACAACTTTTTATCAATATCGCCATAGGGCGTACAGAGGAGACATCTAGGTGTCACCGTGAGGCCCATGGCGACACTATTTTGGTGTCATATTCAACACATGTTAGCAGCAGTGATGCCAAATCAAAATTTTACAAACATGAACTATTTCTTGCAAGCATTAGGGTATTTGAACAAAACACTAAAGCCGAGTTTCAGTGTTACCTCTTCGTACCACAAGCATAGTACACCTCCAATGGCATACATCACTTGAACTTCAGATGCAAACAAGGAAGACATGGGTATCCTCTAGCAACGATTGCACGAGAAAACAACAGCAAACGATCCCTTCAAAGGTTCAAAACCCGAACTCACAATCAATGGAGGATGAGAGGCCAGAAGAAGATAAGAGAGAGACTAAAAACCATGGGCCATTTTCTCTCTTCCCTTAGTTGCTCTTTTATAATTTTGCAAGACTCTATCTTTGTAGCATACTAAAGGCCAAGTGGTGGGATCCTATTGGATGATCCTACTTAGGTTGCCTTAAAGGGGTCTAACTCAATTTGAGTAGATAGCATTAAGAGGACAACCCTATCCAAGTAACTGAAACTATTTACTCATAAGTGCAACCTAGGATGGACATAATTTAAAACCCCTTTAAGTGATAGAGATAACTACATTTAAGTCTCTACACTTGACGATATCGCATAGTGGATTTATTCAAAAACCCTAAACCATCGGAACAACTTATTCAGAGAATCCCAATCATAGATTGGACATAAAACTTTTATAGAACACTCCTCTTACGTATTATTATCTAGGGGTTTTGTAGTTGGTGTATTTACTTTTTCATTAGCAGGGTGTAAGCTACTCGATTGCTCGCTTCATCCCCCCACCCTAGCATAGCGCTTCGCTTCCGATTATTTAGAAGAATCAATTGACTTCTCCCTTCTTCATTGATCTGGGGGAAATGGTGGGCAAGGCCAGCTAAATCAAGCCAAGCCCATTTACGATCCACTGATCAAATAGCAAGACTTTATGAAAAAGGCAGGGAAGCGAGATATCTGCGTGTGTCACCAAGCAGGCCCAAGCTGCCCACAGAAAAACCTTTAGTCGCAAAGCAATGGGCAGCAAACGTCGCCTTCGGACTAGCTGCTTTATCCTTCATGCTTTAGAGCTTCCAACATGGAAGCACTTCGCTATTACACACAGAATCTTCACCACCCACCCGGCTCGCCCTTTCCCTGTTTTTAAATAAAAAGGTAAGCTTGTTAGGCCGGCCCTCGAACTGATGAACAGGCTAGCCTCTGTTAGTAACTAATCCTTCTGGTCAAACCGAACGGAATCTGTGTAGTCAAGTTTCATGCTGATAGGGGCAAATCTGAGCCCTAGGAGATAAAAACAATTCACTGGCTATGGATCCTTAGAAAAGGAAAATCGATTAAACCATATACTCCACCGCTTGTGCAAGCCCTCGTCAATTCCTTTGAGTTTCGATTTTGCAACAGTACTCCCCAAGCAGAGTGTTTCACGCGTTAGCTGGGCCCTTGATCCTGTCATGCTAGCAATATGCTTAACACATGCGAGTCAGACAACGTTTTCGGAATGAAGGTTTCAATAATATTTAAAAGCATTTGTAAACAATTTATAAAACTGCCACCAAGCTCAGAATTTCGTCCAATCACAGTCAAATAATTCTCTCAAAATATTCACTCCATTCAGGAAATGGATTTCATGTTGAGCATCTCTTCCATTAACAGATGAACAATTTGAATCTAACCCACCAATATATAGCCATTGCAGGCATCAACCTTTGGTAGACCAAGACGCACAAAATAACTATCGAAGAGAATCTCGTTGCTTAAACAACTGGCGGATGTCCATGCAAGAATCTCAAGACAATCCACTTCAATACGCATACAATATGAATACTCACATTTCTATTTTGGAATCATATTACAAGAATATATAATACAATGTGACAACCCTATGAACAGAATGCCCAATTTTGTCCCTCGTTGCTAACACTTTAAGATAAAACCTTAGGACAACCAATCGCATATAAAATGATACTGCAAATTATTTTAATTTAAGCACTTCAAATTATGTTTGATGGACATATATATCCAATAATCTCTCATTTGAACATCAAAGCCAATGTCCTACTAATTTAATACTCATGTTCTCAACAAGTTTATTAAATACATTTTGCGTCAGTCCCTTACTCAACGGATCTGGCAGATTTTTTGCAGTATCAACTTTGGCAATACAAATATGACCATGTTGTATGATCTCCCTAACGAGACGATACTTCTGCTCCACATGTTTATTCCTTTGATGCGTTCTGGGTTCCTTGGCTTGTGCTATAGTTCCTCTTCTCTCCCAAAATCACAATAGTGAACCCTTAATGTTCTAAGTAACCGTTCCAAAATCGTAAAAAAGACGAAAATATTTGGAGTTGTCTCCGCGGTTCATGCTGCCCGCTCTTCATAAATTAACATTCCATCGTGTGACAATGTGATCAGCACAAGTACAATGATATCAGACATAAGGCCTCCAGTTAGGTATAAAGCCTTCAGAACAGTTAGACCTTAGATAGCTGAATTTGAGTAGTTTACAAATAGAAAACTCAATTGGCAACAAGGCATTGACAGATTGGGGCAGTTATTGCAGGATTTTTCTTTTTTCAGATAGATACTTATTCTATGGGGGAGGGATGGAAGATGAGAACCAGGAAACTTGAACCCAAGACTTCTTGGTAGGGTGGGATTTTATGCTCCACATGTCTACCAACTGTGCTAGGCAGTTATTCTCAACCTTGCAGGCATTTCAATGGCCCTCCATTTCCAATTTTAGCTCATCAACATCTTGGAGGCAATCTTTTCACTGTCAACAATATCTTTAACTTATGCACTTTGTAGTACTACTACCAACTACCAGAAATACTTTGACAAAGAAGAGCTTTCTCATGTCATCAATACCTATGTAGTGAGGTTCATGTTCTCAATGTCTTCTGAATATATTTGATGTGCATCCTCCTCTGACCCATCTTCTCTTTTGGCTAAGTAGAAGTTGTTGGTTGGATAATGGTGTGCTAAATTTTCAACTTATCACATTTTAAATACTTCTATTGAGGTATTCTTCCTGGCATCTGAGTAAAAAGAACCTGCTTCACTTCTGTAAACAGTATTCAAGTAAGTACACTTAGTGTGCCAGGCTGGCACAGTATCCTCTCACCCCTTACTTTGGCTTGTGCTTTGCAAATTTGAGTTGAAGCTGATATCAGAACTTTTGGGTATAACTAGACTAGACCCAGGCTTGGAGTTAAACTACTTTTGATCCATTATTATCAATAGACAGACTTGGTTCCACCTACTAATTCCCCCTCTGTTCTCATATATAATATAAGGGAAAAGAACGCTATTTGGTTGCGTGGCCCACATGGTTCCAGCGCCTAGACACAGAAACGTGCAAAAGTACCGCACTGCCCCATGGCAAGGCAGAAATCCCACCCAGAACGATGCTGGAGCGTGCGCTCCCATTGGCCAGCATGCACGTGCAGGCTCTAGAGGCCCAGGCAGCAAACTCTTTCCCATAATATAAACACCAAAAAATTTCCCACAACATAAATTTTTTCTACTACTCATTTCACAAAAATCATAAGCAATAGGAATTTTTGGAAAGATAATAGATTCAAATAAAATACATCCCCGACTGTGGTACAGAGATATGTAATGAACGCAAGGAAAAACATGTATTTCGAGTATAAATACCCAATAGACATTTGAATTCTTCTTGAATTTTCCACATATTCTGTAGGCAACTGTAGACACTTTTCAAACAAACCATAGTTTCTCTCTGTCCGTTGTATTATCCTGTTTTCATCATTCTTTCAACTTCTCTTATTGACATTCAAAGCATTCATGATGTCAATCAGAGACAGCAGAACATAAGTAACAGGGCAACTCATAGTGATTCAATTAATTATGCTGAGATAAGAGGTCCATACTAGCGATTCAAAAATGATGTGACCTCACAGAAGCTACACATCACTAGAAGCAATTTAAGATGGTAGGCACCATAACAACAAATAAAAATATCTGATCAGAAGAATTCAGTTGGGAAAGATGGCATAATATTTAGTTGAACATTACAACGCACGTTGGCAGAACCTAAACTAATGGACCAAGTGGATGAAAAAATTCCAATTTTCATAACTTAATAGTTTGATCTCAAACTGAACACTACCAACAGAAAAAGAAATCCACCTGAAAAAAACTAATAACAAATAGATGAGACCATACGAACAGTTTTGACGCACCTTAACTTCATCATAGAGTTTTTTCTCCCACGCTAGCAACTTATCCAGTACAGTAGCATGAGTTTCAAATTCTTCTGAATCAAAATCATCCTTTCCATCATTAGCATTTAAACCTCTAAAGGTCTTATTCCATGTAATAACACGCATAACTATGGCAGAATGGTCAATGTGTCCTGCATATAAAGTAAGCTAATTATGTGTCAATACAAAAATTAAAACTTTCCTATGACATAATAGAAAGTAAATATTACTGACACAGATTAAATGAAAGAACTAGTCGCACTCAAATTCCACGTATACCACAAAGATTCTAATAAGAATAATTAATAATAAAAAACCAGTTCTTGATAAAAGTCAACTTGTTTCTTCATTTTAATACCCATTTGCATAACCAGTCTCTTAATGAAGACAATTACTGGATTAAAGTATCCCATCAGATAATGTCTCCTTTCCCCAAGCCCCCAAAAAAATCACATTTAAATACTTTAGAATTTTGAAAATTCAGAGGCACGGTAATCTAAAATCCAAAGAAACTTCGCATGGGATATCAAAGGAAAGGAATGATGAGTAACCTCGATTGTCTGCGAAGTTGGAGTGGTAATGCATCCGAGTAGCCTCAAGCATTTTCGAAACTTCATGAGCACTCTCTGACGCCCTAAGAAAATGATCATCAAGCTTATTCAGTATCTGCAACAGATTAACACTATTTGCACCCCTACCCACTCTCTTAACCTCAGCAGGCGCCGTGTTCGAATGTACATGATGAATTAGCTTCCCATTCTTCGAAGGCTTCACCGCTGCCATCTCAGTCGACTCAATCACCATCTCCGGCGACCGAGGCTCAATGTTACCAACCTGACCTCCAACATCAACATGACCCACAACACTCTCTGTTCTATTAAACCTCATCGCATACATCCGACTCTCAGTCTCATCTTTCACAGGCCTAATCTCATCTGGCTCACTCAAAGAAGGACCAGCCATGTTCTCAACCATGGGGAAGAAGTAATCCCATGACATCATGCCCTTGGACTCTGGGGGAAGTGGGGTATGGTTATCAGGCGGGGTACGAGGTGGAGATGGCGGATGCAGCGGTTCGGCCGTCACTGCCCTTCGACCTCCACCTCCACCACCGGAGCTGTGATGGAGACGGTGGCGGCGCAGATTGAGTTCACTGACTTCATTCTCGTCGTCTCCGTGAGGAAGGGCATCGGCATTGTCGTCTGCATCGTCGTCGGCGTCATCATCGGCATCTTCCTCTTCACGGATGGTGTCGGAGGGGTTGGGGATATGGTGGGACTTGGAGACTGGGAATTCCGGCATACTAGTGGCGCGTTGAAGAGGAGTAGGGGAGAAGTTGGGGAGAGGAGGCGGAGGAGGTGGAAGGGTTTCGATGGGTGGTTGTGGGGTTGGCTGAGATGGGCGGTGGAGGTCTTGGACTTCGCCTTGGCCGTAGTCGTTCAGGGCGGCACCAGTGTTCTTCAGAGCAATGGAGTAGGCAGAATGAGCAGCGGCGAAGGCGTTGCGAGCGGTAACGGCATCTTTCATGAACTGCTTACGCTCTTTACAGCGAGATACGGCTTCTTCGTTCTCGATCTTGGATTGTGTACAACCCATTTTGTTTGTTTTGAAGATTTGAACTTGTTGGGTGGGTGGATTTTTAGCTTCCTCTGCAACTGAGTTGGTGATTTTGGTGGCTTCGTAGGGTTGCTTTAGGGTAGCGTTTCCAGTACACGAAGAACCTCACTGCATTCTCTGCAGTTCTGCAGCTCTTTTTCCTTTTTCTCTGTACAGTACAGTGTGAGCTCGAAGATCTAGATTGAGCGGAAAAGAGGAATCTTTTTAAAGTTTTGAATATAGTTAAGGTCCGGACCGGGACGGACCAGCCGGTTCGATTACGTGTCAGAACAGAAAAGGATGGTGAAGGCAGCTGCAAGCTTGCATTTTAAGCTCACAATAGAATGCAGGTGCAATAACACGTCACCACTTTTGATTCCCGAGTTGTTTACCATGTGTTATGATTACGCCACGTGTAAGTGGATGACGTTGACCAAGATTCTATGGATGACCAGGTATGTGGATTTTGGACCGGACCGGATCAGTTCTAGTCCTAGCTATTATAGTATTTTTTATTTTAAAATTAAAATCAAATTGAACCAATTAATTAAATATTTAAACTTACCATGGGGCTCTAATCTCTATATATGGATGGTTTGGTTTTTCATTCACTTTATTGGGCCAAACATTCTGTGTGTTAAAAATTGGCCATTGAATTTGGATCATTCAGGGGTAGGTCGGTCATTTCATCCACCTCCATATGTTTGAGCGTATATTGTCTTGCTCTTAGTGCAGGGAACACTTCCCCTTGTATTTTTTAGGACTAATTTTCCCACAAGCCACGGTGAAGGAGGAAAGGAATCTGACCATCAATGGTATCGATATTTTAAACCTAAACAAATAGGAAGAGTAATAACAACCTTAGATTGGCAAATGTTTCCTTCACCATGGGGTGAAGAAAAGCTTTCTCATATTTCTAATATTTTCATATAATTTTCTTCGATTGTATATAAGCCATGGTTTGAGGAATAGCTATCGATATATCTATACCGATTTTGATCAACCTATATTTAGGGCTGTAAACGAATCAGATTCAACTTGAATAGTGTTATATCTGCATCCGCATCCGATTAACTATCGGACAGATTCAGATAGTGCTAAACAGATACAAACATAGATACGGATAAGATATTTTATCCGTTTACATGTAAATATAACTTTTTTGAATAGCTACAGCCTATCCGTATCTGCATTCATGTAGCTTTCGAACGGATTCGGATAATGCTAAACGGATACGGACACAAATATCGAAATGGATTTTGACTATTCATTTACCCCTAGCCCATATTAGCTTTAATTGGACAGATTTACCCTTGTTTTCTTTAGACAAAAAAATAATTAAAAACTTTTCTAAACAATGATCGGCTGCTGATCCAAATGCTCCAGGTCGCGGTCCACCGATCAATTAGGAGTTAGGACACCACACCTAAACAAGAATTGGTCATTCATTTTCCTTCTTCATTCCCTTCTAATAACCGTCAATAACTACCATCTTCTCTCTCAAAAGTCAAAACACAAAAACTCTTAAAACTTTGAAAAAACACCAAAGAAGAAGAAGAAAGAGGTTGAAATATTAGCTAGTGTGGCGTCAGAGAGGTAGTTACTCTGGCGCCAAAATGAAATTGACGGTTGTGGCATATCTGATTGTGGCCACTATCGTCCTCGTCTTCCTCACCTTAACACCAACTTCCCGCCACCACCACCACCACCACCGTCACATAGGTCGCCGCCTGGGACACAAGCATGCACCGTTCGATCCGTTGGTTGGGAAGTTGGAGAGATTAATGGAAGAAAGATCATCTGGTGGAGGAGCAATTGATAATGGAAACCATCATCATAGTTTAAGCAGTGTTACTACTGGGAATAATTGGGATTCATTTTCCGGCAATGATGGTGATGAATTGGATAGAGAAGAAGAAGAGTATTTAAGGGATGAGGAGGTGTCGTTTAACATAACAAAGAGGCTGTTAACTATGTTTCCTCTAATAGATAAGGATCCTAAGGATGGTTATATTAGTTTGAAGGAACTTGAGAATTGGAATGTGGAAAGAGCTGTTGAACGTTTGAATTATAAGACCATGAAGGAGATGAGGCTACATGATTTGGATGGAGATGGCTCTCTTAGTCTATCTGAATGTCTCCATCGGTTCTCCCTTACAAATCTAGGTACTCTCTCTCTCTCTCTCTCTCAACTTCAACCTCAACCTGCATTCAGGGCATGCAATGGTTCCAATAACAAAAGCTCTACCTGGTCACATGCGATGTGCCAGACACAGGGTCATGCAAAATGGCTGTCGTGCCCTCAGAGAATTTTGCCTTTTCATGGGGGTGCATTGGTCATTTTATATGGCCCTGTGTCTGGGTGCTAGGGCCGTGCACCACACGTGACTAGGCAGCGTTGTTTCTCTCTAGGGAGAGATTCCCTCCGACACCGTGTGCAGTTTTTGGGCAAGGGGTATTTAGGATTTTTTTCTAGGGGATGCTACCGTATTTCGAGTGCGGGCGTGCAGTTTCAGCCCACACACTAGTGTCATGGGGATCATTTCCCCATATATATATATATAAATATCATTATCTAATCATAAATCTATTTTCTAATGAATCTGATTTCTATGAATCTCGATATAAGGATCTAATTTAATGTCTTATACATCAAAGAAAGAATCTCCTCAACAGACACCAATATTTGCTGAATTGGATGTTAGATGGAGATGAGGCTGGAATTTTTTTTGTGACACCATGCCGGTGATCCTCCTTCCAAGTCAAATTTTCATATATATTTGAGTTTGTCAATTGGCAAAACAAGCAATCAAAAAAGTAGGGATTATCAAGACGGTGTATGGGACTGTTGCAGAAGTGTATGTTTGTACAACTTTAGTTAGGAGGGTAGATGATTAAATTTGAGTTTGAAATTTGGTAGAATGTCTTTCAGATCTTTCTTTAGACTTCCAATGGCTGGATTAATCACAAAATGTACTCTTCCACATGGCTAAACTGGGTATGCTTGTTTTGGGAGATTATTTTTTTAGCGGTTGTAATAAGGGAAAATTTTCTACTGGTTATAATGTTTTAAAAGAATGACCTTGCTTTAGTACTAAGTGTAGTTTTTATGTGAGAAAAACCTTGTACATGGTGGACTGTATAATTGAGATAAGTTTATAAATTTGACATGTAATCTATCCAAGACATTCCCATCTAACCAATGATCAAAACGACTGAAGGAGAACTAAAGAAGCATTTTCTAATTGCATTTTTCATTTAAATCAATACACAATTTATATATATTTTTCTACAACTTATGATGAAACAAATGTTAATAAGCAGAGAAAAATGACATGGCTCCTGGCCAAGCTGGATGGTGGAAGGAGCAATTCAGTATTGCAGATGCAGATGGCAATGGATTTCTCAACTTTGCTGAACTAAATGAGTATGATCATGATGAATCACAAGACTACCTTATTGCTTTATTCCTCTTATTTATTTGTTTCAATGAATTTGATGGTCAACAGAAAGCAAAATTTATTGCAGTTTCTTGAACCCTAAAGATAGTGAAAATGAAGAAATTCAAGTATGGTTGTTAAGAGAAAAGATTAGGTTAATATTCTCACCTTTCTCCCTTTTCAAAATGTGTTTTCCTTATAACCCATGCCATGAAACTCGTAATAAACCAAAGTTTTATCCTCGTAATATATTTGTTTTCTTGTATTTTAGGTACATGGGCAATGATAAGGATGGAAAACTCAATTTTGTCGAGTTTCGTGATCATGCATATGACATTTACAAGTTTCATGCTGAATATGAATATAATGTAAATGATATACCCAAGCCTGAACAAAAATTTGCAGAGCTTGACTTTAACCATGACAAGTACATCTCTATCTATCTTGTTTTTATCTCATTTTTAGACTTTCTTTGCTTGTTTATGACAATTGAAATTTTGCAGATTTTTGACAGTAGAAGAATTGTTACCCATACTACATCAGCTTTACCCGGGAGAAATCACTTATGCTACATACTATGCAAAGTATCTAATTCGCGAGGTTAGTGATTTTATTGCATATGTATACATTTGTCATCAATCTTGCAAAATAACCTGAATTATCTGAAATCAATAACAAGTCCTCAAATCTGAACATTAATATATTTTCCTCATAAATTTTGAGGAGCAAAATTATTTATAACAGAAAGCTATATTGACCTTACAATCTCTCAATCACAATGTCAAAATTGCTCAGGTTGATGCTGATAAAGATGGGAAGCTTACAATTAATGAAATGCTCAATAATGAAGAAATTTTTTACAGCAAAGTGTTTGAGAAAGAATTCGATAACGAAGAGGACAATGAAGATGATGATTTTGACGATGATGACGATTATTATTTTCATGATGAGTTTTGATGAACCTTTCACTATTATTTCTTTTAGTTCAAGTCATTTGGTAGGATTATTCCCCACAATTATGATAATTTTCCACCAACATAAATATTTTTTGGCTGTGTGTGGATTATGGATGTGTAATATCAGTGTAAATAGGTTGGAGCAAATGTTAGTTACTGCTAACTAATGTAGTAATCACACTCTTTGATTTCTTATGTTGATCATTTACAAGGATTAGGTATCAAATTAAACATGAATTGGTAGAGATCAAACTAAACAGCAAAATATTCATTTTTGGATCTTTTAAGAAAAAGTGATAGAGATCTTGGAAGAGACTTGCAGTATATTTATAATATGTGGTTCTTGTTTCAATAAAGCTCCAAAGTCTAACAAGTACACAGTCTGGACATCTTGTTACTACATAACCATGATGAGAAAATACCAAGAATACCCCTATTTAATTCTCTTGTAATGCCATGTATATCTTAACCTATTATCTTATCATGTAACTAGCAAAGGGTTCCATCTGCAAGTCTGTGCTGGATTTTGGAGTATCAAAATCTGAGTCAATGTTAGTAAATTTATATTATGATTTTTTTTCAGACTATATTTGTGAGAATCACTAGGTTCAACTTGTAACCGCACCTTAGGGGCAAATAAACTATTCTTAGTTGATGTGGAATACTTCAATGATAGTGGTGGAGATAAGTGGCCACCTTTCCCTATCCCATCCCCTACAACAACAGCAATAATTTAGTCTTATCCCAACTAAATGGGGTCGGCTACATGGATCCTCGCCTTCCAATCAGCTCTATTCAAGATCATACTTGATACAAGGCCTAAGCTAAGCTATGCATGTCTATCAAGATTCCACCTTGTCACTAAGTAAATTCAAAATTTTAGGTCGTCTTTGGTATGATTCTATTTTTGTTTTCATCTTATTTTGGAGAAAAATTTATGGACCAGAAAGAGAAATTATTTTGAGAACTTCAGTCACTAACAACTGGTAAGTTACTATTTACACAACTACTGTAGCAATTAATGGGAATCTAAACGCCACAATGGCGGTGCGGAGAACAGTAATATCTGTGTGGGGCCAGCATGGTCAGAGCATAAGAGAAAATAATAAAGAAACCATGTAAGCAAATAGTACTCTGGCATCGTGGTAATCCTTTTCCCATTAAGTCGTATATATGATATCTGAATTAAATGGACGAGAAACACTTTTTAAATAGTATGGCTTAAAGAATTCAACTAGAATGAAATAAGATAGAAAAAATACGTGAGTAGCTTATGGTTAGAGGAGTGCATTTAACCTTCACAAAAATGGGAAAACAGTTTTTCTTCCAAACCAACATATTTTGAAGGATAATCAAAATTTAAGGCCGATGGCAACCATAGTAAGAGGTTTACATAACAAGATGCACTATGACCTCTTCCTTTGACCAAATTTGACAGAAAACATCAACAAGTTCCAGAATCATCTTACATAATCATCCTGTGTTCAAACAGTGTTAGTTCCCACCAATATCCATGAACATCAAGAAAAGGAGAAACAGGAAAAAAAAATAAAACTCAAACCAAAAGGGAATGTTGGTACCCTTTTAAGAGAGACTTATTTTGTAGAGCAGTTGCTGTTCTTCTGGGCATGCCACCTCTCTATACTTCCATACCAATTCCACTGGATAGCTAGAGCTACAATACGTAAAATACCAGCAGCAACTACCTCAACAAAGGCAATTACGGGTGATCTCTGGGGTGATAAACCAGAGGTTGCTATAGACAGTATGAACCCTTCTAAGTTGCAATGTACAATAAATGTTCCAGATTTTATGCCATTTAATGTTCTCTTGGCAACTTCATCAGCCTTCATTGCACCAGAAGAAGCAGCAATGATACTGGTGAGCTGTGGCCTTACCTTGTTTTCTGCAACAAATGAGTAACATTCATGAAAACCCAATCTGAGTATCACACAAGTAAAACAAATAATAAAATAATTAGTAGCTGTAGCAGCAAAACACCAGCAACATGTCAAATTAGTTAGCCGACCTCAACCATATGACCTATCTTGTGTTGCACTTTCCCCATGTATTGTCAGCCACCAAAACATTTTTGAAAATATTGACCTTTCAACAATTTTCAAAACTTCATTCTCCATGTGGCAAACTCCCTTTGACGCAGTTCAAAAGAACAAGAAGACCAGCAGCAAACCAAGCCATTAGATTGGACCAATAAGCTTAATTTTGAGTGTCCAATGGGTTATATTGATCATAGGCTGACTATTTAGTATTTTTGGGTTTTCCATTGTAATGGGCCAATTCCATAAGCCCAAATATGTGGGATTTAAGGCCCTAAGGGGGATTAGTGTTAGTTTCTTTGCTCCATTGTGACCAAGAGGTCACGGGTTCGAGTCTGGAAACAGCCTCTCTGCGAAAGCAGGGGTAAGGCTGCGTACATTATGACCCTCTCCAGACCCCGCAGTGACGGGAACCTCATGCACTGCATACGCCCTTTTTTATTCTTTATTTTAGTAGTGTTTCTAGAAGGATTGGATAGATATGCTACAATCCAGCCATAGTTTCTTTTTTGAAGAAGACTTTAAGCTGTAAGGGACACCCTATTTTGCTTGTTCATTCCCTTACAACTTAAAGTCTTCTTCAAAATAGAAATTATTCTTGAACTTAACAAAATAGAAACTATGGCTGGATTGTAGCATATCTATCCAATCCTTCTAGAAACACCACTAAAATAAAGTATAAAAAAAGGGCGTACCCAGTGCACGAGGCTCCCGCCACTGCGGGGTCTGGAGAGGGTCATATGTATGCAACCTTACCCCTCGTTTTGCAAAGAGGCTATTTCCCAACTCAAACCCGCGACCACTAGGTCACAATGGAGCAACCTTACCATTGCACCGAGGCGTGCCCTCTATTTTACATATACAGTATAACATTAGCAAATAGCAACACTATGAATACATATGCATCTCCCATGACAGTTCATGTGGTAATTACACAAGCACCATAGTTCTCAAACAATGTGTCCTTGAAATAGCTTCTAAATCTATGGGGCTGTCACTCTCAAGATGCACTGATAAATTAGTGGGGGTGGGGAATCTTTTCAAATGTATTATACTTTATTTTAACGAGTAATAAAATACGTGTTACAACAACAAACTACAAGCTTGAAGTCAGATTTCAAACCTTCAATAAAACCTGGCGTTTCAGTGTCAGGAGGGAATATAAGGGACACATGGATGTTATCTGCAATGACCTCCTGCTGCAATGCCTCTCCCAACCCTCTAAGGCCAAATTTACTAGCTGAATAAGCAGTGTAACCATAGATGCCCACCTAAAATAAAAAAATTCCAAGTCAAGACTTTTCACAATTATAGGAAACAGATTCCACAAACTTAAGGATGGTAGAATACTTATTAAAAATAAAACTTGAGATAAAAATAAGAAAAATATAGAGAATTAAAGCATTGTAGTGCTCATAACATTTAATCCATCGACAGTGGGGAAGAAAATAAGTAATAAGTTCAATAAATACTCTCTAAGAGAGTGCCCTAGGATCTAAGTTCTAAGAGAACCAAAAGAAAATAAAGGATCCATTCACCTGCTGACTATATGTTTACCCTTCACAAAAAGAAAAAGAAGATGACTATGACAAAATAATAATGATGGTACAGTAACCAACAACTCAAATAAGATAGCTCTCAGATCAGTAATTCAAAATGACCTCAACCCACTAAAGAAAATATTTGACGGAAATTAACTCTCAAGTCTCAGCAAAGAAGTTCAGATTATTACTTTTAAATGAAGTTCAAAAAAAGAAACCATAGCTTAAAGGAGATGATGAATAGCAATGTCTTTAAAACAAAAAGAGCAATCAATGTAGATTTTCTACAAGACAACTAAAGCTTCAGAGGGGAGAATGGAACTTTTGGAAAATGGTTGAAAACAAATGGATGACTGATAAAACAAGGGGAAATTCCCAAACATTGGGGGTTGTTGATTGAATTAAGCTCTTAGACTTGACACTTGACAAATCTAGACCATGCAGTACCTATCCAATGGTTGGAATTCCCACATCACCCTTCCACATGGCACAACTAGGATGAGGACCATATAAAGAATCTTATGAGTTTTGCCTCTCTTCAATGAATATTTTTCTGAAGAGAATATAAAAAGGAATCAATGGATCAAAGAAATAATTTCGGAAGTATTTGACTCATGACTTCATCACTTCTTTTTAGGTAGCTTGACATAATTTTTTTGAAATGCATATACTTGTATGTTAATGTCATGAAATTATTAAATTTGCATATCATGTAGTCATTACTCACCTTGGCAAGGTGAAATGACTAATGTTCAAGTAGCCAATTTAACTGCACCGGTGCAAAAACAGATTTCAATAATCAAACCCTGCTAATAGCAGGGAAATAGGTTCTATCATTCTAATATTTTTCTTTTTATTTTATTTTATTATATTTATTATTATTATTATTTTTGGGTGGGGGAGGGGGGGTCACCATTTACTTATGAGAAAGAAAGCAAAGTACAACACAGTAATACAACAACAACAAAGTAGACATAAAATTTGAAACATAACGCTATGTAGGCGTCAACCCAAATGCCCAAATCCCCTAATAGAACAAAGAGGCATAGCCTTTCCAAAACACATAGGCCACACCATCCCTTGTAGAGCCGAGTCATCTGCCACCTTGTTATTACTTCTTGGTTTCCATCAAAAAACAATGCAAATACTTGAGGCTAACCACCAGATCTAATCAAGAAAGAGAGACCCCGTGATTCTCTTCCCTACATCTACATCCACCGATGACTTTGATTGAGCCTCCCCAAATGATGGCATGCTAGCTACTGTTCTAGTGTGTTTCATCAAAGATATATCATATATGTGTTTTATGAATGTATGAGAATAAGGTAGATACAGCTCTTGATAACAATGATATGATGCAAAAGGGTTTCAGAGAAGACTCAAAAATTGTAACCAATCCCAACCATGTTCTAAAAGTAGGAATTATAGGCCTAACCAGACCATGCAACTAGGGTAAGGAAAAATCCTCTCACCTTTTTAGTGGAGGTTTTGGCCTAAGGTTATGATATAAGAAAAATTCAACAAATATGGAAGAAACCAATATATTAGACTATTAAGGTGTAAATTGATTCTAACCTAATAAAAGATGATGATTAATGGGGAAATAAAGCAAAGCCATTTAAAAATATTATAATTATGGAATCCAATTAATCAATTGAAGAATCTTCAAGAAATCCAAGAAATTTATGTATAGACCAAGATTTCGAAGAAACTAATAAGAAATGATGAAAGTTTTCAAAGGGAACACCAAAATGACTTGAGTAGGAAGTAGGAACCCAAACAAATCAGTTGATTGGACTCCCTGACCTATGATTCACAAGCTTAGACAATAGTGGATGCAAAAACAGAAACTAAAATCACTAAACCACAGAGTATGAAAAAACCTCAACTCAATTCAATTTGTTATTACAAGTAACAAATAACATCCACTAATCCCATGTCTAGACTTCTATATACTAGCAAAGAGTACTCGTCTAACTTAATCAAAAGACATAAACCAGGACTCTACTTAAATTACCTACTTTGAAACAACAACCACAAACAGAACCCACTTTTTGGGAGAATTTCCAAGAACCCTGTCTCTCGTGGGTTGATTGCAATGATTTTTGGGAGGATTTTTTATCTCTATAATGTATGGTCTATGGTCAAACTTTCAAACCAAGCAGACAACCCTAAACCCCTGCAGTTTTAGGGTAACGGTGTCTACGATTTTAGGTTTTAAAACTATCCAGAAGCTTGCTGTTTGGGCCTCGTGCTTCTAGTTATTGTTCCTTGTTGCTGGTTGTTAATATTAGTTGTGTACTGAGGCCTGGGTGCTATCCCCATGCTTATCATATTGCTCCTTGTGGTTGGTTACATCTGGTTTATTCGCTATGACAGAATTATGCTTTATACAGCATTCAAAATATTTAGTTTCAGTTCATTAATTGTATCTCAAGTTCTATGGCTGATTGTCATTGAATAAAGAACTTTGTGCTTAAATCCCCTTGGGTTAACCTTAACCATGGGCTCTTTGGGTCCACAAAGTTTCACTGTTTTGGAAACTATGAGGCATTCAGAACCCAATTTGAGCATAATGAGTTGGTATAGATCATATCAAAATGATCTTGTAGTCTGTTCAGAGATCTTGAGCCCCTTATAAAATTTAGCTTTGAGTTGGTTATATTTTGAGTTCTGTGACTCTTTTTAAATTTCCTGATAAACATGATCTTTCTGCATCAATGAAGCTTCCTCATTTTGGACACTAGTAGGGATTTTACAAAAACAAGTTATACGCAATAGTTTTTCTTATCATCAGTAAAATTGAATCGAATCCACCATTGAAGGAGAAAAAGGGAAAGAAGAAAATAAGAACAGCTACAGAATCATCTCCATTAAAATATACCAACTGCAACTTAAAAATCATAAGAGTTAAATGATACCGCTATTGCATTCCATACCACTATAAACTGCAATTAAACCCCAAAAATACTCTCTGAACGTGCCCAGTATTCGTTTATATGAAACTACCATCTGATTGACCATAGCAAAAGGAACAGAAATCCACCATACCTGACCAGCCTGCGAAGACATGAGAGCGATCGAAGCAGGTAGACGGTCACCTCTACTCTTCATCCCAGGAAGTGCAGCTTTGATCAGATGGAAAGTACCCGTTAGATTCACATCGATCATGAACTTAATAACCTCCAAATCCTGCGTCTCCAATTCTTCTGGAGTAAAAACTCCTTGATTGCAAATAAGTATATCAATGGGGCCTGCATCATCAATTGCTTTCCGAACAGCTTCGTAGTCTCGAACATCAGCACTGAAGATGGAAACATCAATGCCAGTGGAGAGGCGGATGGAGTTCCGAGCTTCTTCAAGCTTGTCCAGGTTACGAGCAAGAATTGAAACTCGAGCACCCTCTGAAGCAGCCTGTTGTGCTAGGGCAAGACCAATGCCACTCGACCCACCAGTAATGAAGACATGGCGACCCTTAATTGGGATCTTCACGGACCTCGGGCGAACAATGAAGACTAGGATGGCAAAGATTAAAATAAAAGGCAATGGTATGAGGAGAAGGAAGAGAATGTTCTTGTCCGCCATTGAAGAAGCTTCAACAAATCAAAAATGCAATTACTAACTGGAAAACAAACGCATCAACAAGGGGGCTTATAGATGTTATCCAAGGAAGTGAAAACTAGTCCAGAGGTGTTCCCTTTATCAGATTCAGTAGAGAAAGAGATAGAGATTGACGTCTACCTGAAAATTTCTGCTCAGCAACGCCGGAAACCCCTGCAGTTCGACAGAGAGATCCGACAGAGGGCAACAATGATCCATTGCTGTCGTTTCCTCTCCTTCTAAAGTCAAACTGATTTCTTGACGGTGTAAATGACCATTTTACCCCTTTTCAATAAAATCATAAATTTAGGGGTGTCAACCGGTCGGTCTTGGTCGGGCCTAGCTGGGCCTCACTAATTTTACAGGTTGCACCATGTCCGACCGTTTAGGCATTCGGGCTTGCCTTGGGCGGACATGGTACGGTTTCATTTCGGTCAGTCGGTGTTCGATCTTTAAACGGGGCATCCTTATTCGGGCTAAACGGGCCTAAATCGGGCTCAAAACGGGTTAATGAGCCTTTTAACTCTGAACGGTCTCTAAACGGTGTGGGTTTACTCATTGATATGCAATCAAAATTTTAAGTTTAAACCATCACACCGTTGGGTAGTCACGGAACACCTTAACTCAAAATCAAATAAAGCTTATCCCAACTAAAATAGTAGCACAAAACCGAATAGAAGCGCATCTAACAGAGTAAGTAAAAGAGGACAAAATAGCAGCACAACACCAAATAGAAGCACATCTAACAAAGTAAGATCTAAAAACTAAAAACTAAGCTTCATTTCACCTACGGTAGTGTATCTAACCAATAAATGTCAAAGACCAACAAAGAAACAAACAAAAACAGGAAGTTTGGAGGGAGGGGGAGGGGAAGTTTATAAGTTAAAGGGTTGGGCTGGGTCGGGCTGTAACCAGTCGGTTTAGGTAGGGCCTGGAATTGGTCGGTCCAATCGGGTGCCTGACAGGGCTAGGACCTCACACCGGGACCGCCTAATTACTAAACGTGTCGATTCGGATCGGGTCGGGCTTTAACCGGGCAGGCTCGGTCGGGATTGCTGGGCCGGGCCTGGAATTGACACCCCTAATCATAATATCACCCCCAAAAAAAATGGCAAACACGATGGGCAAGGGTTTCCTGCTTGGGCCACCAAGGCTTGGACCTTTATCCCCTGTGGTTACCTGCCCGGTACAGTTCCTGCAATTCCTCTCATAGGGGGTTGAAATGATCACTTTACCCTTTACTCAAACACACTATCTGGGTGGAGTCCACTCCTCTCTTATTAGAGGCACTAGGGAACTGTACCAGACAGAGAATCACATGAGATAATTTTCCCCAAGGCTCTGTATTACTAACGTGCTATTTCTTCTTCTTTTTTTGTGCTCTTCAAATGAACTGGAGTTTTGGCACGGTTGTGATGGCCAATATTGGCATAAAAAATTGGCGTGATGGAAAAAAAATTGGGAAATTATCAACGCCACCCCCTAAGTTACAACCTTATTTTAATGCAACCCCATTAAGTACCCAAATATCAAATCCAATCAAAAAACTAACGGGTTAACTGTGTGTAATGCAAATGACTAAACTACTCTCTACAGTAAAACATTAAAAACCTAGTCTCGCCTCCCTTTCTTACCATTGGAGTTCAAAACTCTGAAGGAAAATAGGGCACCGAGCTCCATCTTCCATCCTTGTGACCAACACATTGGAGAACCTGCAAGTTTGCAACCAAACCGGCCAAAACTCGAAGTACAGACTAATGCTCTCCAACCTACCTTCTTCCTTTCTCTTGCTATCTCCATTCTATCTCCTCCTCTTTCTCCTGCCACCACAACACATCTTTTGTCCCTCGCTTTCTCTTACTCTTTGCTCCTGCCTCCAGAGCATTTACCCTTAATTCATTGAAAGGTTCAAATTTTAGAATAATTCAATTAAAATATTTTGATAAAAGAAATAATGAAATCAAATTTTGATTGGCATTCTAACTAAATTATTGTCTCAGACTGGATTGGCCTAGTATGAAATTTTGGATTAGGACCTTTGAAATCTAAATTAAATTCTCTATTGATCTTGGGCTATGTCCTTGACTTATGAACCAACCCCAAGCTAGCATCCAAGAAAACCCATTTGTTGTTTGTGGTGATCACAATTCTCTCGTGAAATCTGCTAACCTCCCCAAACAGAGTTCTACAACAAAAACCATAGAAAGGATAATCCGCACAGACGACCCATCATACTATTACAACCTCTGTGCATCCACAACCTGCAACAACATAACCCCGACTTACCTATTCACCGTTCTATCACTCAGATCAGGATCATCTCTAGGGAGCCCAGCGCTCAGGGCAGGCCCAGGGGGCATCCAACGGTTGGGCTATGCCGCACACATCTCGGCACATGCCTAAGGATGTGTGTGGCACAGCCCAACGGCTGGCAGTACCCTGGGCGTGCTGGGCTTCCCGTAGACGAGCTAAATTCTCTGTCACCTTGCCTTCCTTCCTTATAGGAGCGCCATTCTGTGCCAACGACAACCACACCTTCTATACATCTTCAACTCTCGATCCAACAATACTTTCAAGATCTTACAGACCAACTTCACCGCCGACCCAATGACCATCACCTTCGTGATGGCCTACAACCCTCTCTTCAACTGTGGGCCTATCTCCAAGCTCAACGATCTAGATCGTCTATGGCGTACTGCCCGTAGCGGCCTGAGCGGCACACAAATAGGGCACAACATAATGATTGCCTTAGCCCCGCTCGGATAGGGTGCTCGGGCAGGGATAAGACGGTTATTGCAGTGCATCCTATTTGTGCGCCGCTCAGGCCACTATGGGCAGCACACCGTAGAGGATCCGAATTCTCAAAGATATTCCCAGTGGATTACACCGGGGGCACACACTTCAACTGCACCCGCCCAATCCCTGCGGGGCACTACAGGGACTCCAGAATGCCTCTTGCTTGGGCTGCCTAGGTCAGGATTCCAATGTCTGCTATTATGCGCGACTCGGTTCAATTGTTTTAAAGGTAAGGGCAAAATTGTTTTTGAAGGAAAATTTACTTGCTGACACCACTAATTAAAAATTAAAGGCTAACCTCAAAGTTTTTGAATTGGATTTGATATTTGGGTACTTGGTCGGGTTGCATTAAAATTGGAATGTAACTCAGGGGTGGCGTTGATAATTTCCCAAACAAAATTTTGTGCGTGCTGTACTCGACGTCTCGACGGAGGTCACGATTCACGAAGGCATTCGCTCTCTGCAACTCTCACCTTCTCTCTCGCTTTGCAACTATCATTCTATCCAAGGCGCTCATTCCTGCAACTATCATCCTCTCTAAAGGCGATCTGCAACTGCCGTCTTCTCCAAGGCGCTGGCTTTGCAACTATCATCCTCTCCATCCTCTCCAAAGTCGCTCTACAACTATCATCCTATCCAAAGTTTTCTGTTACTCTCATCCTTTCTCTTGGCCAAAAGCACTCTTACAAAGGCTCTCTGCAACTCTTAGCTTTTCTCTGGAATGTGGAAAAGCACTCTGTTTTCTTTTCTCCTTTCTATTGATTGTATAAAGCGACTTCTTCCATAGACCTCGTGATAATCACATCCTTTTACCATCCCTAAATCCAGGGTTTTGGTCGCAGGAGGAAAGGAGAAAAACTAGGGTTTCTATTCAGCTATGGCCATGCAAGCTGGGATGGGCTTCTCTAAGATCCTGATTTTGGTCGGAGCAGGTAACAGTTGTTTTGTTTCAATCTGTTGGAAAATTACATGATTTATGAAGTTTCAAGATTAGCCTTTTCTTCCTTTTTGTTCTGAGCTTGTAATTTCAATATGGGTGTGTGTTTGTACTTCCAGGGTATACTGGTTCGATATTGTTGACCAAGGGTCGGTTGTCGGATTTATTGGGCGAGCTACAGGTCTGATTTTTGGTCACTTTCTTCCCCCCTGTTGGGTTTATGCAGAATGAAGTAATGCGTTTGAAAATGCCTTGACAACTTCTTCTGTTGTTTAATTGGAACAGGACCTGGTGAAAGGGTTGGAGAAAGCTAGAGATCCGTCAAATGCTGACTCTGAATATTCTGATGCCATTGCTTCCCAGGTACGCCTATGGGAGAAACCCATCTGGGTGTTAATAGTAGCATTGGTTCAATTGATTAATTTGAAGGGAAGGGTGGGTTTAATCTCTTGTAGATATTCTTTTCCTATAGTTCGAATGCTAGCAGTTTATTAGTAGTTTCAAGAAATGAGTTTTTCTGGTGAAAAAATTTTAAAGGTAACTTAACTTATTGAGTCTGTCAAGGTGGGAACCAGTTTAGAATGCTAATGATTGGAGAGTGCTTTCATCAAATTAGGCTCTGACTTATTGAGTCTGTCAAGGTGGGAACTAGTTTAAATTTTTTTAGCCAGGAGAAGACTATTGCAGCTGAAGGAAGTGAATGAGGCATATTCAGATAGTAGGTATGCAAAAAATGTAATTGTAGTGTAAAAGATAACAGAACTTATCTGGCTGCAACTCAATCATGGATATTATCCACCCCTGGCATTAGCAAGGGGCGGCCCTCCACTAGTCAGGTTAAGTTACTGTTTATCTAAGTACAGAGAATGCGGGGTCCTAAAGAAAATACTTGGAAACTTCAGTATTGATGATTACAAGCTTTCAGAGCGCCAAACTTAGTTTTCCTGTCCTTGTACATCTTCACCATTAGCTGATGCAGGAGCCTCCCAGAGCAGAACTCCTATAATGTAGATGCCAGTTCAACTAAGAACCAACACTACAGTAGGATCAATGTGCTGATATTCCCAAGCCTTCATGTAACAATCTGTCACACCTCAAACCCAGATGGGGCTATGACCCACATTCTCACCTCACCTTAATCAAGGTTCATCTTAGAGTCAATGTTAACATGTTATTGGGATGGGCAGTCTATATAGGCGGTAAACCACTTTATTTGGTGTGATGAGTTAATGAAGTTGAGCCTTAGGGTGTTGGTATTGGTAATTCGTACTGGTACAGAGGAAGCATCGTGGTGATTTCTCCTTCCTTACTGCTGTATTCCCATATTTGCAGCCTGGTGACATTGCTCGTTTAATTTTTAACTTGATCTTTATTTTTTTGCTATTCTGTTTAAATTCATTTTGCTGTTCTCTCCTTTTCTCTATTAATTCTATCTGTCATAAGTTCTGTTTTGGGATTTTCTCTTTCAAATTCTTTCTGGAAACTCCAATATTGATGATTACAAGCTGTAAAAGTTCCACACATGGTTTTGCTCTCCTGGTACATCTTCTCCATTAGCAAGGAGCCACTTGGTTAGGTGAAAGTATTGTCTAAAAATACTGAGTATGAAATTATATGGGGCCATTCTTGAGCTTGCCATTGAAAACAGGGGAAACTCGTCACTGTATTTGGTGATATGGAAGACATAGAGGTGATTATGTTGGGATGTAGGTATAGTTTTTCATCTCCTGTAACGGAGTATGGTGTATTATTTTGATGGTGCTAGTAGGCGTGGATGTGTTAAAATGCTACAGTTTTAAGTCTGTTTTAAAAAAAGGGCGTACCCAGTGTACGAGGCTGCTGCCATTGTGGGGGCTGGGGAGGGTAATAATGTACACAACCTTACCCTCGCTTCATGGAGAGTCTGTTTCTTGACTCGAACCCGTGACCACTAGTCCGTTAAACCAACATGTCAATTTTGATTATTCTACAGAAACCAAGTACTCAAGGAAGTCAAAACGTGATACGTTTCAGGGATTCTATTAATGTTCTTTTATTGAGCTAATTGTACTCTTGTAATTATTATTCAATTTTTTCTTCTTTTCTGCTTCTCTATCTTGTAGGTGCGCCGGCTAGCAATGGAGGTCCGACAACTTGCATCATCACGCCAGATAACTGTTTTAAATGGAAATAGTAGCCAGATAGGTACCCTCTGCAATGCAAAATTTAAATGCCAGTTGTTAAGACCTCACAGAATTACTTATTTTTCATTATGCACCAAAATGCAGTTAAATATTCTTCTGTTTATTTATCTTTTCCTACTGCTTAACTTGCAAGTTTTTTCCATGCTGGGAATTTTGTGTAAAATAAAGATGTTGTCAGATGTTCTCAACTCCTTTTTATTTGAATATGGTTCTTACAGTTTAATTTGAATTATTTGTTTTAGCAGGAAACATGACATCCTTCGCTATGCCTGCTGTGGCCATAGGGGCATTGGGCTATGGATACATGTGGTGGAAGGTAATGGATTAGTCATGACAAATTCTTAAGCCTTTTCCTTCAGTCGAGATGTATCGTGTAACTTTGGGTTCAGGTTGTTCAGTGCTATATGTTCTTTTCCATTTTCCCTCAGTAAATGTAACAAATTAATGTTAACCTCGAAATTTAAAATTGAGAGCAAACAATTCAGGAATTTTATATTTTTCCGCTCCCTTTTTGAATTTTGAATGTTGACTTATTAGTATTGAATTATTTTTTAGAAATTGGCATTGATTTGCTTTATCTCATCCCTCTTCTATCTCTTAATTTTTAGGGTTTGTCCTTCTCTAATTTCATGTATGTGACCAAGAGTCACATGGCAAATGCTGTTTCAAGCATGACTAATCATCTGGAGCAATTAACTAATGCTCTTGCGGTAAGTTGTGTTCACCTAATGATTTTCATATTTAGTTTCTATCCTGCAGATATCTGTATTGATATTTTCTTTGGTATTCTGATTACGTGTCAATTTCTGCTGCTTGTTTTTTGAAAAAATTTCTGAGGTCTTGGGTAATGCTTCTCATGCCACAGATATCTTCTATATTACTTAAAAATGTCTTCACAATGTTAGGCTTAACTGCGTCTGCTGGTGACATTATGTTCCCCTCATGCTAGTACTCATGTGTCACATAAAAACATTAAGGCATCATTTGGATATGATATCTATTTCTGTTTATAAACAGAAAAACAGGGATTTTTTTTTGAAACATAAAATACCTGAACACAAATATGATGCAGTAAGCTGTCTTGGTCTGTAACGAACCCATTTGGAGGCCACTATCATGATGAAACGGTTCCAATCATGGTTGGTTGGTTGGTAGGAATTTTACTTATTTGTTAGAATATAATGTAATCTTTTATTTTGGGTAGGATACATAGGAAGAGCTTCAAGTTTTAGAGCTGTTTTTGGTTAGAAATCTTGGTAGGCTGTTTCTTATTGGAGTCTTTTCCCTTATTTATATGATTGTAATCCAAGGATTTAGACAGATTCAAAGAATGAATTGAAGTTGAATCTTGTGAGTGCCCGTGTGGCATGACTTGTTTGATCCAGTCCCCCTTTTCTCTCATATCTTCTTCTCTTCCCCTTCCCTGCGACATCTCTTCGTCTCTCTCTTCCCTCCCTTGTGAGTCCCCTCTTCCTTCATCTTCTCCTTCTTTTATATTTTGTTTTTTGTTGAGTTCCCAAGTCCCACCCCTGTTCGGGACCGAGATCCTCTATCAGAGAAAGGATTATGGTTCCTTCGTACCCGAAACTTAGGGTGTGAGAACCCCTTCCCTGGACGATTCAAACAGTAGATTCCCCTACCCCATCAGCTTCCCTATTGTGAGCAATAACCAGAAATTAGATCTGGTTCTGAGACAGTTCCACCAGATCTGTTGCAACCATTCATTGGTTGAATCATATTGCTTATTTGGGTTTGATATTACTGGGATTTGAGAGGTTCTGGGTTGTGATTCATACCTTGAAGTTGCTGTTTGGTTGCACCACTCTTGGGGAACATCTATCCATCGAAGCTAAGAAGGGTTCTGCTGGTTTCCTGGTTTTTCGAAGGTAGAAGACGATTGAGTCTTAGGCCTTTAACTCTCTAATTCTAATTTCTCCTTGAAGTTGCCACTCGGTTGCATCTCTCTTGGAGAACTTCTATCCATCGAAGTTAAGAAGTGTTCTGCTGGTTTCCTGGTTATTCGAAGGTAGAAGATGATGAAGTCTTTAGGCCTTTAACTCTTTAATTCTAATTTCTTATATTACCCTCCCTTCATTTCATTATGCCCTCTTATCCTTATTTTGTTTTCCAATCCAATGATTCTCCTCTTACTTTATCTTAAACCATTATATGTAGTCTTAGTTTAATTTATTATACTCACTATGAGAGATTCCAATATAATAGTTGGCATAAGAAATCCAAGATGGTGGTTAGTGAGATGGGAAAAGAGAGATGGGGTGGAAGTGGGGATATTTGATGGAAATTGAGATCTCGATTGCTTCTTGATTTAGTGGTTTCACAGAAAATTGGTAGAGAGAAGAGAAGGAATGGGGAGGGGAAGAGGAGAGGAAACCAATAGAAAAAAGTAGGGGGAGAGTGTTGGGCTCTCTTTGGTCGGGTTTTAATTTTGATTTATGATTTATGAATTATTTATGCAAAATCATTTTGAGAAAAAGTTTTGATCAGAAATTAAAATCGTTTGGTTACTACTTACAGAATTGATTCTACAAAGAGAAATAGGTTTTGTTGGCCTATGTGCAGAATGCATAGTTGTCAAGGTGTCTTGTTGGTGTAGTCTTGCATCCTGGTCCCCTCCAACACCTTGGAAGTTGAATCGCCTAGATGCCCTGACAACTATGGCAGAATAAATATTGTAACCCTAAAACTTAAGATATTTCTTTTACAAGTCCAGCTATGTCTATATTTGAACAAATTGGATTGGAACCTACTCCAGAGTACACCAAGCATCATAGTTTTCAAGGTGACCCAAGGCGGTGGAGGGGTGCCTAAGCACTGGGGTGAATATATACACCTTATATCATCAAAAATCAACATTAAGCCACATCAAGTCATCAAAAATCAACATTAAGTCATATCAAGTCATTAAAAATCAACATTAAGCCACATCAAGTCACCAAAAATCAATATAGAACTAGAAGACAACAAAATTGAAGAAGCAAGCAATTGAAAGTTTGAAACAATCAAAAGATAAATGGTTTATACTGTTCTTGGAAATGATCATTGTCCTGGTATACCTAGTTTCACATTTGGTTTATACTGTTCTTGGAAAATATGATCTTATCTATAAGTAATTAAACTGCTCTTGATTTAGAGAAATGTTCTTGTTCTCTAATAAGTTTGATTGGTCAAATGATTGTGGTTTTACATGAGTCTTTTTGTATTAGGTAGAGCACCAAATTATCTTTCCAACAAATCCAAAATTGCTTAAATCTGATTTATATTGAAGGAGTTATATTCTGGTCAAACCTTATTTGGTGTGAATGCTGTTTAAAAATGCCATCATTTGATTGTCATGTGTTGTACCCTCCCAACCAGTCCAAAGGAAGGTGAAACATGTGTCAAATGAACATTCAGCACATACATTTTTGGGTAACTTCATTTGTTTTACTGGATCCATATGTCACTTATTTTGAAAGTGTAATTAATGCACTTTCGTGTGTTCCATCTATTGCTCTAATGCAATTGGCAAAGAATGGATAATACTTTTGACTTGATTTGATTTGAGTTGAGGGTGGTTGTACCATCTCTTTTGAAAATGTTCGTAGTGCTGCCAGTACATCGTGGAATCGAGGACTCATTGTTTCACCCGAATGTTGGAACAATTCTTGGATGACATTGTTTCTAACATTGTGAACTATTAATAAAATGGCCATCGCCAACGAACCTCTACTGTAATGTGTCTTGTGTTTGCTAACAAATCTCTTTCTTTGAAGGTAGATACCAACCTAGTGAAACGCTCCTTGACCTACGAAATATTCTATGAACCCTTCTTGGATGTTTTTCTGGGCTTCATATTTCAAAGATCCAGGAATGAAATGTGAGGTTGTGTGTGTGCATTGGTTGTCTTGTGATTTGGGAAGTCGTTGCATCATCAAAACTCCTCTCATTCTTCAAATATTGATATGCATAACCAATTGTAATAAGTGGAATCAATGATGAGTCATCACTTGAATCACTGTAGTGTTCCCTATCCATAGTAATTATTCATGCATAACATATATTAACCATAAAGTGGCCATACGCATATAATAAGTTTGAATAAAAACTATAAAGCAAAAACAAAGTAGAGCAAGAAAGCTAGGATACTGAAACAACAAGAAGTGACTTGATAAAGTGATAGAATAAATAAAATTCAGTCCTTTACTTCTTACAAATTCACACACACACAAAAAAAAAACCCCAAAAATAATGCCCCAGTGTTAAGCTTTTTATCATCCTGGCGTCAAGCTATTTTTCCGCAGGCCCACTGCCTCTCAGACCTCCCCGACTGATTTTACCATAGAGGCCAACGATAGACAATAACTCCCCCCCCCCTTGGACATAGCTTACAAACTTCATCGTACTGTGCTTGAAAGGTTTTTCTCTACCATTACCATAAAGTGATTTCTGCCCAGAGTCCGAGGTCCGATCTCACCATTTGTAATCTTTCAGTGTTGCAGCTGCTACAAAATGGGAGTTCGATGGAATATAGAATAAGGAAATACAAACAAGATCTTCATGGATTTCATTGTGGCCTTGCCAAAGTCAGAGGGGTGGGTTGTGGCCGCTTTCTCCCATTATAATGGTTTATGGGGGAATCTATGTTAGTAATACAAAACCAACTTTTTCTTGCCACTATTATCAAATTTGTGAAAAGAAGTCAGTAGCAATCATGTCAGCGGTCATGAAACTCTATTCACCTGTCCACAAAACTCCTTGGTGGAGACATCACATAATAATATATGTAGCTGAATTTGTACAGAGGTACACAACTGCAAAATCAGCAACTTAATTAAAATATGAAACCTGATTTAAAGACTAAATGCATGAATTTGAAGACTATTGTGTTAGGAGGAGGATGAGCAAAAGCCAATCAGTTGGTTAGTGTACTACTAAACTGCAGGGATCAAACCCTAGTCAGGGAGGGGCAGAAATTCCTCTCTGGAAGTCCAAATGAAGAAGGTATTTGCAGAAAGGGGTTGTCGACCATTCCCTAACTTCAAAATTGTGCACATTTTTTTTTGGTAAAAAAAATTGTGCACATAACTACATGTTGAAGAGGGCCTTGCACTGGTTCTGACAGGACCACACAAAAGGTGGATTTTGAACCATCCATACAGCAGTGGGTTTCCCCACATTTTACCTATGCTGCTCTTAGCTGCTAGGTACATCACATAACGGTTCAGTCATATCCCACTGATGCAGAAGCAATTCGTTGGACCGGCCCAAACCCATTGGGGATCCATATGAAGATGAACCAGGTCCAATTGGATTTTTGGGCTCAGTAGGATATTTAGGTTATTTATTTATTAGGGTTTTTTATTAATTGTATTTATCTTGTAATTTTCTATTTTTATTTTTTAGGCTAATTAGTGATTAAGTCTATTTAGGAGTTTATGAGTCCCAATTAGAGTGGGGTTTAATTTCAGTTTTAGATTACTATTAGGAGTCTTTATTTGCTTCTTTAAATACAAGATTGTAACCTACGCAAGCTTTGGTTTGAATTGAATTTTAAAGATGGTTTTACCTGCGGGTTACCAATTGTGAGCGTGTGCTCTCATTCTCCCTCTCTTCTGCAATTCTTCTTCTCTCTTTCCCCTTTACCCACGATCCTTTCTGCCTTTGTTTCTGTTATTATTTCCTTCTGTTACCTCTTACCTATTGCTACTCTGTTTATGCGTTATTGCTGATCTCTCTCTTATAGTCACTTTTGAACCTCAAGCTTTGGTGCTAGAATCAACCCATTGGGGCGGCCTTACCTGCATATCCCTAAGCCCAAATCTAACTGGAGTTGTGGGAATTGCACACTCGATCAGGTCCCTACTGCCAAATTTAGTTACAGGTCTGAAATCCTCTTCTCCATGCACTGGTTGGGGCTGTGTGTGGATGATCTTAAAAAGCCTAAGTGTTACAAAGTCTTGCTTGAAATTTCAAGTTGACAGGAGCTTTAACGATGCCTACTGCCAGATTTAGTTGCAGGTCTGAAATCCTCTTCTCCATGCACTGGTTCGGGCTGTGTGTGGATGATCTTAAAAGGCCCAAGTGTTACGAAGTCTTGCTTGAAATTTCAAGTTGACAGGAGCTTTAATGATTAAGAGATTCCATTCAAACCAGGTCTGCTGGTCTGGTTCTGTGGTTTTCTCCGCCTCCTATGATGATTGGAGGATGAAGAAGATGTTGGCTTTCCCCATTCTCTCGATAGTTCTTTTCCTTTGGGAAATAAAACCTTTTTAATCCCCTTCCCATAATGCCCTTCCTTTTATTTTTTTTTTGGTGAATAAAAGCCTTCCTTTTATTTATTATTACCTACTACCCATATTTTGATTTTCCATTCCTAACCTACCCTTCTCTCTTTATATGTTACTTTCCTCCTTTTGTTCCATTCTCTTGAGGTTTAAATTTTCATTAATTACAATATTGCCACTATTTGTGATAGATTGAAAATTTCTCAGCATCTGCATTTTGCAAACTCCCAAATCCAACCATCACCAAAATATAAAATTGAGGGGTAGGTCTTTTCGTGCAAGGAATGAGAAAGCAATATTGGGAGTGCTAATGAAGTGCTCGTCTAAGCTACGAGATCTTCGAGCATGAGCGATCGAGAACTGTTGCCTTGATTAGGATTTGTGAAGCTCGACTTTCCCTCCTTGTTGGTTGGGCTTGTTCTTGGGAGGGTGGCCCTTGGAGACTTATGCATAACTTGAGACACACTAGTCATCTGGTACAATGGTCATGCCCTTTAACTGAATGCCTAGGTCTCCGGATGATTTGGCAGATGGGCTCGGTAGAAAAAGAGTCATTAGGCATGTCAATTGCTCTGCATTTGTCTCAGAATATCATTAAATTTACATATGAAGCCAAAAAAAAAACTAAATAATTTATTATTCCTATTATATATATGTGAAGTTTAATATTATATCTCATTTATTGACCTATGTCAATTGATATAAACTAAATTAGGCTTTTTTCCAGGTTGCATGAATTCTCTTCTGCCGTTCCTCTCTGATTAGGGCTTCATATCAATAAGTATTAGCATCATATAAATACGGTGTAATGGTGTTCCTAATGTGCTGATATTGTCTTTCTCAATAGATTTCCTTATTAAGTGCATTATTAATATTGTTTCTTCATTTTTCTGAAATTTGTATACAGTTTCTTACCTATGAATCCTTTTTGTTGGGCAGGCTGCAAAGAGGCATTTGACACAACGGATTGAGAACTTGGATGGGAAATTGGATGATCAAAAGGAGATGTCAAAATCAATTAAGAATGAGGTATTCACATTGTTTTCTTCCCTGTTTCAAATAATCAATAAGAAAAGAAACTTCTTAAGAAAGAGAAGGAAAACCAAAGGTTGAAGAGATCATAGGGACAGTTTGATTCCCTCATGAAGCACATACCCTCTGGTTGCATTCCTAGCACGATCTAAAGGAATTCTTGTAGGATAATGAGGATTTATCTTTTTTGAATGGGTCTTATGTCATAATAGCATTGTATTCCATGAATTATTCCTGCATTTTTAGAATTATTTACATAAGATGGTTAAAACTTGTCAAACAGGTATCTGAAGTTCGTGCTAATCTTGGTCAAATTAACTATGACTTGGTTTCACTACAGGACATGATTCGTGGTCTCGTAAGTTTCTATCATGTGATTAGTTGAAGTGATGTGTCTGGTTTTAAACTATTGTTTTTTTACTTTCCCTTTTAATTGTTTGCTTGCTTTTTTAACTATTTATGATAAGATTGAGCTAGTCCAGTTATCTAGTTTGAAAAGTAAAAGAAATGCATTAAAGTAGTTTTCTTATTTCTTATAAATTTCTATTATTGTGTTTCAGGACGGGAAGATTGTAACATTGGAAGACAAACAGGTAAACGGTGGTCCATGTGAATTTTATATTAAACTTCTCTCTTGGAATATGCTTTTCTGGTGGTGCCTTCGTTATGATTTTTTTGGCTTTGCAATTCTCTTCTTATACTGTTATACAAGTAAAAAAAGGAAAATGAAGATGTTTAGAGGTTCTGATTAAAAAAAAAAAGGTTCTGAAATGTATGCACATCAAACTTTTTAGGCCCTAGGAAAAGGTTATTCAGGTGATCAAATGAAGATGTTCTTGTAGCCTTAATGTTGGATGTAAGAATGGTTGGTATCTAAAAAAAGGTCGTTACAGTGCATGAGGCTCCCGCTATTGCAGGGTCTGGGGAGGCCGGGAGGGGCAGATGTACGCAACCTTACCCCTGCTTCGCGGAGCTGTTTCCTTGATTTGAACCCGTGTATCACCAGTGAAGCATGTTTATGTGATGTTTTTTTGTTGACAGTGATACCCCTGCTTTCAGGAACTGTTCTAGTTTTAGATGTTTAGGCAGGACTGTAAATTATGGTTTTAATGATTTCATATAATGGAATGTTGTAACCAAGAGAATATTAGCTTAAATCCAGGATGCTAAGTCCATGGTTTCTACTTGTTGGATGATCTCCCCACCCCTCCCCCAAAATTAAAAATAAAATGACGTATGTCGATGGCCCTCCATTGTCGACAAGGAATCTTGTTGCAGTCTTTGCGTATTTTTATTCGTATCCACAGTTTGATGGAGAAGGGAAAGGGGTTAAGAATAAGGATTGTCTGGACTGGAAAACATTAATTTCACTTGACACACAAAGCTGCCATACAAGGGGCACTTACTACTGATGTGTGTTAGTTATTAAAGAGCCACATAGTAAGGACAAATTAAGAGTCCTCAAATTAGGTCAAATGGGTAAGCCTGCCATCTACTAAAGGAGTCAAGGAAATTTTATACTAACAAAAAGCATTTTTTTTCCTTCACGAGAAGAGAAGATGTTCAAAATGGAAAATTTAGTGTAGGGAAAAAGAATGTGAAAAAAGTAAGATCTGAAACCGAAAAGGGTTTGAAGCGCGTTAGTCTCTTTGACCAAATAACAGGGAGATTGTTAATAGAGCTAAACTCACTAAACAGCAAGTAATATTCCCAATCATCAAATAGGACTGTTGGCTAAGGTGTGACAAATATATGTAGCTTAATAACCACAGAAACATGAGCTTGGATTAGACTTAAAATCAGGCCATGTGGATGGCTACAGCAACATTACAATTTCCCCAAATGATAATCCAACAGATGGATTAATAGTTACAGCAGATTAATGAAATTAATTACTATGAAATTTCAGAAATAGCAACTATTAATAACTCAACTCACAAACCGTAGGATAGAATACCCTCATACTTGGATCAGATGTAGGCCCTAACCAAAGAAGATAATTCTCTAAATACCACCATCATCTGAAGGCTGAGTCAAGAGAAATCAGCCAAATCGGAGAATAGAAAGTGGTCACTAAAAATTAAGGCTTACAGCCCAAGCCGATAGGACCAGTGGATGAAGCCACAACTCAGGTCGAAGGGAGGGCTTGGAGGGTAGTCTAATACTTCAAAAGATCTCAATGATCTGATGGTGATGTGGTGGTAACATCCTAGGACTAAAATTAGAAACTAAAAAAAAAAAAAATAACCACTCACAGACTAGAAGGAAATCCAGCCACTGGTTGTGGTTGAAATTGATTCCAAAGGAAGACCCCAATGTGGGACTACATTCTCCAAATACTAATTGATTCTGTTGGCCAGAATAACAGGTAATGTGGTCTGAGATATGCTGCAGTATAGCTCCAACAGAGCAGGTGCCACAGGCCAAGGTTGATGCCAGTCTTTGGTCTTGGTACTGTCCTTGATAAGATCAATTCTCAACTGCTTGAAAAACAAACAACACTGATGCAATGTATCAATGCTTCACAGAACAGAGATTGTAGCAATAACAAATTAGAAACAAGGAAGAAGAAGAAAGAAAGAGAGAAGGGAGAAATAAGGGGGATATGACCAAGGCCTCTCACCTATGGCCTTGTTCAGTCTCGCACTAATAACGATGGAGTCTCACCATCACTGTTTCTCACAGAAAACTAGGGCACAAAGCCAAATCAATGTTCATTCATAATTCATGGGTGTAGGCACTAAGGCCCATACAATATATAGATGGTTGTAAAACCTCTAGAAAGAAAAACAGAAAATAGAAAGTGAGGAAAAAGAGGCCTACACATGTAGTGGATGCCTTGTACAGTAAGAAACCAAATTAAAAAGAAAGATACAATAAATATCTACGTAGTATCTACTACATGCTCAAATTAGAAACTACTTCAATTTCATTGCTGATTTTCAATTCCTGGTTATGTTTGCTGTTACAGGTTCCTAATCACTGTTTATCCATCAAATCAGTTGATTTTTTATTGTTGTCTAAAGTATCCTGAATATACTGGGTTCAGTTACTGTTCTGAACCTTGTTTCTAGAATCCTACCTCAAGTAGGGTTAACCTATTACTATTTACTTCAGATCTGTCCATCATATTTGAGCCCAAATTTGGGAAACCATTCTTCTCCCTATAATTGACCTTCGACCAGCTTTTGGATCATATCTGAAACTTTGATTTGCTGTTATTAAATTTATTTTTAAATCTGGTTTCTAAATCTGTCACTGTGATTCTGGTTTTCAACTGAGTTGCTGAGCCTAATCCCTTAGGCTTCTAGAAACCCATCACTTTCCTCTTTTTATTTTACCCATGAATAAAAGCAGAATCTTACATGGACCAAAAATAGAAGGTTGTTTGTAACCTTTGAAACCTCGGACTTAGTGGCATATTCTTGTTCAGTCACTGGCTTGTTACAATGTCATTGGATATTTCAATAAAAGCAAATTTGATGCGCTTGCACTAAGTTATCATGCAACTCGTGGAGTGTTTAACTGTAGGTAATACATTTGTAAATGGTAATTGGATTTGGTTACATACTAGATGCTGACTTTTTTATTCTTGGCTTTCTGGTTAATGGGAACACAAACCACACACTTCTTGTGCAGCTAGTTCTTAATTTCAGTTTTATTCCTGCTGTTTCCTCCCTCCCAGTTCCTCTTCTTTCTTTTCTCATATATGTTATTCATTTCAAGTACTTGCTAATATTCTGGTACTAGTTATTCTGTGGTAACAGATGCTATGTTTGAAGTGTGGCTGTTTTTTGTAATTGTCTTTTCTCTCCACTAGCTATTTTCTGCTTTTGCAAATGCTGACAGAATTGTGGGCACAGGACATTGCAAATGCTGGTGTGTGGTACCTATGCCAATTTGTTGGCGCAAAAGATCCGAAAATGACTGATTTTTTCAAGGTTTGTATTAAAAGCTTTGGCCTTCGACCCTATTGTTTGTTTGTTTGTTTTGGTTGGTAAAGATGACATTTTATATATATTGATTATTGTCTGGGACCATATATTAAAAAAATATGTCGAGATTCAATGAACTTTTGAGGGTTCAAAAAATGGACTTGAGCAGATCTAAGAAACAGATATTATCTATTGTTCGATTGGTAAAAATACTATTATTGACACAAGGTGGCTGCTTGACTGCTTCCCATCAGTAGAAATTCCCATTTATATAATCTTCTAATTTATTGATCTAATTATTTTTTGGACATGTTCTTGCAGGCACTTCCTGAACCTCCTAGTAGGACACGTGGTTTTATCACACAATCAGGGACTCAGGTTTCTTCACTACTTGTTTTTGTTTAGCCTTTTAGGTGGTGTTATTATAAACAGAACCTTGTGACTAGTGTGTCATGCTAGGGATGGGGATCCATTCCTGCTGGATTAGCGAACAAATTCCCTACTAATTCAATGTCTGATCACTGCAACAGAGGGTACTGTCCAACAGAAATTCTCTTGTTTCTCTCCCAATTTCCCTTCCAATTGCAAATGGAAAAGCATCTTGTCACACATACTCTGCATGATATGGCGGTGCCACTCAACATAATAAAATTATCCGCAATAGAATTTTACCTACCATTTGGTGCGTCAACGGATGATGTATTAGGATTGTGCCATGCAGCTTGCATGCATGGATGCCCCACCCAAACAGCTAAAAGGCCACCCCGACCCAAGGCACAACAACCTGTGACATAGTTTTAATTCTATTCAGAATGTGATCTTCTTGTTAATCTCTTGCAGGGTCTGAAGCAAATTATGGATAGCATTACATCAGACAAAACCGGTAAAACTGATGCAGGCATGCAATCTGGAATTGATAGATTCGACAGCAACCCAAGAAGTGTGACCAGGTATCGATTTGGACTTCTTTACTAATGTTGAGTTTGTCTTGATGTATTTGAAACTTCTTTTCCCCTTACCTCACTCCTAATTATTATGGATTAACTGGAAAGAGTAAATTAATAGATGCAGGGATAATATGTGGCATAATTAAAACTTGAGTGCTCTCTGAGTCGGCGGGGTAGCCCATGCCCCCTCACAAGTTTTGGTTTTTTCCTCCCCTAAAAAAAGCAATAAAAATGTCTGAGGGGGGCGTGGGGTAGACAGCTCAGAGATACTTTTCCCTTAAAACTTCTATTGCTTGTCAAGAGCGAAATGGACTACTGATACAAATTCTCCAGTCGATGGATCAATTCTGGATGGGACACAGCCTGAATGATTAAATCCAAGATCTAGGCTTTCACTTTGACTTAATGGGTTGCTGGATGGTCATAGGAATGACTTTTATGGTTGCCATTGTCGATAAGGAGTGAGTTCTACCATCTACTTGAGTGTACCCACTCTCTGCCCACTCTTAATTTTTTGGATGGGACATAGCCTGAATCATGAAATCCAAGATCTAGGCTTTCACTTTGACTTTATGGTTGCCGGATGGTCATAGGAATGACTTTTATGGTTCCCATTGTCGATAAGGAGTGAGTTCTACCATCTACTTGAGTGTACCTACTCTCTGCCCACTCTTGATTTTTTGGTGTGTTGTTGGAGTAAGGTAACTATGATAATTGCATATTGCATTGATAGTTGATGAGATCCATATTTCAGTTGCACCACTAGATTTGCGTAGGTTATACTTGCTTTTCCTGCTTTTTGGGTGGATAAGCTGTTGAGATATTGAGCATTGTGTCTGAAATGAGCGGGTCATTTGATTTCATTTATTTTTCTGGCCATTTAAGACCAGTTTTTCGTGCAGTCATAATATGACTATATAAGATATTCTGCACAGACATGTGGTTGTCTTTTTGCATTGAAGGTTTCATTCATCAGATTAGGGAAGTTTTCATGGTTTTTAAAACCGGACTGAACTGGAAGCACCCCTTTTCTTGGTTTGAAGCTGTTGGTTCCCTCCCCTCCCAACACACCCAAAAAAAAGAGGTTTTGGCCTCAACAGGAGTACAAAAAGGGGACAATTTCCTAGATATAATAGATAAAAAAAAATAGGGTAAATTATATGTCACCCCCTAGTTTTCAAACGAAACTTAGATCACCCCCTGGTTTAGACCTCAATATGACAAATTAGTTCCTTCTGTTAGTTTTATGCTGTTAAGTGATGATGTCAGCCAGTTAAATAAATTTGAATCCCTAAAATACCCTTGACCAATGTTGAAGATGAAGGAAGGATAGTATTGTAAATTGGGTAAATTACACGTCACCCCCTGGCTTTCAAGCGAAACTCAGATCACCCTCTGGTATTTGAAAAAACTCAAATCACCCCCTCTATAGTAACGGTGTTAGTCTGCTGTTAGTTATTGGTGTGAAAGGATTATTTTACCCTTGTACCAAAACATTAGAATTAAATTTACAATACCACACATCCTTCATCTTCAACATTGGTCAAGGGTAGTTTAGGGATTTAAATTTATTTAACTGGCTGACATCATCACTTAACAGCATAAAACTAACGGTAGGGACTAATTTGTCATATTGGAAAACCAGGGGGTGATTTGAGTTTTTCTAAAAAACGGGGTGATCTGAGTTTCGTTTGAAAATAGGGGGTGACGTGTAATTTATCCTTGTAAATTTAATTCTATTGTTTTAGTACAAGGGTAAAATAGTCCTTTCACACCAATAACTAACAGCAGTCTAACACCGTTACTGTAGAGGGGGTGATTTGAGTTTTTTCAAAAACCAGGGGGTGATCTGAGTTTCGCTTGAAAACCAGGGGGTGACGTGTAATTTACCCAAAAAAATATTATAAAACAAGTAGGTTACAAGAAAAGTGTCTACTTGTTTTGTAATACTTTTTCTTATATGGTGGATCTAGGTAATTTTCCCATAAAATACCAGTAGGAAACTAGGGCCTTTTTTGTTTGGCCTCTGATCCGGTTTTAATAACTGTAATCGTGTTTGTGTTGCTATTATGTAAGTTAATCCTTTCTCACTAGTGATTAATCTGTTACTCAACCAGTGCTCACATGCTCTACCACCATCCTTAGTACCAAATCTGGCTACAATCTCATCATCCTCTCACTTGTATTGTGGTTTTAATGTGCAGGACTGCCTCAATCAAAGGATTCTAAAATTTATGATGAAAGTTTGGCTGTGCAGTAGTTTTCTGTATACATATTGAGAAAAGATGATTCGGAGTTTCTTGAATTGAATAATTATACCCGAGTTGATACGAGAAGGCTTGGGTGATTACTGTTTGTCTGATATTTGTACCCCTTGGGCTCAAGGGAAATTTCATTTTGTTTGATTAATCAAATGCCAGGTTAAAAGCTTCTATTGTACAGGGATTTTTATCATTAGAGTTAATTTGCACCAATTTAATATTCTGAAAGTGTATGATGTGAGCTGCAAATTCAATACTTCATAAATGTAAAATATATGGAATAGTTTGGGAACATGTCCCCCTCCCTCAGGGTTGAAGCTTTTTATTTTCCCTCTTTTTATTTTTTATGTTTTCAAATTTTGCTGTAAGATGCCGATTTTGTTGATGAGTCATAGGTATATCATCTAGGGTCACTCCAAACAGTTCTAAGGTTTCTCTCTTGGGGTACTTGTGAATCCCTTGAGGTTAATGGCCTGGAAATTGCCCCATCATTTCCCTTCTTCTTTCCTCCTTTTGGAGGGGTACCCTTAAGCCAACTTGGCCACTTGGGGTATATCTTTCTTGCACACTTGTAAGCAGAGGATCAAGAGGTTCCTCAATAAGATTCTATACCGGGCTGCTCAACAGAGAAGGGGAGGGTCTGTACATTGGAAATGTATAGGATTGATAATAATCTTGAAACCAAACAACAAACCTTTTCTTGCTGGTGATCTACGACCACTTTAGAGCACTGCAAGTTGATATCTCGCCTTGCACTAGTAAACGTTTGAAGAAGCAAAATGCTACCTTGCGTGTGTTCTAGACTGTTGCCACCGTTAGTTTCCCGATGCTTTGACTGGAGGGCGATATATCCCACATAGTTAGGGAGATATTCCGCTAAAGATGGGGATACTATGACGGTCCTTTCTCTGACACAGTCTTATCTCTAGAGGTAGAAAGTCTAATCTTTGTAGTTTAGTTGAATCGAGTCTATTCTGATAAAAGTGACTTACCGCTCTTTAAGGGGAGGGGAGGGGGGTGTCAATCTTTCCCGTTCCTATTATGAGGCCTTGAGTCATCCTGGTTGGTGAGTTGCTATGGAGGACGAAATGACAACTATTTGTCTTAATCACCGCTCTCTTTTGGTGGTCAAACTGATTTACTGCTGGTTCCCCCCCCTTGCTGAGTTTTGGTTTTCTTGCTGATTTTGAATAACCTACCTTGAGGTTGAAAAAGGATTGGTGGATCACCTCTCAGAAAGGGAGGGCCAGAATGAAACACCATGCAAAAGAGACAAAGGAAATTAGTAGGGAAGCAGGGAGAGAGAAGAAAGGGAGGGGGTAAGGTGGTCATTTCTGCTCCTATGTGGAAATGGTAGCGAATAATTATCACCTCCAATTCGCTGCTCGCTCCAATTTCCTCCAATTCCTCATATAGGAGTCGAAATGACCACCCTATCCCACCTTGGGCAATGTTTTCGGGCAAGGGGTAGGATGGTCATTTTCACTCCTATGTGAGGAATTGGAGTGGAAAGAGAATTGGAGGAGATAAAGATTAGTCGTGACTACAGTTTGAGATTATTGCCCCTAAGTTTGCCTTCCTTCGATTGCTTCACCCCCCAAACCCTAATTATAAATCTTTTACCTGATCCAAGCAAGAAGCAGCAAGCTTGGGTAGGACTGTAGGGGACCTTTATCCCCTGAGGTTTGCTGACCGGTACGGTTGTGCGGTTCCTCTAATAGGGGGAGCTGAAATGACCATTCCACCCCCTGACCGAACACACTGCCCGGGTGGGGTCCACCCCCCTTTTATTAGAGGCACTAGGAAACCGTACCGGGTAGGGAAACCGCAGGTGATAAAAATTGGACTGTAGGAGAGACCGAAGTGAAGAAGAGTTTTCGAGTTAGCGAAACAAGTCCAATGGCCAGTTATAAATAATCAGCCCTTTGAATAACAAAGAGGAAAACATTCAAATGGAAGACCAAACTAAGATGGTGGGAATGAAACTCAAGATCTTGGGTCGAGCTCGTCTGCAGCCTGGGGTTAAACGGCCAGCGCTCAACTCATAGGTCGTCACGTTAACGGTAGGGACTAATTAATCTGAGTATAGGGCTCTAATGCAGGGTGTGTTGTTCTGAGTATTTTCAAATAAGAGGGGGTGATCTGAGTATCGTTCCATTTTCAGGGGATGTTTCGTAAATTACCCAAAAATAATGTTAGCATTGGAAACTATTTTAATCCACAGAATGAGAAGCAAACACCACAAAGTTTATTAATAAAAATTCTACCTTACATTGGCTCCTTCTTAGTCATTAAACCAAAGGAGGCTTGTGATTGGGATCAATAAGATCCACAACCTTCAAACTGAAGCGAGACAATTGATCAAAATCATCATTTCTACTTTTCAAATTCGATTTACAGAAGGAAGAAGGAGGAGAATCTGAAAATTGGCAGATATGACCACCCAATTGAGCCTTTGACAAATCCATCCTCAGAGCCCAATATGTCTTAGATTTCAATTCAGGTAATGATTCTTGAAGATTAGAAATGCTTGAAATATAATTCTCCTTACAAGTATTCAAGCATTTCTTCGCCGCCTCGTCTTTCGCTGTCTTAAGGAGATTCTCAACATACAAACGATTGCTAGTCGCTTTGTTGATTGAAATGTCGATGAAAATAGTCAGAATGCCGGGGAGATTCGACTTTAATTCGGTGTGAGGATCAGATTGAAGCAGTGAAACACAGAGGTTGTAGTTGTCTGTGCTCTTACATGTTTGCTGAATGAAGTCTTCCTTCAGTACTGATGCAGAAACATCACAGAAACAGATTGAAAGAGCTAAAAAGAAAGTGAAAAGAAGAACTGAGAAACCAGTAATTGGGGCTGAAGCCATGATTGTTGGTTAATAGATGGATGAATTTTTGTGAGAAACCTTAGAATTTATATATGTATTTGATTCATTTCTGGTAAGAGAATGAAATGAGGTAATACTATACACATAAGTGGAAGGAAAATCTTTTTTTTTTTTTTGGGGGGGTGGGGGGTTGGGGAAGATTTAATATCGTGTCGACTCTCACCAAGAGTTGGAAAAGTCATAAACCCACACCCATTAATTAATGCCTTGAAACTCCCACTCTCTCATTTATACGGCTTACATAGCCGTGTATAAAAACTTTTCCCTTTTTTTTTTTATTTTTTTATATATATTATTGGGAAAAAAGATCTTTACTTGGTGGTGTTTCCTATGCCCTCTCACAGGGTATAGTGAGATGATGCTTTTGCCTCTGGGTAGATATTCAGACATGTTTACCTATTGATCGAAACTCTTGTGTAGAGACCATGCGACCAAATAGAGATCACTAGGTCCTTATTATTACAGTGGGAAGGATTTGAATTTTTTCGATGAGGAAAGGATTTGAATTAGAAACGTTACAAAATATGGAACGTACAGATTAATGAGGTAATAATATCAACATAAACGGGAGGGAAGATATTTAATTATTTACCAAAAATACTAAAACGGAAGGGAAGATAATAATAATAGATTAATATCATAAGTAATAAAGGCAAAAATCATTAAAGGATTCGGTCTTATCTTTTGACAGAGATAAATCTGCTGAAGTGGTCAATAGTCCATAGTCAAGACTCAAGACTCAAGACTCAAGTGGATGCGCCTGACGCTGTCTGGTCGTGTAGTGTCTGCACCAGTACGTGTTAGTCAATGAGAACACGTATAGAAGGATTAGCTTGAATGAGATCTTTAATTTCACTAGGGGAAAAGCAGTAATTTTATGTGGTTCTGTGTCAGGGCATAGAAACCACGCGATCAGTTAGTGTTCTTTTCCCCTAAAAGATAGATGTCATTTTATTTTCTTTTTTTTGGGGGGAGGGGGGGAGAAGAAGAACGCTACTCAGTCGTGTGGCTCCTACAGCAACTTGAGGACCAATGGTAGCACACACAGGGACATTGACTAGGTGGATTTTTCATTTTGTTCTAGGTCCAACATAGGAATCGAATTCGGATTTGGGTCCTCGGTAGTGCGACACAGAGTGTAGCGCACCATCCGATGGCCCATAGTGCTCGGGCACACAATCCAACACACAGGTGGGGTGTTGGGCTGCGTGTCCAAGCACTGTGGGCCGTTGAATGTGCGCTACACTCTATGTCGTGCTACAGAGGAGCCCAACGCATCGAATTCCAAAACTAAAACCGAACCAAATTTGGATACTAGTTATATTACTATATTATCATACTCATATATTATAGTATATTAATTCATTATAATACTAATATATTATAATATTTATTACTAATGTTAGTGTTAGATATTCATACAAAAAAAATTAGTATTATATTTTATAATATACTATAATTATACTATAATATTATAATGAATTAATATACTATAATATAT